>NC_061130.1:4858748-6247363 GCF_905220365.1 Vanessa cardui | reverse complement strand
TGCGGTGGTGGGTACACAGTTTGCAGAAGTTCCACCGATAAATGTAGATTGTAGATGTCTTAGTAATGTTTCTTAACCGCTAAATACCAATATTAATAAAACCTACCCTGTACGGGACACTGCGATCTGTGTGTGTTATGCATCGAGCATTACGGCATTAGTGCATCTAGTGAACTTAAGATTTATATCACATATTATACAAAAAATATTTAAAAAGATATTAATTCCTTATTATGTACATAGATGCATTAAGGTGAAATAAGAAGTTGGTTTTAATGGAAATATTTGTCGGGAGACGTTGATTCGATGAAATCCGGAGATACGTGCGAAACGCAATCAAGATAGTTACGAAGCTAGTGGAAAGTTTTAAACTATGGTCAGTCACGTGAAAATCATTCTATGAAAGACTGCACATGACCCCTTATCTCTCAACGTCTCAAGGTGACGATACAAACTTGTGAACTTTGCTGTCAGTAAACTGTTGCTATTATAGCAGTTGCACTGTAAGAATCAAAACGATTAAATCAGAAAATCTTCCATTAATATACTTATTAGGCAGAAATTTATAATATCACAGCATTTTATATTCCAGTAACTTCTTCTATAAATAGAAAAAAGTACCACCGCAACTATTATTTGACGGCAGTAAGAAAATTTAATCGTTTTAAAGAATGTTATATGTATGTTCTTTTTGAAAAATCTTTAAATTTACAAATAATTTTTAGTAACTATATTTTACTAAGTAAATATCTTTAAAGACTTTATTGGCCACAAATTGGAACAAAGATCTTTATGCCTGAAGGGATTCTCTGGCAACCTCTGGGTCTACAAAATAAATATCGTTCTATACTATCTTTAGTAAAAATATATCAATAATAGGGTATTATAGATTTCTTGAGAATTGGGAGATTTCTGGCAATACATTGTGTTGTTGAAATATAAAATGGACTTTACTCGAAGGTATTCTTCTCCAATCAAACGTGAGCCAAATAAGAAAAAAACGCAGGCAGTATTTTAAATGTAAAATCACAAATAAATTACTTATATAGTATGGCGTAGTCATATGAACGGAATATGAATATAATTATACTACCTAGCCGTTCCCACTTCGTACATGTAAAATAAAGATTTTGTTTCGTGCTTTTTTCATTTAACCAATGCAATACATAAACATTCTCTACCCGTTCTATTCTCCCGTACTGTGTATGTACCCGTATTTCGTAGGGAATCTGCGGACCATTTCTAAAATTATTGGTTGGAATGGAATTCTAATTTTCCTTTTTTTCTTAAACTATTTCTCACTTTAAATTGTCTATAACAACAAATATGCTGTTTTTGCCTTTTTATAAAAATTTGAGAATAAATCTTTCGTTCACTGTTTTCGTATACTTTGGGCAACGTTCGTATTACAAGCGCCCGATATGCGCTGTATATATGTAGATAGCGCCCTGTATCTCAAGAGCTTACACCGTAGATAATTAGTTATAATATATTCTATGTCCACGATAAACCAATTGTACAAAATAATATGAAGTTGCATATCAAACCGGTTAATAGTGTGAAAGCGGAACAAACTAATTAGTACCTAATTAAAATACCAGAACGATAAGATATTATAATTCGCTAACCGATCTATTCGCGCGCTGTACTAATCCATCGCACGAAACGACATGAATATTTTTTCACTCGTTTATTTACATATCTATGGTATTTTATCAACACAAAACATACAATGAAAAAGGAATTGTTAATCATATTATTTAATTAGTTGTATTAAAATAAAGTTGTTGTTATTTTTTTTATTAGGGGGCCAGACAAAAGGATCATCTTATAGTAACTAGTGACTACCACTTATAATATATTAACCATTTCTTACGTCATCAATAGAAGTTAAGGTCAGTGCATGTCACTTGTGCATGTGTTCCACTGCTTCACTCTTCCTTTTTGTTTACTGTTTGGCGGTAGAATAGCTGATATGATACCCAGACCGACTACCTTTCAAGGTAGGCTAGTAGGGTAAGGTAGTTAGTCAGTCTAGGCAGATGGCACAAAGTTCCACTGAGTGTTTTTCCTATACTTTTAAACATCGACATGTCCTGTCACTGTATTTCCTGCAGAAATTTTAGAATCCTAAAAATATGTTATCTTTAATGTTTGTGTATCGGTTATATTTTTGGCAACGTTCGCTTCGTAATTGCCGGGACAGCCAATTTGCTCTGCAAATTCGTCGGCATATTAAGCTATATCTCACGTGATATAAAACGAATTAAGATACCGTATAGCCCCTGACCTTTGACTATAAACCAAATAATATAAAAGTCGGAGTCCATATCGATCGGAATAAATTTTGCGTGAAATCTGAAATAAACAAACATTGATAATGGAATTAATGTAAAAAAGAGAATTGAAAATAAAAAAATAAATTAAAACTTAAAAACACTTTATATATATATATATATATATATATATATATATATATATATATATATATATATATATATATATATTATTTATCTTAGAAGCAGTTGTTATTAAAGTATGCAATGCTAAGGTACGTTATCTTTGATAAAAGAGTTTCATGTTAATAGGCTAAAGAGTTAACCAAGTTATCATTTTGCATCATACTGATTAAAACAAGAAAGATATTTTTATTGCATAAAAAAATATTGTTCCACTTAGTATACGAATACAGATAGCTATATATATATATAGATAGAGCTGAGATGGCCCAGTGGTTAGAACGCGCGCATCTTAACCGATGATTGCGGGTTCAAATCCAGGCAGGCACCACTATATATATGTGTTTAATTTGTGTTTATAAATTCATCTCATGCTCGGCGGTGAAGGAAAACATCGTGAGGAAACCTGCATGTGTCTAATTTCAGCGAAATTCTGCCACATGTGCATTCAACCCGCATTGGAACAGCGTGGTGGAATATGTTCCAAACCCTCTCCTTAATGGAAGAGGAGGCCTTATCCCAGCAGTGGGAAAATTTACAGGCTGTTACTTTACTTTACTTTTTTTTTACAGATAGCTAAAGATACGTTTAGTAGGATTTGCTATAATGCAAATACTATTGGTAATTATATATTATGTAATAATTTAAAATATTCTTGTAACAATAATAAATAATTACTTGTTAAACAAACATATGGTCACACTACACTAACAGACACAATTATCATCATTACATAATATCAAACAAAGTCGCTCACTGCTGTCTGTTCTATGCATGCTTAGATCTTTAAAATGACACAACGGATTTTTAGATTGATTCAAGAGGAAGGTTTACATGTATTATAAATACACAATATCGAAGAAAAGTCTTATAATTTTAGAAGTTTCTAATGTGATGTCGTAAATAAAAAAAAAATCCGTAGTATATTTAGTATCAGCATTGCACCCGTGCGTAGCCGGGGCGGGTCGCTAGTATATGTTAAATACAAGTTAAGTTGCAATTGAGGACAAACACCTAAATTTCTCACACTAAAATCATTCTGTTAAAAAGTCGTAACAACCATATAAGTTGTGATAATCTTATATCATTTAATACATTGCATGCGAAACCGTTTGTTTAATTTTAAAAATAACCAAGGCCGTGTGATTTTTCTAATTAAATAGTAACAATCAGAGGTTTAATAGCTCTTTTTGGTGAAAACGTAAATTTTGGACGCGGAAAGCAAATCAAATACGCAAGTTAAAAAAAAAAAAAAACGCTGACGATCGATAAAATATTATAATTAAATTAAAGATTTATGGTACTTGCCTATTAATTTATTTATATATTCTTGTTAATATATTATGAGGATAATTACTAAATTATTTTATTTTAATGTGTTACATTGTTATATTATTTTACAATACAAATTCAATCATTATATTAATAATATTTTACAAATGTATTTAATTCGTCATGAAAAAAAATGTGCGAAAAAATTCTTATACTTTTGTTATGTTAGATTACACAATGATAAATACTACGTCAATGGATTAATGTTATGACTAGAATTTCACTAGATACGAAAACTCTTTGGTTCACACGATTGCGTCAACGTTTTGAGCAATACATTATTGGTCATTGATTGCGTAGAAAAGTATCCAACTATAAAAAACAGCTTTGCAGCGCCTGCATCGAAATTATAGCATTGACTATTATTCAATACTATAATCTATATTAGAAGTTATATTTCTTTACTGGTATTTGGACGAGGAAATGGGCCTCTGTTGGTACCACATTATAGACTCTATAAGAAAATAATATTAATCATTCCTTACATCGCCAATGCGCTACCAACCTTGGGATTTAAGATGTTATGTCCTGTGCTTGTAGTTACACTGCCTCAATAACCCTTCAAACCGTGACACAGCAATACTGGTACGGTTGATGGCGGTAGAATATGTGATGAAGCGTGGTACAGCAGTTTAGCACAAGTCAGTACCATCGATTTCCTAAAATATTATGCTATAAAAATTTTTCTTCGTTTGTCAACGTGTATTTACAATAAAGAAATATTGTAAATACACGTTGTAAATACATGTTCTAACATGGAAAAATTTATAAAACTTGCTATTGTCCGTTTGCTTATGTAAAATGGTGTAACCTCTTTCAAATGAAAGAGGTTCTCTAGAACTAGAAATATTTGTTGGAGCCAAGGTGATGCTACGTTACAATGTAGATGTATCTCAAGGTCTTGTGAATGGTGCAATTGGGCATATTACTGAAATGATCTGGCCCTTCTTCCGAAGAATACAAATGTATGACACTGATACACCGTCCATTCGTATAGATTTTGGACGCGTTACTCGCTTCCCCCACGTGATGGATGGGGGGGAGGGGTAGGGGCGCTTATGTGTGACACCCGATGGCTGGGACACTGAGTGCGCCCAGGTACACCGAAATAACCACTAAAATACCAGCGGTACCCTCTCCATCTTTTCGGTGGCCGCCACGGGATAGCTTTCGCATGCTACCGTGACGCCCTAACTGTGGGCCGGGTTATGCGTTTAAATAGAAGCTTTATTAAAAAAGTATTTTACTTTAAATTTATTAATATGGTCGTTACTATTTTAAAAAAAATAGTAAGTACCGCTCCCTAGACACATTTTACAGTTCTTTAATTAATATTATAGCTTGTGTTGATCCTATGTGATAGAATTCTATTGACGTTGACACAATAGCATGTGAATGCGATACCGTGGAGCCCGCTGAAAAGACTAATAGGATACCGCTGTTTTTTTAGTGGGTATTCCGGCGTGGCACACTCGGCGTCCTGGGTGCCGGCGAGTCCCACATTGTTTCCCACTTCATATGAGGGAAACGCGTAATGCGTTTTTCCAGGTAGAAAAAATGGGTACTATTGTCGTAGCTACACCATTGAGTGATTGTATATTTTATTTATGTTTATTCTTAAGAATAATAACGAAAGTACGTACGATTCATCTCACATGTCAGTAGGTGTATTAACTAATTCTGGTAGGACAATTTCATCTATTCGAGCACAAAGAGCATCATACCAAACATACTTTTCCATTAATTGGAACATTTTTAATTTACATATTTTTTTATATTATTGAAAACCTATTTCATTGAAAGTAACGCGTTCCATGAACTGACGAACCTTCATTCGAATTATATAAATATTTTTGCATCAATTAGAACAAAAAAAAAATCGAAAACGGAAGAGGAGATAAATGTAATCAATTAGCACATACCCAGCTACTCCAATTTAAAAAAATACTTGAAACTTAACCTAAGACGTAATAGAATTATGTCAAGGCAGCCTAATATAATCATGGTTAAAGTGGCTTTTCATAAAAAAAAGAAACAAATAAATAACTGAGTAGGGCTTATTAATAATGTTTGTTTCCCTGCTTATACCCGGCCAATTGGTAGTTGTATTAAAGGAAAGGTAAGCAACCAATTTTTCCAATAACTAGTGTTATGTACTCTTGTCTAATATTCGTTTTTCATCAATAATAAATCGGGTGAGTTGGTCAAAAAAGTTATACTACGTACAGGTTTAACTAAGCGACGCATTTGCTATTGATAATGCATATAAAATCTAACATATAATCTGTCATTTTCAAATACCAGATGAGGGTATATGCTCATATTTCTTATTATTATTCGGGTCATGTATTCTGACATTTTAGCTGTTTTTTATGACAGAAAGTAAGTTACTAATATATTATAATTTGTTGATAGAGAATTTTTTCATAGCTGTCTGTTGTTTTACCTGGCATAAGAAGCGGATGTGTAAGCCGAGGGCTTTCGACAGTCGACATTGCAAATAGACATTCAATTTATAATTTGTATAATCGTTATGGGTAATATGTGTTTCGCTGATAAAACTAATTAGCTAGATTGTGATTTAAAACCTATAACATTTGAAGCAGAAAAATAATCTGTAAGTATATTGTTCAGATTTGGGCTAATCATTACGTAATAATTATTTTACTGAGAAAAAAATTTCGTACCTAATTTAATTGAATTTTTGTTGAACTAGTTTCCAAAACATTTGAAAAAACAATGAGTATTTAAGCAAACGAAAACTGCCCTTAGCAAGACAATGTTAAATAAGTATTAAATTTAAAACGTTTACTTATATATTCATTTATATGACCATGTTATAAATGAGTTATAGTAATCATATAAAATTGGTGTTTGAAATATATGCGAACATTTGCCCTCGAATTCATGATATCACAATTTATATTTGCATAAATCCAACCAACCATTACGAAGCGAACGCTTTTTTGGGTTGCACGTAATTTCGAATCGATGATATCTTCTAAATTTTACATTCGAATGATATAGTGGAAAAACAATTTTAATCCATATTAAATACCCAAGATAACTAACATATTTATCTAAATAAGGATTAATAATAATTAATTGATATGAAACTTACGTAGTAACCCCAACAGAGCAAAATATATTTTAATAATCTAACAACCAACATTGGCATTCTTCGTCATTGTTGATGCATTTGTAAAAATATATATCCTAATTTTAACCTTAAAATTATATCTTTACATATAGATGTGCAGCATTTTTGCCATTCGTTTACGCGCCTTTGGTTACCTAAAAAGACACTTGGGGTAATACTAATAAGACCATACGATATACGTTAATAGAGTTGGTTTTGTTTCAATTTTACATCTTCTTTCATTTTGTATCTTCGCCTTCTTGAAAAATAAACAAAAGAAAAACTAGCAAAAATATTGCTGTAATCAGAGACGAAACCATGCACAACACTTTGTTTCCCAAAAATTGTGCGGCGAAATTCTAAACCCAAACCTTTTTTCGCAGCGGCGGCGTGTACTTACACGCCGCCGTATAAATATTATATATATTATAATATTATTATATATATTTGTATAAATAGCTTTGCAAATAATCTTATATTAATTAAAACATTAATAATTCTTTAAAAATATCTAACAAATAGAAAATAGTGAATATGAGTGTAATTTGAATGATGCAGATGCTATTGAAGACATTGCTGTACTGCCTATCATTTAGTATACAATTTCGATGAATTTCCAATGTTTTTGTTTGCGTTAGCCACGAAAGCAAATGAAAACATTTCTTTGGATTAAGCCTAGTTATAGTTCTACCCTTTCGTACAAGATATTTATAGATTATACATATAAATCCTCTTTTAATGACCTTTGCATTAATGAAGTTCGTATCAGTCTATTCAATAAAAGTTGAAATACGGATTAAGATTTGAGTCATTTGATCGGGGTATTTTGTAGATAACTTTCAATCAACCAACGGCTTGAAATATACCTTAACAATGTTTTTATTTGTTGTGAGATTCTCTTTATATTACCATACGCACAACCACTTTGTGGAACCAAGCTTTCGCCGGCGGTTTTTCCGAACCGATACGACATGGGAACCTTCAAGAAAAGAGCGTACTCCTTTCTTAAAGGCCGGCAACGCACCTGCAAGCCCCCTGGTGTTGCAGATGTCCATGGGCGGTGGTAGTCACTTTCCATCAGGTGAGCCTCCTGCTCGTTTGCCACCTAGGCAAAAAAAAATTCAATTGAAATTTGAAAGCAAACGACGCAGAATTAATTAACAAATCACCCTTTAAACAACCTTTACAACTAAGTTTTTATTTTCTGACACTAATTACAATAACGTGATACCTACGCCTGCAAAAAATAAATAGCTTAACAGTGTATATACTTAGCTATGAAAAAATTGTTACAGATTTTACTCTATCTGAAGAATAGCAATTTAAATGAACTATCAAACAAAACACGTTATTTGTAAGTTGGGAAATATGCTAAGAATACGCTACAAGTAAGGGGAAGTTTTGCATTTTTATACGAATTGTTTTTATAATAAAAGAGTTCCGTGTGGCTAAGAGACATTTTATTAAAGAAGATAATCTAACTTTTTAATTAAATGTTTACAAAATCCTTCTTTTCCACGGTTTAATTAAGTTTTTTTTTTAATGTAACTGTTGAAATAGTGAGTTAAAATAAAATTTTTAAGTCAATCGAATCGGTCCATTGATAAGTTTAAATGGTGCAGAATTCAGGATCGGTTTAAATTTCGGATTAGCCATATATTGCAAATGATCTTAATTGTGTATCTCTTAGATTCAAATACATGTCATCCGTCCAAGATTAAAGACCTTCCTAAGACCTGGCGCTAAGGACATTATCTTTTTAAGCGATCAATAAATTTGAAGTGTATGAATATAATATATATTATTGCAGATGTAACTTTTAATCACGCTTTATTTATTAACCTACTGACTAAATGTCTAAATTAGAGTGTGTATTGTGTGTATAATGGTTATGGTCCAAGCTAAAATGTGCAGTTCGGTTTATTTAAAACCGAACTGCATATTTTAGCTTGGACTAATAACCTATTCAAATAATTTAATCTACTTAATTTATTGACATTGAACTTGTAATCGACCTTAGAGAGAATATTGATTTAAATATATAAAATTATAGTTTAATATACAAACAAAAATTTAGAGTTATTACTCTATCATATTATAACACTACAGTTTATTAATTCGTCATTGTTTCGCACGTGAAATTGGCGAACTAATCTGTATCCAGTTGGTACAAATAAAAGACATGAAAAACGGTTTAGATAAAAGATTGCAATATTAATAGATTATTTAAATTAGTTTAACTGTTACGTGCACGCCTATAAATTGCATATTAAACCTTAATTATAACTTTAAATTTGCACATATTTATAGTAATAACTTGTGGACTTATATTTGGTGTGCCTTATTTTAATAAATATATAACACAAAATATGTATATAACGTATAAGCATGTCCGAGCCCGTTTTTAAAAAATATGACGTCAGCATTGCTGACGGTACGATACGAGTGTCAGGGTTTCGATCTTTAACCGTCCTCGGTGGTATAAAATTAAACTGAGGAAATAATCCTCTATCGCTCCGAAGGCTCGAACAAGCCTGTCGGTACCGGCGGGCGCTTGGTCTTTTATAACAAAAATAGGTGGGTAGACTTATACACTCAACATTATACCTTTACAAACACTAAAATATTTCAGACTAATTTAACATTTCACAATTCATTAAAAAATATTAATTTAACAATCAAACAGTTTTAAATCATTTCTGGACACGTGTTTTTCTTTAATTCGTGGTTTCGCGCCGACATATACAATAAATGAATTATTATATTATTTATATTAAGAAGGATAAAACAAACATACAAAACCGATCTCTTTATTTAATTAACAAACCCTATTAAACAAGACAATAGCACAATAAATGTTCGAATTATAGAAAGTTGCAGTGATTGCATTGTGGCAACAGGCTGTTTTTGTTTAAGTAGCTATGTCCTTTATTGTCAGATGCAGGTTAGGTCGGGCGTAATAGACATAACTAGCATTTAGGATATGTTCACCTCTGTTTTAGACATAAAATCTGGTATATTACAAAGAAAATATCAAATAATCTTTCGTAACATAAGTGTACTTAAATATATATTATTTAATCTTATATTTTTCCATTGTCAAAAATAGCGTTATTTTTTTTTTAAAGTGTCCACTATCTAAAGCCGATTCAAGTATAACACATACGCCATGTTTCATTACATATACTATGTTATATATATTATATTACATAATTTCTTGAAGTTTAGAGGTTTAATCTATTAATAATATTTAATCTATTATAATTAAAACCATTGTAACCTAAGCGGTTAAGCATATTTTGAACAACCTACGTTGCTGGTGAAAATAAAAATGTAGACTGAATATTCTTCGTCCTTGTGCCAATATTATAAATATATAAAAAAATATAAACTATGTACTTTTTATTTTTTCATGCGCATGACATATTATTTGTATTGTTTAAAAAACCTACCGTTAATTGTAGCGTTGTTTATGTTTTTCCGCCGGAAACAATTCTTCTGTTTCATATAAAAAAAAGCAATGGTTGCTCTTGCAAAAGGGATTTCATTGTAAGAAAGTAAACATTTGTCGTAAATCGTCTTAGACTATCTATTTTCGATATGATTAGCTCGGTGTAATTAGCTCTGACCAACGAGAATAAGTGTATGACTAGTCTAAGGATTAGGAGGCTATTTACTATTTATAATCTGTATTTTTTTTAATATTATAAATGTGAAAGTAACTCTGTCCATCTGTCGCTCTTTCACGACCAAACTACTGAATCGAATTTGATGAAATTAAAGGACATAGGCTACTTTTTTGCCTGACACGTGACAATCTTATTAGTTTGTTATATAATGGATATTTGTTACTAAATGATAACATTAACGATGCAATTACTTTCAAGCATTTTTCGTTCGATTATACATATAAACAGATTTATAATTTGTTGCTATTGATGATACAAAAATTGTGTTTCAAATAATATATTCTCCGTCCTTCATATTAAACATATTATAAATTGCCCCTAATTCCAATAAAAGAACTATAAAAAATATATCAAAGCGTTAACAGTCGTGTATGTATCACGGATCAGTTTAAATCCGCGTTTCATTTCAATGAACTAAACGTGACAAAGTTATTACTTGATTCGTATAATTAATGGCGTGTCGTCCTACGGCGCTGTCCAAAATATATATAAGCAGGGACACAGCTGACTTCTCAGAAGTACAAGTTGTAATTTCGATCTCTACGCACTTAAAAATGGTAAGTTTTTTAATTTATTTTATATGAAACTAGGGACCTGCGTGGTTAAGCTTAAGCCTTACTGTTCCGCTCCCGTAGTTATACCGTTGTTGGTCGTAGCTGAATGTTCCTCAATAAATTTAGTATCAAAGCTAAAGATAAATGTATGTTTCAAATACGACTTATAGATCATGAGATTATTAGGTTAAAAGAAATAGAGATGTAAACCTTTTAGCTACACATATTAGTATACTTTAGATACCAAAATCTATTAGAATCTCGCTTGGTTTTTTTAAAACAAAAGAAAATTTAATTCATGTATGTCAGTTCAGAGCGAGCGAACTGAGGTGGCCCAGTGGTTAGAACGCGTGCATCTCAACCGATGATTTCGGGTTCAAGCCCAGGCAAGCACCACATATGTATATTATATATGTGCTTAATTTGTGTTTATAATTCATCTCGTGCTCGGCGGTGAAGGAAAACATCGTGAGAAAACCTGCATGTGTCTAATTTCAACGAAAGTCTGCCACATGTGCATTCCACCAACCCGCATTGGAACAGCGCGGTGGAATATGTTCCAAACCCTCTCCTCAATGGAAGAGGAGGCCTTAGCTCAGCAGTGGGTAATGTACAGGCTGTTACTTTACTACTACTACTACTTTACATGTCGGTTCAAAGCTACGAAGCCCAGTCGGTACTTAATTTATCTGTAAAAGTACACAAGTAATCTAGTAAACATCCTGTAAATATCTCACTGCTAGCTAGTAGGAGTAGACCAACAAAAATAAGCCTCTTTTCTTGCCTTAATAACCCACTAATTTAAGCTGGTTTGACATTGTCTTGTATCGAGTATAATTGCAAGTGTCTGATGAACAATACAGTATAAAATCTTCGTTTCCAAGGTTGTTGCCACATTGACGAAATGGCATTGTGACTATGCAAAGGAATGGTTAATATAGTTACAGCGCCATTGTTTGTGGACGGCGGTGACTTCTTACCATCAGATGAGCCATTTGCTCGTCCGCCAATCTATATTATTAGAAAAAATCTAATGACATTATTTACAAATTAAAAAAAAAAAACGGTTTACACGCGCGTTTTGTCTTCTTGTTAATCCACCTAACTTACTTTCGATTGACCCGATGTCAGTTCCGAGTAACGTTGTGGCGTCATAGGTAAGAAGCTGCAGGAGCGGGATTACATTCCGAAAAATAAAACGGAATTGTATTCAAATTCACAAGCCAGGCAGTTTGCCAACTAAGTTGTCTCACTATGTCCGATCGGCTTACTCCACTGTCTTTACTAAATGTATTTTATACAGTTTGTTAAATACTCGACAATGAAGAAAATGGTTTTATATGGTATACTGGCTGTTACTCTTGTTATATAAACTTACATACATACTTTAAACTACTTCTTTTATAATTATATTATTCATATAAAACGTAAGATGAAATAAGTCAATTCAAAAAAGCTTGATTATTATTAGTGTGATTTGGATTGGAATGAAAAACGAAATAATATCAATTTATTTATGAGAAAAAATTAAATGATATTATATTATTATTATTATTATACAGAAAAATATATATTTATTTATGTATATAATACTGTACTAAGTTAAGCGGTGCTTTTTTACTTCTATATATTTTTTTTCATTTGGTTTACTGCATGGGATCATATACTTTTTGTCCTTATAAAGCTCTTGTAGTCCCCTTGGACTATAAGGAACCACTAACTAAGTTAAGGAATTGAAAATCGAAATAGGAACACAATTTGAGAAGTTAAACGCTGTGTGCTCTTAATGTTTGTAGAATGTTATCTACTTCGGTTAAGCTTTTGATCTGTATTTGAAGATTTGTAAAGAAGTCCCCGTCTGCTAATTGTTATTACACAAGTTTTATTATTGCAGATGAAATTATTCCTTCTCCTATTCGTCGTCGCAACCGCGATGGCAGACTTCGAAAATATTCGGCGAGTTCGCTCTCCAGGTAAATAACAATTACAATAAGAGAAAACATACATACGTTATGACTTAAATACTTTCACACAAAAAAACTATTGTATTATATCTATTTTCTTATAAATAAATAGATAGATTAAAGTGTATCAATAAATTTAATTTGTTCAAGGTGGCAGTGGTTGGCAAGGAAGCAATTTTGGTCAGCAATCTGGTGGACTGAGTCGATCTGCTGGCGGCTGGAATAGTGCGTCTGGTTTCGGACGCTCTACAGGGGGTTGGGGAAATTCTGACAGTTACGGTGGGAGATCAGCGGGTTACAGATCAAATGGGCACAATTCCAACGGCTTCTCAAGTCGATCTGGTTACGGTTCTGAAAATATTCGCAATTCAAATGCTTGGGATGACTCTGGAGTTGATGCTTACTCAACGTGGTAAAATTATTATTGACTTGTATTGAGACAGAAATATGTATTACGAACCAAGATTATGATAATGATATGATGATTATTTTAAGATAAATAATAAAATTGCACTTTTTAACTATTAATAACCCTTTTTTAATGACCTGTAAAAGACTCACTGCGAATGAAAATAGGGAGGAATTATAATTTTTTTATGTCGTTCTTGACTACACCTCCGGTCATTGCTCTATGCTTCAAATATTATTTTAGTTTAAAAATCATAAACACAAAATATAACCAGTATTCTGTCTACCGATTGAATTGTTTTACATCTTATATTTAAAAGCATAATTTAAAAAACCTTAGTATCTCAAAAATTAATTTGTTTGAAATATCCGTAACCGAAAATGTTATTGTGTATTTGTGTTTTGTGTAGTAAGATATTAATCTTACTACACAAAACACAAATAAGGTCCACCCTTGTAAATTAATTGTTCTCAGGTTAAGTTGAAAAAAAAAAAACAAAAAGAAACGTACCTCATCAATCAATCGATCGATCCAACCAAAATATTCTTAATTCAAGTGAGCTCATAAACGCATAATTATAATCTTATAAAACGTAATGTTTATTTTATTTTATTGTATTGAATAAGGTGTTACGCTAACACCCAGTTCCGAAAGCAGATTCCGCCGAAAAGAACCGACAAGAAACATACGTTAATATTTCCACCATTTTAGTAACAGAGTTTTTGTCAATTAAATATTATTAAATTTAACATAATCCTAGAAATCAAAAACTAAATTCACGCTTTTTTCACATTAATATAATATAAAATCAAAATCAAAATAAACTTTATTCAAGTAGGCTTTTATAAGCACTTTTGAATCGTCATATAATAATGTAATATAATATTGAGTAATATGTATTGTATTATTATTAAATAGAATTTTCCATCGAAACAAAGCGATCAAATTTCATTTTGAGATATCTTTAAGATTGTTTTTGTTAACACGCATGTAAAGTACCTATTTAGGTAAGCTAATTCATGAAAACAGTTTGTATTGACCGGTAATTAATTGGTTTCTAGTTTAATGTTTACTCAATTTAACGGTTGTTTGCGAACACGGAAAGGGCTGGTTTCGTGTAACAATACACTTTAATAATTTTATGAGTTAATTGCGTAGTTTAGTAGTCAATGCAAAGGTACCTATTATGGTTTCACCACGATAATATTATGAAACACTTAATTTCTATTTAATATAACAAAAAATATTTCACTGTATGTTTATGACTATACAGTTTTACCTTTAAATGTTATAAAGGTTATCCATTCCGGCTTCACACAGATACAGTAACCCGTACTTTACCCATGTGAAACCGGAATATACGCAAATAATAGATAGAAATAAAAAGAAAAAATCTTGTTTTTCCGGCTAGTAAAGTCAAAATTATAGAATTTCTTCAATATTATGCATGTTTTCTACATATAACCTTCCTCTTGAACCACTCGGCTTAATAATAAAAAGTGACGTAAACATCGGACGTAGTTAAAAATCTAAGCGTACTACTACTAGACGACAATAATTGATTTTGATTTATACCATGTAGAGATGGCAGCATTCGAAAAGTCACCGTTTTACTAGACATTCGATAAACAACATTTGTAGAAGATCACTTAATCGTATTGATATAAAAAAATGTTTAAAAATCCAATCACAATACGCAATGCGTGTTCATTATCGGACTTTAAGTATTACTTCTATAAAGTGGGCTTCAACTATAAAACAGCTGGATTGTGCATTGTTATAAGTTAATTTAGTTGTATTAGATATAAATGAACGTTCATTAATATTGTCGGAGATAGAAAATGAAGATGAAACGTAATCGTATCGCTTCTGTAAAAATATCCTTCGACTTCCGCTAAGTTCACTTATCCAATTTTTAAACTTACAACGACTAGAATGTTCCAACTCGTTCAAGGACTTGTCGCTTGCTATATTTCAAGTTGAATAAAAATCTTGCAAATGATTTTTTAAGGAGAAATGAAAATTATAGGCAGACGTACGTACGTATAGGCAATACGAGGTGAATTTGAACGCTTCCTGGGTAAATTATATCGAAGAATTAGACTTTATTTTTACCGAGTTACTTCCTATATTACATATGTATTTAAAAATAATATTTTGTTTTATCTTTTATTTATTAAAAACATGTACAGTTTTCAGACTTTAGAACGTTTTTCGTAGCGCTGTCGGATGAAGACATAATATTTCCCCTCTGTTTATTAGAATTTAGAAATTTAATTACTGTCACCAAATTAACTTAAATGTGAGTGAGATTATTGTGAATATAATTTATTCTTACCTCAGAAAATGTGTGATCACAAGTCTCCTGTGTATTTTTAAAGAAGGCAATAATTACTAAAAATACAAGTACAATTTAACAAGTTTCAATTTATTACTACCTTTGATTTCAAATACAAACTTTAAAATTACTTCATGTTATGTTAGATAATTAAGGACCTTTAATTAGAAGTACTGGAAGTTTGTTAATTATACTGTAGGGATTTTTTTTAAAAAGTTTTGCTGCGAACTGCGTTTTAAAATTGAAAATAATACTTTACCTGCTCAAATATGTTTATTTACATAACAATTATTTGAATTAAGGCCAATTTTGTTAATAATAATAGTTTCTGTAGATATCATCCCCGCGTAGAATAGTAGCAAGGATAATAAGGTTTTCGCCTTGAATAGATCTTAAAATAGATCATTAAAATCAATCAATGAATTTATTGACTATCATCATATTCAAATAAACGCGGTATTTTTATTTTGTAATTACATATATTAAAATGTATATACATATATACGTATATATCTATACATACGAATTAACTAAATGTTTAATTAGGATTTAAATTAAATTTAGCTTGATGTTTGTTTATATTGATTTGATTTAATTGGACAATATAGAGGTTCCCAGGGGAAATTTTCACATTTGAATACCTATTTTAGTATCGAAACAGAGTTTAAAGCTAACTTGTGACGGAATGAAAGAATACTGAATTCAGAGTTTAACTACGACAAGAAAGGAAATTAAGTCAAATAGGGCAATAATTATCGGCAATTTCTAGTTTGTAGTTCGTTTTTATACTAACACGGTGATTTTTACATTTACTTTCTAACCGTTGCACAAACGATATCAAAAATATAGCACCAATTTTATCAAAGGTAATAATTTTATTACATATGTTTATGTAACTTTCGTATTTATTAATTAACTTACTATTTTTATAGGATAAAATGCGTTGGATAACAAATTTTTTGAGAGATGTCTTGTCGCCACAGTGTAGAGGAGTTAACTTCAAGAAAATTGTTGTAAGACATATTTACGACGTTGGTCTTTGGCATGACCTTGACACTTATGGTATTCATCTAATAGCGAAAATCTCCATCATTTGTTTTCTAAGTACAAATTTGACACAAATAATAGCACTTTTGTTGGCCAAAGATGATCCTAAGGCACTTTTTGCGGGCATTAGCGTTCTGCCATTTTGCATGATGGGTTTCTTAAAATTGTGGTCATTCTTGAGTAACGAGAAACGATGGCGCTCCATTATTGACCAAGCAGTGTTATTGGAAAACGAACAGATAAATAGCAATTCTCTCTGTGACTATGAATCTGATGACGAAGAGAAACACAGTTTTGCAAAGCACATCGATTCTTATACGAGAAATATATTTATGATATCATGTAATGTAAAGCGAATCTATATCTTCACAGTCACGCTGTATATTGTGTCTCCGTTCCTGGAGTACGCAATATACAGGACGACAGGGCGAGATGCTAGCATGCCGCATGTTTTGCCGGGTTGGTCGCCCTTAGATTCTTACACAGTCGGATACCTTGTGACAATTTTAGTAGAAATTGTTGCAGCCCTTTATTGCGTTAAAGTGCATGTAGCTTTTGATTTAACAGTTGTGGGTTTGATGATTTTCATTCGTGGTCAATTTTCTTGCTTACACAAATACAGTGAACTAATAGGGGGACAAGGGAAGTCGTCTAATATACAGGAAAAGAGAGATAAACGAGCTTATTACAGGATAATTAAGTGCCACAGCATTCATGTTTTATTAATAAAGTAAGTTTTGTAAATTTATAATAATTTTGAAGAACTGTGGTGTAGCAAAGATTAATCGTTATAGATTTTTTTTTAGTACAATTCATGAACTTGAAACACTACTTCGAAAAATTTTGGGCATATATTTCTTTGTGGCGACACTAACGCTGTGTTCTGTCGCAGTACAATTAAATGAGGTAAGATACTCTAAGGATAAAAAAACTATAATAAAATACCTAATCGCTTTTACCAGTGCCAGCGCCCAGAGAAACTTTAAGGCGGTTTGACTAGAATGTACCATAATAGACTAACCTCCGTATTTAGTTGTTAATGTTCTTAAATGTATCTATGCGAAATGAGAAGTATTTAATTTTATAATAAGCAGACTTAAATTCTAAATCTTTAAAAAAAAGATGAAATGTGTCAGCTATAGAAAATAATAATTATAATTTTGGGATACTAAATTTGGAATTAGTTGATGTGAATAAAACGAAATAAATATATTTTTCAGGATCAGGTTAGCACGACGCAACTGATATCTCTTTTACAGTACATGGGCGCGTCGTTGACGCAACTGTTCCTGTTCTGTCGATACGGAGACGCAGTATTAAATGAGGTGTGAACATTGATAGGATACCAATATAATGGCAGTACTTTTTGTTACGTTAAATAATAAGCTTAAGACTTCAATTATTGTGATGCTGTCTGGTAATAAAAACACTCAGGCACATTAAATAAACTTTAAAATTAAAAATAAGATTCACTAAACATGTCTGTGGAGAAAGAAATATAAAACATTTATATATTTGTGGTCTACTAATAATAATGTACCGAAAAATAAAATTAAGGCATGGAATCAAATCAAAAATCAAATCAAAATATATTTATTGTTCTTATTCAAAATACATATCTCACAGAGGCCCTGTACCCCTAAACAAGGAAAATCTGTATCTTAGGGGCCAGTGACTTGAATTTAAATGCGAGTTTTCTTTTCTGACTGTAGACCTCATATTTATTTAACTGATATATTTTTAAGTATCGTCCTATGACGACTGCAAATAATAAGACGAGGCGTTATGTTTTTGCACTACTGTTCTAAAGTTTAGATGTTTCAATTGCAATTATAATCTATTTTCGATTATATGTTCATGATCTTCTTAAATTTATGAACTAATACAATCACTTTAATTTACAGAGTTCTGTTGGACAAGGCCAAGGCCCATTTTGTTCAGCAAGGTGGTGCCTCAGCCCGAAGGTTCATCGAGAAATGGCCATACTTGGAGCAGGAATGTCTCGTCCTTACAGAATTCGCGCTGGACCTTTTAATTCACTTAATTTGCCATCTTTTATTCAGGTTCAGAGGTTTTTTTTTTTGTTTAGAATAAATATTTTATTAGGTAAAGGGGTAGGGAAAAGCTTAAAGGGTCATGTTATGCAAGTATTAAGAATATTCGATGTACCTTAGTAGGATTTTATGTCCAGAAAATATATTTCTTCTAATTGTTTTCAGATTATCCGCACAGCCTACAGTTATTATGCGATCTTGCGTCAAACATAAAAAAGAAAAATATTTAAATTAATGTACTGTAATTAATTAAGTCACGCTAATTTTGTTGTTTGCTAAATATCTTTAAATAATTTATCATATGATTATATATAGATATCAAATTTATTATATCATAATCATCCGTAATGGTTAAGCAGTTTCGACGAGTGATTGTTATTGTTATATAATAGTGCACGAATTAAATATTTTATTATATTAGAGCTACATTTAAGAAAAATAAAGCGTATTTTTTATTGTTTTGCTAGATATTATACAAAATAAAGCTGTATATTTATATGTAAAGGTATATCTTACGAACACATTAAATATTTTGTATTATCTTGCATTTTTATAATGATAATTATCGAGAGCTATATCCCTTAATCCTCTATCATTATGTTGAAATTTTAATAGAAAAAACGAAACTACTACTAGAATGTAACAACCTACGTCGATTTTACGGCAAATTTGGAGACTGTTAGCGTTAGTAACTGCAGCATACTGTATGTAGTCCATAAAATTGACATTATTAATCGATTTTCGTTACTTTATCACATTTTTTACTTTTAATTTTGCATATTTGTTTGGCGGCCGGACAAGATGATAATTTTATAAATTGTGCATTTTAATGTTTTAGCTGTAGAATCTCAAGAAAATTACTAAAAAATAATATTTAACGTAAAAAAACTTACAACTACTTAGAATTCACTTGAAAGCCAATCCAGTTAGTTTTGGCTATTCTCTTTTGTATCTCAAAAATGGTTTCAGTTTCCTCAATATTCGCGAAAATACGTTCTATCTTTGCTGTCGATGCCACCTGCTTCACGAGTATAGAGAGTAGCTTGTGTGTTATAAGGAGGGTGACTACATATCAGTTCTTCTGAGCTTTAGAAGTAATTGTTTAGTAGACCATATAGCTGACCATATAGCCAATAATATCCCAAATACACAATAAACTCTCCATCGAAGTTTAAAAAATCACGGAGAATAGTGCTGTAAAATTAGACCACCACCAGGCTCTAAGCTTTTTTGACAAAAAGGGTAATTATTACTGATTTGTGAGTAGCGAAATGTTCTTTTAAAGGTATTAATAATATTGTCAATAACCAGGACAAATGAAGCGCATCTGTTATATTCCTCGGGAGTGTCAGCAGCTACGTTACTTCGGTGTTGTTGGCGCCTCACTCTCCTAGGGCAACAGATAGCTACAATTTTGTTTGTATTGAGCATTATTCATTAACGAGTCGATATGGCCCAGTGGTTAGAACGCGTGCATCTTAACCAATGATTGCGGGTTCAAACCCAGGCAAGCACCCCTTATTCATGTGCTTAATTTGTCTTTATAATTCATCTCGTGCTCAGCGGTGAAGGAAAAAATTGTGAGGAAACCTGCCTATGACAAATTTCATAGAAATTCTGCCACATGTGTATTCCACAAACCCGCATTGGAACAGCGTGGTAGAATATATTCCAAACCTTCTCTTCAAAGGGAGAGGAGGCCTTTACCCCAGCAGTGGGAATTCACAGGCTGTTGTTGTTGTTGTTTGTTGTTGAGCATTATTGATGCCACTTTTTTAAATGCGACTTCAGTATTTCATCTCCCGCGTCGACTCTATATCACTAGAGGGCACGAAATTAGCCGTGATTCACCTGTTTTCAGTCCTAAATATTCTCAAACTCGGATGTGCTAGTATACTTCGTGGCGATCGTATAAAATAGGGACGAGCTCCAGTCTCGTAACGCACAGCACGCAATGCATAAGAATGAATAAAGGAGAATCTATTTATCGTATAATATATTGTTGATTTCGGAGATCCTACACACGAAACGTTTTCCTGCGGCTTTGTATTTCACAGTACACCTCTGATTATAACCACAGAGTCGTACTGTATGAATAATCAGAGATTACTAGATCACGCATCTGTAGTAATTAGACAAGACAAGACTAGGAATGTAATTGATTCTTATACGTATGCGGGTATGTGAAAGTGGGTAACACAAAGGTTGGTAACTTAGCAGATTGTGCTTTTGGTTAAGACGAGAACGTTCTTGAATTGTTGAATCGACGTTCAAAATGTGTGTAAGAAAAGAAATGGCTAGTGTCCGACCGAAGTTACGGTTTCGGTTTCGGCCGAGTTTCGGTCAAAAATCAAGTTTCGGTTTCGGTTAAAATGGGCCGAAACTTTTGCCGAAACCGAAACTGATTTCGGAAATTGTTGTGCACGCTCGTCTAACTTCGTTTCTTGCGGCAACGCTTTGGTGGCTGCTGGCGGCTATGTTCGGTAATTGTCGCGAGCCGTTACGTTGTATAGGTAAACTTATTTCATTATGTATTTAATTCCGATGATCTATTGATGTATTTTTGTTGTATTCGTTTATTATTACAGTCTTATTTATTTTGTTGTTTTGAGTAAAATGGTCAAGGAGAAAAATTCAAAATTGGCAGTACTTCGACAAAAGTATCAGTGAAACATCAAAAGCAAATCAACGTATTGGTAAAATTTGACATAAGATTTTAAAACACCAATTCTTTGAAAATAACAAATATAGATATATATATTATTGTAACTCTAACTTACTCCCAATTATATCAGTTATTTTCCAGTGAAAATTCCGTCAAAATCGGTCAAGCCGTTCCAGAGATTAGCCGGAACAAACAGACAGACAAAAAAACTGTTATATGTACCGTCTATAGATATATACGCATTGAGTAAAAAAGGGCTATTTTAATATTACAAACAGACACTCAATTTTATTAAATGTATAGATAAATAATTAAGTACCTACAACAAACTTAATATACTGTGTTTCTTTTTCCTGTCCTATTAGAGAATAATGGATAAAATGCAATAAATTTAAGCATTTATAGGAATTTTTATATTTGACCACCTGAGTTTGGTTTCGGCCGAAACTGAAGCCACGGCCGAATATTCGGTTTCGGCCGGAAAACCTGCTTCGGTCGGACTCCAGAAATGGCAAAATAATAAAAGTCCATACAATTTTGCGCAATGTAACGTTATATGCTAAGCCGAGCTAAACCGAGCCAAGCTAAGCTTTGAATCGAATAGCCGACTCTATCTTTTCCGAACGTTAACTAACGAGTTTATGCAAAAGAGGCTGTCGTCCGTGAAAACTGACATAACAGAAAAAATAAAAGAGGGTGTTGCGATAGCAACAGGGCGGTGAAAAATAACGGAGTGAAGGCAAATATAACTGATTAATGATAATAAAATATAGAACATAGTAATTGTTATTACTATGCTCTATGTTTTAGTATAGAGTCGAGATGGCCCAGTGGTAAGAACGCGTGCATCTTATACCGATGATTGCGGGTTCAAATCCAGGCAAGCACCGCTAATTCATGTCTTTATAATTCATCTCGTGCTTTCTGAGCACGAGATGAATTATAAGAAGCGAAGCGAAGGAAAACATCGTGAGGAAACCTGCATGTGACAAATTTCATAGAAATTGTGCCACATGTGTATTCCACCAACCCGCATTGGAACAACGTGGTGGAATATGTTCCAAACCTCAAAGGGAGAGGAGGCCTTTAGCCCAGGAATTTACAGGCTTTTGTTGTAATTGTTATTGCCTTTCGTTTTATCAAACCACTACAGATGTTAAGGATCTTACGCTATGGAAACAAATCTGTTCTTTAAAACTTTTATTTTTAACATCTTTGATTTATAAAAACAATATATGAAGTTGAACATTCATTTTTAAGTAGCTCGTTACATAAAATAGAGTTATTAAGTATTTATTATTTTATAATCGTTAAGTTTTACAATGTTTATGAACACAATATTTAGGGCGTTTATTATAATCCATTGACTTTTGCTTCTAACCACGCCGAGACAGCGCTCTGGTGTGTGTTTGTCCACTTTATATTATTCCGTACATTTTCAAGGGCACGAATACGGGACGACTCTCCGGCCCCAGCATCCGGGTACTGCGCGAAAAATGCCTCCATCTGCAAACACATTATTTATTTTAGATATAATAAAAAAATTCAAACATATTCCGCCGGTTTATATGAAATGCATGAAATGCTTATATATATGTCGGATCGACAGCGACATCAGTACGGTCGTCAGGCATCATAGGGGCGTATTACAAGGGTGATCGAGCAAAGAGGAAACCGCGATTACAGGAACACGTTTATTCAACCTTTAAAGTACTTAATACACTAATTCAGTATCACGCTGTATTACACTTGGCAACGAAGCGAATGACAGTTCCTAGGATGGAGGTATTGATCTTCACGAGAGCGGAATCGCAAGTGAGTCGTCTCTGAACGCCTCCATCGGGTCGGCTCCGTCGTAGCACGAAGTTAGTCGCGTCGTGACGTCACGACAGTACTGCCGTCTCGCGGTATTCGTGCCGCGCTTCGTTTCGCTTAGGAATCCATGACCGTCTCCGACATATATAATATAAATAGTTAATAGATATTGAGCGTATACAAGTATTCAAAGGACAATGGTAAGAATTATGCTGCATGATGATTACATGATACAGCTTTGTTCGTCTGAATAAACCCCCCCCCCCTCCAATTCCGGTTATGGTTCAAATAAGGGACATAACATTATAGTTCCCAAGACTGGTGGTCCGCTGGTGGAAAGCATCTACATCTATGGACGATGGTGACCACATTTTTTTTTATGGAATAGGTGGCAAACGAGCCGGATCACCTGATGGAAAGTGACTACCACCGCCCATGGACATCTGCAACACCAGGGGGCTTGCAGGTGCGTTGCCGGCCTTTAAAAAAAGGAGTACGCTCTTTTCTTAAAGGTTCCCATGTCGTATCGGTTCGGAAAAACCGCCGGCAAAAGCTGGTTCCACAAAGTGGTTGTGCGAGGCAGAAAATGTCTAAGAAATCGCGATGTTGTGTATATATACATACATATCATATATTGTGGATATATACATATCATCAGACAGTCCGTGTGTAAATCTACCTTCATAGATGAGAAATTAATTTGCTCCACTTGTTCTTAAATAGTTCGTCACGGTAGCATGCGTAAGCGATCCCGTGGCGTCCGCCGTAAGACGGAGAGGGTACCGCTGGTTTTTAGTGGGTAAACCCGGTGTGCTTGGGCGTACTCGGTGTTCAGGGCTCCGGGGAGTCCCACACACCCCCCCACTTTCCATCACGTGGGGGAAAAAAAAAAATGTTCTTAAATAGTTACCTCTTGTAGCCTGATTTCCGTGTTGAAGGTGTCGGTGATGCCGGGGATGAGGCTTCCCAGGTAGCGGCTGTTGAGCGTGAAGCGCTCCACGAGGCGCGGCCAGCGCGCGCGCACGTGCGCCCACACCGACGCCGCGCCCGACGGGTTCGCACTGATCGAGTTTAACACGCTGAGGTAATCCTGACTTCTTATATACTTTTCATCCCATGCCAATTCTAGATATCTACAATTAAGGTATTAGCAGATTAGTATTTTAGTTTATATTTTGAGTATTTACTTCAAGTAATAAAAGAGTCGAGATGGCCCAGTGGTTAGAACGCGTGCATCTTAACCGATAATTGCGGGTTCAACCCAGACAAGCACCACTGATTCATGTGCTTAATTTGTCTTTATAATTCATATCGTGCTCAGCGGTGAAGGAAAACATCGGGAGGAAACCTGCATGTGACAAATTTCATAGAAATTCTGCCACATGTGCATTCCACCAACCCGCATTGGAACAGCGTGGTGGAATATGTTCCAAACCTTCTCCTCAAAGGGAGAGGAGGCTTTTAGACCAGCAGTGGGAATTTACAGACTGTTGTTGTTGTTGTAATAAATGCCTATGCCTATAAATATTTTATTTTATAACTATAACGCTCGAACAAAAAAATTAGGACAATAATTATCGCCGAGTTTAGGACAACGCCATTAAGTGCTAAGAATACCTCTCCAATATGTTAACGTCTCGAGGAGCGGACAGGGCGTTCCTCAGTTTCGCTTGTTCTTGTACGTCTTCCTCGTTCAAGTAGATTTTCCATAACATGTCCCATTCTTGTTGCGAAGCTGCTTTCATTCCTATTCAAAGTCAAAAAATCACATTAAAAAAATGTTTTGATCTCATTGTAAAGAGCTACACCTAACTGACAAATTTAAAGAATTTAACTATTTAGTTGATATCAATATCGCGCTACAATAAACACAAAATTGAAAATGTATAACATCATGGAAAATGGGCCTGTAAAATTAGACTGCGCTATGCAGATCACAGGAGGTGGCTCTAAGCTTCTTAGATATCAGTAAGGATAACGCCCCTATTCTCCATGACTATAATCATAACTAACTCAACGATCCAACACAAGCTTAATCTATGAGTTTAATTACAATTGAGAATTGATGCTGAAATTAAGTTATTTTAAACATTAAGTTGTTTTTAATAATTTTTAATATTAATTATATTATAGTTCTCATAAAGGTATTTATCGAGTTGGGAAGAAGATTATCATCGCTGTGGTTATCATGTGGGACATTTATTTTAAATCATAAGCCCTTATAGATTTTAGCAGGAAAATCATTGATGTCACTTGTTATTAATAACTTACAAAATCGATCAGTAATACCGTCAAATAGACTTGAATACTATTATATACAGATTGAAATTATATGGTAGAATTGCAGATAACTTTTAATTTTTCTCTTTCAAATAATTACTACTTTCATTAGTTGCCTTGGGTTAGTATATTTCTACACAACATCTTGTATTTGGTGAAAGGCATGTCATTCGAGATCTTGAATAATCTGATGTACATTTGTAAAGAGAAAAAATGGCGTTTAAATGATGGCGAAGTTTTAACGGAACTTTTGAAGAAAAATTAAAGTGGACATAATAATACATCTAAAGATATATTAACAACACGCATATGCTCTGCATCCACATAGTAGAACTGTTAGCAAGTTGCATTGAATATGTGAATTTAAGATTTGTTTATCTTTATTCCGTTGGTATAAGGTGTATAATCGCATACTTACCAAAATAATAGACAAAATCTCTCAAGTCCGGCTCGATTGTCGTTTCGTTGGGCGCGTTCAGCCAGGTCAGGAATATATTCCTGACCTTCTCTTCAGCCTCAGGCATTTGATAAGTCGTGGACAGTGACAAAACACGCGTACGTAATAAGCTATGATAAAAAATTAAATACTTAATATACGAAATTTTTTGCAACGTTTTCGTTTAGCGATAGAATTTTAAGTTACATTGCCATGCGCTAATAAATACTACCAAATTATAAGATCCGTTATTACCCTTCGATAACGCCTAGCTTCGTTTTCTCCCAAGTCTGCGTTAAGTATAAGGGCTTTACCAAATGTTGTACATATTTCTGAAACAAGTGATGTATATAAGTTTCTATTGTTGAGCTTCAATGGATAGGCAAACTAACAAGTATGCTCTGATGGCAAGTGGTCCCTACCACCTTTGTGTCGTCAAGGCCTTATTAACCTTGGGAACTAAGATGTTATATCCCTCGTTACAGATACGTTAAATTTACTGACCCATCCTTGAAACCGGAATGCAGTCATGCTACATATTACTTTTTGGCGATAGAAAATTTGAGTACTACCACTTTTCATGAAGCTCTACCAATCAAGTGATTTATGTAACCAAATTATATTTCTCAATGTTTTACAGCAGCCTTTAGGGCAATATGAACTTAAATATATGTAATTATAGAGTTTAATTTTAATCAAAGAATTAAATTACATAATCGTAAAATTCAACATACCTGTAGATTATCATGAGCTGTTGTATTCAAAAGTTTTTCGGAAAGTATAGCGAAGATGGAGGTAGCGGTTTCCCACGGTACAAAATCTTTTTCAACTATCAGGTAGGTGGATAGATTCAGAGCCGTTTCATACGGTATCACCTGGGCTTCGGCGAGAGCGAACACGTCGTCGAGGAGATGCGCTCGATCTGAGATTGTAAGCTGAAAACGGATATTAGTATGTAGCTGTAGGTAATTCAAGTGCAAACTGGATATTAACAATACCCTTATAACAAAGGTATCATCAACTCGTTTCTACAACAATAAATTAACGTTGTATTTCTTTTGAGACTAAATACTAATTATAATTACTTATGAAGCTAAAGCATTTTTAATTTCAAGTCACTCAACGACATATGCTCGACGTTGTTTGATTGATTTACGATTTGGACAACCTGCTCTATGATGTTCTCTACATCATATATCATTACATGAAATATGTGGAAAACTATTCCATAAAAAAAAATTGAAATTGGAAATCAGCCAAATGTGCCAGCTGGTGATAAATAGTACCATCGGCCAATGAGTCCAATTGCTTGGAACCTTGGAAACTAAGATATAATTTTCCCTGACTGACTCATCCTTCATACTGAAACACAAACATACAAAGTATTGCGTTTTGCTAGTAGATTGTACATTAAAGACGCGTCATTGACAACTAATTTTATTTTATTCTAACGAAACAGATAAAGCTTTAACTACAACCTCTTTTTAATAAGTAATAAAATTAAACTTGAATAAGACATGATGTACACACAAAATACAAAACTTAATAGCGCTAAGGTGATATGACTAAAACCTTAATAATATATGAAGAGTGGGCGTCCACCTCCACTGGTTTTAACAAAGCACCTACTCATTTATTAAAAAAAAAAATAGGATATACAAGAGATATTTTTTTTATGCTCGCATTATACTTGGTTAATCTAATCTTGTTTTTTTTACTAGTCTAAGCAAATTTCTGTGTATGTATCAAAGTAATATTTAAGCCTTTATTTCTTCTGCTCATTTTTCGTTTTGTTTTGTTTTTTTTTTTCACTTTTGTTGTTGTAGCGAGTAATAGTAATTAATAGTTACATTAGCATGTAGTGTTTGCTTTTAAATGATTTTACATAATCTTTGTATGCATATCTCTAATTGTATATTTATGTTATAATGACAAATGTAAAATCGCTAGCAAACCCAATAAATAAAATAAAAATAAAATTATTTAACTGCGAGACATGAGCTCAACAACAAAGTATGTCCCCGAAATGAATGCCGAGTATCTTTATGTAGACCACACTAGTCAGTGTTAACAGAAGTGTCGTCAAAGAAGGCAACATGTTTCGCGTCACGTACATTTAGCGTTGCGGGTCATGCGTGTTTCGGTACAAAATGTTCGCTAGTGTATTCGTTGTTTAGTATGGTTCGATGGAAGACGTGAATAAATTCATTTTTAATTCCTACTAGTTGGTGCGCGCGGCTTGCTCGCGTATTAGGGATCGGTTGTCACGTGTCAGGCAAAAAATGTCTAAAAGTGTATTAGTAATTTCATCATATTCGGTTCATTAGTTTGGTAGTGAAATCCTCCTCTCCCTTTGAGGAGAAGGTTTGGAACATATTCCACCACGCTGTTCCAATGCGGGTTGGTGGAATACACATGTGGCAGAATTTTTAAGAAATTTGTCACATGCAGGTTTCCTCACGATGTTTTCCTTCATCGCTGAGTGCGAGATGAATTATAAAGACAAATTAAGCACATGAATCAGCGGTGCCTGCCTGTATTTGAACCCGCAATCATCGGTTAAGATGCACGCGTTCTAACCACAGGGCCATCTCGGCTACTTACTTTCACATTTATAATATTAGTATAAATTCTTTAATATTGCAAACGAAACCACACCGCGTTTAATGTTACAACTACATTAGTACT
The DNA here is from genome assembly GCF_905220365.1 of Vanessa cardui. NCBI lineage: Eukaryota > Metazoa > Arthropoda > Insecta > Lepidoptera > Nymphalidae > Vanessa > Vanessa cardui. The sequence goes on along the minus strand of NC_061130.1, from coordinate 6,218,494 downwards.
AATGCTCATGAAGCCTACCAATGACATCTACAGTGATATCTACCACTGACAACTGTGCTCGATAGCTACCCAATCGATCGATCAGTTTTTCACTATTGTATTGTACCTCGTAGAAAATTATCATCCATTACGAAATATAAGTAAAGTAACAGCCTGTACATTTCCCACTGTTGAGATAAGGCCTCCTCTTCCATTAAGGAGAGGGTTTGGAATATATGCCAACACGCTGTTCCAATGCGGGTTGGTGAAATGCACATGTGACAGAATTTCGATGAAACTAGACACATGCAGGTTTCCTCGCGATGTTTTCCATCACCGCCGAGCACGAGATGAATTATAAACACAAATTAAGCCCATATATATAGTGGTGCTTGCCTGGGTTTGAACCCGCAATCATTGGTTAAGATGCTCGCGTTCTAACCACTGAGCCATCTCAGCTCTTCGAAATATAATACGTCTCTTGAATACAATACATACCTGTTCGGTTTTATTCTTAAGTTGCTCCGTTAAGTCTCGCCACATATCGTCCGGGTAGTTCACTCGGTAATACCCAACTTGATTGTTATTTATTTTCAACCAATCCTCACCCTCTTCCAAAGTCAGCGTCACTGGTAATGAATGAAACATATAATATATTTAAAACAACCCCAAGTGTCGTTGGTCAATTTTAGATCTGTATTTGACGGCATAGCGTTACTTTTTAACTTTTTTTTATGGTATAGGTTGGCGGACGAGCATATGGGCCACCTGATGGTAAGTGGTCACCATGACCCATAGACAATGACGCTGTAAGAAATATTAGCTATTCCTTACATCGTCAATGTGCCACCAACCTTGGGAACTAAGATGTTATGTCCCTTATGCCTGTAGTTACACTGGCACACTCATCCTTCAAACTGGAACACAACAATACTGTTATTTGGCGGTAGAATAACTGGTGAGTGGGTGGTACGTACCCAGACGGGCTTGCACAAAGCCCTACCACTAAATATATTATATTATATTTAATTTTTAAGAATATATGACACATTTAATATATTCTTTAATTAGAACTAAAACCGTTCGCATCATGTTACACTATAAACTATCTAAGTGATGAGAAAACACGGAGCACAAACTCCAAAAATGCACCAAAGATACCAATATAGAAAACCGATAAGAATTTTAGTCAAAGTATACGAAATAACATATGTCGAGGCGAAGGAACTTTCGCAAATAATTTAGAAATAACTGCAAATCAATTATTTTTATATTTATATTGAATTATTTCTTATGATTGAAGTTTCAAAACGTCACCTCTTTTTCTACTTATATCTGTTATTAGCTTCCCACCTCCACCCTTCAAATAGAAATTGAGACAAATCTTAAAATATGCTAAAATACTTCTTTAAAATAAATGTAATATAAAATCCGAAGACCTCCCTGGTCGAGTGTTGAGTACACCGGTTTTCATGGGTACGCCACTCCGAGGTCCCGGGTTCGATTCCCGGCCGAATTAATGTAGATTACTTTTCTATGTTATCTTGGATCTGGGTGGTACCGCCGTTACTTCTGATTTTCCATAACACAAGTGCTTTAGCTACTTACATTGGGATCAGAGAAATGTATGTGATGTTGTCTCATATTTATTTATTTATTAAATTCTATATAACGTTTTGAAAGCAATTGTTATTGTTGGGGACAATCAATAGACATTAATAAGTTATGCGATCGGTACTCACCACTGTCTGCATTATCCGGGAACCACAGTATGTTTTCATTGGCACCTTGTTTAGTGGCGTATGTGACTGGGACATACCAACGATATCTAAAACGATTGCAATACTTTTATTATTATTATTTATTGTATTTTACAGAAAAATATTTTACAAATTTAAATCTATAAGAAACTTTTTCTTTTATTCCGTCAGTCGAATTACCAGACCATAATTATATGATAAAACTTTAAAGGCAACTTATCTAATATTTCCATGATTCGGATGTATTAATTTCTCTTATTCTTTTTTTATAACATATAACTTCCCCAATAAACAAAATAATAAAATATTTTTTTCTTTGTTTCAATATCACAATTAGATTAATTATAAATTATATATATTATTAAAATCATTTAAGACAACAGGTTAATGTTTTGACAGAAAATAAAAAATATATATATAAAACAGTGTTGCCAGACTGTCGTAATTTTGTAAAACACTATTTTGTATTTAAGTCGAATTGGCTTCACTTTGAGTTTCATAATCTATATTTATCAAATACTTTTTATTTGGTGCCTAACTAAAAAATAAATACTCCAAAAATATAAATAAGACTTATGTTTTTTACATTTTAAATTATATAAGTAGCGCTTTGCTTTAAATTAGGACTAAAGACTATAAAAACGCAATATAGTCCCTTACTTGTAGTTCGAATCTTGTTTGACTACCGCCTCTGGGTCAATGAGGAACCGTTTTTGTGTGATGACGTAAGTGTTAGCTTTGTCACCCCGTGTCACGGTTAGCAGTGGGTAACCCATTTGCCGAGTCCATGTATCCATTATATACCTAAAATTTTACAACAATAAATAGATTAATTAATTAAATTACGGGTCAATGGCATGCTTAGGTATTGAAGCAAAATTCTTAATAAAATTTTAACATAAAGAAAAACCGCCTTCAAACAAAACACTATTTTAAAACAAATGAATATGCACTAAAAAGTAATAAAAATAATTGCGTATTCAACATATTTTTTAGAGTCCTTGTAAAATTGTAAAAATAGTAAAATGAAATGAAAAAGTCGATTTACGATTATATAATTTAGTTATAATTATTGCTATATTTGGAGTCGGTGTCAATTCAAAATTTTATTTATTTTTTGATTTTAAGTGAAGCTGGTGTTGAATAACTAATTTTTCATAATATGGATAGATTAAGCGTTCCGTTTATATGAATCAGAAACTACTTCGAGGACAATTTCAAAGGACACTTGCGAATAAATCAAAAATTGACTTTCGAAAATGCGGCTTTAATACGTCGTGCGGCATAAACTACAAGGATCCCTCGAAAGAGCTGTAATCGATCTCGACTAAAAACCTTTGAAAATGAGCTAATATATGTCGCACATCATATGACATCACATTACACACACAAAATTTGATTAAAGATAGTAAGAAATTCTACTCCATATCGCACCACAACTGTAAGCCGTATAGGATTTTCATCACTAAATAGTATAAAACGAAGTCGCTTTCTCTGTCCCTATATCTTTAAAACTACGCAACGGATTTTGATGCGGTTTTTTTAATAGATAGTGTGATTCCAGGGAAAGGTTTGTATAAATAATACATGAACAATATAGTAAAGAAACACTGATAATTTAAGAAGTTTGCAATGTAATGTCGTAAATAAACAAATTCTGTAGTATATTTAGTATCAGTATTGCACCCGTGCGAAGCCAGGGTGGGTAGCTAGTTGATTATAATATTCGACTATGATAATTACATAAACATAATCACATTACGGAAGGTGACTCAAACATCCAAATAACCTATAAATAAAAGATTCGACCGAGTATCGCTAACGTGCTCCTCAGAATTGTTCCGTTCCCTTCCGTTCCGTTACTTTGTCATGGATCCTGTGCTCAGAACCTTACCAAACTTTCACCAAGCTATCCTTGAAGTATATATTTTATAATAAAATAAGAATCATCAAAATTGGTTAACGTGATTTTCAGTTATTCACCTATTTGTCGCGCATATACATAATGCAAGTTTAAGACTTATGTCGTTTTCATACGGATACCATCATCGGAAAAAAATAAAATTAAAATGGGACCCCACGGGAAGCACTACCTTTAATTGATAACCTCCTCCTTTTTGAAGTCGGTTGAAAATAGTGAACTAAGGTCGACACGTAAGGAATATACGATATGCTCAGGCAACCTTTCCTTTCCATCCTCCTCATACTATTATTCACGGTTTATATAAAACTTACTTAAAATTAAACTTACATCTTTATGTCGTTTCAATTCACTGGATAATTTACATTCAATATTTTCGGAAATTTTTAAGCTCACTTACTTCCTACAACTAAATTCATGGTTAAATGTACGGCACAGGATTTTTTTTTTTTTTAAAAAAGAACTATTATAGTTTGATACAAATATGGTAATATCTTAATACTTTATGAAAGAAGGTAATACTTACATAAGATTTAAACCTGGATTGTTTTTAGTAAAATAGGGTTCTAGGGATGTAAGTAGATCCTTCGTAATGGTATTGCCAAACTCATACTTCTTTAAATAGTCCGACACTCCTTTACGGAAATTTTCTTCTCCAGTAAACCCTTCCAACATCCTCAAAATGGAAGCACCCTGGAACAAGTTGATATGATAAATAAAATCCTGACATACATCAATTATTAAAAAAATTGTCAGCAGTAGGCTGCTGAGGTAAGGCTGTCACTATCCCTGAGATTTGTGAGCTAACGCACTATTCTGTGGATTAAGCTTAAATAAATTACATGGGTCTTATGAACTTATGGTTAAAGTTCGTGTATTGTAACCACTATCTCGGTCTCTGGTCTTTCTCGGACAAAATGTTGTGTAACCAGGACGATGCCCCCACTACTACCAGAGTATGTATATTGGGTAGTCTTTAAGATCGGCTGTCATTGTTGCTGTACTAGAAAATTATTTTGAAAAAACAACGTCAAGACGGATCTAGAAATCTAGAATCCCGGTAATATTAATAATTACACAAGGAAGACAACTGGCACACAATACGAAAGATGCCAAATATACCTATAATCCTAAAATTTTGATTATGATACTTTGAGGAAGTAAAAACATACACAATATACATCACAATGTAAGTAAGATTATCAAACATACAGTACATATTCTTACCTTGTTGTAAGATATGGAATCAAATATAGAAGTAATCTCGTCGGGAGTCTCAACTGTTTGCACGATAGGATGACTTGACAGTTTGGCGTCGATTACTAGCACTGAGTGTAGCGTCCTCGTTAGAAATTGATCCAACTGTAATATTAAAATATTTATTTCAAATATTATTGACTACACTTTAACAGCCTTTGCTTAACAATGTTTATACATAAGGCTTCTACACATTTGCAGCCAGTAATAATATAAAAAAATAGTTGTTAAATTAAAGAATATTGCTATTATTGATTTGGCAAAAAAATTGCAGCATTGTTTAATTAATCATCTTTTAAGAAAATTTATAATTAAAGCCTTACATAAATTTATTAAATAATTGTTATATACCATTGTCCATGAAGGTTCTATTGCATTTAATGATTTCACTTGCATATAAGATGCAAAACCTTCATTCAACCAGACTTCATCCCACCATTTCATAGTAACTAAAACGAAAAAAAAAACATAACAAATACATGGCAAAGCTAATTCATTAATTCTAAAGTTATATATCAAGTAACCTATATGTCAAGTTTGTAATAGAGATAATTTATCCTAGTTATCTATATTCCAAACTGGACTGGTCTCACTTGACTTTTTAATCTGACTTGTGGTATTATAAATAAAGATATATGTATTAGGTAATGGTATAAATTTGTACAGCACAATCTACATTAGTATTATAAATGTGAAAGTAACTTTGTCTGTCTATCTGTCGCTTTTTCACCAAACCGCTGTATGAAGTAATAACTTGATCTTCAGGAACAAACATAGGCTAATTTTTTGTCTAACACATGACAACCAATAGCCTAAAACACGAGCAAAGCCTCGGGTGCTAATAGTAGTGCATATTTAGATTGCTTTTTAATTCCCTTTCCATAGGAACATATCTCATTTATATAATTGTAAAACAACCAAACATTGCTTACCTAAATTTCCAAACCACATATGAGCCAATTCATGAGCAACAGTGTTAGCAACAGCAATTTTGTTTCTAGATGATGCAGTTGCCTCATCAATTAAAAATGAAGTTTCTCTGTATGTGATCAGGCCCCAATGTTCAGTGGCACCTGACACATAATCAGGAATAGCAATCATATCTGTAACAAAGAAGTATTTAACATATTCAATTTTGTAAACAGTGTAACTACTCATAGCCAATCAATCACTCATATGCCAAATATATATGTACAAATGTTGAGAAAGTTACAGTGCTTCATTTAATTCTTCCATAGATTCTTTGGATCGACATTTTGAATAAATGAATAGGTATTTACATTCTATTTACTCCATTAATGTGAGAATTCACAAGTTCTTGTAATAGTTGAGTTGAATTAAGAAAGACTTTTGTGTAATGAATTTGTCAAATCATTGAAAGTAGTAAACATATATTATATATTTATTTGACTAGGGTTTAATGTTATAGTTTTTAATGCATATATATTCAATTGCAGTTAAACAAAACTTATACCTCAATAATGATAAATCAATTATAATAACTTTTATTGAAGCAGACTTATAGACACTTCCCATATTTCAAAAAAGGGTAAAAAAAATTGAGAACAATGAAGGAAGAAACAGAAATAATACTCTTTAAAAATCAACACACTTTGAGACTTTGGAAAATAAGAGAATTTAACATATTCATACAATTTAAATAAAATTTTAATTATATCAATGGAATGATTATTTATATAAATATATTACAAAAAAACGTACATAGGGTTCTCTTGTAATACTTACCCAATTTAGGAAGTGGAAAGGGAACCTCATAGTATTTGATATAAAACTCTGTTACTCTCTTTCCAATATCTTGGGCAAAATCAATCTTGTGAGTTTGATCCTTTTGTGCAAATGATCTCAATTTGAAATTGTTTCCAATACCATTAGCTATGATTTCAGCTTCTTTGTGATCAAAGTTACAAATGACAAAGCATGCTAGGTATGTTGACATTGGAACACTGGTCGCAAAAGTTACAGACTCAGTGTTAGTGGAAGAATCTCTCTGTGTAGATATTTCCTATAAACAAACATATAGTTCAATATTGTTAATATATACATCTATTTGTAAGAGATATGTTTACATATTTGATATGTTAAGTTATCTGTAGTTGTGATAGTGATTGACATATTTTCTTTTAGTGCTGATAATATTGAAACAATGTCAGTCAAATTGTTGTTATGTTATTTATTAGCAAATTTGTGATTTTATATTCGTCTGTATATTCTAAAAAGAAGAAATTGTATATTTTCTCGAAAAATATATTAAAACAACCTAAATGTAATGATTAAAGAAATATTAAGACTGCACTGAATATTATGAAGTGTATAAATTATAGAATTTGCATATTATTTCCTAAATATTAAGCTTCTTTTGTGAATTTAAGTGGATGATTTATCTATTATCATATCTATGAAATTTGGAGTGACACAAAAGATATAAACTTTTTTTATCAATTGTTTTTACTGATTTTTCAAAAGTCTAAACTGTTATTATACATAGTGTAGTATTTTATCATTTATGGTTTCTGCATATGTTTTAAGAATTACATAAAAATCTTTTCTTTTTTCTGTAAACAACATTAGTAATCTACTTTTTTTTATATTTTACCAGTTCATCTTTTGAATAAATTTATCATGCCTCAAATTCATCTATGAAACTCTACTCACTACTCAGGTATAAATAGTAAGATTTTGGTACATACATGTGCAATCAATTAAATTAAAATTTAAAAATATTAGTATGAGATACAAGAGTGTATTTTGCTGATTTTATTACTAGAATTACCTGTAGAAATTTATCTTACATTCATATTAGATAGTGCTATATAGTCCACAGGTTTCACCAAAGTAATATCATATGTGGCTTTGAATTCTGGCTCATCGAAACATGGATATGCTTGGCGAGCATAAGTTGGCTGGAATTTACTTGCTACCATAGTGCTGAAATACAAATTTATTTATTATATATATGACATGTGACATGTTATCATATTTTTCACTGAACATAAAGTACAAATTGTACTTTTTACCTGTTATCTTTTAGACGGGATAAATAAAATCCGACTATATTACGAGTTAAGTTTCCATTAAATTTAATATTTAAATGATATTTTCCAGGATTGAGATTTTTATCAAATTGTATTAACAATTGTTCCAGAGATTTAACTTCTAAATATTTTGCAACAGAAATTTCTGTTAAATCTTTATAAACCTTCACATCACTGATGTCTAAAAATTTCGTGTGGAGGGATAAAAAGTTCCTTTCGTTTTCTAGGTTTACATCTATTTTGACATTCCCTTGAAAATTACCACTTTTCAAATCTGGATTTAGAAGTAGTTGATAATGTAAAGGGCGAACAGACGATGACAGTCTCTCAGAGAGTTTTATTTTATAAGAATTTTCCATTGCTTCAAAACAATTTACAGATTTGAACCGGCAAAATTGTTTAGTCACTCTAAGCCTCAATATACATCTAACACTTATGAGACTATATGCAAATGTTGTAGTCATCTATTTAAGAAAAGGATCTCTTTACTATTCTACTATAAACTATCAAACAACATATTTGGATAAAAGAAAATAAATAACGATTGCGTGATATGCGTGCCGTTTCCAATTTATTTAGATTATGTCAAATTGACTCATATTTGACACTGACAGTTGTGCCTATGAATGTTGCCAAAGGGCAAGGATAGTACGACACAACTAAGATGTAGCATCGGAAAAATTCGTAAAACCAATCACATCCGAATTAAGTACGCTATCCCTAATTATCAATATTTATTTCTTATGTGAATATGATCGTTACACAAACGTAATATCTTGTACTATCATGTGATAGTACAATTATATTGCATTTAATTAAATTTCATACAATTCCATTCCTATTTGACATATAATTGTCATTATTTTTCTGGATTTGGAACCCAAAACCTTAATTTTGGTCCATTGTCATTCCCATTTAGGTATTATACAGTTGTTCAAGATAATTATGGATCATTTATATTGTGACATTTTTTTTAAATAATTAAAAGTCTGCGTAATATTGGTTACTTACTCTCCATTTTTCATTGTACTTTCATAAAATCCTACGATTCCTCCGTCTAATCTTCCAGAAAACATAATGTCAAGCTTATAATTCGCATTAGGTTTTATTTCATTGTGCAAATTCACCTGAAGAACTTCTGCTGCATTTAATATATTAGTAGACGCAACTAGTATAGTTTCATTGTGGAAGTTTTTCAATTTAACTTCAAGTATGCTTAAATCCTTAGCGTGCAAATATATTGAATCCGTAGATTTTAAAACATTAAGCGAGATAGTTACTTTGCCTTCAAAAGTTTTATTTTTAATATCAGGCCATAGTTTTAAAATATAATTGGTAGGTTTTACATATTTTGAAAGTCTCGTACTCTGAAAAAAAAAATCTTTGTAAGCTCAACCTTTAGCAACGCCTGAAATTTAAGTAGGTACTGAAAATACATTTTTTACGTTGTTCCCAATTAATATACTATTTATGAAAACACTATAAAGTTGCTACTTTATTATGTACATGTATGGGTGATATTTATTTATGAAAATTATGCATCGGATTAATACTTTTAGTAATTCGGGTAACATTACAATAATTTGGTTGAGGAGCAAGCTTGGAACTACATTTTACCACGAGGTGAATGATAAACACAAAATAATCATATGAAAATTGAGATCTGCTTGCCCGGATTTAAGCTCTCGATTTTCTGTTAAGATTACCTTTGTGGACTGTGCTATCTTGACGACATGAATATATAATAACTATAACTAATATAACTAAAACTAAAGGTAATTTAATTCTTAAATTTTCAAAACGATTTAATGATCTTGTACTAACCTCTGTCATACTCGTATTTATTTGTTCAAGTATTTTTCTATTGGTCTTCTGTCCCATGATCTTTTGACTGTTGAGTCTTATTGATCTTTTAAGGTTTCTATTTTGTATTGACAAAACTAAAGTTGAAATTAATAAGCAAAATGCTAGCGTCGCAAATAATATAAGAAGTTTGTTATTGAACACCCATTTGTAGATTCGAGGGGCCATCTGAAAATGATATAAGAACATTCTTACATTGGCGGTAGAAGCTTGATCGGCTACAAGACGAATATTGTGAAGGCTGGTCGGACAACATCACTCATAGTTCATGTTTACATTCTATACTCTGTATATTATAGGCACTATTGATAAATAGTCTATACTCTCGTAAATAGGTAATTATTTATTGTAGTAAAATTGTACGGAGACGTGATCTGCCTTCTTTTACAGAATTTGACTTTCTTTGAAACGCGCTGAATTGTCTGGCCAATTTTTTATGCAAAAAACATTCACATTTACTAATAAATATTAGTTATCGACAAATATTGATAACTTTGGGAGGAACGGCAACAAACACAGCCTTCTTGAGGCTAGGTGTTTATTTTTATAATGAATCCCTGCGGGAAAGTTTGCGTTTATCTACCTATTAATTGTTATGTTTGTAGTATGATAGAAATTTGCAGTATACGTAATAATACGTATTTGGTTAGCGTCCCTTGAGATTAGTAGTCGCGATCGAAATATATGAGGAAGGCGATATGAGATTCAAAATATTATAACAATAAGCTGAGGCGGTGATTCTAGCGCATTTGAATTTAAAAAAAGAAATTTATTTTTGTAGCCTAAATTACGTCTTATTATATCAGCTTTTTACCAGTTAAAGTGCTATCCAAATCGGTCCAACCGTTCTATAGTTTAGCCGGAAGAGACAGACAGACATTTTTTTTTCACTTTTACCGCTTTAGTGTTATAAACAGACACTCCAATTTTATTATATGCTTAGATAAAATGCTATCCAAAATTATGCAATTTTAATAACGCAATAACAAAAAGACAGGATCCAGATTACATGTTTAGCGGCCCAACTTAAATGTACCATCGTATCTCGTCAGCGATTGCATATGTAAGCTCCAACTTGTATAACATTATATTAAGTTTAAGATGAAGTTATTTAAAATTGTTAGCTAACTTATCAACTTTAAATGTGTAGTACGTCTAATGGCTCATTGGGTTTGTCAAATCAAATGTAGATACGACATTATAAGATTTGGTTTAATCAGAGCCTTAAACATTTTGTTTAGGAGCACGTATTCCAATGGGTTATCTTGGTGCTGTCACGTGACTTATGACATGTAGCGTAATGTAGTGGCCAGACATAGACGCGTATATATAAAGTACTTGTTGGAGTTGTAGTACATGCTCTGAAGTTAGTACAACGCCGTCGCGAGTGGCTCTACTGCCGTGGCCATATATATCTGAACAACGGGTTGGATAACATTCTTCCTTTTAAGGTCCTTTTAAACTTCTTTAGTTTTGATAGATTCCACTTCAAAATAGCTAGAAATATAAGTCGAACATACATTTAATATTAGGTAAAAAAAATTCTTTTTAACGGATTATGAATATTTTTGTATTTATTTGAATAGACTTTTGTGTATGTGTCGTGTTATTATGTGATTGTAGATATTGTTATTAAATATCATATATTAAATCCTAATATTATGATAATATGCAAGTTGATTAACATTATTTTTTTACCTTTTTAGTTTTAATAATAGGTACTACTTTTGTACAAATGAATTAACCATGAACAAATAAAAAATATATATTGTGCTTTCTTTTTATGTAAGCCACGCTAAAGCGACACTCCGCATGTCCTTGTAATTAACCCGAAATTAATTGAAACGCAAATGAGTCATTTTAACTATAAAGCGTGCCATGCATGACTTGCATCTGTATTTCAGTTAAAAGTTTGTATAGAAACTTTTAACGTGTATTTACATTTTTAAGCTACTTAAGCTATATAGCTTAGCGTTTTTAAACAGTTAAAATAGTTAAAAATAAATAATAATAAAGTAATTATTAAATTAACGCCATGAACCCATCAAGTAATAATTTATTTCTTTGAAGAATGGATCAACAGACAACATCAGTGTGTTAACCGTATAAAACTCTTATCTTGATTTATTATGATTACGTTTTATACTTAGGTTCTTTCAAATAAGAAAGAGCATTTTGTTAATCGATTCAATATCTGTACCTAATTAAAAAACAATCATAGGAGAATAGAAAGTAGTCATAACCGTTTAGGAAATTACCATTTAAATGATTAAAATCTGTTTAAATGTATTTAGGAGATTCCTTTATCTAGATACAACTAGATACAACTGGCTGGATAAAAAGAAAAAAAAATAAAGTAAAAAAAAAACAAAAGCGCGCGAAATTGAATTAAATCGCCATTATTTTTTCTTTTTGGGCGCCGGCTGTAAGACCGATATTGGCGCGACTTGTAATTTGTTAAAAGTGTTGTGTTTTATTTATACTTGGAAGCTGAACTGAGTAAGTAATTTACTTCAATATGTATGATTTGGTGATTTATTTCTCATTATCATCATAGTATAAAACAAAGTCGCTTAGGTACCGCTGCGTGTCCCTATCGCCCTTCATGGGCAATAAAAAGATAAGTAACAAAACGTAAAGTTCCAGGAGAATTAAAAAACATGTTTTTGTTAATGGCTACTCAAATACTACACTTAGAAACATGTACCAAGAAGAAACGTAGATTTTTGAAAGATTTAATTTAATAATGAGTATCTCCTGTAACTTATGTTAACACGGAGATATTTCAAAAATAAAAAGTTTTTTTTATGGAATAGTTTGGCGGACGAGCGTATGGGCCCCCTGATGGTAAGTGGTCATCATCACCCATAGACAGTGACGCTGTAAGAATTATTAACTATTCCTTACATCGTCAATGCGCCACCAACTTTGAGAACTAAGATGCTATGTCCCTTGTGCTGTAGTTACACTGGCTAACTCACCCTTCAAACCGGAACACAACAATACTGCGTTCTGTTGTTTAGCGGTAGAATATCTGATGAGTGGGTGGTACCTACCCAGGCGGGCTTGAACAAAGCCCTACCACCAAGTACCTCCTGTGCTGCATATTGGAAGATATCATTTTATTCTTAGGGTTTCTAGAGTCTAAATGCAAATAATAATACAATGATACCATTTTGTTTCCGTGAATATTCTGCTAGAATGTTATGTTTTGTACAATAATAAAATCACAACTGCTTTTATCATTAGCTAGTCGAGAAGTTTTCACGAGAAAATAATTGTTAGGCTGTTTGTCATACAATAAGATATGAATAAAAGTACAATATATTTTTGTTCTTGAAATATCAGGCATGAGTAGAATTGTGGAATAGCAGTGTAATATTGTAGAATCGTAGTGTAATATTTTATAACTTCGTAAGCGTCACTACTATATTTATGATAAATTGAGCAGATGTATTAGTATCCGAAGACCTTAAGAATGACAAAACACTAAAACAATGATAATGGAAAATATAATTTTGTTCCCCGGGAACGACGACTATGTATGCTTAGATCTTTAAAATTACACAACGGATTTTGATGCGTTTTTTTTTTTTAATATTGAGTAATTAGAGAGGAATGTTTTAGTATACAATGTTTTAGTATATAATATATAATAAAACATAGACAATATAGTAATACTGTAGTGTATTTAGTAACAGTATTGCACCCGTGCGAAGCCGGGGTGGGTCGATTAATGTTATATAAGAGAATTTCGAAGTTGGAACAATTTTTGTTTTATTAGTAAATTGTTTAAGGTAATTTATATTCTTGTCTTTTTTTTAATCTGTTTCACTTCTGTATGCTAAATATATCGACAGGTTATCACTTCACATACTAGTTCCTATGGATGATAGTGAACACTTATTATAGGATGATCTTCCTAAACAAACTCAAAATCCAATATCCTGTAAATATCCTTTAATTGGGTCTAGGTTTCTCATTAATTATTGCAGTATAAATTAATGACATTACACGTGAGATTCATTCGACACATACAGAGATTCATACCATATAAAACTGACTTATGTCACCATTTTACATCAGTGTATAGCACTCGAGATTAATTGAAGCCTTGATTAGAACTTGCGACCTTCGGTTTAAGACACGTTTTCTACCAACTGGGTAATCTTGACGATATCGTTATACTTATAGTGAGATGTCGAATGATATCTCAATATGATAATAGTATTTTATTACAGATTAAGAATATTCTCGTATTGAAATGTATGCGCATGCGCTGGTTTACATTATTTCCTAGCACGAGTGCATGAAAGTATTAAAAATGATTTTATCTACCTTATGTGCTCAGTAGGTACAATTATCATCTTTAACGGGTAATTAAATGATTTTTCTGGACAACATAATCAATTTTAGTCTTAAAATATTCCATTAAGTTGTATCTTAATACGAATATTGTTTTGACCTTAAAAGGGAAGACTAATCTGAAATCATAAGATATATATATACCTTAGTATATTTATTTCTTGTTTGAAATAACAATGTTATTCATATAGTCGTTTATAAAATATTGTTTTTTGTTACTAAGTATCTACACGACTTACAAGCGCAACTAAAGTTAAGAAATGTCTACCCATGATCTTAGTTCAGTTGCATAACCTGTTTGCAAATGTATTTAAAAGATTTAAAGGAAAATGAGGTAATTTTTATTATTTACGTACCTACTGTGGCTTGTACTGTACGTACTATAATATTTTTTTCACTAAAGAAATCCATATTTTATTAGATACATTAATATTTATATCATTATCGTTGAAATTTAGTACAAAGAGAAAAAAAAATTGGCGAATATTCTCTTTTTGAATAATGGAGATTTAGATAGTAGATAGTAGATCATATAATTAGGTACAAATTCGTTTTCAGTAATCACTCAAACAATGAGCTATTCTAATAAAAATAAATGTATTATTCTCTAATAATTTAACTATATTATAGCAAAACCTTGGCCTATTGAAGTTACGTCGACTTAATGAAGTAAAAATATTGCCTTGTTTTTTATGTTTACTGTTAAATCAATGTAACTATGTCAGTTATACTAAGCCAGTTAATTCAATTTAAAAGTTACCGAAAATGCCGAGCTATTCGATACAAATGAATTTTTAATGAAAACTTTTTTTGGTATACAGCTACTCGAATCGCTACACTAAAGTAATACGAATTTATTTTACTGTACGGTTTGACATTTATTGGCATACTGTAAATCAATTTCGAAACTAAATGAAACTAATCTAGACTCAATAGGTCAAATAAAGAATTGATATAATAGGCTATTTGATTGGTTTTTAAAATCCATTTTATATTATTTAGTAGAAGTTAAGAATGTCTTAAATTTTCGCGATTATTACACATTTAAATAAAACTAATTATAACGGATGAATCGCGTATATTGATTATTTTTAAACATCCCGACGTTTCGAGCACTTTGCAGTGTTCGTGGTCACGGGTAGACTAAGATGACATTTGTCTATTTGAAGAACAAAGGAAATATTATTAGTTTGTTAATAATATTTCCTTTTTCATCCGTTATAATTAGTTTTATTTAAATGTGTAATAATCGCGAAAATTTAAGACATCCTTAACTTCTACTAAATAATATAAAATGGATTTTAAAAACCAATCAAATAGCCTATTATATCAATTCTTTATTTGACCTATTGAGTCTAGATTCGTTTAAAATAATCAATATACGCGATTCATCCGTTATAATTAGTTTTATTTAAAAGAAGTTAAGGAACCCAGTAAAAGTTGTGTTTTTTATTTCTAGTACATATTTGCCGAAAAATATCATATTAAAAATTCCATATTTAAATAGCGCGCAAAAACGCTACTTGGACAATATGGCGCTGCAATAGGGTCGGTGACGTCACTTTCCTGTATTTTAATCTGTGGTACATATAGTACAAAAGCAAAGTTTACAAGAAAGTGACATCATCATAAACCCGGCCAATCAGGAGCGTTTTGTTTCACGTGACAAACGTTTGAAAATTTGCATTTTTTTATGGATTTTTGAATAAATTAAGTATTATTTCAACTTTTGTTAGTAAATAACCATTTTTAAACTATATACAATGATTACAATAATTCACAATTTATTTTTCGCATTGTCAAATACCCTATTCTAGTGAAAACTGATAATCCATGTAATAAAACGGGTCGGCTAAATAAACCTACTTTAGCATGACATTTTTCTCAGAAAGAGACTTTCATAAGAGAGTCGCAGATATGCGTGGAGCGATGTCAATAATAATTTTGGACTTCTTTAACGAAGATGTTATCAAAGATTCACATTTTTTTGTAAATTTATCTATAAAAATATATTTATTGTCATAAGAGTACATCATTTCTTTTTAATTGAGAAAAAAGGTAAGAAATTTATAAAGGTTTACGACAATATATTATAATGTATATTATATTAATAATATATATATAGGTATCTAAGCATGTATGATTACACGCTTAAACCAGAACGTAACACGTTATCCCTATGTTCATTAAGAGTACACCTTAAAAAATATATTAATTATTTAGCGTACGAACCTTTAGTGAGATCACTTTTACTTAATTGTGTTAAAAACAATTTTAGATTGAACACGTACACTTTATTCCACTCTGTATCGTTTTTAACTGCGCTGAATGTCATTAGGACCGTGATAAAAATATAATGTAAAAGAAACTGACTATACGCAATAGTTAAGTTACGAAATAATCTTTTCACTCGCGAACCCGACAGTTGATTGTGCGATGACAGTGACCAGACTGGTGGGAGGCGTACTACGTTTATTACAAACGTAAATATACTTACGTTACAGGTAACACTATTACTTCAATGGCTATCGACGTTGTAACATAAACATATCGCTAGAGTCACTCGAGGAGACTGTTGAAATTGATGAGTTTTGATACCTAACCTTTATTTCTATATTTGATAAGAATACTCAGATAACAATTTGTTTATAGCGGACGATGAGAAATCTGAGCGTTTTATTTTTCATAAATAAATAGTGAATTCTTTTATTATTTTTAAATAATTATTTTTGTTTTGACGGTATCATTGTAAAGATGGATCTTTTATTCTGTTTCCTATTTGAATGTCTGTGTTACATATTAATAGCAGCTGCTTATAAGAACGTTATCTGCGTTACATAAGGTAAAAGAGATTTGTAAGCTAAATTTCTTATTTTAACATTTATTTTGCATTGTATAACAATCTCTGGCGCAACTTGTAACTATGTAACACTATTATTTTATTGGATTTAAATATTATACACCCGAGAATATATCGGGTATTTGAACCATAAAACAGACCAAAAGATACACATACAATAGAAGTTGCTACATATGTAATAAGAGCGATGGACTCGAACGTACACGTAACGTCGAATGTAATCATAAATTGTTATTTATTTTTGCTATACTCTTTGTATTAGAAACGATGCAGAACATATTACTTGTAAAAATATATATTTGGACATACACGTAAGTAGATATTGATATAATTTATTTTAATAAAAAATAACCATTTTTGAGTTATCACGTTTTTTAAGCTTTTTCAAAATTTGTTAAAAATGCAACTTCAAAAATTTATGTAAAAGAAAGTATAAATTAAAATCTACTTTTTTATGAGGAGGTCTTCGGAGGTTATCAATTCGTCTGTTTTTTTTGTTTGTTACCTCATAACTTTACACTGGGTGAAACGATTTTGATATTTATTTTTGTTTGAAAGCTAGCGCTTCCCATGTGGTCCCATTCTGATAATGGTATCCATATGAAAACCATAATTATAAGTCTTAAATTTGCATTACGTATGTGCGCGATAAATAGGCGAATAACTGAAAATCACGCCAACCAATTTTGATTCTTCTTTTTTCTAAGAAATATTTTGAATACGTAATTATATTTTTTCACTTTTTAGTGCATATTATTTTGTTTTGAAATAATGTATTGTTTGAAGTCGGTTTTTTCTCGTTGCAAATCAGTGTTAACTAAGTCGGTAGCAGGGCGATTAAGTAATGGCTTTCCATAATCAATAAATGCCAAATTTTAAATTAAAATACGTAAATATTCGAGCAACACTAATGCTTCAGCATATATCACTGGTGTGAAATCTAAATTTGGATATTTTTTTGTTCGTCCAACTCGATGCAGTATTTTTAGTGTCATATAATTCTTATATTTTTCCCACAGAGTCGATGATTGTGTTGGAAAACATGCTGTCAAAATTATTGCAAACTGTTGACGAATGTTATTCGGTGGCGATGTCAACGCTGCATCAGCAACTGTTAAATCCCGATGATATCTGCTTCCAGTAGTTGCAACTCGCAACGTGCGTCTTGATATATATTAAACATTCGACCGTTAATTGTTCGCAAATATTTGAAATACCTCCATTTATTAGGAATTTATAGAACTTACCGATAAATACATATTAATGTCGAATAATAAATATCGAGACAAATAATTATGAAAAAACTATCCTATCTTTTGAGGTGGACCATATGCTACATGGTTACAAAATTTTATCAAAATCCGTTCAGTAGTTTTGGAGTTTATCGCTAACATACATGACACGAAACTTATATATATAAATATGTATATAAGTCAGTAGATTAAATGATTTGTATGCAAAAGTGAAACATTAAAAATCAGTCAAACTCTAATCGAACTAACCATAAGTCGGAGTTCACAGTCACTAAGCAATCATATACAATTACAATTTTATCCTCATATGATTGATTGTATTCATTGTCTTTCTCGTGAATTTATTTTAATTTTCAAATAAGGTTTCACGTTTCATGGATTCACATTCACGGTAATGTGAATCCATGATGTATGTAAGCCTTTTTGTCGATATAAAATTGGATTGTTAATTGTAAAGAACGCGTATGAAAGTTAATTTAAACTGACCAAATGAGCTTGCTTTGTTCATTCT
This sequence comes from Vanessa cardui, assembly GCF_905220365.1. Lineage (NCBI taxonomy): Eukaryota > Metazoa > Arthropoda > Insecta > Lepidoptera > Nymphalidae > Vanessa > Vanessa cardui. Next base: position 6,199,672 of record NC_061130.1, on the reverse strand, counting down.
CAGTAATCCGTCCATTTCCCATTTTGCTTATCAACCACAATACTTTATAGCCTTAAGACGTATACAAATAGGTATACAGTTATGAGTGACACGCTTTTGTGTAGATCATGAACGTTGCATGTTTTAATTACTAAATAAACACAAAAAAATCGGTATTACTAATACTTATAAAAATCTTAGGTCCATATGCTACGCTTACGTTATTAAAAATGTGACAGTGGTTTAGAGACATATATGTAGGTATGTACGAGTTACGAATATCAACAAACACAGGGCATAGAGTTTAATTATTCTATTAATTAGTACAAGTAGTAGTAATAGTAGTCATTCAATTACGTCACCGGCATACAAATTAAGTCAAATGCATCCGTTCTCTTTGTCAAATCAACCTTACGAAAGCACGTTAAGCCGATGTGTCGTTACTGTTTTCTTTTTTCTTGTAATGTATTTACCATCTATTGTATTAGGTATATGGTCAAACAGCAATACTTGGCATTGTTGCGTTTCAGATTGAAAGGTAAGTGAGGTGGTGTGACCGATGCAAGGGACATAAAATAATTGCGAATTTCTTGATTAAAATAAATGACCCTATAAACTAATAATTTAGTTTAAAGAAATAAGAACCTTCAAATGAATTAGTTCATTTTATGAAATTCTTTATCGAGGTTTCGTTTATAACTGCACTGCAAATTCAAACAATTCATGTCTTTGTCTATTTCTTCTTCTAAATTCACATAAATGATTAATCGTATCTTGTAAGAATAGTAACGTTTGCGCAGATTTAATATTTATAATACAACGACGTTGATTAGTATGTAGTACGATGATGTAAGAAATTTTACATCTGAAATATTTGTATTGGCTTCGTTAATTCTTATTTTAGTAAATAAACTTAAAATAATACTAAATGGTTTTTAGAAAAAGAAACTTGGTAAAAAAGCATCATAAATGTCTTCCTTTGAAAAGACGTTGTTTCTTGCCGTCTCCTCTCGCTGAATCTGCTTTCTGAAACGGAGGTAGTGTGTAAATTTGACGTTTAAAAAACGCTTCATTTTGAAGTTTAAGAGCACAGGTGATTTTTGTCACGGTGAGTTTAAAGTGTTTGTCATTGTCACGTCACGTTTCCAAAGTGAAGTGCGCTCATTAATAGAGACAGTGACATGACAAAACATTTTAGAAATAGAAGTGTCATTTGCCAAACCTAGGCAAGCACCACTGAATATCCATTTGCTTAATTTGTGTTTATAATTAATCTTGTGCTCGGCGGTGAAGGAAAACATCATGAGGAAACCTGCATGTGTCTAATGTCATAGAAATTCTGTCACATGTGTATTCCACCGACCAGCATTGGAACAGCGTGTTGAAATATGTACCAAACCTTCTCCTCAAAGAGAGAGGAGGCTTTAGGTCAGCAGTGGGAAATTTATATGCTGTTGATGATGTTGATGATGACATGAACTAAAAAAATGGTCCTCATTTATTAAGTAATTTATATTCTCTGAAAATATATATTCGTTAAACGACTTTGTTTAATGTGAAGTACTTCTAGGCATTGTAATAAACATCGCTTTATTAAACGCTTGGATATGACTAGTATAACGTACTAATATTTGGTGTTTTATCATATGGTTTCCAATTAAGTAATTAAGTAGCGTGTTATGCCATTTACGAATACTTAGCTTAAATTTTTTTGATTCCATCAATCAAATCAGAGATTACACAAAGAGAAAGATGGCTGCTGAAGGCTGAGATTCCTCGAGTTATGGTTGAAATGAATCCTGTCCCGTAATGCTTTAGACATCTTGATTCTAAATTAACCATTTTATACATTCATACTTACGTTCCAAAGGCTTTGTCTTCAATCACATTCTGAAACGTTTTACTCTCCTTAAATGTCCAGCAGCAATTTATTTATCTTGAGATAAAAAATCTAAGATCTGATTATATAAAAAATATTGCCTTTAAATGAATTTTCCATTTAGTAGTCTAATGTCACAAAGATTTCCAAGAATTAAGAGAGTTATATTAACATTATTTGTTAATACATTCAAATTTTGTGCAGATATTATATCTGATGGTCTTTTTCTACCTCTGACAACATGTATGCAAAATTATAAACAAACTTACTTTCGCATTAGTAATATAATTAAGGATATAATTATGGCTTCATTTGATTAATATTTAGCACATGAACAATATTTCTTAATGTAAATAACAAAAAGTAAATTACACAACATTTTATCATCCCCCCAGGAGCAAGGGGGTGATGAAGGGTGGAAGAGCGCCAACGTATCTCATTCCAAACTAATCTTACACTCGCTTTAAATTTTCCGTAAAACAAATAAAATAGATACTAGTTTAAATTATTATTTTTTATGAGTTCGTTTTTTTTTCGAGTTAAATTAATTAATACTTACAGCACGACTTATCCTCGATTCCTTGCATCATCAGTGCACCATCGGATTGATACTAAGATGTTATGTCTCTTACCATAATTATAATTTCTCCCTACCTTTGACAAGCACATTGTCTGGGATATAGGAAAGGACACTCGGGACCAAACGCTTGAACCTCACATTCATCTACTTGGAAAATACAGATAGCAAGTAATATATTTATCAATAAAAAAAAATAGACATTTTACGGGTAGCAATTGAAAAATATTACTCATTTTATCACACACACCATTTCACCCCTTAAGAAGAAAATTAAAAGTCGAATATGTTCTTCCCCGGGGCTTAAACTATCTCCAAATCAAATTTCATCTATATCGACTCAGCGGTTTAAGCGTCAACAAACAAAATTTCGTATTTATATATTATTAGTATTTCTATATTATATTTATTAGTACAGATTCATTTTATTTGATATCATATTATTATGTATAATATCCGACAAGCAACATCAACAAGAGTTCCTTTTCAGTGAAACAATAATAGGACTTCGCCGGTATATTTCAACTTTTGGAGTTCGTTATCAACCAATTTATATATATTATTTTGTAAATGCTCTGGAAATCTTGACGTAAAATATTTTAAAACTAGCTTAAGTATGATTTCATGTTCTATGGTACAAATATTTATATATTAGTAAGCACAAGTCAAAGCCCTATTCATGACTTTATTACTATTGCCTTTTTGGTCTCGTGGGTCGCTTTTAACGAATAATTTCGTTGCTTTTAGCACGACTTTCATACTCCAAGGTATGATGTAAATATATATGGACAAATATTTATTATTATTAAGCATAAACTATTTATATATGTATTTTTATTTGTGTTTTCAAGAATTTATCACTTTATCTGTGTTTAATGGAGAAGTGAAAGTTTGATAATTTATAATAAACTCTGTTTTACATGTGGATGGCGTTTGGATATAACTTATAGAAAAAAAATGCTTATTTAAATGACATTTTGCAAGTAGTGAGCACGGTATTACAAAACATTAGTGATTTTCCAGAATTAATAGATAATGTATGTATTACTTCTTAATAGTTTTAACACTTTATGACAATTATATTAGGTTGAAGTAGAAATGTGGACTGTAAATTATTTGTGAATTATTATATGCCGTCATTACCTTTTAGGGGACCTATGTATAAATCTCCCACACAAAGCCTTTGAGCTAAATCTCCAAAAATATATTAAATCAGTGGTCTTTTCCGCATTAACATAAAATAAGCAATACATATTAATTAACACTAATAGATTTTTTTGCATAAGTTCCGATGAGCGCGTACTTCGTATGCGTACTTATTTAAGGTATATACGTATTATTAAAAAAGTGTAAGTTCATTTTCATAACTTTCTTCTTCATTTTCATAAATCCTTATTCAGAGAACTATTTTAGTTACCTTGGGTATTTAATAAAATAAATACTTTATAAGATATCACCGTTTAAAAAAAAATGTATGTATGTCTGTACAAAGAAAAAGTTCGCAGTGAAACGGACGGTCGAATTCAACAATTTTACTAACTCATAACATTAATGCTAGGCTACCGAGTCTATTCCGACTGTTACTCATAAAAGTAAAACTTAGCTTAATCGCAACTGAGGATCAATTCTATATGTATAAATTAATATAACTTTGACTGAACCTCAAACTCAAATTCCTTTATTCAATATAGAAGCTATATTATTATTACACTTATTGATTGTCAAATAAATACTACCACCGGTTCGGAAAAAGGAACACCCTGACCTGACCTAAACTCAGCGGGTCTTTTATTTTTGTTATTTTTTTTTTGTCAAATTAATAAGATACATAGTACCTCACTGTTGATGCCTCACTGTTGATGCCAAGTTGCAATGGGGCCCCCATATTAACGGATTGGCGAGTAGACTGAGTTCTGCGGTATTCGCGGTTAAAAAAATTAGATTATGTACCGATGTTGATACGGCTCGCTTAGTATATTTCAGTTACTTTCATGGTATAATGTCATACGGTATTGTGCTGTAGGGCAACGCAGCCGCTATCCATACCATATTTGTGCTACAAAAGAGGGCTATTCGCGCAATTTATAACCTAGGAGCTAAAGAATCGTTAAGGAATAAATTTAAAGAAATCAAGACATTGACTGTTGCTTCTCAATATATATTATGTAATGTTATGTATGTACGAAAAAATATTAATGATTTCATGAGAAATTGTGATACTCATAACATTGGTACAAGGTACAAACACAAACTTGTTACTCCTGTTACTCGACTACATAGAGTCAGTAACTCCTTTTTGGGGCAATGTATACGGTTTTACAACAGGATCCCAGAAAGCGTTCAAAATGCCTCTGTTGCCAAATTTAAAAAGGAACGCTTGTGTGCAAAAGGTACAATTAATGAGTTTATGATCGATAGCACACCTTGGGAATGAAACGATCGCTTCCTGGCTATTTCATCTCATATTAAATTGTTTATTGATATAATATATGAGACAAACAAAAAAAAAAAAGAAAACCCGCTGAGTTTCTTTCGCCGGTTCTTCTCAGGTCAGGGTATTTTCTTTTCCGAAACGGTGGTAGTGTTTCAATTGACCATCAATAAGAAAGTGTAATGCTTCTATATTGAATAAACTTATTTGAGTTTGAGTTGAGTTTGAGATTGTATCTATTGAAATATGCTAATAATTGATTTAAAATATTTTTTTCAAATATTTTGCTGAGTGTAGGTAATGTGATAGAGATAGGCCTATAGTTATTAGGATCTGAAGAGCTACCAGATTTAAATATTGGAATGACTTTACTTTGTTTCATCAGGTCAGGAAATATACCACGTTGAACACAATCATTGAATATTATTGCAAGATAAGGTGCAATCACATCAATAATTGAGTTTATCACCTTTACAGAAATACCCCATAGATCAGCAGTTTTCTTAATGTCTATTGATTTAAATGCACAAATTATGATATTGGTGTTTACAGGGGTAAAATTAAATTTTGATTTGCATTCTCGTACATTTTCTTTCATCAATGATTCGGCAACAGCTGGAGAAGAAATAAGTAACCTAGTTGTAGAAACTGGTATGTCAGCACAAAATTGTTCAAAAACTGAAGCAACATCCCGTTCACTATTTATGACTTTATTATTATAATTTAAGTTTAATTCGGTGCTCCGATTACCACTTCTACCAGTTTCACAATTAATAATTTTCCAAGTCATTTTTATTTTGTTATGTGCATTCTTAATTCTATTTTTTATAGTTAAAGACTTAGCCAAAAAACAAAATTTTCTAAATAATTTTGAATAGTTACTTACATAGTTGGCAAAAGTGGCACTATGATTGTACGTCCTTTCATTATAAAGCTCGTACATTCGTTGCCTACTTTTATGAATTCCAATAGTAGCCCAATCATTGAATTTCAAAAAGTTTGTGCATATTGCATTAAACTTGTTTCTAATTAATTTAAATAGGTTATTATACAAAAAGTTGGGATTATATATATATATATATATATATATATATATATATATATATATATATATTGCTTATTTTTTTAATATGAAAATTCAATAAAGCCTGTTGTCCAACCGCAATTGAATCCATTTGTAGAATGAAAACGATTGTTGGACGATGGTTTCGATTCGATCACGATAAAGTAGAGAATAAAAAAACCATATATAGTATATATTAGGTATTATTAGTAATAATATTTACTATATTCACCTTTTTTTATCTTTGATGATAAATTGCATAAATACGAAATCGGGGCGGGACGCTAGTATAATTGTATAGTGAAAACTAATTGTAGAGAAAAAAGTAAAATGAAATAATTATTTTTAATTTTTGTCTGATATTACATATTTGTAAGCAGCCGCCGGTAATGAAAATTAAATTTCCGGTATCATATCGTTTGACATTCCGTTATCATAGAACAAATATTATGATGAAAATGATTATGCTTCAATATAAATAGAGTTCTATTCCGAATTTTTATTTATAACAATTCTGAATAAAGCCTCCCTGATTAATACCTATTCTTTAATGAAATAGTGATATGACCTATGAACCTAGCCTTAAGCAATGAATAATATTTAAACATTATAATTATGCTTAAAGGTAGCACATACATTGTTTAATTTATAAAACTCTCCACTTTATTAAATTCTAGAATAACCTAATAGTATATAAATTATATATATAATAACATTACCATTCTAATTTAAATTTAGTTAAAAATAATAGCGGTTTAAAAAAACCTATCTATAATAAATTTATGTGTTATATTAACTGCCTCGTCTAGTGATTTATAAGTCCCCGACTGAAATCCCTAGTCGGGTTAGTAAAAAACGTTGGGCTTTGGCAAGAAATTTCAATAGCCGCTAAGCATTTACTTGGTGGTAGGGCTTTGTGCAAGCCCGCCTGGGTAGGTACCACCCACTCATCAGATATTCTACCCCTAAACAACAGTACGCCGTATTGTTGTGTTCCGGTTTGAAGGGTGACTGAGTCAGTGTAACTACAGGCACAAGGGACATAACATCTTAGTTCCCAAGCTTGGTGGCGCACAGACGATGTAAGGAATAGTTATTATTTCTTAAAGCGTCAATGTCTATGGGTGATGGTGACCAATTACTATCAGGTGGCCGAAATGTTCGTCCGCAAACCTATTGCATAAAAAAATATATATTGGAAGGAGATTATTTGCCTTGGAAAAGTCGTTAAGACGAACGAACTTAAGTAGTTATCAGAGTGTCAATTTTGTACAGAACGAATATGCAACATTTTAAGCGATGACACATATAATTTATATAGGTATTTAAAGTATTTATATGTATATTATTATAAGGTTTGCAGTGAATGTGCCTAAACTATGTAACTTTGGTTGAGGGATTCATTACAGTTTTATTTATTACCTTTATCCTTACCTTATCGAATGTTGTGTACGAAATTGTTGATTACAGTTACAAAAATACGCAATCATTATAGTTATATCAATTTAGCTACAAACAATTGGTATTCATGTATCTTTAAATACAAATTTCATCGAATTTTGATAAGAGCAAAAGTAGTTCTTAAATTTAGCAAAAATATATACAAGACCATGTATAAATGTTTTCTCTTAAGACTCAGACGTAAAGATTAGATTTTTAACAGGAAAATATCTAATTTGACCTAGGTAAATTTCTACTCTAGTTGATTTTATATTTAATAACTAAATTATAAAATATAATTTATTTTATTTCAAAACAGCAAATTGAATTCATTATAGAGCTTGAATTACTTCGTTTGTTGTCGTTTGTTTTAAAATGAAATATAACTTATTCGCAAAATTCATTTAAAGTGTATGTATAATATGTCAAGTATACGTTGTAAGTCAGTATCGCAATAAAAAGGAATCGTTCATTTAGAATCTATCTAGGTTTATACAAGAGAATTGTGAATGGATATTTGTGAACGCATTCAAATCTAATTTATACTAGGCTATAATCTTTTCGGTCATAACGTAAAACATAATAGCTATGGAGAATTGAATGGAAAAATTCAGTTCGGTTCGTGAAAGACTTGCGTGTTTTTAATTTAACACAAATTGGTACGTTATAACTAACGTTATCAAAAAGAGTATGCGCCGTTTATAATTTTTCGACAGCTTATAATCTAGCTAGATCACGATGTCTTTACGAACTGTCATTTCAATTAGCCGATAACATACCAGAGTAACTGTATCACTCGTAATAAGCATATAAATTATGCTTAGATGCATGCTTATACCCACCAGTTTCGCATGGATTGCAGCCGCTGTGTAAAAAATGGAAAGCACAAAATTTACGCTTAATAATTGCATTTTTATGCTTTTTACATTTATTCTGCGTTTCCGTTTCGTTTTGCATCGTATGAGTGAATGTAATTGTAAGCAATTAAAACTAACTTCCTCGCTCCATTTCGAATACTCGACAAACAGATACTACCTATTATATTTCCTTATTATGTTATTTATTAATTTCATGTTACGTAGGTACTGACTAGGAAATATGAAGTCTGTTTCCGAAGTTTTCATGTTGCAGAATAATTGAAATACAACTTTATATCTCCACTATATTTATTATATTAATTCACTATTATTATAATTGGCAATAAATTATCTTTTTCAAGCAAGACTTTCACTAACAGAGGAATTTAACAGAACACTCGACTTCATCATTAAACTAACACGTACATAACCCGCAATGTGTTGTTTAATTTAAATTACACTTACAATATATCATATTTTTTCGTGTGAACCTACACGTAACTGTTTGCTTGACGGCCTTCTCAAATGTAATTTATATGTTTTTTTCTTATATTTAAATTAAATACTTAAATGGAATGAAACATAACTTAAAAGATTGGTAGAGTTCTTATTGTTATTGCGTAAGTATATTTTCAAAATCTTTGGCCATCTGCAATTTGTTGAAGGAACGACTTCATTAATATCTGTAAATCTTACGAGTTGAAATATGATCCGTATTCATCCATTCCGTGTCCATGGTAACCGTAATGTATTTTTGCTATATCTTCGTCCTGCCTTCCTTTGAAAGAGTTACTGTTCTTAAAGGCATTTATTATAATAAGAACCAAAGCCAACTTTCCGATCATCAAAGATTTGAACAGCATGAACTTGAGCACTCCCAAGAATAATGGTACGATGGTTGACTGAAGTACAAACGGCATGATGAAGAGAGGCAGAAGCCTTTGCATCAACTTCTTTTGTTTTCCGCGACCTGAAAGTGAAAGAAACGCTATTTAATTGAATGAATTTTTTCATGTACTGATCTCGTCATTCAGCTTGCTTGAGCTTGCTAGCGAAGTACAACAATACAACAAATGAAAAAAAATATTAGATTTGTGAATTTATAAAACTATCGATAACTATTTTGCAATCCTTTTTGTCCTTTGTGTAGGAACATTACTAGACCCCATCTTGATAAGAATGAGCCATTGATTATCTTTTTGTGTTCTTAGTAACGCGTTTTTCAATGTTTATTTCATTGTATATTTATGTTTTTAGCCTAGCAGAGATACACTTTCTTACAAATAATTACCAACATGATGATTCCGTGCGGTTTTTTATTCGGTAAAACTAGAAACGTGCTGAATTACTGAGCTACGAATTACGATTGCACAAAAACTTTTGTATTTTAAGTCCAACGAAATAGTTTTAGACTGTTATTATTTCTATTAGTTTGTGTCTAAAATTTGATATGAAACGCGCGGGTTCGCAGATGTTTCAACTACTTTTATAATAGAATAGTTCAATGTCTGTTCATTCAATTATACTTTATAAAGATAGCCGTTGCACAATGTAAATGATACCTTTTTAATGTTAATGTTTCGATATTAAGTTATTGAAAATTCCATTTGCCGAAATTATTTGAACATTGTAAGCGTTATATATATTAAGTTTATAAATTATATTATTAAGCTTTAAAAAACAATAAAGAGGTTGGTTTTTTCATGATTAGTAGAACTTAAAAAATGCATATCCGATTAGTGTAAAAATTGTTGACTATAATAGATTTTAGTTTCAAAATATATCATAATATGAGATTATTAGGAAATGTTTGTTGTTTTGAAAACATTAATGATCATTTTAATGACCAAAGTTTATTTAGTATGGTACAAAACATCATGTCTTTAGTTGTTTAGTTGTTTAGTTGTCTGTTTGTTTGAACTAAAATACTTGGCACAGTGTTAAATATATATATACTATTTTATTATGTTGTGGTTGGTATTTGCGTAAACTAATTGCAATGGGTTCAAAACGTTTATATGCACGATACAAAAAAAAGCCTTCTCGAGCTCATAAGGATTGTGGCTGTTTGGATAAACCGAAATGATTTCGTATCCGTAAACGTGTCCGAAACCGGTAAAATATTACTATATATCCGTGTGTAACATCCCCAATTTATAGTTTAAATTATCAATTATTTATTCAACACTCCAGTTATTACTTTAAATATTATAGATTAAACTTTTACGTTAAAAATAAAACGATGAATAAGCTGTGTAGTTGCAATTCCTACAACTTTATCTCGATGGAAATTGTATATTGCTTTTTAATATGCGCTTTTCTATTAACATTGCAGGTATTATACGTTAAATACTCATTCAACAAAAGCGGTGTGAACAAAAGAGTTTTGAAAGGCAGCCATATTTTAATCGTATTTTAAAGTAAAATTTAAGTGTAGCAATTATCTTCTGGAGTATTTATTATAATCCGTTAAACACAATGCTACAAATTTTCTAATCATCACTTATTTGGATGAAACCTTTGTTTTGTATTACAAATTTAAAGGGTATCTGATCAAAGAGTGCTCCGTTACAACATGTTTTTTCATATAAGTATTTGTAAACGCACATACATGGTATATCTATGAATAGAAAAATATTTTTTTAAAGTTTTTTGTTGTTGAATCGCGGTGTTCTAATGTTATTTAAAAAACATTCTCAACTATAACTAGATTTTAGATAAAAAAGCCTTACAATCATTAATATAAGATATTTATTATAATGTTTCTGTTGTGTGTTTACAATTCTTAAATAATTTATCTCTTTCTGTACCGTCTCGGCGCTCGTCCCGCGGTAGCGCGTAAACGATTGGTATTTCATGAAACTCGTTAGCAATTAAATTTTCTAAATTTTATTTTCTGAGAGAATAACTCTTTGAACAATTCTAAATTGTACATCTTTGACTCTTTGTTCAATTACAAACATTAAATTAATTACAGCAAGTTCTTTAAGAGATATAAATTAACTTATTTAAATAACAGAATGAATAGAATGTTATCCTGTACACACGTTTACACTGAGTTTGTAATTTGTTCAAATAAATATTCATAAAAACATCACCCCGTGAATAGATAAAGCTAGTTCAGAAGATAAGTGTTATCAAATGGAAATCTCTAAAGACTGGGTAGATTAAGCCGGAACTAAATTGTGACGGTTATCTCGAAACTGTTTGCATATTATCTTGACATAAAAATAATCGAATGCTTTAACTTATCGTAAAGCAAAAGATTCGTCTTAAAAACACTATTACTGTTACGCAAAATGTTATTAAAGACATACATTAAAAAAAAGAAAATTTAACGACGAATTTATTTCTAACGCTACATAGATTGTCAGCAACGGGAGTAAAATAAAGAAAAACAAAACTCGAAATGTATTAAGTAAATTATTAAAAGACTCACAGAAAGAAGAAAGTAAAATGAAAGGATCATTACATGTTAATACGTATTATTATTTTGTGTATACGAGTTAGTTTTCAGTCATACGAAAAAAAAAAATCGAAGTTGATTAAAACAATTGTGCCTGTGTGAGTGGGCCTTGATCGTTTCTATTGGTGATCACACAGCATCTATCTCTATGTATATAATTTAGGTCTTAAAATAACTGATGTTTATTAAATCTGGAACAGTTTCACTACTTTCTTTATAATTCATATAGCGTGAAATGTAACAACTTTAACATGCAATGAATGTAAAAACGTTAGTTGCATGCACTACCCACTGATATACGGCATTCTAAATCCTTGTCCATCTTTAAGCATCGGTTGAAAAATATATTATCTATTCATATCTAAATAACGTATGCAAATATAAAATAATATATGGTTTATAATTATGTATATCTATTTTTATAATGATTATATAATATATACTATATTATTATATGTTTTATTAGCATTCAGTTATGAGTAGTTTATTATTATACTTTGGCATCAATATTTTTAAATTATAGTAATTATCTACCTGTTTTCGTTCCAAGACTCAAACATCAATAAATTTATTATCTGTGAGAGATCGCTATAAGCGATAAGGTCGCCTTTGCACACCATTTGTCAAATATTATTCGTTTCTCTTATGTATTCATGTGTTTATCAATAAAGTATTTAATGAAATTAATAAATTAATTGACCTATGGTAGGCGCGCTCACTCTATTGTCGGCTTAATTTATTGTTAATACCTAAATCATGTATCATGCGTATTATACCTCGACAGGAGTATGTGAACAATAAAAAAAAAATCATGTTTAATCGTAAAAACATAAAATATTCTTTTTAATAAGATAATAACACAAACATACAGACTATTTAGATGAATTATACATAATAGCATTACATAAGAACTGCGCATACCTAAGCTAAAGTATTCCTATGATTAACTGTCGAAAACGATTGTACTATATAATTTATGATAATTATTCATGTTTTTAGAAACTGTTGAGTTGTATTTTAAGAACATAAGCCGGCGAACACATAGAGTTATGTCACAAAGTGAATTAATACATTTAGAGAAAGTAATTATAACATTTAGAGAGAACAAGCGCATTAAATCATCACCGTAAAACGGTATTAACATATCACGAGTGATGTAAGAAGAGAGAACAGAATAGCACTGTGTAGCGGGTAGAATATAGTCTCAGTATATAATAATGTGTATATTTAAAAGAAATATAAAACGTTAATGACATAAAAAGGGTTCTTGCCACCATCAATATTCCTGATCTTACTGAGCCCCATGAAATTTTTCCTGATGATGGTAAAAGATCTGATGGACTGACATTGGTTCCCTGGGAACGAGGAAGGTAATGTGGCATGCTTAGCGCTAAATGCGTTACATGCTGGTCTTATATCAGAGAAACAATATTAAAAGCGGGACCTGCTGCGTTAAAATTTGAAGCGACCATCAAACGATCCAAAAAATTATGTTTTTGTCCGGTTTGCTGTTGAAATACTTGGGACCCTAAAGTAGTAGTGCAAAAAGCTTAATTAAAAGTGTCACTTGCCCTATTGTTTCTTCTGGTGACAGAAGGAATGGTTTGTTTTGTGCACAGAGTTACGAATTGCGATTCAACGGAGAAATGCATCTTTTCACGGACAAGCATTCTAGTCACGCGGTCGCACATACAGTAACTATTTTTAAGTCATATTAAGAACTTTAATGATTCTTACGTAAATAAAAAGTTTAAACAAATGTTTTTTTTGTTAAATACTGTATCTTTTTTTTTAAACCTCAGTAAACACACAAATGATGGTCACGGTAACTTTTCTCTTCGATGAAACAGATAAGAAGAGGCTAATTCTACTAAGTTATATCGAGTACGATACATTTCCGATTCTAATCTGATTCGCCTTCGGCTATTCTGCACAAAAATGATTCTCAGCTGAATGGTATAGCGATTAAATTAGATTATAACGGTTGTGATACATTCATGCTCCGTTTTAATAGTTATATCATTTTTCAAACTCCTTTCGCTTCAAAACCGTAGACGCGTTCTAGACAACTCATTTATGTTCAAATTAGTCAATGGTTCAATTGAATCGAAAATGGTTGTCGACAATAATGTTTCGTGCTCCTTCTAGATCCTTCAAAGCATCTACTTACACATCTTTTGTCGAAATTTTGCTCATTCACATTATGGTCGTCTATCCCCAGACTAAACAGATTAATTATTAACTACAACAGCATGTACAAAACAGCAACTTCCTTACATAATAATAAAAAGAACGAAAATAATCCAACGGTTTATCCAGACACATTTTTGATGATAATTTACTTTGTTTTAAGAAAAAAACAATAGTGTATATAAATTATAATTCATAGACTATAATAATTCAGTAACTCCAAATGGTTATACTGGTTTTAAGACGATACATACAAACTGAAAATTAATATTTCTATGTATAATTCAAACTTTCTATTTTGATTATGACATTTTATAATCTCTAAAAATTTTGCTTAATTTAATTTATTTTTAACATTTTGACATAAAACCGTATTAAGACTGTTTTCCGATTGTCTCTTTATTTTTATTAATTTTATTTTATCAATTAACTTTTTACAATGTTGATTTATATCTTAATTTCCAAGTAATCTTAGAACACCTTTAAAAAAGTAGGCACCCATTTACTTATTATGACTTTTTTACTGTGTATTTTTGTTGTACCTACTACTTGTTGGTGTTTTCAAATAAATAGTGTAATATGAAATATTCTATACACCAACTAAAAAAATCTATCAAATACTTATAATAATTTGCAAAATCTGACCGGTAAAAACAAATCAACTTTTGTTATATTAATAATAAAGTATTAACTTGTTTTTGTTTATACATATATAGAGTAGCTAGTTAGATTGTGCAAAGAGATCGTACTAATACATAAAATAGGGCTTACCTGTTTCTTCATTTTTGTTTTCATTGATTTCAAGGGACATAATTTTATTATTAGCGTCATTTTTTTCCGGTATTTTCACGTACACACCATCATATATTTCAAATTGTTTCACATCAGAGGAGTTTTTTACATTTGATTCTTCTGTGCTCGAAAGGGTTGCGAATGTGAGGAAGTAAATAAAACAAAGTACGCTCGGTGCGTTCATTCTGACGGTCACTTAGTCAATGCACTGCGCACGCGCCCCTCCTTGATACTGAATAATACATCATCCTGATCGAGATCAACGACTTACTTGTAATGTTTTCTCTCTAACTTCCATTTCGTCTACTTTTACAATAAAACAGTTAAAAGGAAAAGTAATTTCGTTCAGTTTATTTCAATATGTTTTCTTTATTTAAAAATATATGCTTACGTAAAGCGCTAGATTTTACAAATCTCGTATTTTTTTTCAAAGGCTGCTTTTGTATCGTAGTTTTTTTTTTTTTTTAATTATTAAATGAAAAAAAGCGATGCGTGTAAATAATATTTTTACCTTAATGGCTCAAAGGTATGCGCTTCATGTGAAAGCCGCAGATTTGATCCTGACCTCTCGAGCTAATGTGGTATCAACTCCATCAACTCAAGCTTCACGCTTAACTGGAGAGGAAAATCGATATAACAGTAATTCTTCGAAATCTGGCCTTTCCAATATTCTGCTATTATTATATTTTTTAAATTAAGTCACTACTGTAACTTTATTTGAAAAAAAAATTCTGATAAAGGATCAAATATAATTAAAAAAAGGAAAGCTATAAAACTTTATTTAACACTAATATGTCTAATGGTTTTCTAGCTACACGCTCGGTTATGCTTTAAAAAAAGTACCGATTTAAGGGATAGGTTATCATTATAGTTCTTGTATAGAACTGGTTAGAAACCAGCCGCTTGACTGGTTTATATCACGTGACCTCTATCAACGGTCTACGACTGGGATTTCATAGTACCAACATATTTAGTTACGCTTGCCTCTGTTATACGTGATCGGAACATATATAATCAACTGATCAGAATAATGTTTGTGAAAGCAACTGTGGTTATGAATTAAAAAGTTAACGGTCATACAATGTTGTGCTACAGGAAGTCATAACACTAATAACCTATATACCAATAATGTTATAGATAACCTTTTAAAGTACCTAGTAAATTAAGGAGTTGTGTGTTTGTGTGCATCGTATAAAAACTCAAGATATTTTAAATAGTTACGTTACTCTTTACATTATGATATCGATAATATATATAGTAGGTGAAACATAATAATAAACATATTTAATAAATATAATTCGAGATTCATTTGAATAATATAGATATATATTGTTATTATATTTAAAAAAATCGTTAGAGTTTGATCAGCGCTTAAGATACCGTACGCTCAACGGATCGTAAAGTGCATTGGAGGTATAAATAGCAACGATATGCTATAAATGAATACTATAAATCCTTTCTTAAATAAATATAACATACGATATTACACGACTGAATAACGTATTGGCTACTTTTTATTATAAATCTGGGTATTCATTTGTTTTAAACCATTTAAAGTTACACATTCGAGTATATCTCGAGGCTACTGTATCTATGTTTAATAGTTTTTTCATGCCGCTTATAGTTTTGGCTGTAAAACGTCTATTGAAAAACGTATATTTTGAAATTATAAACTTTATCCAAATTTATATGTATATATGAAAAGCATATTAGTTATATTGTTTGGTTAGTTGACCTGAACATGTTAACTAAACTAATACAAAATTTCTTTAGAATTTTGTATCACTTATTATTTATTATTAATATACGTATTAGAAAATGTTAATATGTTATTTTGACCTTTAGGATCTACTTAATTTTAGATCAAACTATAATTGTCTAAGATAGCGCTGCACATGACGCAATAAAATTAAAAACAAAATTTCTTTGAAAATATTTAATGTTTCTTTTACTTAAATAAATAAATAAATAATACTACAATTAAGTCGTCGTCTGTCTTTCACAAATATTGTGGTTCGCGAGAGACAGACGAAGGTTGCACTTAAATATTTATACACTTATACACTGTATCGTGCTGTAAAAACTGTAAAGACATGCTTTAAAGTCTAATAAATGCAAGAAATATACAAACAAAAATTGTATAAATTCTTTATAATTTCGATAGTTTTTCGATCTATTTTCGTGTATCTCTAATCAGATATAGGCGCGTCGTCAGATCTGCCCCAAGGGGAGAGGAGTGGTCCAGATGCAGGCCAAGGGGCTGGTAATGCAGGCGCGGGAAGAATTTCAGCTCGTGGGTGGAACACGAGAGGCGCGGGAGCTACTCCAGCTGAGAATAATCTTGATACCGCCTATAATAAAAATCATTAAGTGATTACTGCTAGGTATATAATTAAGCTCATCTAAATAAAAAAAATTGCTGATTTTATGCAGAATTTAATTTAATTTTGTTAACTCCGTGATACGTTTATTATGTTAGTGCATGCATATGAAAGTAAAAGTTATTATAATGGAACTAATCGTTTTAAGAAAAGTAATTTATACTTTCTAATTTCTATTTTTGTTTAATAAAAAACATTTGGAATATATGAGCTCTGCAAATTAGTTCTAGTAAAAGCATTAATATTTTTTACGTATATAACATGGAGTTATTACCTGGCTAACAGACACAATGAGAAGGATGACTCCAATTGCTAGATTCTTCACGGATATGATAGCCAAAGCCATGAGTAGTGTAGAGATAACTCCCAGTGTGAACATCACTGGCAAGAAGATGAAGGAGAGTCTCTTTAAAGCGTTGTGCCCAAATGTACGGCCGACATTAACATCTGAAACAAAGTTTATATAATACATAAGTATAATGAGAAACCACGTTTAATTATGCAAGAACGCTTTTCTCAGTATTGTTGTTCAGATGTGATTACATTGTGATGGTGGTCACATCATCTATACAATATTAAGCTCATATAAAAATGCAGGCTTCTTTGTCCGTTAACGATTACGTAAAGCTTTGTTCGAATTTATCTTGGGGTTAATTTATTCGATAGCTAAAATATTTATATTTTGTCTGTCTTAAGCTTTTTCTGAAATCAACTGAAGTTAATATTGTAGTTAAAGTAACAATTTATAATCTATAACAAATTTATCAATTATAAAAGAATAAAATAAAATAAATATAAAATCATTTTATATAATTAAATAAAAAAAAAGTCGAGACAAATATATAATTATACACGTAATATAGTGATGTGAGTGATGGATCTTCATCATCAAAGCTAGACGTACAATTAAAAAAAAAAGACAAATAATTTAAAATTCCTTCATGTCATTAATTGTAAACAAATCCCATTTTACACTTGACTTAACAATGTTTCTAATAATCACGAAACGAATTCCGTCGTTAATTAATAACTGCTTTGAATAAGTAACATGATATATGACAAGTAAATGCGTTTAAAATACCGATGTTTTTAACGATATTATTAAGAGAAAATGTAATTTAATAATTGATTCGTACAATATACTATTTAAACATATAATTATTATATGAGCTTTAATTACACTCATGTTAATTAAAATAACACCCATTTTTTTTAATATTTTTAATGTTTTGGCGAATTCAGCTTTTAAAATTATTAATAGAACGTAATTTTGTTATAGAAGCCACTGTTTCATTTAATTTGCCATTTTTGGTTGATATTAATGGTGACTGTTGTTCAGGGTAAAGTTACAAAAACATATGATTCTAACTAACTATTGCGATAATTTAAGACCTATAGAGTAGATAGAGTAACTTATTCAAAATAGCACCTATTCAACTTTATAATATACATAAAATTGGTATTATAAAAACCATTACGTCATTTTGTATTGGATTTGTATTAGTTTTAATTAAGAATAAAATTTTAGTATATTAAGGTCTTTGTTTTAACCTGACAAGGGGCTGGCTAATTCAGGACGCTATCACGAAGAATGCAATTGTTAAAATGATAAAAAAAGATATGATCAAAATGAATTTAACAAAAACGTAAGATACAATACGAAAGTTTGAGGTCCATAAAAATGTTGCAACTAAACTAGACAGGAAGCAATTAACTAGTTGGACCATGATTTCTAATCCAATAATTTTTACAGTCGTATATCATTTTATATGTTTAAATTAGAACTCTTTTAAATGAACGAGAGTTTATGAACGTCAGAATGTAAGATGTCTTTTTTTTGGCACTTTAGAAACTAAGATTAATTAAAACGTTTTTGAACTCCGGATGGTCCGAAAGTTAATAGTTGCGCAGATATAATTTTTTAAAAAAAGGGAGAAAGCGATCTGTATATTAGACTAAAAATGCGCGTACAGTTATTGTGCGGTTTACAATAACATTTTCTTTTTTCATGTAATAGGTAGGTAAACGGTCAAACATGGGTGATTGTAAAAATAATGACTATTCCATCGCCAATGCGTCCTCAATCTTGGGAACTAAGATGCTATGTTTTTGTGAATGTAGTCACACTGGCCCTCTCACCCTTAATACCGTAACAGAACTTTACTAAGAATTGCTGTTAAGCGATAAAATATGTGATTAGGAGGCATTGATGACTTAGAGGGACTTGCACAACGCCCTACCACCAAGTGTAAGTAGTTGTTGAAATTTATTATTTTCGCGACTATCTCGAGTACCTTAACTTCAGGTATTTTATCTTATACTGCTCGTAATGTTTATTACTAACAGAGAATTATTAATATCAAAATCAGAATATACTTTACTCATCTATGGTTAACAAGACCTTTTGAATTGCTATTACACAAAATATAATTGATTTTTAAATATACATTGTTACATTATATATAAATAAGGATTTAATCCAGTGTAAAATAATACCTTCGCTTTGATAATCCAAGTTAATATTCGATACATCTTCTTCACAATGCACCAAGGTCAACATAAATATAGCGATATAGGCTAAAGACATCACTGCGAAGTTTTTGCACATTTTGGAGAAGAATATTGAAAGATCACCGAAAAAAAGATGGTAGCTGAACGCCTGCTCGTGTTAGACTGATGTCGATATGATCGATTGCCAGGATATAAAGTATCCTACGGAAGACAATAGTCGGCAAGACCAAACAACGAAAAGAAAGTGCAGGACAACGTGAGCGTGTATTGGAAATATCGACCCAGATATTGACCGCCGCTTAAGGACTAATGCCGCATCATTAACGGACGCGCTCCCCTCGGACATGAGAACTTCCTTAGATCCCTATCGGTAGAGCGTGTGTGAAAGTCACTGTTAAAAACGTACGTCAATAGCTTAATGTATTCGAATAGGAAGAAAGGTGACCTTAGAAGGTCATCATATTTTACGGTATCGTAGACGTTAGGTATATGAAACTGGTGGTGTAACGCGACACTATTCGGATCATTTAGTACTGGCAAAACTAAAAAATACGTTCGTGCATACGTTAAAAATAATTTAACATCGTAGGTACATACGTTCAAAATAATTAAAATACGCTTTGTGCTAATTTCGTTTCATTCTTTAGGTAGTAAATTTTGACTATTTTATAAATATACATTAAATAAAACTTAAAAGCACGTAAATTATTAAAATAACAATAAGTATACCTAGACACAACATACTTTTTTATGCTATTACCACAACTATATGAATAATGACTAAGCTCACGACCTCGTGGGCGTTTGAATTTAATAAAAATGAAATTGAATTGTTAATTTATTTTTTATTTTTTAAATAGCTTATTAATTATGAAGTAGGCAACTTATGTATCATTAAGTCGCTGGTAGCTCGCATACGCAGTCTTGACATGGTACTGGACAATATTTGAACATTTAAGCGTGACCTTATTATTATTTGATACATAATTCTAAAATAAAAGTAGCCGTAGTTACTCCTTATTACATTAACTATCTGCCATCGAAAGTCGTGTCGAAAGCCGATTCACATACAGACAGACAGATAGACAAATAAAAATTGAAAAAAATGCTAGTTTGGTATGTGTAGGTACACATTTAGTAAAAAGCGATTATTTTAATATTACAACAAACACTCCAATTATATTATATGTAAAGTATACATAAATTTAAGCATAGAACTATTGATCTAAGCAAGTATCTATACATATAAAAAAATTGGAGTGTTTGTTTGTAATATTAAAATAGCCCTTTTTACTCATTACTTATGTATTTATACATAGTGAATATACCAAAATAACATTTCTTACAATTTTTGTCCGTCTGTCTGTCTGTTTGTTCCGGCTAATTTCTGGAACGGTTGGACCGATTTTGACGGGACTTTCATGCCAGTGACCCCAGTTACTCCCTATTATATCTGTTATCTGCCGATAACAGATATAATAGGGAGTAACTTAGGCTACAATTGTTTTTTATTTTTGTTAAATTCAATCGCGTACGAGGTCGGGGCACATCTAGTTTGTTAATATAATATATATTATATAATAAATAATGTTTTTAAACGTGGAGTTTCGGACTAAAATTACGAACTCCAGTATAAAATAAAATATATAATATTTTAATTGTTTCAATGTCCATGTTTGTTTAATAGTTAGTGAATCTGTAATACAACACTACATACACACGCATTTATTTCTACGGAAAAGGCTACAACTTGAAACTGAATTTCTAAATTTCTCTTGACAATATTGAATTTAATTATACTTATAATCTGTGGGGCGTACAATCATCGCATAACACATATTCATGTCCCATGTAACAGACAAAGAGTTTCTTGATAGCGTATAATCCGACAGTTTATGAGAACCGCAATACGTGTGAATGCCGCTTATTTACGACTATATTTCATAATTACCGTTTATACTTTTCATTTCATTTATTTTTTACACTTTGAATTAATCGCCTTAGAAATGATGTCTTGCGTGTGTTGTCGTATAATTAAACAATCGTATCAAGTACTCTACGCACGTAATTATGTCGTGGTGAAACTATGGGGCGATGACACGAGGCGTTCGTCGTCAGTTTGTGACCGAGCATATGCAAATGGCATGCATTTGGTAATAATATAGGCCATTTCCTGCCAACACGGAATGCAGAAAAAAAAACTTTCGCCCAATATTTGGAATCTTTCTATCGATGACTGCAAACAACTTTGTACATGCAACTTTATTTAAGTTTGGTTTACTTTTGATTGATGTGCTTGGAATGGCTTATGTTGTTTTTCGAACTATTTTCTTTTTACCCCTTTATCAAAGGCGGACTGGCAGATATAGCTGTCTTCATTATGAAATTGCGTTTTATATATAGCATTAATTTTATTGTTATTTATATTTGTGTTTTTACAATATAGCTTTTTCTCTTCTACTTAAAGGTAAAATTTGTTCTAATAAATTAATTAATTATATAAGATTTTTAGATATCGTTTTATCCAGAGCTAATAAAGCACTGCATATAGAACACATGAATCTTAATTTAAGACTACGGGATTAAGCTCTGACAAGCAGTATTGAGTTTTCAAGTTCCTAAATGTATTTTTAATTAATCTCAGAATTCCTCGGAAAGGAGGAACACGTCCAAAACTTGTATATATGTATATATATATATATAAATCATATGAAATTCAGTTCGACGTATCCACCAATCTTCATTAAAACCAGCCTTCTGCAAACCTTAAACAAAGCAGAAAGCTTTTTCCAAACGGATATTTACAATATATTACTTCTTAGGTAGTACTTTTAACCATCTAATTAGGATGGTCATTCTAGTAAAATTAATTTGGCAAAATAATTTGTAACGATTTAATTCTAAATTCAAATAGGAACCATTGAGATTTGAATTATTGGTTGACGCAAATTAAGTGCAATAAAAATGTTAATTAATATTATATTAGTCTTGTAGGAAATGAAAATATATGAAATGTATTGTATTGTAGTATTAGGTACATAACAATAACAATAAATATGTCTTATTTTGTTATGTTCGGTGCGAATGCTAGTGTGTACTCTTGTTTCAACAAACTATCTATTTTGCGTTAGTTAGTGTAGCATAACGAAATTGTTTATGACAGCCGTCCTTTCTAACGTTATAGCGCAAGCGCGGCGAACGCTGGCCACTCAGTCAGCTTGCAGCGATGCGCGCATGCGCCGCCATCCTCATATTCTCGGCGTGGCCATGTTTTATTCAAACGTTAAATACGCGTACAAATCGCGAAACCAGTTCAAATTTCGCGGATACAAGTGATAATGTAATTCACCAAGTTTCTACGTGTGTCAATAAATTGGGACTCACGAAATGCATCGGGGCTTACGGTAACTGGCGGGCAGAAGGGGCTCTCGAAAATGAAGTCCGACCGCTCAAAGATTATAGGAAAACTTTTCCATGGCATCTATATAGAAATATTTCCAACGAAGAACTTCAAGCAAAACTATGTGACAGTACGATAAAGCTCCTTGAACGGAGAAGCCTTAAACTTAACTTGACTCAAAGCTATGCTTTAGAACTTGGAGGCAAAGGCAATGGATCCCTAAGCATCGATATCCTCAAATGTAAATATTTTTTTACAAATATCTTTGATACGTTATTGTTATCTAGACACAAAATTTCGATCATATTTTTAAAGTGATTACTTCACTGTAACTTTCTCGGTTTCCATTTAAAATTGGTTTGTGTATTTAAATTTATTTTATTTTTTGAGGCTATCCAGTGTACATATTATGTACATGAATATCATTGTCAGCATTTAATTAACACCATAAAATTTTGCTTAAGACATTTTCATATATTTACATTATTTAATGCAATTTTTTGGAACGATTTCATAAACACAAATATTATATTTTCACTTTTATATGGTCTTTTTTAATGTATAGAATATTTTAAATTATTTTCAATTACGATTTCAGCAGACTGAATTTTATTTTAATAGTATTTTATTAACGGTATATTTATATAAGTAAAAAAAGACGTTTTTTAAGGTTTATGCACAGTATCAATTAATTTTCTCAATTATTGACTTCAGATGTGTGTGCTAAAATATATATTTGTGAATTATTTTCAGGTGACGATGAATTCGTTGGACGGGGCAGTATGAAGAAACTTCGAAAACATTTTTACAATATTATGCCATTTTTATTAATACCTGGTCTCATAATGTCCGCAGTCTTGCCATTCTTCTTGCCTTCTTTAAAAATGATGACTTTAGTAGCGGGTATGCTAAACAATATGGCTCTCACGGGAGCAGTGTTCACTCTTCTCAGGAACAACGCGTTCAATGATAAATATGAAAAGAAAATAATTTATATTAATGACGGTTATTATAATGATAAATATGAACCTCTTGCCGACACTCCGTCTCAAGTTATAGTCGATGGAAATTTTGATAATAAATACAACAGTTTCGATAATCACGACCTCAAACAATTTAATTATATCGAAAAACAGCCCATACCAACAATTGATAACGATTATCAATTAAATTCAGAGTGGCTGAAGGGATTAAGTGGAGGAAAAGTGAGAAATGTTAAAATTATACCGGAAAGATTCAACACAAACAACGATTGGAGAAAGCAGGACGATATAGACAAAACCGTCGAAGGGCCCGAAGAAAACAAAATTATTTGAGCGTTTGTGAATTTCTATGTGTGCGTTAGTATAAATCGCTACTGTTGTATTATATTCTAGTACAGTAGTAGATCTATTTATCTGTTATGTTTATACGACTTAACTTATTAAAATAAAATTCGCCATGGGTAATCTTAAATCTACTCTAAGAGAGGAAAATATGAAAAAGAAATTCCCGGCGATTAAATCGCGGAAAAAAACTAGTTTATCTACACGGTGAAAGTGAAATCAGCGAAACCTTATATTGCCTGAAATATTCATTATTTAAAAAATTGATTTTAATGAAAGCTTTAATTTACTATCACTATGTTGTATTGTAATTGTATTTTTTGTCACGATAGCCCAATAAAATTTAATTGCAATGGACGAGCAATGTCCATGTCGATTAAAATTTTGCATTTTCTCTTCCAGAAAAGCAGAGCAAGTTTTTTAAATAAAAATAAATTTAATTTTTTTACCTATATTTATTACAAAAAAAAAACAATAAGGAATTAAGTTATTGAATTAATATTTAAGCAACGAATACTTTACTAAATATAAGACTTTTTTATTTATTAATTTTCTTTTTCTTATTTTGAAATATTCTGACCTTATTTTTTATCCTTATGGGATATATCACCCTTTTCCTATCGATCAAATACTTTTCGAGTGTACCTATATAATAAATCTATATATAAAAATTAACGTTTCCCTTCTTTGAATAGTTTTAATTCTCAGATTCAAATCGAAGTGTATTTGCAGGTGCAAATGTTGAATCGATTCTAAACTAATAGGTCATAATAAGTCAATTTTAATATTTATATATACAAATTATACAGGAAGATGCAGTGCGCTTGGATAGTTTTTAGTATTTAATATATTTTGCATTTTACATTTTGTTTGCTTTAAGACATTATGAGCGTGACTGACTTTTGCGTACTACAATAAGACGTATAAAACCGTGTTGTATTAATTAAATAATAATTAATTATTACGCTCATAATATTTTTTTCACGTGTTCTTAATCCTTTCGTGTAAGTTCACTAACTTTCATCTGATAGCGATTCAAATTAAGCAATTGTTGCATGACCATGCTCTTAAATGAAAATTTTTAGCAACGCATGAGATATTTCACCAAAAGATCAGGCAAACTAAAGCAATGTGCGAAATTTCATATATTCTTACAATAATTCATGGTCTCAAAAAAATGAAAGTTGCCGCTAATGTCAACGATCTAGGCGTCAAATCAACGAACGATTTATTAACGATTCGGAAGGTATGCAATAATCGTGTCATTATCATATCTGAGATTTGTCTCCTGAATTATTACAAAAAAATTACTAACGCCGCGCGTGACGTTTGAT
Source organism: Vanessa cardui (assembly GCF_905220365.1). Lineage (NCBI taxonomy): Eukaryota > Metazoa > Arthropoda > Insecta > Lepidoptera > Nymphalidae > Vanessa > Vanessa cardui. Next base: position 6,174,047 of record NC_061130.1, on the reverse strand, counting down.
TTTTTTTTATGTTATAGGTTGGTGGACGAGCATATGGGCCACCTGATGGTAAGTGGTCACTATCACCCATAGACAATGAAGCTGTAAGAAATATTAACTATTCATTACATCGTCAATGTGCCACCAACCTTGGGAACTAGGATGTTATGTCCCTTGTGCCTGTAGTTACACTGGCTCACTCACCCTTCAAACCGGAACACAACAATACTGTTATTTGGCGGTAGAATAACTGATGAGTGGGTGGTACCTACCCAGACGGGCTTGCACAAAGCCCTACCACCAAGTAAAAAGATTAGGCGAACTAACTAACATACAACATACAACAGCCAAATAAAGTGCACTCTAGTGAAAACGAGATGACTGTAGACAGATTCTGAGAACACATTATTAACTAGCTGTTGCCCGCGGCCTTGCTCGCTCAAATATGGTTATAAATAACTTAATAGACTAATTTAAAATATTACATCAATGTAAGACCCCTTTGTAAAGAACATTTGTGGTTCAACTTTCGTGGCCTAGTTCCACCAGACTGTTCGTGAAGCTCATTCTCGACCAGGCTATTAAGAACTTTCCAGGATAAATCCACTCTTCTTTTAGTTTTACTATGACCATTATAAATATTTGATTTTTTGCTTTATTAATTGACTGTAGGCGTAAACTGTACTCTTATACATCCATCTATTATCCGTGGCGTAACTATTATTCCGGTATCGTTGCTTAATTTTAGAGGTCTTAAATCCCTTAGTAAAATTATTGGCACGACAATGCTTACATACTTTATGTACTCGTTTCTAACCAGTATCCCAAAAGTAAAGCTTTATTTCACTACACAAAAAAATATTGACTACTATATATCTCCCAATTTTAGGAGTAGAATATCCAAAAACATAAATACGTACAAACAAACGAATAAAAACGTATAAATATCTAAGTACTCATTTCTAATCAGTATCCCAAAAATAAATTAAAAAAAATTACATATTTCCATTCTCACTTTTTACCTTTATTTCACCCCCTTAGGAGTAGAATATGCAGAAACGCTTAAATTAGTATCTATTCATTTCTATTTAGTATCCTAAAAATAAATTTCCATGAATCTAACTTAAAAAATGACCCCCCCCCCCCTTAAGGGCAGAATTTTCAAAATTCCTTTCTTAGTGGGTGCCTACTCAATAAATCCATCCTACTCACCTAATTTCAAGGCCCTAACTTTAATAGTTTACGCTCGGCGATGATGAATCAGTCAGTCAGGACTTGTTATTTTCTATACATAGAAGATAAAGTAATTGGCCTTTACAAAAACTGTTAATTTTAAAAGATTTTAATCCGTTAATATTAAATATCTCTATATATTATAAACTTATTTAATGTCCTACGAATGTCAAAAGGCCGGCAACGCCTCTGCAAGTCCCCAGGTGTTGCAAATGTCCATTGGCGTTGATAGAACTTTCCATCAGGTGAGCCTCCAGCTCGGTTGCCAACTTTCACATTAAAAAAAAAATTGCCGATGGTATGGAGAGATTAACTCTTGTGTTTCTATTTATTAGCCATATAACCATTTAAAACCGTTAATGTATTGGTATTTTGCATACACTAACAGTGGCGTTTAAGTGTGATTCATTAATATTTGTAAATCAATCAGCAGCATTTTTCATTCATTTCTTTTCATTTTAAGTGTGAACTTAACGAATAATACTGCTGTTTTGATGAAATATGAAAGGATGACTTACATTTATACGTGATTCGTAGTGTTTAAATGTTGTAATTTTCATTAAAGTAAAAAATTACCTATCGTTATTAGGTATCTATAATAATGATGTTGTTGGCATATTACGATCGATATCGACAAATATAGTGATACAATCGATCTACTTGCAATTTTATACAGCATAATTATATACATATAAGTAATGTATATGTATGTAAGTATAAACAAACGTTAATTGACAGTTGAGAGACATTAAACATACAATTTTATAAATACAGACAACAATCAAACAGACAAAAAATATTTATACAAACAGAAATTAAGGACTTCTGTTGGTATAAACAAATATTCATCAAATACTCAAATTTTCACCTTGTGAAGGGTTTTAAATATTATTATTATAACCCGTCAAATTTATTCATTTTTTAACAACACAAAAGTTATGCCTTCTTTACTTTGACCTTAGTCAATTAATAAATTTAAATGTTTTTAAGAAAACTTTGATTAATAAACCATATTACAATTATAAAGATCAAGTAGAGAAAATTTAGTTAGTTAGTTCCTTGCGATTCCTTTTGGTATAATCTAATTTCCGAGCCAGTAACAATATTAAATTTTATCAAAGGCAATGTGTACTTCAATAATAATAATAAAATGTTTTGATTTAATTTGATATTAATTTCGTCTTTTTGTTTATGAAATTGTTCATCACCTGTATATGTATATATATATTTTTTGTGAAAAAAGTTACATATGTTACATATAAGATTACTTATACAGGGTGGGCCAGAAAGGCGTACGAATTTCAAAATCGCATTACTCTTGACCGGAACGTGGGAGCGGGGTGTGGGTAGCGGGGATAGGTAGCTTGCTTCTCGGAAATCAGTCGCCATGGAGCATTACACCGGTGAGCAGCGTGCGTTTTGTGTAGAAGCGTATTACAAAAATGGCGATTCGTGCACTATTGCGCGGCGTCTATTTTGCTCTAACTTTAGATTACATGATTTAAACCAATGTCCAAGTGAAAGTGTGATCAGATCGTGGGTTAGAAAGTTTGAGTCTTTGGGTTCGACGTTAAATGAAAAACCTGCGGGACGAACAAGGACAGTAAGAACGGAGGAGAATGTAAGCGAAGTCGTAGCGTCGGTCCGGCGCGATCCCCAGCAGTCGTCGCGAAAGAGATCAGCTGATTTAAATAAAACTATTTATAACGGATGAATCGCGTAAGTATATTAATTATTTTTAAAGTCTGTCTGCCCGTGACCACGAACACTGCAAAGTGCTCGAAACGTCGGGATGTTTAAAAATAATTAATATACGCGATTCATCCGTTATAAATAGTTTTATTTAAATGTGTAATGATCGCGAAAATTTAAGACAACATTATGAGATCAGCTGAGCTCGCCATATCAAGAACATCATTGAGGCGTATTTTGACAAAAGATCTTAAATTACACCCGTATAAGCTACAATTAGTCCAGGAATTAAAGCCAAATGACCACCATTTACGTCTTGCATTTGCCGAAACAATGTTAGAGCGTTTTCAAAGTTTAAACAACATTCTCTTTTCGGATGAAGCTCATTTCCATTTGTGTGGATTTGTCAATAAACAAAATTGTCGATATTGGGCCGTTGAAAATCCCCAATTAAAACATCAAAGACCTTTGCATTCGCTTAAAGTTACAGTTTGGGCTGCCATGTCGGCTCAAGGAATCATCGGACCCCATTTCTTCGAAAATGAGCGAAGCCATACAGTAACAGTAAATTCCGATCGCTACACAGCAATGCTACGTAACTTTTTCTTTCCCCAACTGCATAATTTTGAAGCTTACAACAGTAGAACCTGGTTTCAACAAGATGGGGCGACATCCCATACATTTAATGAGTCTTTGGCAGTCGTTAACGAAGTGTTTAATGGAAAACTGATATTGCGTCGAGGGGACATTCCGTGGCCTCCCCGGAGCCCAGATCTCACGCCACTGGATTTTTTTCTCTGGGGATACCTGAAGAGTCGCGTTTATGCTAATAAACCGACGACGATTGCCCAGCTCAAAGAAAACATTCGCGAGGAAATGTCCGCTATCCCACGAGCGATGTGCCAGAAAGTTTTCACAAATTTGAGGAATAGATTGGAAGAGTGTAAACGTGAAGTGGGCAAACACCTAAATGATGTTATCTTTAAAAAATAAAATACCCATTTGTTCTTTTTATAATAAATATATTTTTTATTTCCTGAGCTTGCTATTTTTTTTATATGATGTTTTCTTATCCGCTTAACTTTATGGCCCACCCTGTATTTGACGTCGTAACCACCATTACCATAGGTGCAACAAAGCGCAACAGAACAGTAACCTACTTAAGCATTCCCAAAGCCCTATCAACAAGTCAGAATCATTTTTCAACCGACTTCAAAAAGGAAGAGGTTATCAATTCGTGTGTATTTTTTTTAAATATATTTTTTAAGGTTTGTTACCTCATAATTATTGCTATATTTGGAGTCGGTGTCAGCCAAGAATACCCTACAGCATATATATCAAAAAACAATACGAGAATACTTTAACAAATATGTTTTTTACAAATTACCTTTTATACAATAATAAACTGGATCAATCAAGGGGCTCGTATCGCTTCTTTCTTTTAATTGTTGGGGCAAGGGCACCGTGGCTGACACCGGCTCCAAATATAACAATAACTATAACTACGTTATATAATCGTAAATCGAATTTTAAGTAGTCTAATATTTTTCATTTCATTTTACCTTGGAGGACTCTCAAAAATATGTTAATATGCAATTATTTTTATTACTTTTTAGTGCATTTTTATTTGTTTTAAAATAGTGTTTTGTTTGAAGTCGGTTTTTCTTTTTGTTAAAATTTTATTTATTAAAGATCATTCAACCTCCTTTTATACAAATTCCTTTAACGTTCAGGCTATTCGTCTGGGGAACACTCTTCCTGTTGAAGTAAGACGTGCACAATCACTTGCTTCATTTAAAACCATGTTGAGATAATACTATCCTGCACTTTAATTGCTGTACTTAATTTCTTTTTCTTTTTTTTGTTCACAAGACGTTAATTTAGTTTTGTTATATATTATTTTATATCTAATAAGATAAGTACATATAGGAGTCGAGATGGCCCAGTGGTTAGAACGCGTACATTTTAACCGATGATTGCGGGTTCAAACACAGGCAAGCATCGCTGCATTCATGTGCTTAATTTGTCTTTATAATTCATCCCGAGCTCAGCGGTGAAGGAAAACATCGTGAGGAAACCTGCATGTGACAAATTTCATAGAGATTCTGCCATATGTGTATTCCACCAACCCGCATTGGAACAGCGTGGTGGAATATGTTCCAAACCTTCTCCTCAAAGGGAGAGGAGGCCTTTAGCCCAGCAGTGGGAATTTACAGGCTGTTGTTGTTGTTGTTGTAAGTACAAATATGTATGCATTTTCGATATCAGGTACTGTACATTATTTTATTTTATTTTTAAATATATTAATATTTCACTGTATTTATTTATTATGATTATATCTGGTTTGTACACCCCTAAATCTTTCTATATCTGTTTCTCTCCTCTACCTTAAGGTTGCCTGGAAGATTATTTGAGAAGATTATTTACGATGTTTTGTTTCCTTTAATAAAACCTCTGCTTATTAGCCAACAACATGGATTCGTAACCAAAAAAGTCAAAAAAGTCAAAAGTCAAAAACCTTTATTCAAAATAATAGGTTGGGGAAAAAGTTTCTTCGTATTTTATATGAAAATTCAAAAAGTTTTTTTTATAGTTTATTTACATTTGACTAAAGTATGTAGGTGCCATTTTGTTCCATAACTTTTTGCCATCTTGTTGGTAGTGACATGATCCCATTGCTGTAAAAATTTTGGGGCTTCTGATCGAAAAACTGCGACAAGTGGTTTTGGCAGTCCTCTCGTGATGTTAACCTGACACTGCCTAAGAAATTCTGCAGAGACCGAAACAGAAAATCTGAAGGTGCAAGGTTAGGACTATACGGCGGATGCATTAATACCTCCCAGCCAAACTCTCGTAATTTTTGTTGAGTGGCTAAAGATGTGTGAGGTCTAGCGTTGCCATGGTGAAAAACCACACCCCTTCTGTCGATCAATTCTGGCCGCTTTCTCTCAATTTCTTGCTTCAATCTCATCAATTGTTCGCAATACAGTTCTGAATCGATGGTCCTGCCGGGCGGTAACAGCTCATAATGAATGATGCCCTTCCAATCTCACCATACACACAGCATTACCTTGTTGCGAGTTAATCCGGGTTTTGCCACAGTCTGTGAAGCTTGACCGGCCTTTGACCACGATCTTTTTCGCACGTTCTTGTCGTATGTGATCCACTTTTCATCACCAGTTATCAGCTTCTTCAAAAATGGTTCGGTTTCATTACGTCGTAATAAAGAATCACAAATGAGTACACGGTTCATTAGGTTTCTTTCAGTGAGTTCATGAGGCACCCATATATCGAGCTTTTTTGTGTACCCAGCTTTATTCAAATGAGTCAAAATTGACCACAATTGTCAGTTCTTCAGCTACATCGTAACTATTAATATGCCGATCTTGCTCCACTTTTTCAAAAATGGCACCAATTTTGTCCATAACAGGGCGACCAGAGCGAGATGCATCTTTGATATCAAAATTTCCGGCTTGAAAATGCTTAAACCAAACTTGGGCTACTCTCACAGATACTGCATTAGGTCCATAAACATCACAAATTTTTTTCGCGAATTGATTTGCATTTTTACCTTTTTTATACTAAAATTTTAGAATGTATCGAATTTCTTCTTTAGATTCACTCATTTTAACAACAACAAAAACAAATGAAAATCACACGAATTCCTAACTTGAATTTGGGAGTGCCTTCTTTAAAATTAAAACTTTTTAATGACACCAAAACCAGCCAGATACAAAGGGTATAGCCAAAGAGATTTTATTACAAGTTCATACATACTATATGCGAAAAGACTTTTTCCCCAACCTAATAGAAGTGTTTACACTTTCTTATTGATTGTCGATAATCTACCACCGGTTCGGAATATAATACCTCAGACCTGAGAAGAACCGGCGAAAGAAACTCAGCGGGATATTTTTTTTTTTTATAATGTCAATTTATAATTTACAATAATAAACATATTCCTGTTATTTGAAACAGCCTGGAGGCGATCATCTCATTCCCAAGGTGTGCAGTCAACTAGAAAGTCATTAGTGCTGTAATATCTTTTAGCACACAAACGCTCTTTAACGATTATTTTGAATTTTATAATTGAATATTGTTGAACGTTTTCTGGGATCCTGTTGTAAAAACGTATACTTTGCCCCAAAAAAGAGTTACTAACCCTGTGTAATCGGGTACAAGGCGTAACAAGTTTATTCTTGTTCCTAGTATTAATGGAATGTACGTCACAATTTTCGGGAAAATCATTTATATATTTTTGCGTACATACATAACATTATCAAAAACAAATTGAGAAGCGACAGTCATTACTTTAATTTCTTTAAATTTATATCTTAACGAATCTTTTGGAAAAAGATCAACCGAGTCCAATCTTGTCGAGTTTCTTGATGTTACTTTTAGTTATGGAGATAGGACATCAAGTTGACGCTGTGTATACTGATTATTCAAAAGCATTTGATTAAATTCCAGTTTCGTCCCCATAACATCTGGGGTACCCCAGTGCTCTCATCTCGGTCCCCTTTTATTTAACATTTTTATTAATGATATAGGTAATAAAAAAAATTCAAAATCCTAATATACTTTTATATGCAGATGATACAAAATTATTTAATATCATAAAAAACAACAATGACTGCTCTAATTTACAAAATAATTTAGTTATTTTAGAGCAATATTGTTCGTCTAACGGTCTGCATCTTATTTTGATAAGTGCCGTATAGTAACATTTTCGAGGAAAAAAAATCCGATTTATTCGATTACACAATTTCCAATCATTCGATTTTAAAATTAGGAGGGTTACCGAGATTAGGGACCTGGGGGTGCTCCTGGATTCAAATTTATTGTTTGACAGGCATGTGACTAAAATTACTGCAAAAGCCTTCTGCATGTTAGGTTTCATATTTCGCCAGGGAAGAGATTTTAGAAATATAAATACATATAACCTTTTGTATAACGCGTATGTAAGGTCCAATGTGGAACTTGCTTCAATTTTTTGGTATCCACTATATTCAAAGTATATTAAGGCTATCGAAAATGTACAGAATTAGAACTATCCATTTTCTTAGATTGTCAAAACCTGACTGATTATAAGATATTGGGTTGCGGTGCGGCCCGATGCGCCTGCTATATGCTTTGGCGCAATTTTGCAATGCGATGCGTTGAGGCCCGCCGCGGCTATAGTTTGCGCGAGCCTTTATATACCTATATGTCAAACTAACTATTCCAAAAATCGTTTTTTGCTTAGAGCATGTAATAATTATAATACATATTATAGTAATGTGGATATATTTAACTCAAATCTGTTTAAGTTCTTACGAGTTTTAAAAAACAATAATTGTCATTAATATTATTTGTAGCTTATTGTTTTGTTTCCTTTGGTTTTTTTTTTGTTAATCTTGGTATTCATGTTTGATTACCTTATTTTATATACTTTAATAATATGTAACTTTTATTATTTGTCTTTTAGTTCACTTCATATTTTTAAGGCAACAGTGGAAACTTATAAAAGTATATTTATTTATTGGTGTACAATAAAGGGTATTTTAATTTGAATTTTTATCGTCTGCGAGAGCCTGCCTATTTTGCAAGAGCAAACTCAAAACTCGCAAAGTTGGATCGTGAAATATCAAAAGTTTCACACAGCGAAAACAACATGGGTGTATGAACCCGTAAATTTGACGGCTCTTATGAATTCTTGAGAAATAATTAGCAAATTTTGTCATAAAAACTTGAAGTACGAAATTATCAAAAAAAATGTTACCCTGGACATAGTTAATTACACTCGCAGTCTAATTATTATAAATGGCAACAAAATTATGAGTTCATAAATAAATATATCGGATCAACAACGACATCCGTACCATCGTCGTACATCATAGGGGCTTGTTACTAGGGTGGCCGAGCAAAGAGAAAACCGCGAATACAGGAACACGTTTATGTAACGTATAGGTACTTAACAGACTAATTCAGTATCAGACTTGGCAACGAAGCGAATGACAGTTCCTAGGATTGAGGAACTGCTCTTCACGAGAGAGTAAGTGAGTCGTCTCTGTGCGCTTCCATGTGGTAGGCTCCGTCATAGCACGAAGTTAGCCGCGTCCTGACGTAACGATAGTGCTGCTGCCTCGCGGGAATCGTGCCGCGCTTCGTTTCGCTAAGGTATTCATGACCGTCTCCGACAAATATGATAAATTAAAGACACCATGAGTAACGGGGTGTGATAAGTCGAATCACCTAATAAAGGTTCCGTACAAACAATAATTCGAAATTCAATTGAACTGACAACCTAATTTTTATATCGTTGGAATGCATTGTTCTCAATTTTTTTCATCGTACAAAAAGTTTAATGTGCTCTAAAATATTTATATACATCAATACGTTTTATGTGCGTGTAGCACTCGATGATGAGCAATATATTCTCCCGTTGAAATGACCAATGTATGCATTGACGTGGTATGCCAATTTGCACGATGATGTATGTTCATAAGTGATGTTGGAAATAAATATGTCGGCGCGAAACCACGAATTTAAGAAAAACACGTGTCCAGAATTGATTATTTTAATAATTTAAAATTGTTTGATTGTTAAATTAATAATTTTAGTGAATTTTGAAATGCTAAATTAGTCTGAAATATTTTAGTGTTTGTAAACAGCTGTTATGTTGAGTGAATAAGTCTACCGCCCTATTTTTGTTATAAAAGATCAAGCGCCCGCCGGTATAGACAGGCTTGGTCGAGCCGTCGGAGCGATCGGACCGCCTCATATTGGAATAAATCAGAGAGGATTATTTCCTGAGTTTTATTTCATACCACCGAAGACGGTTAAAGATCGAAACCCCTGATACTCGTGACGTCAGCTATTATATACGCCAGCGTCATGTTTTTTAAAAACGGGCTCGGACATGCTTCTCCGTTAAATGTTAATAATTAAAATAGGCTGAACTTTCTAATACATTTTTTAATTTAAGTAACTTGTAAATAATTAGCTCACAATATCTTTAATAGTTTCGTGAAAGCTATCAATCCGATATAAGCGCTCTTAATGTACTGAACTAATTGGTTCCTATCTATAAAATATTTTTATTATAATGTTAAACATAATACGTTGATCGGGAAGGAAAATCGCTATGCGATAATAATATTCGTTTATATATTAATATATTTATTTAACAATATAACTCTCGATTAATTCAATCGAAACCGTGTAAAAAATTGGTAACAACGCTTTGATTAATTTCTGCAGCAAATGCATGTCTTAATATACGTAATGAGAAAGTCAGAATTTTATATTTTTTAAACGCATTTAAATTTAAGCTTATTTTTAGCTGATATTTTGTTGCTCTGATTTTTTAGGAATACGATAAACCATGTTCTGTATATTAATATATTATAGGAATTGAAGAATATACATAATTATAAACAAACATTGGTGTTTAATAAAATACTATTACTATTCTATAAAATTATCTCTTAACATCTCATAATCTAAATTCACTGAAAATAAATAAAACTTAAACAAAAATTTGACTTCTTTATGAAATAAATTAATGTAAATACTTAAGCACTTATATAATAACATTTATACATAATTGTTTCCTTACCTAAATATTATCTAAATCAATAACGAATTATTATTATAAAGTTAATTATGTAAACCAGTACAAGTAGAGACGTGATTTATAAAATCATACATATACTTAATATATTTCAGTTTAACTGTTGTTGAGACTTTTGGAGGTTATCTTATATTTGATTTGTATGATATAATAATATTCTCGCTATTTCTGACGACCTTTTAACATGTGTGTATTTGTATGATACGAGATTTGTACTCTAAAAATAATTAATCGAGTTACGTTAGAAATTAACCCATTTAGGAATACCCCTCAAAAGTCTATCTTACAAACTTTGGTTAGTCTTATATATTAGAAAAAGGTAAAAATATTATAGAAAAATAATTACATATATATTTATCAGTCGATAGAGAACACAAAGAACCATAAACCAATACACCATTAGAACCATCTAAGAATGGAACAAATTTGTTTTATGTGAAAACTCTAAAAAGATATTCCTTAACTATCCCAATTTGTGAGCAATTTCGGCTAATTTCCTTTCCTCTTCGGACATATCTTTGTCGTCCCAGCCCCAAACTGGATTTTCAGGGTGATTGTGATCATCGTCGGAGTCTTTCACCTTCTTGTCCGAGGGGTGGCTACCGTCGCCCGTCCTCGCTATTCGCTTGCGGATCATTTCAAGGGATACTGTTTTGAGGTCGTAGGCTAACCCTGCAAAACAAATGTAGTTAATAGTAATGTCTCATAATCTTGATTCGTTAGGTTATAAAAGGTAGTAAAGTCTACATTTTACATGATTACTTAATGATTCTTTTTATTTTTTTTAAGTTATTAAGGTGGATGAGCAAATGGCTCATACGATGCTAAGTGATCACCAATGCATATATGCATTACACTTTAATGAATATTAAACATTCCTTACATCGCCAATCCGCCACTAAATTTGGGAAGTAAGACGTTATATCCTTTTGCCTGTTGTTACTAAGGCTCACTTATTGGTATTTGGCAGTAAAATGTCTGATAAGTGGGTAGGACCTACCGGACTTAGATTAACTCTAATAACTTTTGAAACAATGACGACATAACATTAATTGTGTGATAACATCATAAATATTTTATAAAAATCAATCGAGGCGTTTGGAGTCACAGCGGAATGTAATTTACCTTCATAAACAATTTATATTAAATGTCTAGACATTGCTTTAAAAAATTTTAATAACTAGTAAATTAAATTTAATATAAGAGTATTTATTAATATATCTCACCATACTTAGCGGCAACATCAATCAAAGCTGTTGAAAAATTTGTACTGTAATTGCCAAGTTCAGCCGCTTTGTAATCCCATGGAAAGACGTGGTGGTAGTTATGCCAGCCCTCGCCAAACGCACAGATAGCCACAGCTTTGTTGTCTGTAGCGCCAATGTATCTGGAAATTAATATATAATATTTATTTATTTCATGTTAGTAAAATGAAATGGCCCAGTGGTTAGAACGCGTGCATCTTAACTTTCGAGTTCAAACCCAGGCAAGAAGCACTGAACATTCATGTGCTTAATTTGTGTTTATAATTCATCTCGTGCTCGGTGGTGAAGGAAAACATCATGAAGAAACCTGCATGTCTAAAGTTTCATAGAAATTCTGCCACATGTGCATTCCACCAACCCACATTAGAACAGCGCCGTGGAATATGTTCCAAACCTTCTCCTAAAAAAGGGCGAGGAGGCTTTTAGCACAGTAGTGAGAAATTTACAGGCTGTTACTGTAGTAAAATAACTGTACATAAAAAACTACTATAAAATAACTAAATGATGATCCCACTGATTTTAACTGGGCCATTCTACTAACTTTATGGCTTTATCGAAATCGAATCAAAATAAATCGCTGCTGTTCTCTCGTTTTGTTATTCTACTAACACAACAATCCAGTTGGGGCTCGGGCGAAGTAGGATCGGAATATAATTGAATTTGTATCATAATCAATTGGAATATAATATAAGTAGAATTGACCCTCAGTTATGACTTTAAGTTGGTTCGAAAAAGATTTGGGAACGTATAACAACCTTCATATGTTAGCAGATTGCTGGTTCAAGTCTGAGCAAACACCATTGAGTTTTTTGTGAGTCGTACGGGTTTATAACGGGGTCAGAGACGGGCGCTTGTAACGAGTACCTTCATCATTATAACTTTCACTTAATAGGCAAGTGCACGCTTTTTAGACATTAATAGTAACACAAATATCTTTACGTTTATTTAATGTAGTGTGCGTGCTTTCTATTATCTGAAGGAACTACACTTTTGTATTATATACTGACATAATATTTATTTCATCAAGCCCGTTTAATTAACAACGTTCCACATTCAATAAATATCTTCGCCTCCACTTCAGAGAAACCTTTCTAAAACATAAAAAGGCTTAGTAATTCTTCGTTATAGGAAAGTTTTCAGAAAAATATTATTTTTTAAGAATATAGTAATAACCCAATTTAATTACGGAATTACTGATTTTCCAATATAAGCTTATTACTCGTGTTAGGATCGGGTATGAGAAGAGCCCAAATGATCGATCCTGCGACTTTCATTGCTAGGCGGTCCGTCAACCATTGGGCTATACAGGCTTAAATGTGAACTTAGTTATCTGATTGAATGTGAAACTTTACACATTTAGATGCATTTAAGATTTTTGGTATACTTCGATAGTCTTAATGTGTAGTGTATAATATATGCTTACTTGTCATAAGGTCTATTGCCCCAAATATGTGCAGCAGAATTGACGAGCCAAGTAAAGTGGAGAGAAAGGGTGTACCGCAGGATAGAGGCGACGTACCAGGAAGTCCAAGGGTTTTCGTTCCACAATGCCACTGGTATCCAAGAGGGGACCAAGAAGCACAAAAGTGGCATCACTACCAAATAAGTCCTGTAACAAATTAATTATTATATGTTAAATATTTTATAGATTCGGAACACGAATCGAGAAAATAATAATTACAGTCGAACGTAAAGTTTACTACATATTAATAAATTAGTACCAGAATTAGAAGCCCTTGTTTTGAATTATTTTAATATATAATAATATCTATATCTATAATCTATATCTATAATATATAATATAATATATCTTATTTTGGTATTAAACTTGTGATTTAAATATCTTAATAATAGAGATCTCTGTTTGAATTTAGCTTTATTCGTTCGTGCATTCGATTATCAAGATATTGATGACGAGAGGAATCCTTAGTCCAGGTTTGTGATATTAATAGTATTATACTTATTTATAAAAACTAGCAAAACCCAGCAGACGTTGTCCTGCCATTGGCAATCGGTTGAACGTTATAGAAGTGAATGTGTTGCAGTGCCATCTAGTTTCAGAAAATGGACATTATAGAACGTTATTCGTGTGATGTATGTAAGCGGCGATCTATACACAAAGTGCATTTATAGGGAATGTCCCATTACATGCGTAACTTGTAGTAAAATTTGTCGTTTAATGTTAGATCAACGAAGTATTCACCAATGTAATATCACATTCAATAAAATGACGTGCATGTTTCACGATATATATAAATATAAAACCAAAATAAAATTAAACATATCGAAAACCTACATAAGAATTTAGTAGAATACGTAATAGTTTTTATACTTAGCTACAATAAAACGATATTCACATTAAGATTGATTCAGATTCGTCTGTTTGTATTGATGATATATGCAAATAATTCACAGATAAAAAATTAACCAAAAAGAAACTTAGTCCACAGACAATTTATTTATACCTATATATTTTTATATTTCGATTTTAGTTAGTGAAACTAATGGCTTATCCTCTTACGACTAATGTCTAAATCATAATGTCTAACATAAATAATGAAAGACAAGGAACAAAGAGTAGTCACAATAGCATTTTATCCAGAAAAATAATTAGGGAATTATATGAAAACAAGTAAATCAGGAAATACGTCCTCAAGTTTTATCCCTAGGAGATAGTGAATATAAGTAAGTTTAAATTAAGAACAAAGAAAAAAAGAATTCTAACTTTTTTTTAATTTACTTATAAATAAAAACAAAATAGAATTTATAAAACAAAGTGACCAAAATAATGATAATATATCAGGACAACAAACGATGTTTGATTCGCGCGATTGCCTACGTGATCAGATGCACATAGCTTTACGTAATTTTCCACCTACATTATACATTTTGAAACTGTTCACTTATTTTGTTGTAAAATATTTCCTTACGCATTTGTACATTTTTTACGATCCATGTATATGCGAATACTTCCTCTTGTTCCATTATTTATTTAATAATTATAAAGTCGATAATTGTTTTTTTATATGTTGTCTTGTAACCCAAGTTTTTAGGACACACACAAATATTTTAAAAAGGTCACAATGTGTCATCTTACTATCTACTGGTAAACGATTTTGTTGGAATAACTAATTTAGTTATTAGAGTATGTTGCTGCTATACCTACGCATTACATGTGTGCTACTGCTATCAGTTTGATCAAAATTATCTAAATTGTTTACTTATAAACCCGATTATGGTTATACTTACTGGAAAAAACTAAAATCTAATACTTCAACATGAATAAAGGTTTGAACGTTAGCTAGATACTAATAAAAGTAAAACTACTTAGATAGAACTTTTTTTGCTTCAGCGCTTTCGGAAAGATCAAGGCAAAAAATATATTTGCGTTATTGCTATAATGTACCTAATGTCAGTAGTCAGTACAAGTTTTATACTAAAGTCTTAGCACTCAAATGATATAATCTTTTGTTTATTATAAATTGTTTATTATCTGATTTTATTTTTATATTTTAAAGCAACCAAACTCATCCGTGCATTTTCTATTGCATTGTGTAAGATTGAAAGAATATTTAATGTAACTGACGTGAATAATACGTCATAAGGAAAGAAATATATTCCCATATTTTTAATATGTAGTTCACACGTTCGACACAGTCAGGATAAGATCTTTATTATTAATTGTTATTTTTAATATCACTTTTTTATTTTAACAAGGGCTAATATATTGAATTGTTGCGTATTGTTTTATTATTTAGAGAAGTATAAGAACTTCTTCGAATATTACTTATTGAATTGAAATAACAGGATATCAAAGAGACTATACTTGGAACATGAATTTAATGATATATTTTTATTTAATGGAATCAAATAGTAAGTAATAATTAAGTTGATGTCGAACTTACTTTTTCTGAAACATGACGATGGGGTCCTTTTCGAGATCAGACATATCGACAGACGCTCCCTTTTCGAAGACGTCTTTATGCTTCCTGACCATCAGCCAACCCATGTGGGAGAAGAAGAAACCTCGGCGAGCATTGTGCGGATCTGCGTCTGTTTCCGTAAACTTGTGATGGACTCTAGATAAAATAATGATAATTATTTTTACGGGAGACTGATTTAAGATTATCTTGGGAAAATTAAGATAAAAAAATATAGAAAAACACAGCATTTAATACAATGGATATTTGATAATGACGTTGTTTGCTTTATTAAACCTTGGTCTTTGAACTTTTTAATTGAAAATAATTACCTGTGGTCTCGCACCCATTCGTAAATATGATTTTGGAATGCCATCGTCTGCATAAGGGCTAAAAACAGCCTTAGGGGCCAGCGTGCCTTGTAAGCTCGATGAGCCCACAACCTGTGCGCTCCCGCCGTCACGCCCATCGCTGACATACCCGCGAAGAGTAAAGCTGTAAACATTTTTAAAGATAACGTCTGAACCACCAAAAATTGTTAAATTATATTCATCGGTCATGTTTAATATAGTAAGAGCTCTTGGGATAAATAGTATTATCATAAATATACAAAACGTTTTGACTAAGTAACGCTTGATTCTGAGAACAGTGAACAAACTGCTAAATGAAATTAAGATGACGTTTAATAAGTTCTTTTTGCTGAAAACAATTATGAGCGCCAAATGATACTGAGTTTCGAATATCAATATTCATGTAGTTTCATATATCCTCATTTACATTCCAACGAATTACTATTATATTAGTAGACTGTTTTTAATAAATTGTAAGTTAGATGGTTTTGCGACTAATATTTTTTTCGTAATAGGGAAAAAAGTAATAATAGGTTTGCGGAATAATCACAGAATTGTTGTGGATTTGAATACGTTAAAAACATGTTTTGAACGTATACACAATCAAGGTTATTCTAATTAATAGAGTACTATTTCTTAGAAGCCGGACCTCATTAACTTGAAAAATTAACTAAAACAAATTATTTATTGTCCCTTATTTACCAAGAACATTTGAAATTAATAAACGGTACGGTATGGTAAACAAGTTCGCACTCCATGGTCCGAGTAAAAGTTAAAATATTCACGCGATATTTTGCCATAAATTCTAAAGGCACCCGATGAAAACCCGGCTTCGCATGAGTAAAATAAATAAAATTAAATATTTTTGGTTTTATAGTATAGTAATTAGTATATTTATAGATATAAATATTCGAACAAAAATACCTATCTGTAAACGTCAAACATACTACCAGTTGAACTTTATTTCATTGAATTTCATGTATTTAAAATCGAAATATATCCAATTTACGGATAAAAGTTTTTGACTAAAATATCGTAATTCTTTAAACGGTCTATAAATATAGATAGGTTTTTACTTGATCTATTGTAGATCTGCACGAAATTATAAATAGAGAACAGAAGGTATAACTCATTTATTAAAGCAACATCCTGAAACCATTAACATTGACTGTTGTTCCAATTGTTTCCAGCAATTTATAAAAATGATTAATTATCAAGAGACTTAAGTAGATCGCGTTTCTATATGCCATCGAGAACAATGGAATTTGCATGTGCATTGAAAATTCTTGTAAAACCTGTCTGCACGTCGCCTGTTAGACGATACTAACATTTTTATAACAAACGATCGGCTCGTTAGTATTTAAAAAGCTCTTTATATTTTAAATAAACAAGCTCAGTTTATAATAACATTTCATAATAATTATAAAATTGTGTAAATATAAATCATACTTACCAAATAATATAGTAAATATCTTTGTTCTTCCCGTACATATGAGGTAAAAGCCATAGAATGTAGCAACATGTAGATAAATAAACGCAAGCACGTTTCTCCACACTATTTGCCATCTGAAAATTTAACTATGACTTAGCACGTGCTTTCTAACATTTTCATTTAGTATTTGTATCAACACGATACCGAAAGAGAAGTTTTTGTAAACATAAAAGTAGAAAACAGTTACATTAATTGTTTTTATTTCATTTGCGACTAAACAAGTACTTCTATCAACTTTATTTTTATTTAATCAAGAAACTACATGTTTTAAGTTACGATATTTGGAAAGCTACTTAATATAAATAATTGTCTTGTTCGTTTGGTGGCTAGATATTAGGTTGCAGGTTCAGATCCGGAGGTTCTCGGTTCGCACCCCGCTAGGGGCTAATGAATAGTTATATTACTTCGTATCGATTTTTCTTTCTATCGGATTATGAGAGAGAAAATAAAATATAAGTGACGTTTGATCGCCAAAATATCTTCTCTAGAATAAAGCTATTCTGTAAGAATAAACTCGATCTTCTGCGCAAAATACGGGCGTAAAATGTCATAATAAGATTAATGTAATAGTTTAGAAATGTAAAAATATAAAAATAGTTTAGAAATGTATGAGATGCAGGGATCAAAATTGCGAATCACCGTAAGTATATAAATGACGAGTGGAGTACGAATCAGATTAGTTCAAAATCGAACTGCTATTGACTATTCTCAGTGGAGAATGTTCGTGTGATCGAAATTGATTCGGATGGCATCGTTATCATCATAGGTATTAACATATTAACATATTGACATTGTCATTTGTGCCGAAATACCTTTTAAATATATTTCATTAAACTAATTTACTTTATTTAAAAATATTTTGGTTAAAGTCTGTCTTGTTTTTAATTGGAATTAAATAGACCGAAACAAAAATCGTGCAACTTCAATTAGGTACTCGGTATTACTTTTTAAGGTTCCGTGCACAGGGTTAAAACCATTTCACTAAGTTAATGTTTTTTATTTGGGTGTATTTTATAACATAGGTAGACGGACCGGAAAATGAGCCACCTCATGTTTTCATCAGTTACCACTGTCATTTGACATTAGCGCTGTAATTTTTTTAACAATTTTTCGTGTCGCTAATACGCCATCAACCTTGGGAACAAATATATTACGTCTCTTGTCCCGTAAATATACTGGCTCTCACTCTCTCTGTCAATTTTCAAGCCAGAACGTAACCACCAAGACCACCAATTCAATATATCGCTGCTTAGCGGTAGCATATAAAATAGGGTAGCACCTACTCAGACGGGTTTGCACGAAGCCCTAACATCGAGTTAAAATCTTTTGAACTGCAATAGATCTGCATGAAAAGTAAATTAAATTAATCTGATTAATGTAAATTAAATTAATCTGATTATATGTCATCTCTTTAAATAAGTGGTGTTAAAAACACAAGGAAAATAACATCTTAGAGCATGTGGTTGGCGGAAATTTGACGGCATAAACAGTAGTTAACAATTCTTAGTTTTAACGATCTGGGTGATGTTCCATTGGCAAACTGCATACCTTTTTCCTTTTTTGAATAAATAATATATAAAATGGGTATTTTAGAAATAAATCCATTTCATCTTTCTGTATTAAATTAGGATCTATATATATATATATTGAACTTACTCATAATCTCTTCTCTTTCCTTGTGAAATAACTGTAGGTGTATTGCAGTCTGCGTTCTTTGTAAAAGTTGCGTCCACACATAGGAACGCCGGCGCTGTCATTGTGCATACAGTTGCCCTTTCCTGTAAATAGAAACCATAATAAGAAATGTTGTACTAAATATTGCAATAATTATTAGCGAATTATTATTAGACAAATATATTTATATATACATATATTGGACACGCCGTGGTGATAGGGCTTGGTACAAATCCGACTTGTTCAATATCTTTTCGTATGTACTACGCACTTTTAAAGATATTTAAACACTACCATAACTTAAGCATTTCTATTAGTCACTTCATTGGTTACAGTTTTGAATATTATATTCCGACTATTTACATTATTAAAAGAAAGTTATACACAGATATGATTGTATTTTATGATCAAACAGCAATATTAAGTATTGTTATGTTTCGATTCGAAGCATAATTAAGCCAGTGACAGGTAAAAGGGACGTAGCGAGTTGGTTTCAAAGATTATGTTCATGTAAGGAATGGTTAGTATTTGTTACAGCGAAAATATGGCGGTCGAGATCACTTTCCATTAGGTCTGTCTTATAAGACCGCGTACTTATTTACTAGAATTTTATCTGACTAGCAAATACTAATAAAGAAAATAATATATTAATTATATTTATTTACTTTTTAAATATTTCCAACAAGAAATACACATTAAACATGAATAGCAAAAATAACTCTAAAGCGTAATTAAAATGTGTGTTCCTTCAATTGCAGGAAATCACAGATTGCATAAGAAAGTCAGACTAAGCAAATAAATATTATAAACCAAATAAAAAAATGGCATGTAATAAAAGAGTGTACATGAGTGGGTGGAAACACAGGTGCAAACTCTATGCTCTTAATCATACCTGTATCCCGATGGTAATTCAAATTCAACACAAGCGGACAGAATGTAGGCACAAGACCAACGTCTTTAAAAACTTTTCTATGCACGGCAATGTGTCTACTAGCATTTACACTTTGGATTGTTACTGAGTAACTTTCAATCGAAAAATCCAATAATTTTTATCAGCCTAGGTATCAGGTTTGAACTTAGATCCCGAACTAATATCTAAACACAAGACTAACAAGACTACCGTTAATCGTTATAGATAGCTTCAAGACACAGATAGTTTTGTTGCTTAGATTCTTTTATATGTTTAAAAGTTCCCATTGTTTTTCTAACTTAAGAGTAATTTAAAAATTGAGTTTCATTTTCTTATCAATTCTATTGAAAACTTTTTGATTGTACTGAATGGAAGTGCTATTTTTTGTTGAGTAATTTATATAAGTTATTTAAATTTAGTTAACGGAAATTGTATAATGGACAATGTCTGTGTCTATCATATTAATGTTGATTAATTACATTTTATTTAGATTATTTATCTACCCAGATAAATAAAATAATATCTGAATAAGGATTAACAATTAAAACCGAAAATTACGTCACAAATAACCCATAATATGAAATTAATTAATATGAGTGTACCTTATATAAACGATATCGCAAACTTTACTATAAGCCTTTAGATCTAAAATTTTCTTTACATTTCATCGAAGTATCGTCTAAAGTTTAGTCAGAGCTTTATAAAGGTACGAAGCTATTTTGTGTGTGTGTGTGTGTGTTCGAATTATTTACATATAAACAAACAATCTTTGTTTATGGTTCTTTCTATATATGAAAACCTTAACGAAATGCGATGTATGGTCGAAGACGAAGAAAGCTTAGATACAGTCAGAAACAGAAAGTGACATTGTTTCTTTCTATTTATAGATAAGTACAGATAAATGAGATGACGATTCTTTAGATTCTTAACTCATGTAAGCGTGGCAAATAACAATGGTATATGGGTTAATGAAAGCCTAATTTACGTATAGACACTCGAACTAATAAATCTTACACAGCATTCTTACACCGTCAAAGTGCTATCAACTATAAAATCTAACATATTTCTTGAGCCTGTGATTAGGCTGACTTGTTCGCTCTTCAAAGCAAAGAGAACACACACACACAACAACACATTAAAATTACTGTTGTTTAGTGGGGGGAATAAATAATTGTACCCACCAAGATAGACCGTCACGTAGCACGTCATAGCGAGTTACAAGCCAGGTAGTATTTCGTAAAATATGGATATATTTAAAAAAACTCCAGACATAGGTTCATAACATAAGTACGTTATAAGGTACGGTGTAGAAAGTATAGCTTTATTTTACAATTTTTGTTATGTTGGATTGTTTATTCTATTTACCGTAAGAGAAAGTCGTGACTCGTCAAAATATTTGTAACTAACCGAAGCATTATTTATACAATGATAACAACCTACTTATGAATTATCTAAATACATATTTTAACCGTGCATCTCAATATATTTAAATATAATGTTTAACAATCTCTAACTAAAGTATATTACACAATAAATGTAGATAATAAAATTATAATTAGAAATATACAAATTTAATTGTACTTCCCGACAGAAATTAGATGCCTAATCGAAAGTAGCATTACCTACATTTAACCTAATCATGTGTAGTAATAACTCAGCATTTAAAGGTACTTAATAATGTTTGTCAAAGTGTAACTGTTATGTTTAAAAACATATATTAAATTTCAAAAGTTCGAGTTTCATTTGTTTTGAAATGAAAGACTTCTTTACGAGACTTATTTATTAATATTTTATGTACTGTCGGGTAAGAAAAGGTTCGTCACCTTAAGATCTATTTTCGTGTGCACAGTATGGGCGATAATCAGTTTTATCGATTAACATGTCAGGTCACATTATAAGTCACGTTTAGAAAAGAGTACTATGTAAGTTTAATTTTATATGCCGTTGCTTTAGTTTAAAAACGTACTAAGAGCATACGACTTGATAAAGGAATGAATTTGAAAACTGACGAAGGTTTTCTGACTGTAGATTCACAAACCGATAGTGTTGATAAAAACACGTAACACATTAATGATATCGATTTCAATACGAACAGTTTTTCAGTATTTTTGGTAAATTACTAAATATTACAGACAAAATTAAATCTACTAATATTATTAAATTTAAATAAAAATCCGTTAATGTCCCCGAGCTGGGCATTGGCCTCCTCTCCGCTTGAGATGTTTGGAGCTTACTCCATGTTCATTCAATGCACGTCGAAAGATTTATCTATTGTATATTTATTATAAGTACTAACTGCAACCTTAATGCAAAAAGGAATTTTTAGAATGTCAGTAAAGATATTTAATAAATTGCCAGAATACATAAAATCATTACCAATACCTCTATTTAAGCGTAAATTAAAAGTATACCTCATTGAAAAGACATTTTACAAAATCTCTGAATTTTTTGATATTAGTTAATGATGTTTGCCTAAGTTCGTATCTAATTTCCTAATTAATCTTATTTCTAATTATATTATATTTTGACATATTTTAATTAATGTTTTATTATTATTGTTTTTTTTTTATGTTTTAGCAGTTAATTATTTTTTTATATTTCAATTAATGTAAAGTAATAATGTGTACCAATTTATATTTGTATGCCTAGTGGCGAAATTTTTGTTGTTTTCAAAAATTTTACAAATAAAGAATTTGAATTTGAATTTGAATTTAGAATATTACTTTAACAAAACTTTTTCAATGAGAATTTTTTTATAAAATCAAAATAGTTACTGGCAAATCTATACATAATATATAATTGTGAATGTAACTCGTTCTGTCAATGGTAAAACAATGAACCGAATTTGATGATATTTGAGATAAAGCAAATTTAAACTCCAAGGCAGGACATAAGCTGCTTTTTTGCCTAGCACATGAATAACGAGCCCTTAAAATGCTAGCGAAGCCGCGGGCGATAATTTGTTATATATTACTGTGTTTGATGATGCGTAGTAAGCTTACTTGAAATACCAAGACCACGTTTAAAAATAAAGTTTCATTAGACGCATGAATCAAATAAAGATCGTAAGTTACGACTGCTCTGAAATTTGAGTGTTACCCAGTTTTCAACGGTAACCTTATTTTATTTTACTTTTAAATAAGTAAAATAAAATTATATCAATGATTAATTAATTCTATAAATAAGCGTCGTAAAAATATTAACGTATTTAAGCACGTTCAATTTGATTATTAATATTATAACAAATTCGCATATTTTAAAATAAAAATATAATAAAGACTGTTCTTATCGTATCATATTAAATGAAACCTTATACAGTTTATCAACTCTTTATAAATTGAACAGAATGTATATTTATTTTATTTTAATCAATGTAAAAATAAGCCATGATGGACCTGTGGTAGGAATGCGTCTATCTGAATCGACGATTGCAGGTTAGGTTACTCAGGCAAGCACCCCTGAATATACATGTGCTTAACTTGTGTTTACAATTCACCGCGTTCAAACTTGTATGTGTCTAATTAAAGGAAATTCTTTCACATGTGTAACCATTGATTGATATCAATCTATCCGCATTGAGGCCTAGCGGAATAAGTACCAAACCCTCTTCTCAAATTAATTATTGCTTTTTGTATGGTTTAGTTTGGCTGACGAGCATATGGGCCACCTGATGGTAAGTGGTCACCATCACCCATAGACAATGACGCTGTAAGAAATATTAACTATTCCTTACATCGTCAATGTACCACCAACCCTGGGAACTAAGATGTCACGTCCCTTGTGCCTGTATTTACAATGGCACACTCACCCTTCAGACCGGAACACAACAATACTGAGTACTGTTATTTGGCGGTAGAATAACTGATGAGTGGCTGGTACCTACCCTGATGGGCTTGCACAAAGCCCTACCACCAAGTAAATTTAATTTTAATGCAATAAAAATTATAAACACGTGTACGAAAAGGTCACACATTTTATACTATTTATAAAAACACTATGGAAGTTTCAGCAAAGGAAACAAAACTGGAATAGCGTTATCAATTATCTGTCCATACAGCATTAAAAATAACATTAAACATAAGGTAGTTTCGTAAAATGCCATGCTTTCTTCGTTAGTAAGCGTAAAAATATGTATATCCGTTAGGTATGTATAATTGTTAAGTAGACTCGCTGTTAAGCCTTTCTTTTGTAAGCGCAGCAATCTTTAAATATCTAACTGTCCCAGACAATTGTAACCGTTAGTTTGTAATAAGTCTAGCGATATTGTAACACTGTGTGTCGAATATTATACTAATTAAATTTTAATGTCAATAGTTACATGATTAGATAAATACCTAAACGATGGAATTAATTTGCAAAAAAGCCAACCAAAACTTTATAAAATTGTGACAATCAGTTACAGCCAAAATTTTTGAACAAAAACGAAAATATCTGTAAATGTCACAATGGTAGAAGCCTCTTTTGAATAAATTTCACCCTGCTAGATAAGGTTCGTTGATGCACATGAGATAGAATTTTATCCGACACTAAAGTTATCTCACTGTGTTTTCCATAACTGTCAAAAACTAATTTAAACGAAAATTAACTTAATTTGGTAAGTATTTAAATATTAATTCTAAAATGAATTTGATTATTTACGAAAAATATTCAAATAACTTTTTTATCAGCAGCACGTGAAGCGGTAATCTTAATTAACACTTTAAACACTTAACTATCGTAAACCGAATCGATGTCAGTGGAACTTTCAAACGACACCAATTTTTACGTTTAACCTTCAGAATAAAGAGACATTCGGACGCAAAGGTCTCGAGACTTCCTCTGAAAGAAAAGTAAAATAACGAAACCTGTTCCGTGGTTAACCTCGGCAGTGGCAGTGATCACTTTCACCGCGACATCACTGGCTCGACACTAAGACCGCCACATAACGAAGATGCAAAGAATTTACCGTGACTTTTTACAGTTAATTCAAACGAGTAACGCTTTCGAATGCTTGTAGCGATGTTACATTAACCGTAAGTACATGTGTACATTTGTAATTACATTAAATGTTAATTTAATTCATCTCCTAATTCATGACAAGTCTTTATAGATGTTTTATGTATATACTTTTTTATCTTACAAATGTAATAAGTATGCATTCATATAATCAAAATAGTTACAATTATATTTCATATTAATTTATCATCAGAGTTAAGCATTTATTACACTTAAGTAGTTAAGTAGGGATAAATCTAGAATGTTAAAGTACTATTTTGCCATTTATCTGAATGTTGGCTTATGTAAAAACAGTAAACTTGGTGTAATGTAAGCGTATGTAAATTAGTAAAACGCATTATATACCTTGATGCAGCCGCGTGCGTTTGATGGTGGTCTTTACCACTTTCAAGATCTCATCGTAAACTCGTTTTACTTCACTTTCGATCATGGCTTTATTATCCGTTTCGTATTAGTTTTCTCTTATTCAATTCAATAGAATATTTATGTCATATAATATTTTATATATGTATTACAAATGATTAATGATATGATCTGGGTCAGTTTTGTCAAATTTATTTCATACTACTCAAACGTCTTGATGAATAATATTATTTAATATGTTATTATATATTATAAAACATGTATATGCAAACGAAATTGTATCATCGTATTATAATAAATAATAAAAAATGGATGGATAACCAAATCCAAAGACAAAAAATACAATACTTCTAATAAGCAAGTAATTAGTAAAACAAACGATAATTTAATTATTAAGAATATTTTAGTGTAATTATTACAACAACAACAACAACAGCCTGTAAATCCCCACTGCTGGGCTAAAGGCCTCTGTAATTATTATTAGTGATTTATCTTTAATATTTTGCTAAGGTAGGTACAATAAGTAGCAACTCGAAAACTTAGAACTCAAGCTTATGATCTTTATAATAAGCCGTGCTTCAACTGGCTCGTGGCAAAAACATAATTGTTAGTGAAAGGATGAATATATTGATAGAATTTACTAGATTATTAATAATTGTGTCAAAACGTAGAATGAAATTTTAAATGATATGATTATAAACAAATTTTAGACAAGTTCACTTACTTACTTAGAAAACAAACAGTTTAATAATTAATAGCTTTTATAAAATATTTTTATGAAATGCATATCTCGACATTTGATTATGGGAATCATTCAGATAGTATGTATTAATAAAATAAACGTAGCTTAAATTTTATCTCGAAAACTGGCCCGCCTTAACACCATACAAAGTGACATCTCCTAGTTTTCCACTTAAAACCTGTTAAAAATCTTTTCTGAACGAGTGCTTATGGAAGAAGCAAAATATGTTCTACTTTTTGTATTTCAAACTCAGTACTTATACTCTGCATTGACAGTCAGTCAGGACTAACGATGTTAGTATTACGTACATATATGTATGTTTTAACAATGCTTGGATGTTTGCTGCGTTCATACCGCCGTGCTCGTGCTCGACTCATATATTTGTTAATTTTGCGCATAAACTCTCTTGATTGCTTCGGATTTCCTCCCTGTCATACTATGAGAGAGTCCTCGTGATCACTCTCGTGATTTATAATATAATTTGAGTTAAAGACAAAGTTAATCATATATTGCCTACGCAAACATGTTATAACTATTTTCATTATGATAAATGATAATTATATTGGAAGTTTTTATATATTACATATAATATTAAATTAACAGCTAATAAATTGATTAAGAAAGTATATTTTGTTAGTAAATATTATTCTGATATTATTTATTTGTACGAGCGCGCACTTAAATATTGCTGGACTGGTTTTAATGTAACTCATCGTATTGATGACTCATATTTTAGATCAATTTTATTTTTATTCCAGCAAATATCTAATTGGATAATGTTACTAATAATTGAAAAAAAATGTGAAACTACTTTAAACTAACATAATTATTGTTAACCTTAACACGCGTCAAAATATACTTCATAGATTATATTATAATATGTACGTACGATTTATCTGTTTTTTCTTTTATCTCGATTTTCATATTAATTTAGATTTGACGGAAGTATTTAATTACAAAACTCTTATTGTACCGAGTACGAACGTCGTTTTGTTTTGAATAAAAATATAACAAATAACAATAATTGGTTCATTATACATACATTTTGTATAATATATTTACGCATGTAAATTAATAAAGATATTAGAATAAATTTGTTCGATCTTATTGAACAACTTATTATAAACTTGGCTATATATAGCAAACTTGAATATATCAAAACCTTCTCAAACTCTAAGTGGATTTTCCCATAGTACTTGAAATATTGACACTACTTAACAATATAGTCTGGTTTTAGATTTTAGACGGGAAACTTCAGAATAGTCTAATTAAAGATTACTAATAAACTTTTACTAATATTAATAGAAAAAAAGATAAGAAAAGCACTACGTACATAACTACCGGCACAAGCGACATATCTTCTTACTTCCAAATATTAATGCCGTATTCGTGATTTCAGGTGAACTCAAGAGGTGGCCAGTGCCAGCTCACCTACTTATAATAATTTGAAGAAAATAAATATTCATTCAACATATGTTTACATTTTGAAGTGTCAAAAACCATTGTGGTTTCTTTCAATTTAACGGTGATTTCCGTGTGACAATAGTTTGCTGTTTTTTTTTTTTTGTGTTATAGACATCTACAACACCGGAGGGCTTGCAAGTGCGTTTCCGGTTTCCCAAATCGTATCGGTTTGGAAAAAGCGCCGGCGAAACCGAGTTTCACAGAGTGGTTGTGCGAAGTAGAAAAGGTCTTGAAAAACGCGCTGTTGTGGATTTGATGAATTGAAAAGATGGTGGGTGTGGAATTTCAAATTTTGACGAGATGTCCGACAGTGAAATTCAGCAGCCGGGTTTAATCCGAACAATTCCTCGGGCCATTCTTCATCTCTACGCAAAACCAAGGGATCAAGCTAATCGGAAAGTGCTTGATCGTCGATAATTCGAGCCGCTCTACGATGGATACGGTCAAATGGAAGGAGCTGGTACTGGTACTGGGGTAACGCGCAAACTTGTGTCTTATTGGGGTTGAAGTGGACGAGGTTTAGTCAGCCCCATTTCGAGACTTTGTTTAAGTTATCGTAATATAAATACTTGTTTCTTTTTTACATTCGCTTGATATATTTTTTGTTGTAATATTTGCTATACTTATTTTCGCGATGGTATGTTGTTACTTGTTACCATCATAAGCTATAATCCGCAACAATTTAAATAACATGGAATCCAGGATATACGAATGGATCAAAAATATAGCACCACCATTCAATGTACTAAAAACTGTTCCGTCTTGTACCAAAGCGTCGTAAAAATCTTTCCAGACTCAGAAACATCGTAAAAATAACTTTTAAAACTAATGTAATCATAGAAATTATATATAATACGATTCTTACGAGAGCAAGATACTTTATCTTACAATTTCCCAAAGCCCTATTAAAATCTAGAAGCCGACAGTAATTACGCATTATAAACCCTAGACTCCAGAGTGCAACTGAGAATATAACGACGGAAAATTCAGTTTTTATTAGTCAAACCCGAGTTGAACTTAGATCCTCGGGGACTGTGGCCGTGTAAGCATGCCACTAAACCAACGCGGCAAATATTTAAACATATACTAAATAGCTTAAACGAGCATTTAGCATACAAAACGCTTGTGCAAGCTTCTATACAATGGCACTGTGCGACAGTAATGATTGTTGTAATGCTTTTAAAATCTCTTGTAATTCGACTTTGTTTCTATTTTACAGCACACCCGTCCTAGATAAAGTCAGTCATAAAATTTATTCAACAATAAAGAGGTCTATGTGAAATGTTTTGCGTTTAAGTAGCTTGGTCATAAAGAGGATTTGAAGCTACCACTTATTTATATATCATAATAGAAATAGAAAATACTTATTGGAAGTTTATCATATATTTGAGTTCAGTGTGCGATATTCTAACTGGAAACATACTTATGAAATGATAAGTAACAATCAGTAAAGGTCATTGGACAGTGGCAGATTTCTCCAAAGATACTAATGTATGCTATTGAAGTCGTTTTTTGTCACAAAACTTTTTTACGAACGCCTTAACGGTAAGCGGTAAATAAATGCTTTCTATAGAAAAGTCGAGAGCCTAAAATCTTCCATATCGACTTGTACTGCTATATCTGACGGCTAATTCACAACTCAATAAAATGTTGAGAATTAATTTTATTAATATACCTTTCAAGCAAGACACGTATGTATGTATATTTTATTAAATTAACAGGAAAGTTGATTACTAAGCTACAAATAAAAAAAAATAATAAAATATTTCCTGTGAGATATATCATAATAATAAACGATGTTCATATTGTTTCTCAAACAAATGTTTTGTTTTTTAATACGTTTTAATATTATTACTAAAATTTTTAGTGACGTCATACATTTCCAACTTTATTACTTAACGCACGCAGTGTGTGTGTAGCTTGCATATCATAATTACCTACAATATACCAGGTAGTAAAGCTTTCGGCTCGTTTTATATCTAAAAAGTCAAGTTGCCTTTTTTCATTCGAAAGAACTTTTTTGAACTTCAAACACACGTCATGTCAAATTTCTAAGTATGTTAAAAAATCAGTTTATTTGTATTATTTGTTGGTCCAAATTTTATAATTATTTCAACTGATCCGACAAGTACAAAAAATGTTTCGTTGCGGGCTTTTTTATTATAATATTTAGATTTAGTCCGGTAGTTAAAGTAAATGTTCATTTAATGGTTATACTCTATGTATCTTATTGTTAAGATAGAGTAAGAATGTCGAAATCAATCGAAGTCTCGAAATCTTTTTATCGATGAGAAAATATTGATTTTGTCTGTTTTCGAATTTAATTAGACTGTATTGTACTTATAGTACTTTCGGAAGAAATTCTCTGAATGAAAGTGAATGCAACTCCAAATGACAATTCCACATTCTGTGTCAACAAAAAAACCTTGGTAACTATAAAGTCATTTGTTAATTTCTGACAACTGGCAATTAACGTAAAGAAGAATCCGCAATAATCTTGCCAGATGGATGCAAAATGGAATGAACAAAATTTTTCACATAGTTTTCTTTCACCGCCCACGGGGTAGTTAAATTACATTGCAGGGTTCTCTTGTCTTTATTATTGTATGTGTCCATAGATATTATTTACAAAAACGAATACGACCAAAATTAGTTCAAAGGTTTCGAATTTATATTAACAGAATAGACCTGAAGATCACAAAACCTCAAGTGACCCTGTAACGGTTAGGAATCTAAAAATGGTTTGTACAGTTTCACGACATTATAGAGTTCTAAGTAGTTTTGATATTTGTTTATATTTTATTTTATTATCACAATATAAAGTTTATTTTTGAGTCAATTTACACTTTACAATATTCGCTATTACAAGAAGCTTGTGTATGATTTGAAAAACCGTACGTACAATAAAATGTATGTAAAACAAATGACTGATAATGATAAAGTTGTTGATTCTTTGTTTTGAAACGGAAAAAAATATTGCTCTTTTGGTCTCTGAAAATATTTCACTAACTTAGAACATTGTTTCGTTTGCAATTTATATAAACGTGGCGTTTGGCTTATATTATAATGTACTTTATACTTTATGCTATTTTATTATGATTAACCACAATAATTTCCTCGAAAGTTGTAAATCCAGTTTGTCGTTGAGATGTGATCTGTGATGGTAAGGCTGATAAGATAACTGATATTAGAAATATAATAACAAAAAATCACAGTCAGAAAAACAAAAAAATAAATATTAAAAATGCATGCAACTTTTAAAATGAGTTCAATTAATAAAATTATTAATTTGAATATACAAAACAGTCAAATTTATTTTTGTGGATATTAATTAATATATGTAATTCTCTTATGGTTGTCTTGTATTCGATAAAAAAACACATTTAAATCTTAAATATAATCCTTATTTTGACGTCAATAAAAGATGACGATGATGAAGATCTATGGAATACAGATAAGTATAAAAAACTAGTTACCACAATACTTCACAGACCAAAGGGGGGGGGGGGTGTAGTTTGCAAATTGCTTAGGGATCCAAGTCCTTTGCTATACCTCTCCCAACGTGCATACAAAATTGCACGATGATCGGTTGAGTTGTTACGAAGTGAAAGCGTAACAAATAAATTCACTTTCGCATTCATGATATTAGTTAGGATATCTTTTACCTATATTACATTTTATTGTTACATCTGGTTGTCATCTATCTTCACTTCAGTTTCAGGGATGGGTTATAAGATATTGGGCACTTTTATCCTCCTCTGCTATCCAAACTCGCTTCATGTCTTATTTTATAATTTCGCGTCATAGAGTAACATGTCGTGTGCCGTCACTGCATGTAAGTCTGTTTTACTCAAACATTTAATGTTGTATATATATTAAAAAAATACATTACAGCTATAACATATGTTTTTGTTCAATTTTAATTTATTTTTATACATCATATAATAGTTCTAGAATACTATTATTTTTAACTCAATATTTTTTACCTATAAACACGTCACAATGATTAAGCACAAAACTTATAATCACTTTGAAGTTTAATTAACATCTTAAATATGTTATATGTTATATTAATTTTATTTTTGGTTTCATGACTAGTAGCAGGATATACAAATTTTCCCACATAGGCCGCTCAAAGTTATTCTCAGCATTGAAAACAAACGCAAAAAATATTAGCCTTGTAATAATAATAATTATTATTATACGGTATTAAATAAAACGCAACGATATTCAAAAATGATTATGAATATAATAATAACTTATTCATATTTTTAATAAAAAAGTATACCAGTGAATGTGAGCCAGTGTAAATGACGGGGATCGGTGATTTAAAAAGTGATTTATAATGCTCAGTGTACCAGTGTCATAGGAGAAAGTACTTGCCATCATTTGATCGCCGTTATAGAAACATATATTATTATAAAAATGGATATTGTTTGTTTGTTTGAAAATCACGCAAAAACTGATTTTAATGAATTTTTGTTAAAGCTGTATTACCTTAATATTTTCGCAATTGTTTATAAATATCGAACATCGATATTTGTTGTTTTTAATCTCATTAGTTGCATAAAGCTATGAACCTAAATAAATAATAAAATGAAAGCGTGCAAAGGTAGTCCTCAATAAGAGATCTGCATTGAGCAAATATTTAATATTCAAGAGTAGCTTAAACAACTAGGTAACTTTTACCCAAGAATTATGACGATAGCTTATCTTTAGTACTCGGAACTCTGTAATGCTTGGTACATACTTACTTATAATATTCGCTTGTTCAATATAAATATGAATTACGAACGATAATCATACCTTTGACAATCAACGCTGAGGGTAAATTACTTTAATTATTTTTCTAAGAATGTAAGTAATATACACATAATGCTTATTTTAATTTAAAATAACATTAATCACTTTAATAATCCAATCCAAGAATTTGATTTGTTTCAACATTTGGTTTCAGATTATCTAACTTCTTCTACGTACAGACTACTACGTACATTCATCTGCACTCCACACATTCATCTCAACAGTGGCATCTCGGCGAAATGTATTCGCTTTTCCTCCACCACCATAGTGGCCCAACACTAATTCAACAGCTTTGATTCTGAATTTATATTTTTATCTTAAATTAATTTTAAGTTTAATACATAAATATATTTCGATTTTCATTCAGGCCTATACTTGATAAGTCAAGGAAAGAATATTTAAATGTATTTGATGAGCATTATCTTTGTAACGAGTTGTGAAAACATTAATATTTGCTCAGCGAGTCTCAAAGCTTGTTTGTCGTAGTGTACAAACTGTTCGTGCAGTACTTAATGTTGCTCACATTTCTGTGGTCACATCTTCATTGATAGTTTCTGGCTGCATCGGCCTTCATTTCTTGGTTTGATGTTGCAAAATATCAAAGTTTTATTTCATATCCATTATTTTTTCAGGATGTAAATTAGTTTCGTAATATCAGAGACATCCGATCACCAAAGTTCCTACATTCCCGAAATAAAAAAAATGACGTCATCAATTCTACAATAATTAAAATTAAGATTGTTTTTAAATATAATTAACATAATAAAAAAGCATTTATATGAAATATCAAAGCAATTATATTCAAAGTCGCTTCATTAAAAAACGTTCAAATGTACTAGATATCTTAAGTTAATCGTCTGTCATTTAACTCAAGGAATTAAAATTCGTCGTGATTCTATTTTACCTAATTTGATTACAATAATCTAGTAGTTGTCATAATAAAATTACTGCTCCTTTCAAATATATTACTGTAAAAAAAAGTATACGTCAACTATACCTAGATTAGTTCTTGAAACATAATTTCAAATGCTTTTGTTACACGCAAATGACACTTTAATATTATATATTAGAAGAAAAAAATTTCAAAATACACCATTTAATACGAAGATTAAAAAGGTTTATTTCTATCACTTTCATTTAAAATGACATTAAAAGTTGCGGTGAAATGTACCTATTTATTAACTAACTGTGAAAGCCGAATCTGCGAACGACACAATAACTTAATGCTTTTTATTTCGCTAAAAAGTAATCATGTGCCCATAGACGTGCCTCGAATGTTTTTTTACTATCATTAGAATTACCGTAATTTTTTATGTGGATGTTTCAAATTAAATCAATATATTCTTTATTCAGGTAGGCTTTTACGAGCACTTTTGAATCGTCATTTAACAACTATATTAAGTGAAGCTACAGATGGTTCGGAAAGTAGATTCTTCCGAGAAGAACAGGCAGGAAACTCACAAGTTACTCTTTTTCAACATTTAATAACTCGAAGTCATGTTAGTTAATTACGATTATATATGTTTGTTTCCATTTCCACGCATAATCACTTTTGCTTGATGCTTAACAAATTGGCTGAATGATAGAGTAGCTATCAGGTTGCTTATTTGTCCTTAACCTGACCACTTCTTTGATACATTAGCACTGTACGAAATATTAGACATAATTTACACAGGCGCCACCAACTTTGGGATTTAAAAAGCTTCATCCTTGTGCCTACAATAACAATAGCTTACTTACCCTTCAAATCGCCAAACAACAGTAATAAGTGGAACTATTAGCAATAGAATAGTATCGAATGATAAGTACATAGCTCTTCTAAGAGGTGAATATCTTAAAACATTTTCATAGTAGTAAATATATTAAAAAAAACTCATTAATAGCGGTAATTGCTCTTCAAGCCGGGGCGGGTCGCTAGTGCAATATATTGCTAATGCACACACATGCGAGTACGTCTCGTGCTTGTAATTACTTCACCTTTACATAATATTTATGAAACTCAAGCGTTTGGATTTGTCGGCAAAATATCGTTTCTCCCGGTAATCTTCGGGTAGTCTCTGCACTGAAGAGATTTCATTAGTTATATCAGTTTATTTTGTCATGAGACTCTCCATCCACCCTATGTGATTTTATTTTACGAATACGTTGATGCGGTTTTTTTTCTTCTTATTTATAATCGTATGTCCCCTATTTTCGAGCACCATTTCTTGGGAAATTGATGACAACGTGTATAACATTATTCTTCTCTCAAATAATTGTATATAATTATCACAGAATCTCGCGCTGCGTAAATACTTGACACCCAAATTCATGTTCATAAATTCCGTTGGAAACAATCAGTATTCTTATACATTCATCGGTTTTTCACACAGCATAGAATGTAGGTACTTGTGCTTAGATAATTATTATCTATACGTGCCGAAGCATACCTACCTACATACATACATTTTGAGATGATGTTAGTGCATAATTATATTTGCAATAAGCATTTTGAATAATGATTGCGATAGCCTTTAGTAAAAATATATTTTGGTCCCGTCGCCCCTTTCTCGCTAAATAACTAACTAAACTAAACTTCACAGTGAAAATAAAAAAAATAAAGTAAGTTTTTACAAGCAAACTTTAAAACGTCAATTATCAAGATAATATTAGGAAGATACAGAATAAATCTAATATGGTATATTAGTTATTGGCATTTGTAGCGAACGGTAGAGAAGAGAAGAGAAGAAGACATAAGACAACAACATGCCGCTTATCTTGACCTTGTACGAGTCAGTCTTATCTCTAAGGCGGGCCAAAAATGTTTCCTGCCTTCTGTGTGCAAGGCGGACATCTTCAATACGCATGTAATAATTTCTTTTTTGTGCTTCAATCATGTGAAATCTACTGAACGTATCGGTATAAGACTGCGATCAGCTGACGGGAAGTCTTCCGCACGCATTTAAAGGCTATCGATTAGTTTAATTTCATTGAGATGTAGGGTTGTAACAGTTAATTATAAAAAGAACTGAAAAAGAATTACAAGACATGTTCGGCGTACGTAGTTGTAAATATTTTTTTTTCAAACACATCAGTAATTATTGTTCCACACGACAGCACCGAAGAACAATGTATTAAGAAACAGTGAGAAAATAGTATTTATTGTTAAAATATAAGAGATTTTTTTTGGAAAAAAAATTATGAGAATTTTAAAAATTCAGTTGTACTTTTGAGAAATATGTTTGGTCGATTGAATATAAAAATTTAAATGCTTCTGTTTTTGAATAATGTCATAATGTCATAATGTCATAATGTCATAACTTCAGTCGCGTGAGCGCATCGATGGACGTCGGACGTGTATGTGTGTGTTGTCGATTGCTTGCGAGTGCGATGCAATTTATTTTTGATACAAGATGAAGTTAAAATGTAATACGTGCAACATTGTTATATCCGAGCTGCTAGCTTATATACAGAATAAGCTATCTATTGCTGATGAAGAAAGCCTAGTAAAAATCTGTGCATCGACGTACTCAATAAATCAGATTGAAGAAGCAAATAGCTTATTGGTGGAATCCCTGCCTAATGAATTCCGTAAAACTGGAAGGAAAGGTAAGGGAAAGGAAAATCGCATATTATATGACATCATCAGTATTTTCAAAAGCACTGATCCTGATGTCTTACCAGTTTTTGTGGCTAAAGATCTTGACAAGTTGCCTCCAATAACCTTCGACCATCTGGACGTATCGAAGCTTCTTAAGGATTTAGCTGTCGTACAAGCCGAAATAAAAGAAATTAAATCATCATACGTTACGTTAGATCAATTACAATCCATAACAAAAGAATGTCATAAACGTGAAATGACTGCTCCGCCTTTATCTGCAATGAAAGTGAACATGAGAAGAGGAGCATATCGTGATAGTGGACCCATCGGTTTGTCGCACCTAGATAATACGTTTATTTCAAATAATGAAAATCAGTCGAATTGTGCGTCATCACCACAATTTTTTCGGAATCGAGAAGAGGGTAGTGAGGTACCAAGTGACAATATGAATCGCTTAACGGTCGGCGACAGCGACATCCTCGGTCAAGGTCGTACCGTAGTGCGAGACGAAGGCGCAGGGGGCGAGGCAACAACGCGCCCGTTTACCGTTCCGTGCGATCAGGTGATTGCGGCGATGAATGAACAAACAAAGAGTGCATTATCTTTTGCGGAGGTAATAAAAAGAGACAACGAGTGGAAAACAGTACAGCGTCGTAAACCTAAGTACAAATATACATATCGCTATTTAGGCACGACAGGCATATCCAATGATAAGGATTGTAATTTTAAGGCAGCGGAACGAAGTGTACCCATATTTATAACAAAAATACACAAAGACACGACAAAGAAGGACATTGAGGACTATATACGTAATAAAACGAAAGAAATTATTGAATTAGAAAAGATCTCTTTTAAAAGGGAAAAGGGTTACAATGCTTATAAATTCTTTGTTTCCGAACATAAACTGGGTACATTCTTGGATGATAAACTATGGCCACAAGGAGTTATTTTTAGGCGATTCATAAATTTTAAAAATAAAAATAATCCGCATATTGCATCTGATAAGATCGAAAATTACCCCATCAATACTGTAAATGAATAACATTAAAATAGCTAGTTTTAACTGCAAAGGTGTAAAAAGATCGTTAGCCGATATAAATCAGCTATGTGAGATATCGGATATTATAGCCTTGCAAGAAACCTGGTTACTACCGCACGATATACCATTCCTGAGTAACATTAATGAAGAATATAGTTGTACTGGTACCTCTGCGGTAGACACAGCTGTGGGTGTGCTACGTGGCAGACCGTATGGAGGTGTCGCGCTGCTTTGGAAGAAAAGTGTCTTTCCAAGTGTATTCGTAGTGCAATGTGATAACCCTCGATTGTGTGCAATAAAAATAGTGATTGACCACAGGGCAGTGCTGGTATTCAGTGTTTATATGCCTACTGAAAATGTTCAAAATCTCCCAGAATTTACGGATATACTCAGTTCGGTAAGTGCTATTATTAATAATGAAAATGTCGAGTACGTTTATATACTCGGGGACTTTAACGCGCATCCTAACGAACAGTTTTATATTGAACTAAAATGTTTTTGTGACGAGTTAAAGTGGACCTGTGTTGATACACAGTTTTTGGGTCTCAATTCGGGCACATACACTTTTGTCAGTGAAGCCCACGGAACAAACCGTTGGCTGGATCATTGTGTAGTCACCAAGTCCGCCCTATCATCTATTGTAAACATTTATATAATGTATGATGTGTTTTGGTCTGACCATTTTCCTTTAATAATCGAATGTAATTTAGAGTTAATTCCACCAAAAATAAATTATAACGATAAATCTGTTCGTAATACAGTACTATGGGGAAATAAAAACCCAGAACAAATACAACTGTATACAATGTTATGTCATGAGCGATTAAGTAATTTAGAACTGCCAGATGACAGTTTTTGTGGTAATTACATATGTAAAAATACGAATCACAAAATCTTAATTGATAACCTGTATAGTGATGTCATTAATATACTGTCGATGGCGGCAAGTGAATCGTGCAGTGTAAAGGGAGCTGTTGAAAGGCGGCCTGTAGTTGGGTGGAACAGGTATGTACGCGATGCTCATAGGGAGGCCAGATCTGCTTTTTTGATGTGGAGCTGGTATGGTAAGCCTGTAGAAGGTCACGTGTATAATAAAATGAAAGAAACCCGAAGTATCTTTAAGTCAAGGTTAAAGTGGTGCCAAAATCATAGTGAGCAAATAAAAATGGACATCCTTGCTTCACATCACTCAAAGCATGACTTCAATAATTTTTGGAAGGCCACAAACAAAATAAATAATGGTCGGCCTGGCCTTCCAGTGAGCGTCGATGGTATTAGTGAACACAGTCTTATAGCCGATCTGTTTAGGGATCATTTTACAGTAACATCGCCATTGGGGCCATCACAACAGGGTCATTTTTCGTCGACACGTTGTCCAGGGACAGAAGTTCGTTTTACACCCGATGATGTTTACAAGATAATTAACTCTATGTCGCGCGGAAAATCTCCTGGGCACGACGGGTTGAGTATTGAACATCTAAAACATGCAGGGCCTCATCTTTCGAGAGTTTTAGCGACTTTATACAATCTTTGTATCAAACATGCATATTTACCCGAGGCACTTATGAAGACCGTGGTGGTACCAATCGTGAAAAACAAAACCGGTAACATTAGTGATAAATCCAACTACAGGCCGATTTCTCTCGCTACTGTTGCAGCTAAAGTGCTTGATGGTTTGCTTGATACACAACTCGACAAATACTTAAATCTGCATGATAATCAGTTTGGTTTCAGGCCTGGCTTATCCACAGAATCAGCTATATTGTGTTTGAAGCAAACTGTCAGGTACTACACAGAGAGATCCACACCAGTTTTTGCATGTTTCTTAGATCTATCTAAGGCTTTTGATCTGGTAAATTATGATATTTTATGGAAAAAGTTACAACACACGGGGATACCTCTTGAAATCAGTAATTTATTTAAATTTTGGTATCTTAACCAGGTCAATGTAGTACGATGGTCTGAAAGCCTCTCGAAACCATATAGGCTAGAGTGTGGCGTAAGGCAGGGGGGGCTTACATCACCTAAGCTCTTCAACCTCTACATAAACGCTCTGATTGAGGAGCTCAGTAGCACACATGTCGGATGTTATATCGACGGCATATGTTTTAATAATATCAGTTATGCAGATGACATGGTGCTGCTGAGTGCGTCTGTCTCTGGTCTTAATAAATTGCTTAAGATCTGTGAAAATTATGCTAGTTTGAATGGCTTGACATATAATGTAAAGAAAAGCGAATTCATGGTGTTTCCGGCCAGTAATAAGCCACTGTCTTATGCAGTTCCTCCTGTTAAGCTATATGGGACTCCATTGAAAAGGGTGGAGCAGTTTAAGTACCTCGGACATGTGGTTTGTTCTGACCTGACAGATAATGCAGACATGGAAAGGGAGCGCAGGGCGTTGTCTGTTAGAGCTAATATGCTTGTACGCAGGTTTGCTCGTTGTTCCATAGATGTTAAAGTCACTCTTTTCAGAGCTTACTGTACCTCATTTTACACGAGCAACCTGTGGGTCGACTACACGCAAAAACAGTTCAATGCCCTACGGGTACAATATAATAATGCGTTTAGGTTGCTGATGGGTCTACCGCGATACTGCAGTGCATCCGGTATGTTTGCCGAAGCACGAGTAGATTGTTTTTACACTACGTTAAGAAAACGGTGTACATCCTTGTTGCGTAGGATTCGTGCTAGTCCCAGCAGCACCCTGAAAACATTTAGTGACAGGTGTGATTGCCGGTATTTGAATCATTGTGGAATGGTTCATGTGCTGGCAAATCGTTCCTGTCTTAAATAAATAAATAGAGTAAGTATTTAAATAAATTTTAACTATTGTATATTTTTTTTTATTATTGTTACTAACGTAGTTTTAAAATAAATATTTTGTATACTAATATCTTTTCATAAGTAGATAATATGTAATTGTATAAATGTAAATGTTATGATCCTTGGATGGTCGAAATAAAATATTATTATTATTATTATTATAATGATTTATTAAAAAGCTTATCATCATCATCTTCCTTATCATCATCATTACATAGTATAAAACGTCGCTTACAGCTGTCTGTCCCTATGTATGCTTAGATCTTTAAAATTATGCAACGGATTTTAAAGCGGTTCTTTTCAATACATAGACTTATTCGAGAGGAAGGGTTTTGTATATAATACATAGACAATATAGTAAAGAAACACTGATGATTTAAGAAGTTTCCAATGTGATATCGAAAAATATACAAATTCTGCTTCACTTTTAAACTCAATTGAGCTAAGTTACGAGTATGTTTTGTTATAAATAAATAGTAATTTAATTATTTTAATGAATATTAATAAAAAATTAAAAACATTGTTTAGTCAAGTTGACTGATTAAAAGACAATCATGCCATCTTTATTGCATTGATTTAAATGGACCATAAATTTTCGAAAAGTCTACCGAGAAGAACTAGGAAAGAAAATATAAAATTATTTCTTCTAATAATTTGCATTATTAATAAAATACAACACATTATATTTATAAGTTATTATATTATGAAAACTTATTACGAAACCTCATTTTTCAAAACAACTATTTTGGTATTTAAATGTTTCCTCATTTCCTCTGACAATATAGTAATTATTATACCTCGTCACTTTTTAGTGAACACTTGGGAAATACAAAAAATATTCTTTATAGAAATCCTAGTTAATAACGTTGTACAGACATACAATGATTGCATTTTGTGTAGGCAATGATCATCAACAATGTTGTATCATTCCTCTCCAATCATTCCAAGAAAGAGATAAAACAATGTTCAACTAAACACTCGCTAAACAATAATTTTAAAGAATTCAGTATCTAAGCTGCATATTAAAACACATTAAATAGAATAAAATTCATTGCAATCTTTTTTCCCGTTAAGTTAATTCTGTTGCTCATGCGAGACGTTATTTAAAAAAAATAAACTATTTTTATAATATATTCTCTTTATTATTTTATTTCTTAATAACAAACTATAATAATAATTACAAAGTCAACATTCCATGAACGAATAAAAAAAACACATATAATTTAGTTTGTGTTCTATTAATCTATCATGTTAACCGATACCTCGATATTAAAAAAGGTTAATTGAATAAATATTCCATTAGCTTATAATTTAATTTGACAAATTGGATTATTTAAATTTACCAGGTGTAAAATTAAAATTATACTCCAGATAAAATGTATATATTTTTCAAGTGGTACGTATTTTTTTTAAATGATAACCTTTTTAGTTTACGTAAAAATAAAATCAAATATTTTTTTGAGTTAGTTAGTGTTCAACTACGGATCTCCTCTACCCTTAAGGAGATGGTTTGGAATTTCTTCTACCTCATCGAGAATTAGAATCCATGTGATATAATTTTATTCCACACGCGATTTTCTCCTTTTGCTGATAACGTAATAATAATTATAAACACGAATTAAACAAATTCTGGAAGGAGTCAGTTTTGCGATGAAGATTTTAAGAAGCAGCCTATTAATTAGTCTGCCTCGCTTTCATTTATCTACATTTCAGTAGCAAATTAATAATAAAACACCAAGGTAATTTTTGCTGAAATGGTGAAAGACATCATCAGTAAACATTGGAATTGAACTTTTTGTCACTTATATTTCCACTATTTACTAGTTTTTGCACGATTTAGACATACGAGAGTCAACGGATAATTACATACAATTTCTTAATGTTGCATTTTCAATGAAAACGATATAAAATAACAATTGTTAATATGGTATTAGGTGAATCACTATTTTAAGTGTAACGAAATATTGGAAATCTATTGATACTGTGGCCTTGCATTTAAGTTGTTACTGTAATTATATAACAACACTCGTTGCACCGACGTTTGTTCATTTTAAAACATTCACGTATTTTAATTAGCACGTGTGTTCTATTTCATAATTAACATTATCGTACGACAATTGGGGTTAAACGGGGAAAAACGTGACTTTAGATATAATACGATTCTGATCATTGATTATATGATGATCGTTTGATTATTTATATTAGAAAACAGATTCACATGTTTATATATTATATTATAATATTAATAGTGTCTACGTTTGTTTTTTGAATTAATGATGCTAATAAGACCTTTGTTTGGGTATGTGTTAAGAAATAATTTAAAATCATATGTAACACTTTCTTTGTATTTATAATAATATACCCTAAAAATGGGTTTATTTAAGTAAGCCCAAAAAAAATATATTTTTTAATTTGTAGATGCTTAATTTATATTAATTAAGTTGACTAATAAAAAAAGGAAATGTAATATTTAACTTTGAAGTCATCTTAATAAGTAAGTAGAAAAAAAAATATTAAAAAGTTAAAATAAAACGATTAGTTTAATAGTATAAACAAGAAGAATATACTATTTATTTATTTTAGTGATTTAATAATGTAATCCAAAGTCTATCTGAAACAACTGCTGACATCGATCAGTATTAAATAAATAATTTAGAAATAATGAATTTTATCGATCTTATAAATAACTATGAAAATAATTCATTTAAGTCTAAACTAGTTCTAAACATATTTTCTTTACAATTATAAAGAAAGCAAGTGAAGTGAAGTTTATCAGTTGCAATCGTAGAAAACGCTGTTTTATTTATTGCTCAAGTTCAAAAACATTTAAATTATGTTATAAAACTAATTTTAAATTCTGTAACGTTTTTATGACTGATATCTTTCTTTTTGTTTTAAATAGTCAACTTAATAAAGCTATATTTTAAAGGCAATATATTTCAAAACCTTGCCTTTAAAGCAATAATTGTCGATCGTTTTAAATACCACCCAAAATATTATTTACCAAAACGGCTGAGCGAACTAAAATAATTATTTATATTTTTTAATGTGTTATATATTTAATTAAAATATTTACCCTTAAATGCTGTCAAAAAGCACGTTGCACTTGAGCGACACTCACTATCATATCACTTGTGAAGCCGTTGTGTGTGATGTGCTATAAAGGTTTAGTTATATTTTAACACTACGCGTGCACGCATCACTTCAAGCTGTGGCCGCGCGCCGCCACTGCCTCTTACTTATAGTTTCAGGTGCACCGCGTAACACTTTCCCCACCCAGCAGCTAATAATTGATTTTCTCTTTTAAGATCTTCCTCAAAACTTGACATCTATCTTCCTTTGATATATTACTATTGTCTGTTTTAATACCAGTATAGTAATCAGGAGAGTCGTTTTTAGATCATGCGTTATTCCTAGTCTCTTACGCATATTTTTATCTGAAGGCCGTGTTTATTGCAGGAGTTTCATATATTATATACATATATTTATTTTTAAATTAATGTTTCTTAATTTTCAGATTGTAAATGGGATAATGACTAAAATGCGTGA
Organism: Vanessa cardui; assembly: GCF_905220365.1. Lineage (NCBI taxonomy): Eukaryota > Metazoa > Arthropoda > Insecta > Lepidoptera > Nymphalidae > Vanessa > Vanessa cardui. The sequence continues at coordinate 6,130,556 of NC_061130.1, read as the reverse complement.
TTTTGAACCAGAGATTCTGGATTAAAGTCTGGGAAACTCACATGTCGTATGAAATGATGCCACATTTGTATTTGTACGAACAAATTGCATCAGCATTGTCGCATAAGCTCTGAATCTTCGCTTCTAAAAGCGCCGCCTTAGTTCAGCAGTGAGATATATTGCTATTAGTTTACTAAACTATAACTGCTTACGTATGCAGGATATGTAATAAGTTTGTAGGCTTATTAATCTTTAATACCTTATAGTTTTCATTCCACACGTTATGTTAAGTTATACCTTCGTCTTATAGACGAAACAAGGTATCGAATCCAGAAATATTGTTTTCCATAAGAGTATGTGTACCTTACATTTTCCACCTTTATAATATTATTTTAAATTAACATTAAATTATGAGTATCAAACAGAATATATTTTTTGTTTATTTTTAATATATTTTATAAATAAATGTATAAAGTTAAGTTTCTACTAATTATGTAATTTTTTCACAAAAATCTTTTTAAATTCAACATATCTTAATCGTATTGTACATTGTTTCTGTTGTTTCCCATGGAACATTATTTTTTAACTTGTGGCCTTTAACTTATAAACGCTGTTTAGCGAATGTAAAGGTAAACACTGGGAATCGCTTTTTACACGAGGTTCGTATGTAAAGCCTCTTAAAATAGTTTTTCATGAAGTTATGTGTATATCAGCGCATGGCTGATTTTTCCTCGTGCGTAAGATTGCAGATCTTGAGGCCCTGGTTTCGATCTCTTTGTCGATATAATAAAACATTATGGAATGTTTCTGTCAATAAATTCTTAGTAACAGGCCTAAGTTTAGATGACAGTGTTAATTCTCCCGCGCTGATCTCTCTCTCCGGTCGTATCGAATTGATGACCTACTGGATGATGAATGATGAAGAGACACACAATAATACAGATGTGTGCTTGCGGATATATTTGTGCACTGGTTACAACACGTTACTCGCGTTTAGAAGGATCTTATCCATTGACAAAAGAAATCGAACGAAAGAATAGGATCATATAATATATAACTGCGTTTTATTTTTTATTGTATACTAGCTGTGCCCGCGAATTTTTACGCGTTTGAATTTAACAAAGAAAATATTATTATAGCCTAAGTTAATTCTTATTATATCAGTTATCTGCCAGTGAAAGTCCCATCAAAATCGGTCCGGCCGTTCCAGAGATTAGCCGGAACAAACAGACTGACAAAAATTGTAAAAAATGTTATTTTGTTCTATGTACCGTGTATTTGCTATTATGTGCTTGTATGTGCTATTTTAAAACAGACTCTAATTTTATAACATGTACAGATTGTAATGTATCTATATGTATATTATTAGTGTATCTTTTCACTAAAATAAATAGTATAAATCACAATATACAACCGATAAAAGCTATCCTTGGATAATAAGGCCAGACGGAAAATGAACTTGTGTAATAGATACGAGTAGACCTAGAGTAAATAAAAAATACCGAAAAATTATTGCCAGTACTTATCTTTTATTTTTGAAAGGCGGTTGCAGGTCAGGGCGATCTGGATTATCGGGTCTAATCATGATCGGATTTACCATTAGGCTATTATCCTTTTAAAAATATTTTTTATCAATTAAAATATATGAAAAAAATAATTAAAAAAAAAATAAAAACAAATTTGAATATTTTATAAAAATGTGTATACATACAGTCAAACATCACCCACAAACCAATTTAATTATTATTTAACATTATAGTTTAAAAAAATAACAGAGCCAGCGACTTGTATTCAAAACCAATATAATTATTTGAAGGGCATATATTTATTATCAGTCGTGCTTATATTATCATGTTGGTTATTTTGTTATATTTTTCCTCTTCATAAATCTCCAATATTACGCCCTAATTGTAGGTATACCTTAAATTAATGTTTAAATTATTTGTATGAAAAAATATTATTCCATAATAAAAAAAATATTCGTACCATATATGTATAGTAATTATGATCATTAACAAAAAAAATGTTAATATTGCTAAGTTAATCATACGTAGTTGGACTACGTTAATTGGACTTGAAACCGATTTAAAAAAAGTTTGTAATACGTAATACCTTTAAATCACACCCAATGTAATCGTTGGTACCCTTTTGTTTCTCAGGAAGTCGATTTTAAAGTTATTACATAAAATAATAGTTTGATCTATTTATCTTGACTTCAAAATATGATAAAAATAAATATAATCGAAAACATTTATTTTTCATTATAAGTATATATTATTAACGGATTTAGTTCAATCTAATTTCAAACCGATATATATACAAACCGTATTAAATAATAAGGTTTGTATATATTAAATTCATATATCATTAAGTAATTTATACCAAATGCTTATTAATTTTACAACGTTTAAGGTGTAATACCACTGTATAATAAAACGTACTCTAATCTCTGCAATTATTCTTTACCAAAACTTACTGTGTTAATGAATATTATTATGAATGGTGAACACTCACAGCGTCGAGTACCGGTTCCTTTTAGTGAGCAAACAAAAGCTTCCTGTTATATTTTCCAAGCAAAAGATACTCCGCTTTTGGTACAAGCAGATTAAGCAACTTTGACATTGAATTGAATCGACTTACTCACTGGCCGACTTCTTGATTCTCATTTTGAAATTTACGAAACAGCTATGTCATGAATTTTAGCGAAGCCACTATTAAAGGTTTCGAATTAAAATATAAATATAAAGTGGATGCGGGAGTCCTTTAAACGAATTTAAAGATTATTTGAATTTCATGGTTATGAAATAGAAGCTTTTTACGGACTTTGAACAAGTAAAATGAAATTTTGTTCTTTTCTAAATACTTATTAATTCTCGACTATAATATGGAATGCGTGTATATTTTCTTAATTGTATGTGTTGTTAAATTAATCTTAAGGCTAGCTTCAACAACGGCCTGTAAATTCCCACTGCTGGGCTAAAGGCCTCCTCTCCCTTTGAGGAGAAGGTTTGGAACATATTCCACCACGCTGTTCCAATGCGGGTTGGTGGAATACACATGTGGCAGAATTTCTATGAAATTTGTCATATGCAGGTTTCCTCACGATGTTTTCCTTCACCGCTGAACACGAGATGAATTATAAAGACAAATTAAGCACATGAAATAGCGGTGCTTGCCTGGGTTTGAACCCGCAATCATCAGTTAAGATGCACGCGTTCTAACCACTGGGCCATCTCGACTCTTAAACCTTAAAACAACATTATAAAATAAATGAATTTAGGTACAGTTTTCGTAACATCTATTGAGTATTTTTTTTTGTATATTATATAATAATATTTCTTTTTTTAAAAACTATACATTTTGTTCGTACGCTAAAATTTTGTTAACTAAACTAATTAATTTTCATATTCAACTAACTTCGAACTTTCAACTAATTCGTAATTCTTCTTAAAGAATTGAATTTATTAAATTTAGTATGTTTTGCATGAAAGTCATGCAGTAAAATAAACACCAAATTTCTTCACAGAAGAAAAAGATGCTTTGGACAGACTGTTGCTCGAAAGGTTCCATACCTTTTGCGTTCTATTACAGACGACCATGAGAAAGATGCCGGCCGTGGTGGAAGGTTGGTGATGATGACTCAGGTATGTTTACTTAACGGAATGAATATGAGTAATCCCGTCTGGGTAGCTAATCAAACAACAACAACAACAGCCTGTAAATTCCCACTGCTGGGCTCAAGGCCTCCTCTCCCTTTTAGGAGAAGGTTTTGGAACATATTCCACCACGCTGTTCCACTGTGGGTTGGTGGAATACACATGTAGCAGAATTTCTATGAAATTTGTCACATGCAGGTTTCCTCACGATGTTTTCCTTCACCGCTGAGATTAATAAGACTAAGAATTATTAAGACAAATTAAGCACATGAATCAGCGGTGCTTGCCTGGGTTTGAACCCGCAATCATCGGTTAAGATGCACGCGTTCTAACCACTGGGCCATCTCGACTCGGGTAGCTAATACTTAGTATTAATGAGATTCAATTCAAATGGGTTGCGAGCCAATGTTAATACAGACACAAGGCACAAAACATCTTAGTTTCTAAAGCAATTATTGGCTTACTGAACTTGGCCAATCTTGACCCAAAAACCCTACCTTATATGTATCCTAAAATTCATCAACTTATATAAGTTGGGTGTCGTTAAAAACAAGTCATGTTACTAGAACCAAATGGACATAGAATATATCCTGAGGCTTATTATCTTATGTTACAGGAACAAATAGATTGGTTTAACGGAAACACATGACCAATTATGCCGAGGAAAATATTTTTTCGTTGGAAATATGAAGTGTAAAGTGTTATATGTATTTCTTAAATAAATTATATTTTTATTTTGAGTACTATAAAGTAATAAAGTACACACCGACAAGCTCATAAACTGCATCAATTTGCGAGCCCGCCAACCTATGACATGAAACAGTAAAATGAATATTGTATGTCTTTTATGAAGTAGTATACAGCAACAGTAACAACTTGTAAATAATCCGCTTCCAGGCTGCGAGCTCTTCTTCCATTGAGGAAGAGCTTATTCTACGTCGCTATTCCAATGCGGGTGGATACACATGTGGGATAATTTCATTGAAATTAGACACATGAAGGTTTTCCGGTGTTTATTTTAGTCACCGATCACGTGATGAAATGTAAATACAAATCAAGCACGTAGAGCTTAGCACGTGGTGTTTCACTGGGCATGAACGTACGATCGGTTAAGATACACCCGTTCTACCGTTTAGTATTGACATTCACTATTATAGCTCAATTATAAAAGTAACTAGTCATCAATCTTTTAACATGTATTTAATAATATCGCTTCGAAACTTATTTTGCTACTAAATAATCAATATTTGAAACTAATAAATTGTTATAAACTTAATATTATTTTATAACATCTTTTTGAAATTTATTTAACTACTACATAATGGTTAGACCCCTAATGTGGAAGTGAATTCAAATAACATTTAGCTTCATGTGGACAAAAACTCCTTTAGCACTTGAAGATCACTGTATTTTTCTTTGGTGATTGCCAGTGGTTCTGAAAATATAATAAGCAATATTAATTCAAATACCTACTGAAAATAATACAGAATTTATAAAAAAAAATATTGCTAATCAAATAACAAACCTTGGTAAGCTGATGGTGCCTTATAAAGTCCCACCAAAAACATTAAATGTAAAAAAATGCCAAGTCTCTCGATGCAGTCTTTCCATCATAAAAAAAGGTTTTGAGATCTCATAGAAGCCAAGTCCTATTCAAATTATTTTGTAGTTATAAAACAACCTTTAGTAATTGTATCAATAATTTTCTTTATATTATAAATATAGTGACTGATTATTGAAGTATCGGGGCATCGAGATTTTTGTACAAGACGAATTCAGGAGTAATTACAGGCTTGTAACAAAACAATATCGGAAAGCGAATAACTGGTAAGAAAGTTAGTATTCTCCTACAAACACTAGTGTGCCTGTGAAAGTTAACAATCAAAAAATCACTTGCCAACTAATCAAATCTATTGTGTAATAAAAACGATTTATACGAGTATATATGTACTTGTGTTAGTTCACAAAACTATTGTCCAAAACAGTACATAACACATACATACATGGGTGATTCTACGATAAGAGGTAACTTGTGCGGCAAACAGCTTAAAATATAAATGTTATTCTATTTTTTGCAATTAAACACATCACCTTATTGTGCTTTATTAAATAACGTTACGTTGAAATGCCTAATTGAAGTATATTTTTCGGAAGTTTCTTATAAAGTCTTAAAAAGTCTCTACCCTGGCCTGTCCCTTATCGGTTTCAGTTTAAATTGGTAACGATGCATACTTTCTCTGTATCAGTGATTTAACTGAAGTATTTCAGACACAAACTGTAATAAATATTTTTAAGTATTATAAAGGAAAAATAGGACAATTTTTATATATTTGGATTTTTTTTAAACTGAACTTTTGTCCCACTGTTTTTGGTTATTTACCCTGGCAAATTTCATTCCGCTAATACAACACAAATATAAAGCGGGCATATTCCATATACCGCTCAAAGTCATCTATCGACATGAAGTTAGCAAAGCAAAACACGTGAGGAGTTAAGATCGACGTCATTTGTTAGTTTTTGCGACGCGTTGGTTGTTTTGCGAGGTCAATGTGGCTCTCTCCTGGTAAGTCATAAAAGTTATATTGTTCATTTAATTTATTTGTATTTAGTAGTCCAAGTCAATAATAATGCAATAGTTACAGTGTGATACATATTATACCGAAAATTTTCTTATATTAATTAAAACAATAGAATTTATCATGTAAACGTCTCTCCTCTGCCATATTTCCCCTGGCAAGGTAACTATCAGGGGAGAGACTTTTTGACCAGATAATGTTTATAAACTTAGATGTACCCTTTTTTATTAACAAACAGTTTTAAATATTTAAAATAATCTTAGTAAATTCTTAAAATTGAAATATAAAGTAGGTTCTCGGTTAATATTGTTATTATATATAATATTATTACAGAGAATGGCCCCTGGGAGAAAGTTAACATATGAAGAAAGATTACAGCGTGAAGCAGAGAGACTACAGTATGAAAAGATTAAAAATGATCCCAAAAATATGAATTACAAAACCAAAAAGATAAAGCAAAATATTTAAAAAAGAAGGAGAAAGGAATTATAAACACTGTCAGCCAAATGACTCCTAGAGAGTAACGTAAGGCACGTAAGATATGGAAAAAGAAAGCAAGAGAGCTTAGACAATCAAATAAAATTACTTGCTATTTATTGTTTGAGGGCACAAAATTAGTTACATTCGGCTTAACCCATATGTGCCCGCCACCCGAAGTAGTGATTATCCATTTCTGGAGCGATGGAACCGTAACACAATACCGCAACAGAGACATGTTTTACTTTCTTGTCATCCCCGAAGTCCCAGTTAAGTCCCGAATTACCATGAACCTGTACACGGTAACGGTTTCTCCTGATAGTGTAGGAGCTAAAAAGATCAGCAGACTGATTAGTTGTTAGTGGCTGACAATTGCTATTCAGAAGAACTGTCCCAGCATCAAAGGTTTCGTCATTGACATTGAAAATATCCTCAAATCAAAATCAAAGAACAATAAAGAGTTTTCCCGGTACTTGCGTGTTTATCAAGTGTTATGGAATTTTATGTTATAATTAAACAAGTTGATTTAGAGAACGTACGTGCATACGTAATATGAAAATTATTCTAGTTATCGCAAGTCCGATTTGTATTACTTAAAAGTCTATCTACCCTGGTCTGATTAGTATTAACAAATGAGAACAAAACTGGCCCAGTGGTTAGAGCACGTCTAATTTCATTGAAATTTTGCCACATGTATATTCCACCAACGCGCATCGGAACAACGTGGTGGAATATGTCCCAAACCTTTTCAAAGGGAGACTTGGCCTTTGCCCAGCAGTGAGAAATTAACAGGCTCTTGTTGTTGTTCTTGAATTTGAATGTGTTATTATTTGTTGTAAGTACCAAACCATGTTAATTTCATATATTTTGAAATGACATTAAAGATACTTTTGTTTAAAATTTCAGAGAAGGCTGAAATAATATAGTCTGTTAATTTTTAATATGATTGGTAATTATTATAGTCTGATCATATGTTAAATACAATGTTTAATTAAAGTTGAGTTTACTAATTTTGTTACTTTTATTGTCACACATTATCCCCTGGCCAAATAAGTATCTACCCTGATCTTGGTGTCTCTACCCTAGCCAATGTATTTACCCTGGTCTTGTAAAAAGTAATAAAATATGCATTAATTGAATTGCCCTTCTGTGAAAAGATACATAAATAGGAACAATAGTAATATAAGTGTTTGATGAAAAAACAGCAACTTTTCTCCGTGGCCGTATTGTCTATGGACTTGAAACCTCTTATCGTAGAATCACCCACATATATCTAACAGCAGTGATATAAAAAAACAAAACAAAACTACATAACCGCAACTAGGCAAATATAATGAATTTCCGCAAAGACAGCCAAGTTTGTTGGTATTCTAACAATATAAATCTCATTAAAAATTTAACCAAATATTTGTTCGGGTCACTTGTTTAATAAAATATTTATATATTGTTTTGGTAAAAACAAGGATCTGCTATGCTCTTTCCGTACTTTCCGTGAAAAAGTTAAAGTTGTATTTAGGTACAAGTTTAAAAAACTCTAAGTAAATTAATCTTACTACCAAAGATGATTAAAATATCACTATTTTTACGAGCTAGTCTGATATGAACGATTTTCATGAAATTCTCATTTTGTTATACCTCGAAAGTAGACATTTAAACATATTTGGTTAAAAAAGAGAAATAAATTTACTTGTACATGTCGGCGCAAAACAACGAATTTAAGAAAAACTCGTGTCCGGAAATAATAATTTAAAACTGTTAGATTGTTAAATTATTAATTGTTAGTGAATTGTGAAATATTAAATTAGTCTAAAATATTTTAGTGTTTGTAAAGGTGTAATGTTGAGTGAATAAGTCTACCCACCTATTTTTGTTATAAAGGACCAAGCGCCCGCGGGTATCGACATGCTTATTCGAGCCGTCGGAGCGATCGGAACGCCTCATATTGGAATAATTCAGTAAGGATCAAATTTAGGAAGGGTTCAACTTCATACCACCGATGATGGTTAAAGATCGAAACACTGACACTCGTGACGTCAGCAATGCTGACGTCACGACATGCTTATTCGAGCCGTCGGAGCGATCGGAACGCCTCATATTGGAATAATTCAGTAAGGATCAAATTTAGGAAGGGTTCAACTTCATACCACCGATGATGGTTAAAGATCGAAACACTGACACTCGTGACGTCAGCAATGCTGACGTCACGACATGCTTATTCGAGCCGTCGGAGCGATCGGAACGCCTCATATTGGAATAAATCAGTAAGGATCAAATTTAGGAAGGGTTCAACTTCATACCACCGATGATGGTTAAAGATCGAAATACTGACACACGTGACGTCAGCAATGCTGACGTCACGAGTGTCAATCGTGTCAAGATAATGCAGAGAAACGTTTACCAAGATGGCGGCTAACGCTCGCAGTTGCGGGCGACAGAAACTCGGTTTTATACTTAGGAGGCACCCTCTGACATAATCCAATCGAAAAATCACGTAGAAGGATTTTATGCAGAGCAGACCGATTTTCGGTACTAAAATTCCTGGACTATGACATAAAGTTATCTTTTGAAAACTGTTTAATGTAAACAGCTTCTATATGTATAAGGCATGCTTTCTTTTTGAGGAGATAAATTGGAATTTATTGTGGATGAATTTCGTCCGAAACCAGGCAGGTAAACATCATGATTTACACTTGATAAATCATGAACATAAATATAGTACAAGAAAATTCAGTAGTGCCAGGGTTTGAACCCGCAATGATGGGTATGATTGATGTATTATGAACACAAAATATATCCATTTAGTTTTTGCCATTTGTACAGTAGGGGTAAGAAAAGGTTCGTCAAATTAAGATCTATTTTCGTGTGCTCAGTATAAGCGATAATCTGCTTTACCGATCGAAATGATTTATTGTGTCGCAATGATGTTTAGATTCAAAAGTTACTAAGAGTTTAAAACTTGATAAAGGAATGAATTTGAAAACTGACGAAGGTTATCACTCTGACTGTACGTACGACAACATTGTGTTTAAATGATTTAAAAAATCAGTTTTTGAATTGTCAGTGAAAAAATAACTATCAAATTATGATTACTTTCTTATTGTTACTTTCTTTTTTTTTTTTGTTTTTTGTTTGTGGTGTGCAATAAAGAATAATTTATTAAAAAGCATACGATATGATTATCGTAAATATTTAAATATAAGATATTTAACACAAAATAAAATATTATGTAAATTAACATTGTGGCAAATCGTCATAACTAAAGAATTGCTATTATTTTTTATGAGGCGTTATAAAAGTTGTTAATATCAGTATTTAACTGTACTGTATAATATAACGCCATAACCGATTAATAATTACACTTAAAAAATATATGTTCTGTAGTATTTGAGGTTAATTTATTCTTAAATAGTAACTATTTTTTAATTAGATAAGGTTTATTTTATTAAACTAAATAATTTTTTGTCTATGTAACCGCCTGATATGATGTCAAATTCGAGTATGACGAGGTAACTGATACTCTCTAATTGGTGAGCACCATAATACCGATTGTGACGTGTTAAGGAGACAAAGAAAACTCTTGAAGGACGCAAGGAGGTCCTAGTCAGACCGTGACGAAACAAAAATATATTTGAAAGATACAACCCGTAAAACCCGAATATATTATAAGAAATAAAAAACAAAAAACTTATACTACGTACATTCATTGCATATATTTATTTGAATGCTGAATGAATTTATATTCTATTTCATGAATTAGCGTTTACAGCGGTACGCTCACTTAATCGCAAGCAAAGCGTATGCATCATGTTATAGCTATTTCAGAATTTTCAAATGAAATTGTTGTAATTTGTAACTCATTATTTATTAATTTTACATAGTTTTTATATTATGCTTATATGCATTACATAACTATAGTAAAGTAAAGTAACAGCCTGTAAATTTCCCACTACTGGGATAAGGCCTCCTCTTCCATTAAGGAGAGGGTTTGGAACATATTTCACCACGCTCTTCCAATGCGGGTTGGTGTTATGCACATGTGGCAAAATTTCGATGAAATTAGACACGTGCAGGTTTCCTCACGAGGTCTTTCTTCACCGCCGAGCACGAGATCAATTATAAACACAAATTAAGCACATATATATAGTGGTGCTTGCTTGGGTTAGAATACACAATCATCGGTTAAGATGCACGCGTTCTAACCACTGGGCCATCTCAGCTCACATAACATTAACATATTCCTAAAAAGTATATAATACAAAATAAGGGTTAATAATTCCTGTATTTAATTTATTTTTCTTTATAAAAGGTAAGCTTTTACTTTCATGTTAATTAGTATGAAAAAAATAGTATCTTCGTTAATAATGTTATTTACGTGTAATTTATAAATAAAAATTTTAACTGTTAAATTGTTAAAGTATTCTCGTATTGTTTTTTGATAGATATACTATAGGGTTTTCTTGGCTGACACCGACTCCAAATATAGCAATAATTATAACTACATTATATAACCGTAAATCGACTTTTAAGTAGTCTAATATTTTTCATTTCATTTTACTTAGGAGGACTCTAAAAATATATATTGAATACGCAATTATTTTTAACACTTTTTAGTGCATATTCATTTGTTCTAAAGTAGTGTTTTGTTTGAAGTCGGTTTTTCTTTTTGTTAAAATTTTTATTTATTTTTTGATTTTAAGTGAAGCTTGTGAATTTGACTAACTAATTTTTCTTAATATGGATAGATTAAGCGTTCCGTTTATATGAGTCATAAACTACTTCGAGGACAATTTAAGGGAAACTTGCGAATAAAGCAAAAATAGACTTTCGAAAATGCGACTTTATTACGTCATGCGGCATAAACTACAAGGATCCCTCGAAAGAGCTGTAATCGACCTCAGCAAAAAAACTTTGAAAAAGAGCTAATATGTGTCGTACATCATATTACATTACATCATATACACAAAATTTGATTAAAGATAGTAAGAAATTCGGCCCCATATCGCACCCTAACTGTGAGCCGTTTAGGAGTTCCATCACTACATAGTATAAAACAAAGTCGGTTTCTCTGTCCCTATATCTTTAAATCTACGCAACGGATTTTGATGCGGTTTTTTTTAATAGATAGTGTGATTCCAGAGGAAGGTTAGTATACATAATACATGACCAATATAGTAAAGACACACTGATAATTTTAGAAGTTTGCGATGTGATGTCGTAAATAAACAAATTCTGTAGTATATAGTATCAGTATTGCACCCGTGCGAAGCCGGGCTGGGTAGCTAGTTGATTATAATATTCGACTATGATAATTACATTAACATTACCGCATTACGGAAGGTGACTCAAATATCCAAATAACATAAAAATAAAAGATTCGACCGAGTATCGCTAACGTGCTCCTCAGAATTGTTCCGTTCCGTTCCGTTCCGTTACTTTGCCATGGATCCTATACTTAAAACCTTACCAAACTTTCACCAAATTATCCTTGAAGTATATATTTCATAATAAAAAAAGAATTATCAAAATTGTTTGACGTGATTTTCAGTTATTCACCTATTTGTCGCGCATATACATAATGCAAATTTAAGACTTATGTCGTTTTCATACGGATACTATCATCGGAAAAAAAATAAAAAAAAATGGGACCCCACGGGAAGCACTACCTTTCAAACAAAAAAAAAAATATCAAAATCGGTCCACCCAGTGAAAAGTTATGAGGTAACAAACATAAAAAAAAAAAAAAAAAAAAAAAAAAAAAAAAAAAAAAAAAAAAAAACAAATACAGACGAATTGATAACCTCCTCCTTTTTGAAGTCGGTTGAAAAGTAAGTAATTTATATAATGCTGTCTGTGGTAAAAAAAGACAGTAATTGTTAGATAATTATTTTTTTTCCAAAGTGCTAAGTTCTCAAATATGTATGTAAAAAGTATTTTTCCCCTACATTATTTATTTATTTATTTACTTAGGATAACCAACAGTAGATACAATAACACATTGAATACATACAATATAACAACTTAAATCAAGGAAAATGTTCTACTAATTTCAGGTAGTCTCGGCATACACTTATAACATTACAACACACATATTTTATAAAATATTTTAAGTTAAAACAAATACATATAACAATTCGATTAAACTATTAAATAATCAAGAAATATTATTAATTAATAATTAGAAAATAAATATTTAAGCATTAATCATCTAAACAAAAATTAACATTAATATTTATATTTCGCTCGATTAAAACATTTCATTGAAATAATTTATTTTAGGAGTAACATTAACAGTACACTAATTACAACTGGGCTGTACAAATAAATTCATTAATTTTTTTTAATGAACAGAGAGCGCGTATCATAGCAGATGTCTAAATCCTTAATTTGCTTACAAATACTAATATATAATAAAGATAACCTCGGAATAATAGAATTTTTACCAAATTGCGTTCTATATGGTCGCGTATAGAAGAAATTACTAAGACTACGAGAATTATTGCGTGGTACGTTTAAGTAAAATCTTGATAAGAGTTCTGGACAGTCTATATCATTATTGAATAAATTAAATAAAAATTTCATTGCTAAGAGTTTTCGCCTATTTTCCAGGCTATGGATTTTGAATAAAAATATTTGCATCTTTCATTATAAGTATTCAAATTTATTCTAAACCTATATATTTATTCTATTATCGACTGATTATATGATTTGAACCTGCAACGTTCACTTTGGTAAATTGCTGGTTATATATCGCTATGTGTAACTTGCTTATTATGACATTATATTTATAAAACGAAACAAATTACTTCAAAATTATCTTTGTTAAAAAATTTCATAAGGTTACTTCTGTCAAACTGTGATAGTATCAAAAATATACCAACATCTTAAATTAACTCAGCGGGTTGTTTTTGAAGTGAAACCTCTTTAGAATCCTCGTGATTGAATCTCGATGAAACAGTCGTGCGTCACCTTACGACAAGAGACGCCTGACAGAAGTGACAAACTAATTTATGTCGAACTATTTAATACTAGTAAGTAGGTAAGTAATTTAGTAGGCTATTACTTAAAATTTTATGTATATTAATATGACACTGCACTGGGTAGTGTACACGGATCTATAATAATGTATTAATGAATATTACATTTATATTTCGTATAAATATACATTATCTGTGTATTTATGCATCTGTCATCTCGAGTGACCACACATCACAAAAGCGCGGGAAATGAGGATACATAAAAATGAGCGCGCGGTGAAGACAGCGAGCTGATGTTTAAATATAACGTATATTTAGTCTAATTGGTAAATCGGCATTACGTGTGAACATTACTAAATAAAAAAAATATTTTATTCTTAGTAACAATCGTTGAAGATGTGCCTTCGAATTTTATGATAATTAATTAAGTACGTAACACATGTTTTTTCGAACACTGATTTAATTGAAATAATCCGTTATAAGTGCCATCGTGACATAGCTATTGCACTTAGGGTTGTCATGATAGGGTTATGTTAGAGTTAAGCTTTTCCAACGACGGCTGACAAAATTTCTTAACGATCAGAATTACAGATATGAATATTTGTATTCAAATTAAATTTTGATAGCACTTCCTAATACACACTAGTAGCACTTACTAGTAATCACGTTATGTAGAACAAATTTCTGGAATTATCGAGAAAATATAACCACGGCGTTGCTGGCCGTAGAATGTTACAAATTATATTACGCCGGGATTGCACTGTACACAAAATGCAAGCGAGTATTATCGACCACACCTTTGTCTATGTAGGCTCAGAGCTCTTCGGTGGTATTTCTTTGACGACCTCCATGGTCGAGTGGTGTGTACACCGGTTTTCATTGGTACGTCACTCTGAGGTCCCAGGTTCGATTCCCAGCCAAGTCGATGTAGATTACCATTAGTTTTCTATGTTGTCTTGGGTCTGGGTGTTTGTGGTACCGTCGTTACTTCTGATTTCCATAACACAAGTGCTTACATTGAGATCAGAGTAATGTATGTGATGTTGTCTCTTTGTTTCAATCTCTAATTTCGGCCAAATTCACAACAACGTCATCTTATTGATGAACTATGAACAAATTGTAGCAAATAAACAGGCAAGCCACCGAAAAGCAGTGTTGCGTTAACTGAATTGATACATTTCCAGTGAACACTGAAAATTAAATAAATATATCGAGAATAAAACAACATATGTAAAATCAAACTATTAGGTACTTCATGGTATCAAAATGAAAAGTAAACATTGAGCTGCTAACTAGCTATAAAACATGGAAATAGAATATAAAAATATTGACACTAATAATTTTGATTAATTTATTTGGATGCAGAAATTAAAACGACCTAAACAATAAGTACCCATATATATAATACAAAAAAATAATAAAAAGCTAGAAAGAAAGAAATGTTTGTTTAATGCACGGCACAATTATAAAAGTAAAGAAAAGAATAAAAAATAAAAATACCAAAATTAATAATAATTCGTATAATGTACAGAGTATAATGTGTAATATCTAAGTAGGAACCTAATCTCCAAAAAAATAAATAAAGTAAAATAGGAATGAAGATATTAAAAAAAAGAAAAGAAATTTGATAAGCAATGATAGTAATCGGTAATAGGTGTACCATTCAGCTTCCAAGCTGGGTTCCAAAAACTAACGAAAATCAGAATAGGCTTTTTCATAAATACATAGGGGACTGATTTTCAGGTACCCTATGTATTTATGAAAAAGCCTATTCTGATTTTCATATTTATAAAATCAGATATGACGAAAATCCATATAAACTTTGAGTCTTCCTATTTATTTAAACCCTTTCGGATGTTAATATTAAAAGTTCCATAGGAATTCTTGAAGAAAAACTTCAATCCGCTAGACCTATGTTTAAAGCTGGACGCTAGCTAGACTATATCAACAGTTTCATAAATGAAAAGTGTCATACAAGTGGTGAATGACAACGCTGCGTATTCTTAATACTTTAGATACGGATGACACATCAGAATTACTGTAAATATTGTTATTACTAATCAAAGATTACGAGATATCGAAAACGATACCTATAGAGAGAAACAGGGTCGCGAGCGTTATTAAAACATAGTTATTATAATATGAAGTTTCGAGGTCTTAGGGCTGTGAGGGTTTTAGAGCCGTTTATGTTTTTCCATCGCTCTTTTTTCTGTGTACGAATAATGGCTAAAAACGTAAAACCAAAAAGAACCTTCAAATTCGTACAAATTTGCTGGCATATTTGCTATTTAAGTATGTAACATATGTATCTATTAATTTTATAGTCTATTGCTAATTTGATTTGAATATATATTTTTAGACCCTGTATATTGTTGACCCTGTATGTTGTTATATTTTTATACCCTGTTATCTGGAGCCAAGATAGCCCATTGGTTAGAGCGCGTGCATCTTAACCGATGTTTGCGGGTTCAAACCCAGGCAAGCACCACTGAATATTCATGGGCTTAATTTGTGTTTATAATTCATCTAGTGCTCGGCGGTGAAGAAAAACATCGCGAAGAAACCTGCATGTGACCAATTTCATCGAAATTATTCTACATGTATATTCCACCAACCCGCATTGGAACAGCGTGGTGAAATATGTTCCAAACCTTCTCGTCAAAGGGAGAGGAGGCTTTTTAGCCTAGCAGTGGGAAATTTACATACTGTTATTGTTGTTGCACATTGTTAATCTTATAAAAATACACACATCATAATTGAAGTCCTTATACATAACACATGATATTAATATAAACATATTTACGAACGTCGATTTTAATATTTTAACCTGCTGAAAAAAAAATCTTCAAGAACTAGAATAGCTTTTATACTTAAGACGGAAAATTATTTTTTTATGTATGGAATTCTGGCACGTATAACAGTATATATATAACTGAATTATTTAAGGATAATTAATAGATTTTAATATGCATTACAGAAGAAAAAGAAATAGTAACATTTTCTTTATATTCATTTATAAATTATTGTAGCCCTGGAAGCAGAGCCCTTATAATATACGCGCGTAGGCCGTTATCGCCGCGCCTCGCTGCCGCCCGGTGACGCATCGGTGCTTGTCTCTGCACAACGTTCTGAAGATATATCCCGGCATTCATTTTACAGAATATTGTAATTTCAGTAGTTCGGGATGGCCAAAATAATATTATCGTTTTACAATTATGCTTCAATGTCTCTATCTTTTGTTAGAATGCCCCGCTATCGTCTAATTGTTTTATAATGACAGCTCTATCATATTTAAAATAAGAAATAGTGTTACATGCCAGTATTAAATGCTATGCCATATAAAATAATATTAATTACAGTTTTACAAATTATTGATCAATTAATTACAATAATAATTGTATATAATAAAGTAAATTCAATAGCTCCTGCTATAATAATAATATGCAATAATAATGTGATATAAATTGTAATATTGAATCAAATGTCATAACACCGTATTAAAGGCTAAGGTTACCCTCGTAACAATATCTTTTTTTTATTATATTTTTGTATGAAGTAATGTAATAGCCTCCAAATGTCCAAAGGAATCCTTTATTAAAGCCAAGATTTGATATTTTTCTCACTACTTGAGTTAATAGATTCAACTCTGTAAGTCAGATTCGAACCCGCTATATTTTATTAAGATATACACCGTTCGGGATTTCTAGGATGTTATTGTACACGAGCTACAATTGAAGAAAATAATTACTATTATTTCCTTATATAGAATCATTAATATATATACATAACTTTACATGATAACTAAAAAAGAAATATTGTACAATTGAACACATACAAGCGCAATATAATAATACTGATTTAATAATAGAAATAAATAAAATTGAGGCTTTTGTCATATATATTTATAAGAAGCAAAAAGAAATAATGACGTAAGATCGTATCTCGGGACTGTAGCGCCTTGTGTAGTCCTTTTTAAGACGTGTTAACTATGATAGGTAGGTATGCAATGTTTGAATGGCCCCGTCCCCATCCCATCAGTGCTATCCAAAGCTACCAAACCACCTCACTAGTTCACTATAGCATGTCGCGCGCGCCGGTATTGTTCGCCCCATTACATTATCAGTCAGCTAACTACATCGCGAGAATGACTAATTCGGTCCGTAGTTTTCCTTGAATTTCGTGACACGGTAAAATTGAAAATCGCATTAAGGTACATACCCTGTACCTACATTTTATACCAAGTTTAAAAAACTTTCCAATTTCAACAGTTTGTTTTGTCACGTGCGTAAACAGTCTTGTGTGTGTCAAGGTTGGATGACACTAGTTTCAATACAACGCCGCTCATGAATAGTTCACGTGTCTGAAAATCTACTTGGTATGTATAAACTATTAGAATAAACGGGAAATACATTAAATAATATGAAAATTTAAACATAATTCTTTAAGAAAATGTGAACCTGTATAATGAATAATAAAGTCTTAAATCTTAATATTTCAATATAACTTGCGATGTTTTGCTTCTGATATCATTAGAGTAAATAAAAACAACAACATACAATATTTTTTAGTGTAAACCGATACATTTTACAACAATTATCGCTCTAATAGCGATTTCTTTTAGGCAATGGAGCATAGTATTACGGGTTAATGAACATACTTATTATTATTACAATTCATGTTATATTGGCACCTACGCTTGTTATTACGAAAGAGATTTTAACGTAAGTCTTTACTTTACATATATAAATAAACTTACTTTTATTGAAGTACTTGATTATGAAATAAAGGTACGTACGTAGATTATGAACATCGCTAGACAAATATAATTTGTGTGAAAATTTTTCCTTACTGTGCATAAGAAAAATATATTTCATTAAACCTTGTGACGGCCTTGGGCGTGTGACAATACAATGATATCATTCGAGTATTTCGAGTCAGTAACTAGGTACATACTATAAATTCTATCAATGTCTAACTATATCAGACTAATTGAGAGGAGACATTACGTAATGCAAAAACCCATGATTTAATAGCTCTCCAGACTTTGTTTGCCGTACATAAATATGTACATGCTATATTTATAAGCTAAATGTTATAAATATGAGAAGACTTGTTTATTTTTAATATTAGCGAAATCATTTGTAACAAGGTTCTATTTAAAAATATTGTCTACTTTTCGATTGAGATTTTTCTTCAATTAATTATGGTAAGTATTGAAGTTTCGAACACGATACATATATCGATTTTAAGCCTTTTTTTCCTTTTCACAAGAACTTGTGATAAATTTTCTTGATTACTCATCCTACAAATGATTAGAGATCTCCAAACATCTTGTAAATTAATCGGTCTATCGTCCATTATTTTAGCGGAGCTTACCTTGAAGCGTTAGTGCATATCATTTTCTTTTCAATTACGATGACGTAATTGTTACCTTAAAAATATACAATGTGTATGCATACTGTAAAGTCTGAAACTGATATGAACGTTAAACAGATGACCGTAAATGCCATCTTATTTTAAGGAAATGCTTTCGAGCCCCACCTCACCGATACCGGTTTTTACAAACAAATACACATTTTTCAGAATTTGATTAAACACATAAAGGCTTTATGCGGTATTCACCAAACAAAGCACTTGTAAAATTCAGTAGTGGTTTGAATCCTCAACCTTCTTTAAATATTCGCGTATTCTGACCACTGAACTATCTCAACAAAAATCTACTTAAGTGTATACATATTCATCATCATAGTGTAGACACTTTAATACAATTAGGATTATGCTAATTTATGACTGCTAATATAATTAGAAGCAGTTCGTAATACGTAGTACGTCTTTATCAAATACTTTTCATGTAAGTAATGTAGTTTCGGACGCCTTTGTGCCTCAATGAGCATCAAAATTATACAAGATGTCCGCATAAAATCAACTTATATTAATGCGAACGTTCAGTACACATGAAGTGGGATATAAAAATACGTTATTAATCAACTAAATATACAATACTTTCCCTGTTTGTTATATGGTTGTATAGTATACAAGTATGTTTTATACTTGTATACTATTTCAAAGATCAGTGTAATTTTATATCATTTTTTTTAAAATATGATTGCAATGGTAAGAATCCACTGACATATTCAGTAATTTCTGATTTTACGCCAATTTCAAAATTATCAAAGTTCATTTTGTTTATGATTTACAATTTTGTTTATGGCTTAAGGTAATTAATTCTACAAATTTACCAATTTGTCTTTGTGTGAAGACAATGCGGGATTTTTTTTTGATGTTGTCCTGACCGACTTCAGCGACGGCCACTACTCTCAATAGAAACTAGCCAACTACGCAGCCTGTGCAGGAAATATTATTGAGTAATTACGCTCGAAAACACAGAGAAATTTTCTGTTCTCTCACATTCATTAACTAATAAGACGGCAAGTCAAATCGATAGGTGAGTTTTCAGGCTCACTAATAATGAACGTGCGTTCCAATTTATTCAGGGTATGAGATACTGCTCTGAATAAATTGGAATGCACGAACGAGGTACTAAATTCCAATTTCGCGTAATATAGCAAATCTTTAGGCAGAAAAAATCTGAATAAAATTTATCCCCGGAATGTGAACCCACGATGTCCATGTGACCCTTATAAGCTTCAACGCCAATGAAGGAGAACCAAATATATAATATTAGTGTTTCGTGTACTCAATCAAATATAAAATGACAGACTGACTGAAAATCTAAAGCAGTGAATGTAATTTTTCATAGGAATTTCTCACATAACGTAGGTGATAATATAAAAATGTGTTGAAATATATGTGAATGGAATATCGACATTTTTGGTCGGTTTCTTAATTATAAAACGGATAGTCTCCCATCAGCTAATTCTACATAGAAATAAATGTTCATTATTTAGTTGACACTAATAACTATTTAAATCATTCTTATTTTATTGGCCATGCTATCGCTGCAGAACTGTCTCGCACGTGCATATTGCAGGTGTGAATAAACGTCTCTCGATAAGATAAGATAAGTTAACTTTTATATGATAGAGGCGAGGTAATTTGAAATAGGGGCTTATTTTATGATATACATGTAATCGATCATCATAAATCTCCTCTTTGATGATTCATCTTCGAAAAACACTGAATCATCTATTATTTACTGCTAAACGAAAATTTCAATCGAGATGGCCCAGATGGCATCTTATACCGATGATTGCGGGTTCAAACCCAGACAAGCACCGCTGATTCATGTGCTTTATTTGTCTTTATAATTCATCTCGTGCTCAGCGGTGAAAGAAAAACATCGCGAGGAAACCTGCATGTGACAAATTTCATAGAAATTGTGCCACACGTGTATTCCACCAAACCGCGTCGGAACAACGTGGTGGAATATGTTCCAAACCTTCTCCTCAAAGGAAGAGGAGGCCTTTAGCCCAGCAGTGGGAATTTACAGGCTGTTGTTTTTGAAAATTTAAAAGCTTTTTTAATAAATCACTTGTCAATATCAACTTTACAATAACACTTTATGGAATCGCCAATATTTTAACTCTACTAGCGTTCCGGAATCGAAACCTTCAGCGAGAAGAAACAGCAACAAATTCGCATAGTTCCTGTATTAAATAATCATCTTAAAACATGTTAGTATTCACAATCGTTTAATCAGTTCCGTATTGGAAGGCGAGCCTAAATCCAGGCAGATTCTTACATCTAGATTTATTGATTTATTTTGTCGTAATAAAATATCAACACTAGTCTAATCTATGTCTTTTTTGTCGGGATTTTAAATTCCTTTCAGATTCATCTGTTCTAAATTTTGTTTTGTGATAAATAATCAACAGACAAATAAATATAAACAGATTGGCAGGGCTGATAAATAAATTTCATAATAGGATCGTGCAAATTCGTCTACATCAGAGAGATTTTCTTTTTTATCTGAAGCATAGCTAAGTTTAGTTCAATACCAAGTTTTAATTAATTTGTAGTTAAATCGCTTGTCATTATCGAATGAATTGTTTTTGCCCTTTCCTAAAATACAATTTGCTTACTTCGAGAGTCTTCATTTCTAATGAACTGTAAATATAACGTGTTACGTCATCCATTGCTGTTGCTATATAATAAATAAGACAAGATTATTATGCCTGGCAGTCGTGCTGTTTCGAATTTAGGTAGTTTGGTAAGCCGTTGTCGGGTCGACCTAAGACATTAGTTCCGCCCTTTTACAATGCATTCCGTAGTCGTTTATAAATGCTTATACAACTACTAAATTTTTAACCGGTTTTTGGTGCATTCTTTATCAACATAGACGCAGGTATTATGAAACAATTTGTAAAGAATATCATCGGTCCGTAGTGTTATGGGTACATATTACGTCTTCTATTTTATATTCATTATAAGATATAACAGTTTGTGTTTATATGCATTTTAGAATCGTGTGAAATATTTTCGGTTCTGTGTTAATTTCATAGTGTCGAAACACCATTATATTGATGTCGTTTTTTTTTAACTAATGTAATGTAATGTAAAGTGTATTTTATTACGAAATATTTTTTACTTTCTCTTTGTTTTAATAAAAATATCAAGCGACCTTCAGTTGTGCATTCGTATAAAAGGATTATGTAGTACAATTTTTATTGCCGTAATTAAGCCAAGTTTATAGTCGCAAGACAATATCTCAGATTAAACATTGAGCACTGATCTTACTGATATATATCTTTATGTTAATTTTTTTCTAAAAAAAAAAAATTCATGCTTAACACTCAAATTAATGTTGAATAGCAAAACTAAATAAATATCTAGTTACTGGCAATTAATGTAATATGCTAAAAATCAAAAAACTTAGATATTTTCTTGGTAGTTCATTGAATAATTCGTACAAATATCATCACAAGTATTTTTGGTCCCACGGACTTAGAGTGAGTCGAGATGGCCCAGTGGTTAGAACGCGTGCATCTTAACCGATGATTGCGGGTTCAAACCCAGGCAAGCACCGCTGATTCATGTGCTTAATTTGTCTTTATAATTCATCTCGTGCTCAGTGGTGAAGAAAAACATCGTGAGGAAACCTGCATGTGACAAATTTCATAGAAATTCTGCCTCATGTGTATTCCACCAACCCGCATTGGAACAGCGTGGTGAAATATGTTCCAAACCTTCTCCTCAAAGAGAGAGGAGGCCTTTATCCCCGCAGAGAGAATTTACAAGCTTTTGTTGTTGTTGTGTTGGACTTAGAGTAGGCGAGATACCACAAATCCTCTGACCTAGCGTGCCACTAAGATTGTACTACGCACAAAATTGACGCGCTAATTTAACTTGCATTCGAATAATTATGACATTGTAAGCCGTTAAAACTCTTGTAGGATATTGAATTGAATCTATGAAGTATTGCCATATTATCAAAAGTTTGTTTGTTGCTAAAATGGCTTAATTAAATTCATCTATTATAATGTTCAAGTGTGACTGGGGTGACTTATTCGTTTTTCAAAATCAAAATATTTTTCATTTAAGTAAGCTTTAAAAGGCTTTTCAAATGGTTACGTTACAGGATTGAATTAAACCTAAATTTACCATCATCTCATACTATCTAAAGAACATGCGGTATCTAGGTTACTATAAATCTGTGTAACTACAAACTGTCACTGTAGAATCATGGAACATCCATAAAACCATAAGGTGTGTCCCAGAATTTATGTAAGTTTTATTATTTTATTTTACGTTAAAATATATTTTATTGCTTTTTTGTCTGATGATCACCGACAAACTATTCAATTTTATCTTCAATTATATTCACCGTAATAACATACAATTC
This sequence comes from Vanessa cardui, assembly GCF_905220365.1. Taxonomy (NCBI): domain Eukaryota; kingdom Metazoa; phylum Arthropoda; class Insecta; order Lepidoptera; family Nymphalidae; genus Vanessa; species Vanessa cardui. The sequence continues at coordinate 6,107,092 of NC_061130.1, read as the reverse complement.
TATTTACAAAGAATGTACTTGTTAGTACGAACGGCTGTTAGGCGTGTGTTTGGTATTAATATACACTAGGTCAGACATGCACCTGATTGCCACGGTTGATTACTCCCAGTAATTATGTTTCAAGCTAATAGGTTGAATTTTACATATTTTAAACAGTTTTATGTAATCACTTTCACACTGTGTGTTTCTTAGGTTTTTTTTTAATTTACGACCAATCCAATAGTCTACATTGAGTTTACTTAATCGTCCTTGGCAAACCAGAATATCACGACATCAAGATGATTGCGGTTATTCTATATACTGAAAACTAACAGTTTGCTCACACCCAACTGACAAACGTGAAACCTTTAACATCTAGTCCAAAAATTTTATTGGTGAAATTTGATTTTGTGTGTGCTTTGAACAGCAGCGTAGATATTTTGTAATAATGAGACTACACTATCGCATCGCAGATTCGTTTATTGAATATCGTAAGAAATAAATCAATGGTGGAACTAGAAAATACTTGAAACTATATTCGTTCTAAACTAAGGTATTATGAAGTGTTTTCAAATTGCTTACAACAAAATCATGCTCAAAATTTGAATATATATATATATATATATATATATATATATATATATATATATATATATATATATATATATATATATATTTGGTATAAAATTAAAGACATAAAATATTGGCAAGTACACGTCCGTTAAACATAAGAACGACAATATTATATATATACATTGTCCTATAATATGTATAATGTGTTCCATACTGTTTATAATATATGTATTATATACATGGTGGTCTCTCCCAGTGCACGCCACTGTGGTCTTTCTCCGGCTACTCTTACACTGGGAGAGGCCTATGTCCAACAGTGGACAAAAATAGGCTGTTGATGATGATGATGATGACATGGTGGTGGTGATGGTACTGCTTTAACCATTACTCTACTACTTAATGCTTTATTAAAATGAGTTATAGAAACATCATTTGTTTACGATTGCTTTTTTAAAATTCTACTTGACATGAGTGTTATTAATCTCGGCATTCATAATTTTGATAATTGTACAAAACACATAAAGTAAATATTTTCTTAAATACTTTTCTGAGTAAACAAAGTTTAATAATGCTCATGTTCCCGTACTCACCAACTTAGTAACGCTTACAAATATTAAAGATCTTATTAAAATAATATCATGACTAAGATTTATTGCTTGAATATCAACAACAGGAACGGTCAAGGACACACAAAAATGAAGTGAAAATATTAACAGTTAAAGGTAAACGAACAGTATTGTTTGTTTTTCTGCCGTTACTCATTTTATTATTATAGTTGGCATTGTTATATTTCAATTGATCGTTGCGCCAGAAAAAATATGTATCTTGCCTAAAGATACTTGAATGAAAATGGAATTTATTATATATTTATTATATATAATATAAAAAATGGATCATAGACCTTAGCGATGAAGTTGAGTTTCAAATGATTTAATTTGAATTTATATTTTTATTTTTATTTATGTTGATAAGAATCTATTTGTTGTTTTTCTAGACTGTGTTCCGAAAAAAGAAAAACTGTAATAGTAACAAGATTTTTTGTAGTTAAAAACAAAGAAAAAGCTAAAACTCATGTGACAAACATCAAAAAAGCATTTTTTTTATGTTTGTCGATACATATGTGCTTAACATATGTATGTATGTATGTAGGTACGTATTTATTTATGTATGTGTGTGTATGTATGTATGTGTGTATGAATGTATGTATTATATACATAATACTGTGATAATAAAAGATTAATCGAATTCCCAATTCTATCGAATTATATTTAACGATATTTCTGTTAAAATTTAAATTATTCGTAATTATGTATGAATATTTAAATTATATTTTGAAATATTTTTATCAATCGGACAAATACTTTTAACTTAATAAATACATTTCGTATTATAAACTGGTTCCAACATATATACAAAATAGTGAAAATGATTTGCATTATTAATATGTTACAGGGTTATTGGTAATTCGAGGTATATCCGTTACGAGGTAATAGAGGTGACTATTTGCAATCATTTGAACCCCCATATGCATTGTGCAAAAATTAACCATTTTTGAGTTACAAGCTTTTAGCTTTTTTTTAAAATTTGTTAAAAATACAACTTCAAAATTTGATTAAACACTGAATATTAATCAATATTTAAACATTAATACGCCATTATGAAACTTGTTCTGCAGATTATTTAAAACATAACCGTTTGCTTAGCTTTCCAAAAATGCATAACAAGTAGGAATTTATTCCAAAGCAACCGAAATAAAATGCCCAGAAAGGACGCTGGTGGAAATTCGTATTCGAACCTAAACGAATTCGTACTATATATAGGTCGCTCTTTAAAATTCCCACAAAATTAACTAAAAATAATATCCAATGAAAATAACTCACTAAATAGCTAAGTTATAAGACATTTTGTAATACAACCTAAATAAAGTATTCACAGGCGAATCCGAGGAACTCTCTTTAACAGAGCACAGCACACATAGCATGTTCTAAAGTGCATAATGCAGGATGCTATCCTTATCATTGTCCTCACGAAGAAATCCCTGAAAGGAGATTTATTTTTTGTAATTTCGTGCTTAATACTGATTCTGGACTCGCTTTGAAATGTTTTACATTTACTGGATTTGAGTCTTGGTCTAAAAAACTTAGTAAAGTTTTTTTAGACCAAGCTCAAATCCAGTACCCATTATAATACTATCCGGAATTAAAAGTTAGGGGACCTTGCAATCCTTTCCAGCCTCAGACTTATTATTTCAGACTCCACGTAACGTACAGTTAAACTTATGCCTGAAACGTTCTTTCAATTCTCAGTAGTTTTCAATTATATTTAAAAATAAATATTGTTAGATTCTGAATAAAATAAATGAAACTATATTCTACCTTTTATACAAATTAAATTTGGTACAATTATTTTAATGTTTAAGAATAAATTGGATCTCTATCAAGAGTTTATTCTTAAACAATAAAATAATTGTCTAAAAACGTTTCCTTATCACTAGTAATTTAAATGCGACTGTTTTACTTTTAATTTGTGTCAAGATAAGAATATCTAGTTTTATGAATAATATTGTTTGTATTACAAAATACGAATGCATTAATAAAAGCAGGTATGATATCTTATCATAAATTACAATATTTTTCTTCATAGAGAGCTAAAATATTAAAATTTAATAAGTATATAACTTTATGATGTAAATAGTTATGTATTTCACAATTTTATAACAAAGAAAAAAGGTTTATAAAAAAGGTTTTGTTGCCTCTGTTTGTAAATCCGCTTACCCTCTCTACGGATATCACTAATAGAAAGAGCAGCAAACTAGGATGTTTTGTTTTTTAATTTGTAAATATATTTTACGAAATGGCTGAAATATGACGGTGCTATATCCAATAAATATTTTGGTAAGCCTACATAGCCAACGTTGACTAAGCCTTACTACCTTAACTTACTTTACTTATCAAAACAATAAACCAGAAAATTGTTGATCCTAAAAAGGAACTTAATCTTAAACATTTTAAACTTCACAGTTTTTTTTTATTTTGAACGAGTTTCTGATTATTACAATTTAAAGAAAATATATAATAACAGGTATTCGGGTATTATTTTATGAACCTACCTACCTTTGAGTTCTAGAGGCTTTGGAAGGAGGAAAGTGCTATAAACTTTCCTACTTCAGGTAGCTAATCAAGTCTGGGTCTAAAATATTTCCAGCTATACGCATTCTAAATAATAAATTCGTATACTGAGAATAGTGCATTATGAATGAAATGTCATGGGATTATGAAAAGTAGGAAAAACCGCAACTATTAGTAAAGTTTATTCTGCTCTTTCCCGGAACGTAACACAATTAAAACAGTTGCTATCGAGTCGCGTCACGCACGCCGTGATCGCGATGGCTTGTAATTACGTATTTTGCGTTATTGACATTTAGCCGGGCTCGCAACAACAGGCCCACCGAATAATGGCTATACAACTATGACAAAAATATGTTCACAACGGGTCTGTAATTGCTTTAATGAAGACAGTCACCAAACCGATACTGTCACCGCTCTGTGTTCGAATAGGTTGATATTTAGGCTGTAATATTAATATATGAATAGTTAAAATATATCTAGCATATGTTTCAATAATTAGAATAAATAGGAAAATTTTAACGGATAGACTGTTCAGCTGTGCTGAATTTTGTTCAGATCTGAACAAAATTCGGCCCGGATTAGAGTCCCGAATAGCATAGGCTATTTTATCCCGGAAAATATTTATATATGCAACACTTGCCTCCCTCCACCCCCTTCACAAATGCGTGGGAAGTCCCGGCCGAAAACTCGCGTATAATCGTTCTATATCGAAGTTATTTGGCAATTCAATTCAGTTCACTTCTGACTATTTGCACGCTCCTTGGAGATACTTATATCTACTTCAACAATATTAATTAAAATGATTGCATCTGTGTTTGTATTTTATGCGTTCCTAAATCATTCATATGATTATGAAGAATCTTTGGCGAGATGTTATGCATAGCTCGAGAACGTTTCTCACCCAAAAGACAATATTTTCTTTTAACGTTTGTCCTTAAATACAAACGATTATAATGTGGGCCCTCATACCAACCAAAGTCGTGATGGATTACTTATAATAGCTAGATACATATAAAAAATAAATGAACAGCATAGCATATATTGACTAAAATCTTTTTTTTTATTTTACTAAATTTAATTTACTAAATAATTTAAAAGTAATTATGCGGGCTAGTTAGAAAAATATATCAATAACACACTCACTATTATGTACGATACATTTAATTTCTTATTTTATGTGGTACGTATAATATGTATTTTTACAATATCTTGTTGTGTATAACAGTGTTATCGATCTGCTTTGGTCATTAGTCACTTATTCAGGCAGGCTTCGTGACGGCGTCTATTAAAAACATTTTATCGACTTAAATATTCAGAAAAACATCATGTATTCGTTAACTACAGAGTTTTAAAATCAATTTGTAATTCGGACTTTACATGCAATATTTATTATATTGCCCTACACATCACACGCAAACAGTAATATATAATTGCGACATATATACAACGATTTATTGTTACACAGTAATAGTTTCCATATTCGCCTCCCCTTGCAGTTTCACCTACGTGTTTGGCTAAGAAGGGAGTTTCATGCAGAATTTCGGAATAAAAATCAAAATCTCTGTGCCGAACACTATGTAGATCATGTATCTCTATGACAAATTTTATCAGTTCCGTAGATACATAGATACATACACATAGATTTACGCTATGCTAAGACTTTTTTATTAATGGTGACCACTAATTAGGTTGCTCATTTGCACTTCCGCCATTTATAAATAAAAATAGTATATGTATACTTTAAATTCAATTATAGTTCACATACCCATAATAGTCGCTCCAAAATTTTAATGATTTTTAATCTTTTTCCACAGATTCCAAACACTGTTAACTGCTAATGAAACGAGTGACAATATTCGACGCGAACCATTCAAACTTTCGAAATCTATCTCTCGCAAAAAATATACAGCAGCATGGCGCCGACAGTCCAGCATTATAAAATGATCACCATGGATTTGGATAAAGAACTCCACTTTATGGATAACGACTACAAAATAAACGATGAAAAGAAGTTTGAAAATAATAATACATTACTAAGAAAGGATACTAGTGATGATACAAACAGTGATACAGACTTTGATATAGCTAAATATGAAGCGATGGAATTCAGATCCCGAATAAAGTGGCCGGATTTATTAGCGCAACTATCGTTACACTTAGTGACGATTTATGGAGCGTATCTTATTTTAACTAATAGGGTGAAATTCCTTACAATAATATTTGGTAAGTATTTTAAAATATTCCCTTGAGCTAAAACGTTTGTACATAAGTAACATATATTGGCACTGAGGGAGTAAGATCTCCTTATTTTTATTTGAAGATTTTCAAATCTTCAATCAGAATATACTTCAGTATATTCTGGTTTTACAAAGAGAGTTCGTTCTGGTTTTGGATACATACAGATTCCATCAGGATGTTATCCTTCACCACCGTACATAAAATTAATAAAAAGCACATTAAAATATTATTGATATTTGCGCGGGATTGAATTATTTTATGAATATTCATGCGTCGTAACTATAGTGGCATTATTTACAGTTATTTATCAAAATATAGGTGTTTTTACTATTACATAAAATAACAACAAAATAAAGACAATTTTATTTCCTTATATACAATGGAATAAACCTTGTATAATAAAAAATGACCGTAATAAAAATTGTTGTCTTTATTTTATTTTTCGAAATACACTACACGAATGATACAAAATGTGAGCTATGAGACTGAGCACGTTACAATAGACGAGTACTTTTTGTTCAGATTTTTGTAAAAAATTGGAATACTATCGTCATTGGTACCATTTCGTTAAAATATTTTAATTTCAATTTAAATAATTAATTAAGGGAATATCGCGTTTATCAGCTCGAAAATTTGCAATTTTAAAAAGTGATCAATATGCTGAATGTATATACTTTAGCCACGGTTTTTATTGAAGTTTTTACTATAATTAATAAGATATCGTCAAAATTGCAACACAATCAGAATTGCGTACATTTTACCGTTCGCGTCAAAATTATTACCTCGTATCTAACTGGTCTCAATTTTAAAATATTTTGTTTTAATGACCCCTTGTTTAAACATAATACTTATTGTTCCTTAATGTATAACTTTTTTTACTTGGTGGTAGGGCTTTGTGCAAGCCCGTCTGGGTAGGTACCACCCACTCATCAGTTATTCTACCGCCAAGTAACATTACTCAGTATTGTTGTGTTCCGGTTCGAAGGGTGAGTGAGCCAGTGTAACTGCAGGCACAAGGGACATAACAACTTAGTTCCCAAGGTTGATGGCACACTGACGATGTAAGGAATAGTTAATATTTCTTACAGTGTCATTGTCTATGGGTGATGGTGACCACTTACCATCAGGTGGCCCATCTGCTCGTCCACCAACCTATACCATAAAAAAAAATAACTTATAAACAAACAACTCCACACAAACTTTAAAATTTTCAAACCTTACACACCTGAATCTGCTACCTGAAGCTCAAGCCGGCATTTTTTGTCTATGAATTTGCATTGTCATAAAAGTCCAAGAGGACAGAGCCGCAACACGTTTCTTAATGTTTTAGAAATAAAACGTGATAGGATAAGTAATGTACGAGTATACATACTAATAAGGTATACCTGCTACGTGGGGTCGCCGGTCAGTTTACAGGTACCTGATGCTAAGGGTACAAAAAAAATCTCCTTTTTTAAATCACTGATTTGTTTATATGTATGTTTGATATTAAATTTATAATAAATTTTGCCAGTTACTTTGTCTTGGTAGTAATTATATGTTATATATACTTATCAGATCTTGATAGTTGAATGCAAGAACTAAACAAAGTACCCGTCATATTGCTTATTAAGAATTAACCAAACTCCCATTACAGACCATCGCTAAAACCGTATTAAGCAATATTATAGTTTTACTATTTTTACTGATACAAAAAATACTCCTAAAGTATCCAATAATTAACTTGTGTAGTAATAAATGATGTAGATGATAGAAGGCTCAAATTGTCTATCAATACTGACACTACTTCAGGCGTAAACGAAGAGTTTACTCGGAGTTTACAAACTTTTAATTTTGTTATGATTTTTTTATTCATAAACTTTCCCCCAAGTCCTAAGTCAACATTTTTATCATACTGTAATTACTGATGTAAATGAGTCCTAGATTATGGTTTAATTATTATTGGAATTTTTTATTAGACTATTAAAATGATAAGTATAGTTGAAGTATATTATAAACCTTCCGATAATAAACAATGGCGAACACACGGTTGCAATCGCTAGGAATAATAATTGTTTGGCTGCTTACAAATGTTATTGGCAATAGTTGTTAAATAATGTTTAATGTATTAATTTATTTATTTCCATCTCATGGAACACACTAGTTATAGCTAAAGTTAAAATAATTTATAAAAATATGAAACCGACTTCGAAATTAGAAACAGCTAGTAAACTAAAGATAAAAAATTAAATCTAAAAAACTACTCAACCGATTTCAATGAAACTTGCACTGTTACCTAAGTTGGAGTGTACCTAACTTAGATTAAAAATGATCATCTCAATACAACTTTTAGTTTTCTAGAAACTTATAGACAAGTATATACTTATAAAATTTAGCACACGTGCTTGGAAGCCTAAATCGATCATTCATTCACATTCTAACAATGTTACATACATACAAGTTGAACTGATAACCTCCTTTTTTTAGAAGTCGGTTAAAAAATGACGAAACGCTTCGAAAAAAGGTAGGTAGTGCATAGCGTGGGCCCGGTCGTGTCCAAATAAAAAATTCGAATTCTCGTTCGTTTGAAATATTTTTAGAAGACTCTCAACTCTTACACAATCGAAATCTCTATGATAGCTTTATATAATTGATTGCGCATTTTTAAACGTTCAATTACAACATAGTATAAATATTAACTAAAACCTGAAATGAAAGCGCACGCCTTATATCAGTAGCCCGAAATATCCAAAAAACCTGTCCAAAGTAAATGAATAAATATTTAAGTATAAACTATTAAATGCTGTTGTTGCTGGTGATTGCAAAATAGCTGCTATTGTATTTTCATATATTTGTAGATTTTTTTATAATTTTTATCCCACGAAGAAAACATATGATCACACGCACATAATACAAACACGCAATCATTATGTGCAGACAATGAAGACATTTCATTTCACGCATAAATGTTAAAAAAATAAAATGATGTTGATTAAACGGAAAAACTTGAAAACATGCATGAAAGAACATCCGATCATATGAGATAAGAAATGAAAGCGATAGAAAATAGATGCTTGGAGAATACTAACCTCAATGTTGAGAAGTTTTTAGAAGATTATTGAAATCAAATCTTATATTCGGGTCGGCAAAATCTTAGTCGGTAATAACTCGTTTAATCATCATTATCATTCTCCTGCCGTTATCCCAATTTTATTTGGGGTCGGCGTAACTTGTCCTCTCCTTCCATAATTCTCTGTCGGACGTTATCTAACAATTATAACATAAAGGATAACATTTTTCTAACCGTATCTTCTTTTACATTTTTCTGTAGATATCATTAACTCGTTTAACATATATTAATAATTTTGTATAGGGTTACCACAGAATCGATCTAAACCTATCCATAATTATGATTCGTTAAAAATAATGATTTTTTAGTCGATTCACAAAATTCATATAATCGAGATATTTCGATATTAAATCCATGAAGTTCGATGACACGACAATTCAACAGACGGCCATGTTTGATGTATACAGGTGCGTTCAAAAATAATTTCGTGCAGGGGTCGGTAGTTAATATAATTGTTTTTTGATTTGTATAATTTTCCTTATTTTACCCGATCGAAGCCGAGTTTTCATCCAAAAATTTTCGATAACATATAAGCATGGTTAAACATTGTCATTAGTGATAAAAAATACAATTATATATTATCGCTAATAAATTTTTGACGTCCTAGTTTTTGGGCGGTGGTGACCATATACCAGATAGCACATATGCAAGTTCGCCAACATCTTTTATAAAATAATAACAATTGTGGGAAATATGTATGCAGATATTTAGACATCAGGAAATATCTGTCAACTAGACAATTATGTTCCATAAATTTCATTTATTGGAAAGAAAGTGAAACTTTTACTACAACATGAAGCCGATGCCTAGTTAGGTTAGGTTAGGCAACTAGTAAATTCTATATAAATGACTATTTCATATAGAATAAAGTTAATGCAATTGAATTAAAATTATAGAAGCAATATCACTTATTCGTTGTAATGTACAAAACTTAAATACTAAAAATATGAATCACAAAATTATTTCCCTTTCATAAAAGTTCTATTAAAACGACTTAAAAAAAATCATCTTCTTGAAACATTTCTAACGAATTACGAAATGCAAATCTCATTTGCGTAATGAAATTGTGCTTAGTATATTTATAACGCTGTTTTATATGATCAATTCAGGTAATGTATTAAGTGCGTTTTTCCATTTACTAAATTATTCTATCTCACAAATGTATCGTGGACATTATTGTACTATAATTGTCATAAATATGCAGTAAATCTAATATATTATATAGCATAAATGGTATCCAATACAACTATTATATTAATGAACATTTTCTATTCGCCGAATAAATAAAACTTCGTGATAAATTTTCTTCTAATATATTCTCTTGATGGATTCATAACAATCATTTTTATAAAATTTGACGCGCGATTTTTAGCCGGGTATCCCTTGCTACCGCTGAGGAATTATCCGGGTAAAGGAACCCGTACCCAGATGGGTCAGACAAAAAAAAAACAATCGTTCTTATTTAAAAAAAATATATTTAGAATGATGTGCTAATTCGATGTGTATTATACAAATTGTATAATTCGTACTAAATACTTTTTATGATTGTTTCTGTTGTTTATTTTCAAATACTTGGATTATAAATTAACATTTTTCCTATGTCGCACTATTAACAATAGGTTTTATTTTTATATACAATAGTTGAGCGGATTAGCTAATGACCGCCTGTCAGTAAGTGTTTACCGTCGTCACTGCCACCGTCTATAGGCATTAGCTCTGTATGAAATATTATATTTGTTTTAAATTAATTAATCAATAACACGTAAAGGCCGCGCTACACGCCGTCAAACATATAAATAAATAAATAAATGACTTTAAGTGTTAAAGTCTTTCATATTATTCAAGTAGGTATGTGTTCTTAATAATAATTTGTGTTATTTATTTCACACAGCTATTGGCACAATATATACATCGGGCTTTGGAATAACCGCAGGCGTACACAGGCTTTGGTCTCACAGAGCGTACAAAGCGCGGCTGCCGTTTAGGATTTTACTTGCCATACTTTTTACAATAACAGGACAAGTGAGTATATTTTGTTTTACCTTCACTTTCAATATAGAAAATTATTTCTAACATATTTTCTTATAAAAATACTACTGATAATACCTATGTAGTTTCGTTTCAACTGGATATGCTTGGACGTATCCAATTGATATCAAAACGATTATATAATCGACGGCCCCTTTCATCGCTTAGTCTAGTCGCTATTGTTAATTTCTATATAGATACAAGAAGCTTAATTCGGGTTTAAAAGAATGATGACAGGTATCACTTAAATGAAGAATAAAGGTTTTTGCGTTCGAGCGAAAAAGCATAGATGTTGAGAATTCCATGTAAAACCCGAAATTGGGAGTTTTTATTTATTTTTATACGTCAAAATAATACAACTACGTTAGATAAAATTATACAAGAAGACAAGCTACTTATTAAACAGGGTTCCGAATATTGGAGTCAATTGTACGAATTGACCTCTCATCATTGTAGAGCGTACTCGAACGATGTAAATGTGTTGAACACCAACGGCCTCTATGTTTATTATGCTATGTTACGCAATTGTTTATACAAACAACAAGAGAAAATGCTAATCCTAAAATAAAATCTTAAAATAAATTCAGTAAATATAAATCGATTCCTACAATTTAATTTGCTTCTGGATTTTGAATTAATTTAATAGGCGGTTTATTTATTCATTATTCCAATGTGTTCGATTTTAAAATTTAAATGTATGCAGCTTATCATTTTCATTCACAATATTTGATATTTTATCGACAACTATATCAACGTTGAAATAAAATTAAACCGCCGGTTGATCTTTTAAATAAAATCGTTTTATCTGGATCAATTGTCAGTGGATTTTAATAATGATAATAAACTGATAAATAAATTTTCAGAATTTATAAAGTATTATAAGAATAGTATTATAAGTATTATATTAACATAAGAATTAACAACATTAAATACTTAAATATATATATACAAATATAAACTAAAAGTAGTTACTGTATAAATCTTGACCGCGTGGAATGGTGGCAAGAATGCTAGCAGCATTTCCCCGTTGAATCGCAATTCCGATCCTCTGGGCAAAAAACGAACCAGCCCTCCTGTCACCAGTGGAGGCAATGAGGCGAGGTGTTATATAAGTACATTCAATTATTATTACAAAATTAAGGTGACTTACAAATAGTGAATTTTATAATTATTAAATTAAAGTCGAAAATTGTTTACTTAGTTTGAATCAGTACTATATCAGCGAATTAAGAAAATATGACTACAAAGCGTTTTCATGTCTATTTAAAATGAGATGAGAGATGATTTTATAGACAATTATATGTTTACTGACAAATATATGCTGTATAGCATACTAACGAGACAATATGTCACTTAATTCTGATATTCTACAAAAATGATAGATATATATTATTACACTGTGTAATTGTACATACCGTGAGATTATAATCTATATATATTTGCGATATTCTATTTTGCGATAGGGTTAACTGGCCAAAGGGTTAAATGCCTGATTGTAAGCCGTAACACACTGCTTACATTTAACGTGCATTATCGTCTATCAAAATTATAAGATTGAAATGTGTTTTTTGGTACAAGCAGTCACGTTATTTCGACAATATATTTTTAATAAGTACTCAGAATTATATTGGGCTATTTACTTTTATTTGAGGATATTAGGTAATATATGAATTTCAAACATGCATGTGGTGAATTGCCCGTTATATACCTACTTAATATTCACACAAGAAATTTGGTTATAGTTCAAAATGAAATAAGTAATTGTTATAAGATAAATTTATCTGTTTATAGTTATGTTAAGTTTAATCATCTAAAGTTGTGTTCAATTTTGCTTAAAAAACAATTTAAAGGAATGGAAATAAATAAGCACCGTACAATTTGCATTTGTGACAGTTCCCTTTAGAAAAATATTTTATTTGGTAATAATAAATAATATTTTAATGGTGTTAAACCAAGTGAGCTGTCGGAATATTTGTGCAATTTATTTTTAAAATTATTATTTATTGTTCAACGACAAAGGTGCTTAATAAGTTTAAAGAAAAAATAAATAAATTTCTCGGCAGACATGGGAGATAGGTTACGTGAGGTGTACGCGAGCCATATTTATCGGTAACGCCTAATCGAGCAAGATTAACTACGAACTTACATCCACCTCTTAACTGTACAAAATATACAAAGCCGTATTGAAAATAAACGACAATAATTAATCTGTTTAAAAAAATTCTGGATATAACAGTCAGAGGTTTTATTTATTTATTTATTTCCAGAAAGACATTTACACGTGGGCATTGGACCACAGAGTACATCACAAATACTCCGAGACAGTGGCGGATCCACACGATGTGCGAAGAGGATTCTGGTTCGCTCATGTCGGTTGGTTATTCCTGACGCCTCATCCAGCGGTGGAAGACAGACGAGTGGCCTTGAGAAAAGTCTCTAATGATCTCATGGATGACCCCGTAGTTAGATTACAAAGGCAGTATGTGTCAACTTAATATATCATAATCAATCTGAAACTTGTGAAGTTATATTTATAGTAACAGCCTTTGGATTTCCCGCTGCTGAGCTGAGGCGTACTCTCCCTTTGAGGAGAAGGCTATGACTATATACCACCACGCTGCTCACACGGGTTTTATGGATTTAAGCTGTTTCGAAGCTATTATATTTTACATTTGAATACTAATAATTTAAGTCATTCGTCATCAACCTTTCATAAGAGAATATATTTTTAATTTTATTTTTTTTCTTCATTCACAGATTCTTCATTCCTTTATTTATATTACTCAATGTTGTACTGCCCATTGTGATACCAATGTACTTTTGGGAAGAAACGCTTCTGAACAGTTTCGTTGTGAGCTTCGTTACGCGATTCACGGTGACACTTAACATCGCTTTCTGCGTCAACAGCTTCGCACACTTATGTGGAAATAAGCCATATGACAGGTTACACTTTTAATTTTTAACCTAGCTTTAATCAAAATCAAAATATACTTTATTCAAGTGGGTTTTTACAAGCACTTTTGAATCGTCATTTAACAATTAAGTGAAGCTACCACCGGTTAAATAATCACTTTTGATTTAACTTAAATTTTATTAAGCTCTTCCAAATGGCCTAGCAAGGAGCACGGCTTCACTAAAACTACATAATAAGCTATTTCAATCAAGTGAAACCTTAAATGTTCAATATATTTTTATCATCTATTTTCTATTATCTAATTCAACGAATGTTACTTGAACATTATCCTATAACTAAGAATATATTCATGGAAATTATTTAAAAATAGCAGTAATGAGTATTATAATGACATCAAATAAGTTAAAACGTTCTTCGTAAGGTCAAAATGTTCCTAAGAAGGCCAGCCTAACTAATTATTTTAGGGCTTATTCTTTTTTGAACTGTAGGTAGATTAATTATCTTGGGTTTTCTTTTTAAATAACTGGGTTTCGAGCCAAAAATATATTGAGCTATTTGCGACCAGCCATTTTTGAAACATGCGTAATATTTATAACAGGATATCTTAGTTAACGAGAACAATAAAGAATAAGAAGATTTTAATTCACAACAATACAAGTCAGTTCCAGACAGTTTGACGGAATTCCGGACAGTTTATATTTAGTTAATTCTTTAATTACTTTTTGTACCATTAAGAAACAGAACTGAAGGGCATTAAAGTTTTAATTGCCAATCGAAATATCTTAAAATATCATCAAAAGCCTTTTGATACCGTTTGTTTAATTAGCTATCACCGTTAAGACAGCAAGCCCTCTGTCCCATCTCAAATTTAGATCTCGTATAACGTATAATTTATATCCCTTGAACTCAAAATATTTTGGTTTCCTCAGATTTATCAAATCAGTCGAGAACTCGATGGTGAGCTTGGCAGCGCTCGGGGAGGGGTGGCATAATTACCACCACGTCTTCCCGTGGGACTACAGGACGTCGGAGCTCGGAAGACTGAACTTATCAACTAAGTTCATCGATATTTTCGCTAAGATTGGTTGGGCATATGATTGTAAGAAATGTTTTTGTAACATCATTGAATAAATTCTTAGATTATAAATGATTTAGGATGTCTTGATATGGATATGTAATACAACAACAACAACAGCCTGTAAATTCCGACTGCTGGGCTAAAGGCCTCTTCTCGCTTTGAGGAGAAGGTTTGGAACATATTCCACCACGCTGTTCCAATGCGGATTGGTGGAATACACATGTGACAGAATTTCTATGAAATTTGTCACATGCAGGTTTCCTCACGATGTTTCCTTTCACCGCTGAGCACGAGATGAATTATAAAGACAAATTAAGCACATGAAACAGCAGTGCTTGCCTGGGTTTGAACCCGCAATCATCGGTTAAGATGCACGCGTTCTAACCACTGGGCCATCTCGACTCTTATATGATATGTAATACGAACGGGGTGAATGACATGTTACAAGTATGTATGAACGTAAATGGGTGAAATACGAGGAATATTGTAAGAAAATGAAATGTATATGAACTCTGTAACAAGAAAAACGGAGATGACAAAATTAAAACGAAATTAAATATAAACAGATTCAAAACTAAATATTTCTGAAGACAGCACTAAATAGGTCCGCGGTCGTTTTATTTTTATATAGGTCAAGTATAACACACGACGTAGAATTGAAGATCAATTTAAATATTTTTTGTTAATAGTATTAAGCAATCCAGCTCTTTGTTCATGCAAACTAAACTGATTGTCACATTTAAAAGGTAGATATAATATGTAGAACGTTCAAGAGCTATGCAATAATATTAAGCATGTGTACAGGAAGCAAAACAAAGTAAATTGTAATAGCAAAGAGTAAAGCACAATAAAAATATAGTAATATCAAATAAAAAGAAAATAAAATAAGAAAAAAATGGTAGTTGACCTCGCAAAACATTACATTATCTACAGTATAAGCTGAGGTTTTTTAACTAATAAAGATTTAAATTTAAGTTGTTGTCCTCGGAATATAGTGAAAGTAATATACATTTAACAATGGTACTAATGGTAATATTATGAGGTATTTTAATTTTAAGCTGGATTCAATTTTTAAGTTCATCTTGATAAAATTTTTCCTTATATGTTTCAGTAAAAGCAGCTACACCATCTATGATCCTTAAGAGAGCAAATCGAAGTGGGGACGGCAGCTTCGACGGTATGGAAGAACCTGATCCGACTTCAAGTATAAATTGTAAAGCCACAGACTAACTCAGAGTATATAAAAATGTATAACGCTTTTGATGTTTCCACGACCACTGACTGTACGCATAATATCTACTTTGGACTTATATGAATTTTACTGTCAATAAATTTAAATGTATTAAAATAAAACAAGCCTAAGTGTAAATTGAATTTTGCAATGGAGTTCTAAACTTTCAATTACGCCTTAATTGTACCCAGAATAAACATGTATAATTTGTAATGTGACGTTAAATTGTTTAAATTAATTTAAAATAGTTACTATACGATATATAAAGGAATTAAAAAGTACTTTAAATATTTTGTAATTAACTGAAATCAATTGTTATAATGACGTAAATAAGTAGTTCAAGTACAGAATTAATATATTAATGATAATGTAAAATGGTAAATAACCCAAACCAATATATGTACTGTTTGCGATTATAATAAAAAAAAATCAACGAATATAATGTTAAATCCCGAATTATTATGATTAATGTATTTTTTTATTATGTTATATTATATCTTATGCAGGTCATGCATAAAAAGCAGCCCTTTTTTAATAAGAAGAATCTTTTAAGAAAGCAAGTTTAATGCTTCAAATTTAAAAAAAAAAGGAAAGTAATAAAGTAAGAAACATATGTATGTATGTAGCTGTACCACATTTTGAAATAAATATGAAAGCTTAAACTTAAACCGCTTGAAAGTGAATGTATTAAGATGGGCTGTCCCGACTTGAATGGTCTTTGAATAGTGTTTACCCCGCTAAGCTGAATAACCATAAACCATGCCAAAAAACACGTAAGCTAGAATTAATTCAAATCTGGAATACCGCCATCTTCAGGAATTGACAGCTAACGTCACGCACGTTAATCGCTTAATATTAACATTGAAATTAATAATCTGTGCCCTCTTGGCCAATAAAAAAAAACATTGTAATTGTGACAAAATGACGAAAATGGGAAAGAAAGCAGAAGACTAATTTAGTTCACTGATTAAGTCGAGACGATCGCGCTGGTGTATTAACAAGGGCTTTTAACTTTTTTTGTTCGTTTCTGAGAATATTATTATGAAATAGTTTGATTCGATAATTGTCATAATTGTAAAATTGTAATTGTGGTGTGTAGTCGATTAGAACATCTTTATAAAAACATACAGTCAACGTAATAGATGTAGGTTAGAGTCTAGAAGAAAAAAAAAACTTTTTTTGTCTATTATTTGTGCCAAAGAAGCACGGATTATTTACAGAAAATACTTACTTGAGAAATTTAATAATATAAGAAGACATTAATGTTTTTTGAAAAGAAAAATTGTTATGCTATATATAGCAAACTCAAACTCAAACCTCATAACACCGAGGGCCTACAGGTGCGTTGCCGGACTTAAATGTTTCCAAGTCGTGAATAATTGAAAGAACCACTACCAATTTTTTTTAACATTGACATCTACTATGAATTTACAAAAAAAATAAGAAATATCAATATTTCTGCCTAAAAATATATAGAAATTACTTAAATCACAATGTAAATAAAAATATAAAGAACGAGTAAGAACCAATAAAAACAACTTGACAAATTGATTAGTCTCAATGTGATTTGTTTTGAAGTGAAGCATAAAAATGTTACTTTGAAAGGTTAAAGATTAGTTTGATTTATATTTTAAAGCTGTATTGCAATTAGGCTTTGAAACATGGCGAATCAATCCATTAAACAAGAACGAGAAATTGCACAAGATTAGCACTGCGTTAGTATAGCCCAACTTCTTGCTTCTCAAACACAAGAGAATAGAGAGGAGACTATCAAACGGCTCGGTTGGAAATGAGAAATGATTGAGATCGTATAGATTATCAACGAGATAATCTTTGACTCGCTAGAAGAATGCTTCTAGTGTTGACTTGAATCAAGCAAAGTTTCTATACAATTGACGATTGATTAGAGCTCGGATTATTTCGTTGTCATAGCTCGAATATAATACATTATTTATGAACATTGTGACCAATTGTTGAATGCTGAAGCAACTTCTTGATTGTGATACTTTAAGGACAAACCTGAGGCACTACATTCATTGAATCGTAGTAATATTTCAGAAATATGACATTTTTAGCGACTACTCACTGTTACTCTTTACAAATGACTTCTTTTTGGGCATATATTACTAAATAAAACCTATTAATTATGTTCAGCAAAAGTTTTTAAAAGATAATATCACGAAATATAATTCGTTATGATACACTGAAAACAAATGATAGTCGTGTTACTGATTTTGAGTTAGATGATCTATTCATATTTAGAACTAAAATAATTTTTGAAATATAGATTTGATATCTCTTCTATCAATCATTTACAGTAGCGGTGGTGATCCGTTACCAACAGGTAGACCATAGGCCAGAACCTCAGCATTTCAAAGGGACGACTCAAGTTCAACACATTATTTGCGAGGCCTGGTAATAATTAGTAACCATGGTCACATTATTATTAAAAAGAAAAAAAAAACACTTAAAACTCGATTAAACGCAATTATAAAATTTATAACATTACTGCAACTGATTAATTCGTCAGGCTTCGAATGTCGTTAGTGAAGCTCAACAGATTAAGTTTTCAAACTAAATTATTGTGATTTCCGACTACGACTGACACTTTAATACAATATGAAATCACTTCAGAATTTGCTTAATACGAGCTGTTCCCACGGGGTTATCCGTGTGTTTTAAATTTATTTTTCTTTTATGTTATTCATTCTATATAGAATTCTAGGTACTTGTATGCAATAACTCTTTATATAAATTTCATTATAATTGTATTCAGTGTACACAAAATCTATTATATTTGACGGCGCGTAGAATGTTCTGTTTCTAGGAAGCGAGCATCGCTTCTATTTTGATTTTGTTTGGAAATAAATCGAAATGTCACCAATGTTTTACTATTGCTTCGATCTATTTGGAACTCATGTAATCATTGGAAACCAACTATTTTCACCAACATAAATACGAATTTTAGTATTTTATCATCCTATATAATTTGCTAAAATGTTATTTCAGTATAAATAACTCTTACAGGAATGAACGGTAAGTTCATTAAAAATATTTTTACATTTCTTACATTTTACAGAAAAAACGGATGTTTCTTCTGTAAAATGTAAGAATTTAGTCGAAAATAAGATTAAGATTTACGTTTTCGGATGAAACGGCGTACGGAGGTGTATCCTGCAAAATTAGAAAGCGTTTCGGCAAAATCACTGTATATTCAAATAGTCACAAATCACGGAAAGGCACTAATTACGGAGACTTGAAATTCTAAGCAGTTTCTAGAATGGTTGTGTCACGACCAACGTTTACTATGTAACCGAATTAAAAGCACGCCGTCCACCTCCACTTGACTGCACAGCGTTAGAGAAACACGCTACAATATACGAATTAATGATAATACTAGATAAATGTTATTACAGAATGAATCCTTCATTTCTTTAAAATGTACTTACATCGCGGGTCTTTTAAATTTGTTAGAGTGGTTTTATTCACGATCATATTCGTTTTGACTACATAAGAAAACGATCTGGCCTAAAATCCAAATATTTTGGAACAACTATCTGAAAAAAATGTTCATTGTTATTACTGTAAACGGTCCAATTAATAGTTTATTATTTATGTAAATACACCGTTGATGGAATAGTAATACTTATATTTATTCTAGTCTAGTCCTACCTGTATTTGTGTTGTTGATGATTAAAATATACAATATTTATCATTTAATTCGAGTGTTTCATTCAAAAGTTCATATTTATTTTATATCTGTTATAATTTATTTATTTAATTAATTAAAAGTTATTCCTTTTTGAACATACATTGAGATATTTTTTCAAGTTCATAATCAAAGTCAAAATTCGAAATCAAAAACATATCCATATAGAAGCGCTTCACTCACGCTATTATTAGCCACGTCCCACAGACAAACATGAAACTTCATAAAATGTGTTTGACTTTCTATCAAATATCTCGTTGTGCTATTTAAAAACAGATTTTTAGTAATTTTGAAACTTGTGACAGGTTTTGTTTTAATTTAATTTTAAGCTGAGGACGGCGCCGCTCTCCATCCTGCCAGTAACTTTATTCCGCTCTCTAATATTAATTCTTTGTTAAATCGTAACACCTTTAGTAAATTAAAAACGATTGGAGCTCTTCAGACCATATAAAACCGTAGCCGATCTTCTAAGTGTCACTATGGTCCTATAGTCTGACAAAAATCGAGTTACGCTATTATTATATATGATTCTTATATCAAATACATTAATAAAAAATAATTGGAGTAATTAGGATAAAGATTTTCTTAAAATATATGAATCTTCATCATACAAAATAAATAGTTTATTTTCGTTTAAAAAAAAGACACTTTATCACATATTTTTACTAATTACAGCAAAATATAAATTGACAAGGATCCCTTGGCTTATATTGTGTGAGCAAGTCAACGATATATTCGTCTATCCACTTTTTCAGTCAGTTAATGCATTCTAAATATATTATTATAAAAACTCAATATTATATATTATTTTATTATTGAATGTCAGTTTTTTTCCGCAAATGCCAAATACGTAAATATGTTTTTCCTTTCTGTTTGTGGAATATTCACTCCTAAACCTTTGACGTTTTTCATTTTCCACAGATTTCTTTACCACACGCTGGTTTGAGATAAAGCAGATAAATTGCTTTTCCTTTTGTTTAAAAATTTTGACATACATAACAACACAGATTCCTTACCTACTTGCAGCTTCTGTTACCTTTATAATTGTTTGCTAATTTATCTGAGTTTATATTTGAAAACGAAACATAACTTATATAAGGCTTCTTACAATTGATCCATCTTGATTCGTCGAAACGAATCCTTTGGTGAAAGGTTGACATAGTAATTTATCAAAATAAATATATATATATGTTAAAATATTGTTTGTAAAAAAGATTGAAAGAAAAATAGTATAGTATTACTCAACTAGACATTTATTATCTGTGTACATATTTTACTTCAATTACAAATAATCGGCAAATCATCGGATCAGCGAATAAACGCTGTTCTCATTCGTGTCTAGCTAATACTGGCCAGCACTAACAAAGTATAATATGACTCGCATAATTAATAATTCAATACTAAAGTTATAAACACAGTATCACAATAAATTTTCCATTTGCTAAATCGATTATGTACAAATTGTTTTCATTGGTTAATGAATATTAAAATCTAACACACGTGTTTATTTAAGTACTTATTTCATAATATTTATAAAAAACAAATAATCAAAAAATCAAAAAATCAAAATCAAAATAAACTTTATTCAAGTAGGCTTTTATAAGCACTTTTGAATCGTCATTTTACAATTAAGTGAAGCTACCACCGGTTCGGAAAGTAGATTCTACCGAGAAGAACCGGCAAGAAACTCAGTAGTTACTCTTTTTTAACATTTAAAAAATACAACGTCATGTCAATTAAATACAATTATTTCAATTAATGTATCCTGCTTGGAAGTCAACGGGTATTAACTCCACGCTTTTTTATCATCTACAAAATCTTGTATTGAATAGTATGCTTTTTCTACCAATGTATTTTTAACAAACGATTTGAATTTACTAAACGGCAAAGTTAAAAATTTCTGCGGAATTTTATTATAGAAACGGATACCTTGCCCCAAGAAGGATCCATTGACTTTGCGGAGTCGGAAACTTGGCGTTATAAGTTTATCCTTACTTCTAGTGCATATACAATGATTATCACTGATTTTATCAAAGTGATCAATGTTACTGTGAATATACATGATATTGTTGTAAATATATTGCGACGCAACAGTAAGTATTCCTACTCTGTTAAAAACATCCCGAAGAGAGTCTCTAGCTCCAAGATTATAAATAAACCGAATTGCTCTCTTTTGTAAAATAAAGACAGATTCAATATCTGCAGCGTTACCCCAAAGTAATATGCCATATGACATAATACTGTGAAAATAACCAAAATAAACTAAACGAGCGGTATCAATATCAGTTAGTTGTCTAACTTTTCTAACCGCGTATGTTGCGGAGCTGAGTCTTCCTGTTAGGGATGATAAATGAGAAGTCCACTGAAGTCTGGAATCCAATTCTATTCCTAAAAACACCGTAGTATCAGCTACTTCAAGACGGTCACCATTTAAAGATATATAATAATTTTGCTTGCTAACATTAGGTAGGGTAAAAACTACACATTTTGTTTTTTGAGCATTCAAAACTAAATTATTTACTGTAAACCAATTGTGTATCTGTGATAATGCACCGTTCACATCGTCATAGTCATTTTTTTTCCTGTCAACCTTAAAAATCAGCGAAGTATCGTCAGCAAACAACACTATATCACAAATACCCTTAACATAGAAAGGAAGATCATTTATATATACTAGGAATAGAAAGGGACCCAAAATTGAACCTTGCTGGATTTGCATTATTGCATTGCATTAATGAAAACTTGCTGGATTCTTTGACTTAAATATGAAGCGATGAGATCAAGAGCTTTACCTTTAACACCGTAATATTTGAGCTTATAAAGAAGCGTTTCGTGTTCTACACAATCGAATGCTTTAGATAAATCACAGAATACTCCAATAGCGTTCTGTGATTTCTCCCAAGCATCGTAAATATGTTTGAGAAGCGCAATTCCCGCATCAGTTGTCGAGCGACCTCTTCTAAAACCGAATTGCTCACCATGAAAAATAGCATTTGTACCGAAATGGACGAGAAGTTGATTTAAAATAATTTTTTCGAAAATTTTACTTAAGGATGGGAGTATTGAAATAGGTCTGTAATTACCGGGATCGCTTCTGTTTCCAGTTTTAAAAAGTGGTAAAACTTTACTACATTTTAACAAGTTAGGAAATGAACCCGTGTCCAAACTCTTGTTAAAAATTACTGCTATATACGGAGCAATATCGTATATGATGTTATTAAAAAATTTTACCGAAATGCCCCATATGTCGTTAGTTTTTTTAATATTTATAGTTTTAAATACTTTTATGACATCTATTGCAGAAACCGTTTCAAATGAAAAATCAATAACGCATTTAGAAACACTATTATTTAATAACCTAGCTGCATTTGATGTAGATGATTTTAAATGAAATGTTATTTTATGGGGTACTTTATCAAAAAATGATTCAAATAAATTAGCAACCTCTAATTCAGAACTCGTGTATCTACTACCTGTGTTCAATTCTATTGGTATAATACTATATATGTATAATACTTAGGTACTTACATAAGTATATAGATACATATCTATACTTACAACTTAGTTATAAAGGCTAAAGCAATGAATTGATTTTGATGAAGCTGAAGATATCCTAAGAACAAACATAGAATGAAACCAGCCTTCTAGGGCGTATAAATAGGCTGGAGTATTGTTATGATTTTTTTCATGTAATATTGTAGTGTTTAGAAATAAAACACGGTCTCGATGTATAACCTTTTACTGCGCAGACACGAATCAACCGTCTCACATACTTTTTTAATAATACCCCCATTACAATATACAATACATATACATACAATTCAGAATATAATGACTCAAAATAAAAGACACAATCCGAACTGCAATGGCCCAGTTGAAAGAACATGTTACTTTAGCCGAATAATACGAGTTCGAGCCCGAACAAGCATTATCGCATTTCATGTGCTTAGTATATAAGTCTCTATATAATTGTTTCATTATTTATCTCGTACTCGGTGGTGAAGGAATTTTTAAGAAAATTTTCTTGTGGCTGATGTTATGCCACATAGTTATTCTACCATATAATATTACCATTTGTCAACTGGCGTTGATTAATGTTACAGGTGAATTCAAAACTCACCAAAAAATATATCAAGTTTTTCAGCAGAAATATTCTCAGTCAACAGCCTGAAGTCTGGAATTTGGGAGTTAGTACACACTTGTGTTGTTTCATCGGAGTGTACTAAGCAAGTACGTATTCCCAGTTATATTGGAATTGTCGTCCCATCGGACGACGGTAGTGGGAGAACAGAGAGTGCATCTGTGTTTGACGTACTCGTTTACGCTTGTGTATTTAACAATAGTATGTCCTAACGAATTCGATACTTTTCCTTGAGATTGGCCGCCGAGATCGAAATCACTTGACAGTACTTCATATATGTAACGCTTGAGTTGAGTGGTGTTTTTATTTATTAAATACTTAATATCTAATTGGTTATTATGTAATACAATAATAATATATAATTATATATTTCTTGTCGTGTTGTTTTCTTAAGGAAAATAATGTAAGAAACATTTAAAATGAACGTAATCAGAACAGTAATGAGGGAACAATTATTATTTCCCACAATCTTAAACATAATTAAAAACTAATTAGAATTGGGTTGAAGTAGCAATTATTAATTTATTTTTATATATATGTAGAGCATGTTCTAAGAAATTACTAGAAACGCCGCGGCTTGAGAGATACAAATATAATGTTTTATTTGTAAAAAAATAAGTTAATGATTTTCACGCTTGCCACGCTAAAAATCTAAATTTAAAGCCACATTATGCAAGCTCAACACTAAATCAATACTAAAACATTCGAATAAGCATCAACAAATCGTTGACATGATGACTAGCTCGTTTTGGTAACATAGCGACAATGCATGGGAAACTTTTCAGTCAGAGACCACTCGTTGGCAATTTCACGCTACGCTTTTTCTATATCCCTGTGCAAACAGGATATAAACATATTTAAAGACTCCTTGGATTAACACAGTCGCTTAACTTTTAGCGTGATAATTTACAAAAGTAACGAACGTGTCGTCTATTTTACTTTAATTGTATATGGAATGAAAGAAGCTCGAATGGACGGGTCGACAGAGTGCGCTCACTAATCCCGAACACGTACCTTAATACATAGGCAACGAATGAAAAAAGGGATTAGAGATGCCCTATAATGCACGACGAGTGGACCATGCCTGGGAATCCACGCTATACTTCTTTTGATTAAATATTGAAAATATTGCTACAAGAAATAAAGAATTGAATTAAAATTGCAGCAATTTATTCTTTATTTCTTGCAGCAATATTCAATGTATTCAACGTCAAGTCAAGACGAATATATTTGCGAAGACACTAAAAGCGGCACCACGTAGATCCTTATTCTACCCGTGCGAAACCAACGGATAGCTAGTGAACTACAAAAGGATCTGATTTTGATCTGAACTTGTTCAGCTAGTAGCGAAAGTTTCATCTTATTACAAAAGAACTACATAAAGCGATCAAAAGTTATTATTGACATATTGCTCTAGACCATATCGGAACGAAGATATTTTCTATTGTATTTCAATTATGCTTTTATTTTCTATGACACTTTGTAGTTTCATTTCGTGTGTTTTATATAACAATACTTAAAGCATTGTCTTATAAAATATTGACTAACGGCTCGGACTCGTAGTTGCCCGATTCCAATCAAGCTGTGCTGTGCTCACTGTGTAACAAGCACGCCTCACTCATCGTTGTGTTTTAATTTTTATTGACTTGAGATTGTTTGTAATACGATTGAATCACCACATCTCATCTTTATTACTGGAAAATATTTTAAGCAATGTGAATTTATCAACTTTATGTCGAACTCGTCACAGATCAAGTAAATATTGTGCAAACAAATCGGATATTAATGAAGTATTTAGTCGAAACAACTGGACTTTTTGTATAGAAGCTTCTGTTTAGATTTAAAAAAAAAACTGGTAAACTCACTTACGTTTTATCTCTTAGTTAGACATGTAGACAGATTAGTTTAGCGCGATTATTATTATTTGATTTTATATAATGTCAGTAAATTAATATTATGCACTTTTATTTATAAAATTCTGTGAGCATCGTAATATTAGACTAACTTGAAAATAATACATGGATTCTCTTTTCAGTTTGGTGAGGAAGATAAAATCTGCAGACAGTGTACAGCTCCATGTTACATGGTGCACTCGTATCTGTAAAGAGCAAATGTAAATACAGCTGGCAAAATAAATAATCTAGTACACGTTTGATATTAAGCGAGAATTAACCGGCTCATTCCAAGGAAGTTCCTCAATAAACGATCCGGTGCTTACAAAACTTCACAGAACTATTAGAAAACTTCTATACAGGATGCAAAGTTTTTTCATCTGATGGATGTATTGAACTTAGAAGCGGATTCAGAGAGCGTATTGTGTTTGTGCCGTCATGAGGATACCCTGCATCTAGCGATAAAACTGAACGATCCAGAATAATATCTATGTGCCTGCGGGCGGTCGAAACTATAAATGGCGGATTTAAAAATCAATTTCAGTCGTTTCGGTCTCAGAATTTTAATGCTATACACCATCTGTTTGAATAATTATTAAATTTGTTTGGAAAATATCGGCTACAAGAAAAAATATATTGTTTTAGTGATGTCGATCACAACATTTATGGAGGCGAGTAAATAACGTAATATGCAATATATATAATAGGTATATTATTATACAAAGAGATTCACGAAAGCCAGGTGTGATATTAAACATAATTAATGATCTATTGTTTATTGGCTAACAAACCTAAAGCTGCAGTGCCGATGTAATGACCATCACGTGGTATGTAGAACCGTTTATAATGGGCTAAGCGTTGAAACAATATTACTATACCGTCAGAATTTAAAGACATTATTATTCGTTATACGATTGAGAAGTGAGTGCATTTTTAACAGCATTTTTTATTGTACATATCTGCAAAAAAATTGTAACTCAATATCTAATTTAATATTTTAATTCTGAAAAGTTACTTACCTACATTTCATCATTAGACCTTTAGATTCTACAAAAAATTAAACCCAAGTAAATAACTTTTGTAACGTACGTCACTCAACGTCAAGCATTGGTTTAAGTAATTTTTTACAACACTACGGGTATTTTTAGACTATTTATACAGAATAAATTATTTATAGAACATCAAATACCTTATTCGTTTTAAAATCTTTTGTATACTATTTACAATATTTTTGGTACTGTTCTATATTTAAAAGTAATGAAAACTGGTAATAGTAAATACAAGCGTGTGGACAAATAATAAAATTTTTGAATTAATCCTTACCACACCGAAGTATCTATCAGTACCAGTGAAGGACAAACGCAGACGGCAAACTCCCGCTGACATGGCACACCGGTGACATTCAGATTTCTTCTTAATATAAATAACCGTCTCTACTTTGTGTCTATACACATCCAAATATTTTTTATTTAATATCAAATAAAAAAGATGATACATGTAAGGCTGTTCATGAGCTTAATTTGAGTCTAAAATTCATCTTATCTAAGATCAATTTTATTTTTTATCTTGCCGTAGGGAATCCACCAACATGCACCTGAGCCCCGGGCGAAATATTCTCCGATACTTCTTAATCGAACGGTACGACATTTTAAGACTGTTATTTTATATATAGTAAGAGATCAGGCGAGGAAATATTAAAAAAAGCTCTAATACACATTATTTTCTTCTACACCAGCAACCCACGCCGGCTACGCACCAATGAAATGCTGATACCTACTTAATATACTACAGTTTTCTTTTATTACGACATCACATTAGAAACTTCTAATATTTTCAGTATTTCTTTAGTATATTGTCCATGTATTATATACAAAAACCTTTCTCTCGAATCACTCTATCTATTAAAAGAAACGCATCGAAATCCGTTATGTAATATGAAATATCTAAGCATACATATGGACAGACAAGCGGCAAGCGACTTTGTTTTATACTACGATATATAATAATAATGAATATGATAATAATGATACACAGGTGATAAACTTTAAGAAATTAATGTCGGTAGAATAAGAATAAGAAAAACGACGGTCAAGTGATCTCTCCAATGACTAACGAGCGAGATCGCTCACCCGATCGAAGATCGACTCGGCTTTATATAGGTATAATTATACAGCTGAGATGACCCGGTGGTTAGAACGCGTGCGTCTTAAGCGATGTGCTTAATTTGTGTTTATAATTCATCTCGTGCTCGGCGGTGAAAGAAAACATTGTGAAAAAACCTGCATGTGTCTAATTTCATCGAAATTCTGCCACATGTGCATTCCACCAACCCCCATTGGAACAGCGTGGTGGAATATGCTGCAAACCCTCTCCCCTCCTTAATGAAAGAAGAGGCCTTATCTTAGCAGTGGGAAATGTCCAGGCTGTTACTATACATAAACAAATCAACACAATAACAACGAATACAGCGATATATCTTTACGAATTTCGAAGTATGTCTCAGCTTCTTTGATGTAGGTACGACAACTTAGGGGAACAGGATTACGCCATCGTATGACACTTTTGTTTGAAGTCTTTATCCCCCTGAAGCAATTCTGTAAAGCCCATGTGTAGTATAATGAAAGTCTAGTTAATTAAAACCGAATACTTATTCTTGTCTAACTTGATTCAATACTAAAATAAGTAATATAAAGTCAAATACTCAAGGTTATATATATATCGTATATCAATAATCGTGGGGAACACATACAATATTTAAATGAAAAATATAAATATTATTTTATGGTGTACCAAATAAAACTCCATAAAGCGTTCCACAACAATTTCATTGAACTTTAAAACAGATCCAAACGTCTATACCATATAGTTATAATGTTTACTATTATTGTATAATGGGATGTAAGGGGGTACAAATTACGTCTTAGTGTCCAAAGCCAACCTCATCTGCCCGTGGTGCATCGTGCCGACCAGCAAACGAGGCTCTGGCGACCGACTGATGGCGATATAACCATCAACAAAATAGGCGTAGCTAAATACCACAGGCCGATAACGGGCAGCAGCGTCACCGGTGCTAAGCTACGTCCTGCGATCGCCAACCCGCCTGCCCAACGTGGCGATTATGGGCAATTCCTCCATGCGCAACACACGCAAGCCACGGCCCCCAGTTCCCGGGCCGGAGAAAGACTACGGTGGCGTGCACGCGTGGCTCTCCATAGGCCTCTGCCTATGTCCAGCAGTGGACAAAAACGGGCTGATGATGTGATGTTTACTATTAATTTGTAATATGGTAAATGCGAAAGTAACTATGAATATTTGTCAGACTGGTACCTTTTCACTTATATATCACTGAAATGATTGTGGTAAAATTTATTAGAAAGTAAGCTTGAATCACAAGAGGTTAATTTATTTTTATAATTAACTCTTCTAGTGCAATTAAAGTATCTGACTACGAAGGTCCTGGTGGATTTTCGTACTCACTTATATGCACGAAAAAATAATAAAAATACTTACACTTAACACGTATTACTCCTGATGCTGATGAGATGTGTACTCACCATGAAAATTAATCCTAATGTCGTCCATATATCTTATCATCTCATGGCAGATTTTTTCTCTATCGATATTTCTTATAAGCAGCGTTAGATGTTCATCTAAGAATTGTTTTGTGTATATAGTATTAGATGACAACTGTATCAATCAACAAAAAGATGCACTATAAAAACAGGCAGCGTGGTCGACTCGGACACCCCACCGATTTCGTTCTGAGCCGAGGTGCGATGTCATAGGAGAGACCCTCAGGACGAACTTTAGTTTTAATTAAGTTTTAATTTAGAGCCCCGCGCTCAACCTCAGGGCAGGGGACATTAGTTCTCGCCCGAAAGACCGGTGACGCTGTGAAGGCCAGTAGGGCCAACAGCAATACACAACACACAAAAAAAAAAAAAAAAAACATCGACTCGGACACACTTTGCTTTGGGTCGTTGTGCTGAACGGACGTGCTGTTTACATTGTTATAACGTTGAAATTCCGATTTGTTATTTTTTGTCATTTATAACGATTTGGTCATTGTTAATTTTGAAATCTTGTAATATTTAGTACTAATCAAGTTTATTATTTAAAATGTGATTTTAATTTCTATTTTTTGAATGTTTTGTTGTTGTGAAATATATATTTTTTTTTAAGTAAAACCGCTTCTGATTCCTTATAATAGAGTATATTTAGATTATTTATTCTGACAAAAACCATGAAGATAATGGGAGCCCATAACACAAAAGAGTCTCTAGTAATAATATAGTGAACAAGGCATTACTTCTTTCAACCTCTCAGTAATCTTGTTCACTAAATTTTATCATCTCAAATGACCTATAGATTGGATTTAGACCGCAACAATAGATTTACCGTTACGGTTGATAAGGAGATCAAACAAGACAGTAACGAGATAACGCTCTAAGTAGCCTGCCGTAGTAAATACATAATATTATATAATTATGTATGTACATACAACGATATATGCTCAAGTCAGTGTTCCTTTACGCTCCATTTAATATCATTAAACGTATACATTGTATATTTAGTATCTCCATTTGGATTTTAACAAGAAAGTAAGCCATATACATCCCTATTACTTAAAATCGAACAAAGCCGTTTATTAATTAAGTTTCCAAACACAAAATCTGAACCTCAGATTGAGAGATCAACAACAACAACAACAGCCTGTAAATTCTCTCTCTCCCTTTGAGGAGAAGGTGTGGAACACATTCCAACACGCTGTTCCAATGCGGCTTGGTGGAATACACATGTGGCAGAATTTCTTTGAAATTTGTCACATGCAGGTTTCCTCACGATGTTTTCCTTCACCGCTGAGCACGAGATGAATTATAACGATATTAAGACATTAAGATGCACGCGTTCTAACCACTGGGATTGAGGATTGAGAGATCAAACCTGGGAAAATACCATTGAATACGTTTTTAATCTGTGTTTATAATTCGTCGGTGGTGAAGGAAAATCTGGAACGGCACATATATTACGAAGGTTTTCCACCAACTTGTATTGATAGAACAGTTTCGTGGAACAGGTTCCATCCAACTGCTGCTGATGCTGTTGAAAGAAAAAGTTTGTTTAGGACACGGCACAATACTTAATCTACATAAACACAACAAAAAGGAAAGAAAGTATCAAAAATGGTATTTGGTAAGCAATAACAGTAATCGTGTCTTGTCAACTACCTCAACTTCTAAGTTAGTTTCCAAAACCCAATGCCTATTTTCAATGGTGCATATGTATATTATTATGTATGTAGTTATGAATGGCTCTGACAATTTATATAATACTTTTGCGCTAAATAAATACAAAATAAATATTCAATAAATAATATATATATAATATTGCAGATAAAAAGTAACCTATGTGCTATATCAGACTGTAATCTATCTTTTAGCCTTATGTTTGCAGATCCGTGCAGCCGGTGCATGATTAAGAAACAGACATGAAACCATCCAACCTTTAGCATTTATAATATAAAAGAATATGTCATGTATAGCAAAGTGTATATAGTAAAAGATTGCGTATGAATATCAATGAGACTCCAAGATTAGCATATAAATCCCAAAATTTTGACTAAATATGCTTAATAAATATTTGTAGGTATTTAACTCCCATCATTTTTTCCTGCGAGCTAATTAATACATGCAAATATATAAGTATGTCTTTGTTTATTATTAATATATGCATTATTTATATAGAAAATCGTGGTACTTACGTACTTAATAAAAATAGTAAGTATGTACGTAGCTTTAAGTCGCAATAATTAAATTACTAAGACCAATAATTAGTTTCGTTACAGTAAATATACTGTTGATCTTAAAAGAATATACATACAAACAAAAGTGAGAGAAGCTTATCTGATCTGTTTTGACTGATATTTTAGTAACGTTTACGATTTCGGACTGCAGAGAATAATAAATAAATAATCAGTTTTATTTACACCAAACCTAACAAATTCCTGAGTGCTACATCCACTAAACTATAAACGTACAATAACATTTAATAAAGATTTGTGTACTTACTTGTATATAAAATAAATTGTTATTCTTACTTTTCATCTAACTTCGACTGTTTACACTGTGAGAAAATTATACTTTATGAAGTGAGTAACAATTTAGATAAGTAAAACGTACAAATATACCAAAAAGGAGAAATAACTTTATATAAAAAAGAAATGGAAACTGAAGAAAATCTTAAACACTCAGTAAAAACACTTATTTTAGGTTAAAAATTCAATATTCAATCGAAAATCTAAATCTAAATATACTTTGTTCAAGTAAGCTTTTGCAAGCTTTTGAATTGTCATTTAACATTATATGTTAAGTGAAGCTACCTCCTGTTTGTAATAAAGATTCTGCTGAGAAGATCCGGCAAGAAACTCTGTAGTTTCTACTTGTCGACATTTAAAAATACAAGGTCATGTCAGTTAAATACAACTACAAATATAGTATACAATACATTATATAATACATCCTGGCTGGAAATCAATAAGTATTAGCTTCATGTTGCTTTATTATCTATGTATTGTATATGTATTATATTAAATACCTTCTTAACTAGTATATTGAATTCAAATTTATAAACTGGCAAAGTTAAAAATATTTGCGGAGTTTTATTATAGAAACAAATAACTTACCCCAACAACTTAAGGAGCTCTTATTCCAACTGCCGTTTTGCATGTGTCACTTTTAAACTTGTGTTTGTAACTGCTTATAAGCATAAGCAGGTATATGCACATATAATATACTATAGTCAAGTCAATCGATATACATCATCGTGATGCTATTACATTATTTACGTCGTATATGATTTATGTAGGTGTTAGTTAGGTATAGGACCAACTTTTGTATGATATGCAAATTCTATAAAAAAATATTACCCTAACCTTTGACGGCAACGGTACGTCTAATTATAAATGGCATGATTATGAAGTCATAAAATGGCAAATTTATTATTCCATAAAGGAATACTTGTTGTACTCCTTTATGAAAGAATAAAAGACGTTAAGGGTTTTTTTTTAATTGAAGGTAGGTAAGTTAAATCGTTTTGTTTGTGATTGAAAAATATATTGTCATTGGGTAATATTATTATAAATGACAAAGTTTATATAAGAGCTTTGGTTGACACACGTGTTAGTGAGATATCTGTGTTATTAAAATCATTTTGTGTTGTTCTTTCAATAATTTTTTAGTGCAAATAGTTAATTTATATGGTTTCTGGGTTTTACTAACATTATTCGGTTTCGGTAAGTGTTAATTTTCTTTTATAGTTAACATATATTAGTTAGTAAGTTAAATTAAGTAGTTTAAAAATGGATGTCGACCCTCCTCCTGAACCTCCCGATCCCGGGGGTTTGGAAACTGTTATTGACGGTTCGAAATCTTCCGCTCGGAAACGTTCTGGGGATAAATCCTCCGTTTCACCCGATTCCTCCTCTAAGAAGACAGTCACCCATCCCACTACCGCAAATCCTTCCATCCAGACTGTATATGTCAATCCCGCCTTTACTGATGGCCCTAAAAGTTACGCTAATGACGATAAGGGCCCATTCATAGTTCATGTCTCACGTGAAGTTGCTGACCCAGCTGCAGGAAACTCAATTCGTGCAATCAAATTCGGTCAATTCTTGCATAAACATAAAATTGGCTCCATTGTTAATGATGGGGTTAAAAATGTTGGCCGGAACAGAATAGAGGTACAATTTTCTACAGCTCAAGCAGCGAATAACTTTTTAAATAACCCTATCTTGGAACTTTGTAAGTACAAAGCAACATTACCAACTTACAATGTTACCAGAATGGGTCTTGTGAAGGGTGTACCAGTTGATTGGTCTGTGGAGGACCTTCTAGAGTCTGTCGAGCTTCCTCATGGTTGTGGTGAAATTATGAAACTGAGACGATTGAATCGAAAAAATGTCAATGAAGGAGTTGTGACCTGGATCCCAACTCAGTCTGTGGTTATAACTTTTAAGGGCCAAATCCTGCCTAATAAAATTTATTCCTATCATACCTCTCTCCCGGTTGAAACCAACAATCTTCCTACCATCATTTGCTTGAACTGTTGTCGTTATGGCCACATCAAGACACAGTGTAGATCCACACCCAGATGTTTTAAATGCTCAAAATCTCATACAGATGACTTGTGTGAGGTTAATAAGGAAAACTCTACATGCCTTCACTGTTCTGGTAAACACTTTGCCACTGATAAAGATTGTCCAGAGTACTCACGGCAGCAATCAATAAAAATTGTTATGTCGCAGGATAACATCTCTTACATGGAGGCAGCCTCTCGCTTCCCAAACGTCCGCAGATCCTACGCTGAGATTGCAAAAGAAATGTTCTCCTCTCCTGTTTACACTCCGCCAAGCCCTAGTTGTCCCTCTAGCCTTCAGTCTAAATCCACCCCTCCTCCTAATGGATCATATAAACAGACCGTCTTCCGTTCTCCTCCCCCTAGAGTTCCTCTAGGAAAGGGTTATGATAAACATGCCCACCAAGCTATAATTGGTAATTGCTCCTCCTCGTCTCCAAATGGTTGTGCTCTGAATGTTGGTAACCCCTCCCCTCCTAATAACAATCCCAACTTACTAGAATTATTAATTAAAACTCTCCTAAGCATCCTAAGTACATGTAATGAAATTCCTCTGCCGTCCAATGTTGCCAATGATTTAACTCAACTCTTTAATATATTTAAAAATGGCCCCAATCAGATTCCTTCAATGGAACTGTAAGAGTGTCCGTCATAAGAAACCTGACCTCCTCTCTCTTATTAATTCTCATAAACCTGTCATTGTTGCCCTCTCTGAGACATGGTTGATCCCCGGTTCCCGTTTTCGGATTCCGGGTTTTTCCTGTTTTAGGGATGACAGAAATGACGGATATGCAGGTTGTGCCATCCTGATCAGGCACTCTGTCCCCTTTTCCCAAATTCCTCTTCCTCCTTTTAGCCAGCATATCAATGCCGTGGCTATAAAGGCCTTCAATATTTCTTTTTTATTACTTTACATTCCTCATCCTAATCCTTCTCTTGCTCCTGAATTACTCTCCATTTTCTCTTCCCTTCCATGCCCCATTCTTGTTATGGGAGATTTTAACTCCCACCATACATTATGGGGCTCCTATTACTGTGATGGATTTGCTCCCTTGTTGGTGGACATTGCTGAGGATGTAAATTTATGCATTCTTAACGATGGCTCGCCGACTCGTAGAGTTTACCCAAATCAGAATCCTCGTTCCGCTGTTGATCTAACCCTATCATCTCCCTCCCTATCCTCACAAATCTCTTGGAATATCCTCCCATCATCATTTGGAAGTGACCATTTCCCTATCCTTCTTTCACTTGATAACAGATCCTTCACACTCATCAAATCATGCCCACTCTTAAAATATAGACTCAACAACGCTAATTGGTTAGCATTCGCTAACTCGGTTGATGCCATGTTGGACTTTCTTCCTGATTTTGTGAATGATGAGAATGTCGTTGCCTGCTACGAACTTTTTCTTAATGCGATCAAGTCCTCTGCTGATGCTCATTTTCCTATAAAAAATACAAATAAAAAGACTTTGCTTTCCCCTCCTTGGTGGGATGAGGAATGTAAGGTCATGGTCCAACAGAGATCTGAAGCCGAAGAGTCATACACAGTCTCTATGACTCCACAAAATTTCATCAAATATCAGCGTATTGATGCTAAAATTAAAAGACTGTTTTCAAAAAAGAAAAAGCAGGGTTAGACCAACTTCTGTGAATCCCTCAGTCCTCGGTCTCCACCTCAAACAGTTTGGACAAATCTTAAGAAATTTCGTCGTTCCCTCAACTCAGAAAATCCAAATGCCGATAATCCCTCCATATGGCTTAATGATTTTGCTGCTAAGCTTGCACCCCCCTTTGTCCCAGACAAAGATAGCTTTTTAATGTTGCAATCAACATCCGCATTAGATGATATGGATAGCCCCTTTAATCTCGCAGAACTCCATACAGCCCTAAAGGGACTTAAGGACTCGTCACCAGGGGAAGATGGCGTGCCCTACTCTTTCATAATTAACCTTAGTGATAAAGCTAAATGCGTCTATTTGAATTTAATTAATGCTTTTTTCTCAGCAGGAATCGTCCCGGAATCTTGGAAGTCCCAAATTATTATCCCCATCCTCAAACCAGGAAAATGCCCTTTGGACCCAAGTTCTTATAGACCCATTGCTTTATCATCTACATTAGTAAAAGTAACTGAACATCTCCTGAAAAACCGCTTGGAATGGATAATGGAAAGCAGGAATATTCTCTCGCCCTCTCAATTTGGCTTTCGAAAGGGTTTGAGCACTCTTGATAGTCTCAGCATTCTTACGACAGACATTCGAATAGCCTTTTCTAACGGAGAGTACCTTGTGGGTGTTTTTCTAGATTACTTCTGCATATGATAATGTTCTTCTTCCGGTACTCAGGCAAAAACTGCAACAGCTGAGTATCCCTCCGAGGATGACTCATTTCATATGTAATCTGCTTTTTTGCAGATCAATTTCTGTTAAATACCAAAATTGTATTCTGCCCCCCCGATTAGTCTGGAAAGGTCTCCCGCAAGGCTCAGTCCTCAGCCCTCTGCTTTATAGCATTTATACTCACGATCTCGAGTTGTCTGTTAATAACTTTTGTAACATTCTTCAATATGCTGACGACATTATATTATATCTTAGATCTCCTTCAGTCCAAAACTTAACATTGCAATTAAACTCTGCTTTGCATTATCTTGACCTATGGCTCTCTGACCATGGCTTATCTTTATCAGTAGATAAGACTCAGGCAGTTGCTTTTACACGAAAAAGGTTAATCCCCGTCTTTGATCTGTTTTGTGGGGATCAGCGTATCAACTTTGTCAATAAGGCGAAATTCTTAGGCATCATACTCGATAACAAGCTGAACGGAATTTGTCACTCTGAGCATATTATCAAAAAATGTGAAAAAGGCATTAACGTCCTTAGGGCAGTCTCAGGTGTCTGGTGGGGAGCTCACCCCTATTCTCTCAAACTACTGTACAATGCAATAGTTCGTAGTCATTTGG
Organism: Vanessa cardui; assembly: GCF_905220365.1. NCBI lineage: Eukaryota > Metazoa > Arthropoda > Insecta > Lepidoptera > Nymphalidae > Vanessa > Vanessa cardui. The sequence continues at coordinate 6,069,977 of NC_061130.1, read as the reverse complement.
ACTATGGACTATTTGTTTTAGACCCATTTAATAAATCTGCATCGGATAAACTCAATAAAATCCAACATAAATGCCTTAGAATAATTATAGGAGCTATGAAGTCTTCTCCTACTAACGCCCTGCAAGTTGAATGTGTTGATCCTCCACTTCAACTGAGAAGACAATTTTTATGCGACCGCTTTGTGGTAAAATCATTACAGCTATCCTCTCACCCTCTCTGGTCCCGTTTAAACATACTGTCCCAACTATGTGATCGCCCTAATAGTAAATCTTTGCTATTAGACAGTTTTTTAAAATTTACAAAACTCCCTCATCCTATATTAAGATTCAATCTTAATCCTCTTTTTTCCACTCCATTTAGAGCTCTTGTCCATAATCCTCCAATTGTTACAGACCTTGGTCTAATCAAAGGAGCCCCTGATACAAATGTTAAGTTTCAAAGAATTTTTCATCAAAACTGGTCAAACCACCTCCAGATATTTACTGATGCCTCTAAAATATCCCCTGGTAGCTGTGTCGGTTCAGCCTGTTGGCAGCCAATTTTTTCCGGTGAAGCGATTGCTATTCTGGAAGCAATCCTATTTGCCCACTCTCATAACTTAAGACAGACTGTAATTCTGACAGACTCTCTGAGCTGCCTGCTCGCAATTAGGGAAAATCCGTTTCGTAGCAGGCGAAGATTTTTTATCATCCTTAAGATCAGGGAAGCTTTGCTTGCCTGCCATCAAAAAGGGTTGGAAATATTATTAGTCTGGATACCAAGTCACTCTGGTATAACAGGCAATGACTCTGCAGACTCGTTCGCTAGATCTGCTATATCATCTGGTTTATCTAATCATTTTAAAAATTCTACTCAGGAGTTGTGTGCTCTAGCGAAAACTCACCTCGATAAATCCTGGAACTCTCTTTGGAAAGCATCATCAAAATCGAAGGGTAAATTTTATGCTTCTCTTCAACCAGACATTCCAAGGCGACCTTGGTTTTCACTTCACAGGCAAGCTAATCGTTGGGTCACCACAACCATCTGTCGTATACGCCTTGGTCATGCATGTACTCCCATACATCTGCGAAAAATTAAAGTTAGAGATCATTATTTGTGTGAATGTGGTCTAGACGAAGGTTCCTTATCCCATATACTGTTCTCCTGCCCCAATCTCATATATCCAATGTACGACGTTCTCCCTCCTAAAGTCCCTCGCCCTATTAACGTTGAATGTTTGTTAATGTTTGTGTTTAGTCCATTTTGTAAATTTCTATGTAAATATACTGAACGTAATAAGATTAAGTTGTAAATTATTTTGTGATTGTTGTTATGCATTTTAATAGTAGTTGCCTTATTTTATTAACTTTTTATGTAATTATTATTGTTGTGTTGTTTTAGGTTATGGGTCTCCAATTCGTCTAGTGCTATTATGCCTTCAAAATTAATTTGAGCATGTAATCTCGACCGAACCGATCAATCTCCATCGTGTCTTCTCCATCGCACGTGACATTGGCGAAATAATCTGTGCCTTTTCGGCACTAATAAAAGCCATAAAAAAAAAAAAAAAAAAAAAACAGTTTATATAAGTAAAAATAAATACTTCAGATAAAAACATTTTAGCCGCTCTATACGTATACCTAGAGGCAGTTTGCGAACAAAATAAATACTTACAAAATTGAAGTTATAAAATAAAATGCTGATGATTTGAATAAAACAAACATATAATTATAGAATAGTAGTAATGTCAAGTGTTTATGTAGATCTTAACTATATAGATTATTGATATAAAATGGATGATATAAAATGAACGGATGAAATTATGGATATAAAATGCGAACTCCACTGGAGCTCAATCTAAAAAAAAAAAATCGAAAAATTATAAAGAATCAAATACTACTAACATAATGCATCATAATTTTTGTGAAGAAAAAGGAACTGAAAATGATCTCTGATTGGTAAACTTAATCAATGACTTAAAATATAAGTTTTTGTTGTGATAGCAACAACACCTATTGCACGAATCATCAAGAAATCAAACAATCAACGATGATACGAATATCAGTTTTAACAGATTCATCACTAATTCCATCGCAGAATAGTATTTTGGGGTCTACCCAAAACTTCTAAAATTGGCTCGTTTTCGTATTCACAAGCACGTGTGAGAGGGCAAGCTTGCCCTTAGAGTTATGTAACGGCAATTACAGTTTGTGAACAGATGAAACCACAATCACTAGTATCTATAGTATATAGTACACTTGTCCATTTAATAAGCATATCGAACAGATTACACCACGATAAAGATGATGGTCCAAACCAATTCTAAGGCGACGTTCATGCTTACTTAAATAAAACTATCAAGTGCCATGATTACCGTTGCTGCCATTACGATCTGACATGAAGAAACTTTGCTAGCAGTGTACATACTATTCAAGAGCCGAAATGAAAAAAAAATATTACCCAAAACTGCTGAATTTGAAAATGTTAGTCAAAGTGAGTGTCAATTAAAGTTGTGGAAAGAAGCGTTGATTCTTCTTAATACGAGAAAATAAGAAAATTCACTGACAAATAACAATCAGCTGTTTCAACGTGGACGAGGGTTACAGAGGTCGTCTCATTAATAACAATTACCAGCAATGTCCTTAAATTTACTACTTAAGGCACTTACTACTTTTTAGTTGTGTAACGTAGAAGTAACCGAACTGACCTGGTTCAATCTCCCACAAATGCCAGGTCAATTCACTTTTCATAGTACCATTTACAGCGTTAAACATTTCTTGTACCCAGAGAGCTGATTTTACTTTTATTCAGTAGTGCAAAGTGCGGGACGAGAGCTCAAGTATTCTTTTTGCTTTTTCTTATTTTATTCTTCGACACGGGATACCAGCTTTTATAAATGAAACATCGAACTTAATGTCTATTGAAAGAGTATATAAATAATTACATTATTATTGGTAAATATTGCAGGATTGATATAAACCTCTTTGAATATAAACAACAATTAAATAAATAAAAACGTGTCTAAAAAAAGAATATAAGAATATACTTTTATTGATACAATAAAAATATTATATTACCATAATAAAGTAATAATAAACGACAGCGCAAATTAAGAACAAATTGTCATCGGTTAGGTACATTCATCCCGTGTTCGGCGGTGAACATTAACATCGTGAGTAAATGAGCATAATTCCCATGAAATTTGGTCAAATTTGTATCTACCAATAATTGTATCTACCGAGTCGAGATAGCCCAGTGGTTAGAACGCGTGCATCTTAACCGATGATTGCGGGTTCAAACCCAGGCAAGCACCGCTGATTCATGTGCTTAATTTGTCTTTATAATTCAACTCGTGCTCAGCGGTGAAGGAAAACATCGTGAGGAAACCTGTATGTGACAAATTTCATAGAAATTCTGCCACATGTGCATTCCACCAACCCGCATTGGAACAGCGTGACGGAATACGTTCCAAACCTTCTCCTCAAAGGGAGAGGAGGCCTTTAGCCCAGCAGTGGGAATTTACAGGCTGTCGTTGTCGGTGTCGTTGTATCTACCAACTCCTTAAATGAAGAGGAGGCCTTCACCCAAGCTACTACTTTATATAGCAATGAATTATATTGTATCCACGTATTGTTCAATTGAGGATGAAGGCAAACGTCATTTTATTTTCCGAAACTTAATTCCTATTTGTAACATTTATTTTTAGAATATTTATTAAAAGTATTGTGATATTGTTTTCTTTACAACAGCCTGTAAATTCTCACTGCTGGGCTAAAGGCCTCCTATCCCTTTGAGGAGAAGTTTTGGAACATATTGTTTTCTTTATTGAAAGTTAATTGTTTTTAAAATAAAAAGTTATGTTCAAATATAATTTGTTTCTTTACAATTGAAACGCCTACTGACCTCCCGATCTATGTGTAATTTCGTCTTCTCTATCAACTTATGAGAAAATGGGACACTAAATGGTAAGTGGTCACTACCATAAAAATTGTGCTATTAGAAATATTAACAATTCCTTACATCGCCAACTTTGGGTACTAAGTTATTGTACCTTGTGCCTGTAGTGCACTGGCTCACTCACCCTTCAAACATCTTTAAGTAGAATATCTGTTGGGTGGCAGAGTGGGCGGTAACTTAAGTCAACCTACCCAGACGGGATAGCACAAAGCCCTACACTAAATTTTTACTATAGTTGCTTAAAAGAATAATGTTAAAAGGAATTGTCACCTATTTGTTAAACCATAAACAACGCCATGAATGAATGATCGCGCTGACAACGCATAATAATATGTTTATTAATAAAAATTAATAACTGACCTATAGAGTCGATTGATTTCATTGATTTGAATTAATGTTGTTAATTGTTATTATTTTTATAAGACGTATGTTAAATATTAGCAATATCAACAACTAGTCGATCACGGAATTAGATGATTAACTCACTCAACACATAAAACAGGAACAAAGGAAAATGAAGACAATTTTGACGAAAGAATACCTGGTGAATAGGTTATGCATAACCAAATCCTCAATTTTCAATTTGAGTAATATTTTTAAAATTTTAATAGCTAGGAATGTTTTCAAGATTTGATACATTTTAATTTAAACAATTTATATTTGACAAAATAAATATAAATAAATATAAATATAAATATGAGACAACATCACATACATTACCCTGATCCCAATGTAAGTAGCTGAAGCACTTGTGTTATGGAAATCAGAAGTAACGACGGTACCACAAACACCCAGACCCAAGACAACATAGAAAACTAATGGTAATCTACATCGACTCGGCCGGGAATCGAACCCGGGACCTCAGAGTGGCGTACCCATGAAAACCGGTACACACCACTCGACCATGGAGGTCGTCAAAAAAATCAAATGGTGGCTTTCAGATCTAATTTCGAATTTTGCGAATCACCGGGATTTTAAATTCATGTTTTTCACGTCAATGGACTTAATTTAATTTTAAATTTAGCGAGCGTTACTGCGAAGCGTGAATTATATAATAATATTCAATAAAAAAACCTTCTCCTATACACTCTTTATAATCTACTATAAGAATAATTAATAAACGAATAAGGAGTCTCATATATTCATATTTTGTAAGCAATATTGAGATTGATAAAAGAAAACAATTTTCTCTGACCAGTAGCCACTTCCCGATGTCAGTAAGCGCCACGGTTTCACGGAAAACGGACGACTGTTTGTTTATTTGTGAAGTGAGATGTATATTACAGACGGATTAATAAAAAGTCCAGAACTTTTCTAACATACATTGTTAAGTATTGTGATTACTGTTATATATTTATTGGATTTCATTGGATGCCATTCATGACTTATGGTAAGCAGTTTTATTAACATTATAATTTTCGAAACTACATATATTTATTTCTGTATCAATAATATTGTAATTTAATCGTACACAATAATAATATGCATAGTATAAAATCACAACAAAACAAATGACCAAGGACCATGTTTTGTTTATAATGATAGTTAAAAAAATGCATCAAGCATGCAAGGAATTTTATTTAAATTGCATAAGTCTATGAATAATTAAATTCAATATCAACTTACTTATTAAATATAAATCCGTTAAATATCTAATCGAGTATTGATTAGTTTTGGCAACGACGGCGACTATTTGTTTTTATAAGTGTTTCATACAATTCGTTATTAATATGGCTGCATATATTCCATTCATCAACATAGCAATGACTAAGCGAAAATATTTTTATAATTTTCCAACGTACACTAATTGTTAATTTTATTAAAAATAATAATTAATTATGTTTACATTGAAAATGTTATCAAATTGACAACTAAATTGAAATAATTAATCTATCTTAAAAATGTTTTCGTCGATTCATTGAATAATAATTAGATTTCGTTTAACACAATGTAATGTAATTCTAATTACATATATATTGTAAAACAGTAAACTATTTGTGGTTATAATAAAATTCTAACTAGTCATGTTTTATAACTCACGATAAAAATATGTACAATGTACTACACTGCTAATTTTTAGCCCCGACTTCGCACGCCTATATCTAATATTAAAGTGCCAAACCACATGTAAATAGAGTACTTAGGTAATAGTAATATTTACTTTTTTCAACAGTAAATTATTATTACATATTAAAACATGTATGTATCTATTAATTGTACAATAAAATATGCGGTAAGCTGTCCAAGTTTAAATGATTTAATTCTTTGTTCATACAGATATTTTCCTTTTATGATAACTTACTAAGTACCTAATCGAAAAATATGAATTAGCGAATTTTATATTGCCCTTGCATTATGTCTAACAACTTACTTTTATCTTGATCAGTAACATCATATTTAGTCTGGGTACGATTCACACAATAATTGGTTAAATTACCAAAATATACCTTGGCTAATATTGCCTCAAATGGTACAAATTGAATATTTTATTACATATATTAAATTATTGAAGGGAACGTGAGATACAAATATTTATTCAATGATACTCTATTTTTAATACCCTAAAAAGAGAAGATTTTTGGATGTATATATACATATATATATATATATATATATATATATATATATATATATATATATATTTCTATAAACATTCAAAAATATTTTATATGTTTTATCATTCAACGATTACGATTTTTTTTTAAACTGCATGCTTAATAATTCAATCCATACAATACGTTTTCAAACAACAAAAAAAACAACAGCCTGCCAGCCTGCTGGGCTAAGGCCTCATCTCATTTTTGAGGAGAAGATTTAGAACATATTCCACCACGCTGTTCCAATGCGGTGGTGGAATACAAATGTGGCAGAATTTCTATGAAATTCGACACATGCAGGTTTCCTCACGATGTCTTGCTTCACCGCCGAGCACGAGATGAATTAGAAATACAAATTAAGCATATGAATATTCAGTGGTACCTGCCTGGGTTTGAGCCCACAATCATCGGTAATCGGTTATGATGCATGCGTTCTAACCACTAGGCCTGGCACTGGTAAATGATTATAGTTACTTTTGGGAAAATTATAGATTGTCTTACCGATATCGCTTTTGTAGTTTACTTAAATTACTATAATGCAGCTTACTAAAGATTGACGTGCGAACCAGAGCTTTCTTTCAAATTATTATATTTAAAATATTTAGACAAAATCGTAAAAAAAAATTGAGATGTATTTCATCTATAGATGTGTAAGCGTTTTTGGTATAGACGTAAATTATAAACAAATTAACTTGGAAAAGCCCAACTACTAAAAAATAATACAAATTGTTATTTCGTTGGTACTACACTTACTAATATTCTCTCATTGCTCTGTCATTGATAAGATTATGGAGAAAGTTTCCATTACTCACAAATAACACATTATGATTTTAATGTACGGTAGGTGGCCTGACAAATTTGCCAAGTAATGGATAATAATCATCACGTGGTAAAAAATTGCCATCTGATTATTGGTAAATACATATAAATTGTACAACGGGCTATAAATGTTGCGTAACGTTAATATCGCTGACGAGAGATACTTATAAAGTTTAAGGGTACACAATAAACAACTTATCGCATAGATATTACTTACTTGGTGGTAGGACTTTGTGCAAGCCCGTCTGGGTCGGTACCACCCACTCATCAGTTATTCTACCGCCAAATAACAGTACATAGTATTGTTGTGTTCCGGTTTGAAGGGTGAGTGAGCCAGTGTAACTACAGGCACAACGGACATAACACCTTAGTTCCCAAGGTTGGTGGCACATTGACGATGTAAGGAATAGTCAATATTTCTTACAGCGTCATTGTCTATGGGTAATGGTGACCACTTACCATCAGGTGGCCCATATGCTCGTTGGCCAATCTGTACCATAAAATATATATAGATCGGAGCATCAAAGTCGTCGATTCGTAAATTCTGGTATTCCACTAGGATGCGTACTATCTCCATTCATCGCTTTGCAAACTATATCACGCTATGTAATTATGGAAACGTCCACGAAAATTGGAACAAACTTGCGTCTGTTTTAAACAGTATTACCCAAACTTAAGCAATATTTTTTATTCATTAACATCATGAATTATTCATTTCTATTCATTTATACTTAGTTTTACGCTAAGTAAGATTAAATTAACCAACGAATATTCGGTATTAATCAGCCTCTCAAAAATCACATTGTTACGATCTTTATAAGTATTTTGTTGCTATTATTACTTAAGCATATACACATATAAGTAAATTAAAAGTAATGAGCCTTTTTAATTATTGTTTTTAAAGCAAAACTTTAATTTATGAATTGACAATCATTTTATATACGATATTTCGAAAGCATTTCGCATTCATGTATGTATAATTAATGTTTGTGGAAACAGACTTAGTTAAGTTTATCTTTATTTCTGATTTTCATACTATTTATCACTGCTTCTATTAAAATAATCAATATCAAATTGAATATAAATGGTGATCGTTGAAATATAATTTAACTGTAAGTATTTCTGATCAGAAAAGTCGGAAGAACTACTTTATTACGTATTAAATTAGTCGTACAATTCGATCCGAGTGTATTGTGAAACTGAGCACTAATGAGTAAGTTAGTATACAAAAAATATTAGTAACAAAATAAGTATTTGTATTTTCTTATAATTGCTAACAATAATATTACGTACCATCAATTTTTAACACGTTTTCCATTCTTACAATACAAGGTGTTTAAGACCTCGTATGAAAACTATCATTACACCGATATTATACAGAGTTTATTGGACCCGTAAAGTTTAATAAAAATCGATGTGATGTGATCGAATTTTATGTCATCAGTGTGGTAGTTGGTCAAAGAGTATTAAAGAAGGTATACCATAGCATTATTTTTTCAATAGGCACGATCAAAATATATTTATCATGGCTTTTCGTCTTTGCAAGCCGCATTTACACATTCATGCGTACGGCGTAGTGGCGAGTCGGGGCACGACCATTTAAATGGTTAGTTCATCATATTCTCGTGTTACGCCTCGCCGCCGCCGCTCTTAACGCTCGAGTCGGGAGCGGTTTTTCGGACACAGTACAAACATGTATTTACACATTCAATTACTCGTTTATTTTGTACCAACAACCCTTCTGTATAACCTAATAAAATGGACTAAACATGCTATAAAATTACATATATCAATATAATGTATTTGGAACTTTACCGAAGTCAACCAGTCATTTGAAATCGAAAGAATGGTCATCACAAGATTAAACAGAAAATATTTAATAATTCGAGCAATATGTAACCTGAGAACCAATTAACGATAAATAAATATATGTAGAAAGGTAAAAAAAATCGTCGACAGCAAAGATTTGTTTAAAAGAATCCGCAAAAGCTAAATAATAATTATAATGATTATGCAATGCAATAGAAGCTAGAATGATGACGTTATCTATTTGTCAAGTTGAAGTAAAATACACTCGAATATAATAATTTGTGACTTGTCGATCTAAAAATGCCGATGAAAACACAAATATCTGGCCAAACTATTCATTGAATGGCAACATCGATCATGAACACATACGCAGTGTAAACACGGTATTACACTGACAAATCTCCGCCGACGTGTTGTCTGCGCCTCTCGTGTGGCGTTTTATTATTTTGATTGATTGTTGTAGTTTTATTTATATATTTGCAATGTACTAAATACAATGTACTAAACTGGTTCTGATGTAATATCAGTATACTACGCTAGACACTATTAATTAGTTACTGCAAGTATTGCGACGTTTATGAAGCTGCATATTAAATTGCACGACGCATCTAGACTTTTTAAGTCTTTAAAAATAAAGTTTCATGTTTCTAACTTTTGAAATAAGGGACTTCCATGCAACTGATTAACCCGTATTGCACCTCTTAGGCGTAGAATTTCCAATATTTCTCTCTTGGGTGGTGGGTGTCAACTCAATAAATCCATCCTACTCACCAAATTTCAAAGATCCTAACTTTAATAGTTAACGCTCGGCGATGATGAGTCAGTCAGTCAGGATTACGGGCTTTCAAGAATCAATTTATTTCAAAAAATACAATTCCCGTTTATTCCCTATCCTTTAGGAATTCCGAAATATCGTAAAAGTAGTTTTTAGTTGTTGTTATAACCTACTTGCATGCTAAATTTGAAACCCCTAATAATTATAGTTACGGAGATAGAGCTACTTTGGTTCGAAAATATAAATCCCATTTATTCCCTATCCCGTGCGAATTTTGAAAAATCCTTCTAAGTGCACCTCTAGGATACCTTCAGGCATACATGTGCCAAATTTTAAGTCTCTCGGTCCAGTGGTTTAGGCTGTGCGTTGTCTGTCTCCCAGTAACGGAAGATTTATATATATATATATATATATATATATATGAATTATATATATTAAAAATATAAACTATATAATATAGATATATAGATTATGTATATAGATTATTGAAAAATATTTCGTACAATGTACAATAAATTTTGACAATAGACTCATACTACGCTTGGACAAAGCGCTCAAATGCTTTTTTAATTAGTCGTTGTGCATGAAAGAGTGAAATTGTCGCTATTAATAAATATCACAATGTTCGAATACTAATATTATAGTTTTAATTGTAATTTTAAATAGTTTGAAATTTATTATATACTTTTGTGAATTATTATCAATAGTGTATTTTTTTTGTTTGAATGTTAAAATCAATTTTATATATGTATTATGTTTAATAATTTATATTTTTTTAATAATCAGTCCGGTAAGGAAATCCGAAGTATAAAGTCGAATTGGTCCAACAACTTTGTTTACTAAAGTTCGGTTTCCACGTGATTCTTTTTTATGGTATAGGTTGGTGGACGACCATATGGGCCAACTCATGATTAGTGGTCACCAACACACATAGACAAAGATGTTGTAAGAAATATTAACTATTCCTTACATCATCAATGTGCGACCAACCTTGGGAACTAAGATATTATGTCCTGTAATTACACGGGCTCACTCACCATTCAAACAGGAACATAACAATACTGAGTACTGTTGTTTGGTGGAAGAATAACTGATGAGTGGGTGGTACCCAGAAGGGCTTGCACAAAGCCCTACCACCAAGAAAACGTGGTTAATTTGTGCCTATTACAATGGGCAGTGTAAGTACTTACTTGCATGTATTAAATGCAATTCAGTTACATGTACTATTAGGTATTGTATTAATATCAGTAAACGATTCTTTGTAACATTTTTATTTTCATTTCACATAATTTGAAAAAAGTCAAAAATATACATCAAACGATTTGATCAAACGCGTAACATGATTAAAAGCATTAATTGGTTGCTTTTAATCATGTTTTCATATCACTAAAAAATGTATAAAATAATCACTAAAGTTAATTGCAGCAGCAGGAGAAAAGGTAAACAAACTTACACATTGAAGGTTAAAATAATAATTAAATAAAATGGCCTCGTGTGCTGCTACATAGTAATCGACATCTTAAATTGTAGATATTAATATCATATGACAGTGAAATATATAATTATTATTGGTTCTCAACGAAGTATTTTATGATGGAGAATGGATCATTTAACAATGTTATAAAAATCATTATTATTTAAAAAAAAAATTAATTGACAAATACCACAGGTAACACAAAGTATTTAATTTCATTAGTAATTAGTTTTAAAGATATAAGTCATTATTGTCAGCGATCTTTATACAGTATTACATTACGTCGAGTCATTCCTAAATAAATTGCTCACGTATTTTTATATAAGAATTAAGTAACAATTGCCTGCTATGAATAAAGTATATAATTAATACAATTACTACTTGATAATAGTTTATTTTATGACAAGTTTTGTCGCAACTCCACGAATGATAGCTTTGCCATTAGACTAACAACAGCAATTTTCTCACATTTCAAATGTCACTTAGCATTTTGTTATAGTATACTGTCTACTTGCTGATAAAATTTTAAACGACTGTTTCTCATACAATGCACAGCTAACGCGCTGGTTCTAATTGGACAAAATTAAACATAAAAAGAGGGTGAAATATTAAATGACGAAAACTCGTATGTTTTTTTTTATCTGTGATGCTATAAACATCAAAATCGGTAAAGCTTATGTTTTAAAAAAGACAGATGTTGAAACAATGTTGAAATCATCTAAGAGTGTGAACTGAGGATGAAAACGGCATTAAAGAGTGCATCCTTGCAACTAGCAACTGGAAAATGGTGTATATATTTAAAAATACAATTAATGAGTAATTAGCACTAAATAAGAAAGAGTAAAGATTTTCATTCCAATTTACGAATATCACTATTGATCATTTATAACATGTATCGAGTGAAATTCTGCCACGTGGTTACCCAACAATTAGCATTCTCGTCAAAAGAAGAAGATTGCCTCAGGCATTAGCCCAGCTGTGGGATATTTGTTGTTTATTTTATTCTGTGCTACAAATCGACGTTAAATTAATTACAAGTCAATTTCATCGAAAAATCCTTGGTCCAATTTAGCTACTTTAGTAGATCAAACAAATGAATATTATTTGAACATTCGTATCGCCTTCTTTATGTCTGTCTAACGTATAACTAATTGGAACACTTAATGTGATACACAGTAATTTATGTAGTTCCGAAGTTTGATTGAATCAATATTAAAATTATTTTTATCTGTTACATATAATAGAATTGGAGTGTGTGTAATATCAAAATAACCGCTCTTAACTAAATGCATATGTATGTAAGTATAGACAGTACATATAGCAAAATATCTTTTTTAGAATTTTAGTCTGAGTGTTTTATTTTATTGTTTTAATTTTTATGTGTTTGTTCCGGCATATATCTGGCACGGCTGGAACAATACTGACAGGACTTTTACTGAATAGCTGATGTACGGCAATAACTTTTTTTTAACAAATTCAAACACATATAGTCTCATATAAAGTTTAAGAATGAAATGAATGATGAATGAAATTTTGAAACTTGATAAAAATCAGTAAGATCCTATTGTAATATAATTAAGAACACGGGTGTGAAATGTCAGCATATGATATATGTTGCTACATTGAGTGTAATATTCACAAAATTTATAGGATTCACGGATCAAGATGTCGTGTGATTGTATGTTGACTACATTTCACGAGTGACATACGAAGATCTTATAGAATCGCATTGCATTAAATAGGCATTGTATAACTAGTCCTCAACGTCTGCTATCACGTGTCACCCCCCACTCCTCAACACTGAGAACCTGCGCTGCATGCTACGCTATCGCACCGCCGGGCGCTGAGTGCTGACTACAACAATAATAATCTACACACACCTGTGGCTGACCACCACGATAGCAAAATAATAATTTATATTGCGGAAAAGTTTTCATTTTAAAGTTTCGATAACCAACAAGATATTAATTTTTACTATATATTACTATTACGATAATAAAACTATACATTTATATTTATTAAAACTGGCATTTAAAAATTGTTTAGCATTTTTTTTGTTCGAAATTTAAAAGATGAAAATGAATACTGTAAGTTGCATCCTAAGTTTGCATTCCGTATATTTATAAACACAATTTTTGAGGTTGTTCTTCATTTTGGAATTTTCTTTTTGAGAATTAATTTCAAAATGTTTTCTCCCGCTTAATTTATTATGTACACACTTTTTCTAAATATTTTAAATACCTTGTTTAAATTGACAATGATATTTCATTTTATCTCCGTAATTATGAAAAATTGTCGACGTTTATACTACAAGGTAATAGAGTTGAGGCGAAAAAATAAACGATACACAAAAAGCTCGATCATACTATACATTTTTTTTTATTTCTGAGCGGGATCTCTCGGCTAAACTAAGAGTACTTGTATATAATGAGGAAATCATTATATACAAGTTCCGTGAGCTGTTAGTCTTTCCTCATTTATACGTTTGCCGGTATTTATACTACGTCTAGATGACATTTCGCAATCGATTGCGAAATTTAGACTTCATATAATGCTACCGTGTTTATTGACATTAACTTATTTTTGTTTTCAAAATTTTGCGATACGACATCGTCGTCGTATCTGTCATAAGAAACTAAGATTAATGTAATTATTGTCACTTGTTTATTTTGTTTAAGAAAAAGTTACAAGGCAAACTATTCGAATGGACTAACAAAAAGTGATCCATCAGTTTGTTTTAAAAATCATCTACAAAAGCGTTTAAACTTAACGCCTAGTTGAAAAATATAGACAAGTGTACTAATGTGATATTAATATTTTATAATTATTCGTTAAAAATAAATTCTACATATGTAAATGGAAATAATGCCTGTAAATATTAATATATTAAATTCTCAACGTCTCAAGCGAAGAATTGAAGATGAAAATATTAGTAATAAAGAATTCCAAAAATTTACTTCTATGTCGTACGAACGTCTCATTTTAGAAATACGTTCTATTTCAACTAGCGATTTATGAATACCGACAACGGCAAGTGCACGAACTTAGCTCTGAATAAGTCAAAAATAAGGCAAAAGTTAAATCTGCTTGATAAGTATATTGTCATAAGAAAATATTGTTGATTATTAATTATTTCCAAACAGAGAAATACTGGTTTATACATAAAAAACGTCAGAGTTAACCATCTGAAAAATGCTTCATCCAAGCAACTGGTTTATATCATTAGGGCGAGCGAAGCGAGCCCTACTCTAATTCAACAATCTGTACATTTTTGTGGTACACTTTATGAAAAAAGTATCACGCCTTTAGATTTGAAATTTAACATAGTAATTTAGAATCATGTCTAAATGTGTTATTTATCATTAAAATATCTTTTTTTTTTAAATATTTTTTTTAAAAATACAATTTGTATATGGACACTAATGTTAATATACTACTAATTTACTAATATGCTACTAATGCCATCTGTCGAAGGCATGTATCAACTAAATTGTTTAATATACTACTACTAAAGCCATCTGTCGAAAGCATGTGTCAACTAAATTGTTTCTACTATTAGTAGAAACAGGTAGAAATAGCGTCAGCACCATAACAACAACACTACAGATTTTAAAAACAACGTCACTGTTGGTTTATTGTGTGAAAACTAATTATTATATATATGATTTAAGAGAACCGCAGAAAAGATCTCGAAATATGGAATCTAATTTTCATCGCGGAAATGTTCACTTTTTAGAGAATGCCGTTAATTTCGAAACTGCTCAGAAAAATTTGGAGTTAAAACATTGCAATTTATGTCATCGTCGTTGGTTCGATTTACATATTGAAGAAGACGGACTTTGTGCTCTTTGTCGTAAATTTCAAGTAAAAAATGAAATGAATATATTTTCTACAGACAATAATATGGACCCTGGTCCACAACCTGAAGTTTTAAAAAAATTAACATTTCTTGAAGAACAATTAATTGCTCAAGTTCATCCGGTTATAACAGTATATAAACTTAAAGGTGGTCAATTTGGATATAGTGGCCAAGTTATCAATTTTCATCAAGACATTACAAATTTTACTACCTCTTTACCTCATTCTATTGATACTATTTCAAAATATATTTTTGGTAGAAGAAATTATGGTGAAGGATATAAAGATTTTATTGTAAATCGTGATAATGTTGAGGCCGCTTTGATATATCTTAAAAATAATAATCCTTGGTACCGTGATATAACAATCGACGAAAATAATTTACAATGTTTACCTAATAATGAAACTATTTTTCAACAAATTGTATTAAGTCAAGATAGACAACAACTTTCATATAATTTAGATAATGAGGATAATGATCAAAATATATTATATGATAATGTTTATGAATCTGGAGCTCCAACGGTGACTTTTCAATGTAATCGTAAAGCAGTGAATAGTGTACTGAACATTCAGGAAGAAAATGATAGATCTGGTGTTTTACCTTGGCCTATATTGGATCCTGTGCCAATCAATGAATTTACATGTGATGGATATATTTGCAGAGCATTTCCAACTTTATTTCTTACTGGTAAAGGTGACCTTAGAGATTCAAGAGTGCATAAAATTTCTAATAGTGAATATTTTAAATTTCTTATGATGTATGAAGATGGGAGATTTGCAAAACATCCAAGATTTAGATTTTTTGCATTTAATAGTATGATGCGTTGGACAGCTTTGCAGAATGGGAGTATTTGTGTCAGAAAAAATTCACTTTTACGTAATATTGAGACAATTGAACAACTCCGAGAATTATTACAGCGAGAACCAATATTGTATAAATCAATTTTATCATATAATACTAATTTGAGATCATCTAGCTCATATTGGTACGTGAGATCTAGAGAGTTAGTGGATATGGTTGAAGAATTAGGAACTCCAACAATATTTATGACATTGAGTGCAGCTGATTTATATTGGCCAGAGCTGTATCGTATATTGGATCCAGACTATAATTATGCCGATCTCAATCAAAGCAGTGAATTTATTCGTAAATCTAAATTATTAAATTCAAATCCTATGATTGTTTCTTATTTTTTTAAAAAGCGATTAGATACTTTTATGGATCATTTTGTTAAAAAATACTTTAAAGTCACAGATTTCTGGTTCCGTATTGAATTTCAACACCGAGGTAGTCCGCACATGCATGGTCTTTTCTGGTTTGAAAATGCACCTGATCTTAAGAATCTCAATCCAAATGATATTACAAGAATTAAAGAAATTATAAACTACTTTGATGAGTTCATATCTACATGGCATCCAGATCCTTCTCAAGTTTATGATATACATCCATCAAAATTACATTACTCTGATATATCTGATGAAGATGTTGATTACAATCATTTAATACGAGCTGTACAAATGCATAAATGTTCTAAAGCGTATTGTCAAAGAAAGAAAAAAAATTCTTCTGAGACTATTTGTCGTTTCAAGTATCCGAAAGAATGTGTCAACGAAAGTAAAATTCAATTTATTCAAAATAACGAAATAGAATATATATCAAAAAGAAATAATTCATATTTAAATAGTCACAGTCCACAAATTTTGAAAATTTGGCGAGCAAATGTTGATTCGCAAGCCATTGTTTCTATTCATGCCGTTCTTAGATATATTGCTAAGTATGCTAGCAAAGGTGAACCAAGATCGGATGGTATGAAAGATTTTATTCGACAAACAGTACAAGAGTCAAATACTAATAGTAATGTTGTACAGATAATCCAAAAAATTTTGATAAAAATGTGTGCTGAACGTGACTACTCTGCTCAGGAAATATTTTGGATTATTATGGGTTGGCCTTTGTATCGATCTTCTCGACAATTTACTACTATAAATTTTAGAATATCTGAAACATGGGAATATCTGGATATGAATAGTGAAGATGGAAGTATTTTTGTTTCGAATTTTTTGGAGAGATATCAACAACGACCAGCAGAATTTGAACAAATGTCTTTATCTGATTTTTTTACAAAAACTTATAAAAGAGGTTCAACTTATAGTATGAGAAAAGTACCTTTTATTCTTAGAGTTATACCAAAAGTAAAATATGATCCTGGCTGCATAGATAATGAAAATTTTTATAAACAACAAGTTATATTACATGTTGCCTGGCGACAGTTAAATGACCTAAATCCTGACAATAATACTTGGAAGATTGTATATGAACGTCATTTTAAAAATAGTAATGATAATAGTCTTAGTTATGAATTGGATCAAATGTTACAAAATTTAGAGAATGAAGAAGATTATGAAGTAATAAATACAGTTCAAATAGAACAACTACATGATTGGATGGAAGTAGCTGCTGGACCACAAAATATTAATCAAGAAGATGATTTAGGTAGAAGAGAAATTGATATCCGACATCAATGGCATTCTATTTCAAGCAAACAACTATTGAATTCATTAGAAACATTTATTGAAAATGAAAAAATTGCAAGAAATCAAAGAAACCCTAACATAAATAATCACAATTATTTGTCAAATTTTGCTTTTTCTGGTGAACAGCAAGAAGTGATTAATATATTTGAAAAACAACTTAATTATCTACAAGGTTACGAGGAAGAACAATCTGTAAAAAGAGTGGTTATACAGGGAAAAGCTGGCTCTGGAAAAAGCACATTGATAAATTACTTTACTTTTCGATTGAATCAAATATTGGGATCATCATCTTATAAATTGCTTGCACCAACTGGTGCTGCTGCTGTGAATATTAATGGTTCGACAATTCATTCTAAACTTTTATTGGGAGTAAATAAAACGTTCAAAGATCTCGATTTACATGCACTTGCTAATTTTCAAGAAGAATAATATGGTTGTAAATTTATAATTATTGATGAAATGAGTATGATTGGATGTAGTCTTATGAGGAAAATTGATTTACGTTTACGTAGAGCTTTTCCTTCAAGGCAAGATGAACCATTTGGTGGATTATTTGTATATTTTTTTGGAGATATTAATCAGTTGCCACCTGTAAATGATAGGCCGCTTTATAGTAATAAAACTGAAGGAAGTGAATTTCTTTTAGAAGGAAAATTGTTATATACATCAAGTATTCAAAAATATTTCTTTTTATCATCATCATTTCGACAGAATGAATCTCAACAAGTTTTTAGAGATATACTTGATCGAATTAGTAATGGTGAATGTACGGTAGAAGATTACAAAAAATAATGACACGGAGTATACAATCATTATCATTAAATGAACGGATTTTTTTCAACGATGCCATTAGACTATTTGCAACAAACAAAGATGTAAAAGAATTTAATCATCAAAAGTTAAAAGAATTACGTCAACCAGTTGCTTATATTCCAGCTTATCACAATTGTTCCAAGGCAAAATCAGTAAGTGCAGAATTATTAGGTGGACTTGAACCATTTATTATTTTATCGATTGGATCTAAAGTTATGTTACGTTCTAATTTGTGGGTTGAAAATGGATTGGTCAATGGAGCTGTAGGTTATGTCGAAGATATAATTTATGAAGAAAATTGTAGTCCCCCTGATCAAATGCCGCGAGTGATAATGGTCCGATTTGAAAATTATTCTCATTCAACTTACGAAAATAGTGGTTGTATTCCAATATTACCCATAACTAAATTTTGGAAAAATGGAAATACCAATTGCTCAAGAAAACAATTTCCATTACAATTAGCTTTCGCAATTACAATTCATAAATCACAAGGTTTAACATTAGATAAAGCTGTTGTAGATATTGGAGAAAAAGAAACTTCTATTGGTTTAACTTATGTCGCGTTTTCAAGAGTAAAAACATTTGAAGGATTAGCATTAAATAGAAGATTTATTTATGATAGATTAAGTAGTATTAAAAACTCAAATATGTTGAAGTGTAGAAAACAAGAAGAAATCCGTATGAGAAATGTAAATGCTTTGATACAATAAAAAAATTAAAATTTGAATTTTTTTTGTCGTATGTGTTATTTATAGAAGTCCATATTAATAATTCATATATTAAAATATACTTTTAATAATATTATTAATTATTAATAGTATATATTATTAATTAATAATAATATATATTATTAGTTAATAATAAATAATATTATTATTTATTATTGTTAATGAATTATTACTAGGTAGAAATACCTCGCGAGCCCTCACAAAGCTGCGCTTTTTGCTAGTTTTATAGCAATATTTAACGATTCACAGTTTACTTTACCATCCATCTTTTTCCACATATCGCTGTCAGTCTTACACCTATTTATCAAGCTAAAAACTTTTTATGGGAGCATAAATTTAAGGCGGCGACAGTAAGTCTGCCGAGGCCCACTATTTACAAAACTGATGAAACTCAATTCAAGGATGATGGTACGATTATGAATAAAAATGCTCATTAACACATTTTCACAAGTATGCTTCCTAGGACCTACTAAAATCTTCCTTATAATAAAAAATATTAACTTAAATGCCTACCTACTATTATCGATATTAATATTATAAACGTGAAAGTAACTCTGTCTGTCTGTCTGACGCTCTTTCACGACCAAACCGCTGAGCCGAATTTGATGAAATTTAGTATGAAGCAATCTTACAACAACAACAACAGTCTGTAAATTCCCACTGCTGGGCTAAAGGCCTCCTCTCCCTTTGAGGAGAAGGTTTGGAACATATTCCACCACGCTGTTCCGCATTGGAATACACATGTGGCAGAATTTCTATGAAATTTGTCACATGCAGGTTTCCTCACGATGTTTTCCTTCACCGCTGAGCACGAGATGAATTATAAAGATAAATTAAGCATATGAATCAGCGGTGCTTGCCTGGGTTTGAACCCGCAATCATCGGTTAAAATGCACGCGTTCTATCCACTGGGCCATCTCGACTCTCGAAGCAATCTTGAACTAAAAGAAAGGACATATGTAGGTTAAATTTTTTGCATAACATGTCATGCAACACTAAAAAATCGAGTGAAGCCGCGGGTCATTACTAGTATCATATCATCGGAGTGATAGTGACTGTAAACTGGATAAAATTAACTATATTTAAACAATCTACAGCTGATATTAGCTGTTTTTTGTAATTCATTTCGACATATATTTTATTTCGATAAAATTCTTTTAGCGCTTACTAGATTTTATTTCTACGAAAACATGTCACTGGTAGATACATATATGTTTACAAAGTTTATTCCAAGAAGACAAAAGGCAAATAAACAAAATTTCACATCGAATTGAAGCGATATCCTTGGTTGAGAGCTTGAATGACCTGTGAGCCTGAATGATCATTTCTAATCGGCATTTTTCATCATGTATATAATAGGCTATTTGACAATGCGAAAAATAAATTGTGAATTATTGTAATCAGTGTATATTATGAGTTTAAAAATGGTTATTTACTAACGAAACTTGAAAATAATACTTAATTTATTCAAAAATCGATAAATAAAAATGCATTTTTTCAAACGTTTGTCATGTGACACAAAACGCTCCTGATTGGCCGGGCGTATAATGGAGTCACTTTCTTGTAAACCTTTCTTTTCTACTATATGTACCACAGATTAAAATACAGCAAAGTGACGTAACCGACCCCATTGCAACGCCATAATGTCCAAGTAGCGTTTTCGCGCGTTATTTAAATATGGAATTTTTAATATAATATTTTTCGGCAAATACGTCGAAAAAAAAAAACTTTTATTGGGTTCCTTAACCTCTACTAAATAATATAAAATGGATTTTAAAACCACTCAAATAGCCTATTAGTTAAGTGGAATAGCATATTATATTGAACAATAAAGGTGAGCTATTAACAAATCGCATCGTATACGTAAATATAATTTTTTTTCATTTTCATTCTTCTCCCATTAAATCAATATATAAGAAATTGTTTCAATTGTTGTTAATCATGATCGTCACTCAAGCATAATACATGTCAATAAAAAATTAACGTAGAGTAGCGCATTTGTAAGTAAATAGATCTATCATACAAATCGTTCGCTATCACTTCGTTAAAACAAGTCTACAGCAGAAATATCTTCTTATTATCAAACTCATGTTAAAATAACCCTTTGAAATTATTTGAATACTGATATAAATACTAGTGAATATTATACAACGAACGAATACGACTATACATTTATTTAATAATAATAGTAATCCAAGTAGGTAATTAAGATAATTCAAGTACGCTTTTACAAGTAATTATGCCAATCGTCATTTAACAAACTATATGAAACGAAGCTACCATCGTTGCTTTCGGTTTTTTCAGTTCGGAATGCACATTCTACTGAGAA
This sequence comes from Vanessa cardui, assembly GCF_905220365.1. Taxonomy (NCBI): domain Eukaryota; kingdom Metazoa; phylum Arthropoda; class Insecta; order Lepidoptera; family Nymphalidae; genus Vanessa; species Vanessa cardui. The sequence continues at coordinate 6,048,300 of NC_061130.1, read as the reverse complement.
GAGTTTCTGGAAAACTCAGTAGTTACTATTTGTCAACATTTAACAATACATTTCAACATTTTGAAGTCAATAAGTATTAGCTCCCTGCTCCACGCTTTTTGTCGTCTATATAATCTTGCATTGAATAGTAAGCCTTCTTTGTCAATGTATTTTTTACAAATGATATGAATTTATGAAAAGGCTACAGGCCCTTGTTCTAAGCAGCTTCAAAGTATGTGCTTATTTTTTATACCACATTTTTAATACATTACCTACTGATTATAAACTTATGACACTTTTATTTTTTACTTTTTGTTATCATATGAAAATGGACTGCCAAAGAATCCCTGAAGCAACGTTAATATTATTTAAGTACGGATGAATTATACAATTTAACTGGATTTATGTGCCTTTAAGGGAAAAGCTTGCTCTAGGAGTGGTTACGATAATATGCGACTGCGCCTTTTACATCGCTTAGCGGTCCGTAAGCCTTCGAGCAGTAGGCAATTCGAAAGCAATGAATAATTAAACGAGTATTTACAATGTTAATGTTTATGACTTTGGCGAATATTTAGTAATCATAATCAAAATTAAAATATACTTTAATCAAATAGGCTTAAAGAGGCACTTTCGAATCGTCATTGGTAAAAAAAGACATATTATTGGATACAAAATTTTTTAGATGATAAAAAAGCTTGGAATTAATACCTGTTAACTTCCAGGCAAGATACATTACATGCATACATAATTGTATTTAACTAATATGATTGTATTTTTTAAATGTTGAAAAAGAGTAACTACTGAGTTTCTTGCCAGTTCTTCTCGGTAGAATCTGCTTTCCGAACCGGTGGTAGCTTCACTTAATTGTTAAATGTCAAAATCGAACAATCAAAATCGAAACCCACTTGAATAAAGTTTATTTTGATTTTGTCATGTTACAGGGATGCAATAAATGTTAAGCGTAGACGACCACTGGTTCGAATATAGTCTATCAGTAAATTACAATTAAATTATTATATATCCTGATTAGAATCAATAAATATTAAGTCCAACCAGTCCAGTCCAGTATAATCTTGTATTCAGTTAATATGCCTAGTTTATAAATGTTTATTTGACATGTGTTTTAATATTTTTTCTATAGGTCAATACAAAATAACATTTGAATCTTACTATAGAATCGAATACTGTGTCCCAGAAGAATGTATTAAGTTTGCGTCGGAAACTAGGTGTTATTATGTTATCATTGTTCTTCGTATCTTTACAATGATTTTCAGTTTTCGCCATTTTTAAAAAAAATGTTTTAAACGAAGCATCTTTATTAAAAATATCACAAAGGGATTTTTCGCTTCACTCGCGAGCTTTTCGCGATTTTCGCGAGCTTCAAGATGATAAATAACCCGAGGAGCTTTTTTGCAGTATGAAAACAATTTCAATATCTATAGCGTTCCCTCAAACTAAAATATCGAAAGACATAATACTATGAAAGTGACCAAACTACTAATCGAGCAGTATCAACATCAGTTAGTAGTCCAACGTTTCTAACCACGTATAATACAGAGCTGAGTTTCCCTGTCAAGGACGATAAATGAGGATTCTGCTGAAATTTTAAGTAAAGTTATTTCTATAAATACTGTCGGAACAGTCATATTTAAAACACTATTGTTTGGAGTTAAGTTGATATTTTACTTTTTGCATTCAGTGAGGCAAACAGTTCGCATTTTGGTATATGTAAATTAACTTTATATCTATAATACTATTCTTGCGTCCTAAGGATATCTGATTATATCTAATTCACCTAAAATTAATAATGTAAAAAATAAGGTAATTTTCTGAAATTTACTACTGCTAGGCAAAGGATCCCTTTTGAGGTAAGGAGCTAACTCCATAACACTGCTTCAATGTGGACAATGTGTCAGATTTTCATCTATCAAATGCAGATTTGCTCACGATGATTATAAACACGAAATATATGTAAACAGTAATAAATGAATGTAACACAAAAACGTACTGTATGCAATTACAAATTTTATTTATAAATAACAAGTTACCAACAGTGGCTTTTCACCTTTATGTTATTTTTTTTATAAGAATAAATTAAACATACGATATGTTTTTCTTGTATGTAAATTTCGTAAAAACTCAAGTCGTGAATAGATTTTGTACAAAATGGCTTATCTTCTTATAGTAACATTACATTAGATTGAATTTTTTGCTCATGGTTTCGCTTTATCTTTTATTTGATTACCAAAAAAATGCAATTTCGTTTTGCTCAGCTAGTTCATAAATAATAATCATTTAACAATCATTAATTTTATTCAATAAGAATCAATATCGACAAATTTAACCATTTTAATGCATTTATATATTTTAAATTGAAAATAAGGAGTAATATTCCTTATTACCTACAGACGGCTAGACTACTGACTGTCAGTAATTGTTTCGACACGGCTTAGACACGTATAGTTCGACACAACTTAGATGTAGCATCGGAAAATGCAATGGAATGAAAATAAAACCGATTACTGCCGATTTATAGAACCACTAGACATAGCTCCCCATCGCGCCATTCAACGCTATTCGTCGCTAGAAATTCTCGCGTCAGTTCAACCCGAGACAGCAAGTGCATGTGTCACGTCAAATTGATGAATAAATGAAGTCATATGATGTTACAAGTTATTATGTTTGTGTAAAGATCATATGCGCATAAGAAATAAATATTGTTTTACGAATTTTGCCGATGCTACATCTAAGTTGTGCCGTACTATACTTATAGATAATAGTGTGACACTCCGACCACGTTAGCATTGTTAAAGGATGATGTCCTCCTGACTCTTTTTCAGCGCGGTTTTTTCCCGAAACAAAATAAAAACAAAAAAAAGGGTAAAGCTACAACACAATTTATAGGTGTCTTAGTAATTTAATTTTTTATCAGACTATTGTTATATTAACATTAAAAAAAATACACAAAAACGTATACTTTAGATCTTTGACCTCGAATTTTTTTTTAGCAGACATCGTGTCTATGTTTGTAATATAATAGCTAGATCAATTTTCAGCTCTACTCTAAAAAAACTTGAAGACCTATGATAATGTTGTAGAACTAGATCCCCTCAACCACGCCGATAATTCTGACATCAATCATAATAAATCAACAATGAAAAACAATTGGAATTATATAAGTCAATATTTAATGAGATTTTCCAATAATTACATTCCCCCCTCTTTCCCAACAATATCGGTCGGACAGAAAATTGAGCAAGGAAGTAAATGTAGATAATCGAATAATGATATTTTTTTTCTCGAAAATTGAAAAATGGCAAAGTTATTAATGACAAACGTTTACTTTTGAAACCAAATTGGTAATTGGGCGTCGAAGTTGACCGCCATTTTGAATTCAGATAAATAAAATACAAATTTTATTATTTTTCCCTTATTTTGATATCAATATGTTGACTTTATGTAAACGATAGATAGATGCGATGCGAGATATTTTAGAGACAAATCTCTGATCAAAAGGATTTCATGTCTTTCAAAGTTCAAAGCAGCGTTCGCTGCAAAAGCGCCGGGACTGATAATTTTCTGTTTAACTTACTTTCTCTCTTGCTCCGTGTAATGGTGTTCCGTCTTGAAGCTATAAACTAAAATGACAATTATTTCAGTGCTAGTAGGGCTTTGTTCTTGATGGTAGGAAGGGCAGATACCAATACTGAGTATCGTTCCCTTTGAATGGCGATTGACAGTGTAAGTACAGCCTCAAGGATTATAATTAGTAAGTTTCCAAGATCAGTGGTGCATTGGCGATGTAAAGAAAGGTTAATATTTCTTACAGCGGTAATATTTAACAGCAGTGGTGACCACTTACTGTCAGGTTACTCATATGATTATTCTTGGTGGTAGGGGTTTCTGCAAAGTACCATCCATTCATAAGATATTCTACCGCCAAATAGCAATGTACAGTGCTGTTGTATTGAAGTGTTTGGTAATTGGTTGCCATTGTCAATCGTTTTTTATATTATTATTTTATTTTATTTCTTTATTGTACATGTTAATTATTTTAACAACACCTTTAAAATTAATCTCAATTTTGAAATCAAGTGTGCAATTAATTTTCAAGAGTCAGAGATCACTACCAGACATGAAAATGTAAAACCCTAGATCTAGTTAATTAGCAAACAAATTGTGTAAATACGTTTCTTGGGTATATAAAAAAAATATTATTTTTATTAATTATAGGCACAAGGGCATAACATCTAAGTTCCCAAAGTTGGAGGCGCATTGGCGATATAAGGAATGCTTAATATTTCTTAAAGCACTATTGTCTATGGCGGTAGTTACTACTTACTATCAAGAGACTCATTTGCTCGTCCGCCAACATATGAAAAAAAAAAACAAATACAAAAGTTGAATGTTAAAGAATTGGTAGTTTTTGCTTGAAACCGGAAAAATCAAACAGAACTTACAAAAATCATTATAAGGATGTTAATTTAAATTCTGATTTGGTAATGAGTAAAAAATCTAAATTACATGGCACGAACTTATGACATAAGGCACTTTGCTTATGTTAATATCTTCTGTCGATAATTTCATACGAGTGATTGATGCAGACGTTAATTACATTAAATAAATCATTAGGAAGTAGAAAAAGTTAACTCAATTTGGTATTTCTTTAATACAAAAAAAAAAAACAGATTAACGCTCGTACCACATACATTAGTATCAACTAAACGCATCCATATAAATTAACATTCCAAACATAAGTTATAGACATTTTTTTTTGTTTTTTACGAATTTATTTGTATCTTGTTTTGTTATCAACTAATTCAATATTTGACAATAAATAATTACAATAGATACAGTAAATGTTCTCGTTTAAAAAATACTTATTGTATTTGACGACCTCCGTAATCGAGTAATGTATATCTACACCAGTTTTCATGAGTACGCCAATCCGAGTTTATTACTTTTCTAGGTTGTCTTGAGTCTGGGTGTTTGGGGTTACTTCTGATTTTTCCATAAGACAAGTGCTCAAGGATCAGAGTAATGTATGAGATGTTGTAAAAAAATACTGTTTTCATATACAGAAACTTTGTTATAAATCTAAAAAACTATGTCAAACAATCTTTGATTGATTTAATCATTAAACTTAGTAGGTACTAGTATATATGTATTACATTTTTTCGTATTGGTCAAGTAAGGTTAGATCACTTAAGCGGTTACAACGTTTCTAACCGGTTTTAGCTTCTTATAATGCAAAAGTACTTTAAAGAGGTGTATGTGACTTATTTATTGACTGCAATCACACGGATACATTTGTAGTTAGTAAAAAATACTCACATTAAATAACATAAATCTGCAATGTTGCCTCTTCTGGGTATAATTTATAAGGATTTATAATTGATCTTTATACTAAATTAAAAGAAATCGAACCAAGGAAATACTATATTCTTTTTTTTGTCATTGTTGTTTAGAATTAAATGTGTATCATTTTCTATTTTTTGAAATAAATATTTTGGGTAGTAAATAAATAAAGGTGAGCAAAAACCTTCTTCTTCTTGCGGAATTTGTAGCTAAAATCACAACGCGGCTTTAATGAAAACGAATGGATTATTTAAACTAGCGTTTTCATTGTTATAGCTCTTCGTCTTACTGGTCAATCGGTGACAAAATTGCTGGATCGTTTTTCGTCCAGAGAAACATAATGTTGATTCGGATACTCGAGTACACATAAATAAATAAATAAACGAATAAATATTGAACAACATCACATATGTACATTACTCTGATCCCAATGTAAGAAGCTAAAGCATTTGAGTTATGGAAAATCAGAAGTAACGAAGGCACCACAAACACCCAGACCCAAGACGACAGAGAAAACCAATAAATCTTCTACATCGACTCGGCCGGGAATCGAACCCGGGACCTCAGAGTGGCGTACCCATGAAAGCAGGTGCACACACCACTCGACCGCAGAGGTCGTCAAACACATGTTATACGCATTCTTGTCACCATATCCCACAGCTATGATTGGTGCATTAACTCCTATTCATTTCGGCATATGTGTAAAAAACTAACCTAATTTATCAAAAAAAAAAAAAAAAATATTACGTCGTACATTTCAAGTATAGAAAAATTATGCTTTATTATACATTAAAGCGAACGTTTTAGTAGAAGTATTAGTGGCGTTGATGAAGCGATCATTAGTATAATTTACCTGCAAAACATTTTAAATTAAAACATGACGATTTCGATTTATTTTAAAAAAGTCGTATCGGCCTCGAGTCAGGAAGTTTAAAGTATGTGAACTCATAAAGCCGGTACTGCACCTGAAATATTTCGGGTCGCATCGGAATTACCTTCTAATCGGATTTCAAGAGCAGGGAACAGAAAGTTATGTTAGCGCACACAATTTGAGACCGGCCGCCGCTGTGTACGAAATCGATAAGGAAAACATAATGAATATGAACGTCAATAACATATAAAAATACATAGTAATATATACAATATATATATATATATATACAATATTCCTAAGGTTAAACTGACTAACGATTGATACGTTTCCTGGCGTTATTGATATAATAAGTATGTGTATCAATTCTGTGTAATTGGTTAATAAAAATTTATAACCTATCTATTAAATGGGGAACCAAACCAAAATTTAAGTCGTATTCAATTATTGCTTAGCTGAACCAAACCAAATGTGGTTTCCCAAATTACAAGATCAATCTATTCATTTGTTACAGCAATTTGTATTTGGGCTATTACACTAATAAGGTTTCTGTTAATTGCACCGGTACCCTAAAAATACGGAAGCAACCTTTGACCAAACGTTCATAAATCAATAATACTTCATTTGAATACAATTTAAAACAACAATGAAATTTTAAACATAAGGTTAGTTATTTCAATGTCGTAAGTTCACCGACTGCTATTATTGTATTTAATTGTTTTTGTTGTTCATATTTATTAAATAATCTGAAGAATATCATCTAATAAACTGTGTCGGTCTTTTAACTTTATATAATATAATATCTGGAAAGAGAAATAAGTATCTCAGAATCAAATAAAATGTATATGTTTGAAGTAGGTACATATGATACGCGACAATGGTGATTTTCCGAGGAAATATAGTAAGAATCTTAATTATGAATTAATATATATACAATATAAATTGAACATTCGTGATTGTTACTATCGATATGTTTTAACTCTTGATGTGGTGACAATAAAGAGTACTTGTAGTTACACCCTATAGATATATAGATATTGCCTTATAGGTATCTCTATAAATATAACGCAATTTATTAAATAACTAGCTGTACCCGCGACATTGTACGCGTTTGAATTTTACAAAAAAAATATTGACGCCTAAATTACTCCTTATTATATTAGTTATCTGTCAGTGAAAGTCCCTTCAAAATCGGTCCAGTCGTTCCAGAGATTGAAAAAAATATTATTTTGGTATATGTACCGTGTATACATTCATATGCATTGAGTAAAAAAGGACTGTTTTAATATTACAAACAGACATTCTAATTTTATTATATGTATTAATGCAAATACACTGACTCAATAATAGTACATTAACTTATTAACGGAGCATAAATCTTACCAATAAACTTAAAGTAAGTAAGTTATATATGTATATATGCAAGTATAAGTTCTTGCTAGCTGTTAACAACCAAGTCAAGAATTTGACGTTTTACGTTAAGCACTGGTAAATCGAACATACTCAGAATCCCTAACTACTTTCAAGATAGAAATCAGAAAATACTTTCTTAATATTCTGCCGGCTAACATAGTAAGTCCAGTGAAAAGAAAAAATATATATTAGGCTAAGTTAAGAAATATTTCTTAAGTTTACTTTCTAGTTTCTCGTAGGTATATATTTTATTTATTTTTCATATAGTATGGGCTAACTTGATTAGCTCTTAATTGGAATGTTATTACTTCAATTAATTATTAATTGTTTGAGTACTATATATTCATGATTAGCAAGCAAGCACTGAACTATGTAATATGAGACCTAATTATCGACCACAATTAGACATTTAGTTTCGTGGGACTTTGTAATCTTGATCTTTCACATTTGAAGAGGTTGTACTCTTCAAATATTAAAGATGCAATCAATATAAAAAAAATCGCGTAACTCGGAAGCATGGTGAAAAATGTTAGCTCCTTTATAAAACAAGCTTTATTGCTAAACAGGTATTCGTTAGACTAATAAGCTTGTCAAAGCCGTGTTATATTAATATCTGTTTAATTTAATGTTATCAGGAAAATTAAACCCTGCTTCGCACGGGTAGTATCTAAAGCAAGAATATTGTTCTGACTTGTTTTTTACTTTCATAGCATTGTATCAGCTTGTTTTAATAAATATCTGGATTCGAATGAAATGTAACACATGCCCATTACGAACTCTAGGCACACTACTTGAAGTACGTTGATGTATTCTACAACTTCTCTATTAAACAAAAATGTTTCCAAATATTGACAACATCTGCATCATTACTGAAAACAATCATATTATGTTTAGGAGTTGCATATGACAGGGCGACATTGCAACAGCATTCATTTGTTAAATCGATTCACATTCAATTAAAATAATAATTAAATTTTAATTCAACTTAGCTCAAATACGAGTACGCGCCCATTGCAAGCTCGACATACATACATATACTACATATCAGTAGGCGACAACGAGAGGTGTGGCGCCGCGCGTTGTGAGCGATACCCGTGGTCGCGTTGGTCCGATACCACTATTTTTGTTTTTTCACGCTTTGTGTTTTTATATTATTATTTCTCCACAGACGCGCTGTTCGCGCTGTTGTTATATCAGATTCTATACAGTTGTTATGTTACTTTACTGTGACTGCATTTTATTTTCAGGCACCATAAAATCTTATTTTTAGGATTATAAAGTCATGTCCAGAAGTTTGTATCGTAACTCTACGACGAAGACTTCGTCATTGACTCGGCGTTTGTTATTGTTGATTTATGTTGTTGTATTAGTCTTTACGGGCTTATAACTCAGCTGTTAGAGATGGAATTTTGCAATTTGGCCATCTAATCATCTCCAATTTGGATCGCCGTATTGAAATTGTAATCTAGAATCTTCTTAGTTGCCGTTTGTACCCTCTTAACAAGCCTCTTTGTCGCGTCTTTGCTGTTATAGCTTTAGCTTTAAATATAGGACATCTTCTTAGATATCAATTTTAATTATACTGTGTAAAGGGAAATAATTATGTACATAAATTATTTATAATAACTTAAATGTTAAATTCTATAATTATAAGCATGCCATCGCTGACTTTTTAAGAAAGAAGAAGAACGTAAAGTATTTATAAGACACGGCACACTTGATAAAAAAAATACAAATCTTACGAATAAATAAACAAAGTATTCTACTTAATTACCAAAACAACAAAAAAAAACAAAAGAAAGGCAAAAAAGAGGGACTTCAATCACTTATTACGCCGTTCAAATACTCAATTATTTCTTTGTATTTGTTTCAAAGTACTTTGGCTCGCCATTAAATTTTGCTCACTTACTTAATCTTAACAAAAAAAAACATAAATATAAAAAAGAGACTTGTTTTAAAAGACCTGTTGATTTGGATCAATTAAGAAGGATGATTTAAGTATTCTAACGAAGTCCAAACAAACAAAACTGTTTTACCCAAAAATAATCCTGAACCAGTGTTAGCTTTAAAAAAATATAATTATAGAATTTATATAATTATGAAAAGTTTTTTAAAATAACTTTTTGTGTACGTAGTAAAAAGTATAATCAACCAATTTACAATGCAACGCTCCTTTAAAGATTAGTATTTTGCAAAAACGTCAAACGTTAATACACATAACAATTTATAAATTAATAAATATTTATAAATACCAATTCTTGCTCCCAGCGGCTCCCAATTGTATACAATTAATGATTAGTCAGCATGAGCTCGCTCATCTCTTAAAAAATATTGTAGGGTTTTCTTGGCTGACACCGGCTCCATATATAACAATAATTGTAACTACGTTATATAATCGTAAATCGACTTTTAAGTAGTCTAATATTTTTCATTTCATTTTACTCTAAAAATATTTTGAATACGTAATTATTTAACTTTTAGTGCATATTAATTCGTTTTGAAATAGTACATTGAACTTGTTTTTCTTTTTCTTAAAATTTTTATTTATCAGTGTTAAGTTTTTCTGCATACGTCCACGTACAAAAATAAATTGGTCAACTTTGCCTGCTGAACATTTGAAGATACTGTTTTTGCTTCAACGCATTGGTGTTATAACTTGCATTACGGATACCAAATTATTGAACCGTATTCAACTCTCCATTCGACAAGACTAGTAGTGTAAATTAGAAACATATTTCATATTTCTACATTTAGCAATTGCTGAAAGTGTAATCTTATTAATATTAATTTATTATATATTTATTAACATAAGAATTAACAACATTAAATGCTTAAATATATATACAAATATGAACTAAAACTAATTACTGTATAAATCTTGACCGCGTGGAATGGTGGCAAGAATGCTAGCAGCATTTCCCCGTTGAAACGCAATTCCGATCCTGTGGGCAAAAATCGAACCAGCCCTCCTGTCACCAGTGGAGGCAATGAGGCGAGGTGTTATACTTTTGATGAAGCTTTTTGCACCACTACTCCAAGGGCCAAGCGTTTCGACAGCATTTATTTGTATACTTAATAATTACTAGCACAAACTTCTGCTTGTGAATAAACATTCATCCTTTTAAAGACATATTTCACATAAATCATATTTTACTACTGCACCGTTGTTCGAAGCATATTGGAATACTGTTTAACCGTGTGTTCAATAATAATCAGGCAGAGACCCAGATATGTTGACAGGCTGGAGTAAATTAGTCACTTTTGAAGAACTTTATGCTCTAGATGGGCCTATGACGCAATAATCCATTATATGTATGATAGATGTATGATAGTAGAAAAGTTTGGTACACTAAAGACTACCAGATATATGCACTCTGCAAGTGATTTCTATTTGATAAAGCTATTTGCTATTTGGGCGATCAACTTACTTCTACCTCGTTCATCTAGCGGCTGTGGTCGCACATCTTGAGGGTCTGAATTGAAAATACAGGTCGAGCCAAGAAAAAGTTTTTAATTGAATCCTGGGAAAGTAACAGCCCGGGAGACTGAAATTTGCAAGTATGTACAATCACCAAAATGCCTGAACTTATTTATTTGGATTTATCGTCTCACCCTAATTTGAGAGTAAATGTAGGTACACTAACTCATGCTTTACAATAGGTATAACTTAGAAGACTGGTGTTCCTTGAAATTGGTGGCGGTGCCCAAAGTCGGTCGAAATTATATCACCATCATACCTAAAATATTCCAATACGGTCTGTACGCAATCCTTAACTCTTGAGTATACCACCAGCCTATATTAGAATATCCCAAAACAACCAGAAAATATTTAAAGCCCTTATTTTAGAACAACATAAATTCAATTTTAAAACTTAATCGATGTGCTGTTTTTATTTCAAAATGATTTTTAAAGCGAAATTCATATCCCATCACTCGGATGAGTAGTTTCTAATTTTTTAACCATGTTTGATTGGAGATCACGGGTCAAGCATCAATACTTTGATGTCAGTACGAGTTACGTAAACGCTGTCAAGAGCACTCTTGAGAACAGTTTGAAGTATATTGAGCTATATTTTATATTACAAATTGAAGTAGAGACATTCTGTGGTAATATCATTTCGTAATAAACATTAATTTATACGTACATATGTATATTTTGTTTAATTAAATGTTGTTAAAAATATTTTATTGACATATATATATATAATATTTTATATAATATTTTATTACTTTTTAATGAAAATACTTTAAAATAGTAAAAAAGAAGTTACTCAAGCAAAGACATTTAATCGATACCTTAATCTCATTTCAATTAAGATAAAATAAAAAAAGCTTCTGAAAATACTAAAATGCACTAACATTTTAGTCGTTAGTAGCACTTAAAGCAGTTTAGGCTGATCAGAGTTCAAGCGCATGGTTTAAGGGCTCACAAGGCCATATATTTTGCTTAAATTAGCAATAAATTGTAATTTTAAATGTGGAAATTTGCCCCCGTTTGTGGGAAATACAACATTCACCGGAGAAGAATTAATAACATTAATTAAAATAATTAGCAAAACTAAAACTAACAAAACATAATTATACATTCATAATGAGGCCGTATTTAATAACAATTATGAAAAAATATAATAACAGCTGATTAACTTTTGTTATTCGAAATAATTAATATGAATATGTAATTGTATATGTAGCATAATTTTACTTTGTAAATGAATAAAAATTGTATTTTCTTAAAATGAATCATTGACCCCATCGGACGTAGCGCTGAACGATTAGTTGAATAAAAATGTTTGACGCCACATCAATCAAGCTGTTTACAGGAAATTATGTTTTTGTCTCGTTTATTTCTGCACTAAACGCCTGTAGACAACATACATTTGAAATTAGAAACTATTATTGTAATACTGAATGCGGATAAAGAAGTGGAATCTAAATTTATGATCGTAATAAGAAACTATTAAGACACTTTGCAAAATTGAACATCTATTTATGGATTAATATGTAGTTATACACCTAAGAGTTTTTTATTAGAAACTCTATTGGCTGGTGGATTAGTGGATTTTAAGTACAATTTTTACAAATCCAACGGTATTCCAATATTTTTGCTTTAAAAAACAATAAAAGTGCAGTTTATTTATTCTCGAATAGTACTTTAATTTTTCGATATTACTTATAGATTCTGATTTTTCCAAATACGTGTGCGCAAACACAAGCGCATGTTCGATTCGTCACTGTCGTAATCATGGTATTTAATCATATTAGACGCAAAACTGCTACTGAGTATTGAGTGACAGAAAATTTAAGCAACTTCTTATTTTCTAGAGTAAGAGATTGAATACAGGATTTAAAGTAATACATTCCCATGCTACCAATCTATTTATTTTATATTATATCAACAATCTCTCAAAGAGTTTCTACTTAACTTACTTTTTTAAATTTATGTATCCGAGTTATGATATTTTTAAATATAGCAAGGTTACTAACCCTTCGACATGACATAAATAGCTATTTTAGAAGCTGTCAGCTTTATTATACATAACACAAACTGAGCCCAAAAACATTATCGTCTGACATCATTTTATGGATGTAGGGAACAATAAAAAGAGGAGCAGGTTTCTGATAGCATCTGCTTTATACAACATCAATTCGAAGCCTCTTATTTTATGCGCAAATATAGTGACAAATGTCTTGTATTAAATAGTATATGCTCTTCGGACTGCTTTGTTGCGATGCATAATACGCAATAGGCTGATTTGCATAGGCCTATGTTTATAAACACTATTACGTGAGGTGGTGTTACTATGGGGACAACATCATAGTTCCCAAAGTTAATTTGGCGATGAAATGAATAATTCATATTCCTCGCAGCATCAATGTCTAGGCGGAGATGACCACAGTAAGTGTGATCTTGCAGACTTATCTGTATAATATTTATATGTTGTTACACAATTTATAGCAAGCACGACGTAAAATAGTGAATGCATTCTAACTAACTATAACTTGCTTACTTTATTGCCCACTGACCCGGAAGCTCGATGAACATAAATGTAATTAACAATAAAACTGAATATATAGTATTCCTACCAAGTTTCTTGATCGTCTTTTTCTTACAAAATGACTTACATTTTTAGAAAGAGGGAATATTGTTTAGAGTGATATTTTTATGTATTTATTTCAGTACTTTTTAATTTGAAATCGTATTCTAAAACAATTATCATCATACCATTTTTTATAATGGCTAAGTAATCATAACATGGACGGTATAGGTACTCGTAAGAATACCGCCGATACGCCACCGATCTTGAGAACTAAGTACCCCACTTGCTTGAAAATATTTTTTTTAAACGATGGAATATCTGATGACAGTTGAGATGCAGACATGCTTGCACAAGGTCCAGCCAGTAGGTATACCAATATCATACAAATAAAACTATAACTATATTTTACGCTTACGGTTTTATCTAGTTAACGGATTCGCTGTTCCTTTTCTAGCTAAAAATAAATATTAGCAACAATTATTATGCTAATATTAATAAGTTTTAATCTTCTTTATTTCGTATAGTTTGTCACTTGTGCCTTTTATGTGTCGCAACTATTATTATTAGGAAAATCAAGTTTAATCATGGCAACTACTGAGTTTTTTGCCGGTTCTTCTCGGTAGAATCTACTTTCCGAACCGATGGTAGCTTCACTTAATTGTAAAATGACGATTCAAAAGTGCTTGTAAAAGCCTACTTGCATAAAGTTTATTTTGATTTTGTTTTTTTTTTTTTTTGAGTGAATGTATCTCATAATTATCTCTATTAGTCCGAAAAATAAATTTTTCAACCTTGTTATTATAACATAAATGATAAGTAGAAATAAATGTAAGCAGTTTGCTCCGTATCATTTATTTATTTAAAGTATATAATCGTGAATCTAAGAACTCAGAAAATCAGAAGAAATGTCCGGTTTGCATTAAATATATTGTTATAGAACGTTATACTGGTTCGGCGATAAAATTAAATAAACACAGTACACACCTGTTGCAATGATTATAATGCTTCTCATTTAGCGAGAATAGTTTGCGTTGTAGATTATAACGATGACAACACATCTCGTAGGATCCTGTTGATGTACTAGTGTATAAAAATATTTGACGAAAAACAAATACAAACTACACATCTGACTAAGTACACGGAGAACATTAGATTTTTTGCTTAATTATTATAGCCATTTTGGCAAAACATTCTTATTTTATCGAATTGACTATAACAAATATAATTACGTCAGTCAATTACATACGTTTCGTTGCACAGCGCTAAAATTTAGGAAAAAATGGGATTTATTATAATTATTGAAACATCTATTAAAAACCATAAAGAATATTTTCAAATAAAAAGTCTTTCTGATCAGTTTTTGTGCGAAACGTTGATACAAAGAAATACATACATCGGCATTCATACGAAAAAACAGGAAATGAAACCGGGGTCAAATGAACTCAATTTTCAGTCACTTTTTTGTTGCGAAGCCTTTACAGGTTCCATATTTATTATAAAGAGTTCATTTTTTTGTTAAATCATCTTTGTTGAATTATTCACGCAGTGAATGCGGTAGGGCAGAATCAGGACCCAATTATTTTTATTATTAAGGGCATAGGAAGACTTCAGTACGCAGAGAAATGGAATACCTGATGTTAAGTGATCACACTGCCCGTAAACATTGGCGGCAGAAGAAGTAGCAACCATTCCTTATGTCGTCAATGCGCCACCAATCTTGGGAGTTAAGATTCATGTTCATCGTGTCTATATTTAGACTGATTCACTCACCCTTCAAACAGGAACACGAGAATACTAAATATTGCTGTTTGGCAGTATAATAGAGTGGGTGTTACCCAGATACACGAGCATGCACCGAGCCTTACCTCCTAGTAATTGTTTTAATCCAGCTATAAAAGTCAGCTAAAATAATAATACAAAGTCACAAAAATCAGTCATATAAATCCCAAGTACCTGCTGATTAAATCTTAAGAGAAAAAAAGGAGAACAATATTTATTTATTATCTACTTTTTTATACCGTACTGCACTTACCACTTTTTATGGTGAGTAACATAATCGTAAACATGATTATTTGACATCACATCATTGTTTATTTAAATACGCAATACGAATAACAAGTTTCGTTGGGCACGTGTCGAGTGGCTATGTGCAAGTCTGGCTAGGTACCACCCACTTATCAGATTTTTCTACCGCTAAACAGCGTTACTCATAATTGTTGTATTCCGATTTGAAGGGTGAGTGAGCCAGTGTAACTACAGGCATAAGGGACAATCTACGTTCCCAAAAACATCTATGTTCCCAAGGTTGTTGGCGCATTGGCAATATAAGGAATGGTTAATATTTTAACAGCTCCTTTGTCTATGGGCGGTAGTGACCACTTACCACCAGATGAACCCTTTTCTCGTCCGCCGACCTATATCATAAAAAATAATTATTAGTATCTGAAAAAGTGTGTAAATTTTATTAAAAGACTCATATGCATTTAATGTCATTACATATGCAGTGACATTTTACACAAATATTGTAATAAGTGAATTTTTAGAAAATTAATAAAACTGTAGACTCATTATTCATACATTTTTGGAAAGTTTATTCATTTATTCTCGAGTAACTTGCTGAGTATCAGAACACACACACATAAACTACTTAAACTTTATTAACATATTCTATAATAAAGTTTACAGTACACTTCGGAAATTCAAGTAGCGACTTTTTTTCATTTAATCGATAAAAACGAGTATAGTATAGTATTAGTATGGGTAAATATCTTGTAACACGACTCGTCATACTTAAACCGCTTCTGAATAGCCATGCTTACAAATTTTCAATAGCAGCGCGATCGGTTTGAAGCTTATTAGGTAATAGACGCTGCTTTAAGTTTATCTGCACTCATAATATAAATACGAAAATATGTCCGTCTGTTGGTCTTTCATGTCCAAACCATAGTAGTCACTTTTTATAAGGTGAGCCTTGTAGTCATTTGCCACCTACCACACAAAAATAAGAAAAAGAAAATCGAATATGAGAAAATTTGGAAATTAAGCAAGTTGGAACCGACACAGACTACTCTATGAATTACAAGTGACGACCAACCCATAAAAAGTGTGCAACGATACGAGCAACAACTAGTTTGTAGTTTATATATTATCTATACATGAAATACATGTAAAAAAATTGGAGTTCTAAATGCATATGTATGTATAAACAGTATATATTCCAATAAAAAAAAATTACAATGTTTGCCCGTCAGATAGACGGGCAAAAATTGTAATTTGTTGGTTGGACTGATTTTTCGAGAATTTCCCTGGTAGAGAGCATATGTAATAAAGAGTAACTTCGGATACTTTTATTTTAGAATTATATATAAAGTCACGCTGAAATGCCCAAATACTGTCCGGCACCGAGCGCACCCCGTACGCATACCACCACTTCCCCGTCACGTCGGAAGTCTTCCCGACTTAAATGACAAAAGCATCCTTATACAGAATTAATAAGTGATAGTAAAACCTTCAAGCTGAACAATAACTATCTGTTTGAAATCAAATGCGTGCCATTGAATATTCATGATTTATTTTATAATTTTATTTTATTTATATTCAATTTTATTTATTTTATTTTATAATAATTATCTGTACTTGAGTTGCACTATGAAATTTGAATCCAAATGAATCTATTTCTTCATAATTGGAAATTACCATTTTACCAGCGAAAGCATAAATTATAGATTTTGATGCTATTCTATGCTAATAGAATATTACAAAATTTTAATCAGTTCATAATATGTCTATACGAATCTATACGTAAATAATTTCGAACTAATAGAAATAAAATGTACTGTAATCTAAGTGGAGAATTATTATTTCAAATCATTAAAAAAAACAATCTAATGTCATTCTAATAAACTTTTAGCAGGAGAAAAGAGAAAAAATAACCTCTATTCGATATTTTTTATCAAATGGTTTAGTTTAACATGTCAATACAAAATGTCACCAGTGTTTCTCAATGTCACCTGTAATAAAGTTTTGACACATACCACGTGATTCTAAAACAAAATAATACTGTCCATTGTCACCTTTTAAAGCCACGAAATCGAAAAAAAATTTTTGTTGTTCTAGGTTAAGGATTAACAAGGGAATTAATACTACTATTCTTGGCTTTAAAATTCAATTGAGTTTATTGTCCCAACCGTACCGATCAATCTCATTCGTGTCTTCGCCGTCCTACGTGACATTGGAGGAATAATCTGTGCCCTGCCGGCACAACTAAAAGTCATTAAACTAAAAATTGAATTGAATCGAAAAACAAGTTTCTTCTTATAGAATCATGGATTTGTCTCCAAATATTTAAAATAAAATATGATCTTAGATTTCGACTGAGTTAAGAGTATACAAAACGTAACCATTAAATTTCCGATTCCTGCAATTAAACTTACAAATGAGATCAATAACTTATCACCGTTATCTAAACTTTGTCTAAATAAACTCCAAGGCTGATCCAAATGAAAAGACAGAAAATAATGTTGTCTTAAATTTTCGCGATTATTACACATTTAAATAAAACTAATTATAACGGATGAATCGCGTATATTAATTATTTTTAAACATCCCGACGTTTCGAGCACTTTGCAGTGTTCGTGGTCACGGGTAGACTAAGATGACATTTGTCTATTTGAACACTGCAAAGTGCTCGAAACGTCGGGATGTTTAAAAATAATTAATATACGCGATTCATCCGTTATAATTAGTTTTATTTAAAAGACAGAAAATATTGTTACTCGTTCTTATTCCTGAGAGATACCGACTAAGAAAAGTAACGGTCTACGAGAAGCTGGTGATAACATTTTAAAAATAAACTTATTGATTGTATTACTTTATGGAAGGGCTTTGTGCAAGCCCATCTGGGTAGGTACCACCCACTCACCAGTTATTCTACCGCCAAATAACAGTACTCAGTATTGTTGTGTTCCGGTTTGAAGGGTGAGTGAGCCAGTGTAACTACAGGCACAAGGGACATAACATATTAGTTCCCAAGGTTGGTGGCACATTGACGATGTAAGGAATAGTTAATATTTCTTACAGTTACATTGTCTATGGGTGATGGTGACCACTTACCATCAGGTGGCCCATATGCTCGTCCGCCTAACTATACCATACAAAAAATTGACATCCATGTATTGCTAACGCCACAAGAATCGGAGACATAAAGGGGTCTTAATAAAAATATGATGATAAAAATGAGAGGAGCCAAATGTAATCCCATACTACTGAAATAAAAAGATCACCATATGATTGGGATATAATAAATAGGAATAATAAAGAGAAGTTTTGTAAGCAACTCAAACTAAATGTTTGGAGAACAGAGAGAGGAAAACTTTGGTAGAGGATTTTATAGGTTTGCGTCACCGACATGCTCATGACAGGCGCACGCGCACCGGCCCGTCTGCTATAAGCGTTAGGCGCTTTTTGGACGGGTGATATTTCATGTGTTCACGTCACCGACATGCTTAAAACCAGTATTTCTGTAGCTATAGATACATCTGACGTATTGTGAAACATTATAGTTAGGGAGGCGAATAGGGGAATTTTCGGTAATACTCGAGCGTGGCAGTTTAAGATATAGGAGATACCTTAGACCTAATAGAATAACCTTGTAAAGTATTAGCTCTATATGTAGTGACGCGCGCCTATGATAGGCGATCAGATTAGTAAAAAAAACGATAGTCTGAAATACTCGAGCGCGTCAGATTAAGATATTGGGGGTTGATTTTAGTGTTTTAAGACTAAATTTAACTAATCTGACGATAAGTCCTTGACGCCGCCGAGTTATAGGGTCGCGAACTTGTAAAAAAAACACGTTAATCCGGCATTCTCGAGCGCGATTTTTATTTTTTTTATTTTGAAGAATATAATCTAAAACTTACTAAAAATACAAAATCTGCCGGTTTCCGCATGACCGGAAGTGTGGAGGAGTCATTTCGTCTTCCGAAAAAGTAAAGCGTTGCGGCATATAAGTCGCAATGAACGATACATTTTGCAAAAAAAAAAGTTTAAATAAACAAAAAAGGTAATTTTATTTTACACAAAAAAGCTCTCTTTACATTTTTGTCCAAAGTTAAAACTTTTTGACTTGAAGCATCATAAAAACTCAAACTCCCGGTATTTTAAGTATATCTCGAAAACTGAGAGTGTGTTAAAAAAATCGATATGAAATAACGATGATTAAATTATGTGACTTTTATTATGTCACATAATTTAATCATCATTAATTTAATCATGTTAATTTTTTTTTTCTCAAGCTTCATGACAATTTTCGTGGACTCGGAAAAAGTTACGCGTATACAAAAGTATTATTAACATGTACAGTTTGATGTATGATCAATAGCCTGTTGATCCTCAAATTGTTTTTTGGATATACCGTAAGCAAAACAAACCAGTATTTTTCCTTTATTTCACAACATTGATATCGCATCCTCCATACGTTCGGGTTCATTCGATAAATTTAAGTAATGGAAGAAGATCGCTCTTCTTCCATTACTTAAATTTTAAAAATAAGACCGTTAACGGATTTTACAATATTTTATTTTTACAGAACAAATCGATATTAACAAACGAATGCTTGACAGCTACCAAGAAGTGTTGTCGTTTCGCAAAAACGATTTCCTACCAGTGTCAACTTCAAGAATTTATTAAATAGTAACATCAAGGCTTAGTTCTTGATCGTATCGATGATGTTGCTCATTTTTCGACATATATATATATATAGGTTTATGGTCCCCTACCTTAGACCTTGTGCCCTCACTATGACGCCGATTGAAGAGAGAGAAAAGACCCGACGTTATGTTTCTCGAATGTGCTGGAAACTATCTCCCCTGTAGCCCCGCCCCGAACTCGCTGTATCTATTTTATTCCTCGGCCATTCCTTAGTCAGCCGGCATCCGGCACACGTGTACCGGCGTTACCCGTCATGACATACGGAGCCGAAACGTGGACACTCACGGCAAGGCTGTTCCACCAGTTTAAAGTCGCTCAGCGTTCTATGGAAAGGGCTATGCTCGGCGTTTCTCTGCGGGATCGCATCAGAAATGAGGCGATCCGCCAGAGAACCAAAGTCATCGACATAGCCCAACGGATTAGTAAGCTGAAGTGGCAGTGGGCTGGCCATATTTGCCGCAAAACCAAAAGCCACAGCGTATGGAGAAAGATAAGAGGCAACTGGAAGATTTTCTGGAAGATATTCGTCAGACAATAAATCCATTTTCTTTCTCAATCGATGCTGATAAATTGTTTAACATCTCGAGTGGACAAGCTGCAACTCCTGAAGTAGCGAATAGCTTGTTGAACGCAGTATCAAAGGGAACGGAGTTACGAGACAAATTTATTGCTGAATGCAATGACAACTCTGAGAGATTTCACGCTAGAATAACAAAAAATGCAGTACTGACTTTCGCGAGCATGAAGAAGAAGAAAAAAAATTCAGATTGGCCGAAAAGTACTCGAAGTTCGTCTCCAGCGTGACTTATTTGGCCGATTGTTGTCTTTATCTTTGGACGTGCAAATTGATCTTGAAAAGATGCTCCGATTTCCAATAACGCCAATTCCACTGTCTTTGTGTCACATAGATGGTTCTATAAACAAAACTGTTAAATCGGTGCTGGTGAAAGTGTTGGAACAGCAAAGTGAAGACATGGAACAACCACCCTATAACGTGGACATGGTAATCATCGATGGCTTATTCTTGTTAAATACCATGACAGACATGCCACGAACGTTTGGAGACGTATCAAAAAAACTTTTGGCAGTTTTAGTAAAAAATCCAGGAAATGAAATTGCCATAGTTTTTGATCGGTACTTTACACCGTCCATTAAAGACTATGAGCATACTCTCCGCAACAGTGTGAATGAAGATAAGGACTACCACATCAGCGGTCCTCAGCAAATCCGATTCGTAGACTTTGCGAAGGACTTGAAAAATATCAAGTTCAAAGAAGATCTCGTCAAGTTTTTCATCGATCATTGGAGTAGTCAAGAGATGGCCGTTATTATTCGCAACAAAACGATCTATTTGAACCACGACTTGTGCTACGTCTTCAAAGTCGTCGATGAAATAGTGGAGAGAACAATCGATGATAAGCTCTCATGCTCAAGTCACGAAGAAGCCGACACGAAGACAGTTTTCCTTGCCTGTCAATTGCCACAAGGTTCTACGACAATCATTCGAACATCAGACACAGATATTCTGGTCATTATGTTGGCCAATGTGGAGCATTTGAACGAATCGGTTAGAGTGTGGATCGATCTCAGAGTCGGTAATGCACGTCGCTATATCGATGTTTCGGCACTGTCAGTTCAGTTAGGCTCAATGCTTTCACGCGCACTGCCTGCCTTCCACGCTTTAACGGGATGCGATTTTAATCCAGCATTGTATAAACGAGGCAAAAAGAGACCTTTTGATATTTTGAGAAAATCTGAGATCTTTCAAAAAGCGCTCGCTGATGTAGGGTCCGATCATTGTGATATCCAAACAATTTTCCCGACGCTTCAATCTTTTATATGTCACATGTACGGACTGAAGAAACTCGCTGATGTCAACGAAGCTCGATTCGACATTTTTAATAAAACATACAAAGTGCACGATACATCGAAGCCGTTCTCGTTGGACGTACGCAACTACGACGCTTGCAATTTACCCCCATGCCAGTCCGAGCTATACCAACATTGCCTCAGAACTCGGTACATCGCCAATTTGTGGAGGAATGCTTACAAATCCGACATCACTGACCTTGCACCAACCGATCATGGGTGGAATGAAAATAATAATAAATTAGAGTTCACGTGGTTTACCGGGAATCAATTGCCCGATGCGTATGAAAATGTTGTCGTATCGCCGGATATTCTGGGCAACGAGAATGACACTGAGGACAGCAATGACGAGAAGCTTGATTCAGGTAAATATTTGTACTTCTATAATATTCTCTCAACAAAATTACTGAATAGAAATAATTGTTACGGATGTTACAGACACTCAGCAGGAAAGCATTGTGGATGAGGAGCCACAATATGAAAGTTCCAGTGAAGAAGAAGAAGAAGATGAATTGTATTGAGCAAAAATGTAAAGATCATACGTAACAATACAATTATAATACAATTTTTATATCATTTCATTTTTTTATACATTAAATAATACAATTCGTACGACATTTCATCTACATTTACGTTGGTTGTATATGCTTTATTGTTATTCTTAAATTCCCCGTTTAATCGAGGAGAAAGAAAGGAAAAAAAAAAGAAACCCAAAACCCTTTTTCGGTCAGATTAAGAGAACCCACCAACATTTTTGTCAGATTAAGAAAATATGCTCTCAGGATACCGTAATAAACATCCCCTATGGAAATCTGACGCGCTCGAGTATTTAAAAAAAACTTTGTTTTTTTGCATTTTCAAAAATTCATCGTAACTTATCATCACGCCGAAATCGTCAGTTTTTTTAAAGGGAGCTTCTTTGGAGCCTACTTAACACCCCTTCCAAAAATCTGACGCGCTCGAGTAAATTTTTTTTTGTGCATTTTTGACTACTTCATATGCCTAGCCTCACCACGCAAACCGGCAGATTAGTATACCGTTGTTATCAGAGGCACTTGGGGCATACGTAGTATGAATATCTGACGCGCTCGAGCATGCCCAAGTAACTATTTTTTTTAACATTTTTGAAAAACCGTACACGCCAAACCCACCGCTAAAATGGTTTTTACCATACGAGCTTTTCTTTTCGAAATTGTTTTATCTTTCGATTTTGATAAGTCTTGACGGCGCCGTTGAATTACGCCATTTAGCTACCTCGCCTCCCTAACTATTAGATATTTCATGTTTTGGTTTGATTATTATTTGAATTTTTTAATTGTGTGAAGTACAACTGTGAGTACACAATAAATATTCTCAATTTAAAAAATAAATAAAAACTAAACAACAGGAAATTATTTTAAACCTTCGTATTTAGTTTGAATTTGAAAATTTTATATCTTTTATTTTCTTATATTGAAAAATATTAAATGCATCACGAAATTTATTTCTCGGTTCTCAGGTACTGGGACGTTTTCTTATTACCATTGTAAAACAGATTTCTAGTTGTATTTTTACCGTGGATATTGAAATAAAAAAATATTCCATGAAATAATAATTTAAGGTTAACCGATGTTTGCGGGTTCAAATCCAGGTAAGCACCACTGAATTTTCATGTGCTTACTTTGTGTTTAAAATTCATCTCGAACTCGGCGGTGAAGTAAAACATCGCGAGGAAACGTGCACGTGTCTAATTCTCCCACAAACCCGAATTTGGAGCAGCATGGTGGAATACTTATTTATTTATTAAGATCCTCCAGGAGTAAATACATCAACACAATATTAGTAACAATAACAACATATAGCTTAAAACTAAATGTATTACCTATAAAGGAGAATACATCATGCAATGTGGATATAAAAGGAGCTTACACGATAAAAATATGTACATTTACAAGTTTAAACATATTATGCTAATTGAAAAGTTACAAAAAAAAATATACTTAATGAAAAAAATTGCAGAAAAAAGAGTTTTTAAAAAAAAATTTATAACGAAACAATAACAATCAAATGGCTAATAATTCTAACATTTTTCTAAGAGTCACCAAATGGTGCCTCCATTTGGAGGTGCTCGTTTAAAATTTTACAAAAACGTGCCACAGGTGAGTTACTTCCTAAGACGGTTTTACGAAAAGGTCTTGCTAATAGCGCTATCGGTTTTCGTGGGTGCAACATAACAGGAACATTTAAACTTATTCTAGAAAATAGAAAAGAATTTTCATATAAACTATTTAGAGCTTTGTATAAAAAGGTTAAATCTAGCATGTCACGCCGTTGACTTAAGGAAATAATTTTGAAGTACTTTAGTCTTTCATTGTAGGTAGGAAGTAATTTGGCTTTACCTAAAGAAAATGTAAGATGGTAAAGAAAACGTTTTTGAATTCTCTCTAGTCTTAAACTGTGAGTTGCGTAATGTGGCCTCCAAACAACACTTGCATATTCCAAAATGCTCCTGACAAAACTGTTGAACAATATGATCTTAGTTTTTGGATTTCGAAACAGTTTACCGTTTCTGATAACGAAACCCAACATTTTAGATGCCCTACTAATTATGTTGTCCATATGTGATATAAAAGTAATTTTATTATCAAAGATCACCCCAAGATCCCTAATCGTATCCACGGATTTGATATGATTGCCAGCTATATTATAATGCGTACTAATCTCATTATAATTTCTAGTGAAAGATATCCATGAACATTTATCTGGGTTGAGTTTCATACCATTATTTTGACACAAGTTATACAATTGTGTCAAATCATCTTGTAAAAGGATAGTATCATTTGAATTCCCAATGATTTTAAGAAGTTTTACAGCATCAGCGTACAAATATGGGGTAGAATATTTAAGAGAACTAGTTAGGTCGTTTATGAATATATTGAATAATAAGGGGCCTAAGTGTGAGCCCTGTGGAACTCCAGATATTACTTTGCGTTTACTAGATTGAAAACCGCTGGCAACAACATAAAAATGTCTGCTAGTAAGATAAGACTCAAGTAATCCTAAGAGTGAGACCACAAACGGACAGTTTTAAAATAAGAGTCAAAGGTCAAAAGCCTTACTTAGGTCAGTATAAATAACATCTACTCTTTTAGTTCTATCGACAGATTCAAATAAAATTTCTGAGAAATTCACTATGTTCGTACATGTAAAACGTCCAGCAACAAAGCCATACTGATGATTACTGAACAAGCATCTAACATGGTTGTAAATATATGGGTAAATTAATGACTCAAACACTTTTCCAAATAGAATTGAAATGGGCCTGCAGTTTTTCACATTATTTTTCTCACCACTTTTGAAAATGGGAACTATTTTTGCAGTCTTCCATTTCGAAGGAAATATCCCCAATCGTAGCGAAGTGTTAAATATAATTGTGAGTATTTGATGAGCATTTTACTATGTAAATTGGGGGAATGTTATCAGGTCCAGAACCTTTATTGCTATCCAAACACTTTAATTTTTCTAGAACGTCGGATTCTTTCAATTGAATTAGCGCTAAACTGCTAATGATTAAGAAATATTAGATATTATAGGAAGGCACTTTATTTTCTTCATAAACTGATGAGAATTGTGATGCAAATAAATCACAAATACTTGGGCCATCACTCGCTATAACTTCATTTCGCCTCATAGTTGCTGGATAAGTGCTAGCTTTGTTGTTTTTCTTTCTTTTTATATACGACCAAAAATACTTATTATCAGATTTAATTTTCTCTTCCGTTTTCAGTGATAGCTTGTCGCATCTTTTCTCCAAAATGGACTAGGATGAAAATGGATAGGGTTTTTATATTTCTTAAATCTTATTCTTATCTTTTCTTTTTCTTTTATTCTTTTAATGAGAGTTTTATTGAACCATGGGGGGTACTTAAAAGTGTTTTTAACAATTATGTTAGGCGTATGAAGTTCTATGGAATTTTGTATAATAGCGTAGAAGCAGTTCACCATTTCATCTACATCATTAATCCCTGCAAACGTTTCAACCCAATTTACGTTGCTAAGGAATTCATTTATTGCATTGATATTTGATTTAAAATAATTATATTTCTTTGTGTTAAGATTTTTATTCAGGTTTTTCTGCGAATTATGTTCTAGATCAATATTAATGTTAAGAGGTGGATGTAGAGGATCCACACGACTTAATTCTTTTGTTGAAGGGTCAACTGTGAGAGTTATGAATTCATCATTAAAGAGAACTAAGTCCAAGATTGTGGACATTGTGTTTCATATGGTTTTTTACACGATTAAATTGACGGAAACAGTTTGTGTGCGAGAAATCTATTAAAGATTGAGCTAAGATGGTAGTGTGGTATCCACCGAGGTGACTTTCAGCCAAGTTCCAATCGATACAACTTAAGTTAAAATCTCCTATAATAAGTGTTCTATAGTTAATTAATTTAGAAATACAATTATAATTATCCATAAAATTATCTAAGACCAATTTATTGACAGGTGGAGGAATGTAGGCTGCACAAATTGCTAATTTAATAGATTTGCTTATATCAAGAACAATCCATAAGTCTTCACATGTACTTTCCCAAAGGCCCATTCTGCGAGAGTTTAGTCTATTTGATACAGCAACCAATACCCCTCCTCCGTCTTTTTTATTAGAGTTAAACTTATCTCTATCCCTTCTGTAAACATTATAATCAGCGCTAAACATTTCAGAGTCCAAAATACTATTACTTAACCACGTTTCAGTCAATACGATGATGTCATATTTATTGCAACAAACTATACAGATCTATACAGATCTATACAGATCATGAGTTTTTGTCCGCAAGCCTTTAACATTTTGGTAATATATATTTAGTTGGTTGACACTCTCCTAACCTTCTCCTCAAAGTGAGGGGAGGTCTTAGCCCAGCTGTGGGTTTATTAAAATAAAATTATAATGGAAATAGAGATAAGAAAGGAGCAAATAATTTCATAAATTTACAGACAGATCAGCCATCAAAAACAATTGCAAAGAATATTCATGAATGTTAGAATTTCCATACCTCACAAATTCCAGGCTCGTCAACAAGAAATGTTTCATATATCCCACTAAATCATACACCTGGCTCTAATGGCCCAACTCTACGAAATAAATTTTATATTCCAGAATTGTATTCAGATTATAATACCGACACTCAAAATAATATTATTTCACAATTAAATTATATTCCACAGTTAGATGAATATCCTCAAAATATCCTTCCACGTGTTGCTCAAAATATAATTAAAAACATCTATCTGTACAAACATACTCTTCTTTCTAAAAAAATTCCAGAATGCTCATCGAGAATTTCAAGAAAGATTTTCTTGAAAAATGAGTTTGGCCACGTTTGTGATATTTGCGATAGACTGTGGTTTAAAATAGGTTTGATACTTGTCAATAACGATATGACTCCCAATTCTAACGAATTCAGCATATTGCCGTTTTTTGACTTTGACTTTGATATTTCGCCTAGCAATTCTATGAGACAGATACAAATATGTATTTTTAGAACCAGAAGTAGGAAGTAGGTTAACCTCTAAAACAATTATCTTTAATTTAAAATAACAATCAATCTACCACAATAGAAAAACATTTAGTCTACAACACAAATAACCATCAATAATCACATAACACCGTAATGATTATAATCGCGATCTCACTGTGTCAACCACGAATCTCCCGCTTTTTTTTTTTTAAAGGAAAGTTGTATGACTTGACACAGATGTTGCTTGTTTATTCCAACAGTATACTAGAAAATTCGATGATTTATACAAGAAAAGGGTCTCAAATACTCAAAAAATTACTTTATTACTCGATAATTTTAACTGGAGACTTCAATATCAACTTTGCACATTATAGTTATCTACCATTAATTGAAATTCTAAAAGAAGTACTTAATGTAAATATGTCCTATGACCGAAATCACAGTACTATAATATCAAACGATTATTAATGCGACTAATACCCGATACAGAATACCCGAATTCTTCTAAAAGTTTTTATTTTTAGAAGATGGAATACTTTACCGTAAGTTTTTAAATTTTGCTAATACTTTAAACATTTTCATTTCCCTAACAACATAATAAAAATGAATACAGTAATTTACTAAAATACACACAGTTTAATCGTAATCTCAATTTTTGAATTAAATCAATAATAAGATAATATGAATGATTAGTTATGTTAAAATACGGGACAAAATATTAACTTAAAAAATTACAGTATATCGAAAACAAATGAAAAAACATATAAAATCATAAAATAATCTCATCTCAAAATAGAGAATGCTCAATAGATTAAAAAAATAATGCTCCAAGGTGGAGATAGACATGTGTCGAATCGAAAGTAACGTAACATTTCAGCAGCGTAATCTCCAACGAGCTGTCGGTATTTCGACGAATCTTTTTGAGCGTTACCTGTAAAACCTTGTACAAACGCGCTTTTAGTATCGTATAATGAAACACGAATTCTTCGTGTGGAAGCCACTAAGACCTTAACTTGTAACTTGTAACGCTCGTGTTAGCGTTCACACTGATCCGTAGGCTATACGTTATTTAAGTTTGAACCCAATATAATGTACAAATAAAAAGTAAGAGTTAGTATTGTGTCCGAAATCAATACGCTACGCACGTTTGCAGTAGACTAAGCGGGTTATTACTTATGTAATTTTAATGTCAGAAAAAAATATATCTATTAAGTGACTTGCCGTATCTTTGAGGTTTCGTAAATTGAAATCGTTTGTAAAAAATACATTGATAAAAAAGCATATTATTCGATACAAGATTTTATAGATGATAAAAAAGCTTGGAGATAATACCTGTTAACTTCCAAGCAGGATATATTGATTTAAATAATTGTATTTATAGTCTTGGGTCTGAATGTTTATGGTACTGTCGTTACTTCTGATTTTCCATAACACAAGTGCTTTAGCTACTTACATTGGGGATCAGAGTAATGTATGTGATGTTGTCCAATATGTAACTATATTCAGTATCTACATTCTGAACCGGTGGTAACTTAAATTTTCAAAAAAAACTTGTAATATAACAAAACAAAAGTGGTTTGAAATTAGACGCTAATTTAGAAAGCGATGATTGTTTATCGAGCACTTTTTAAATACATAATAAGCATACTTAGCCACGGATATAAGCTAGTTAATATATAATTATAGTAAATTACGTTGATTTATTATTATTGATAGATAATAATTACATTTATTGAACACGTGCTAAAGGCTGCTACTATTGCAATTATTATTATTCTCGTGGTCATAATTATTGTTTTACCTGCTTATTTCATATTGTTTTTTTCACTGTTAGTTATAATTTATGTTTAAAAATAATCATATTCATCAAGAAAAATATATCGAATCGCATCAATAACAAAATATTTTCTTTCATAATTCTACGCTCGTCACTTTGTTAAACTATGCTATATTATATACATATACTAGCTGTCCCAGCCAAGCGTTGCTTTGGCGCAGTTATTATAATACATGTAAGCTTTGTAGCAGTTGAGTCGAAGGAGGTTAACTCAGTTAAAAATATATTATATTTTTTTAATGACATGAGAAGTGTCAGTTAATTTTAAAATATTGATTTAAGACATTCAAGTTATAAAAGTATTTTTTTTTATTAATTAAAGTTCATTTGGTCTCTGTTGTCTAAAAATTAAAGCATGAACATTGCAATTGTCGATTCACTATTTTAGGTTTGTAATACTCAGCTTTTATTATTGTATATTTTTTTAAATTGTAAAATTTATTTGTTACTAACAAAATTAAACACTATTTTAGATGAATCAAATTGCTTAATTTGGAAAACCCATCACCTAATATACATTAAAACATTTTTTACTAATTCTTTGGTGCAATTAAATTAATTTTTTTTAAAAAGAAATTAAAATAGATACACTCATATGAGACTGAAAATAAAACGTTTCGCCAAAATTTAAAAGTAATAAGTATAGAATCGAAATGTTGAATTTAAACCAATATACACTTTCTGAATTTATATTTTATTAAATTATAGTTTGTTATTGTGTTCAAAAAGGAGGAGGTTATAAATTAGTACGTATTTTTTTTGTTTGTTACCTCATAACTCTATACTGGAGGAAAAGATTTTAATATTTTTTTTTTGTTTGAAAGCTAATGCTAGTGTTTTTTACTAAAGGCGATTACAGCTGTTTCGAGAGTGGTACCCTGCAGTTTAAGGACTATAACTGACCCGCTTAATAATCACGATGTGACGGTGATTGTTTTATAACTTAGCTATTGAACTGTTTCTGTTTCTAAATTTTATTTTATATTTGTATTAAGTATGTCAGTTTAGTAAGTAAGTAAGTATTTTTTCATTGATTGTTGTCTTTAGTTAATTTTGTGAGAATTTAAAGAGCGACCTTTAGTACGAATTCGTTCATGTACTACTACAAATTTCCACCAGCGTCCTTTCTGGTGGTTTTATTTCGATTGATTTGAAATAATTCCCTTCTTTTTATACATTTTTGGAAATCTTTGTTATTTTAAAATAATCTGTAGGCCAAGTTTCATAATGATTTTTTTAGTTTTTAAGGCATTTTTTAGGAAAAAAGTAAAAAAAATAGTTTTACGTATCGCATTTTTAAATTTGGACCGATAATTATTGTTTAAATATTGACAAATATCCAGTGTTTAATCGTTTTTATAAAACAAAAGAAAAAAATAAATTAAAAAATAAGTATAAATTTAATTGACACTTTTTTTAAAAAAAATTTTTGAAGTTGCATTTTGGACAAATATTGAAAAAAATTAAAAAACGTGATAACTCAAAAATGGTTCACTTTTGTATTATACATATGAAGGTTACAATTATTGCAAATAGTCACCCCTATCTCCTCCTAGCAGATATACGTCGAGTTACCAACAATCCTGCATTAGGTACTGTAGAATATGCTGTGGGTGTTGTGCTCTGTTACACAATGTTTCTCGAAGTAGCTTAGTATACCTCAATTAGGCTATATTACAATATGTATATCTTACTTATAACTTAGATATTAAACTGTTTCTGTTTCTGTTTTTTTCCGCTTTGGGGGCAATAATTTTTTTTAAAATATTGACAAATATCCAGGGTTTATTCGTTTTTCTAAATCAGAAGAAAAAATAGATTTTAATTGATGCTTTTTTATTAATACATTTTTGAAGTTGCATTTTCAACAAATTTAAAAAAAAGCTAAAAACTGTAATAACTCAATGACGGTTTACTTTTGCACCATGCATATGGGGGTTCAAATGATTGCAAATATTCACCCCTATCACCTCCTAACGCGAATATGTCGAATTACAAAAAACCCTGTAACATAGGTAATTTTAGTATAAATGGGCATTTATTCAAAAATATTTGATTAATGGTCACATTTTTACATATAATAAAATTGGAGTGTGTATTTGTAATATTAAAATAGCCCTTTTTGGCTCAATGCATATGTATTTATACATGGTACATGTACCAAAATCATATTTTTTACAAATTTTGTCGGTCTGTCTGTCTGTTCCGGCTAATCTTTGGATCGGCTGGACCGATTTTGACGGGACTTTCACTGGCAGATTACTGATATAATAGGGAGTAACTTAGGCTACAATATTTTTTTTTTGTTATATTCAAAGTCGTACAAGCTCGCAGGCACAGCTAGTTTTAAATAACACTAAAATCAAAGTTATACTTAGATTTTCAAATATTACTTCTAATTTTAAACGTGCCGATTTACATTGGCGCAAAAGTCAACATTTATTTTATCAAAGGTTTTATGTAAATAAAAGTTATTCAAATATGATTTGATCAACATTACGATTGGCAAAGACTGCATCTTTTGAAAGATTAAGCGCACTTCTTATCTTTAATGTAATTTAAATACCATTACATAGTAGAAAACAAAAGTCCCTTACCGCTGTCTGTCCCTATGTATGTTTAGATCTTAAAAATTACGTAACAGCTTTATATGCGGTTTATTTTAATAGATAGGTAGATATTGATTCGAGGGGATTTTTTTTGTATAAAATACGTGGATATAATATAGTAAAGAAAAATAAAATAATTTAGACATTCTCAACTATATTTAGTAACAGTAGACCGGGTCGGGTCGCTACTAAAAATATTTAAAAAATAACATAATAAAAAAATAATAGTTACAGAAACTTTCCGAAATGAGTCAATATCCAGGAAATCGGAATGTACAGGCCAAGGACACCAAGAAACGGGGTACCCATGGTTTAATGTTCATGATGAACTTGCGAAACCCAGCATTTTTGGATCTTCGGGATTTTAACTGACTTTACCACGTATTGCACTCCCGTGCCCCGAAAAATGCAATAAGCCGTGAATATTCTGAAAGTCGTTACTTCATACTTTTATCCCGGTAACCGTTATTGAAATAACTAAAAAAAATATGTTAATCTGCAACATTCATAGCATTCGAAAACAAAAATATCGAAGTAATGGAAATATTTTAGCAAAGTACTCTCTGCTTACGTCATTGTTTTATTTTTACTCCTTAACTATTTATCACATTACTTTTATTGACGGATCATGTGATTTAATTTGAATTTGTGAATGATTCTTTAGATGATTAAACCTTCTGTCAATTAGTATGAAATATATAAAAATACAATCAAATTTATAATAAAAATTAGTGCGGGGTGAGACGATGTGTTGAATAGACCTGTGAAACTTTAAAAGCACAGAACATGCGCAGCGCTGTGAGGCATGCGCGTGTAATATTTTAATTGGTAACGTGCAAGCAAGGTCAATGACGCTTATTGACAAGTACAAGTTATTGGTCCTGAGCCTCTTCGCTCGTGTCGAAATGTTTTTTTATGGCTCAATAAAAATGAAGGCTTACTGGGTAAATCCATGTTCGCACATACACTTTGTAGTCATATAAGACACGGGAAATATTAGACACGGTTAACTATGGCAAGATCGAATTTCAAGGCAGGAGGTATTCGTTGGAGAAGATAATACATTACAGTGTTTTATTATACTATAGATAAGAATATATATAACATCAAAACATAATGAAAAAATATTTTCTGAAAGTCTTTGGATGATCGTCGTTGAGATGGGTTCTTGTACCCATATAAAAATTTTAACAAAAAGAAAAACCGACTTCAAACAAAACACTATTTTAAAACAAATGAATATGCACGAAAAAGTAATAAAAATAATTGCGTATTCAACATATTTTTTAGAGTCTTCCTAAGTTAAATGAAATGAAAAATATTAGACTACTTAAAAGTCGATTAACGATTATATAATGTAGTTATAGTTATTGGTATATTTGGAGCCGGGATCATCGGAAAAAAAAATGGGACCCCACGAGAAGCACTACCTTTCAAACAAAAAAAAAATTATCAAAATCGGTCCACCCAGTGAAAAGTTATGAGGTAACAAACATAAAAAAAAAAAAAATACAGACGAATTGATAAACCTTTTGGAAGTCGGTTGAAAATATAAAAGCAACTAAAAGAATAAATAATATATACACTAAAATAAACCACATATTTAATTAATGCATGCAAACTCTTTCGATGTATATTTTCTTTTTCTTTTAAATTGTAAACCTATATTTAACCTATATGTATAACATGAAATGAAAAAGGCTTTTTACTTATATATATTTCTGAAAGACAAGTCCCGTTACCACACTTTTACAAATACTATATATACATATATATATATAGTTCTAACAGCCCGTCCCGGCTTCCCACGGGTGGACGTAACTAGCTCGACCTTAAATGCTTTAAAAAAAAAACAAACCTACTAAATAAAATCGTCTCATTAATGACACATCAATTCGTGTCTCATGGATTTAAGAAGTAAACCAGACATCCGTCAGTGGTTCTATCACGTGTTCTGCTTTCAATAATCGTTTGTGTTATCTTTACTAAAAATAAGATGATTTAAATTAAGTAAAGTAACTACAAAACCGCATACATTTTGCTTGCCGGAAGAAACAGCGCATTTAGAAAAGGTTTTATTTTACAATACTATTATAAAAGTAGCCGCACCCCGCAGTTTTACTGGTTTTGGTATTATTAACGCGCGAGTTCTTATATATTATAAATTATGAGTGTCTATACTTTAACATATCTACACAAAATAAATATAAATATAAATATAAATATAATGAACGATTTTGAATGAAACATTAATGAAAATGCAACAGTTAGAACCAAATAAAGAGGAAACGCAAAAACAAATTACGACTATATTGTATGCGTATATTGTCAATAAATCACCTATTACTTATCTTTAACAGATTAAAATTTTAATAAATATAATAATTTTCGATTTACACTCAAATCATTTTGTAGTCCAATTACGACATCAAGAATTCGATGCGAATAAATAGAAAAACTAGTATAACTAATACTTAATATTTATTCAAATAAAAACATTTTAACTTATTTAATATCAACTATATTTAACTTTTAAAATTGCCATTTAATTTGTAATTGAACCTTGAAAGTCATATCAAAAAGTCTTGGAATATTCAAACGATTGAACACAATACCTTTTTTTCAAAATAATAAGAAATAAAAGAGACAACTTAGCTACAATGGCCACGATGATCGAGTAGTTAGCTGATCTCTCTTTGTCATCACACAAGGTAATATTCGATCAACGTGAAGCAGGAATAAAGTGGTATCATTCTTCACCAAGGATGATAATACCTTATTGAAAAACTAAAGACCGAATCCCCCACTGAACCAAGTATATGTGTTATGCTCAGGAGTTGTCAGTTACGGCAACTGTACAAGTTCCAGCCCTCAGAGCTTTCAATCAAACTACAGCACTGTTATAGACAGCATCCATGTTGCTATAGAATATGATTAAACTATGTATGATTTTTGTGGAGTCTCTCGAAAACAGCAGACTGCAAAAAATCATATGGATAGAAGATGCGTAGCCTGACCGAGTATTCCCAACGTGTAACTCGGTATGAACTAGACAAGGCAAAGGTCATGTTCAACAAACATGTTGTGCTCGGACCGACATACTACGAAGAAAAACCTTTCGATGTTTTTATATATGTATATTCTTATATGTCGGCGTGAAACCACAAATTTAAGAAAAACACGTGTCCAGAAATGATTATTTTAATAATTTAAAACTCTTTGATTGTTAAATTAATAATTTTTAGCGAATTTTGAAATGTTAAATTAGTATGAAATATTCTAGTGTTGGTAAATAGCTGTTATGTTGAGTGAATAAGTCTACCCACCTATTTTTGTTATAAAAGATCAAGCGCCCGCCGGTATCGACAGGCTTGGTCGAGTCATCGGAGCGATCGGACCGCCATCATATTGGAATAAATCAGAGAAGAATATTCCCTGAGTTTAATTTCAAACCTCCGAGGATGGATAAAGATCGAAACCCTGACACTCACAAACACATCATTCATTTCTTTCTAAAAACGGCTCGGACATGCTCCTCCGTTATATATTATATGTATTTTTTGTAAATAACGACTTGAATGCACTGTAAAACTTGTTTACAGTTCAGTTGAAACGATTTTTATAAATCCGAACTCAGCTCGATTAGATATAAATACGTTTATTTAACATAATAGGTTCAATCAGCAGTTGTCCAATTAATCACCCTTAATTTTTAAGATAACCCTGTAATTATAACGCCCAAACTCCAATCTAGTTTACTTTCCCATGCCCGTTCAAAATTAACCGCCTCTTGTTTTTCTCGTGCCAAGCAGTACCAGTCGCCGCACCACGCCACGAGAGGAATTGGCGGGAGTCCCACGTTGAGTGAGCCAGTGTAACTACAGGCACAAGGGACATAACATCATAGTTCCCAAGGTCAATAACGCATTGGCGATGTAAGGAATAATAATAATATTTCTTACAGCGCTAATGTCTATATACAATACATATAATATTAACTATGTATACCATAAAATCATATACACATGTAAATTAAATTAAAATAATAAAATATACAAATTTAACTTAAGATACACCAAAGGTATATATAATAAGGATATCATGTCAGTGAAGTTAAATATACTTACAAATATTAAATATGAACAATACATCCTCCCTTCGCGAGCGCTTAGCTCGGAATGGCAATGGTCAGTAAAAAAACTGCGTTTTAAAGTTTATAGAAAAGTATAATTCAAATTCGTATTTTTTCGTTACCAATATAAAACTTTATAATTGCATAAGTATTAATTCGGTTAACGATGTAGTGTTTAAAAAAAATTAATGAAGCTTAATATTTGCAAATTCAACTTGTTTTTCATTTCTTTTTATGTCGATGTTATTGTCATAAATATCTAAAAAGACAGACACTCTGTTCTTTTTTCTGAATATACAATTAACTAATAACCTTTTTTGTGGGATACAAATGATCGAAATTACACAAAATTGTCTATCTTTCGAAATCATAATAATCAGTGAAATATCACTTTAATTTTAGAATTGTTTTCTCTTGTCAATAGAAGACTAAGCTTTGCTCACTCAGTTTTAGAAAACTTAAAATCCAGGATAATCCTACAAAAACTCCCGGAAGTTTAGTTACCTCACATGCCCCAAAAAGGTCGTGAGATACGGGATCTAAGATAAACAAGTCCTTTGTTATTATTATCTTACTAACTCACCGTTAAAAACAAACAGCAATGCAAAATATTATTCCAACAAAAATTTGCTTAACAATTATTATCAGGCGTTGATGTGTCTATATTTATTTGCCGATAAAATAATTGACGAGTGGGTAGAACCCTTCTTAGTATTGTCAGAGCGTTACAACACGCGAAATCATTTCGGTGTCATATTTATCATTAATTTAATAAATCGAAAAGGTCAATAGCACCAACTGTTCCAAATTTAACACAAACAATAATAAGCTATCACAACAAATAACAATAATAAAGCTCCCTATAAATTCTGATGGGACTTGTCACCTATTTCGAACATTTACTATTAGCCCAGTTAAATTAAGTCTTCAAATAGTGAAAACTTTCTCGAACATTCTAAAGGAACAAATATAAGCTACGATTTCATCTCATCTCATAATTATTATGTCTCATCCTATTGTGAACCAACAATGTTATCATTATTTTTATTTTTATTCGCAAAATTTCAACCACATATATTACAAAATGAGACAATAACCCAGTTGGCCCAGTGGTTAGAACGCCTGCATCTTAACTGATGATTACAGGTTCAAACCCAGGCAAGCTACAATGAATTTTCATGTGCTTCATTTGTGTTTGTAATGCATCTCGTGCTCGGTGGTGAAGGAAGACCTCGTGAGGAGACCTGCATGTGACTAATTTCAATGAAATTCAGCCAGCCAGGTATCCACCAGCCACATTGGAGCAGCTCGGTGAAACTTGCTTAAAACCTCCTGGCTTAACCTAGCCGTGGGAAATATACAGACTGTAAAAAACAAAGGTTATATACGTATATTGTACCGCCAACCAGCACTACTAAGTATTGTTGAGTGCCAGTTTGAAGGTCGAAAACAGTGTATTTACAGACACAAGGGAGATAACATCTCAGTTCCCAAATACAACGCTAGCGCGTTCATATTACATCACCAATGCCTTTGGGTCATAAATCAACCAACAAGTAGCATCAAGATATTACTGATTTATAAGGGACATAGCGAATTGTCTAGACAAAAAATCCGGGAACGTTGTTTGTTCATACATGTATTATACGTATACTAGAGACACACTGATAATTTTAAAGTTTAGTTTCAAATGTGATGTCGTAAATAAACACATGTTTTTACGCCCAAAGTCTACGAGAAAGATCAAAGTAATGTACCTGTAGAATAGTATTGTAAACCATACCACTTATTTATGAAAATATTTTAAGCAATACAGTATTCATCCCTATTAAATACACTGTGGATATGATATAGATTCATATTAGTCCAAGAGCCAGTGATCGGCAGACTTACGTTATAGTACCAAGCTCCATATTATTGCCAGGTATACTGCTTCTCCTGCTGTTGGTGAAATGGAGGTTCACTATTCCCACCGAGGGTTCATTTGAGCGTGCCATGGAGACGAAAAGCAAAAAAATCGACTTTCAAAACGTGATCGCAGCAAGTCTGCCCTTTTGATATCTTAAAATATATAAAAATATATACACAAAACTTCAATGGCAGACACTTACTCCGGTTCCTTCTATATCTTCTAACTATATTTATAAAATAACAAGTCCTGGACTTGTTATATAAATTAAATACGAATACAAAAAAGTTGTAAACAAACAACACATAACAATAATTATGTATTCATCATGTTGAAGAGAAAAGTTTCCTAATATAGAACAAAGTAATCCAATTATTCCATTTGATTCAGAGGAGAATGTTGTTACTCTATTTAAACGTATCATCTTCCTTGTTTTGAAATATTTCTGAGAGCTTATAGGACACCTTCACTGAATGGAATCGCTAATTTCAATTCAGCCAAGCGGAATCGAGATTTTATTTGTATTTTTGTAAATATTGTTTGATTTATTTATAATGATTTATTTAAGAGAAAGGTTTAAATGTATAGTGCAGAATATGGCAAAAACTGATAATAATTTTAGAGGTTTCGGAAGTGATGTCGTAAATAAACATATTTTTTGCGCTTGCATTGCAAACGCAGGCACCCTACGAGATAGATCAAAATAATGCACTACAATGTTGTTCTTTACTCTATTTTACTCGTGGTTTAAAAAAAAACAAGATTGTATATGTCTTTTTACGAGAAATAATGGCTTATTTATGAAAATATTTTAAGCAAAACATTACTAATCCATATGCAATCAAGTACCTTAAATACATTGTGAATTTAATGTAGGTAGATCAGTATGGTTCTTTACGACATGTAATTTAAATTAATATTTTCGAAGATATTAACAGATTTCAAACGCTGGGACATTTTGTAGCATATTTAATATATACATTGCAACCATGCGAAGCCGGGGCAGATCGCTAGTTTTATATACACATTATTAGTAGATGGACCAGCAAATATTATGTTATAATTATTAAAATGTAATATTACTGATATAAATATTAACCATTCCTTATTACACTGTCAACTCGTTAGCAACCTTGGGAACTAAGATATGTCTTCTAAAGTTACACAGGCTCACTCCTCCTTAGGACGCAATACAGTAATACTAAGTATTGTGAGTTAGTGGTAGAATATATTTATATGTGTTCAGATGTTCTGGTACAAAGCTGATACCTAGGGAACGTTTTGTAACGTTTTATATAAAATATAAACGTTTCAATATAATTGAATACATAATGCATATAATTTCTAAATACATGTTTACTCCGTAATTCAATTTTAAGCATGAATATATGAATAGAAACAATTAATTAGACTGAAACCGTTTCTGAGAGGTGGAAAAATACCAGAGTTTATACAAATGTCCTTTAAGTAGTAAATCGTGTACGATAAAATACGTACATAAAATATGAATTGAGATGAGTTGTTAGCTGGATTACTCAACTCTTACAAGAGTTTTCTATCTAACCCAAGAGTATTTGGAAATTATTCACGAATAACAAAACATGTACAAAAATAATAACGAAATTGTAAGCATTCAATAGCAGAATAAGCGTTGCAATATATTGCCATGTTTGCAAAACAAATTAAATCATAGAGCAATAAAAATTTTAAATGTTTATATTTTAGAAAATGTTACACTGGTTTTCAATTTACCTTTCAAACTCTACCTCTATTTTTTACGTTTTCGTAAATAACTACATTTAAAAAAAGAGTTATATTTTTATTCGCCGTAAAAGTAAATATGATGAATTTAATAAGTTTAACATAATTTTCTGCTTCTTTCATATACTTCTGGGTATGTCCTTCGCTCAATATATTCTTTTATTACTTAAAATAGGCACCTCATGAAAAGCCTTCACCACTACCTATATACATCGACACTGTAAATAAGTAGTAACTATATATATACATCGCTAATCCGCCAATAACCTTGGGAATATATTGGCGTTCCTCGTACCTATAGTTACACTAGCTCACTCACCTTTCACCCCACCCATATTGAATGTTTGGCGGTACAATATTCATAAATATATTATGCGATAAAAATAAACAGTTTTAACATTGCTAGTTTAAATATTTACAGATTTTCTATATCTACAGTCTGTCCTAATCATGTATTATGTAGAAATGGCCAACTCATTGTACTTTTGACAACTTTATACTCGGCTTTATTAGTGCTGACTTTCTATCATTACCGATTTGAATTCGTATAGCAATCGACTTTTTGTAAGTTTATAATAAGTTTTAACCGATCCTCAGAGCAAGCTTTATGCTTGCATGAACATGATCAAGACAATCAAGAGGGCTTGTGAGCAACTTCGTAATTGATTTAAAAATAATGAGTGAATAGTTCGTAGTGATGTACTTCTTCAATTACATCAAAGCGGCTTTCAGGCGAGTACAAATGAACAAAGAATACCACGAGAGCATTTGAAATTTGGATAAAAATTGACTTTAGCCAAGAAATAATATACCGAACAGAGCTACAGACTCGTAAAGTGACAGCAAGACTAACATCTAAGAAAAGAGATTCCAAGTTTATAAAATCCAATAGAATCTTTACCAAATAGTGAATTCGAAAGTTGGAAATTTGATTGGGCAATGCCGATGTTATAAATTGGGTTCCCATTGAACAATGTTTTAGAATAAAAATATTATTTTATTTTGTGGCAATAATTACAAGGGAATAAAAAATAGTAAACTGATCGAATATCGATTGCACAGACTAAACTTGGATGAATGTTAATCATACGCAGATATTAAACATGGCCTCACGACGCAGTAGAGTTAGTAACACAACCACTGTGAAACAAACCATATTATTAAGGACAAATCGTGGTAGCCAGAAAAAACTAAAAAGATACTAAATAGTAAGCTAATCTAGATGTATATTTGAAAGAATTCTCATTAAGAAATAATGGTTTCATATATTTTTAATTTTGTTTAAATTATTTAATATTTCAAAACAAAACGTAATCGTACATACTAGTATTATATTGTATACATAACAATATTTTCTACTAATGATCGGGAAAGAATAAATAGTAAAATCCTTGTCGGTTCTTCTCAGTAGAATATACATTTCAAAGCGTTAGTGTAAGAAAGTGCTCCCAAATGTCTATTTGAATAAAGTATATTTTGATTTGAATTGAACAAGTATTACGAGATATAATAAGATGTTCTAGCACTAGGAAGCCAGCTCGAAACATGCACTGTGAATGCTAGACATAAAGGTGATCGTTAAAAATGTTTTTAGCGGTATATAAGTATAAACATTATGTAAATGACCTTATTACCGAGCGAAATCTTAAATTCTCACTCAACTA
The DNA here is from genome assembly GCF_905220365.1 of Vanessa cardui. Taxonomy (NCBI): domain Eukaryota; kingdom Metazoa; phylum Arthropoda; class Insecta; order Lepidoptera; family Nymphalidae; genus Vanessa; species Vanessa cardui. Next base: position 6,006,648 of record NC_061130.1, on the reverse strand, counting down.
TATATCTAGTTATATTTATATTCTAGTTTTATATCTAGTCATAGGCCATATAGTTTTTTTGGTAAGCATGCCGAATCAGTGCTGCAGCCCAAAAGTGGTCCATAATTCTTTTTTATGTTTTTTGCCACTGAGTTTCTAAATTGTTAATAAAATTTTAAGGCTAGAATTATAAGATTAGTTTTTGTCAATATCTCAAGGAGTTAGCAAATTCGCATAACGGGATTAATGGGGCTGATTTTTGGATAAAGTAAATTTTGATGTAAATTTTGATGACTTTAAAGCTGATGAACTGAAGAGTAATTTGGCGTTGGTGAAGCATGATATTGATTGTACATAATTGTACCGGGTTATATTAAATGAAAAGCTATTATATTCGAAATGTATAATCTTTAGAGAAGAGCTTGAAGTGATTTCATTATTTAAATGTTGCACTATTGAAAATATTTTAATGGAATAGTAGTAACATAAAACTGCAATATTTATAATATAGCAATATTTTCTCAGAAAATAATAACGACAGTAAAATAAATATACAACAAGGATGTTTCCAATATTTTATTAGAGAGTAAGAAGATATAAAGTCTCATATTTATGATAATTTATCATCAAATATGAGTCGAGATGGCCCAGTGATTGGAACGCGTGCATCTTAACCGATGATTGCGGATTCAAACCCAGGCAAGCACCGCTGATTCATGTGCTTAATTTGTCTTTATAATTCATCTCGTGCTCAGCGGTGAAGGAAAACATCGGGAGGAAACCTGCATGGGAAAAATTTCATAGAAATTCTGCCACATGTGTATTCCAACAACCCGCATTGCAACAGCGTGATGGAATATGTTGCAAACCTTCTCATCAAAGGGAGAGGAAGCCTTTAGCCCAGCAGTGGGAATTTACAGCCTGTTGTTTTTGTTGTTGTAGCATCAAACTAGATTCCAATTCAGTCATGTATATTAAAACGGATTACTTTTTCTTTGATTGTTGTATAAAATAAAGGTTATTGTTCCAGGTACACGTAGTTCCGGAAGAGAAGTGAGAATGTAAACGCCTAATCAAACAGTCATGACTTCCATAGATGAGATCACAAATGTGACAAAAACAATCCTGAATGAATCGCAGGTTGTAGATTCCACCCTTATCTTCGGTCCACAGCGAGATTCCATGTTTATAGTGATCCCCATAACGATCATTTACACTCTTATTTTCATCACAGGACTGTTCGGAAACTTGTTTACATGTGTGGTCATAATTCGCAATAAAAGTATGCACACAGCCACAAACTACTATTTGTTTAGCTTAGCGATATCCGATCTTCTTCTACTAGTGAGTGGCATGCCCCAAGAGATGTATTCTATCTGGTCGAAGTGGCCTTATATCTTCGGACACGTTTTCTGTGTCCTACGCGGCTTGGCGGCGGAGACGTCGACAAACGCTAGCGTCCTGACAATCACACTTTTCACCGTCGAGAGATACTTAGCCATATGTCATCCCTTCGCCACTCAAAAAATGTCGAAGTTATCACGAGCGGTAAAACATATCATAATATTGTGGGTAGTATCTTTTGGACTGGCTTTACCGCAAGCCCTTCAGTTTGGGATAAGAATCCATAAAGGAGTGACAATGTGCCTACAAACAAGGGTAATTATCGAGCACTCGTTTGAGATCTCTACTTTCTTTTTCTTCTTTGCACCAATGATCATGATAACTGTATTATACTCCCTCATAGGACTAAGATTAAATAAATCGTATTTGAGTGAAGATCTACAAGACGAAGAAGAAGCTAGAAAGAATTCAATTGTAGTGAAAAATATACATCGAAAAAATAACACTAAATCAACAAAAAGAGTTATTAAAATGTTAGGTTAGTAGCCTTTTCTGATATCTATATATAATACATGTATTTATTCCTGTTGTTGTCAGTAAATTTACCATTATTAGGAGTCATTTGTTTTACACACAAATGTATTATTTGCTTAACAAAACTGGCTATTTTATATAAAAAATTTGTTTTAGAAATGCTATTCTTAAATTAAATAACCAATGTAATTAAAACATAAGTAAAAGACAAAAAAACTAATTGAATAAAATTATATTGCATATTAAAAATCTAATTCCGAACGAATCAAAACATTACCTGATTTTATAATGTTTATAACATCAATAAATAAAGAAAGGATATAGTCGAGACAGCCATACTTAAATATATCATAAAAGATATAACAATGAAATCGTTAGCCAAACTGTTTAATTATTTTATATTATAGAAAATGTGGTGTACCTAAATAGAAAACAACATTAAAATTAAAAATATTCAATAATGACTAGATAACAAATGTAAGTATTTAATTTCTCATGACGTAAAATCTGTAGAGGCAAATTTTTTGTTTCGATACGAAAGAAACTTTATTTTCATTAAAAAATTGTTGCCAGCGGATGTGTAACATCGAAATTGTTGTTTATTGTAAGAATTTGTAATAACGGCAAATAAATATGATGGACCATAAAGATAAATCTTACTGTTTCGTTTGTAAAATAAATATATTTTTTTAATATTGAAGTATTATATAGCAACGAAATATTATAAAGTAAACGTGCTACGCAAACAAGGGTAAAGATCAACAATCGAATGGGGCATATAGGCACAAGAGAGCATCATGCAAAATCTTACAATTATATTATACGCTTATAATTTTATTACACGTTAATTTGTGTTGCCAGATTTTAAAACGGTAGAAGTGCGTTATATTTTTTTGTATACGAGGTGCAGATTAAACGTAAAATATTGATGAATTCGAAACATTACTTCTACCGATAAAAACTATTTTTAGCAAACATAATACTGTAAAATAGTAGTAGTAGGCGGTTTAACGATAAGGATTGAGTGTCCTCATCTCGTACCATAATTCGGTGAGACACGAGACCTCTTCAAAAATGCAGTTTTCCACATACAATTAGTATCGGAACTAATAATAAAACAGTAAAATCGATTAATCTACTTCAGTTAAATTGAAATATTCATATAATTCTAAAAATCTAATCGTTATTCCAGTTTTACGGAGATCTAGATTGGTAAAAAAATTTAAAGTATAAATATTCATTTTTAATCTGTAATATATTATACTTATAAGTATGAATTCTAAATATGTTGAAAGTACACAAAATGATGGATTTTAAAAATTTACTATGAACGAGAACAACGATGTAACAAATGGATGGAAATTATAACATAAAATATTGTATTATTGGAGAGTTAGAAATCAGTACAACATTCACATTAACAGTTACGAAGGCGCACAATATTATTATCGTAACTATATTACAAATACAATTTAATCTATAGTTTTTTGACAGCAAACAAATGTTTTTTTTTGTACTAATACAAGCCAATAACTTATCATAATTACCTACGCAGGTGAACACATACCACCTCGTTAAAACGAATATACAAAAACAAAACTGACTTTAGTGCTGTACCCTAAAAGCCTTGACCTCCTTACCTAATCTTACTACTACATTTAATAAAACAGTTATTTTTTTCTAAAATAACTGCATTATATATCTGAACTCCATTCCAATGATAATAAGAAACAACCAAAACACACCGTACTTTTAAGTATAACAATTCTTTTTCTTGATAAGTCCACTATATGATTTACTACAAACAGTTCTTGATTAATATATCTTCATTTGTAATACAACATTATTTCGCTCAACTACGTAAATCCACTTTAATTTTACGCCTAAAGTAACGAAAACAGATTTGCCGACATTCAAATCGCCATTTTTCGATGAACGAACAATTAAAATGGCGGCCTCGTCTATCGCTAAACGAATGGAGAGTGTATAAATTGATACAGATAAAAAATACATTATTTTAGTTTCAACGTAGATTTTAGATTTTTTTAAAATGTATATTTATTTAATTGGTCCATAATATATGGAATATAAAATATTTGTAAGAAAGTGTAAAAATTTACCTAATGTCCGATAAAAATGCTATTATTTAGTATATGCTATATTTTTTATTATTTATAAAAAATATGAGTGTGTTTCTTTGACTTATCACTGAAAATAACTTCCTATTTATAATTTAATAAGGTTATTTGTGAATAACGACAATCTAAATCAAAACTAACGAACTCATTTTTTTAAGACTAAAAATCTCATTGCTAAATATTTGAATATGTACAATATCTGCAATTTATATAAAACATATATAAAAAATAACAAAATTACGTTTAAAACAAAAGAAAATACATCGTTCCTTAGCATTCGTTATCCAGTCACTCAATACTTTTCCCCTCACTAGTGTAACTCAAATGACATGTCAATTCAAGGTCAAAGTTGTTTATTTATCTTTTGTCCTATTCCCATTGGAACAGACTATATGTAATATATTTTAGCACTATTTATCGATTATCACAAAGTGGTACATACAGAAAGTATCGTCTCACAATAAGTGACACGTTTTAGTACGATTATTTTCTTTAAAAATGAAACTTTTCTTGATGGTCAACGTTTATTCATAAAATCCCTTATGTCGTTACGCATCGTATAAGTTTTTCTTTTTATGGATTTCCGTAATTGAAAATATTCATAGTTATAATAGAAATACGAATAGGAACTAAAAATAGTTCCTGTATAAATCATGAACGCGTGGAATGCAAGAATGTTAGCAGAAATTCCCCGTTAAATAGCTATTCCAATATCTCGACAAAAAATTAACAAGCGCTCCTGTCACCAGCTGAATGCAATAAGGCGAGGTGATACATTTAATGAAAGCCTTTGCACTTATACTCGACATCTTCAACTGGGGTATAAACATAATTTAGAGATATTATAATAAAACAAAATCACAATATGACTTATTAGAATTGAAATCCTATTCATAATTACATTTTTTTATATGCTAGTAACCGATTTCCGGTCGTGTAAAAATAGCTGCTCCGTTAAAAGCAAAAAAAAAAGAAGTGACCCTGTATTATATCGCAAAACTTATTTGTGTTTATATATAGTCACCCGTTTGCACACAATTACAATTATGGACTATAGACAGGGCCGGATTTAGGGAAGGGCAACCGGGGCAACTGCCCTGGGGCCTCCACAGATGTGGGAGCCAAAAAAGTTTTCAGTGAGTTAACAAATACCGAGATATAGTCAAATTATAATAATCTTACTACTTAACATTTTAAAAGTTACCGATACCAGTCAAGAAATACTTACTGATTCAAATTAATAAAAGCTTAAGCTAATCCATTAATCCATGATATAATTATTATAATCTCCACGCTTCTGTTGGTCTAGAGCCTCCACTGCTTTGCGGCCCCAGGGCCTCCAGACCTTTAAATCCGACTCTGACTATAGATCTCTTAAACATAGATTACTGTTTAAAAAGTTCTTAATAGTTTTGTTTTTGCAGTCGCAGTCGTCATAGCGTTCTTTGTTTGCTGGGCGCCATTCCACGCGCAAAGGCTTGTTGCTATCTATGGAACCTCAGAGGACCACCTCGCCAAGTCGCCGGTTCTCCTCTCCGTGTACTACTTCTTAACCTACTTATCGGGAGTTTTCTACTACATATCTACATGTATAAATCCTATTTTCTACCACATCATGTCCAACAAGTTTAGGGACGCTTTTAAGGTATGTATGTATTTTTTATTTAAAAAAATAACAATATTAATAACAAACAATTTACAAAAACATATAATATATTAATTTAATATATATATTAAATATCATGATTTGATATTTTCTCTATAAATTAGTATAAACCATTAGTTTTCCATAATAATAAGTAAATATTAATTTAAATAATACATCAAAAAATAAATATGTTTATTTTATGTGTAATGAACACAAAATATTTACAAAAGTTAACATCAATCAATGCTGTGATACTATTATAAGCTAAATCGGATAGTATCTAGATGTTTAAGTAGGTTTTATATGAAGTCTTGCTTTCAGAACACAATAATACGGTGCTGTTGCCCGAGTAAAAACCTTCCCATCGTGCAGCGCTGTTCATACACAACTGTACCATTGTCTCGACATGTGAATTCATTGAAGCCCGCACACAAAGGTAATTCATTCGAACTGTAAAATTGGAACACATTCTGTAAATCTAGCTATCCGTCAATAACTCAATAAGAGAGTCACTTGAATGATTACTTTTTCAAATATGGTGATCTATTGTACTTACTTTTATGAAAAATAAGAAAATTAACTTATTAAATTACTTTTTTATTAACAATTGGCCTTATTTATTTTATGGCATGATAAATGACAAGAAATTTGTAAACTTAAGTGGTCACACTACGATAAAAAATTAACCTAACCTAACCATTGCTAATGTGGCACCAACCTTAAGAAAATAGATGTTACAACAAACAACAAGAACCAGTAAATTCCCACTGCTGGGCTAAAGGCCTCCTCTCCCTTTGAGGAGAAGGTTTGGAACATATTCCACCACGCTGTTCCAATGCGGGTTGGTGGTGGTGAATAGATGTTATGTCTGTGAAAATTATCTGATGAGTGCATAATGGGCTTAAAGCCCTATCACGAAGAACGAATAATAAAATTTGTTTAGGGTATTTTTAAAACACTATTTATCTCATTCTGTCCTCATTGTTTTAGCATTTCATAAAAAAGACAATTTTCTAACAATTTTCTGACTCTCTAATGTTTACCTGTAGTTTATAATACTTAATACAAAATAGTACAAGGTAGTATAAGTATTTTATGTACGTTTGTTATTACTTATTACACATATATTACCTAAGAATGATAACACTTGAAATTTTTGAAGTCAATAAATTTTAATTGTTTTCAGAAAATGAAGAAAAATTTAAACGAGACTGCATCAGAAGGGACAACAATTAGCAGTCAATCCAATCGCGGAAGTGTAAAAATAAGGAAAAAAGCAGTCAAAGCGCTTTGTCTTCAAGGCTGCGCAGTTATCTCCAGCCGTACTTCAAACGTACATTTTAAAACTATGTTAAATTATAATTGCACCAATGAATAAGACTTTAAGATTTGATAGTACTAACCGACTGTTTTTGACTTACGGGTAAAAATAAGTTAAAATTCTTCTAAGTGTTTACGTCACAAACATGTGACTTCGAGAGTTTCGAAGTGTCTATTGAAATTTAGCATACCATAGAGCCGGATACCAGCGACCTCAACTTTACTAAATTGAAATCTATTTAGTAACTGGTAAAAAACTGTATGTGTAAAAAATTCAATTAATTTTTGCTTGGGGTTTAACAAATTACCACTAGGTTTATGATCATAAACAACGGTCACAGGTACATAAAGCTTCATTCTCATATAAAGCTGGACTTTTAGGTTAACTAATTTTGATAGACTAGACGGGCTCAGGCCAGTGAGCCGTAACGGTACACGTTACATTAAGTTCCGTACAAATCAAGTAGTCCAGTACTACTTTATACGTAATAAGATTTGTCAATTTAGAACACAAAAATAATAAGTATATAAATTTTTATCTACTGTTAAACTGTTTTACATAATGTTTATTATCCCAATTTTATTTATTATACTTAAAGAAAGAGCGCATTGAATAGGGATGTTCTAAGTTAACTTTCCTTAAGTACACGTAAAATAGAAAAATCTAATGTAAAATAAAGTCGGAGTATTGGTGTGTTACTGTTGTTATGGTAAAATGTTCGACGATTAGGATTAAAACTTACCCGTCTCACAGTTAGTAAGTATATATTTTGGGTATACAGGTCTAGATATAACTATGAATATGTGTCGCTTGCAAACATGTGTTGTTTGTTAAAAAAATATATATATATTTATATTGTATATAAAATAAAACATTTACAGCTGAATAATTAACGTGTATATTTTTTGACATTGTTAATAGTCGCTTTCTTAAATCTTACTTAAGAACTAAATATACATAAATGTCCGTAGCCAATTTTTTCTAGCAGAATTAAATTTAGAAGATTGTAAATAAAAATATTACATTTTTACTCAGTGTCAATATTTAAAATCGATATTTAGCTGACGATGTTTTTTTTTAAACTAGTCGTATTTGTCGGTTTCCGCAACGGAAACGTTAATGAGTAATAAAAAAAAGTAATCGACAGAAGTACTGAGTAAATAAGTTTAATTCTTGTATTAATAGTATTAAAATGTAGCAATTTCTAATTAAATATGTGTATGGCAGGGTATTATTTTTTTGTTATCTGATATGTTCGTAATTTTTAATGTAGGTATGTGTGATTATTTAATTTATCAATAATAAGATTAGTTAAATGTGTAAATACTAGTTACAATTATTTTAATAAGTAAAACAAACTATGGTACCATGGATGGAAAAGCGCACTCGTTAAATCTTCAAGATAAGATTTTAGCATTAACTAAAATTAATATATAAGTAGGTAACATAGAATTTGGTTAAATGTTGTAAAAAATATTTATAAATACGTAAACGCCTAATTTTAATAAGTACCTTATATATATAATTTTTATATACATATATTACGTGGCTGGGTGAGCTAGTATATATATTATGGGTTTTCCAAGAAGGACTTGACAACTTTTTTTCAAAATAAAATGAAAACTATTTGAGATATTTAAAAAAAATTATTTTCAGGTTGAAGTACATTCAAGACATTTATGAACGGAACCCGACTTCGCTCATATGGCCACCGCGGGCATGTTTACAGTGGTTGATTCGTTGGACCCAATTTTCAATGACTCGGTCACATGTTTCAACTGAAACGGCTGCTATTTCATTAAATTTAAGAGGCGGTAAATTGCACGAACGAGGCGGCCAGTCGACTGGTCCATTTCTTGAGATAGCACGCTCATCAAACTTGTTCTTCAATAAATCGTTTGTAACGTGTGCTGTGTGGCATTTTGCGCCTTTCTGTTGAAACCACATTCTGTCCAAGTCCATATATTTCAAAATGGGCCAAAAATTTGGAGTTAACGCTCTTAAAGTAGCGGCCACCGACTCCGAATTTCTATAGTAAATTTTTATGACTTGCCGACGTTGGTCGATTGTATTCTTCACCATGATGAAAATGTTATGTCTACTGAATAAATTGACAGTCATAGTTTAATGTTAAATTAAAAGGTGCGTTTATAAACTAAATTCAAAATTGTCAAGTCCCTATTGAAAAACTCCTTATATACTAGCTCACCCAGCCAAGCGTTGCTGTGGCTCAGTTATTATAATATATTGAATAAAATTTTTAGTAATTCTTTGGGACAAACTAATTAATTTTTTTTTTTTGATTCATTCATATGATATTGAAAATATTTTTTTTCTCAACATCTAAAAGTAATAGGTAAATTATCGAAATGTTGAAATTAAGCACCAACTAACATATACTTCCTGAATTTAAATTTTATTCATCTTATATTGAATTATAATTTGTAATCAGTGAATTACAAAATATACTATATAAATTAAAAATATATTAAAATAAATTGTCATAAATAGGTAGATAACATTGATGTCGAACTGTTATTTTTTCAATTTTAAATTATAAAAACTGAATATTATCTGAGTATTACTTTGTGTACAACATTCCTGACTAACCTATCTTTCGCTAACACGAAGAAAGTTGATGATTTTCCTACATTCGAGCTGGCAACATGTGTCCATGTGAGAAACACGGGTTTTTCAATTCCAAACCGCAAACAGATATGGTTGGCCTTAAAATTTATTCATGATCATCGCAAAAGTTAAACAAATCGGAAATTAGAGCATTTCAAACGGTATTGGATATCTCCAATATCTGACGCTATCAGTGGAATATGTGGCAACGGGACAATAACTCCTTTAAAGTTCTCCCTTCAAAATTTTTGCTTCTAGAATATTTTCACATTAGTTACATAATGGAGGTGGGTTTATATTACGTAGGAGTATAAGTGGTAAACCTGACTGATTCCTGATATGTCCAGAGAATTGAAAAGTTCCTCCACGAGCCTTATACATTTTTGACAGCAATGGTGAGTATGGAACTACCCACTGAGTATCAATTTCCCCTAATTTGTAGAATTAAACATTCGCATTGTAAATATTTGACCACGTTCTCAGGATCTCTGCGGCGATACAATGGATCACCATCGATATTCGTAATAGTATTATTGGTAAAGGTTTTCGAAAAAGGTTTCTGACACCTTCCTTCTTCCATGTATGGTGATGTCGTGTTAAAAGTACCACTCGGACCGTGGCTCATGTAATGTATATATGTATATTAATGGTAACAATATCAAAGAATTCTGAGGCAGTTAGTGGATTCGTAATTTTGGCAGAAATTATTTGGTCACTGTTGGTTGGTGTTTCTAAATATATCTTTTTTAATTTGTATTAAGTTCAGTTAAGGAAGTGAGTAAGTTTTTTTTCATTGGATATTTTTAGTCAATTTTGTGGGCATTTTAAAGAACGACTTTTTGTATGAATTCGCTCAGGTTCGAATACGAATTTCCACCAGCGTCCTTTCTGGTCATTTTATTTCGGTTGCTTTGAAATAAATTCACTCCACTTTTTTATACATTTTTGAAAAGCTAAGAACACGGTTATGTTTTTAAGATAAGCTGCAGAACAAGTTTCGTAACGAGGTTTTTGTTTTTAAGGCATTTTTGAGGAATAAAATCAAAAACTTAGGATTTATTTATATTTTAACGTACATACCGGCGACTTGAGTATGACGTCGAACACATGACAGCGAAAAAGGGGATTTTTTTATATTATAGGTTGGCACGAGCACATGGGCCATCTGATGGTAAGTGGTCATCATCACCCAAAGACAATGACGCTGTAAGAAATATTAACTATACCTTACATCGTCGATGTGCCACCAACCTTGGGAACTAAGAGGTTATGTCCCTTGTGCCTATAATTAAACTGGCTCGCTCACCCTTCAAACCGGAACACAACAATACTGAGTACTGTTATTTGGCGGTAGAATAACTGATGAGTGGGTGGTACCTTCCCAGACGGGCTTGCACAAAGCCCTACCACCAAGTAATAATAATATTCGAAATAGATCAAAAGAAAGATATTACTAATGTGAACAACTAATTTTATATTTCGAATATCATCATGTCTGATAACGAGCTGACGCCTGACTCTTATAGAGGGCAAACGAGCAGGAGTCTCACCTGATGGAAAGTAATCACCACCGAAGTTTTGAAGGTACCCAAATCGTATCGGTTCAGAAAAACCGCTGGCGGAAGCTGGTTCTGGTTGGTTGTGAATTTTCGGACATCAAGATGGTGGGGGTGGAATTTCGAATTTTGACGAAATGTCCGAAGGTGAAATTCAGCCGCCGGGATTAATCCAAATAATTTCTTGGAACATTCCCCGTGAAAAATTGATTGTCTTGATTTATTGTCGATAATTCGAGCCGAGCTGTTACTGGGGAGCACCCGCCCAGTGGTGAGAGCAATATTCCATGTGGGGCCGAATTTGTGCCTTCTATAGTTTTAGGCTATGGGCCGACGTGAAATACTGTATTGCCTTGTTGAGCACACCGAGCTTTTTTGATGCCAGTTTGGCTTTGCCTTTTATACATACAAGTTATTTATATTGTCTTTAAGGTTATTCCTTTTATTAATATATGTTTATTTCTAAGATATAAATATATTATATTATGTAAAGGTGTATTCGTATATAATGAAATGAATATAATAAAAATATATTATTTATATGAATTTTCTGTCTACGACAGTTAAATTATAATTTAAAGGATCGTAGAATTACAAATTTTTAAGTATGTACCAATATTATCCAGACATCTAGTAATTATTACGCGCTTTCACAGTAGAATGGAATTTTGACAATGAGTTTGCGAATTACTCGAATAAAGGGGCGCTATCGATGGATTTCTAAACAATAAAATTTTCCGATTGAGAAAAGGAAAATTTAGGATGTGTATTTTAAAGTGCCATAATTTTTTTCATATTATTGAATGTGTTTGAGTTTTCAAAATGTTATCTCTTTCCGGTTATGGATAAATAATTAAAAATTTAATTGTTGTAATCGGTAAAATAATCGAGGAGCAAAAATGTTTCAATTAAACCTGCAACAAATTACGAAAATTGGTACATATTAATGCCTTCAGATCGATAAGAAGTAGCTGAAACTAGCACTAGGGCGCGGACCACACTTATCTCAGTTCTAAAAGGTAGCATCCCATTCTGATGTTGCGTTTTAAGCATACCGGATGTTAAATAATTCTTGAGCTTTTCTTAAAAAGGACACTATTTGAAAATTTTCAAAATTTAAATTTAATTATATAAATGTATTTTCTTTTTTTAAATCTGTTTCGGAATAATAATTAATTAAACTAAGCAATGTAATGGTATTTTTTGTACTATTTGTGCTATAAACGAAAATATGAAAAATAAAAAATATTACCTCAGTTGCCGTTTTAATACCTTCAGACTTCATCACTTCATCGTCTGTGTGTATGCACCACTAAGCAATCAATCTGCGGCTAAGATGTATTGCTTTGAGTGTTTGGAACAGTAAGTAAGTCAATTACAGGCAACATCGAATCTAGTTCACCATTACATTGACGGAGCAAGCAGTGGTTTATGGTTAGTACTTCTTTCAGAGACGAAGTCTCTTGGCAAAGTTTATTAACTTCTATTTTATTTTATGTTATAGAAAGGTGTACGATTAAACAGACAGTCATCATCACCGCCCATAGATATTGACGCTGTAAGAAACAACAACAGCCTGTAAATTCCCACTGCTGGGCTAAAGGCCTCCTTTCCTTTTTTAGGAGAAGGTTTTTGGAACATATTCCACCACGCTGTTCCAATGCGGGTTGGTGGAATACATATGTGGCAGAATTTTTATGAAATTTGTCACATGCAGGTTTCCTCACGGTGTTTTCCTTCACCGCTGAGCACGAGATGAATTGTAAAGACAAATTAAGCACATGTATCAGCGGTGCTTGCCTGGGTTTGAACCCGCAATCATCGGTTAAGATGCACGCGTTCTAACCACTGGGTCATCTCGACTCTCCTCGACTGTAAGAAATATTAACCTTTATTTATATAACCAATGTGTCTGTACCAAGCTACTATGTGTCTGTAGTTACACTAACCCACCCTTCAAACCAGAACACAACGCTACAAAATAGTCATGGTATGTAAACGGGCTAACCCAAATCCCTACAAGCGAACATCACCATCACTTTGGCCATATTTAATCGTAACTTAAATAGGTAGAGTCTACTACTAGGTATCGAATTATATAATTTCTTCGAAAGCTTTAAATGGAGCTCGCTCAAATCTTATCAAGTTTCGTCACTTCATTGTAATCAAATAAAACGAAAACGAAAGTCAGTGGGTCCATTTGTCGAAGCTATGAAAGAAAATATCAAAGGGTAAATTATTTCGACGCTTCAGGCTATTGATGCTTTTGTTGCAGTTTAAAAATATTTTAACCGTAAGCTTAAATAAAAATTTAAACTCCAAGCCAGTTGCTCTTTATAAAGATTAACAAGTAATGATATCCGATAATCTTTACAATAACTATAATAAACAGAACATAGAAATTAATTTCAAAATTAAATAGTAACTTAAAAATATATTTCATACTGTCTGCTACTGCGATTTTTACCGCGCGATATTTTATAAAACAGAATCTTCGAACTCCCATTTTACCCCCTTAGGGGTGGTGTATCGTAAAAGCCGTTCGTAGCGGACTTCTAAACCCTCTATATGAACGTACCTACAAGACCACAAGTTTGGAGGTGTTAAATACAACAGGTGTTACACACTTGTTGTATTTCGCTTTTTTATACTTATATGAATAAACAAATCACTTAACAATAAGTAATAATCAAACATTTTTGTAAAAGGAAGAATTACAAATCAACGTCAGCCAATCGTCGTCTACTGCTGGACTTTAATAATCTGTGATCTTTTTGTGTGTATGTTTATTGATCCTTCAATCAATAATGATCCTTCGAGTCGAGATGGCCCAGTGGTTAGAACGCGTGCATCCTAACCGATGATTGCGGGTTCAAACCCAGGCAAGCACCGCTGACTCATGTGCTTAATTTGTCTTTATAATTCATCTCGTGCTCAGCGGTGAAGGAAAACATCGTGAGGAAATCTGCATGTGACAAATTTCATAGAAATTCTGCCACATGTGTATTCCACCAACCCGCATTGGAACAGCGTCGTCGAATATGTTCCAAACCTTCTCCTCTAAGGGTGGGGAGGCCTTTTAGCCCAACAGTGAGAATTTACCGGCTGTTGTTGTTGTTATTGATCCTTCACGGCCAAACATTTGGACTAAATTTGATGCAATCTGACATTAAATAAGCTCGAACCCCAGGGTTAGACATAGGCTACTTTTTATATCACTGACGCCTGACTACTAACCTCTAAAACGTAAGCGAAATGAAGGGCAAACACTAGTGTTGACGACTTTGACCTTTTAAAATGTTTGCAAATGCAAAATAGTATTTAAGATTCATAGTATCAGAACATTAGATTCTCTAAGCACGCTCAGAATATAAGAGGGCATGAATTTGTATTACTTTTAAAATAATGTTTCAGTTTTTAACTAATTTATAAAATATAATAATATTTTTGCGTGAAAATTGTATGGAGCTTTAGTCAAAAATCATTATTATATCCTGCTTGGAAGTCAATAATGTATGTTTTGTTTGACCAATGTATTTTTAAAACGATTCGAGCTTATGGAACGGCAAATTTAAAAATGTCTGTGGATTTTTATTACAGTAACGGACAATGATATATTTTGACAAAGAAAAATACATATGTATATTACATTTATTCGAATATTGAATTCGGATATTGAACATCCAATTTTGCCGTAAAAAGTTACTAAAATTTATTCATCAAAACAAAACATTATTTTCATAAAAAAAGATTTATTCTTAATTTTTTTATAGAATGAAAAAAAAATTAAGTTTGATTACATGCCTGATGGTGGTACCACCCAGTCAATGCAATAGGCAAAAGTACGTCTTAGCACCTAAATTTCGAAAACGAAGTGACGAATATTACCTTGATCATCATCATCATCATCATCATCAGCCCAACTACTGTCCACTGCTGCACATAGGCCTCCCCCAGAGCGCGCAACGTGGCTCGGTCCTCTGCATCCCTCATCCAGCTTATACCGGCGATCCTGCGAATGTCGTCGGACCAGCGGGTCGGAGGTCGTCCTAGATTACGCTTTCCGAGACGCGGTCTCCACTCTATAATAATAATAAATAAATAATAATAAGCCTTTTATTTCATTCCCTTACTTAATAAGACATTGTATTTAACAATATAATATAATGCAATTGATTAGTGTCATATAATATTCAAATACTTAAACATACACCACACAATTTTAAGTAATTAAAAATGTTTCATGTTTATTTACATTGTTACCTTTCTGGGTGGTTGGGTGTAAAGAAACAATATTCGGTTATAAAATTTTTAATGCACAGTAACATAGTATTATAAACAACCAATTACTTAATTTACTAGTTACTTATGTTACTTCTTATAATGACTCTTATAAAAAATTATGTCAGCTAGACTCAGCGTGGGTCACTTGGGATAAAAGGCAAGCTTGAAAATTCAATGTTTACTAATCTAAAATTTAAGGTTGAAAAATTAGGCGCCACTGACGAATAAATTAGTTGATGTGGTTTGAAAGAATACACCGTTCGCCAGACCGGTGTAAACGAAATTTATAATATAATTGAAAGGGGGTACATCATCAAAGTTTCCACCTACACGTGGATACCGACAACGGTTCAGGGAACAGGCCTGCCGTCCTTGGAGTTGCACCAGCTGCTATCTGGGCACACTCAACCAGGAACCTGGAGCTGTTCACTCTTAATATTTCCATTCAAGAAGTCCACGTGGTGGGTAAATCCGATTAAAAAGAAAAACCTCCTTCTGGAGGTTCAAAGTCCTGCTTACACAAATTGACGATCTCAACTCCGGAGAACCATTTCAAAGGGTCAAATTTTTTACGAGTCGGTAAACATGATATAAAGTTCTGTCAAACTTCAAAACTTCATTGTTAATATAAATTCGATATATTCAGTATATCGAATTAAAAGTTTGGATTCGGTGTGAAGCCGATAGTTCCAAAATTCAAAAAAAGAACGAAATCGAAAGTTCACGAACCTTTGAAAGGTTAGCGAGTGTGACCAGTATCACTACCAAAATACCCTTAATGAAAAAGGAATTATATCCATAATTAAATCAGGGAAATAATTTTGGAATAATTATTAAAATTAAGAAAAGTCAAATATGAGGCAAAGTAAATTTATCATAACAAGACTCCGACACCTACATCAAAGAACTAACCTTTAAACTGGAAGACAGCTATTAAATTAATCTGAAACGATGTGAAATGACCTCTAATCAAATTCAACAAACGAATTAGATGATTAAAATCTTATTTTAATAATTGTTTTAATGTGCCTTTAAAATAAATGTAATTTATTTTATTAATTAAAATTATAGAAAAAGCCAAGTTGAAGCGTTATACTAGCAACACCGACATTAACTAAGTGGGAAATGGGTCAATGGCACGGAATTTAGCGAATTGACACTTTTTTGACGTTTTATATAATTATAAAAAAAAGTTAAAATTATGAAAATAATTTTTAATGTAACAACATTTAGTTAACTTATATTATAATAAAATTACACTCAATTAAAGGGACCCCTCCTGCGGGTAAAGGCCTCCTCCAGACTAGACCATTTTTCTCTATCTTGAGCTACCTTCATCAAGCGACAGCTCGTATGTCATCCGCCCAGCGCTTGAGCGGGCGGCCCTCACGTCGCTTGCCCGTGCTGGGGCCTCTCCACTTGGTTACTCTCTTTGTCCATCTTCCATCCTCATAACGAGACAAGTTGCCCGCCCATTTCCATTTCAGCTTTCTAACGTGGATAATTGCATCTGTGACCTGTGTTCTTTTGCGAATTTCAGTGTTCTTTACTCTTTCTCTTTCAGATTGAAATTTTGCTAGTTGTTGTTTCTGTTAGACGCCATATGTGAGGCAGGGTAGTACACAAGCATCTAGTACTTTCTTCTTTAGTTTGGTGGACAATTTAGATTTCTGTATGTATTTCAATGACCAGTAACCTTTCCATAATGAGGCAATCCTTCTCTCCACCTCTTCCTTGTCTATCTCTCTAAAGGACAGTCGCTTGCCCAAGTATATGTAGTCATTGACATACTCTACATTTTCGCCGTTTATTTGAATAGGTGGTTAGGTATTGTTAGTCATTACTTTTGTTTTGTCGAAATTTAATTCCAGTCCGACTTTAATGCTTTGTTAATGTAGGGTTATTAGCATGTCATTTAGTTCTTTAGCGGTTTAGTAATTCAATATCGTCCACAAATCGCAGATGGCTCAAATATTTGTCGTCTATTTATATACTTTTGTTGCTCCAGTTCGGATCTTTAAGAATGAGTTCTAAAAGATTTGAAAATTTGCGGTGACAAAGGATCTCCCTGGCGGACGCCGCTTTCTATTTTGAAAGTTGATCCGGTTCTCTCCAGTCTGACTTTACTTTTCCAGTTCTCGTATATGTTGCTTATGATGTCTATGTAGAGACAAAGGTCTCTACTTCGTGGTATTCTAGAGCTTCTTTGATGGACGCGTGTGAGATAGAGTCAAAGGCTTTTCGATAGTCCACGAAGGCTATGTAGAGTGGGGAATTAAATTCTTTAAATTTTTCTATCACTTGGCTGAGAACGTGAATGTGGTCTATTGTACAGTATTTAGTCCTAAAACCGGCTTGCTCTATGGGTTGTTTCACATCTATATTTGCTCCAATTATTTTCAGTAGACATTGGGAGAACAATTTATACAAACTAGTCATGAGACTAATCGGTCTGTAATTTGAGACTTCTGATGGATCTCCTTTCGTGTAAATAAGAATGATTTCAGATACCGTCCATTGCTCTGGCACTTTCCGTTCTTTCAGGATTCTGTTGAATCGTATGGTAATTAAGCCTTAAATAATTTTTTCGCCTATTTTTAGTGCTTCATTATTAATGGAATCAGGGCCTGGGCTTTATCGATTATTTAGGTTTCTGACACCCCAAACAATTTCCGTCAGGGAGAAATCTTTCACTTCGGCATCAAAATTCAATTCTTTAAAAAAAATTTCTTTAAAAAACGTTTTTTTTCTTTAAACTGAATTTCTCCACTCTAGGACTCGAATATTACCTTAGTAAATTTATATTAGAAATTTTACAAAGAAAATTCACATAGAAATTATATCAACATCTACTTGTCCTATTTGTTGAAATTTTCATGAATATAAAACGCACACAATGTACTTTGCTATTATTTTTATAAGGACACAAAAATTCAAGTATTTATTTGCTTTGCATACTTAATTCCAATTTTCGAAACGTAAAATAGCTTATCTTTTGAGAATATATGGATAGAATAGTATGATCCAGCCAGTCATATACAAACCTAATTTTTTTATCATAATTGTAAAATTTAAAACACACACGCCTAATAATAGCTCTTCGGATTCGATTTCTGAGACAAAAAGCGTTCATATTATAAAATTCTATGAAACCCGATAAAAAAATTGATTTGCTTCGTTATAATATTATCGTATCGTGTTCGTTGCTAAATGTTTCTCTGTTTATATCTTAAACTATGGAAAACTCCTACAAAATATAGAATTAAATCAATAAAGAAAATTATAAGTGTACTAAAAACATAGAGTTATGATACATAATATAACGCATGGACGGATATACTGAACCTCCTTGCCCAACAGAATTATACTATCCAAGTCTATCAGCAGTCAGCATCGCTTTGCATCATGGTTGCATATGATAAATCGTCGTCTCCACATGCGCCGTCTTCACGGTTAGTTTACTTCAATCAAAACATGTCCGGAGTTATACAACTTTATTACAAGCCAGCTAGTCAGTAACAACCTCACCTTACCCAAATAATTTTGTCCTTCAACGGTATTTGTAAGGCCATAAACATTGTAAGGTTCAACAAATAACCATAACATATTTTACTATGTTGCCAAAAAATAATTAATAAACTTATTTTTAAATACACGCCACTTTTGTCCTCATGGATTTTGTTATACTCATTTACCAGCGTGAATTAATCTAAAGGTAAAGTGAGTGAATCTAGAGGCTGAGACTATAGTATACTTTACCATAAAGATCGTTCTCTATATCTACATCCCTGAGGAATTCTTAAACTGAATTTATTTGCACAGCATAATGATCCTTAGAATATCCATGAATATGATGCCAAATCGAATACCTGTTTTTGAATATATATATATTCAATAGATTCAGGTGTAGAAAAAGAGCGACGTTACGCTTAAAAAAATGTAGCACAGCCTGAACGATAAAAAAAGCGCGGTTATTTTAAAAATTGTACTGGTGTCAACTGAACAACAACCCTATTAAAAACCAATCAATGAATGCGAAGTTTATCTTCGAGGTAAAAAAAAGGTAATTATTTGTATGTGAGTCCGTTGACTTTTTTAACCGTTGTGTTTAATTTACACTTGTATTAAATTAAAAGTTCATATACAGGCCAAACTAAATTACAACAAACCAACTTTTTATGGACTATCCTGGCGGAAAGGAATATTTGCCACCGATGGTAAGTGGTCGCCCGTAGATAACTGTGCATAGACAATACCACTCACTCAATATTTATTCTTCCCCCAAACACCAGTACTTATTAATTTTATAGTCGTGTTTAATTTTGAAGATTGACTGAAGGAATATTTAATATATCTTGCAGCGCCAAAATCTATGGACAGTGACGACCACTTACCGTCGTATAGCTCAGTTTTATACCTACATATAAATATGCAGGTTATTTATTGATACCTTATATTTGTTCAATACTAGAAAATAGTATAGAAAAAGTTTTGAATCCAAACATCAAAACTCATCGCAACAATTAATCTATTAAATTGTTAAATTATTTGAAGTCAAATTTGTAAGTCATTTATATAATAGGTTGGGGAAAAAGTTTCTTCGTATTTTATATGAAAATTCAAAAAGTTTTTTTTTATAGTTTATTTACATTTGACTAAAGTATGTAGGTGCCATTTTGTTCCATAACTTTTTGCCATCTTGTTGGTAGTGACATGATCCCATTGCTGTAAAAATTTTGGGGCTTCTGATCGAAAAACTGTGACAAGTGGTTTTGGCAGTCCTCTCGTGATGTTAACCTGACACTGCCTAAGGAATTCTGCAGAGACCGAAACAGATGAAAATCTGAAGGTGCAAGGTCAGGACTATACGGCGGATGCATTAATACCTCCCAGTCAAACTCTCGTAATTTTTGTTGAGTGGCTAAATATGTGTGAGGTCTACCGTTGTCATGGTGAAAAACCACACCCCGTCTGTTGATCAATTCTGGCCGCTTTCTCTCAATTTCTTGCTTCAATCTCATCAATTGTTCGCAATACAGTTCTGAATCGATGGTCCTGCCGGGCGGTAACAGCTCATAATGAATGATGCCCTTCCAATCCCACCATACACACAGCATTACCTTGTTGCGAGTTAATCCGGGTTTTGCCACAGTCTGTGAAGCTTGACCGGCCTTTGACCACGATCTTATGTGATTGTATGTGATCCACTTTTCATCGCCAGTTATCAGCTTCTTCAAAAATGGTTCGGCTTCATTACGTCGTAATAAAGAATCACAAATGAGTACACGGTTCATTAGGTTTCTTTCAGTGAGTTCATGAGGCACCCATATATCGAGCTTTTTTGTGTACCCAGCTTTATTCAAATGAGTCAAAACCGTTTTGTGGTCAATTGCCAGTTCTTCAGCTACATCGTAACTACTAATATGCCGATCTTGCTCCACTTTTTCAAAAATGGCATCAATTTTGTCCGTAACAGGGCGACCAGAGCGAGATGCATCTTTGATATCAAAATTTCCTTCTTGAAAACGCTTAAACCAAACTTGCGCTACTCTCACAGATACTGCATTAGGTCCATAAACATCACAAATTTTTTTCGCGGCTTGAGTTGCAATTTTTCCTTTTTTATAGTAAAATTTTAAAATGTATCGAATTTCTTCTTTAGATTCACTCATTTTAACAACAACAAAAACAAATGAAAATCACACAAATTCCTAATTTGAATTTGGAAGTGCCTTCTTTAAAATTAAAACTTTTTAATGATACCAAAACCAGCCAGATACAAATGGTATAGCCAAAGAGATTTTATTACAAGTTCATACATACTATATGCGAAAAGACTTTTTCCCCAACCTAATATATTACAGCACCGCTTACAGTGTAATGTTGCCTTATTTTAAATAATAAATATTTATTAGTTAATACTGACGACTTTTGTACCAGTCATTGTATTGCAATTCAAGTGACAAAAACCGTAAACGCGGACGCGTTCGACGGTTCCCAAAACGGGTGCCTTGGTATGGGTAAGTAAATCATTTTTGTTATAGCTTTACTTAAATTTAAGCAAATACTGAAATGCTCAAAAAAAGTTTAATTCAATTGCAAATTATGCAATTGAATTACTAACATATAAATTCTAGAGTATATGAACTTTTTATTGGTATCTTTATTAGCAGTCGTAATAGTTATATTATTATATAACAAGCTAAAACATTATATATAGATTAAGGTAGTCTCAGCAAGCACCATTGATTTTGCTTAGGGTTTATTTGTGCTTATACTAATTTCATGTTTATCTGTGAAAAAAACATTGAGATAAAGCGTGTGCCTGATGATATTCTACTATATATAGCACAGTTAGAAAATGCTCTAAGGCTTATCTTTATGCGGGTAAGGGTAACTTTTCCAACAGTAGGTCATTTCCGGGCTATTGATTTTTATACAACAAACTAAATACAATATTAATAATCATATTGATAGCGTAAAAGTTATTTGTACAGTTTTGTTAAACGATGTATTAATTTGGTCCGTTTTCATCCAATAATCTTTGATGTTTTTTCATCACATATTTATTGATCGTATTTAATTTGAAGTAAATTATACTATGTAATGTTATTGAACTTTCAATGTTTATTCTTAATAACCTTTGGATAGCGCCGCCCGTGATAGAAAAAAGGCCAAAGGCTAATGAAGGTATTGTATTTAAATAAGGTGTATAGTTGGAATAACTTGAACAAAAATCCAGTTAGAATTATAAGTAAACAAATAATATAAATTAGCTTATAAATATATTTTCATATTCGTACAAGTAAAAGCCATTTATACATGACATAAATTGAAGTCTCATATTGAACCAAATCGTTTTCAAATAAAAATATTAGATCAAAATTAATTTAAAAAAAAAATATCTATAGACAAAATTAAATTACATATACCTGTTCTGTTGTCTCTAGCAAAAACTACAAATATAAACATTAATTCGTTATCTAAATTTTAAAATATGATCTGACCTCCGAAATAAATAAATATAAGTATTAAGTTTTCAAAATTATCGTCTTCCTACAAAAAAAATAACTTACATCATCAAATTAGAAATAAAATATATATAAATTAAATTATAGCCAAAATTAACGGCACTAATAGTCGTCGCGGCTTCGCTCATGTGTTAGGCAAAAATAGCCTTTGTACTTTCTTCTTTACAGGTCATGTTTGCTTCATACTATATTTCTTAAAATTTGCTTCAGCGGTTTAGTTGAGAAAGAGCGACAGACAGAGAGAGTTACTTTCACGTTTATAATATTAATATAAATATACATAGGTTAAAGTGTAATCAATGAGATACGTGAACTTTGTACTGCTTTTTCGTACGAAGTAATATGAGATTTAGCGCAGTTTAATTATATACGTATATCGCGATCAATGACGCGTATCCTTACTTTGCATTGGGTTTTTCTATTTATGTCATCTACCAACTCTCTAAGCCTACGTAGTAAAAATTTTAACAATAAACCATCTTTAAAAATATTAACACTTCCTGGGTTAATGTTGTATAATGGTTGACCAATAAAGAGCTATTGCCTATATAACTTTAACAGTTTAATATTATCATCATTTATGACAACCTAGTTATGTTGAATCAATTTTCAATTCACTTAAACCGCTGTATGACCTTGTGCTTAGAAATAATATCTTAAGTCCATAAACGTGAAGTCGAATCACTTTCACACATTCCGAAATTACATTGACTGCCTCAATATTATATGATAATATAAGGCCATGCATCCCGAGATTCTGCCCGAGTGCTCTAAATAGAGTGTGCCCCAGTACTTGTGCACAATAGTGTGTAATGCGTAGGCAATTTCATAGAAGAACAGCCAGGTTTTCCTTGATATTGACCGCCGTGACCGAAACCGGTCATGATCAATGAATTACTTAACCTGGTACAAATAGAAATAATATACTCTTTCCTAAAAAAATAAGAAAATAGAAATTCAAGCTTATACTTTAAGTGGTTAATATTATTTATAATTCGTCAAGACCAATGGTGAGTCCCACATGCGCGTTGGGAAGCGTGATTTTTCCAAGAACGGTTACATGGTAGGGTAGGTCTGGAATCCCCCTAAGGAATTAACCTGCATTGGGCTGAATTTCAGGGCGGCACGATAGTATTCGAAAGCCCGCCGAAGAGACTGATGGGGGGCTTTTTAGTAGGTGTTCTGGTGCTTTAGGGTCGTCCTGGACATCGGCAGGTTGCTCATACCCCCTGACATGACGTGGGGGGATTTTTCTCTGGAAAAAAGAGTATATGGTAGGATAAAATATATAATCGACGTTGTCGGAGATAATATTGTCGATCCAAACGACAAACAGTTGCCTAACGATTCAACTAAGAAATAGGTCTTGAAAGTGTCTTTATTGAAGTTTTTTTTTTTTTTTTTTTTAATTTATTTATTTTAAGAGCTTAGTCACCATTTGTGACTATGTCGCTCTGTTAGTTATATTACAATTTTTTACTTTTTTATTTCCTTAAACTTAAACATTTGTTACATAATTTGTGTCTTTATTAAAGTTAGCAACTACATATACTAATATTTTATAGACAAAATTTATATAATATAATCTAATTAGTTAATAACTAGCGCTAGGTAAAGTCGAGAATGTTAGGACGGGTGGCTAGGCCAAAATAATTTTGGTTTGACGTCAATAGCTAAAATCTAGTAGTTAATAAAAAACATTTAATTTATGTATATAGAAACATTAATGCGCATAAAAACATTTGCTATGGTAACTAAGGTTGTTAACATGTAAACCACAATTAATCTTTTATCTTAACAATAATTCGGAAACAAAAATATCAAATAGAGCACTTTTAGGGTTCCGTATTACGAAGGGGAAAACGGAACCCTTATAGGATCACTTTTTTGTCCGACCCACTATCTGTTTTGACTTCTATATCGAGTTGAAATTATATACTCAGTTCAACAGTCCCTTTTGATATCAAGTTCAGCATTATTACTTACAACTAACTTTTAACATACATGACTAAATGTAAACATAATATTCAAAATTAATTAAAAGCATATATTTTATTAATACTTAACATCTTTCTCGTACATAGTCTTTCTCAAATACACTGTGATACTTACAACATATACAAATAATTGAACGAGCCTGCTATAAATATATTAATAAAGTTACAAATTCCTAGCCATTTTATGAAGAGATTGTCCGATATTAAGGTCAATATTATTAATAAAAACACTTTGCAAATATATATAATGATATTACTTATTGCTATTCAACAATTTTTTATTTTATTTTATGCAGACGTAAAATATTGACGGGATGAAAGGGCCAACTGAATTTTAAACCGCATTTAAAATATATATATATATAAAAATAGAAGACTTCAAAGCTAGGAACAGCTTGTGATCTAGACTGACGTTAATGAATGTTACACTGTTCGCTAAGCTGAAGTGTACCAAAAATTCTTGGACAAACATACAAACATACATTTACAAAATAAAGTACCCGTGCTTATAGCGTTTTTTAAGTCAAAACCGGATACTGAGTTCTAAGAATTATTTATATATAAATTAAATTAACAAAGGTGTGCGGAATAATATACATTCCGCACATATAAACCACTATGTCCCTGCGTTTTAAATCCATAATATCTTCGAAAGTATTCATTTAAATTAAATAATAAAGACCATATTGATCTATGTTAAATACACAATGTATTTAAGGTAATTAATTTGTGTCAGTCAGGGTTTCTTTACTATAGTGGCATGCATGCTAGCATATACGATAAACATTCTCTGGAATCACTCTATCTATTAAAAACAACTATTTAAAAAAAGTATGTATGTTTAAAATTACGCAGCTCCGTTGTATGACTTTGACTTTGTTTTATACTATGTAATGAGTTATAGATCTACTCGTATGCACACACCGCCAATGCGATACTATAAAAATTCACTTCTAATGTCGCCAATCGAGTAACGGTGACACGCCATTATGATCCGTATGTCTTATACATTTAGTAAATAATTTAGTAAATGTCGCATACCTTCTTTCTGATAATTCACGTTCGCATTCTAGGGTATATTTCTCTCTGATATTTCGTTCTAGGGTTGATTTCGAGTTTATCTTGCAAAATACCTTTGCCAACGATTTTTTTTTACGAAAATAAAAAATTTAATATGTTTATTTTTCATAAGACGTAAATTGGTCTCTTAAGAAATTTTCGCTTTTTGCACAAATTTAAATACGTTACTTTGATTTACATAAATACAAATTCTGGGCTAGTAAGTGGTACTTGCCCTGAATTCGTACGGGCAAAATAAATATTAAAATTTTAATGTTTCTTTTTTCAAGCAAATCTTTCATATAGGCGTACCCCACCCAATTCCTCCGCTTTAAGATGGAATAATACTCCTATAGTATTTGTATAAAAAGGAGTGATTGTAAATTTAAATTATAGATATCCCAATTAAGTAAGTAATAATTATTTTTTTTTAAATAACTGAGAACCCTTACACTTTGCTTCGTAAAACAAGTGACTTACGAAGTGATACAACAAATAAAATTACAATTCATAAGTCCATAATTATTCTAATGTTATAATTGAATCGAGGATTTTTATAAAATGCAATTCATTAAAATAACACGGCTATGAAGCAAATCTGTATAATTAAACCAAGTCATGAAATAAACCAATTAGTTTTATAGACGCTCGTTATTTTTAGTCGCTGAGTATTATCACCTACAATTATATTATAATACGCATTATCTATACTACTAGTATTATAAAGTGGATAGATTTGTATGTCTGTAATCGATAAACTAAATCTATTTTAATTGATAATTATTTCGCTTATTAATCTAGAAGTAACAAAGTATGTTCGATTTCAGTAATAATAAGATTTTTATCTTTAAATAATGATTCCAAGCGGTCACAGCTTGATGATCTATAATAGTATAAATCAAACTCGCCTCCTGACTCTTACAGTATCTTTGCTACCTAAGCCAATCAAAGGATTTTCGCATTTCACTTATAGAAAAAAAAAATACAGACGAATTGATAACCTCCTCCTTTTGGAAGTCGGTTGAAAAGCTATATACTGGGTGTGAAATGGCAAAAACTATGATAATATTTTATGCTCTATCTATCCAGATGAGCATTATAGTTACCTTCAGTATTTTATAATGAATAAATTTGTCTGTAATACAATATCTTTCTAATAGATTATATGGTAGATATCACCGATTCCAAATTACACGCAATTAAAAACAATCGTTAACTGCAAAACGAGTAGTGGAAACTGTCTAAAACAAAATATTTATCTTCAAAATAATTCTTATTTGAGATGTACACATATAATACAAAATGAAATAAATTAATAAACGTTAAAATAAAGTAAAATACCCATTTAATATTTTCTATGTAAAAAAATTCTACCAGTGTGAAGCCGGGACGCATCGCCAGTAATATAATAATCGTTTTAAAGTTGTTATGATTCATTTATTTTAAAAGTTATTATTAGACGATATCAAAACTATTGGATCACATATGCTTTACATTATTGAGCCTTTAGTCAAACTACATTAACAACTAGAAAGCAAATTAACGTGATTGCTGGCGTACTTTTTTAAACTCTGTGATGGATTATATAATGTTTTTTGTTGTTGTTTCCGGAAGACTTTACATTGTAATATTTGTATAATTACTTATAATACACAATTATAAAAAACAATACCAGTAGAAAATGATTGTATCGACTCTATAAAATATACTTCCAAGCGCTATTATAGCTCTCCGTTACTAAAACATAAGTGCGGCATCAATGTTCCACAGAATCATAATATCTCTGTCATTTGCAAGATTAATACAACAAAGATGCAAGTAAATTGTTATCATTTGAAACCTTAACAATAATTTAGTAGTGAACCGAAATACTTAATTGTTCGTAAATATTTAGAATTTGCAAAATCAGCGTAAATAAAAACTCACTCAAGAATCCAGCGTTGCATAATACAATGCTTGAATATAGCAAGCGAACGATACATACGTATACATAAAAGTCAATTGCGATACCTACGACAAATTAATGCTTCGCTACGGTTGCACACATCCACACGCGATAGTCTGTCTACCTACTAGTGTTCGACATTAATATGTTTCTCACTGAATCGATATCGATTGATTAACTTTTTCTTGTGTCGTGTACTAGTCGAGTAATTGTAATGAGTTGAATAGTATAAGTGCTTTCGCGTCTTGCATGTAAGTACTAATCAATTATACAAGGGTCAGTTTATTGTAACCTATCGTTACATGTTACAATTTGTCCGTCACAAGAATTAATCACAAGTAGGTATACAAAATACCTTTGCACAATAATTTCAAGCATGAACTGGCTATTAATTATTTACGTTACATTGTGATTTATATATTCAATAATCATTTTAAATAAAGAAATATCGCTTTATTTGTAGCCGTAAAGACAAAGGGAATTACAGTTTTATAATGGTTTAATGTGTACCTACTGTTGAATCGAAACAATTATTACGATTTTCAAACGATGTAATCTGTATCTTTCTTTTGTTTTATTTATCGTTTCTTATGTGTCTTCATGTCAATATTTTCAGTCAGCAACACAATGTAAATTATATTATTATTAAATATTTTCTCGGTATACTTTGTGAGAAACCGTCATCAAATATTCACCGCCAATCAGCAACACTTAGTAGTGATGTATACCGGTTGAAAAAAATAAACTAATGTTTATACATGTAAACATTTTGTTGGCGATACGCCTGTTTTGTATTATTTATGGTATTACAATTAATATATTATAATATATGTATAAATAAAGTCCAGAAAACACTAATCGAGGTAGTGATAGATTCGTTTGCGTACCAAAGTGACGTGGGTATTTTTATTTATATTGTTCATTAACTTATGACTTTAATTTTGTATTGTGTTTTATATATTTTTACTTATTTACTCAAATTTAAAATTAATTTAGCATATATTTAGCATTTCAATTGAATAATCATTTACACGTTTTTATTCGTGTTGTTTTCACGTAACATTATTGGTTACCAATAATACAGAAAATTTTGTAGGAATTATTGTCGTATACTTATAACGGAAAAGATAAGTATCGTCGGTTTTACTCTCTAGATACAAAAATAATGTAACCAATTTATGTCGAATATTTATCTTTGTAGTTTCAAGGCGGACAAACTTATTTTCTAAAATATGTAGGCGGAAAATTGGGCCACCTGATGGTAAATGGTCACCCGTAGACATTAGGGTTATAAGAAGCGTTAGCCATTCTTTACATCGCCAATGCGCCGCCAACCTTGGGAACTAAGATGTGACGTTCCTAGGGCCGGTAGTTACAGCTCTCTCAGCCTTGAAACCGGAACAGAACAATACTTATTATTGTTGTTTGGCACATTCTCACAATTTATTTAAATAAAAATTAGTTATAAGTTATTAAAGTTATATACCTTAAACTATTTATTCACAACACAATACGAACTTATCACCTGTCTCATCAATAGTCTTAAAGCGTGTAAAATATCAGCGAAGCGTAGCTACTTGTTTATTTCAACTTTCATCTCGTATAAGTTTATGTATTTTAAATTTAGTGTTATGTATAATGTATATTGTGTGATCCAGGGATGTGCTAGGTGTTTTAGAATTGATGTCGTGGCATATTAAGGTGTAAATAGTTCATTTATTAAAGAATTAAGAATAGGTATGGTTTGAATGCTATTTTGCGTCACGTTCTCGGTCAACTCTATCTTTGCTCTAATTGTAAATTTTATACTTAAAACGTAGGCCGAATTATATATGTAGTCATAAAAATATTGCAAGTGAACCGTACAAATGTAGCTATTTGAGTTAGGCATTCAGAAAAAAAAGAAATTTCCTCTTTTATTATATAAATAGCTGGAATTTACCAACTTCTTTATAGCAGCTGTTGCTAACAAAATTTCCTTTTACAACAGTTTCAGATACACCGTTAAAAATGACTGCGACATCAGCAGAGGATCTGTCGAAGCTGAGTAAAGTAAAAGAACCCAATTGGCCGGCGGTACTTTTCTTCATACACATACACCTCCTGTCTTTGTACGGCATTTGGTGTTTTGTCTTCGAAGCGAAACTACTTACCGTCCTATTCTGTGAGTATCATTTCACTATCGTTACAAATTTATTTTTTATATAAATCTATTAAATTCCATCATATTAGGTAACAACATTATCGATACTCTCCAATACAGAGAACTCATGCACAATGCATAATCAAAGTTTCACTTGTTTATTATCTTCTAACGATAGAATACATAAGTCTTCCCACGATGCGTTGAAGCGTTCTCAATTAAATTGTTATACACTATAAATGCATATTTTGAGTAAAGTTTAATCACTACTTAAGAAGAAACACTACATTTCAAGATTACCAGAGTTCGGTCTTACTTTTAAAAATTGAAACAATATGAACTGACACCAATGATATTCTTTATTAGAATATACAGATATGTTATATCCATACTAAACAACAGAAAAAAGTGTGCCGCGCCGGGGACTGTATATTTTACATTTCGTTACAATTAAAAAGGATAGCTTGATAAAAACAATAAGTAAAAGGGATAAACAGATGTTTTAATTACGCAAAACGTATTACTACGTAATTATGATGTATTATAACGTATTACTACGTAAAACGACTAAAGGTAAACGTCCTAATTAGGACGTTTTCTAGTCTTCACTTTTTGCGCGTTAATATCATATCTGTTAACTACAACAGCATTGAACTGACACTTGATTTCTATCTATCTTTCTCATCATAAAATTGACATTCGTAGAAATAATACATTGCTTAAAGAATAACGTGTCAAACGATATTTAAAAAAAATGACTTTAATCATCAAAAGTAAATGAACAAAAGATAGTTTTTTGTTGTACTTATTTTTTGTCTTCGTAGCTATTCAAAAATTGTTACATAAAAAAAATCAACTACACGTGTATTAATTTTTTTTTCTTTAGATTCTTAAGTAATAAATATTAAACAGGGGGGAGAGAGTCGGCCTATTCTTATTTTATCGTATAAAAGGGGGAGGAGGTTAAAAATGTCTCACGTAATAAATGAATGCCCCCTTAATCAGACGCATTTTAATACTAAGCCGAACTGGCCAGACTTTCACTCTTGAATATAAGTTCGATAAGATACTAAAATCTACATATTTGTTATCATAACAGCATCGTAATACAGCTCATAATTAACAATAATATGCATTTATTTTCAGTGGTATTTCTTACACTAATACCTATATTAGGCGTAACGGCGGGTGCACACAGACTATGGGCTCATCGAACGTATAAGGCCAGCGTAGAGCTCCGAATCGTACTTATGCTTTGTCAAACTATGGCCGGACTAGTAAGTTCCATAAATAATATACCATTTTTTTTATTCATCAATTTCGATCATTATTTTAGGACTAACTCAGTAAATTTCCAATGTTCCATCTCAATGTCATTGATATAACTCATCAAGTCAACAGCCTGTCAATTTCCCACTGCTGGGCTAAGGCATCCTCTCCCATTGAGGAGAAGGTTTTTGGAAAGGTTAAGGTTGGTGGAGTACACATGTGGCAAAATTTATATCAAATGTGTCTAACACATGCAGGTAGCCTCACGATGTTTTCCTTCACCACGAGATGAATTATAAACACAAATTAATAATATGAATATTCAGTGGTGCCTGCCAGGGTTTGAACCCGCCATCATTGGTTAAGATGCACGCGTTTTAATCACTGGGCCATCTCGGCTCATATCAGTCATAGTCATTAATATAAAATTATTTACTAAAGAAATTGTGACAATCAGTAAACGAAAAGTTTAAATTTTAAAACAATTATAATAATTATAACAATTATATATAATTACGATGAGCCTTAACATCGACTTTTTATTTTACAGGGTCCAATATACGATTGGGTACAAAATCATAGATTTCACCACGCGTATTTTAAAACAGATTCGGACCCCTATGATACAACAAAGGGATTTTTCCACGCACATTTAGCTACAAGAATAAGATCAATTAGCGAATACGGAACCGCATTGAAAAACTCAATCGATATGTCAGACCTTGAAGAAGACTCTGTTGTAATGTTCCAAAAAAGGTAAATATGCTTTTTATTTCAATTCGTATACTGGCCATCAATGATATTCTAATTGCTGGCCATATTTTTCTTTATTCTTTTTAAACAAGTTGCTAGTAATCTGTTGATTTTATTGAAGTTTTAATTTTTATTGTTTTAATTTTTTATTCTAATAACTGACACGGTTTTGAACATTTAAATTAAGATCCAAGTAAAAGATTAAATCTGATATGAGAAACTAAATACAACCATTATCCAAAACATAAAATACGAACATTTTCTTGACGGGAAAAATCACGAAGAATGTCACAACGTACGATAGTAAAATTATTTAAGAGAAAGTCCAAACAAATGATTGCATTCGAATTCCCTTTGCTATAAGTTTATTTTGAAAAATCGCTTACTATATTTTCTATTCGAGAAAGTTGATATTTGTCGCAAACCACGCGTTCTTCAAAATTATACGTATCTTAAATAAGTTGATCCATTGAGACGAGAAGATGAAGAAAATTGTCTTTATCCGTTATATAATAATTCATAGAACATAATGTTATTAAAATTAACATTCTTCACAATAATTTGCAAAGTACCGAAAAGAATACAACACTGGTCGTTCTCTAGATACAATCAGCATAGAAATGAGATCTCGTACTATGAGGGACGTGTAAGGGATTCGCGGGTGAAATATGAAATTATTCTGGCTTTCGCGATCTTAAATATTAATCATAACAATATAATATATTTCTTAAGCAATAAAAAAATCAAGTCTATATAAATTCCAACAGCATATATAAAATCAAATAATATTTTATATATAAAAATTAAGAGGGCTTGTAACTTTCTATTAAATTTAAGCTTGTGTGAGTTTAACGTATGTGTGTATAAGCACAACCATTGTAGTCAGGTCGGTCGATATAAGAATCATGACGCTATTATTATGTATTCCGTGCATATTTTCTATGGGTTTTATTTCCAATTGTATAGAAATTGTCATATGAATCGAACAAAAGATACTGTACAAAATGTAGTATTTTTCATAAAATAACTGATAAATATTTGAATTTATGATCCAAATATTTTGAAAACAGTAAACTCGGTATGACCTCTCTTGACTACAGATGTATAATAAAATAGCGTAACAGAGTTTTTTCATCCTGCTTTACATTTTTATGCTTATTTTTATAATTAAGTTAGATTAATTTAAATCGTAGACTACACTTTGTAACTAATTATACAGCTATGGTACTTCCTACTCGCAATAAAAATTGCATTAATATGTATAACATTTTTATTACAGACGATAATTATACGTTTAAATTTGTTAACAAATTTTAGCTTGTCACTTACAACACACCTCCTAGAAAGGTGAAAAAATTTTAGCTTGTTACTTACAACACACCTCCTATTTATAAAATATTTCATACAACGGTCTCCCGCACCAATGTCGGCAAACATTGTCCTATGAATAGACTTTGCTCTGAGTACAACTATGTCCTAAGATCCCGCATCTTGACATATTTTCTGATGCCTTGCCCAGATTTAAGAAAAAATCTATCAATAAAAAATTTCGTCTGTAGTCACATTTTATCACTGTACAGTGATAAAAAGTGATAAAATGTTCCTGAGATATAATTGTTCTATTTTTCGTTTGTGGTTTTTTATGTGTGGTTTTATATATTAGTTTTGTATATTAGGTCTTATGATTTTTCTTTAATATATTTTTTTAATTATTACTTAAATTCAACAGGTAGACAATAAGTTTTATTTTTTTCTTTGTGTGAATGTTGTGTACATCTGTAATTGTCACTCATATCAGGTCCTAATTTTTTTTTTGTTTTATCTGTTATTTATAAGTGCTGAATATTTGTGATGTTGATGTACCTTTTAAATAAATAAACACACTTGAAATGGTTTAATAATTAATTGATTTCAGATTCTATTGGGTACTATACGGAATTTTATTTCTGCTCCTTCCTCTGAATGCGCCGCTGGAATACTGGGATGAGACAGTTTTGAGCACAGTATTCGTGATAGGCTTCCTCCGATATGCGCTCGTGCTACATGGCTCTTGGTTGCTGGAAAGCGGTGTTTGCCTTTGGGGACTAAAAGAAGGCGAAAAGTAAGACTGCTGATCTTTCGCTATCATTGTTATATTTCGTCTTGTGATTTTTGCCCACCTAGCCGGCACTTATCTAAATTTTTGCAAATATGAAATTAAAAATAGATTTTTTATGGTTATTATGAAAAATGATATTTAAATATAGACTTGTTTTTAGAATTAGAATAATTAATATCAATCAATAGCAAAATTTACGTTACGTAAGATTCAAAGAAAGTGTTAAATTTTTTGACGACCTCCGTAGTCGTGTAGTGTGTACACAGTGGTTCTGGGTTCGATTCCCGGCCGAGTCGATGTAGAAAAAGTCCATTAGTTTTCTATATTGTCTTGGGTTTGAGTGTTTGTAGTACCCTCGTTACTTCTGATTTTCCATAACATAAGTGCTTCATCTACTTACTTTGGAAATCAGAGTAATGGGTGTGATGCTGTCCAATATTTATTTTAAAATATTTTTCCAGGTACCCACCAGACTCAAACACGGTCTTCTTACTAAATAGGACCTTCTGGCCTGAATATCATTATATTTATCCTCACGATTACAAATCAGGAGAATACGGAACCTATGGTGAGATAATGCGAATTGAAAAGTATAGTATATAGTCTTTAGTAAGTCCCACTGCTGGGATAAATTATTCTCTCCTTGTGGTCTTCAAGTTTACTGAGATAAAAAGTTGGTATTTTTATTCGTCCCAAGCAGATTTCTTCACGATGTTTTCTTTCGCCGCCCAGCTATTGAGCGCTGCTCGCTGGGTTTGAACAAAGAATCTTCGCTTAAGATTGACTTGTTAAACCCACTGAACCATTTCGCTTCATTGTGAAATCTCTCATCATTAATTTTTCCCTATTCAATAATAATATATTTAAGTAAACGGTTTCTTCGCCTTCGTTCCGGCCACATTCCATTAAATAACTTTGGTTTTCTTATGGGTAAAACACCTTCACCTAACTGTAGTGTATGTAACAGCATAGAAGACACGTACCACGTAATAATGGAGTGTGCTCGGAATGAGACTGATAGCATTTCTTTTTTACGTTTAATCAATTATTGCGGGGAGGTGGGGGCATGTAATAGTGTCCTCGCTGACCCTACATCAGAACCAGCGCAAGTTTTGTACAAATTAGTGGATGGTGTTTTTGAGAATCGATGTAATTAATCAATTTGTTAAGTTTAATGTTTTGTAAGCACTATGAGGGTGGCATTTTCTTACAGAAAAAACCCTCTTTAAAATAAATGAATAAAAAAAAAAAGTAAACGGTTTTCCCTTGACCTACAATATTGATTACATTTGAGAGAACATACATTTTTTTTTAATTTAACACGATATTTACCTTATTTGGGTTTAATATATTTCAATTAATCTTGATTATTTCATTTTCAGGTTCTGGATGTACGACAGCTTTCATCCGTGTATTTGCAGCTCTAGGCTACGCTACAAACCTTTCAACGTTGAAATCAAATACATTACAGAAGGCACTCGCGGAGTTTGCGAAAACTAAGCGACCGTTAAAAGAATGTTTTGAAGATGCAATTTCTAAACAAACTCTAGAAGAAGATCATTTTCTATTAAATTAAATAATTATTAAATTAGCTGAGTTATTTTTTTTATAAAGTTAAAGTAAATAAAAGTTTATCACCTTATTAATCACATATTTACATAACTATAGATATAAAAAAAACTCATGAGTAAAAATTATTTATGAAATCTTTTTAGGAACTCTGTTAACATAAACAGTAAGTTAAAAATTAAAATATAAAGTACTATTATGATTATTTCGCGCTCAATGCCCGCAAACTTTTCATTGTTTAATGTTGTCTTAAATCAGTCTACCCGTGACCACGAACGCTGTAAAGTGGTCGAAACGTCGGGATGTCAAAAATAATTAATATACGCGATTCAAATCCGTTATAACTAGTTTTATTTTCATTGTTTATCAAGTTACACAACATTTTGTTTTTATTTTATATAGCGACTGTAGCGAACAGCTGTGCCCACGACTTCGTTTCGTTTTGTGATATTAAGTCGTTGATGGAAAGCACCAGACGTAAGGGCGGAGTGGTGGCAACCGCGAGGGTTGCGCGCGGCATGGGACTCTGTTTGAACATTGCAGCGTGAATTTATTATAATTCTAAATTTAAAGTTGCAGCTATCAGCCAGTGAAAGTCCGTTAAAATCCGACCTTACTAGAGATTAGCCGGAACAAACAGACAGACAGGAAAAATTGAGAAAAATGTTATATGTGTCATGTATACATATTATATAAATTAAATTAACTTATTTTAAAATAACAAACAAATATCTTAACTTTATTATATTTATATATATATATACTACTTGTAACACACGACAGATACTAGTTGTGTGTGATAGTGACCACTTACCATCAGGTGGCCCATATGCTCGTCCACCAAAGTATACCTAAAAAAAACATGACCTAACCATGGAGCTTATAGTCAAATAATAATGAAAGTAGGAGCGGTGCAGTCTTCAGAGAATTCAGTAAATCGAGAGACTGTCGACAAAATTATTTGTTTTTTGGCAGAATATTTGCTGTGATAAGAAATGTACATATCTGTATTCGAACAATCAATGCTACTAAAACACAAATACAATAAATGAAATCATGCTGCAAGTAATTCTAATTTATTAATAATTATTCAAAATTTTATATAAAAGCCTGAACAATTTAACTAAAAACACAATTTAAATGTCTGCAGCGCTATCTTAATGGAAAACTTTAAAAAGAAATGATATAAAATTTTTGTATCAACACTAGCCAAGTAGCTGGTTCGTTCAAAGTTTCTATTTGAAGATTCCACGAATATTTATTTTCTCTTTATTGCTTCATTTACAATTGGACATATTCATAATATTACAAAGTTTGTCTTAATAATTTAATTAGATCACGAATAAATTTTCAATTACTATTTTTATATTGTTAAAATAAAAAATGAGAATACTTCAGTATTTTACATTGCTTCAGCAAATATAAAAATACAACATGTGGTCTACAGCCTTGCCCCTTTAAAGGAAAGGAATAGTATCCCCTTAAGGAAAAGGGCGTCTAACCTAAACACAAAGGGGAAAATCATTCAATAATCTGAAATTTTAATATTAAGCTATGGCAGCGATGTCCGACATAATATTACATATTATATATGTTTGTCTATTAATAATTGGATAATATTAAGATTTTAATTATTTACTAAAATATTGTTAAAAAACATCACGAAAATAAAAAAATGTCGTTTTCTAGGATTAATAATAAATTAACTTTTTATATTTCAATTATTTCAGGTTTTAGAATATTCTGTTCGATCATGATTTTGTAAACAATATATAATATATATTTACAGATGTATTATATAACGTTTTATTACTATTTATTCAAATTAACGATGCTGGATGACAATATTTTATAATTGCGTTTAAATTTCTAGTCCCAAGTGCTTTACTATGTTTGCCAATTCAAGTTCGACTATATTTGTGATATATGTATATGTTTATGAAATTTTCAACAAAAACAACAAATCAACCGTGATTTTCAGCTATTGAAGAGAAGAATTTTTGTTGACAAACTGATCTTTTGAATTGAAAACGTGTCGCCAACGTCGCCTAAAGTTTCGTTTTATATCCTTTCGATTTTCCCACGAATATTCAGCGATACCTGTGAAATAATATCGAGGGTATATATTATGTTAAACAACCTTTTAAATATATCCACATCCATACAATAAACAATGAACACTAAACACATTATTTGGTTTTATTAAAATATCGATAAAAAATCGGTTTTTGTTGAGGAATTTTTAAATTATAACCAACCTCTTTTTAATAAGTCGGACCTTAATTTAACAAAATGTTACTAAGAGTAAATTTATTTAGACCACGACAGAAATTCCAAAACCAAAAATTCATAACTAATAAAATTGTTATTAATAAAATTCCATGAATATAAAAGAAAATCATTTATTCGCAAATCCGCCTTTCCTTGACAAACAGCTATGAAATGAGATTACAATTAAAAAAAAATGTATACATGTGCTAACAGAAAACTTGATTATGAATTTTTAGTTGAATTTCCAGTTTTCATTCTCAATTCAATTATGAGCACTAATTAGCTTTTGACTGTTTTTACTTATTTCACAAAGTACATACGTAGACATTTTATATTATTTACAACGTGTCCATTACTGCAAATTTATTTATGAATTATGATGATGATATTTCCCTGACCGTTTTCGTTAGACATATTATAACGCACAATAGTGTGTGCGCTACCACAACTACGAGTACGCTCACTATTCTCTACTATTTATAATAACATATAAGCAAATAGACATTAAACCTAGGATCTCGGGATCTGGGTCTCAAAAAAAACTAGCAATCGATAAATTATCTTAAAAGTTCTGAAAGACGTTAACTAGAAAAATAAATATGGAGTTGGTATTCACTAGGCATGAGTCATGACTGTACAATCGTCGAGCAATGTTTAATTTTCAATGGACAAGTGTCCAAAGAGCTTACCTATAATAATCGCAATAACGTATCCTGTAAGAATGACAAAAAGTGCAGTCTTAACGTCAGCAGCGCGGGCGGACGCGAAACCGGAAGATGGTTGGCACTGGGGCATGCTCGGAACCAAAGCCGCCTCAAGCCGTGCTAAAATACCTCCACTTCGTAACTGTAGTAAACTGAAACTCAACTTTTTTATAATTATATAAATAATAACGAATGCCCATAATGTAAGAAGTACCGTGAGCTAAATGAAACTAATTCTATGCTTTTGTTAACTTTTAAAAATATAACTTTTTAAATAGACAATTACAAGTACGTGATATAAATAAAATAACTTATACCTAATAAGCACAGGTCTTGCGTATGGCGAGCCACTAGGAAGAGGAAAAGCCACCTGCGCACGCGTCGACAACACGGGCAGCTCACGTAGCGCACAACGACCACGCGCTTGGCTCAAAGACCTATCACATAAAATATAATATTTCACATTACTTCCATAATACATACAGCTTCATATTACAAACAATAACAACGGTCTGTTAATTTTCCACTGCTGGCCTCTTCCTTTGAGGAGAAGGTTTGAAACATATTCCACTACGTTGTTCCAATGCGGGTTGGTGTATAATACACATGTGGTAGAATTTCTATGAAATTAGACACATACAGGTTTCCTTAACGATATTTTCCTCCACCGTCGAGAGCGAGATGAATTATAAACACAAATTCACATGAATATTCAGTGGTGCTTACCTAGGTTTGAACCCGCAATCATCGGATAAGATGCACACGTCCTAACCACTGGGCCATCTCGCCTCTTATTCATATAGCAAACGAATATTTAACAATTAAAATACCTAATAGTAGTCCGAGCAGCTCGCTGGCCTGAGAAAAATGCATAATCTTGTGACGCAGCGCGAACTAATCCTTCCTCGGTTGACGATACTAAGTTTTCCGCTTCAGAATAACCACGAATATAAAATGCGTTAAGCTGTACATCTTTTGTTGACTGAAATTTAAAATAAAATAATGTTATTCTTCTATTTTACAATCGCTTTGAAATACTAGAAATGAATTTAGGAAAATAATAAGTACCCAGCTTCTTGGTAATTTTGTCTATTATAATTAACTTTTATTATACGTATAAACCGTCTTGAATCTCCTTGCTTATATATGAAAACCTTGAAAGTTCATGAGATCTGAACAGACAGCTGGTAGAGACAGAAAGAGTTTTCTTTATGCTAGAGATAATAATGTTTAACTGTATAAAATATTCATATGAAAATATTGTTCCAAGACAGTCTGAATAAACTCTTATTTAATTGGCGACTTTATTCGCGGTCTTTATCTGATTAAAATTTACGAAAATTTATCCCTTATTTTGCACTACGTTCGCTTGCATACGAGTGTTGTGGAATATTTTATAAATCAATTTATTGTGAATATGTGTATTTATTTTATTCAAGTAAAATTTATAACGAAACGTTTTCGAATAGTTAATATTTAAACACTACCACCGTTTCGAAGCAACCTTCCCCAAATCGTTCTTTATATCCATTCCATCCATATGCAAGCGTAAATCAGGGGTTATAAATATATTTTTATTTCTTATATTAATAGTCTGTATATCAGATTTTATGTTATATTTTTGTATATTCCTAAAATAACCTACTACAAATCCCTTCTCATAATTAAAATTTTTACACCTCCGCTTTCACAGTGCATGCAGCGCGTTTGTGGAACGCTCTGCCGTGCACGATTCGCACTTCTCATTCAATTCACATTTTTAAAAAGAAGTTAAAAGAGCATTTTTGATCAATCTCCTAATTTTGGCATATTAAGTAGTGTATATGTATTTGTTTTAGTTTTATTTTGTAATTGTAAACTCTTGCCTGTCTACCTTTCACTGTTCTGTCTACTTTCACTCTTCTGGGTATGCTGGAAGAAATCTCTTATATTATATATAAGAGATTTCTATCTCTTATCTCTTATATTATATTTTAGGGATAAGCATACCTTTTAAATTTTGCTTTCCTGTGACTTATATATTTATATCTGTACTGTATCTGGCAAATTTTAATAAACTGTTAAATAAATAAATAAATAAATAAAAATAACCATAAATGGTAATTGGTATTGGATGTAATAAAAAATAAACACTCCTATGAAAATCTTTTTTTCTAAAGTCGATGTCATCTTCATCTTCAGGAGTGAATGGGTCATTGGATCGATAGAGAGTAAAGAAGAGTACTTGAAATTATATCAAGATATAGATATTCTATGCAGATGTAAATAAATAACGTGATAAATATATTTCGCCCTTAATACTTTCCCTCGCATTACATTACATACATTACATTAACAGCCTGTAAATTTCCCGCTAAGCCTGCCTGGCTGGGTTAAGGCCTCTTCTCACTTTTAGGAGAAGGTTTTGAGCATGTTTCCTTCACCGCAGAGCACGAGATGAATTATAAACACAAATTCAGCACATGAAAATTCAGTGATGCTTGCCTGAGTTTTAACCCGCAACCATCGTTCTAACCACTGCCCGGAACCAATCCGGGGTTTGGGGTGCCCAAACCCCGGATTGGTTCCTTATTATTTTAAAAATACAGATTAATGCGTCTGTCTTGGTTTAATTTTAAGGGAATTTTCAACATTTGCTAGTTCCTCCACTCGTACGCTCGTGGAGTGAAACGTTTTGTTTATTAACATTTCCCTTCTTGTTTTATTTAATTCCGTGTTTACTTGCACTGAATAAAAGTATGTTTGAGTAACTAAAGTATTAAATTGCAATAATAAACATAAAAAAATCTATGTGGAAAGAATCGAATCTCGAATTCGAATGTCAATGTTTGAATTGAGATGGGCTAGAGAATGTCGATAAATGAGGCGCATGTTATCTCAAGTATTAAATGTGCTAGATGGAAATGAATGAAGATATTGTTAGAGATAGTCTGATCTCGTACTATCGATCAACAAATATGTCAAAATTAAACAGTGCAATTTAGCTATGGCTCTGATAATAAGGTGCTTGCACGTTCACGTGTTAACATATCGTGAATATTCGGAATTTCACTCGTGAAATCCATGAAATCTGTGTGGAAAGGAGGTAAACTCTTTCGGTTTACATGGTCTCTCTTGCCCAAGGAGTTCAGGTAGGCTTTTCCGCCACGGTTCTCTTAATGACATAATAAAAAGGGCTCTTGCCACCATCGACGTTCCTGCTCTTACTGAGCCTCGTGGAATTAGTCGTGATGATGGTAAGAGACCTGAAGGATTAACATTGGTTCCCAGGGAACGAGGTCGGGCCCTTGTGTGGGACGCTACATGTGTTGACACGTTGGCCCCCTCTCATATCCGAGAAACAATGTTAAGAGCCGGTGCCGCTACGGAAAAAGCTGAAGCCAAAAAAATTACTAAATATTCGTGTATTATATCTAATTACTCTTTTGTTCCATTTGCTGTCGAAACGCTTGGCCCTTGGAGTAGTGGTGCAAAAAGCTTCATAAAAAGCATAACACCTCGCCTCATTGCCTCCGCTGGTGACAGGAGGGCTGGTTCGTTTTTGCCCAGAGGATCGGAATTGCGATTCAACGGGGAAATGCTGCTAGCATTCTTGCCACCATTCCACGCGGTCAAGATTTATACAGTAACTAGTTTTAGTTCATATTTGTATAAGTATATATATATTTAAGCATTTAATGTTGTTAATTCTTATATTAATAAAATTTTATGGCACATGAAATCCGTAAATTATTAGAATATCTAATTTAAAATGTAAATATATTCGGCACTTAATTTATTAAGTTTTCTAGGTATTTATTTTATTTTATTAGGAAAGCAAACAGTGGAATTAAAAGTTAAATTATTTTAGTGTGGTATTTCTGTCCGAAGAGATACATTTTCGACTTATCGTCGAAATAACAAGTTTCTATGTTTGAATTTAAATAAAGTTAATTCTATGGACTTGACATCGCCTTCAAAGAGCTTTGCAGTACATTAAATCCCTTTGAATAAGAAATCCTATTGAGCTACATGACTAAACTAACATTTTAATGTTTATTCTACTATTTGCAACTCTTGTTTTTATTTCTTCTATTTCATTTTTGGAGTAGAATGAACATTATAATTAATATCCATTCAAAAGGATAAAAACTTTTGTAATTAATGTTTACAAATTGTCATTTACTTTTCTTTTAAATTAATATTATATTATGATTCATTGATGTTCCGTATTGGATTCATTGTATCTATAAATGAATCAAATCATGCTCACGTACCATTAAATACATCTGGTCTGCTCCATTTCTCACGTATCCGATTTTTATGTTAGGCGACTGCAATACGTCTGCTAACGACGCTACATTAGCGACGCGCACCGAGAGCACAGAGGTTATAAATGCAGCATAAGCATTATATATCACCAACGCGAATAATAAACTAACTATTAACACAACACTCGCCGCTGCGTTACTCGGTCTCCAACAACTACCTAAAAAAATATATACCTTTTTATAATGAACTAGATGTCGCCCGGACATCACTCATGTTTAAGAGGCTGTTATGTGTTAGGCAAAAAAGTAGCCTATACCCTGCCTTGGACTTCAAGCCTGCTTCATACAAAATTTCATCAAAATACCATATTGGTTTGGTCGTGCAAGAGCGAGACAGACAAACAGAGTTACTTTCATATTTATAATATTATTATAGATGTTAATAAAGACTTTGCGTTTAAGAAAAGACAACCATGATAGACAGACAAACATACTGAGAGAGTTACTTTCACCTTTTGTAATATTATACTAGTATTGATAACGATTTTGGATTTAATAAAAGACAGTCATGATAAAAGGGGAATCCGACGGCCGAAAGGGAAGTAGAATCTTCTTATTCTACTTATCACTAGACGACTGCTGCTAAAGGTACCGAGTTGTAAGCCACAAAAGGCAATTAATAATTTTGATAAGTTAAAGTCTTTCATAAAGATATGTCTTTTAAAAACTATACATTTATAATATAGAATATTTTATCCTTTAATTTACCTTGCTGACAGAGAATACCCATGGACCAAATTATAGCATCAGCGAAGCTCATATATCTAGCTGTAAGACATGTTTTGCTTATAATCATCATTGTTATGGAAGCCACTAAAGCCACACAAACGGCACAGGCTATTAGCTGAGGGCTGAATGGAGCTAGGAAAATATCTCGTACAGCGGACGTTTCTTGGTGACGAATGTATATGTTGCACCTGAATAATTACAAAATAATAAACAGTACTAGTATACACCCTACAAACGTTCCTCTACAAATAAACTTGTAACAGACAAATTATTATAGATATTCATATATTTTTCTTTTAAAGAATCTCATTTGACTCTTCCACTGATCTTTACTGATAGACATTAGCACTGCGACATTGACATTTCGCCTCCGATGGTGATATTTATTTAACTGGCTCTTTTTACTATTCCGAACCAGTGTAAAAAAATAAATAATTACTAAATAATCAGCACTTGAACGGAATTTATATAGGTAAGTATATAAATATAGCTAGT
Organism: Vanessa cardui; assembly: GCF_905220365.1. NCBI lineage: Eukaryota > Metazoa > Arthropoda > Insecta > Lepidoptera > Nymphalidae > Vanessa > Vanessa cardui. The sequence continues at coordinate 5,962,843 of NC_061130.1, read as the reverse complement.
AGGGATAACTGCTCACAGTATCACTTATACATTTGAAATTTCATATTTTAATGATTACTTAATTTATTGCTTTAAAATTGCAATTGCTTGGTGAGTTTGCAACGATAAAATTCGTTAAATATTCTATTCTATTCTTTTTTTCTAACTCACATTGTTCTTGTAATTGGAAATATGAAATCCATATCAGATTGTCGCGAAGTTGCAGCGGTTACTGGCTCGAGGGCTATGTCCACTGAGTGTTCCATCAGAGCCCCGAGGAGCCCAGTCCAAGCGCCTTCGTATGACCGGTAGCCCAGTTGACCGTAGTATCGAGATAGTGATCTAGTATTGTAATTTACACCAATTAGATTAAGTGCATAAGGGCTTTCATATTTGCAAAAACGAGCCCGAAGACATTGTCGCTACAACATTGCGGTCACGCTGCTTGCTGCTTTTAAGAATAACTTGGTGTTACTGTTAAAACAATTATTTTTCTATTCGATTGAATGCGTTCCTTGTCAGATATTGAGTCTCATTTAACCCGTCGACTCTCAACAAAGACTCTAAACAAATTAACAAAGCAGTGCGACCTCAGCGCGGCATCCACTTTTTCACGACGGCTTATTTTGCCACAAATTTAAGATATTCTATACGTATGGAACATTTCAGAATTAGTATGCGAACAATACAATAATTGTATTATATAGTTAAGAACCTCGTGCACGTCATAAACCTAATTTTACTACATCCATTCTATAACGACGTAACACCGTAACCATCCAGAAATACATTAATCATTTCAATTTACAAATAACATAATAGAAATCATGTCACTTTATACAATATCATGCACAAATCATTCAGATCAATTCAGTCATTAATCAATTCATAGAATAATTTGTCTGTTTGTAGCAAAGCCTTCGAAGGCTAGCCGTTATAATATTAAATCCGAAACAGAGATTTGTAATATTAAAGTTTCATTTATCATAATACATATTAATTAAATGCAAATTATAGCACGTAACAAGCTTAAAAATAAGGTTATCAATTACAAACGGAGGACATATTAAAATATTTATATTTTTAAAGAACCTTAGTTATAGCGCAAAGATAATTAAGGAGTTACGCTAGAAATTAAATAAATATTACGTCGCATTTAAGCGCTGCGTTAGAAAGTTCAAAACGTTGTCTAATAAATCTGGTGTGGTAGAAGCCTCTTCGTCAGATAAAGTTGACCCGTCATTAGAAGAATTACATCTACCAACGATAAACATCTCGCCCATCAAGTTACGAGCCTCAACTGGGTAGGGGGCGTTTACGGAACGCATTGAATGCTCTTGATTCCATTTACCTAAAATTACAACGTACAATGTATCTTTGTACAGTCAGTGAGCCACAACAGCCATAGTGATAGAAAATGTTATTTGTATGGCACTGACAGTACAATAACAACAAAGAACTATTACATTGGTCGATATTTCCTAATTCGTTAACCTAAGCGTCTGTAATTGTAGGTATGTAGCCAATATACTTAAAAATCTTCAAATAAACCTATTAAAATACATTAAAATTAATGCTCAAATAGATTTAATGAAAATACTCTTGCTTTTTTATACCTGAGTGTTTATTAAAAATTAAAATATTGTAAGACAAAGTTACTCTGATTTTAATATATATATAGTCAATTTTGATATATTAATTCCCTAAATTATCCACAGACTGATAGTGACCACTGACAGCAACAGTATATATTATCAATTTAATTACTCAAATGGCCTTTATTATATTTTACCAATGTCATGGGAGGTACAGATACTACTGATTTCTACAATTAATTCAAATCTTACCTAAAAAAGCAAGGAACAATGTTGTATTCAATCTCATTTTAAAAAATTGAATTGCATAAATATTAAAAATAGCGCTGTTTAAATTCATTTGATTTTGGAACTCTTTTACACCTTCCGTCAAAAATATTTCAGTTTTTAGTACTCGAAATATTCTCGAATAATTATAATTAAGAATACTTGATCTCCATAGTGGAAGAGTAACTTCGATGTCTGTCCTTTGATACGCATTGTATGTCCTATATCTTGCAATATTTGTAAATCGGCCTGTACTACGATAGTAACTTATTTCATATTTGGTTTGATTACAATTATTATAAGCATATTTATCATATCGCCCAGAGGTTGTTTGACATTTATTATCCATCTTCTGTGATCTATGAATTCTGCTGATTTTATTTTTATGGTAATTAAAATTTTGGTCACACAAACCCAGATTGCGTATCTTGCGCCACCTGTGATCAGGAACAGCTACAACAATATTCTGATCAAATCGCACATTAGTTGCGTTTAACGATTCGCTTATAGCATCAAGACCTTTAATTGATTTGGCCATAATCAACCAATCAAAAGGCGCTTCATTCATTTCAAATTCTGTAATCTAAAAAGTATTTATATGATTTTCAAAAATAAAAAATAAAGATGATACTTATAATGGTTTAACTATAAATTTCAATATCATTTGTACCTGATTAACGGTCGCTGTAAATCGGCTTGTAGCATTCGTTCTGAGACTGCGTTGAAACATCACAATACCAAGATGCGTTTTTACCCTTGCTCTTTCCTTTACATTCAAAGCTGAAGCTATTCCGTTTATGCCAAGGCACTTGACCAAACGTAGTATGCTCCACTTACAATCTGGAAACAATGTGTTTATTTGAGATGGTTAGTAACAAAATAAGTTTAACCCACTGTCAAGCATAGAAGTTAAACTAAGATTGCACTCTGTGCCTTTACTACACTACAAATAAAAACAGAGACAAATATAAAGGTAATAACCAATTTTATGCTCTGTTATTGACAACAATTAGTCATCATCAGGCATTTGGTCATTTGACCTCTGGCACTATAATTAACAGTGCACAGCCGAAATTTAAGAACTTTGCAAAAACAATTACAATACCATATTACAAGGCACATGATTCCAATATTTATTATTGAGAATATGTATTCCAATTGCCAGGGCCGTAGGCAGCGAGGCGTTTAATTGTTTTTCTAAATCAGAGGAAAAAAGATTTTAATTGATACTTTTTTAAATAAATATTTGTAGTTGCATTTTTGACAAATTTTGAAAAAACTAAAAGAAGTGATAACTCAAAAACGGTTCATTTTGCATGATGCATATGGGAGTTATAAATGTTGCAAATAGCCACCCCCATCACCTCCTGACGAGAATACATCGAATTACCAATGACCCTGTATATTTTATTGAGTAACTCCTGGAAGACTGCTTTGGTGCATCCGATTCCTAAAAAGGGCAACCGCTCAGACCCGTTCGATTAATTATAGGCATATAACCATCACCTCCTTCACCCGCACCACCTTGATGTTTAAAAATCCACAGCAGCGCGATATTTAAGACAATTTCTACCTTACACAACAACTCCGGTTTTTCTGAACCGATACGACTTCGGAACCTTAAAAAAAGGAGCGTTTGACATTTTAAAGCTTGTGTACGTGTAACTGCGTATTTGTGTATGAGCACTGCTATTATAGTTCCACCAATGAATATGTTCCATATCATGACGCTATTAAATTACTTATTCCGTAAACATTTTCTATGGGTTTTATTTTCAATTTTATAAAAAATAAAATACATACAATACATTACCTATTTATATATATATATATATATATATATATATAAATAGTGAGTAAGTAATTTAACTATAAAAATGTTGTCGTCACAACTTGTAATCCAGCTGAAACTTTAAGAATAATGAATTTAGCATAAAGAATTCGGAGCAAGCACGCAGACCTAAAAGTCCATGGAATATATGGTATAAGAGGGGATATGTAAGAAATTGATATGACAGATCAGATGACAAATATTAGAGAAGGATAGAATGAAAAGACATGCTGCGCCGACCCCAAATACTAAGAGACAAGGGCAGGGAATGGAAGAACAAAAATAACTCATGACGAGCAGCTAGCATTAGATACTTCCCAAATATATGTACATTGAAATATAAATTTGAATACATATTTAGTGTTAAAGATATAAATACAGTATTCTAAAGCACTTCAAACGTAGCAGTCGTAAAGTAATTTTATGATCACATCAGAAAAGGATTTCGAGACTCTTAAAACAAAACAAGGTTTTTTGTAACATCTATCTCCCAGTAGGTCAACCATAGGTCGAGATATATTAAGAATGTTAATTTTCTAACATACAACAAGATTTTCAACAGAATAATCGTCTAATAAATCTTCTATTGAAATTATACGCATTAAATGTTGCGAATAGAATTGGAATGAAATATGTATTTAATTTAAAAACCCATAAAGCAATTCATTACATCTTGTGTGACAAATATTTTAAGCCCTAATGTTGTCTTAAATTTTCGCGATTACATATTGAAATAAAACTAGTTATAACGGATTTGAATAATATATTAATTATTTTTAACATCCCAAATTTTCGAGCACTTTACAGCGTTCGTGGTCACAGGTAGACACCAACCGCGATTCAAATCCGTTATAACTAGTTTTATTTTAAGCCCTTTATCGACACACCATTTTACTTTACAATTATGTAGTTCGCAATAACGCCCACTACTCTCTACCCTTTGACAAAATCTAATCCGTCGAAAAATACAACCAAGCATTATGATTTAGAATGGCCAGGGCTGAAATTTTGTCCAGCTTAAGCTTTACTTCTTTTAATATGTCAAATATTTTCTCGTCCAATGTGTGCGATTTAAAATACATTCAGAACCTTTGATCCCAATGAATTATCTTGATATAGATTTCAATTTACAAGATCAAAAGTATCATTTCGCTTATTAAATTTGGAATATGTAGTGTACATATCGTACAATTTTACAATAGTTCAATTTTTCACAATCAATAACGTTTGCAAATCTGTCAATTGTCGATTGGCTAATTCAACTCATTTTATTTAAATTTCAATAATTGTCATTAATCATTAATGACTTGATAATTTTTTTTTATCTAAGAATGTATTTTGAAGTCTGAGAGACTAATTACAAATTTACTTTTAGGAAGTATAAAATTTATTATAGTATTAATAAACCTAATTAGTGTATTTATTAACATAAGAATTAACAACATTAAATGCTTAAATATATGTATATATACAAATATGAACTAAAAATATATGCCCAGAGGATCGGTATTGCGATTCAACGGGGAAATGCTGCTAGCATTCTTACCACTATTCCACGCGGTCAAGATTTATACAGTAACTAGTTTTAGGAAGTAATTGGAATATAAAAACTTACTCAATACTTATTTTGGTTTTCAAATATGTATTTCAATATCATGGTATTCAAGCGTGCCCATCCCTCAGAATGCCATCGGACACATTAACCTGAATTGACAGCTATACAATTTTCATAGAAATATTAATTAATACGCACACGCATAGTAATTCTCTATAGTAAATAAAAAATATAATAAATATTGCCTTAACTTAATTAATAAACTGCTATAGCTAGGCGGAACCTTCTAACACGACTTCTTTTATTCCTATAAGAAGGCCCAACTCTATCCAACCTGTAGACTAAAAATTGTGTATTTTCTCAAATAATAAACAACATATTTCATTTTTATTTTTATTAACGTTTATCTTCCAGCACACTCAGACGTCATTTGTTTCTTTTTTTGGTCAATATTTTGTACAAATAAGTTAATACCTTACGAGCCTATCAAATAGATGATAAATAAATAAAATATTTGATATACATAGATGTGGAAACTATAAAGGTTAATTTAATTAAGGCTTATCTTTAAGGGGGCCGTCCTTACGGAACGCTAAAATAGCACTTACTAGTTTTGAAATATCTGAAAACTGGAGCATCGAATATGGATAAAAAATTACATTCAGTATCTTAATAGATATGTCTCAAGTTTCAAATCATAATATATCTAAAATATACATCAATAACCTAGCATATTCATTGTCAACATCACTCCAAACACGGAAATCGACATTTTTTATTCGGATTTTCCGAGCTATTTAGATGCTAGTTTATACATGTATTTTTGGTTAAATATAGTCTCAAAGGTGTAAATAATAAGGGTACCGCATTCAATTTTTATCATATTACACAATATTATAGTAATTTTTATTTAAATATTGCTTACTTTTTTGCATTCGTCGTCCATACATTTTAGTATGGAGAAAATCGTTTGACGGTTTTGATTTTTTATTCGACATCGCTGTCAATAAATCTTCAGTCCCTCCCCAGAGCTCAAGGTGAGAGCACGTCAATTTTATTTCGAGCCGAACGTTATAATTACGCGAAACGTCTACGCACACATAGACAAGTTAGCATAAGGGTGGGGTGCGAGTGTCGTGAGACGCAATTGCTAATGTTTAATTTTTACTTTAATCAGATGAACTGAGTATGTATGATTGCTATACGGTTAATGTTTTCCTTATCGTTGCTTAATAGTCCATTCATTCCGTTGAAAAAAAAGGCAAAAAAATGACAATGAAAGACCAAGATTTCCGGGGCGCTATCTTGAAAAAAATAGTTAAATTTGTTCCCGGCAATAATTCCACTATCCGATGAGATTCGAAAAATTTTACGAGAACCTTTTTTATAGCTTTTATTGTGCTCTACAATGATATCTTAATCATTTTAGCGTATCATGTATCGTTATGAAAATATCGATCAAAAAAGTCAAAAATTCAGCACACAATTTCAGTTTTCATTTTTTTTTTGGTCATAAATGTCGAAATTTTGTAAGACGCGTACAACGCGTAGAGCATATTCAGACCTACAATTACATTTTGTTTTTTTTTTTTATTGTGCTCATCGGCGCGTCGCAATGTCAAAGTTTTGGTAGTTAAAAAAAAATTAAGAAATGAAATTTAGTTTTTCCAATTTTTTGAGACAATCTTTTGTTTTACTGACAGACGTAAAGACAGACAGAGGGACGGATAGTGGAGTCTTATTAATAAGGCTGATTATCGGTAGGTCTTCGGTGTGGTGGCAGGTCAGGGTGACCCCGGGATGTGTGATTCCGGTTATCGGAATCATGTTGATCTGCAGGCGAGCATATAACTGGCCGTAGAAGTTTTCAATTTCAGAGATAACTTCTAGCTTAAAAGCGACGACTTGACCAGAGATGTTGTTAACTTCGTCAGATGGTTCCTGCCCAGAGGCCGAACGAAAATTTCAAGCCCCGATTTTGCTCGATCGCCCGATCGATGCATGCAATCGCTCGATGGAATGGATAATTGAGTTGAGGAGATCATGTCACACAAGTCTCGTGATTTATTAGTTTGTCTGAGCCCTATCTGATGAAGTAGATGATTAATTACCTCGTCGCTCCTGCATGAGCTGCAGAGTCTCTGCTGAAGGAATTTCTTGCCTTCATCTCTCAGAATTCCTACCACTTGGTCAAGATTCTAGTCAACGTCGTTTGTGGTTTCCAAGGCAGCGAATCGGTTGCCATCTCCGGCTTGAAGCATGTTAGGTCTGAACGTAGATTTCATTAAATAGGCACGTTCGAGCTCGAAACGAATATCCAGATTGCCTCGTACGAGTTGGTGGTCACTTCCGGTATTAAACCTGGTGACCATAGATCTCTTAGTATCCGTCGCTTATCCATTATGATGGACTCTATCTAATTTTTGGTCATTGCATCAGGGTTTGCCATGTCCACTTCCGTTCGGGCTGTTTCTTAAAGAGTGATCTTCAGATTGCCCCTCTTTTTCTAGGAAGTTCCACTCTGGATATGTCTTGGTACCTTCCTCTTTTTCGTTCCTCTTCATCATCTAAAGTTGTCTTGTTGGATATGTAACCTGCACAACTTTGAAGAAGTGCGCAAACCCTGTCAACTCACTAGAGATTTCGACAACGTTATTAATGAGATTCTAAATTAACATGGCTATTTTTATCATGAGACTCATGCAAAAGACATTCGTAGATAATGTCGAAATATGGAGCTTCATCTAATAAACATAAAAAATATGGTTTAATTTGTAATAAAATTATTAATGAGGTCCTTATGCACCAGAAACCCGGTCCCGCCTTGAGATTGTTGGTTTTCCTCCCTGAAGTACATAAGAGGACCCGAATCTAAGTGATTTTGTCCTCTTCCTCTCTTCGGACTTTTATCGGATATTTCAGTTCCTCTTCCAGTTCCAAGTGTTCATCAAACCTAATCGTTTGTTAATCTTATGTCACCAGGGTTTATTTGTAGGGCGCTACGCGCACCTTCTCCCTCCGCCTCAATAGGCGCCGCAGGGACTAGGGAGGTACCAGTACCCCGGGAATCACCCCTAGGTGTTAGAGGCCCGCATAGGTGGGCCGACCGTCAGGGCGTCCCGGTAGCATGCCTAAGCGATCCCGTGACGTCCATCGAAAGACGGAGAGGGTACCGCTGGTTTTTTAGTGGGTAAACCCGGCGTACTTGGGCGCACTTGGCGTCCAGGGCTCCGGGGAGTCCCACACCCGCCCCCCTTCACTTTCCATCACGTGGGGGAAGCGCGTAATGCGTTTTTCCAGCGAGAAAAAAAAGGGTTTGCTTGTGGGGTCGTCCATAACATGGAGTTTCTTGGCAGAGCCTGCCCTACCGTTACTTTGGCCCCCGCTGTAACTAAGAATAGTAGTGTTTCCGTGGACATTTTGGACTTTTTTTAGGGTAAATGCTATACTCGCCAAGCTTGGCCTTGGGTATGGAAATCGCAGGGCGTTATTTCACGCATAGGTGACAATTCTGCCCGTCACCGGTCTGTATCACTTATTTGCGCTATTTCAGATGGTCATACCACCATCAATCGGTCGCCAGGGCCTCGTAGATTGGGCCTTTGTTAATACATTAATTAGTACATAGTGCTAATGCAAAAATGGTTGATATACATTACTCTGTGTATTGATGCTAATAGTACCTTTTATGACCAGATCTCGTCAACGGCCCAACTCTTTTAATATTATAAATAAAAAAATTAAGAATAAAAATGTTTTACTGCGGACAACTTTGATCCATAAAATTGTTAGTAAATAGGAAATAATTTAAAAACTTATATCTATGTTAGTAGCTATACAACAATTAATAATTTAAAACTAAAAAGGACGTTGTCCTGTCCTCGGACAGTCTCCGCTGTTGTCAATTTCGCTCAATACACTGTGGCTGCTGCCACGCACTTTGTTTAGCAATGAAGCGGTTTTCTTCCGAACGATTGCGTCAAAGCTATCCTCATTTGTCCACGGAAACACTACTATTCTTAGTTACAGCGGGGGCCAAAGTAACGGTAGGGCAGGCTCTGCCAAGAAACTCCATGTTATGGACGACCCCACAAGCAAACCCTTTTTTTTTCTCGCTGGAAAAACGCATTACGCGCTTCCCCCACGTGATGGAAAGTGAAGGGGGGCGGGTGTGGGACTCCCCGGAGCCCTGGACGCCAAGTGCGCCCAAGTACGCCGGGTTTACCCACTAAAAAACCAGCGGTACCCTCTCCGTCTTTCGATGGACGTCACGGGATCGCTTAGGCATGCTACCGGGACGCCCTGACGGTCGGCCCACCTATGCGGGCCTCTAACACCTAGGGGTGATTCCCGGGGTACTGGTACCTCCCTAGTCCCTGCGGCGCCTATTGAGGCGGAGGGAGAAGGTGCGCGTAGCGCCCTACAAATAAACCCTGGTGACATAAGATTAACAAACGATTAGGTTTGATGAACACTTGGAACTGGAAGAGGAACTGAAATATCCGATAAAAGTCCGAAGAGAGGAAGAGGACAAAATCACTTAGATTCGGGTCCTCTTATGTACTTCAGGGAGGAAAACCAACAATCTCAAGGCGGGACCGGGTTTCTGGTGCATAAGGACCTCATTAATAATTTTATTACAAATTAAACCATATTTTTTATGTTTATTAGATGAAGCTCCATATTTCGACATTATCTACGAATGTCTTTTGCATGAGTCTCATGATAAAAATAGCCATGTTAATTTAGAATCTCATTAATAACGTTGTCGAAATCTCTAGTGAGTTGACAGGGTTTGCGCACTTCTTCAAAGTTGTGCAGGTTACATATCCAACAAGACAACTTTAGATGATGAAGAGGAACGAAAAAGAGGAAGGTACCAAGACATATCCAGAGTGGAACTTCCTAGAAAAAGAGGGGCAATCTGAAGATCACTCTTTAAGAAACAGCCCGAACGGAAGTGGACATGGCAAACCCTGATGCAATGACCAAAAATTAGATAGAGTCCATCATAATGGATAAGCGACGGATACTAAGAGATCTATGGTCACCAGGTTTAATACCGGAAGTGACCACCAACTCGTACGAGGCAATCTGGATATTCGTTTCGAGCTCGAACGTGCCTATTTAATGAAATCTACGTTCAGACCTAACATGCTTCAAGCCGGAGATGGCAACCGATTCGCTGCCTTGGAAACCACAAACGACGTTGACTAGAATCTTGACCAAGTGGTAGGAATTCTGAGAGATGAAGGCAAGAAATTCCTTCAGCAGAGACTCTGCAGCTCATGCAGGAGCGACGAGGTAATTAATCATCTACTTCATCAGATAGGGCTCAGACAAACTAATAAATCACGAGACTTGTGTGACATGATCTCCTCAACTCAATTATCCATTCCATCGAGCGATTGCATGCATCGATCGGGCGATCGAGCAAAATCGGGGCTTGAAATTTTCGTTCGGCCTCTGGGCAGGAACCATCTGACGAAGTTAACAACATCTCTGGTCAAGTCGTCGCTTTTAAGCTAGAAGTTATCTCTGAAATTGAAAACTTCTACGGCCAGTTATATGCTCGCCTGCAGATCAACATGATTCCGATAACCGGAATCACACATCCCGGGGTCACCCTGACCTGCCACCACACCGAAGACCTACCGATAATCAGCCTTATTAATAAGACTCCACTATCCGTCCCTCTGTCTGTCTTTACGTCTGTCAGTAAAACAAAAGATTGTCTCAAAAAATTGGAAAAACTAAATTTCATTTCTTAATTTTTTTTTAACTACCAAAACTTTGACATTGCGACGCGCCGATGAGCACAATAAAAAAAAAAAACAAAATGTAATTGTAGGTCTGAATATGCTCTACGCGTTGTACGCGTCTTACAAAATTTCGACATTTATGACCAAAAAAAAAATGAAAACTGAAATTGTGTGCTGAATTTTTGACTTTTTTGATCGATATTTTCATAACGATACATGATACGCTAAAATGATTAAGATATCATTGTAGAGCACAATAAAAGCTATAAAAAAGGTTCTCGTAAAATTTTTCGAATCTCATCGGATAGTGGAATTATTGCCGGGAACAAATTTAACTATTTTTTTCAAGATAGCGCCCCGGAAATCTTGGTCTTTCATTGTCATTTTTTTGCCTTTTTTTTCAACGGAATGAATGGACTATTAAGCAACGATAAGGAAAACATTAACCGTATAGCAATCATACATACTCAGTTCATCTGATTAAAGTAAAAATTAAACATTAGCAATTGCGTCTCACGACACTCGCACCCCACCCTTATGCTAACTTGTCTATGTGTGCGTAGACGTTTCGCGTAATTATAACGTTCGGCTCGAAATAAAATTGACGTGCTCTCACCTTGAGCTCTGGGGAGGGACTGAAGATTTATTGACAGCGATGTCGAATAAAAAATCAAAACCGTCAAACGATTTTCTCCATACTAAAATGTATGGACGACGAATGCAAAAAAGTAAGCAATATTTAAATAAAAATTACTATAATATTGTGTAATATGATAAAAATTGAATGCGGTACCCTTATTATTTACACCTTTGAGACTATATTTAACCAAAAATACATGTATAAACTAGCATCTAAATAGCTCGGAAAATCCGAATAAAAAATGTCGATTTCCGTGTTTGGAGTGATGTTGACAATGAATATGCTAGGTTATTGATGTATATTTTAGATATATTATGATTTGAAACTTGAGACATATCTATTAAGATACTGAATGTAATTTTTTATCCATATTCGATGCTCCAGTTTTCAGATATTTCAAAACTAGTAAGTGCTATTTTAGCGTTCCGTAAGGACGGCCCCCTTAAAGATAAGCCTTAATTAAATTAACCTTTATAGTTTCCACATCTATGTATATCAAATATTTTATTTATTTATCATCTATTTGATAGGCTCGTAAGGTATTAACTTATTTGTACAAAATATTGACCAAAAAAAGAAACAAATGACGTCTGAGTGTGCTGGAAGATAAACGTTAATAAAAATAAAAATGAAATATGTTGTTTATTATTTGAGAAAATACACAATTTTTAGTCTACAGGTTGGATAGAGTTGGGCCTTCTTATAGGAATAAAAGAAGTCGTGTTAGAAGGTTCCGCCTAGCTATAGCAGTTTATTAATTAAGTTAAGGCAATATTTATTATATTTTTTATTTACTATAGAGAATTACTATGCGTGTGCGTATTAATTAATATTTCTATGAAAATTGTATAGCTGTCAATTCAGGTTAATGTGTCCGATGGCATTCTGAGGGATGGGCACGCTTGAATACCATGATATTGAAATACATATTTGAAAACCAAAATAAGTATTGAGTAAGTTTTTATATTCCAATTACTTCCTAAAACTAGTTACTGTATAAATCTTGACCGCGTGGAATAGTGGTAAGAATGCTAGCAGCATTTCCCCGTTGAATCGCAATACCGATCCTCTGGGCATATATTTTTAGTTCATATTTGTATATATACATATATTTAAGCATTTAATGTTGTTAATTCTTATGTTAATAAATACACTAATTAGGTTTATTAATACTATAATAAATTTTATACTTCCTAAAAGTAAATTTGTAATTAGTCTCTCAGACTTCAAAATACATTCTTAGATAAAAAAAAATTATCAAGTCATTAATGATTAATGACAATTATTGAAATTTAAATAAAATGAGTTGAATTAGCCAATCGACAATTGACAGATTTGCAAACGTTATTGATTGTGAAAAATTGAACTATTGTAAAATTGTACGATATGTACACTACATATTCCAAATTTAATAAGCGAAATGATACTTTTGATCTTGTAAATTGAAATCTATATCAAGATAATTCATTGGGATCAAAGGTTCTGAATGTATTTTAAATCGCACACATTGGACGAGAAAATATTTGACATATTAAAAGAAGTAAAGCTTAAGCTGGACAAAATTTCAGCCCTGGCCATTCTAAATCATAATGCTTGGTTGTATTTTTCGACGGATTAGATTTTGTCAAAGGGTAGAGAGTAGTGGGCGTTATTGCGAACTACATAATTGTAAAGTAAAATGGTGTGTCGATAAAGGGCTTAAAATAAAACTAGTTATAACGGATTTGAATCGCGGTTGGTGTCTACCTGTGACCACGAACGCTGTAAAGTGCTCGAAAATTTGGGATGTTAAAAATAATTAATATATTATTCAAATCCGTTATAACTAGTTTTATTTCAATATGTAATCGCGAAAATTTAAGACAACATTAGGGCTTAAAATATTTGTCACACAAGATGTAATGAATTGCTTTATGGGTTTTTAAATTAAATACATATTTCATTCCAATTCTATTCGCAACATTTAATGCGTATAATTTCAATAGAAGATTTATTAGACGATTATTCTGTTGAAAATCTTGTTGTATGTTAGAAAATTAACATTCTTAATATATCTCGACCTATGGTTGACCTACTGGGAGATAGATGTTACAAAAAACCTTGTTTTGTTTTAAGAGTCTCGAAATCCTTTTCTGATGTGATCATAAAATTACTTTACGACTGCTACGTTTGAAGTGCTTTAGAATACTGTATTTATATCTTTAACACTAAATATGTATTCAAATTTATATTTAAATGTACATATATTTGGGAAGTATCTAATGCTAGCTGCTCGTCATGAGTTATTTTTGTTCTTCCATTCCCTGCCCTTGTCTCTTAGTATTTGGGGTCGGCGCAGCATGTCTTTTCATTCTATCCTTCTCGAATATTTGTCATCTGATCTGTCATATCAATTTCTTACATATCCCCTCTTATACCATATATTCCATGGACTTTTAGGTCTGCGTGCTTGCTCCGAATTCTTTATCAAAATCGGTGGTAGTAGTTAGATATAAATCCGTCTATCCGAACTGAATTTGATGAAATTTGCATTGAAACAAATTTGAACTCCAAGGAAGGATATAGGCTACTTTTCAACCGACTTCAAAAAGAAGGAGGTTATCATATCGTCTGTTTTTTTTTTTTTATTTATGTTTGTTACCTCATAACTTTTTACTGGGTGGACCGATTTTGATAATTTTTTTTTGTATGAATGGTAGTGCTTCCCGTGGGGTACCATTTTAATTTTAATTTTTTTTTTCCGATGATGGTATCCGTATGAAAACGACATAAGTCTTAAATTTGCATTATGTATGTGCGCGATAAATAGGTGAATAACTCAAACTTGGTTGGCACAATTTTGATTATTCTTTTTTTATTATAAAGGATATACTTTAAGGGTAGTTTGGTGAAAGTTTGGTAAGGTTCTGAGCATAGGATCTATGACAAATTAAGGGAACGGGAGGGAACGGAACAATTCTGAGGAGCACGTTAGCAATACTCGGTTGAATCTTTTATTTATGGGTTATTTGGATATTTGATCACCTTCCGGAACGTGGTTATGTTCATGTAATTGTCATAATCGAATATTGTAATCAATTAGCGACCCGCCCCGACTTCTCACGGGTGCAATACTGATACTAAATATACTAAAGAATTTGTTTATTTACGACATCACATTGCAAACTTCTAAAAATGTCAGTGTTTCTTTACTATATTGTTCATGTATTATATACACAAACCTTCCCCTTGAATTACACTATCTATTAAAAAAAACCGCATCAAAATCCGTTGCGTAGATTTAAAGATATAGGGACAGAGAAAGCGACTTTTTTTTTGGCTTACAGTTAGGGTGCGATTTGGGGCAGAATTTCTTACTGTTTTTAATCAAATTTTGTGTATATGATGTAATGTCATATGATGTACGACATATAATAGCTCTTTTGCAAAGTTTTTTGAGGTCGATTACAGCTCTTTCGAGGGTGGTACCTTGTAGTTTATGCCGTATGACGTATTAAAGCCGCATTTTCGAAAGTCTATTTTTGCTTTATTCGAAAGTTTCTTTTGAAACTGTCCCCGAAGTAGTTTCTGATTTATATAAACGGCACGCTTAATCTATCCATATTAAGAAAAAAATGTTAGTCTGCATCAGCTTCACTTAAAATAAAAAAATAAATAAAATTTTCACAAAAAGAAAAATCGACTTCAAACAAAACACTATTTTAAAACAAATAAAAATGCACTAAAAAGTAATAAAAATAATTGCATATTTAACATATTTTTGAGAGTTCTCCTAGGTAAAATGAAATGAAAAATATTAGACTACTTAAAAGTCGATTTACGATTATATAATGTAGTTATAAATATTGCTATATTTGGAGTCGGTTTGTTTGAAGTCGGTTTTTCTTTTTGTTAAAATTTTATTTATTAATAAAATAATATAATATTTTGATTAACATGTAAGCTTTCTCGATATTTCCATTAAGTCGTCGGGGTTACTGTGTACAGTTGTGTGTGTACGAAATAATCAGCAACGTAATTATCAAACTCCAACGTCAACATCAATCAGCAGTTAGTATTAGTTAAACAACTATTAAATTGGCTGATAGAAATTGTATTTCTGTTTCTGTTACGCTAAGACGCCATCTCATGACTATAAACACAAAATCGTGATCCGCAGAATCAACTATCTAAGATTATTGAGCTATAAGAAACGAATTATCCCGTATGACACAATGTTTAATATCGAGTGAGTTTCTTAGCTCAAGAGCGCAGTCTGTAAGCGTGGGAATTTATTTCCGAATACACACATAGATATTTTACAATAATACATTTGCATTTCACGGTGTATCGTACGCATCCCCTGAAATAATTACTTGCTTTTTGTCGTTGCAACAAATAAATTATATTTTCATTGCGTATTCACAACGTAGGATTTATAAAAATACATTTAAATACGAGTAATGTATGTAGCTATAAGGTTGTCACTCGCGAAATCAATTTTAAATTGTTTGTTAGCAAATTGTGCGGTCAGAGTGCAATAAGATGCCTAATATACCTAATGATTTTTAGATTTTCAACTACTTTTGTCTAAATAAATAATTATTATTTTGTGAATATTTTAAGCTTGGTAGCTATATCAAATAAGAGTTTGCGCTGTCATCAAACATCGCAGATGCGTTACAGAAGCGCGGCAGCCGCAAGAGTGCTCTGATCGCATTATTATATTGAGTACGCAGGGCACTGTAGGCCTTTTTAGTACTATCAGTCCATAGACTACACGACTATAACGATGTACAATAATAGGCTTTGAAAAGCGTGATTTTGACAGTATCAGTGCAGCGTCCAAATCTATGTACCAGCATGTTTGCTCTGACCGACAGTGCCCTACGTTCTCTCTCAATATCTTCATCATCTTTAAGGCTGTCAGTAACGATGTGTCCCAGATATTTAAATTTATACACTCTCCCTAGAGGTGCGTTACAAAGTGTAATGGGAGGAACCACTTTAGGACATTTGCTGCCAGCCTTAAACACCATGAACTGCGACTTTTTGGTATTGTACAGCAAACCATGTGAGACAGCAAACCTTTCACAAGCTCCAAGCAGTGTTCTCAGCGCACTAACCGAGGGTGCCAACAGGGCCATATCGTCAGCGTAACTGATGTTATTAACGCAAACGTTTCCAATATGACAACCGACACGCATACCGCTCAGCTCCCGTATCAGTGCATCCACATACCAATTAAAAAGTCTCGGAGAGGTCAGTCCTCCTTGTCTGACTCCGCACTGCATTCTGTATGGTTCGGAGTACTCATTTGCCCATCTCACATAGTTCACTTGCTTAATATACCAGAACTTGAGTAAGTCAGTGCAGCCCTATGCCTTCCAACTTACGCCATAAGATCTTCTGGTCGTATGAGACCAGATCGAAAGCTTTACTGGGGTCCAAGAAACAAGCGTACATCGGTGTGCGCCTGTTCGTATAATATTTAACAGTGTGCTTTAAACTCATTATTGCAGTTTCTGTTGACAAACCACGCGTGAAGCCGTGCTGACCATCATGTAGCACACAGCGATTTTTTAGAACAGAGTTAAGCACATATTAAATAACTATATTTACCTAATATAAAATATATATATAATTTTATGTACCTAATATAAAATAATTTTAATTGAGTTATTTCATAAAAAACATTTTCTTGTGTCATTGACTTGTTTAACCAAGACAAACCAAGACAGGTTTTTTATCCCCCATAACACCAAACAATTATTGTTTTTTTTTTTTGTTGTAAATGTATTATTAGTTTTTTCTTTTAAGGATTGTAATGTATAAAAAAATTGTGTTAGGTATTTTTTTATTATCGCTGTTATCGTAATAATTGTCAAATTGTAATATTTTTGTGTTTATTTAATAGATTTTAGTGAATTAAAAAAAAGCAATGTAATTAATATATGCTTCCGTTATTTTTATTTATTAAATATTAGTAAGTGATTATTTAATGTGTCTACACTCTTATTTGATATAGCTACCAAGCTTAAAATATTCACAAAATAATAATTATTTATTTAGACAAAAGTAGTTGAAAATCTAAA
Organism: Vanessa cardui; assembly: GCF_905220365.1. NCBI lineage: Eukaryota > Metazoa > Arthropoda > Insecta > Lepidoptera > Nymphalidae > Vanessa > Vanessa cardui. Next base: position 5,945,140 of record NC_061130.1, on the reverse strand, counting down.
AATCATTAGGTATATTAGGCATCTTATTGCACTCTGACCGCACAATTTGCTAACAAACAATTTAAAATTGATTTCGCGAGTGACAACCTTATAGCTACATACATTACTCGTATTTAAATGTATTTTTATAAATCCTACGTTGTGAATACGCAATGAAAATATAATTTATTTGTTGCAACGACAAAAAGCAAGTAATTATTTCAGGGGATGCGTACGATACACCGTGAAATGCAAATGTATTATTGTAAAATATCTATGTGTGTATTCGGAAATAAATTCCCACGCTTACAGACTGCGCTCTTGAGCTAAGAAACTCACTCGATATTAAACATTGTGTCATACGGGATAATTCGTTTCTTATAGCTCAATAATCTTAGATAGTTGATTCTGCGGATCACGATTTTGTGTTTATAGTCATGAGATGGCGTCTTAGCGTAACAGAAACAGAAATACAATTTCTATCAGCCAATTTAATAGTTGTTTAACTAATACTAACTGCTGATTGATGTTGACGTTGGAGTTTGATAATTACGTTGCTGATTATTTCGTACACACACAACTGTACACAGTAACCCCGACGACTTAATGGAAATATCGAGAAAGCTTACATGTTAATCAAAATATTATATTATTTTATTAATAAATAAAATTTTAACAAAAAGAAAAACCGACTTCAAACAAACCGACTCCAAATATAGCAATATTTATAACTACATTATATAATCGTAAATCGACTTTTAAGTAGTCTAATATTTTTCATTTCATTTTACCTAGGAGAACTCTCAAAAATATGTTAAATATGCAATTATTTTTATTACTTTTTAGTGCATTTTTATTTGTTTTAAAATAGTGTTTTGTTTGAAGTCGATTTTTCTTTTTGTGAAAATTTTATTTATTTTTTTATTTTAAGTGAAGCTGATGCAGACTAACATTTTTTTCTTAATATGGATAGATTAAGCGTGCCGTTTATATAAATCAGAAACTACTTCGGGGACAGTTTCAAAAGAAACTTTCGAATAAAGCAAAAATAGACTTTCGAAAATGCGGCTTTAATACGTCATACGGCATAAACTACAAGGTACCACCCTCGAAAGAGCTGTAATCGACCTCAAAAAACTTTGCAAAAGAGCTATTATATGTCGTACATCATATGACATTACATCATATACACAAAATTTGATTAAAAACAGTAAGAAATTCTGCCCCAAATCGCACCCTAACTGTAAGCCAAAAAAAAAGTCGCTTTCTCTGTCCCTATATCTTTAAATCTACGCAACGGATTTTGATGCGGTTTTTTTTAATAGATAGTGTAATTCAAGGGGAAGGTTTGTGTATATAATACATGAACAATATAGTAAAGAAACACTGACATTTTTAGAAGTTTGCAATGTGATGTCGTAAATAAACAAATTCTTTAGTATATTTAGTATCAGTATTGCACCCGTGAGAAGTCGGGGCGGGTCGCTAATTGATTACAATATTCGATTATGACAATTACATGAACATAACCACGTTCCGGAAGGTGATCAAATATCCAAATAACCCATAAATAAAAGATTCAACCGAGTATTGCTAACGTGCTCCTCAGAATTGTTCCGTTCCCTCCCGTTCCCTTAATTTGTCATAGATCCTATGCTCAGAACCTTACCAAACTTTCACCAAACTACCCTTAAAGTATATCCTTTATAATAAAAAAAGAATAATCAAAATTGTGCCAACCAAGTTTGAGTTATTCACCTATTTATCGCGCACATACATAATGCAAATTTAAGACTTATGTCGTTTTCATACGGATACCATCATCGGAAAAAAAAAATTAAAATTAAAATGGTACCCCACGGGAAGCACTACCATTCATACAAAAAAAAATTATCAAAATCGGTCCACCCAGTAAAAAGTTATGAGGTAACAAACATAAATAAAAAAAAAAAAACAGACGATATGATAACCTCCTTCTTTTTGAAGTCGGTTGAAAAGTAGCCTATATCCTTCCTTGGAGTTCAAATTTGTTTCAATGCAAATTTCATCAAATTCAGTTCGGATAGACGGATTTATATCTAACTACTACCACCGATTTTGAATGTAGATTCTACCGAGAACAACTGAAAACTCAGTAGTTACTCTCGGTGTCTGACTGGCCTGGGAAGGCTCGCGGCTCTGGGTCTTTAGAAACCTAGGATAAGATTATATATAATCAAATGAACTTCTTGAAGTGAAGTTTTATGTGACAATACATTGCTTTCGTAAGGATACATGATCCATCACTGGCATTATATAGCAGATACGAGTAGGTATTAGTTATGTGACAATATACTGCTTTCGTGAGGATACACGATCCACCAGCTATAATTAACATATAATTTAAGAATATATCAAACCAAACCAACTTAAATATGTTACTAAAGATATTATATTGCATTGCATGTATTTTAATAATACATTAATTTAAAAAAATATATAAATATAATATGTACCTATTAATATATAGGACTAGAATCATTAAATCATTTATAAATTAGAATTCAATGAATAAAGTTTGATATTAAATTAATTTGTACAATTTTTTATTATGATTTTGATCGGTGAAAACAATAACAAAAGCGAGTTCTAAAATCGACGCGTGTATGTTATTACTCCAAACTGCCATTAGTAATTAATCTGCAGTGAGATTAATACCTACATATCATTTTGTTAAAAACATTCAATGGTCAACCACGGACTCATTCAGTCTACATTTAATGTAAATAAAGGTCGACATTGGCTTGGTTTTACCTCTATTCTTCCGATTTCACAATAATTTTACACTGAATTTAATAAATTGTAATTTGCTTAATGAAGCGTTTTATTTTATTATACTAATCAAAACAACTTCATCATAATTTTGCCTTCATCAAATATATATAAAAAACGTGTTCTACATGTTAAACTCTAATAACTATCGTTTCCTCTAGTCGATAGTTTGACATTCGGCCATTTTTTTGCGATCGATGGTTCGCAAACTTACCTAACCTGCTATTTGACGTCATATCGCTCTTCGGAAATGTTTGAAGCATTTACATGCTTAATTGTATGCGGTTGAAAATAAAACTCTTTTTTTCTCGATGGAAAAACGATTGCTTTCACATCACATCGTGAAGATAAAAAAAACTCCTATGTTAGTTCTTAAGACACCCACGAAAATATATGGTGACTTCATTTATACTCGATTTACTTATACAGCTGGGAGTTAAAACGAAAATATTATGTGTACCCTTGGTAAAGGAAACACCACTGCTACAAATTTTCGTTTCATTCATAGTTTTTATAAAGAGAATAATTACTCCTCATTTACTCATAACTTTAAATGCCACTTTAGTTGTAAAAGGTCTCTAAAATAATAGCGTGCGGCACCACGATAGATCATGGGGTTTTATAGAAAATTGTGTATTCCTTTTGGACTTCATTTTAGAGCGACGATGTAACACATAGCAAAAATAAGAGAGACACCTTATCTCATATCATATATTAGTGTTCAAAATGTTCTGACTGACTTTTATGACAGGCTATTATTTTTAAATCATGAAGTTATTTAAGTTTTAATCAAAATCAAAATCAAAATAAACTTTATTCAAGTGGGATTTTGACAAGCACTTTTGAATCGTCAATTAACAATTAAGTGAAGCTACCACCGGTTCGGAAAGTAGATTCTACCGAGAAGAACCTGCGAGAAACTCAGTAGTTACTCTTTTTCAATATTTAAAAATTACAAAGTCATGTTAGTTAATACAATTATTTAAATTAATATATCCTGCCTGGAAGTCAACAGGTATTAATTCCACGCGTTTTTATCATCTACAAAATCTTGTATCGAGTAATACGCCTTTTTTACCAATATATTTTTTATAAACGATTTGAATTTACGAAGAGGTAAAGTTAAAAATGTCTACGGAATTTTATTATAGAAACGGATAACTTGCCCCAAGAAAGATTTGTTGACTTTGTGGAGTTGAAAACTTGGCGTTATAAGCTTATCCTTACCCCTAGTCTCTAGCTCCAAGATTATAAATAGACCGGATTGCTCTCTTTTGTAAAATAAAGACAGATTCAATATCTGCAGCGTTACTCCAAAGTAATATGCCATATGACATAATTTTGTGAAAATAACCAAAATAAACTAAATGAGCGGTATGAATATCAGTTAATTGTCTAACTTTTGTAACCGCGTATGCTGCGGAGCTGAGTCTTCCTGCTAGGGATGATAAGTGGGGACTCCACTGAAGTCCGGAATCCAATTCTATTCCCAAGAACACCGTCATATCGGCTACATCAAGCCGGCCAGTAATTTTCTCCATATCCAAAAGAGAAGACACAATAGCTATTCAATATTGAAAGGATTTCAATTAAAATTGCATTACATTTACAATGTACAATTAAGTTACGCCGTAAATGATATGATAACATTAGTAATTACTTTTTAATTTGCAATTACAAGTTATCTTGTTTACTCGACCGATCATCATACAATTCTTCCTACACGCAGCTATCATGTATAAAAATTTACATAGGATAACCAACACCTCCCCGACCAAGCAAATACAAATTAAGAATTTAACGTTATGTAAATCCTTACCTACAAAAAGTATGCATGAAAAACCGCAAATAAATAAATTGTTTTTATAAAGAAATTACATGAAAGAAGTACATAGCTTCATCTCGTTTCATTTCACCCCACCCCTCATATGTAGTTCACCCCATTACATATGGAGTCTCGACGTTAAAAATATAATGTTGTCATTTTATGAACTTTGTGTTTCATTGTACTATCACATACGGGTAAACAAGTATGAACACCAACTACGATATTGTTATTGTATCGTAAGTGTACAATGGATCACATAATGATTTTGTTAATTGATCATTGGACAATGTCAATGAGAGCGATATTATGGTTGTTAAGTCATTTATAAATATTAATGAAGTTAATTATAAATAGGTGGAATTGCTAAAGATACATCATATTGCGATGTGCGATTGTAATGTGGATATTCGAAATAACTATATACGTGTACATTAATTTTTTTTACAATAATAGCACACTATACGTATTTCTGGTTTTTATTATTATATCATTCTACAGTTTCTTTTTTATTCGCATTTATTTTGGTTTTGCTTTAATTCCTCAAAAATAAATATATTTAAAGACACGATTTGTATGTACAGTTAATCTTACATTATATTTGTAAATAATAAGGTAATAGGGACTTTATTTTCAGTTAGTCAACCGCTAATCTCAGGCTTTACACTTATTTATCGAGTTTGCTTCATTAAGTACCCTTTTTTATTCTTGCTGGAAAAATGCCTTTATTACGCATGAATAGACCCAATAAAAAATGAGCGTACCTCTCCGTCTTACTAAGTGATTACAATAAATGATCGATCTTATCTTCAATATTTAAAACATTATCGTAACTAAGTGTATTAAGTCTATATTAACTAACATGACTTTGTATTTTTTAAATGTTGAAAAAGAGTTACTACCGATTTTCTTGTCGGTTCTTCTCGGTAGAATCTACCTTCCGAACCTGTGGTAGCTTCATTTAATTGTAAAACGACGATTCAAAAGTGCTTGTAAAAGCCTACTTGAATAAAGTTTATTTTGATTTTGATTTTTAAACTTCTATTTATGCATAGAAACACAACAGGTAACATTTTAAATCTTAAGCTTTTGCTTACATAAACGTTTAAAAAAAGAAAAGAAAAATGAACAAAATAGTTCAACTTTTTCTTTGAGATTTTCATGCAATTTTGGTAAGTTTCATCTAGTAATTGGATGGCCAAGGTAATCGCAATAATTATATGTAAAAAAATCCCCTTACCTAATACTTGAATTAGATTAAAATCATTAGATCAAAATAAAAGCTTTTTATTATATGTATATCATGTTAATTAATGTGATAAATAAAAACTGTTTGAGAACGAACGCTTTTATTATTTAAAGAAAGTTTGATAACAAACCTACCCTGTGTGGTTTTGCTACAAGTTCGCGTGGATAGACGATACCGACAAATCACTTACTCTCGCTACACACTACTTAGGTATTGTTGTATTTTAATATGAAAAGTCAGCCAGCGTTATTACAAGCACAAAGGCCATAACTTCTAAGTTGCGAAGTTGGTTTCTCACAGGCGCTGTATGGAATTGTTAATATTTCTAATAGCGTCAATGTCTATATGCGGTTACGACCACCCACCGCACATTATATCGTAAATTTTAAAATAGCACATCCTCATTAATAAAGTGAACTTTGGTAATTTTCTATCAAATAACAAAGATTACACCCTAAATTTGGGCATCTTTTGTTTCCCAACTGTATAAAACGTGTACAAAATGTTTTTTTGAGAATAAACCCCTAAGCGAAAACCGTACTGTTGATTTTATTCTGTATATACCTAGTATTTATTACCATTTTTACTCAAATATTTATTCTTAGTCAATAGATAGAGAAGAATTTTATTGAAATCAAATACATACAGGTTTTCTCACGATGTTTTCCTTCACAGACGAGCACGAAATCAATTATAAACACTAATTAAGAAATTCAGTGATGCTTGCCTGGGTTTGCTGACCCGCAATAATCGGTTAATAAGCATGCGTTTATGCTACTGGGCCATCTTGATTCAATCAATACTTTATTAATTTATAATATATAAATAGTTTATTAATATGTCATAATTAATATTATGACATATTAATAAACTATCATTTAAATTTGAATACCTGATTCCAAGTCAGTCGTGTAAATATTTGCTTGATGCCATCCGCGCCAAACTGCATGTTCGACTACATATCCCATAGACAAAAGCACGGGTGCTGGGCATTGCGCCTTTGTAAAAGTTAGCCGGTAAAACAACATGGCAAAAAATATACATTTCAACTTCATAACTACAGAAGGAACTGACTAGTCTCACTAATTTTCGAATTCTAAATGACTCACGTACAAATTTCACAATTCAAAGACAAATGCATTAATAATAAAATAGCCTGATTGATTTATCATTTTGATTAATTACAAACAGACATGCCTTTTATTGAAATATAGTACTGACGAACACAACCCCCTACTATGCCTACAACCGATTCAATTATTAATAAATATATTATGCTGTTACGTAGTTCAATCGTAATAAAAAATCTGTGAATATCTTTTGATAAATGCTATAAATAATACTGATAGTGAACAAATGATTATATATTCCTCGTTTGTTAAGAAAAAGAAATAAAAGAAACGTTCGCATCAACAAATCAAATTATTCAGCGAGAGAAATATATATATCCTATATAAAATAACTGTTAAGTTATATTAACAAAGCCTTATTACCTGGTTGATTAATAAGAATCATTTTGTGGAATGCAACAAAGCTACATTGCTCAAGCCCAAATGTTTAGAATGCGTGCATAATAACAACCGAAGCTTGCGGGATCAAACTCAGTTTTTAACATTGATATTCATTAACCTACAATGAAGCAACGTGGTCGAGTGGGCTTTCCAAACTTTCTCCTTGTTGGGAAAGGAGGCCTTTGTTCAGCAGACGGACATTTGCAGGCTAAAAACACAAAAGTAAATAATTTAAATAAATCAACGGAAAGGTCACAGAACAAACATATGTGTTGAAAAAACAAGATTCATTAGAAAAATTAGTTTTGTTACACAGTATAGATTTTTTTATGATTTTATTATGCTCCACAGACGTCCTGTCCACGAGGTTGTTTTGTCTTATTTATGCTATTTTATGTGCCTTCATGTGTGTTACATAGTACAGCGTTCAGATAAAAAAAACAAAAGTCAGATGGGACGCAGAAAACCTTACAGTGAAAAAACAAAAGCAAGTATTAGATAGCATGAGTATTACACTGGATATTCATGTGCTTAATTTGTGTTTAGAATTCATCTCGTGCTCAGCGGTGAAGAAAAACATCGTGAGGAAACCTGCATGTGTCCAATTTCAGCGAAATTCTCGCACATGTGTATCCACCAACCCGTAATGGAGCAGCGTGGTGGAATATGCTCAAAACCTTCTCGTCAGAGGAAGAGGAGGCCTTAGCCCAGCAGTAGGATATGTATGACATTCTGTTAATGTAAAAAAAAATATGATAATAATATAAATCCAACTGCATAATTGAGGTGGTAGCTTCACTTAATTATTAAATGACGATTCAAAAGTGCTTGTAAAAGCCCACTTGAATGAAGTTTATTTTGATTTTGAGGCGTTCTAATATTTGTTATTATATATTCAAACTCCTCAAACTTATTCATCACTATTACTAATATTATTAATTCATCACTGTTGAATTTTATTTACTTCTTGATCCAATTTATTCTCTCTTAACGCATCATTAGACGTTAGTGAATCTAAAACTACGATTATATCGCTCTAAGTGCCCCCTGAAGCTGAAACCGCGTTAACTACATAAGAAACTTCGTGTACTGTGCAGAAACTTTTAAACTCGAATGAAGTAAAGGATATGCCTCGATCAAAAATAGTTCTGACAAGATATCAAAATAAGCTTAAAGCATATAAAATTGTTAAAACTGTTGGTTTCATTTTTGTATTTCAAAGAGCTTTAAGAATACTTTAAGAATTGGAAAACTATCTACAATTAGTTAAAGTTATTGACTTCCCTTAACACTTTATAAACGGGCCTAAATAGTTTATGTAAGTCAATATTTGGAATAGTACGAAGAAAGCCTTCTTCTGGATCCGCCATTTCCTTATTAAACTTGAACGTAAACATACCTTTACGTATTTCAAGAATGGCCTATCGCGTCATGTTTACGTTGGAATATTTGTCATCTTGTACTTTTGGGTACTACCTATTTTAAATCTTCGCCCTCTTTACGATACAAGCGATTCTTTCGTAGAACAATACTATTGAAACTTTGCGCAGCAAGTTGATCACAACTCATTTCGTCATCAAACAGCCGAAAGAAACTAACGCATTTTGGCAGTACCTATATACTCTTATTCTTAATAAATTCGAATATTATTCGTGTATGGATACATAATTGAATAAATACCTATAGTTTAGTAACTAGTTTATTTTGTATTTTCTTGTATATAAATTGCCTAATGTAAATTACTTGGACGACAAACATCTTGATTTGTTCATTTACTCGTTACTAGATTTACCTAAGAGAGAGTAATACAAGCGATATGCCGATTGACTATGGAATACAGATATGCCAAAAGAGAAAGGAATAACAAAAACATTTAGATTTTTGGAGCTTATATCGTTTTGTTTTTGTTCAATTTTGTTTTCTTTGTGCATATAGTTTTACACTGTTAGTGGTTTTACGTATTTTGATGTTGTAACTACAAATTTTAAAAATGTTTGAACAATATCTAACTAGTGAAAAAACATATCACACATTTACAATGCTTTTATAGTTTAAATTTAATATAAGTGATAGAGTTATTTTTTGTTACACATTGTATAACTATAATTTATTAGAACAATTTAGTTAATAATATGTCGATTGACTATTTTTAGAATATGTTGTAATGTAATATTTTAATTGTTCACGATTAATACTGGCCGATTGTCTGATACTAGCAGGTAAGAAAGAGAATGACAAGATATAATAACTATATACCTGTGATCGATTAGTTTGAGACAGATTATTTCTTCGTATTGTAAAAACTAAATCGATTCCCGCAATTTTATACCGCAAGGTTTGAAATAAAATGACAAATCTGTAAATGTGTCAAAAATAAATATGATATTTTATTAGTGCTATGACCTTGAAAGCAAGAAATTGTAAAGATGGCTTGCAACCTTAGTACGCCGCACAATGCAATCGACGTACATATTTTCATTATGAATTAACCAAATCCACTAAATGCTTTCACAACTATGACCATTATCGAATCAAATAATCACTATACTACTCTCAAAGTCAAACAGATAGAAAACTATAGTGACTAGTCTACTTCTAGTCTCGGCTTAGTCAATAAACTTCTTTCCCTTTTCAGTTACTCTGATATAAATTGATTTTGAACAGCTTGTCTGGTAATATAGATACGTCTCTGTTCTTGTTGTTAAACCTTTGTATGGAACTTGGTGTTCTAGTTCTATTTCCATTAATGTGGGTATTTTGTTGAATGGTTCCTCTTCTTTGCTTTCATTTTATTTTTTCTTAAGACTTATTCTATTTTTATGAGAACTAGCAATATCTTCGTCAGATTAACTTTTTCGCTTAACAGAAGGATCGCGTGAAAGCCAATGCAATCATATTTTACGGTTCACAATATTTCAGACAGTTTACATTCTGACGAGATAAATTGTAATGTAACGAATTTTGTAATCTTATGGTATATATACATAATATTATTTGTTTAATTTTATAATTATGAGATTGAAATAAAATAATAAACTATATATAATAAAATTATAACAAACATCTCTTATTAACATTAAATCGGTTCCAGACATTTTTATTCTTAATATTACCCGAGTGAACCCTTTTTTATTATTATTTAAAGCCTTGCGAACGACGCAATGTAATGTATTTCACTTACGTATAATACAATGACAAAATATGAGTTTAATAAATATATAATTATAATATAAATGTAACTGCATAAATAACTTTTACAAACAATAGGAAAATGCATAAGTGTGAGCGAAAACACAAGTACACTGCAGTTGAAAACAAGTGAAAAAAATTCAGGCGCAGGACCAACGGCTTCACATGCTTTCCGGAAGTGTTTATACTAACAACATTCAAATTTCGAATTTAAAAATTAATCTTTTATTTAAAGGTAACAACATCGTGGGCAAACTTGATTGTGACATAGATAATAGGTTGGGGAAAAAGTTTCTTCGTATTTTATATGAAAATTCAAAAAGTTTTTTTTTATAGTTTATTTACATTTGACTAAAGTATGTAGGTGCCATTTTTTTCCATAACTTTTTGCCATCTTGTTGGTAGTGACATGATCCCATTGCTGTAAAAATTTTGGGGCTTCTGATCGAAAAACTGCGACAAGTGGTTTTGGCAGTACTCTCGTGATGTTAACCTGACACTGCCTAAGGAATTCTGCAGAGACCGAAACAGATGAAAATCTGAAGGTGCAAAGTCAGGACTATACGGCGGATGCATTAATACCTCCCAGCCAAACTCTCGTAATTTTTGTTGAGTGGCTAAAGATGGTGAAAAACCACACCCCTTCTGTTGATCAATTCTGGCCGCTTTCTCTCAATTTCTTGCTTCAATCTCATCAATTGTTCGCAATACAGTTCTGAATCGATGGTCCTGCCGGGCGGTAACAGCTCATAATGAATGATGCCCTTCCAATCCCACCATACACACAGCATTACCTTGTTGCGAGTTAATCCGGGTTTTGCCACAGTCTGTGAAGCTTGACCGGCCTTTGACCACGATCTTGTCGTAAGTGATCCACTTTTCATCACCAGTTATCAGCTTCTTCAAAAATGGTTCGGTTTCATTACGTCGTAATAAAGAATCACAAATGAGTACACGGTTCATTAGGTTTCTTTCAGTGAGTTCATGAGGCACCCATATGTAGAGCTTTTTTGTGTACCCAACTTTATTCAAAAGAGTCAAAACCGTTTTGTGGTCAATTGCCAGTTCTTCAGCTACATCGTAACTACTAATATGCCGATCTTGCTCCACTTTTTCAAAAATGGCATCAATTTTCCGTAACAGGGCGACCAGAGCGATATGCATCTTTGATATCAAAATTTCCGGCTTGAAAACACTTAAACCAAACTTGCGCTACTCTCACAGATACTGCATTAGGTCCATAAACATCACAAATTTTTTCGCGGCTTGAGTTGCATTTTTACCTTTTTTATAGTAAAATTTTAAAATGTATCGAATTTCTTCTTTAGATTCACTCATTTTAACAACAACAAAAACAAATGAAAATCACTCAAATTCCTAATTTGAATTTGGAAGTGCCTTCTTTAAAATTAAAACTTTTTAATGATACCAAAACCAGCCAGATACAAATGGTATAGCCAAAGAGATTTTATTACAAGTTCATACATACTATATGCGAAAAGACTTTTTCCCCAACCAATATTTTGAACAGACATTTTAAAGCTATTCCTTTACATGAAAGGCCTGAGTAAGAAGATATTGATTATAGAATATTAAGGCTGTTAGTTAACATATTTTTTCTTTCAACATTACTTAATAATATAATGGTAATAGGTAATAACCATAATACTATATTTAAAAACTCTTGTCAGCTGTTTTCGAAGCACGTACAACAGTCGCCGATGTTGAAGTCATCATTGTTGTTTGGTGACACGTATTACTTAACTTTATTGTTTCAAATTTTGTTCACCCAATTCAAATCAAACTTTGTTGTATAAATAATAGTAACAACGATTACATATCAGACGGATAGCAAAGTTTTAAAGTATATGTATTATAATTTGTTACTGTTACTACTTAAATTACTATTGATGCGTCTTTCAGTGATACTGTGATTTACGAACGAGGTGAAATTCTCATAATATATAATAATAAGGAATAAAAGTCATTAATTATAGATAGTGGTTCTGTCAAAGCAACGGTTCATAGACTGTGACAAAGTTAGACTCAGCTAGATTCTGCATAGATTATGGGTCAGAATGACTCATATACATAATATATTTATGTAGGATAACTTCAATCAATTTATATGATAAAACAAAAATGTGATTACAATTTATGTCGAAATTTCGTTTGTGCAAATTTATTTATATGAGTGTTCATTATAACATCAGTCGTACGTGATAAAATAAATCAGTTTGAAAATACATATAAAATAATTAACACGTTTCTATAAACAAACGTGATCGTTTTTAACATTTTGAGCATACACCAGAATCCGCACGAGCGCTGCTGAACGGACGTAAATGCTAAGTGCAATTTGTGTCAACATAGTGAATAAGTGAATATTATATTATGTTTCAATATAATGTAAGTAGTTCAAAGAATATAAATTTTAATATTACATGTGTACGTAGTAACTTTACTGTAACTAACCATTACATATTTTTAGCACTCTCTTTGACTATTTCTGTTTCTGACTTTATTTCCGTCCAATTTTTCAAGCCGCTTATTGGATAATGATTTGATTTTCGCTGGTAGAAAAAAAATACACGAACAAGGTTTTTATATATAATTTATATATATTTAATAGAGAAATATTGAACTATTACGGTTTTTTACAAAAAAAAATGAAACAAAGATCTAGAAAGTAAAATTTAATTCTTAGGACGAGAGAAATTTCCTTGATATCATGTACCTATCTTTTTCATATACGTTTCTATACCAACGAGTGCGATATAAAATATAACATGTAATTAACTGCTTGGAAACTCATTACTTGCGATACTTGCTCGTATTTGAACATGCCAACTTCGGTTAAAATTTTCCTGTCCTATGATTCTAAATATTATTAATGTAACCCCCTAGGGTTATACACTGAGCTACCTACAGTTTATACATAAAATATAATTTTCTCAAGTAGGCTTTTCCTAGCAAAACGCTTTAACAAAATTTTAAGAAAGTCAACATGTGTTACTTTCTCACTTTTTAATTACCAACATATATAATCATGCGTTGAATAATGGGGCGCTTTAATTAATGTTTTTTTTATTTATTTTAAAACATTCACAGGCTCGCAGACGCCCGTGTTTTTATTAAATTTACTTTAATTAATATTTCTATTTACAAGAATGCCAATAATATTATATTAATAACAAAATGGGCATTTATTTATTCCAGTAGAATTACGAGTCCCAGGGCATAAAAATGATTCTAGTACTAACACCTAGGCCACATTTATATATAATGTTGTTCCTTAACACCGTTGGAAGCTATTGAAAAATTATTAACAGAACAAACAATTTACAATAAAATAGAAAATTTTTCGACAGTTAATAATATTTTATGTTAGTAAGTACCGATTAATTCAATTGATAATTCACCAGAAATAGGTTTAGATATTCTTAATAGAATCGATATTGATAATTGATAAATTTTTTCATATCACGCTAGAATTCATTTCAAAATGAAGGTTTTGTAATACGAAAAAAATATATTTAAATATGTTATTTTGGTGTGTCATTTAATTTTTGGGATTACTTCTGGTATATTATGTCTTTTAAAATATAAAAACTATTGAAACAAAATATGCAGTCTGTTTCAGTAATTGTTTTTGTATATGATAGCTTTATATATAAGAAACTTGTAGTCCGACAATTCCTTAAATTAAGACTATTGATTAATTATTTATGTTCTTGTAATATATCACATAAGACGTCATAGTTACTCATCATTATTTTAACAACAGACTATACCTTATGCAATTAGTAAAAAATGCATAAGGTTTTATTACGATTGCTATTATTATTAAATATAATATATTATATACCTTAATGATTGAAAATTTCTATCAATTCCAAGAGGAATATACGGTACGGCATAGATAAGAGTCTACCAAATGCCGTGCCGTATATTGCCAAAACATGGACAATATCATTGTTCTCTTAATTCTTATGTTCGGAGTATCTAGAGGGTAAAATCAAGGAAAAGATAAGAATGTGTGGAGTGTAACCACAGCTTCCATATTTTATAAATTTAGCAGATTGAATTGGCTGTAAGTTGATCATGTATATTGAAGAAACGTCTAGTGTAGATTTAAAGTTTAGACCGCAGGTCAGCAAACGCGTCGTAGGGCGCATACGTTCAGTATATTTTACTGTAGCCATAAAGAGACAATCAAAGCAATGGTGACGTACATATATGAACACATATTTGTATAATGCATGTTGTACATACATACGTAATGTCTTTAAGATCTTAAAATTTCTCATTTAGTATTATGATTAAACGCATACATTTGCCAGAATTGAATTCGAAATCGCAAAAATTGAGTTCGCTATTGAACCGTATTTTTCTTCTTGACTGCGTCAACATCGTCGTAGCGTAATCGTACATTTCAATTATTAATACATCAGATACTCTTCGAAATATCGCGGGATGTTGAATAAAACAAAAGAATTCTATTTATAATCTTAACTTTGTTTGGTTTCCTTATTGGATAAAGCAGGATATAATGTTTCATATTAGGTAGGTTTATATTTTCAACACGAGCAATACTTGCATATCGGATTTAATTAAATACATAAATTTGACATATGACCACGTGAAAGTACCAAGAATGCTCGTATAAAATAGTAACAGTCTTCCTGCAAACAGCAGAACCAATATATTTAATCACTATATACCCACTATCAATATATATAATGTTTTTTCTGTAAGTAACGTTAGATTGTAAAGACTGGAAACTATCGGAAAAATCTAAAACAAACAATAAATAAAATTTTGACATTAACTGAAACTAGCTGTGATCTTATAAACTTAACTCTTACGCAATTTTTGGGCCGAGTATATCTCGCTAGACCTGTTACAAAATAGAGGTTTTTTATATGAAAAAAAATGAAAATAGTTCCAAAGACAATAGAATGGCATTTAAAATAAATTAAGCGTAAACTAAGACGAACGTTTCAAATGGTAAGTAGACAGATCCTTAGCACGAGTACAAAGAGAACGGAAAACAAGACTGAGAATTGTGGAAAAATTTGTAGAAGGCTTATTACTTATCTGATCAAAGACAATGAGTTTAATTTAATACATAGACGACCTCTGTGGTCGAGTGGTGTGTCCACCGGTTTAATGGGTACGCTACTTCGAGGTCTCGGCCTCGATTCCCGGCTGAGTCGATGTATATTATCCTTAGTTTGCTTTAGTTACTTAAATTGGGATCAGAGTAATGTATTTGATGTTGTCTCATATTTTTTTATTTAAAATAACAACTTTGTACTAATATGGTATTATATTCGTAAAATTCATATCGTCAATAAAGACGATAAATATTTGACGACCTCCATGGTCGAGTGGTGTGTACACCGGTTTTCATGGGTACGCCACTCCGAGGTCCCGGGTTCGATTCCCAGCCGAGTCAATGTAGATTATCAATAATCTTCTATGTTGTCTTGGGTCTGGGTGTTTGTAGTACCGTCGTTATTTCTGATTTCCATAACACAAGTGCTTTAGCTAAGTACTTTGGGATTAGAGTAATGTATGTGATGTTGTCTCATATGTATTTATTTAAAATAACAACTTCGTACTAATATGATATATTCGTAAAATTAATATCGTCAATAAAGAAGATAAATGCTTAAAAAACAATTTATATTGATTCTAAAAATTATATTTGCAACATCGCGACTTGTTTTTAATTTTAAATTATATTTTTTTTAGATGATGGCGTCTTCGATCATTACTGTGACGAAGAAAAAACGCGATGATGGTGAAAGCATTGAATGCAGCCTACAAGCCCGGCAACAGAACAAAAAAGATGTGTATATGACTTACAAAATCAATGATTATTACGACGAAGCTTTGCCAAAAAATGAATTTAAACTAATGGCACCAATAAGGCGATGGGAAAAGCGAATGGGCTTCATCACTCCTATTCGTTGGACGAGTTCTACAATCATAACTATATTTCATATTGTAGTAGTCCTTTATAGTCTACATTCGATTACTTTAGATGGGGCTCCTATTTGGAAAACTGTACTATTTTGTAAGTTTTACTCAACAGTTTAAAAATTATTTTTCTCACGTTTTGCTTTATTGGTAACAGAATAAAAACGATTTCGTCATTTCATCATTTTCTTTTGGCAATTTTATTTAGATAGGCATAGGTACAATTTATATTGAATTTGATTTTTTTCCAACACTAAAAACTAGACCTAAAATAACAATCAGTACGAGAATCAATTAATTGGAAATATTTTTAAAATGATAATAATAATAACTTGTTTAACACACGTTTGCATATAATGAACACGTACATATATCAATTACGCAGCATTTTATGTACATCATAACAAATAATTAAAGAAACCCACAATACAATTTGGACTTAGGTATCATTCTGATAAATAATTTAATTAAACGGTTACCTAAAATTGCTTTGCTATTAAATATTAATTTTTGTTTGAGAACATAATACAGACAAAATAAACAAAAAGGAGAAATGGGCTTACTTAAAATCTACGTCGGCACAATGAAAACGAATTATACTCACGAATTATATTAATTGTCTCAGTTAATATTTACCTTTTATACATACCTCATATTACACCTCTGGGACATTATAGACTATAAAAATAATATATATCTTGGCCATCTTACAATTAGCCGTTTCACATAATATGGTCAACCACATTATCAGGAACTGGTTAATTTGAGAAACTGTATTTGTCTTTTAACCACGACATATCATGAGATAAAATGATTTCATGAATTGTTTAACCACATCAATCATCATATAGTGATTAATTCTAATATCTGGCCACGACATACATAATATACAACAATTAAGAATACATTTTGTTTTTCTTTAGCATTATTTTGCGGAGGTATCAGCGGCTTCGGTGTAACTGCAGGTGCACATAGATACTGGTCGCACCGGTCATTTAAGGCAAAAATTCCTCTACAAATTATAATGATGATATGTTTTTCACACGCTGGACAGGTATATACGATTTTTATTACTTAAAGTAACCTAAGTTCCAGTGTTGGACTTTATTTCCCTCTAAGAATTATTTTTTTCACTATTCTTACATGAAAATTAAATATATTTTCTTAATGAACTCACTCCTCAACTCTGTGTCATGCCAGATTATAACTTTCTCTAATAAAGTGATAGTAAAAATTGATTCCAAACAGAACAATATCCCCAATTGGGTGCGGGATCACCGTCTTCATCACAAAATGTCCGAGACTTCTGCGGATCCACACGACGCCAACAGAGGGTTCTTCTTCGCGCACATGGGATGGCTTATGATGAAGAAGCATCCACATGTGATAAGAGAAGGCAAAAAAATTGATATAAGTGACATTCTGAACGATCCATTAGTCAAATTTCATACAAAGTAAGTTGCGAACTTTTACCGTACAGGACAAAATTATTTAATTAGAGTATTCATTTTTTCATTTGGCAATAAATAATATACTACGTGTAGTATAATAATTTTAGCGAATGCGATTATAAAAAACGATGCCGATGACGCTGTAGTACATCCATTACTCTTTTAATCTAATGGGATGTAGCCTAGTCCTGTTGCAGTCAGGAACCATAGAGAAATGGACTTTAAGTCAAGGCACAAGAATGTTACATTGAACTACTATCTACTGAGATTCAACGGAGAAAATCAATACATTTTTGTAGGACCCGGGTTTTAAACCAAGCCCGGGCATCTTTTAATTTTTGATAATCCTTATGAAATAGTCTTTAGACTTTTAAGAAGGTATATTTTAAACGTTACTTTAAACATATATGTATTGTTACAATTTATAATTGTTATCTTTATAAAACTTTATACCATTTTTTTGTTTCAGATACTTCAACTTCTTGAAATTTCTGTTATGTTTTTTACTGCCAACCCTCACGTCAATATTTCTTTGGGGTGAATCGGTAAAAATAGCTGTTGGAAGCACATTGATTCGATATTTGCTTAGCTTACATTTTACATGGTCAGTCAATAGTTTTGCCCATTTATGGGGAAATAAGCCATACGATGTGTGAGTACAGTAAAAAACTTATTTATCATATTATCAAATAATAACCTCATAGCTATAATATCCGAGAGCAAAATTTATTCAAAAGAAAAGTTAAGAGTATATTTAATATTCATTATCTGAAGAAATAAAAATATAAAATAAAGTAAAGGTAGATGGGCCCCAGGCAATCTCATGTTAAGGTTAGAGAGTAGGTATAGTACGATACAACTTAGATGTATCAGCATCATCATCATCGTCATCGGCAACTTCAATAAAACTGATTACTACCGATTTACACAACCAATAGGAACCGCGCCATTCAATGTTATTTGTCGCTATAGATTCTCGCGTCAGTTCAACCCAAGAAAGCAAATACATGTAAATCGTCACGTCAAATTTACGAATATATTGGATCATATGATATTACAAGTTATTACGATTGTGTAAAGATCATATTCACATAAGAAATAAGTATTGATAATTGGGGATAGCGAACGTAATTCATATGTGAACGGTTTATGAATTTTGCCGATGCTACATCTAATTTGTGTAATGTGTTGTACTATAAGTATCAAATAACAAAAATGCGATAAAGAACGCTTCGATTCGTGACGTGCACGTGTCTTCTGAACTTACAAATAGACAGACAGAGTTACTTTTACTGATTATTCGATACTTACATATTAGAAATGAGCACAAAACGATTCTGTGAAAGGTTATGCCCTTAAAAACGAAAATGTAATAGAATGAAAAAAAATTTTGTTGTTGTTAAATCTCACAACACTTGAATAATATTCGACGTACCCTCGCTTACATCGCAAGTGACGCGTTACACACAGTATACGGATTATGTTAGGTCTTTTGTCAATGAAAAAGTCCTAATAAAACCCGAAGAAACCAGACACATAAAAATTAGACCGGACACGGCCGTAAAAAAGCCGCTCACATTCCGGATTTAATCGACAACAATAATTAAACCCGACATAAATAGGCCAATATGAAAATGTTAATTGTCATTGTTTTGTTCATTTTTATTTATTTTCCCTATAGACAATCTTGAATACTATAATTGAAATAAGAATAGAGTACAAGTGGAGTAGAGAATCTGAAATGTGACAATCACTAGTTATGTGTTTTTCCTTGAGAGTTTTATCTGCAGTTGATGGTTGATTCGTTTACTTATTTAAATCTTCGATTGTATTACAGCAAAATAATGCCATCGGAAAATTGGAAAGTGTCATTAGTAGCGATGGGCGAAGGTTGGCACAATTACCATCACAGCTTCCCATGGGATTACAAAGCGGCAGAGCTCGCCTACTTATTGAACTTGACGACATTTTATATCGACTGTTTCGCGTCAATTGGTTGGGCGTACGATTTGAAGAGAGCATCGCCCTCGTATATAAAAGCTGTAATAAACAGTCGAGGTCCTAAAGAATATAATCATTGATCATATAAGTCATGGAACCTTAAAATGTGATGCTGTGAATCCTACGGCTGATAATATGTAAGATTAGACCTATAATAGTTCACTACGGTGTAAATTATATTAGCTATTTGTTTCGGAATTTCTTGATTAAATTTTGTTTCACTGTAGTGGACGTGGAGTAATTAAATCACAAAAATAGTTCATTATTACTTATTCCGATAAGAACATGCTTTGATTACTTTCTTTCCTCATACTTAAGTTTTATTTATATGTAAGTTTAACTTATTTTGTACCTAATACATTATTGAATAAAGAATTATTGTTATGTAAGTACATTTTGCATCCATTTATTTTCTTCAACATACTTTATTTTAACCAACGACTGACCGCCTCTTTTAGTCTACAATAACTTGAAATTGGCCAATATGCCAATGAAAATATTCAATTTATGTGTCCATATATCTTACTACATTTAGAATAATTGTTTTTTGTGTCAATCTGTTATTCTCTGAATTTTTTATATAAAATTGACCTGAATTTAAAACATAGTTCTATCTGAATCAAATAACGAAATAATAAATGTATTGTTGATTTTTTGAGAAACGACACAATAAATAATTGTGATACTGTCTGATAATAAAAACAACAGTACATAAGCTAAAATAAAAAAATACACCAAAGTTGCGGTCAGTATGACAGTATAAATACTATATATATTATTGGTAATTCGACGTATTCCCGTTAGGAGGTGATTGGGTGGCTTTTTCCGATAATTTTAACTCCCATATGCATCATTCAAAAGTGAACCATTATTAAGTTATTTGTTTTTTTTTTTTAAATAAGTCAAATATGTAGCAATAATAAGAAAGAACACAATTAGAGATGTAAATTGGAACAATTACTTATTTCCCGGGTAATAACTTCCTCCCAGGCTTAGGACAAAGATTGCAATGTCCAATTGTAATAGTTTTCGCAGCATATTGAATAAATTATAAAAGTAATAATCGTCGTAATCGTCCAGGTTACATAAGAGTTAAACAAGGATTTTATTCCATGTTATGTTTAAACCAATAAGAAGCATAAAAGCGCCATTCCTTTCAACTTATCTACTCACTAACCTACATATATAGTTACGTAAAATTTAAATAATACTATAATTATTTCGATAACAGTAAGTTGGTTATTAAATCCAACTTAAGATTTTTGACACAAAAATGATTACTATTAATAAGGGAAGTGAAGAAATGAGTATGTCAAGTGTAGAAGATAATAAAGTTGACCCAATGGTTGTATTTCTTTTGTACTACGTCACTATCTGAGCTTAATAAATAATCTTAGATTTTTGTACCTATAATTTTGACAGCGTATGGACCTTTTTTCCAACTATGACCAACTTTACGTTTACGAATTTACGTTTATATCAAACTATATTTCAAATAATATAACTTTTACCCTCTACGTTTTATTAAGAAATAGTTTTTAAAGAAAATTTTCTATTTATTTTTATTACTGTAGTTTTTTCATACATAAGTTCATCGTAACCATTATTTCAGGATAACTTATTCTAGGAAATAATGCACCCACAAATTTACATTTCTTTTATATACCTCATATTTAAACTAAATTCGAATTCGCTTAATCATAAAACTTTAGATGATTTAATATTTATTTTATAATCCAGACATACACATTGGTTATATTAACGTTTATAATATTTTAAGATAGCAAGTTGAACATCAGGAGTTCTTTTTATGAAAGCATCATCATCATCATCATCATCATCATCAGCCCGTTTTTGTCCACTGCTGGATATAGGCCTCTCCAAGCGCACGCCACTGTGGTCTTTCTCCGGCTACTCGCATCCAGCTCCTGCCTGCCGCCTTGCGTATATCGTCACTCCACCGTGCCTGAGGACGTCCTACACTACGTTTGCCGAGACGCGGTCTCCACTCTAGAACACGTTTTCCCCAGCGGTTGTCGGTTCTACGACAAATATGACCAGCCCACTGCCACTTCAGCTTACTAATCGGGTGGGCTATGTCGATGACTTTGGTTCTTTGACGGATCACCTCATTTCTGATGCGATCCCTCAGAGAAACGCCGAGCATAGCCCTTTCCATAGCACGCTGAGCGACTTTAAACTGGTGGACTAGCCTTGTCGTGAGTGTCCACGGCTCCGTATGTCATGACGGGTAGGACGCACTGGTTAAAGACTTTCGTCTTAAGGCACTGCGGGATTGACGATGTAAAGATCCGACGTAACTTCCCAAACGCTGCCCAACCTAGCTGAATTCTTCTATTCACCTCGTCCTCAAGGTTGTTTCTACCTAATCGCAAAGTCTGTCCGAGGTAGACATATTTTTGAACAACTTCGAGGACGGTACCGTGTATCGTAGTCGGTTCCGGTAGAACATGTTCATTGAACATGACCTTGGTTTTACCCAAGTTCATCCGTAGGCCGATACGCATAGAAGAATCAGCCAGCTCGTTCAGCATTTGTTGTAGGTCCTGCAGCGTTTCTGCCATGATGACGATTTCGTCTGCGAATCTCAATTGAGAGATGTATTCGCCATTGATGTTGATGCCACGTCCTTTCCAGTTCAGCGTCTTGAACATATCCTCCATTGCATTAGTAAACAATTTGGGGGAAATAACGTCCCCTTGTCTCACTCCTCGATGCAATGGTATGGGATTTGTTTGCTGATTCTGTACTCGGACGGACATGGTGGCAGCTTCGTAGAGACATCTCATCACTTGGATGTATCGCCAATCAACTTGGCAACGCTGCAGGGACTCCAGAACAGCCCAGATTTCAACCGAGTCAAAGGCCTTCTCATAGTCCACGAATGCGAGACACAGGGGCCGATTATACTCTTGGGACTTCTGTATAATCTGCCGCACTGTGTGGACTTCGCGCAAGACGGTTCGTGATCACTCTTGAAAACAGCTTATAGACGTGGCTCAGTAGGGATATGGGACGAGAGTTCTTCAGCAGGGTTTTGTCTCCCTTTTTGAAGAACAGGACGACCACACTCCTACTCCACGCCTCTGGAGTTCTCCCTTCAAAGAGGACAGAGTTAAAAAGCTTCTGGAGTTCCCTGAATACTGGTTTACCTCCTGCTTTTAATAACTCCGTGGTAACGCCGTCCTCTCGAGGGGCTTTTCCATTTTTAAGCTGTCTAAGAGCAATGTCGATTTCGCCAATACTGACTTCAGGCAGTTCTTCGGAGAAATGGCGTGTTAATGTAGCTCTAGAATCCTCATTTTCGGGATCAGGTCGAGATGCATGCGATGCGTATAACCGGCCGTAGAAGTCCTCTACTTCCGAAAGTACTGCCGGCTTGGAAGAAACGACTTCTCCCCTTACTTTGGTCAACTTCGCCAGGTGGCTCCTTCCAAGAGATTGTACGAACACCTTAGACCCCCGATTCTGCTCAATCGCTCTTGCAATTGCAAGAGTATTGGAGCACCGGAGGTCGTGCCGTACGCGCCTGCTGATCTCTTGGTTTAATTGCCGTATCTCCGACGAAGTGACAGGTGGGTTTTCACGTCGTTTCTTCATGAGCCCTAAAGTCTCTTCCGAAAGGTTTGACTTCCTGCCCTTACGCTGCATGCCACAATATCTCGTGCCTTCTTCCCTGAGAATTCGAACTACATTTTCGAGGTTCTGGTTTACGTCAGTTGTGGTTTCCACAGCATGAAGTTATGAAAGCAATGTGACAATAATGTTTATCTATCTTATCAATTTTAATAAGTTTTTTTTTTTTAAATAAAACTGTTAGACTAAGATCACATTTACATTAATTCATTTAGAATTTACATTCGCGATTATGTTACTTAATAAATAAGTCATAAAAATTTTCACTCACCTTATAGTGGTCGCCCCTGATGCACCGCAACATCTTGCCCTGTAACACCTACGCCACTGTGCCCACTGATGAGAACTAAAATAATCTCATGAAATAGGAAAAATACTTGTGGCGACTTAAGCCAGTTTCTTAGTAAGTCAGTGTTGAATACACATAACTTACGTCAATCATTTTCAACAGACTTCAAAAAGGAGGAGGTTAACAAACTTTTAACAGTGTGAACCGATTATGATAAAATTTTTTTTATCTGTTCCATGCATTTAATAAATGTGCTATATGTTGGTGTAAAGCAAATCTTATTGCGTCGTCTATACTTTTATAATAATATTATAAATGTGAAAGTAACTCAGTCTATCTGTCGCTCTTTATAAGACCAAACCACTGAACCGAATTTTGAGAAATTTGTTACGAAGCAAACTTAAACTCCAAGGAAGGACTTACTTAGGCTGTTATTTTTTCTAATACATAATAACCAACCCCTAAACTAGTTTTTAATATATTATCATCGAGTTTCTATCAAATATTGCAAAATAAGAATACAGTACCGTTCCTTAAAATAATAACTTTATTTAAAGATCACAAAGCATAATTTTTAGGCAAAAATTAATGTATTACATACCTACTGGTTTCGACATCGATCATTCATAGAGTATCAACACTGGCTGCAGCAATATTGTATACATTTGACAAAATAATAAAATTATATGTAACGCGCACCGCACGTGATAACAAACACAATCTTTTCGAATGTATTCATTTACATTGCGTGTTAAAAATAACACGACATATGTGTTGGATAAAAGTTGCAATGGATATAGAACTGTTAGTTACTTAATCTATGATAGTAGAACCGACGCGAAACACTTCGATATAGCAATATAATTTCTTTTAAAATAAATCCCAGGTTTTGTTAAAAATTTCCTCACTGGCAACAATACTCTGAACAAGCTTTTGCAGTTTGCTGTAAATTCTGCCTGACATGTTACTGTAAAGCCAATACTGTACAGGGCATTGCAACTACATACATACACGTCGTACATCGCCTTTAACACACAGCATGCTTTATCTATCTCTATATATATCACAAAAAATAAATATTATTTTTTTGACTATCACCTAAACTATAATTAATAAATGAAATAAATAATTTGTGCAAATACTATTTACATTTTGCTTCTTTTATGAGCAATATGAATTCTAAAATCATCGCTGAAAACTTTTATATATGAGTATTTTGTCATAAACAATTAAATTTCATAGATGATAAGTATTTGCATAAGGTGAGTTATTATGTAAAAAACCTATTCAACATTTTCAGTCATCAACTATTGAATATATATCAACTTTTAAATTGTTTTCATCATCAGACTTTTGTATTTCATGTATGACTTTGGCTTCTTTGACTGGTCTAATATTTTCATCCTTTTGTAGTTTACGTTTTAAGCTTAATCCTTTCTTAATGCATGTATCCGTCTGCTCAGTATTTGATACTCTTCTTTTCTTTGATTTGGTGATCACACAGTCAAAGTCTGACGAATCGTCATCATAATCAGCATACAGTGGAACAGAACGTCCACTCCTTGTTGATCTATGAGGCTGTATTCTAGTGGACTCAACAATTTGGATTGGTGGAGACCAGGCGGTCATATTTGATGACTGCCTTGCTTGACGGTATGAATTTATTGACATTAACTTTATATATACAGCGAGGGTTCTAGCTTTTTCAGCCGGTGCTAAAGTATGGGGAATAAGACTCCAAGGCATGCGTCTGTCTCTCACATTTAAATATCGTCTTGTCATCATTTTGGG
Source organism: Vanessa cardui (assembly GCF_905220365.1). Lineage (NCBI taxonomy): Eukaryota > Metazoa > Arthropoda > Insecta > Lepidoptera > Nymphalidae > Vanessa > Vanessa cardui. The sequence continues at coordinate 5,919,399 of NC_061130.1, read as the reverse complement.
TGGAGTAATGCCAGGTTTTTCCTCCTGTTGCTATAAATTAGAGAAATAACACAACTATTTATAATATAGATACCCTATAAGAAAAAAAATTACACATTATTTTATTTACCTCTTTTTGTGGTGGTTGATCGGGTTGAACTATCGCCTTTGAATAATTAAGTGCCTTAAGTATGTCCATCATTTCTTCTTTACTTAAATTATCTTCATCTAGACCATACTCTAGAAAAACATAAATTTTCCATGTTAATTTACTTTTATCCATCTAACAGTAACAGGCTATATATAATTTTTGTAAATAATAACTTAAATGATATTATTATTTTTAGAACATTAAATAAATTAAGTATATCAAAATACACGAACCGCTCAACTGATTTTTTAAGCTCTTTAAATCATGATCACAGCTATCGTCTGATGACAAAACTGAGTCCATAATAAAATCTTTATGAAAAAAAACGCTTGTTAAAATTTATCTTTAACTTTAATGGTATAAAATCTAGTCTATTTGAATGAAATAAAAAATTAAATCTTATATTTAAATTATATCCACTCCAATTAGAAATCAGGGTCTATTTCTAACAAAATTTTGGCTTTAAACATTTCAATTAAGCATAATTTATTCTGGTAATCTCATAACATTTTAACCGCTATCAACAAATAAACAACATCTATATTATTTACGATATCTCACTTGTCAGTGTCAAAACCTTTTTAAAACAAAAAATAAAAACGCTTAAGCATATCCTATACAGCCTCATCTTTTATAAAAGATTTTCCGAAGACTAACATTCATTGTACTAACAATGAAAAAATATAAACAACACTATGTTTATAAACAAATATTATTTATAAATTAATAAAACAATTTTATTATCCTCATATGGTCATATGCAAAAATAGCTCTTTTAAAAAAATACTTCATAACGAATAGAACTACTCAATATTTGTGGATATAATAATATATTAATACCAAACAAAACAGGAATATCTTATTATTTATCTAATATCTACCATTCATAATTATGTACATCTGTGCTTTGATTGATTGAGTAGGTAATTTATTATCTGTGCCTTTGTGGCTGCAGGTGAACTTAATGTTTCGCTTTTGTATTTTTTAATATTATTTATTAACTATGTTTACGACTATACAGACTAAAGTGATTTGAAATGTGATCATCAAATTAAAAATGCAGTACAATCATGTTTTGTTTAATTTAGTAAATTATTTTTATACCTGAAAGAGTAGTTATATTGAAATCCAATTTATTAAAGTAATACGATCGAAAATGGAAGAAGAATTGAGATGTTTTATATGTAAAGAATTCTATAGAGAACCTGTTCTTCTTCCTTGTGGTCATGCTTTGTGTCGTATTTGTGCTGTTGGCTTACAAACTCATGTCCATGAAACAGACAATACATCGACTGTGACGACTGATTATCAGGAGGCTGATAAAGCATCTGTTTCGAGTGAAACGGATAGTGGTGTTGTTTGTGGATCAAGACCCAATAGTTACGCAGGTGCTACCGCGGCCACTGCCTACTCTTCAGCGACGTTAACTATAACCTGTCCACTTTGTAATAAGCAAGTATACTTAGATGATAATGGAGCAGAAGGCCTTCCACCGTTTCGTGTTATGCGAACCATTGTTGAACGTTTTGGCGGAATCACTGTGACACCTCCTGCTGAAGAAGCATGTCAAATGTGCGAAGGAGAAAGAAGGGCAGCTATTGTGCGATGTGAGCAGTGTTCCGTACGGTATTGTGCGAGTTGCAGAGACGCATGGCATCCCACGAGAGGGCCTCTTGCACAACACGAGTTGAGAGCTTTAGGAACTACATGTAACGACCATGGCTCTACACCTATCCTTTACTGCAATACCTGTTTGGTTCCAATTTGCCAAAGTTGTGTTGCCGAGAGACATTCATCACATGAAACACAGCAATTATCTAGTGCAGCTAGGGCACATAAGGTAGAATTATCATAATAATTGTTTTGTCAAATTTTCATAAAAGAATATTTTCTATTTTTATCATTGACTGCTAATACAAGTGATAATATCTAATATAATTAATTACTATCATCTCATATCATTCCCTATATCAATATTTTTGTTTTGTATTTATAAGTATGACTAGATAAGATTGTTTATTTTCATCAATGTAATGCTTATTATTTTCTATAGAAACTTAATTTTGTTTTATTGATTTAGACAAAAACCCACCTAAAGTAAATTTATAATAAATCTAATAATAGAAGAAAATTTAACTTGTTGATGTTGGCTTTGATTATTCAAAAATACTTAAAAAAAAAATTAACATTGCCCTTACATTATCATCATACTCTTGTCCTTATTCCAATTTTACTCAGGGCTAGTGATATTAGATATTCTCTTCCATACTTCTCTTTCTGACATCATCTCACAAAATTCTTTTCAGCCATATTGTTTTTTACACAATGCATTCATTGTTCCTTTGGTAGTGGTCTTCCTGTATAAACTAAGTTTCAACAAAACTCAGTAATATTGTTCATTCTGTATAAATATAATTTGTTTTAGACTGAACTATCACAAACACTGCACCAGTTGTCTGAAGAAGCTAAGGCTATGACTGAATACATCCAACTAGTCAAAGGATCAGGAGATAAAATTAATGTAAGTAAAACAAAACAAAACACATATTGTATAATAAACAACTACATACATCAAGAATATTTAAAATTACATAGATTTCTATTATATACTACTTAAACAGTTATGTGTCCCAATGCATAGAAGTAGCAGCCAACAGCACATACTATATGCTTGGTTTTTATTGTCAACTTGTTTAATAGATTTTTGCCCAATTATCGGATGTACATGGTCTGTTTCATTGTTTTATTAAAGTACCATTTAACAAATAACTAACATTAAAGAAACTTCAGAAATAAAATATATTATGCTATCATTTAAGTAATATGAATAAATTAAATCAGGAATCGTGCGAGGAGCTGGAAGTACAAATAGATCAGGCATGCGCAGAGATAACTCGAGCAATAGAAAGGAGACGGGATGAGCTAATAAGAGCAGCTCGTAACACGAGATCTCAGGCCGTCAACAACATGCGCTCACTGACATCTCAAGCCGCGCAAAAACTGCGCGAAGCGACCGCCTTACTACATTTCTCGATAGAGGCCTTGAAGGAATCGGATCATGCAGCATTTCTCCAAGTAAGATCTTGATAATAGTAATTATTTTTATAGCAATTACTTTGTATACATTCATTATTGTTAGGCTTTCTGATGTGATGTTTCCCCCCAGACGGGAGATGCTTTCCACCGTTTCCTAACTTTAAAAATACATGCCACCAGTAAATCATGATGTCATGTTCTTTCATTCTTGGCCAAGAATATGGACTTATTATTAGTTTAATTATAATATTTAAACATTTGACGCCATACTATAAAAGTCAAATATGGTAGATATATATTCTCATAATAAGCTCCAAATGTCAATCGCTCCATCTTATGGGTATTTTTTTCTAGTTTACTTATTAATAAAAATAATTAATATACTAGATATGCTTGAAATTTTCAGCTATTAAATTTGTAATAATCCTACATCTATTTTATCGATTTCGTTCCTAGGTGGGTAGGATTCTATCTGCGCGTGCGCAGGACACCACGTCGGGGCTGCGGTCGTCGTTGGACGCCCCGCCCGCTCCATCCGCGCTAACACTGGACATCGAGCCCGTACTGCGCACTGTAAAGACAATGAACTTCATAGAATGTATACGTGAGTTGGTCTAAAGATATACTTTTACGTACTTTATAACAAGAACCCTTTTTCTAAGTTTAATTTTGTAATAAATGTTTTTATTCCGGCTAACATTTGGACTGCAGCTCCGGAAAAGGAAATGAAGACCTCAGGTACAATATCAATAGCATTACACTTACTTAGAATCTACTTTTCCTACATTATTTACGCTTCGACAAAGTGTCTGATAAGATTAAGTTAAGTACGTCTTAATACAGTTATTGAAATCGATTAATAGAACTAAAAATACTGAAAAATGTCGAAAAATCCAATCCGCTGGCCTTTGACGCCGAACTTTGACGATAAAAAAGTTTGATTTTGAAAAACATTTATTCTTTATATATATCTGTAGTTTATATCCTTCCATGGGGTATAAGCCTGATTCGTACCCAATTTTATGCTCATACACCTTGTAACAAATTGTCAAGCAGGTATAATTTAACAAATCATATAGTACAAAGTTATTCCAAGTTTATCCCTGAACTGTGGTATAGGCATTAGGTACATGTATTAATCAATACAGTACAATAATGAAGCAATATGACAATAATGATTCACATACTATACACACACTTATCAGTAAGTGTATTTCGATAAAATGGAACAATTTATGTCATTGGAGCACTATCTCTATCACACACCCTATTTACACTACGATGTTAGCGTAATTTGTAATTGTTTTTATTTTTATAAAGCGAACTGTATATTATTTATTTATGTTTTATTTATTTTAGGACGGCATACAAGTAGATAATAGGCTATTTGACTGGTTTTTAAAATCCATTTTATATTATTTAGTAGAGGTTAAGGAACCCAGTAAAAGTTGTTTTTTTTTATTTCTAGTACATATTTGCCAAAAATATCATATTAAAAATTCAATATTTAAATAACGCGCGAAAACGCTACTTGGTCAATATGGCGCTGCATTAGGGTCGGTGACGTCACTTTGCTGTATTTTAATGTGTGGTGCATATACTAGAAAAGCAAGGTTTACAAGAAAGTGACTTCATCATAAATCCGGCCAATCAGGAGCGTTTTGTAATCACGTGACAAACGTTTGAAAAAATGCATTTTTATTTATTGATTTTTGAATAAATTAAGTATTATTTTCAAGTTTTGTTAGTAAACAAACATTTTAAAACTCATAATATACACTGATTACAATAATTCACAATTTATTTTTTGCATTGTCAAATAGCCTATTATGTCACATGATAATTCCCTCTCCTCATAGACAACCACTGCTAATATTGTCGCGCCAATGGAAAATGCCGCAATTCAGATACACGTACTCCGATTTTTACTTGGCTATAAGGCTTTGTGCATGCCCGTCTGGGTAGTTACCACTTCCTCATCAGATATTCTATCGCCAACACTGATACCGAATATTACAGTATTCGTGTGTTCTGGTTTAAATCTGAGTGAACCAGTGTAACTATAGGCACAAGAGACACAATCTTAGTTCCGAAGATTAGTGGCGCATTGGTAAGGAATGGTTAATATTTCTTACAGCGCCATTGTCTATGGGCGGTTATAATTACTTGCAACATATAACCGTAAAAAGATAAGCAATACAATTAAAGCTTGCTTCGATCGTGTCGGATTTAAATTAAGATTTCATAGTTGAATGGGAGGAGATTCTCCATCGTAATCGGTCGTTTGAATGCGGTCCGGAGAACTTAACAGAACGCTAGTATAGAGTGTCAATACAATCAAAGCTCGCTTCGATCGTGTCGGATTTAAATTAAAATTTCATAGTTGAATGGGAGGAGATTCTCCATCGTAATCGGTCGCTCGAAGGCGGCCCGGAGAATTTAACAGAACGCTAGTATAGAGTGTCAATACAATCAAAGCTCGCTTCGATCGTGTCGGATTTAAATTAAGATTTCCTAATGGGAGGAGATTCTCCATCGTAATCGGTCGTTCGAAGGCGGTCCGGAGAATTTAACAGAGAACGGTAGTAGATAGTGTGTCAATACAATGAAAGCTCGCTTCGATCGTGTCGGATTTAAATTAAGATTTCATAATGGGAGGAGATTCTCCATCGTAATCGGTCGTTCGGAGGCTGTCCGGAGAAATTAACAGAGAACGCTAGTATAGAGTGTCAATACAATCAAAGCTCGCTTCGATCGTGTCGGATTTAAATTAAGATTTCATAATGGGAGGAGATTCTCCATCGTAATCGGTCGTTCGGAGGCGGCCCGGAGAACTTAACAGAACGCTAGTATAGAGTGTCAATACAATCAAAGCTCGCTTCGATCGTGTCGGATTTAAATTAAGATTTCATAATGGGAGGAGATTCTCCATCGTAATCGGTCGTTCGGAGGCGGCCCGGAGAACTTAACAGAACGCTAGTATAGAGTGTCAATACAATCAAAGCTCGCTTCGATCGTGTCGGATTTAAATTAAGATTTCATAATGCGAGGAGATTCTCCATCGTAATCGGTCGTTCGAAGGCTGTCCGGAGAACTTAACAGAACGCTAGTATAGAGTGTCAATACAATCAAAGCTCGCTTCGATCGTGTTGGATTTAAATTAAGATTTCATAATGGGAGGAGATTCTCCATCGTAATCGGTCGTTCGAAGGCGGTCCGGAGAACTTAACAGAACGCTAGTATAGAGTGTCAATACAATCAAAGCTCGCTTCGATCGTGTCGGATTTAAATTAAAATTTCATAGTTGAATGGGAGGAGATTCTCCATCGTAATCGGTCGTTCGGAGGCTGTCCGGAGAAATTAACAGAGAACGCTAGTATAGAGTGTCAATACAATCAAAGCTCGCTTCGATCGTGTCGGATTTAAATTAAGATTTCATAATGGGAGGAGATTCTCCATCGTAATCGGTCGTTCGGAGGCGGCCCGGAGAACTTAACAGAACGCTAGTATAGAGTGTCAATACAATCAAAGCTCGCTTCGATCGTGTCGGATTTAAATTAAGATTTCATAATGGGAGGAGATTCTCCATCGTAATCGGTCGTTCGAAGGCGGTCCGGAGAACTTAACAGAACGCTAGTATAGAGTGTCAATACAATCAAAGCTCGCTTCGATCGTGTCGGATTTAAATTAAGATTTCATAATGCGAGGAGATTCTCCATCGTAATCGGTCGTTCGAAGGCTGTCCGGAGAACTTAACAGAACGCTAGTATAGAGTGTCAATACAATCAAAGCTCGCTTCGATCGTGTTGGATTTAAATTAAGATTTCATAATGGGAGGAGATTCTCCATCGTAATCGGTCGTTCGAAGGCGGTCCGGAGAATTTAACAGAGAACGGTAGTAGATAGTGTGTCGTGTCCCGCAGCGCCGGGCGCGCCGGAGATGGCGGTGGAGGCGTGCGCGGCGCGCGGCTGCTCGTGCACGCTGGCGTGGCGCGCGCCGCACGCCCCGCGCGCCGTGCGCGGCTACGTGCTCGAGTTAGACGACGGCCTGGGCGGGCCCTTCCGGGTGAGCTAACGTTGTTATTTATACATTATACATATACAGTAGCGTGCAAAAGTTTTGGGCCATCCTATTTTTTATAAATATTGCACAGCAATACGAAGGTAAAATAAATAAAAAACAGCCTATTATAACAGATATTTATTTATTTTCGAAAATAACGATTTATGTACATTGATATTATTCTCAAATAACTTTTTTTTTTTTCAAAATATTTCTATTAATAACTGTTCAAAGTATCGGGTCACACGTTATTATGTAAATAAAAAATCAAAAACCAAAAATAACAAAGGTGAATTAACGATAAATGTTTTCTATTTAATTATTCGACTTAATACTTTGTTGCCATGCCCTTGGCAGCGATGACTGCAGCGAATCGACGAGACGTCGAGTCAATTAACTGTGAGATTCGGTCTTTTGGCAAATTTTCCCATTCTTTTCGCAAATGATTCCACAATTCTGTCTTATTGGAGTGATTTTCCGTTCCAGCCCGAACCTTTAGGTCTTGCCACAAGTTTTCGATGGGATTTAAGTCCGGTGATTGTGACGGCCGGGGTAGTACACGGACTTTTCGGCTCCGAAAAAATTTTTTGACAAGACACGAAGTGTGTTTTGGATCGTTATCTTGCTGAAAAATCCAACCACGAGGCAAATTTTTTGTCGCAAATGGAAGCATGTGGTCTACCAGAATATTCTTATACATTACAGCGTCCATATTACCTTGAATTTCCACAAGCGGACCACCGCCATCAGCAAAAAATGCTCCCCAAACTTTGATGTTCCCACCACCGTGTTTCACAGTAGGAGTCTGATACCTTACATGATATCTAGTACCTGTTGGACGTCTTACGTACTTCCGACCATCGCTTCCAAACAATTGGAATTTCGATTCGTCAGAAAATAGCACTTTCCGTCAGTCTGATGCTGTCCAGTGTTGATATTTTTTTGCAAAGTCCAACCTAGCCTTCTTATTTTTTTTGCTAATCAGTGGTTTCTTCACGCCAATACGTCCAATCAGTCCCACGTCTTTCAGGCGTCGAGACACCGTACTGCGACTAATATTGGCTAGATATTCGCTGCGTAATTAACTTCAGCTGCAGTTTTTCGCGGATCGGCAACACACTTTCTTCTTATAATTTTTTCGAGACGAATTGAAGTTTTTCGCGGCCTACCGCTGCGTTTTTTATCGCACAATAAGTTAGTTGTTTTATGTTTGTAAATAATACGATTCACAGTACTTTTACCGACTGATAAAGCCCTTGCAATAAAACGTGAGCTTTTTCCCTCTGAAGAAAGCTTAATTACGATTTCGCGAACCTGAATGTTCGTGTGTTTCGGCATCGTGGCCACAAGATGGCTACTTTCCTTTGTGGAATATTTTTTGACACCAGCAGGCATAAAAAATTAAACAAACCGGGAGTACAAAGCCGAGGCGTGTAGTGGCCCGAAACTTTTGCACATCAATATCAGTTATTTTACGTAGTACACGTACAATATGCTACGAACCAATCAAATATTTGATGTTTTCGTCTATATTCGAACTATCTTACATATTTTAAACGATGGACCAATGAAAAAAAATATTTTTTTCAATCAAATGGAAAAATCCGAGTGGCCCAAAACTTTTGCACGGTACTGTGTATAATATATTGTTTGATTTTTCTATTTTTATTTTGTGTAATATGGCAATCAAATCACTCTACGTGATATTCTTCGCGTCCGCTATTCGCAATGCTACTGGCTCGCCGCGCGATGACATCTGAACTCATCATAAGCCTTTTATCTCTTCCAGGAGGTGTACTGCGGCCGAGAGACGGTGTGCACTATTGACGGACTACACTACGCGTCGCTGTACAGCGCTCGCGTGAAGGCGTTCAATGGCGCCGGCGAGGGACCCTACAGCGAAGTTATAGGCTTGCAGACATCACCCGGTGAGTTCGATAGGGAACACAGTCTAACCTTTGTTGAATGTCATTAATGCGTCGCCAATAACGGAATTCAGATGTCAAGTATCTATTATCTGTAATTTTACTGACTCGCTCACACATTAGACCGATAGAAAGTATTTTTATTGGTTGGGATAATAATTGTAAATCCAGTCTACGCAAATGCGTCAATATTCTAATACATAACATCTTGTAAGATGTGAAGACTTTAAAATAAAGAAATTACAATTTGAGCTTACTTCATAGGTTTAACTGTATCACTTTCCCAGCATCGTTGAACAGTAAAAATCGTTCATGTGCTTCTAGAAATTGATCACACAGTAAATTGCGTTTAGTTTCAACACTGTATCTGTAAAAGTTTTACACGTAATATTGAAAATATCATTTATAGTGGCGTGGTTCACCTGGGACGCCCGGTGTGCCAGTGCGGAGGGCGGGCTGGCAATCGGCGCGGACGGGCTCGTGGCGCGCGCCAGCGGCTGGCAGCCGCGAGTGGCGCTGGCCGACCAGCCGCTGGCACGGGGACTGCACTACTGGCGCCTGCGCATCGACGAGTACGACGGCGACGCGGACCCCGCCTTCGGGATCGCGCGAGCTGACGTCGCCAGGGACAAGATGCTCGGTAAGTCCTACTAATGCGCACTGGTGTGACGCTCTATGCGGTAGGGTAGCACTGATTGTGATGGTGCGCAGGCAGCGACGCGCTGGGCTGGGCCATGTACATCGACGGCGTGCGCTCGTGGTTCGTGCACGGCGGCGCGCACGGCGGGCGCGCGGCGGGCGGCATCGCGCGCGGTTGCACTGTGGGCGTGCTACTGGACCTGACGCGCGGCACGCTGCGCTTCGCCGTGGACGACGTGCCGCAGGGCGACGTGGCCTTCACGGGGCTGCGCGGCGCGCTCTACCCCGCCGTGTCGCTCAACCGCGGCGTGGCCGTCACGCTGCAGCCCGGCGTGCCGCCGCCGCCCGCGCTGCTGGCCGACACGCTGCCCGACGACTAGCGCGCCGCTCGCCCAGGCCCACCCATCATCGCTTCTTGTCCTCTATTTGTACCCAAACAACGCATACGTATGTCGCCGTCGAGGAAATCACAGAAACCATCCCAGTAGTGAGCCAATTGACAACGAATTGCTGTGCTCGCCTGAACTCCAATGTTCGTTATTACAAATAGTCTAAATCACTGCCTCCCGGCTAAGTGGAGTTTGGATCTGTGCTCAAAATTGTCCGAATGGAAATACAAAAAAAAAATAAAACTATAAACCACCAACAAAGACACGTACGAACTAACACTTGCTTCAATTGTTTTTGTTTCCATTTCCAATATATTATTTTATTTACAAAGTCAACACCGGGAAATTCGTATATATTTGATTAATATCGCCATATCAATTTGTTGGGAGGTCAGTGACGAAATAGAGCGCATATATATTGTAAATATTTCATGTAGGTAAAACAATATTACCAGTGAAACAGACTTTTTTGACGGTATTTATTTATATTACGTCAAATATATATAATCGTATGTTGATTGAACATTTGTTACTTGCCACTCGCATATCAATCGTCATATTATATATTTAAAAAGTTATTGTTACTGAAAATATTTCGCCTAGGAAGAGTAATATTAAGTAAAGAATGTAACTGTTATTAGTAGCCTGGGCTAATTTGACTGCCTGTTTGTTTTAGCGGTTAACATGTGGCTGTATAAACCTAGGTATCTGGTTTAAAATCTAGATGGGCCAAAATATGTGAGACTAGTGAGGTTTTCCATGGAAAAAATCTGAGTACTGAGTAAGTAACTCTTCCATATTAGTAAACTTGTTGGTCCTTGGCCTGTCTCTTTCTTTTTTAGAAGAATGAAGGTTCACAGTGTATGTGTTTTGCGCACACATTAAACTTGTGCACTAGCACTGTTAGGAAGAGAGACCGAAATAGGTCAGAAACATGTCAATAATAAGTATTAAAATACAGTAGAACTTCTATAAGTCAAACATCAAGGGAGACGATAAAAAAATTCGAGTTATAGAGTTTTCGACTTATGCGGATTTTGATTCGACATAAAAAGTTATATACTTACGATTTTTTTTTTGAGGTATAGTTTTTTTAAGGTAACGTTTTTTTTTTTGAGGTAAAATTTACTTTTTCAAGTTATGGAGGGTAAAATATGTACAAAAATGGCTTGGAAGGACTCACTGATCATTTCGACTGATAATAATAATAATCTTTATTGGCTGAATAAATTACACTACTACAGACACAAAATGTATAGTAATTAAAACAGTACAAAACGACACTTATTCTATGTAATACAAAACAAAAGAGAAAAAAAATTACTTAGAAAAGAAATGGTAGTAGGTATGTATGATAAGAGGTTTGAGACTTCGAAATTTGGAAGTTTATAACTTACCGAGGTTCAACTTAACGAGGTTCTACTGTAATTGTGTTTTCTAGTGTATTTATATTAATTCTAACATTGATAAAATATACTCAAAGGAAGTTTCTGTTCAAATTATTGCCAACAAACAAAACAATAATCAAACATCCAGCCTCGAAGCTAATTAGTTATTGTATTATTATTAAGTATTTAATAATCAGAGCTGAACGTAACAATATATACGATACGTTTACTGCGACAATATTGACTGAATATATATATTGACGAAGTTGGAATAATAGGTTGGGGAAAAAGCTTTTTCATATTTTATATGAAAATTCAAAAAGTTTTTTTTATAGTTTATTTACATTTGACTAAAGTATGTAGGTGCCAGTTTGTTCCATAACTTTTTGCCATCTTGTTGGTAGTGACATGATCCCATTGCTGTAAAAATTTTGGGGCTTCTGATCGAAAAACTGCGACAAGTGGTTTTGGCAGTCCTCTCGTGATGTTAACCTGACACTGCCTAAGGAATTCTGCAGAGACCGAAACAGATGAAAATCTGAAGGTGCAAGGTCAGGACTATACGGCGGATGCATTAATACCTCCCAGCCAAACTCTCGTAATTTTTGTTGAGTGGCTAAAGATGTGTGAGGTCTAGCGTTGTCATGGTGAAAAACCACACCCCTTCTGTTGATCAATTCTGGCCGCTTTCTCTCAATTTCTTGCTTCAATCTCATCAATTGTTCGCAATACAGTCCTGAATCGATGGTCCTGCCGGGCGGTAACAGCTCATAATGAATGATGCCCTTCCAATCCCACCATACACACAGCATTACCTTGTTGCGAGTTAGTCCGGGTTTTGCCACAGTCTGTGAAGCTTGACCGGCCTTTGACCACGATCTTTTTCGCACGTTCTTGTCGTATGTGATTCACTTTTCATCACAAGTTATCAGCTTCTTCAAAAATGGTTCGGTTTCATTACGTCGTAATAAAGAATCACAAATGAGTTTTATTAGGTTTCTTTCAGTGAGTTCATGAGGCACCCATATATCGAGCTTTTTTGTGTACCCAGCTTTATTCAAATGAGTCAAAACCGTTTTGTGGTCAATTTCCAGTTCTTCAGCTACATCGTAACTACTAATATGCCGATCTTGCTCCACTTTTTCAAAAATGGCATCAATTTTGTCCGTAACAGGGCGACCAGAGCGAGATGCATCTTTGATATCAAAATTTCCGGCTTGAAAACGCTTAAACCAAACTTGCGCTACTCTCACAGATACTGCATTAGGTCCATAAACATCACAAATTTTTTTCGCGGCTTGAGTTGCATTTTAACCTTTTTTATAGTAAAATTTTAAAATGTATCGAATTTCTTCTTTAGATTCACTCATTTTAACAACAACAAAAACAAATGAAAATCACACAAATTCCTAATTTGAATTTGGAAGTGCCTTCTTTAAAATTAAAACTTTTTAATGATACCAAAACCAGCCAGATACAAATGGTATAAGCCAAAGAGATTTTATTACAAGTTCATACATACTATATGCGAAAAGACTTTTTCCCCAACCTAATAGATACGCCAAATTATATAATGGCCATGTGTAATTAAAAATGTAACAAAACAATTGTAAGCCGCAATTGTGGTACGGCGTATGTTATGATTCCGTTCGTGAAACATGTAAATATCCGTCTTTGATATAAAAAATAGACAATATTTTATCGATAGTATTACATTGGCGTTGCAGTTATTCGAATACTTAAATGTAAGTCACAAATACAAAAAAAAACAATAATTCTCGTAGGATATCTGGTTGGAACGGAGTTGTTTTCGCTATATTATATAATAAATCAGAAGCACAATAAAATTAATTAATTACTTTTCAGAGTATTTAAATTACAACGACAACAAAACCCATTATTGATGTCAACAATGACAGAAAAAAAAAATCTCAAAGATTTTTGTATAAAATTGAAAAATCAGAATATATTTTATTCAAGTAAGTTTTTGCAAGAATCTTCAAGTTTCAGAGGGAAGGATTGTCTGGATTGAGGAAACATAATTAATTCCTACTACTAAAAATACTACTAAAGATCGTCACATAAATCCTTGTGACGATTTTTGGTAGTTCAATGATCTGTGATTCGCGTGAAATAACTTTGTTCCAAAAATGACAAATCTTGAAAGAGCCTTCGTATGTATCTATTTTTAATTTTTTTAATCAACTAAATGACTGATCTTAACTCTTCATATAGTATTTGAATGATTTCCTGTCAGTCGTCCAGCCATGCCAATGTACTTATGTAATATATAATGTATACTATTCAATGTTGTTATACATAAGATAATGGCTTGTCAAGTCTACATGAATGTAATGTACTTTAGATAGTCTTAGCAACAAATTGTAACGTTATCCAAGAATTTAAAATGACAATGAATTTAACATTTCATTATTTAATTAAATAATATTTATGATACATATATGTATTACAGTAATTTTTATTAATAATTTATTTATGTGTTTTTATAATATTATTATTTTTTATAGAAATAGGTGTGGATACTTAAACAATCAAAAATATCTAGAATTAAAAGGTCAGTAATCAATTATAAAAAGTAAGAATATAATGTGGAATGCTAAAATTGGTACCTACAAAATCATAGATACCAAATACCTGTATTTACTATTTCGGTCGCGATTGCGGTAGAATACTTGACTGTGTGGTACCTCTCCTATGTCAAAAATTTTCTCGCCCAAATCACCACATTTCAAAATCTCTTCACACAACATAGAAAAAATGTCTTGTCAGTACAATGTCAGTTTCACTATGTCCGCATTCCATAGCATATCCATTGATATCAGTTTATTTAAACCTCCCACAGAACCCAATATATAAAACAGTATATATACGTTGATTAAATAGCTAAGTCATATCTTCATTTTAAGGAGTTTGTATTATTATTTAATACTTAATTTTAAGCATTTTTTTATGTACTTAATAATCACTTTATAGTAATTTAATATTTGTCTACTTTGTCTTGTGTTCAAAATCGAATAAATCAAACAATTTAATTTAATATAAATATACTGACAATGTTTAATAAACTTAAAAATACTTGTCATTTAAAATTTAGGGGACCTGATAACGCAACATAAATATTCCATTTCCCACCTCTTAACCTTAAATTATATTTGGACTAGTTTAATTTTAAGTACCTAAGTCACTTTAAAAATAATTTCAAACTTGAATATTTTATTTTCAGCACTCAATGATATAAATAATTTTGTAATCATGTCCATAATTTTAGTACAGCTAATATATCATATATTTATAAATAATGGCTTTCTTTACGGACTATTAGTTTATAATGTTGTGTTTGCGTAATTTGCAGTGAAAATTAATATTATGTACCTTCTTGTATGAATTTAAGCTATAAATAAAAATGAGTTTTGTATTGCGTTTATTTATTAGCACTGTAGACGAACGACTAACTCAAGTTATTAAAACATATCGATGTCCATCATATTCTATATATTATAACTATATTATATAAAAAAAAAAACGAATCTTGCGAGTTGTGTTTGACAATTAATACTTAAAAATATATATATTTAAGTATATACTTTAAGATGAAATAACAGAAAGCGCAACAGTATAAACTTTGCAATAAAAACGGCCATTATTGATTTATTCGAATAATTTTTGTATTAATCCTTGCAAACTTTTGCAATTCGATGCAACACAATAAAATAAATGTTATTTTCACAACATCTAAACTTTGATCTAAACACATACTACAAGTAATGGCTCGAATTGAATGGAATGTATAAATAACATTGAAATTTTCAAATTTTGATTATTTTTTTTTATTTTCCATTACTTTTTCATACAGAGACCATAGTTTTTAATTTTTAATGGAATGCGAATAAAACCTCTTTGGTTTAAGATTTTTATATTTGTTCAAAGATGTACAGGTGCTCATATTTTTTGCAAATTTTGGTGAGATCGCGTTGTCATCCAATGAATGCAGGTTTCAGTCTAGTACTAATTATTTTTCAGTGTGGGATACACTAAAAATGTTTAATTTTAGTTTTTTTGTCTATTCGACTTAAAATTCTATATTTACCGGTATAAGGTTGAGTTAAAGTTCTTTCTAATTGACCACAGCAACACACAGCACACACACGGCAACACGTGTGAGAATTTTTAAAATTTCGGTTGTGCAAAAAATTGTTTTTGACTCATATCGCTTCTAGGTATTGCTAAAATATTTCTGGAGATTTATGGTTTTGTCAACTTAAAAAATCACCAAAAGCCATGATGCCATTTCAATGAAGTTCTTTCGCTGCAGTGCGGCTCCAGCGGAGGTATTCGAGCAAACAATCATAGCAAAAAGGGCATCGACGAAAGGGAATGACAGTATAGTAGCAGTTTGTAGGTTATGCTTACCTACAATGCTCAATAGCTTCGATCGTTTCCTCCGTCCAGATTATTAATCTTTTATGTATTTTTCTTACTATATTTAATAAAAACTTTCAATTTTGATTGCATATTTGCAGCACCTGAGAGAAGTCGCCTATAGAAATGAATCATCACTAAGAAACGTCTTAGTTCTTCAACTGTAGATAGAGGCTTTTACTCGATTTTTTTAATGTTCTGATTATAGATCCGTATAATTCTTAATAAAGTTAATAATGTTATAACATTATTAAGTAAAATATCTATAAAAAAATATTTTCAAATTTCTAAAAAAATATAATTACAACCCGCATTATTTAGCTTTATATCATTTATAAACGCTGTACGTTGACGACATTTTACTCGAAGTGTTTAAACCTGTATAATATATAGCCCAACAATGTGTAAATTTAATGTATCGATTTGTTTTTAATTTTATATTATTATATTACTTTTTAACTGAAATTACTGTGTTACACGCAAATTTACTAACGTGTTAATTAATTCGCTTATAATCTAAGTGCAGTGTATAATAGATAACAGTCGCCGTATTCCGGCAGTTTAACTAGTAGTTTGATGAATTTGTATGATTTTATTAATATAAATAAAAAAAGGCTTAATAAATATCTTATATTTATGTAGAAAGTATTTCATTTCTAAAAATAAAAAAATAATTAAGTACATATTTACTTTAAAAAATATATCACAAAATAAATACTGACGGCCTCGTAAATCGCTTCAAAGTTTCTTCAGGATTACTTTCGAATTAATATTTTTGCTTTTTAACTACTGTATTATTCTTTACAGTAGTAGTACTTACTATAGTGAGGAAAATAAAATATATGCCGAATAATAATAATACGTAAGTCGTGAGTTATTAAAATTAGAAATTGTTACCATTAGTATTGATTATTATTAGTATTTTAAAGTTGGAACTATAAATATGCAAATAAGCCGAAAATTCGTGAGGAAAGGTTTGGATAAACGAGCGATTTCTAGAAATTGCGAAATGAAATTTTAAGCGGCCTACGGTTTGAGTTTTTAGAAGCAGATTCTTTCAAAAGAACAAGCAAACCGTCGTGACGACCGATGGCTTAGATGGGGTAAACCTCCCTACGTATCTTTTCCTCTCGTCAGTAAACATCAAAACAGAGCCGAATGAAGTGCATCGAGTAAACGTGAGTGTACAAACAATAAGAGACTTGAGGAAACAGCAATCGCCCCTATTCAGTTAGCCTATTTCACCCACAAAAGTAAATACAAATAAACAACTTCATAATATTATTGATGCATTGTATCTATATTTAGTCCAATCGAAGGAATAAAGATAAACAAACCTTCGATTTACTTATGCCACGCATTTTACGAGTCATTATTTTACCGTTTATTTCAATCTTCTGGCATGAATCTTACTCTCCTGGATGTACTGTCTAATTTTATAGTATATTAACTCATCGAAGTTACATGGAAATTTATTATTTGCGGTATTTATAAATGAATAGCTGTAGGGATATGCTTAAATATTGGATTCAATTTGTCACCATTATCGCGAAAGAACGTGAATGGTTAAAATTATGTATGTAGATATCAAGCTTAAATTAAAACAAAAACATTATGTGAAGAGTTTATTTTTGGCCCATTTTTTTAACAAAAATATATTTATGATATTACAAACATTTTTGCACATGACGTAGAGCATGTGTAATCTTTCCATTTCCACATTTCTCGTAAATTCACTATGCATTGAAACAAACGTGGAAAAATCAATATCTTGGATGAAATGCAAAGGTTAGCTTGAAATTTTGTTGAATGTAAATTTAAGACTGAAAAGTTTTAAAGAACATTTCTATAATGTAATGTAAACAATATCAAAACAATTTTAGTTAACTTGTTAATGACATTTTAAATCAATTGATGTGCTCAATAAAAAATAGGATTTACTTTACGATATATTCTTGTATAGTTTTTAGGTTTTAAGTTCATGATTTATTGTTTGAAATAGATTTTTATAAAAATATCTATGATATGCTGCCTTTTCAACTTGGCAAACAGATGAGACGTCTAAAATGTAAGTTATTCCATTCTTAAGACAATCCAAAACACTAATATTTTTGTACTAATCGAATATCACTGTTAAGAATAAGACGATTTATATTAACTATAGCACATTTGTCACTTCGCTTTTAATAGAAATTAACTACTTTACCCCAATTAATTTAAAGAGTAATCGGAAGACAAAATTAAGATAAAACATCTCATCTCATTACCATATTTGTATAACCTGGTGATGAATTTGATATCACAGTTACAGATATTTTAACAATCTTGACACATCTCTCTTTAACAATTGCTTTGTTTTTAAAATCAAAATCTGGTAAATATTTATAAGATTAAAACAAGGCAATACAGAGAAATATTTGAGATAAATTAAACAATGATGTCAAACAATGGCAGTAAACAATTAATGTGTTTATAGAACATATTTTTTTTATAAATATAATATGCATTTAGGTTTACCTTGACTGTGACCAATTATATAACTCTTCACGAGACATCCCAAATTTTTAAACCCCGAGAGCTCATCATCTTTAAATTTAATTGAACACAAATGGCTCTCATAATAATCCCTCAAGAAGCAGAGCAATATTCATAATGCAAGCCGTTAAACATGATGAATGTATTCCCCTGCTTTGTTAGTTTGTCACAAGTGAACATTTCAATTGTAATCTTTGATTTGAGAAAAAGGCTGTCAGTAGTAGGCAGACTATTGTTGTTCTTTCTAATATAATCTCCCTCATGCCAATATAATCTTTTGAAAATTACTGTTCAACCCGTTCTGTAGATCAAGACCTTACATTTTTTTCTTTTTACATTGTGACCATTACCGCTTAAAATTAACAATAAAATATAAGAACGGCAAAATCAAGTTAATGCAACAATGACCCTATCTCCAAATAAATAATCACATCACAGGTAATTCTAGTTCTTTTTTGTGACTTTAAACTTATTTAAAATCTTGTGTCAATTTGTTGCTTTAACCTGATTTCAGATAGGAACGGCTCGAAGTAAATGCATTGTTTCAAGCGGCCAGAAACAACATCCATGACGCTGATATATTCAATGAATAATTTTTCGATATGTTTTATTTGAGCTAGTCTTGTTACCTACCCATACGCGGCTAAATATTAAATGTTAATTTATGTGAAGTTTCAAATTAAATTTGCGCTAGCTCAAATTTTCTACATAAATATGGGTAGGTAGAGTTGCACAAGTTAAAAGTCTACCACAATTTATGTTTTGATCACTGACAAATTTAGATAGACTCTCACAAAGTAGGATAATCAGATAAATATTTTACTTTTTAACAATCGCAGGAAACCGCGCACAGAATCCAATATGGACAAAGAGCGCAAGGTGCCTTTCGTAAGTTCCGATGTTTATTATATACACTTTTAAAAAATTAACCTTTTCTAGGTTCAAGTCTTATTTCACGATAAACTATATACACGCACATATCGTTACAATAAATTCATTACACTTTTTACAAATAAGTTTTTTGTTTTTGTAATTTTATCCTAATTCCTTTCACCAGTCAGTAAGTCCAGGAGGCGAAGGGGCCGGCGGCGTTACTTGCCGACGTCGTCCTCGTCCGCGCGCGCCACGTACAGCGCCGGGTCGATGACCTTCGGGATCGGCTTGATCTCCGTGCCCAGCTCCTGCTCGATGCGGTGCAGTGCGAACCGGTCGTCGTACGTGATCAGGTTGATCGCTATTCCGAGGTGGCCGAACCGTCCCGAGCGGCCGATGCGGTGCAGGTAGGTCTCCGCCATGCGCGGGAAGTCGAAGTTGATGACCACGTTGACCGCCTGCACGTCTATCCCTCTGGTGAACAGATCGGAGCACACCAAGTTGCGACAGAGGCCCGCGCGGAAATCGTGGAACACTCGATTACGATGCGCCTGAGCCATGCGCGCGTGGATGTAATAGCAGCAGTAACCCAATTCGGTTATTTTCTTTGCGAGCAACTCCACGCGTTGTGTTGAATTGCAAAATATAATGGACTGGTTTATTTGCAGCTGTAAAAATACAACACACAAAACTTTTATCATATATAGTAAATGACAAAACATATATATTTTAATTGTGGTAATTCAGACCTATTAACTCTGAACTTTACAGTTAAGGTTATTTATTATTTATAAATAAGGACCAAAGTTGAACATAGGATAGATATAGGACAGGTGATATTTTATGTACTTGATACACACAATATAAAACTTTATCTAAAATTGCGTTTCAATTGTTGTCCAACCTCAACCTAAACAGTACTATAATAAGCAACTTTCAATGTTATTTGTTTATATTTTTATACATTGAAAATATCTATACAAATTATCTGAAAATTCTATTAAAAAAATTTTGGTTTATGACTATACATTAAAAAAAAACTAATAAAAAAATTAATATTTCTTATTATTATTCTTATAAAATATGTCTTTTTATTGTAGAGCTGAATGTTTATTATATACATTTATTTGCCCTTTGTTGACTATTATTGTTATAGAAATATTTATAAAAATGTATAAAATGATTATTCAATATTTTCATTTACTTGTATAATATTATTAACCCAAATTCAATTCAGATAAGTTAATATTTATTTTGTTTTGTCAGAGAACAGTATTAAATGAAACTTTGTTGTTGTTACAATATTGTTATCAAAAGTTCAAAAATAACCTAATTTATGTTAACAAAAATAATTTATTGACGAGATAAGAAATAAGTGTATTACAGGCCTGTTGTCCATTAAATGGACGACCAAACCATAATAACATAATATCTTCTTGATTGATTTTGTATTTTTATTTATTGGTAAACAGCTATCCTGCTCTATGTTTTAAATCTCGATCATTTCAATTTACTCATGAGCATTAATAAAATAGCCAAAGTTTTTAGATCCTAATAACCTTGTAATGCTGAAGGCACATATACATGCACATCTCTTGTTTAATCTTAAATTTATGCAGACCATTAACATTAGTGAAATATCAATAATTTCCATGTTAAGAAGCTATTTTCAACTTGTATAATTATTAAAAACATTTATTGATTATTTACACATATGCTATAAAACAAATAACAAGTTAAATATAAAGAATGCATTTAACACTTGACATTCCTTGCAGACCACGCTTAGAAAAACAAGGTAAGCAGAAAATGCACTTTTTGGTCATTCTCATGCACAAAAATTTATTGTCTGTATCTCATAATATCAGATTTTCATGTAGGATAAATATGATTTCATTGTTTATAATTAATACACCTATTTAATTTATTTGTTGACAATAACTTAAGTCTTTTCTGGTAATATTAAATTTGATTAAATCTTATAAAATGTCTAACACTTTATTATTTTGATTTTTATGTGTTGTTTTAAATAGGTAATTAAGTCAATGAATGATAAATTTTGGTAATGTGTAAAAAAATATGTACAACAAAATCCTTTACTAATTAATAACAACAAAGATGGCTGAGGAAATTTAGATTTAAATGGACGTAACGTTTCCCTCATCTCTGAAGCTGAACTAAGGGAGGATATTATTAACTATAACCTAAACTTTAAAGATTGATTGAAAAACAAGTGAATTAAGGAAGACAGGAATGGGACCGACCGACCGAAAAGACAATAATAATGCAATTACACAGAATTGTTCAGTTGCATGCAGAGTGAAAAGAAGACAGCGTCATAAATGAGGTCTAGTTATGGTAAGCTCAATAAAAAATACAAGAGCAAAAGCTCCAGCCTAATTATTTAGAGAAGCATAGTGTATAAATCATGGTATCACTTAAGCCCACTACAAATAACTAAGCAATTAAGAACATCATAAAGCAAAACATCATTGTAAAAATCAAATGAACACTTTTTTTCAATACAGGAGAATATTACCTTTCTTTTGTGAACATTGAGATATGTAAAAAGGTTTTTATTACAAATTAGTAAAAAATTTGGTCATGTAAGTTGTCACATTCAGAAAAGAACATTTTTTTTAATAAATTTTTTTTTTTTTTAATACTACAACATGCTGCATTATATATTTTTAATTTATATACTTTCTTTCCTATTTCAACTGTCAAAAATTCAAAATAATTTAATGGAGACTTTATAAAACTATATTGTGTTATAATTGTACAAAGGGCAGAAGTATAGATATATAGACATTTTTACTATAAAACTTTCGAAAGACATGTTAATTCCACTTGGTAAAATAGTTAATGAATAATTATCATAATAAAAATTTTGAATAGTTGGGCAGCCATACCTTTGAAAACAGTGTATTTAAACAGTGCACTTTCTGTCTCTCTTGCACAAATGCATAGTACTGTGTTACACCTTTCAATGTTAATTCCTCCATGAGATTAATCTCATATGGCTCCTTTAAATGTTTCTCCATAAACTGTTTAACACTCAGCGGGAAAGTTGCTGAGAATAACAATATTTGACGTTCTTTTGGTAGTCTAAAAAATTTTACAAACAAATTAATACATTTATAAGAAACAGATAATAAGTAATTTGCAAGAAAAATATTAAATAGTTTACCTTGAAATAACTGTATCCAGCATGCCCTTGAAGTCCTGAGAAAGAAGTTTATCTGCCTCATCAAGAACCAACATCCTGCAGTTTTCCATCTTTGCAACTTGCTTATCCATGAGATCAATCATACGCCCTGGTGTGGCAATTATTACTTGAACTGAAAGAAATCACAAAAATTACACATTTGTTAACAAATTAAGACTATTCCTATTATAGAATTAGTAAAGACCAATAAACAATTTCACATTTAAGAATGCATTGACATGACAATTATCATTGGTCAAGATCTTGAATAATCTTTGGTATTCATTAAAGGCTCATAAAAAATACACCTTAATTGATGACAATGTTTATATATAACCATTGTAATTAAAACTCAAGTGAATAAGTGGAATATTGTTGTTTTATAAATAAATATCTATTAATCAAGAACTGTTTGCAGTGCATAATTGTTAGAGCAAATAGCAGGTAAATAAATAGCATAGCATAAATAGCATTATTACCATTTTGGTAAATGCGCATTATGTCATCTCGCAGGTTTGTTCCTCCCGTGGTTACCATTACACGAATGTCTGTGTGTTTTGCTAGCTCAATGCATATTTGTGATGTTTGTAGAGCCAATTCTCTTGTAGGTACCACGACTAAGGCTTGTATAGTATCTTTTTTTGGATCAACCTACAATCAAGACACAACAATCAAGAAACAAATCAAATTAAAATCATATTTAAAAAAAACAGGTCATAATCAGAACTGTTTTTTCTCACTTATCAACAAGTGAAGGGGAATCCAAAAGTATCATCATTCATAAAAGAGACATGTTTGATTCAGGTTTGAAAAATAAGAAACAAATTTTTACCTGTTCTAAAACTGGAATACAATATGCCCCTGTTTTACCAGTGCCGTTCTTGGCCCTCGCTAATACATCTTTACCACTAAGTGCGATGGGAATTGAAGCCTCTTGAATAGGAGATGGTTTCTCCCAACCTTTTTCAAAAATGCCCATCAGTATTTCCCTTTTAAGACAAAATTCTTCAAACTCATTTCCTCTTGTGTCTGTCACATCCTGTTGGAACAATTATTAAATAATTTAATCATATAACTTTAATAAAACTTAACATAAAATTTTGTTTTTTTAAGATGAGGGTACTTTGTAAACTTACACTGGTTTTGATTCTTCTGTCTTTAGGCGGTAGTTTTAATTTTGATTTCCACCCAATATCTTCCACAGTTTTATCAACATCTCTGTAATATTTGTTAAAGAATGTTAGAGAAAGTCGGGTGTACAAAACAAAGAAAAAAAAATATTTTTCATCCTACCCTTTCTGACTGCTCATGTTTCCGACGTGATTACTTGAACTAATTCTATTTTCGGTCATCATTTTACCAAATAAGCCCTCTATGGGTGACTAAAATTAGAAACTTATCAAATCTTTATTCGAGTCCAACACTAAACAAATTTCACGATAAGTCACTTTTAAATACATATGCTACTTTAGAAGTTTATCACGTTAACCAACTTAGTCCGGAAATATCTGTAACAAACAAAAAACAAATTACACAGATTTACCAACTAAGTGCGGAAATATTTGCAACAAACAGTAAGCAAATTACAAAATTCATTCAAAGTACGCTTCCATCAAAGACATTTGAGACGCGTCAACAAGCAATGTATACCATAAACTTATACGACATAATATACGTTTACTAAACTGGAGCTAATATATATGAAAACAATAATAAAAATGTACATAACTAAAACTTGAGTCTTTAAAATAATGTTACGTTTCTTAATTACCAAAACTATTTAATCGAGATTGGCAATCGATCAAGAAGATTTGCTACGATGAATTTTACAAAAGAACTTCTATATTTAATATGGCCGCCATATAAACTATTAAAGAGAAACAGTTAAATTAAGGTGAAAATTTTTGCACCATATATTTAGTTTGAGTTATAGAAACTTTTATGGCGAATATTTAATAGTAAAATATCATTAAGAAAACAAAAATCACCTTGATAAAACTTTAAAAAAGACGACGACACTCGATACTCGAAGACGACATCACAAAGTAAGCAAGCAGATGTGTTGCTATATCTTAAAACCAAACAATCATAGATATTTTAAAACTTTTATTGTACCCACTACGAAATATTTTTAATTATAGTTTACCACACATTAACTAATTAATAATTTAATAATGAGTCTGAGATTTGTCTTCGAGTTTAACTAAAAAATATATATAAAAGAAAACATTAGCATATGTTTACATCTACTATGAATGTTGTTTATGTTTATAGTTGTTTACTTTTATTTTAATAAATATGCCAATTAAAGCCTTAAATATTGTTTTATTGTTGTCTTTATTCATTTGGATTGCTAGAACTCTCAATTCAAACTTAAAGGACTAATGACCTGCTATTATGGATTGAGATTTGAATAATAATTACAATAACATCGATCAACTACTTGTTGTTATCACATTACGCCTTTTCCTTTTTTTATTGATCATTATCACTATCATTATCGATAATTACGAAAGGGGTAAGCAAAATGGAGGGATCATAAGGACTATGCTTAAACTGTGATTATCTGAAAGGAATTAACATGTTGTTTTGCAATTTAAATAAGACTTGTATTTATTTATAATTCATTAAACGTGCTGCAATCTTTACAGTAAGAATTAATTTTATATTTAATCATACATTTGTTCCTATTGGTGCATAACTTTTTTTAAATACTTATACTAAAGTTGTTTTATGACATTTTGATTCACATCGTGTGGCTAAATTATAATAATAACTTATACGTGCAAACATCCATTATCTCAAGAATCGGTTCATTTCTCATTGTATCTGTTGAGTGTTGACCATTATACTCTGTAGATCTGTAATATTTAGTCTCTATGGTTGATGAATGTCCTGTCAAAAACCAAAATTTAGTTAATTTTAATTATTATTGATTTAATTTTATATTTTACAGACACACAATAATGTTCTTGTTGATCGATATACATTAAATTTATACTTTAGTTTTAAATTATATTTACCAGTAGTGTATGTAGTAGATTTATAACAATTGTAATTGTAATTATTCAACATGTAAGTAAATCGTATACATGTAACAATTCTAAATATTATAATTATTAATGGATTAAACAATTGTCAAATATATACTGTGTATTTCTTGTATCATTTAAGGACTACATACTGGAAATCGCAGGATCGTAAATATTGCGAATTTTGCAAGTGCTGGTTTGCAGACAATAAAGTTGTAAGTATTTTTTCCGTACACAAGTCCTCGTTAATTGTTGGTAACAATATATAAAAACATTTTTTTTTAGTCTATATCATTCCATGAAAATGGTAAGAAGCACAAAGAAAGTGTTAAGAAGCATATTAATCAACTTAGTAAAAGAAGTGCTAAGGAATTTAAACAGAAGGAGAAAATCGAAGATGATATTAAAAAAATGGAAGCGGCCGCGATGACTGCCTACTTGAAAGACATACAGAATAATGCTGACCTAACTTCACAAGTAAATATTGATTATATTCAATTATCCCTCTTGAATAATTATATTTATGGGTTACTAGTGTGATTACAAAGCAAAATACCATTGTTGACAATAATTTAGTGTAATTAGAATGTGAATACAATTAACAAATGTATATATATAGTTTCACTTCAGATAATATTATTTTATCTTATAGAGCATCAATGAAATGTTGGAAGTAAGTGGAAACAATAGTAAAGATATTGTGGTATCCAGTAGCATTAGCAAAACAGAACCACCATTATGGAAAGAAGTTAAAAATGAAGGCAAAGACGGCAGTTACTTCTGGAACATGGAGACAAATGGTAAAATCTGTAAACATTTTATAAATATGACAAAGATGATTCCATAAAAACCTGCATTCATTTTAAAAAAAGTAAAATTATAATAAAAGAATATGACAAGTTAATATAATTAGTTGCCCGTATGCTGTTTTTTTGTATCACTTTGTTCAGTGCATAATAAAGATTTCACAAAATGTCCAATTATCGCCCTATATAAATAGCTGACAGTCTTCTACTCTGCTGAAAGTACACTAAGCTCCACAAACTAACTAAAATAAACAAGTAAAGTAATCATAACTGACACACAAAACTTACCACTTTGATATTATTTACTAGGTTTCATATTGTCATTTATATTTTTAATTGAAATAAATCATATACTCTGTGTCGTATAATTGCACATTTTTATTCCAGAGACAACCTGGGACCCTCCTGATAATTATATATCATTGGCGCAGCAGGAAGAAAAAGAGAAGGAGACACAAAAGCGTGAAAAGAGAATAAAGTAATAATTATTGTTTAAGTTAATGTTTGATTATAAAGCTCTAAGGTGAAGGAATATCAATAAGAGTGATATGAAAAAAAAATACAGATGAATTGATAACCTTAGTAAAGTAGTAAAATAGTAAATAGTTATAACTGTTATAATCTCTAAATAATGAATAATTGATATTATAATTTCTAACATTCGCAGCTAAAACAATAGCATTCAGACCATTTAATAAAAAAATAATAATAATAGACAAAGAAAAAATACTATTGATATTCTTAAACTGATTCTTTTGATGTGAAGTATTTTTTGGTGTAATGCCTTTATACTTTGTATAAAATATTTTCCTCAGGAAACAGAAGCAAAAAGAAGCTATAATGGAAGTTAAAGCTCATATGTCAAGAGAAAGTATGAGAGAGTTAGCTGTTGATAAAGACAAGCCACCGCCAACTCGAACTTTCCATTATGGTCCCGCACCTATCAGTAAACCTTATGGGTCTTGGAAACCGATTGTGAAAGAGTGAGTAAATTATAATATTTGATTTAAACAAAAATACAGCTTGTTGAGAACAATCAATAAATTATACAAACATAATTTTAATTAGATTAAACCTAGTGATGTTACTGTAAACATTTATATAGCCAAATCCAATCGAATTAGACATAAAGATAAAAAAATTGAGATTTACGTATTTCGTATGATTTTCTAATAACTTGGCTTTGGTATAATATATCTTTATTTATAATACAATACTAAAACACTACTTATCCACATTAATTTTACTTCCAAAATGATTACAGTTTCATCAACGTTTGTAACACCATTTTATTAGGAGATAAATACAGCTCTCGACCAATGACATCGCTTCAATTTGCTTTTAAATGTTGGTTTTTTTTTAAATACATGGCTTTTATTTGTGCCAAAAGAGCACAGACTATTTCGCCAATGTCACGTGCGATGGAGAAGACACGGTGGAGATTGAACGGTGCGGTCGAGATTGCAGGCTTAAATTAATTTTAAGGGCACAATAGTAGTAGACTCTCTGTTAAACCATAACCTAAAACAATACAATAATTTATAAATAATGAGATAAACATATAACAATATTATTAAGACAACAAATAAGAACGATCACAAAAATATTTACAATTTTATTATATTATTATTAAATCTTACATGTTATTGCCCTGGCTTACTCAACCTTCGCCCTTTTTTTTTTCTCGCTGGAAAAACGTCTTACGCGCTTCCCCCACGTGATGGAAAGTGGGAGGGGGTGTGTGGGACTCCCCGGAGCCCTGAACGCCGAGTGCGCCCAAGCACACCGGGTTTACCCACTAAAAAACCAGCGGTACCCTCTCCGTCTTTCAGCGGACGCCACGGGATCGCTTACTTATCAACATGAATGATCTATAATTGTAAAGAAATAAATGGTGTTTGATATTAGAACTTTGGATGTTTAACTGTAGTGGATGTAGTATTTGAAATGGAAAAATGCTGTAATATAAATAAACAAGTATGATTCTATAACTATATTACCTGTTTGTAACAGTACTGTTGTGTTGAGGTTTGAAGGGTGAGCGAGCCAGTGTAACTACAGGCACAAGGGATATAACATCTTAGATTCGAAGGTTGGTGGCGCAATGGCGAGCACCATTGTCGCCTACGGGTGGTGGTGACCACTTACCATCAGATGGCCATTAGCTCGTCCGCCAAATAAATGCATTTCTTTTATTTTACAAAATCCTTGTTTTCAGACCAGAGGTGAAAATCGACTTGCAATTACCAAAATCGCAAAAGGAAGTTATTCCGCCACCCGTAGTGATGGAACCAGAGATAATACAATTCAAGGAGAAGCGCGTAGAGTCTCTGGGTGAGGGTCCAGTTGAATTTAAGAAAAGGAAATTAAATAAGCGCAATGCGAGACAAAAATTAGACGACGATTAAAACAATATATGATTTAAATAATTGTTTTTTATTTTAATTGATATAACATGTAAATTAATTGTACATACATATATTTAACAGTTATACCAACGAGGAACTAAATATATTGTCATCAGCTTAAAATATTGTATTGCACAATAAAAGCTTATGACCCTTGAAAAGTACCTGGAGTTATGTATTCAAACTCATAATTATAACTAGTTAAACTGACCAAAGGAATTATAATAATAGGTATAATATTTCAATAATTTGCTAAACTATATCATTTTGATAATAAATGTAAAAACGATATAACTTCTAAAATAACCAACTTGTTAGTGTATTATTATGGCTACTATGTTTTATAAGTCTTGTGTAATTTCAGTAGTTCGGGATGGCCAAAATAATATAACAGTTCTACAATGATGCTTCAACATCTCTATCTTTTGTTAGAATGCCACGCTATCGTTCAATTGTTTTCTAATGACAGTATAATCATATTTAAAATAAGAAATAATGTTACATGCCAGTATTAAATTCTATGCTATATAAAATAGTATTAATTGCAGTTTTACAAATTATTGGTCAATTAATTACAATAATATTTGTATAATAAAGTAAATTCAATATCCCCTGCTATATTCATAATATGCAATAATAATGTGATATAAATTATGATATAGAATCAAATGTCATAACACCGTATTGAAGGCTAGGGTTACTCTGTAACACTTGCTAAGTACGACACAACTTAGATGTAGCATCGGCTAGCAAATTCCATATTTAAATAACGCGCGAAAACGTTACTTGGACAATATGGCGCTGCAGTGGGGTCGGTGACGTCACTGCTTTATTTTAATCTGTATTACATATAGTAGAAAAGCAAGGTTTACAAGAAAGTGAATTCATTATAATCCCGGCCAATCAGGAGCGTTTTGTGTCACGTGACAAACGTTTGAAAGAATGCATTTTTTTTATTGATTATTGAATAAATTAAGTATTATTTTCAAGTTTCGTTAGAATATAACCATTTTTAAACTCATAATATACACTGATTACAATAATTTACAATTTATTTTTCGCATTGTCAAATAGCCTATTCAATAAAACCGATTACTGCCGATTTACGCAAGCAATGGGCTTCTTCTCTATCGCGCCATTCGACGCTATTCGAAGCTATAGATTCTCGCGTCAGTTCAACCCGAGAAAACAAATCGACTTGTCAAATTGACGAATATATTAGGTCACAATTACAACTTATTACGTTTGTGTAAAGATCATATTCACATAAGAAATAAATATATATAATTTGAGATGTGATCGGTTTTACGAATTTTGTCGATGCTACATCTAAGTTGTGTCGTCCTCGTATATTCGTCTCAGCATTTTAAATAAAAGAATTTATTAAAAACGATAATATTTAAAAAATATCTTTGTAATAGAACAAGAAAGTTAATTTTACGTTACTAAGAAAGTATGTTGAAAGCTGAATACATATTATTCAAAATAATAAAAAAAGGAAAAAATCAACTAGAGTATTTGGTATCACACTGCAATCATAAAATATTTAAAAACAACTGAAATGGTAAAAAATTGTAAGAAAACTTGTATAAGTGCTCATGTAGGTTTTACTTTTTTTGGCATCGGTAGGCAGACGATCTACTTAACTGATGACAAGTAGTCTACACTACCTATAGACATTAGCCGCCGCGCCGTATTGAACATTATTTACAAAACCAATGCACCAACAATCTTGGGAAAATTCGTAAAATAATATAATTTATTAGGAAGTCAAAGTCAATAATTTTGTTCAATTAAGACCTGATTACACTTGCTTCATGATGTCAAAAATCTACCGCGGGTTCCGATTTTAACACTTTGACAATGTCAAGAAACGGCGAAAGAAACTCAGCGAGATATATTTAATCGATGTTACTTTTAACATGAGATTTATTTTAAATTTAACCTATCAAATCAAAATAAACGTTTTTCAAGTAGGCTTTTACACGCACTTTTGAATCGTCATTTAACAATTAAGTGAAGCTGCCACCGGTTCGGAAAGTAGATTCTACCGAGAAGAACCGGCAAGAAACTCAGTAGTTACTCTTTTTCAACATTTAAAAAAATACAATCATATTAGTATGTATTGAGAAGTTAGTATTAAGCAATGTTGAAACATTGCCTTTAGTCATTTAATTTTTATCAGGTATAGTAAGTACGACATAAAAATGAATTTTATTTTATTTTATTTGATTATTTATAGTACGACACAACTAAGATGTAGCATCAGCAAATTCAGTAAAACCGATTACTGCCTATTTACACAACCAATAGAAATAGCTCCCTATCGCGCCATTCGACAATATTCGTCGCCTTAGATTATCGCGTCAGTTCAACCCGAGAAAGGAAGTGCATATAAATCGACGAACATATTAGATGATATGACATTACAAGTTATTACTTTTGTGTAAAGATCATGTTCACATAAGGAATTAATGTTGGTAATTTACGATAGTGTGATTAATTCGGATGTGATCGGTTTTACGAATTTTGCCGATGTGACAACTAAGTTGTGTCTTACTATACTTTAAAAAACAACTGTACTTGGGTTTAGACTCTTTTGTAAAAGAGTCTATTGCAAAAAATATGAAATGAAGATTTCAGATATTTGTTTCATTTAATATATTTCAAATCAAAAATTCATCATTTCCAAAATGTCTATATTTGAGTGTTAAAACAATTATATCTACTTACATTTTATAGAGCCGAGACGACCCAGTGGTAAGCATGCGTGCATCTTAACCGATAATTGCGGGTTCAAAACTATGCAAACTTTCTGTCCGTTGGTCTCTCACGAGCAAACTTTGGTATGAAGCAAACTACAAGTTCTAGAAAGGATATAAACTATTTTTTTTCCTAACACATGTCAATCAACCCCCTAAAACCCGTGCAAAGCCACGGGCGATAACTAATTTGTATGAATTCATGTAAATATCAAACACTATTTTACCCGTAAGAATGTGTTATGGGTTATTTCTGAAAGCACTGCATAAACGAACTGCTGTTGTACTGCATTATTTTTTTCACATTTTGAAACTCTTTCTATAACAACAACAACAACAGTCTGTAAATTCCCACTGCTGGGCTTTAGCCCTTCTTTAGGCCTCCTCTCCCTTTGAGGAGAAGGTTTGGAACATATTCCACCACGCTGATCCAATGCGGGTTGGTGGAATGCACATGTGGCAGAATTTCTATGAAATTTGTCACATGCAGGTTTCCTCACGATGTTTTACTTCACCGCATGAAACAGCGGTGCTTGCCTGGCCTGCCTGCACGCGTTCTAACCACTAGGCCATCTCGACTCTTTCTATAAATTAATATTGAAACAAAACGCCCTAATTACCATGCCATGCTTACGCTTACGCAAAGACCGTAAAGAAAATGAGTTTCTCAATTCAAAAGTATTTTGTATTATAGTTTCCTCAGAAACAGGTAACACTCATTTATTAGGTACCTACTTTAAGTTATCTTAAATCAAAAAACCTTATTATCTTTAATTTATTATACCTATACTCATAATTAAGTTGCCGTTTATTTACCAGTGTCCTTAAAAGAAAATATTTTTTTGTAGAATTTGCCTATCCTACAGCAATTTGAGGGCGAAAATTGATAATAAAATAACTCAAGAAATTACGAGCACCGTAAAATTTACGACTACTGCGATTGACAATCGATTTTAATATTTACTCGAAGTTCTTATATTTATACACATACCTACTTACTGTGTAGGTATATCCAAATTTTATATTTATTTCAGTGATTGATTACGATTCGTATATATTTATAATGGTTTTATTTTCTATACAATCGACAATAAATACCATATAAAATATATACAGGATAAATTATCTAACAGCATCACGACGCTTTATATCGATTGGCTTGAATATAGAAGCTACGCTTATTCACGCATTGCGTATGCACAAGCTTAAATAATAACAGAAAATGAGAAGCGGCATTTGGAATAAGTACTCATTAGGTGCTGCAATATGTTGACACTAACAGCAGTCTACATCGCAGAAACATCTGAAAGAAAAATAACATCTATAATTTGCTACCTCTTCATTGGTAGTGACGTAATCGTCAAGGGTGTAGCTACTGAGTAATAAAACTTGCCAAACTACAAATAAAGATTATATAATTCCAGTAATACATAACATATGTCTAACACTGAAAGTTATACATTACAGTGGGTGTTATAATAGACCTAATAAAAATTGAATTTTAATTAAAGTTTCAGTGATAATAAAAATTTAAAAATGATTACTTTTTCTGCTAAGACATAGGTATTAAGTATAGCCCTAAGTATTAATTATTCTATCTTCAAAACTTTTAAGTAACATTGAAGGTTTTAGGTACATCGGTAGGCTTAAATGAACGCATACTTAATTGGCCTCAATTAACGGGACGTGTGTAGAAATTCATTATCGTATTAGGATGTGTCAGTTAATATAACTATACCATTTGAATGATAGCAGAGGTTATTTGTTTGTCATGAAGTGAAATATCTGGGAGATTGTGTAATGAACACATGCTTATGTAATCCAATTATTTCATCAGCAAAAATATTGGACTTTTTACACACTATACTTACATTGCTGGTTCTCAAACTTAAATATATTTAATTTATATTAGTACATAAAAAAATTAAAAAAGAAACCCGCTCCCAACATTGTAATTAACCTACCCTTGTAGGACTTCGCACTCACAAAATTGGCGGCGAGCGTTTAAAATAATTCAAAGCTTCTTAGTTGTCAGAATTTTGATCTATTACATGCCTGCGGCATCGTCGTCCTGTTTGATAAGATATTTAACATGTTGAAAGTATGTTGAGTTTTACTTAGCTATATACTGAGTTATAAAAAAATACTACAATATAATATCAAATATTTCATAGTTAGCTTACCGTCTCGACACCAAGTTATTTTCAAACCGTTGGAAATTGAAAAATGCTCAAATCCTTTGTTTGTCATCTAAGTAGCGCTTAGACAATTGGATCTATAATTTCTGAAATCTTGTGATGAGTCAGTGGCATTTCGCTTGTAAAGACATATTTACTTAATTAATGATTATTTTATGCCTGTCAATATTACGCGTAAAACTTTATTTTAGATAAAATTGTGTGTAATACGAGTTTATTGTAGAACTCAAAGAAAGGGAGAGAGAGAGAGAGAGAGAGAGAGATAATGCAATCGTATTATTATACGTAAAAGTTAGTAGGTGTGACTGATAATAATTGCTTTTAAATTCCATAAAATGTGTTACTTTGTAATACGTAATATAGTGAAGACGCCTTCATTTGTAATTGACAAATACAGTTCAATATAGACTTGTAGAGAATAATTAATTTTGAAATTAAATGAACTACGGAATAATTGTCCGTTGACTTTGTCTGAAATAAAGAAATGCAGTGATTTATGCAACATATTATTTTATCTCTTTTCGAAAATTCACTACATTTTCTGCTGTTACTTTTATGAATATCGATGCATTATTTTTTATTAATGTAAAACTAATAAAACGCTTTATCTAATTCATTAATGTAGATGTTTAAATGAAATGGTTCCGCTGTCAAAATTAAAATAAAAAGTCAAGGTTTTTTGTATTTTTAAGTGTAGTCTTTATCGCATATTTTCCTACTATTAGTAGTTGAGTAACACACAATTTAGGCATTCATGTTTTAAATTTAGAACGATAAATTTTTTAACCCACGAAGTATACCTACGAAGCGTTAATAACGTACAAACTTACTTACAATATATTTATTGTCCATGTTCCTTGTTCTGCTCGAATAAAATAAATGTCTTTTGAGTCGTTCACGTAGGCATATCTATTGTTACGGTGATCCGGGTTGAATATGGAAATGACATAGTTCTCTTAACGCTTAATGTGACATTGTGTATAGTAGGTAGATGTCCGGTATCATTGAACGTCCAAGACGGTGTGGTGATTAGTTTTTCCAATCACGGACGGGACATTGTTCTTCGTATATATAAGAATTGGGATTAGGATGAAACAGCATTGTAGTCACAGCAGCTGACAACATTCCTATCTAGTGTCTCTAGATTCGACGTTGTTGTTTTAACGAAACGGATTTTTAATTCATTTCAACATGTTCAAACTGGTAAGATTTTTTATTTTGATTTATTTATATTAAATTATTAAAAAAAAAAAATTGTTAAAATTCATAAATGGAATAATCAAAAAGAGGGAAATTCTAAATGGTAAAGGGCATTTGTTTTAGTTAATTGTCATTATTAGATAGCTATTGAATACATTAAATATTGAATCAGCTATTGAGCGACACTAGGGTCGGATTTTTTTAAATTTTAATGCGTTTATAAAAATGCGGAGGTTTTTTTAAGTTTATTATCTGTATTATGAACCGATTTGTATACTTTGATAAATAACGAGATTTAAATTCTATTCCACCAAAAAGAATATTAATTAGATGAAGTTTAGTTTTTTAAATATCTTTTTTATGTAACAAAATACTTATATAAATAAACTCGCAATTTTTTATATTAAAATTAAATATACATAATCACGTCAGTTTAATATATGATATAATTCATAAGTTTTCCAGGAAAATGTCCGTTAAACAATTTGAGTCATTTCGGGGCTTACAACTTCTTTAAATGAACTCACTGAGGGAAATATCTCTTATGTAATATTATAAATATCTCTTTGAGTTTCGCTTAATGTATCTGCATCTAGCGGATCTACATCTATCTCAAGAATTCTATAGAATGTACCCTAATTCTAGTTTGGAAATAAAATTCTACCGATACAAAACTGGCAAGAGAATCAATAGTTACTCTTTTTCTCAAATTAAAATATTAATCAGTAAATAAACTTACATATCTTTATATCTACAATAAATACACTATAATATTGTATTGACGACTAACGGACCATTAATTTAGATCAGTAACGAATCGTTTTGCGTAACGAGAGAGAGTAATATTGATTCTATACCTCACATGCATGCAATTTCAAAACTCAAGGAATAGTGAACTCAAGTACTAATTTTGTAATTACGTAGATCAATCTCGTAGACATATGTATATTTAGATATATCGAACTGTACTGTAATATACAAATAAAATCGTATCTTGTATATATAAACCGGAAATTAGTCTTTAAATAAAATGTATTTAAGTACTTACAAAACTTTTTTATCTTCGTAGATGTTGCTTTTCATCGCAGCGGCAATGCTCTTCGTAGCACCAGTTTCCGCAAAGCCTCAAGTTCTCGTCGACTACGGATACTACGCGCCTGCCTACGTCGCATCCTATAACACCCCCCTGACCTACACGTACCCATACGCCTACGCTTATCCGTATTCCTACCCATTAGCGTATTACTAAATTACGATTTTATTTAATAGTCATCGTTATGCAACAAATGTTTAGAAGTAATGTTATTTTTCATGGGTCAATCGAAATGTAGCTTCAGACTGTGGGTGATATGAGTGTATTTCAATATATAAAAATACACAGAATATAGTTATTTAAATATAATTAACAGTGTTGGTTTCGCGCTATTAATAGTAATGAAAAATAAAAAAAATTATATCACGAAAGAAATCTAAATATTACCTATTTATTCTTCCAAATATAATATATACTTAAGTAAATAAAGGTATTTTAATTATACATCACCTTTTATTTATATTCTAAATAATGTTCATATTGATAAATAGATTGTTATTCAGAATTAAAGAATACAATTCAAATCCTTATGGCACTTTATGTCTTTAATTTGTTGCAATAAAATAGCTGACATGATTGTTCCCCAAAGGAGGTTTGAAATAAATTCCCAATGCATCATGATAAAATAATAATAACGATGATCTCATTATTGCATACTTGAAAATGCGTGATAACTATCGGTGATCTATTATTTATTTATATAATGATGACATGTCGTCCTGACCACAGCAGATACGAGGCAGCTATTTAAATATGTTCTCATTGTATACATTATACATGTAGTGTCAGAGGCGGATTTACAAATTTGCCGCTAGTAGGCTATTCAATTTTTGCCGCCCCTACTGATTTTTTAAATTCAATACGTTAGTTTAGTTCACAATCATATCAATTAATAATTTAATCTATTCTGAAATGGCAACTTTGAGATTTGTGTTTTATAGTCCTCATTACATAGGCTTTTTCTCGTTATTGTATGCATGTATGATTGTGAAATAGGTGATATTGTTGTGAGTTACTAGATAATTTTTGCAACCCTCTATGTAGTGACGAGTATACGGAATACGTAATGTGTATACAAATAATTATAACATTGTTTTTTATTTCTAAAAAAAAAAAAAATACTTGGGCTAAATCTGCCGCCCCGTTAAAACTGCCGCCCTAGGCTCCAGCCTACTTAGCCAATTGGTAAATTCATTAAAGACTCATTGCTTTTAATCAAAATCAAAGAAACACTTGGCCCTTGGAGTAGTGGTGCAAAAAGCTACATCAAAAGTTCAACACCTCGTGTAATGGCCTGCACTGGTGACAGGGCTAATTTCTTCTTAGCCCAGAGGATCGGAATTGAAATTCAACGAGAAAATTAAATATACGATTACGATATCGACCTTAATGTATTTATTCTGAAAGTATTAATTCTGCATATTAATCTCCTCTATTTTTCTAATGTTTATCAAATTAATTTTATATAGCGTTTGTGTCACGGTGTATTATAAGTGTAACATAGCTATCAAAACTATTTGTATAATACAATTAATACTAAAAAGGGTACGAAAGCAAAAGTCTGTAAATGAAACCTCATATTGATTAAAAATTTAGTAAAAGTTTTTGTTTGGTGTCGTACATAAGCTAAGAATTTGACTACAATTCTTTCTTAGGAGTTTTAATGGCATAAACTCAGATGACAACATTAATAGCTTATAACATTGACATGTTATAAGCTAATAATGTCGAACATAATCGCTCATATCATTACTATTTGAGGATCATGATACAATATAGTCCGATACTGAATAATAATGGTATGTACAAGGTCACGCAGCCAATCGTGGTTTTCCCCATCATTTGTATGCAGGGATCAGACCGATTTGACAGTGTCAGTGTGATTAATATGTAAAGTTACATGGAAATATTATTTAATATATCAACTTACGTAATTTAGTACTTATTCCAATATATCTTGTAATGGAGCATATTTTCCTTATGAATCATGAATCCCAACAGAAGATAGCGGGTCCAAATCTGACACATGTGAATGAATCAGGTACAATTCTGACACTTGAGTATATACAATTTGTGCTTGTACAATAAGCTGAAAACATTATTCTCAAAATTCGTGAGAAAATAGAATCTCAAAAAATAATCTATAAGTACCTACACAAACTATGTAACATATAATAAGAAGTTTTTCAAATATCCGCGTATACGTAACTAAAGCTAAATATAATGTATTTACGCATTTAATAATAAAAAAATGTATATCAGTCTCAAATATACTGTAAGAAAACAACCGCAACATTAAATAAATTTAAATATTTTTTTCAAATCCTTAATATATTCCGTTAGGGTACCTACGTGAAAACAACAAGACAGAAAGGAGGAAAAAGAAAGAAAAAAATAATTTTGAGGTAAAAAGCTATTAGGATATCGTGTTCCTATTAATTCGGTGTATTTTATTGATATAGATAAAAAAATAATGTTGCTGCATTTGCTAACCACTAAAGCGACATCAATAATATCAATAAATGCATTTATACGCAGTACGTACATATCGTTTGTCAGTAATAACGATCGATTCATCAAAGTTTTCCCCAATTATCTACAAGACAGTATGTTATTCGTTACATAAATTGAGAAACTTCGCAATCTACCTCTACATTATATAATTTAAGCCATCTAATTTCAGCTTTTCAGTAATAGTTACTTATCATACTAAATGTACCTGTCAAACATAGATCCCCAACATCTCGATATAGGCAAGATGATAATGCAAATTATTTTGTGTTCCTGGCATTTTCTAAATGAAGGCATTTTTGTCTTCATTCATTAGTAACGCTTACGGCTTATACTGTAATTATTGTTACATAAGGATCCTGCTTAGTCAGTTAGTCTGACACTTTCTGAGAGCGCGATGTCTTCTTTTGTTTCTTCAGTTTTATTCCAGAATCAATTGACTGTCGAGGAATTACTCGTAAGCTAATGAGGTAAGGAGTTTAAAACGATTTAATTCTAATTGCAATTGTACTAAAAATGTAATAGTGATAAAAAAATAATAAATTTCATTGCTGAGTGGTTCCGGTACATTTATCAAAACCAAGCCAGTCCAACCTCTGGTTTCGGAGAAAGCTGACGAAGAGAAAATATTTTGTTTTTTGTAATCGCCTTTCCTAAGGTCATATGTTTTAAAAACCAAACTAGAAGTTAAAGCATTCCCAAGAATTGTGGAGCGGGTTTCCAAAAAAGCTAGCATCATTTTTCTCCCAGTTTCATCCCATGTGAATGGAACCAGTGCGAGCAAATAACGAATAATTAAATAAAACTCGTAATATAAATGTTTTACGATATAAATTATCTGTATGATATACTACAATTTAATTAATTTTATAGGTAAAAAAAGGAGATTTTTGAATATTATATTAAAAAAAATATTAAAATGTTACCTATATTATATTAGAGTTCAACGCGTCCATCAGTATTTCCTAAATCATTTTAATTTATTTGTTTTACATCTAACAATACCTATAATTGTATCACGTTTGTTATAGAATTATTAATCTGAATAACTATTTTAAAAAGTAATGGTTTTCTTGTTTGTGTCGTATGCGTTCTTAGGTCAGTCATGCCGCATGCGTTATAACTTTAAACATGAATCTTTCTGGAATGAGGTCATCAAAGTTAAACTAACGCGAAAGTAATAGATGACAAATAAATTTAATTAGACTGTTAGTGTGTTATAAATCCGAAATATAAAACAAAGCCTAATGAAAAACGTTCATTCTTATTGATTATTTATTTATTATTTTAGAATATATTGCCAATAGTAAGGTATATTTCATAGATTCTTATTGCATGAAGCGGGTAGTTGATATAATATTATGACCAATAAAAATTTATAACTCTACTTGAACTTACTTAAGACGAAAATAGACAAATATTGACGCTATTGCACACCTCAATCACGTTTTATAGCTTTCAGCGCACGTGTTATCCTCTTTTATCTATATTAATAATATAAATGTGAAAGTAACTCTGTCAGCTTCAAATCTTTGAAGAAGAGCATTTAATTGAGATAAATATCTAAAAATCAATTATTTGGCATTAATGATCCAAGGTTCATGTATTATCGGTTTTAATGTTACATTTCTCACTGGAATTCGAGTGATTGAGATGTGCTATATTCATGTAATGGAAATATTACATAAAGAAAACAATCAGCGATAATTTTTTTGCCTTGAAAATAAATGTGTAAACAAATTCAAATGTAATTTTACAATAGCATCAAATATAACCGTGGAAACGATGAGATGAGACAAATACAAGTAAATATACGGGTACCTACCACTTACATATCCAGATGCAAGAAGAAATATACAACTTAGAATATATTTACTATATTACAATTTCAAGACATCAAAGCTTGCGATACGAGTAGATAGGTACTTGTCCATTTAACTAGATACATTTACACTACAATCATAAAATAACTTATAAATACTTATATATCTATAGATACACTCTAGAAGATACGAGAATTTTATAAATCTAATTAATTTAGTTATATAACAATTACTTCAGTAATCAAAATGTTATTATTACGAAGTCATGTCGAGTCCTTATTGCTAAACGTTTGTGCACTTTGTTTTAAAGTATATTCCATATTTAAATATGATATTATTAATGACACCGATTCACTTACAAATTCTTGCACTTTTAAGTTCACTATATCTTATAACACAAGCACTTAAGCGACTTCCAGATCAGAGTCTTCGGAGTCGTCGGTGTAAGGACGAGGCGTGGGCGGCGCGGGGGGTAGTCGGGAAGGGGGCGAAAGGCGCGCTCGCGCTGACACCATGGCGCGGCTGCAGGCGCGCTCCTCTTGCAGTTTACGGAGTCGCTCCTGTTCCTCCCGCTTCTGTTTACGCCATTTCGCACGTCGGTTCTTAAACCAAACCTGCAAATAAAATTCAATTATAAATCACAGAGTAAACATATTGTTATTCCACGTCACAAATGTAATCATTTATATCACAATTTAAACAGAAATTGCATCTAATGCATAACGCATCAACCA
The DNA here is from genome assembly GCF_905220365.1 of Vanessa cardui. NCBI lineage: Eukaryota > Metazoa > Arthropoda > Insecta > Lepidoptera > Nymphalidae > Vanessa > Vanessa cardui. The sequence continues at coordinate 5,878,206 of NC_061130.1, read as the reverse complement.
TTAATTTTAAAATGCAATTTATTTATTTATATATGTAATACAATTATTTGATTACATCGAGATTATAGAATAACACTATTAACAAAAATGCAAACATTTAATAATATTAGTCAAAGTTTAAGCAAATTAAACTTGTGTCTTGAACATTTAAGACACAAAAGAACACACTTTTAAGTTTTATTTCAATTCTTTATTGCTAACTGCAGCCGTTTGACAAACACAGGAGATAGACTTTCGATAGATAAATCATAGAAATCGGCCAAGAGCGTGTCGGACACGCTGACACATGAAAGGGTTCCATAAAATGGGCCAATATAGCAATCTCTATTTCTACGCTGGTCCACTTCTGTATGTAAATTAAAAATTAAAATAATAATTATTTTTCGATAATTTTAATAACCAATTTTTGGATTATCAGTATACATCTCCCCACCAGTTTTCGTGGCAATCGGTGCAGAAACGGTGGAGAACGAGCCAGGACAGACAGACGGACAGACATGACAAAACTATAAGGGTTTCTAGTAGACTACGGAACCCTAAAAACACATACCTAATTACCAGCTGAACGAAGTATAAGAAAATGTAGAATCATAATATACTTGGTCCATATTTTACTTATCTTATAATTTTCATACTTTTTTTTATAAGCATACATTATTCTATTTTTTTGTATCTAAATATCTATATTTAAAAAAATAAATATAAGATATCTTTATGTTTTATACCTAATAATTTTATCAAAACCATAAAATCATAAAATTCTTAATAAAGTATTTACATCTAGATAATATAAAAGAATATTTAACAATGTAGAATAGTTAACATTCTCGTTACAATGAAAAAACTAAAAATATTCAATTTAAATATCATATTTACAAAATAAATCAAGTGTGAAGTACACAGCGTATACATTTCAATGGCTCTTTCAAATATGAAATGCATTCAAACGCCAGTAAAATTCATTCTTATGTTGTGATCAATAATACATTTTAATGTGGTGTGTGATCCATGAACAATTGAGTGACCCAGTTTTACACAGCACTGACCGCGCTACTGAACTAACACCGGGAGTAAAAAAATTTTTTGTTTGCTGGAATCAATGATGTTTCTCAGTAAAACTTGGTCGTTTCCACTCGACTTGCCACTCACAAGTGTCGTTGGGATCCGGACTGCGGGTGGTCGTGGCGGCTTAGTTAGACGTCACAACAGTGAAGGCCTTAACTGATCTTCATTCATGACTACGGAATACGCCGATATTATTAATGTAATGAAATACAGCTTAGCGAAAATACATCTTTATATTTCTATGAATATTTTGTATCTGTTTATTTTTCTTTCAATCTAAATTAATTCCTATACTTTCTTAAACGTTTTTGATAAATTTTACATAATTAATTATATAGTCGGTAACAAAAGACTATTATTGAATAAGTAATATTTTGTTAGACGCAAGCACGTAACTGCAGTAGGCATAAAAAAAAACAGAATAGTGTAGTCATAAAAAACGCGAAATGAGAATGAGAAAACAATACATTATAAATCTTTGCAATAAATAAAAATATTAAATGATAACAATAGCGGCAAAGAGCAATCCTAAAGCGTGCCGAATTTTATCGGAGCTGGGAGCTTAAAATTAATTCGTTAACGATACCACCATTGTAGGAGTTAATTGCATTACAAGTGTCGGTGGGTAGTCCAACAATAGCCCTATTAACTTTCGGTAAATGAGTGAGATGCTCTAGCACTTATCGGGTGCTCTGACATTGTGCGGCGTTCATGCGGCAAATATGGCGGCTGCCATCGCCAGACCCGAGGGCGGCTCCTTACTCGGCACGGTGCATGATTTCAGCTTATCTCATTTCTCATTTCTCGTGTTTTGTCGATGCCTTCCCGCAACAAGATTAACTAACCCACGTCTTTTGAACGCCATTCATACTATTCGATGTTAATGCTCATTGTTTATTTTCATTCAATACCAATTTATAAAACCAACACCCCCGACTTATTCGTACGAACGCTTAATACATAGGGCGGATGAATTAATAATTAATTTAAGGTTGTCTTGTTATCACTAAATATTATAAAACAAAGTCCGACCGCGTCTGTCTGTCTGTATGCTCGCTATACACTCCAAAGTTACTAAAGGGACTTTCATTCGGTTTTCACTAACAGACATAGGGATTGTTAAGAAAAGTAGAGGTATATAATTTATTAAATATAAATATATGTAAATAAAAGGTCAAAATCAAAAAATACTTATATGTCCACTCGTGCGAAGCCACGATGGGCCGCTAGTTATTAAGAACACTATATCATACCACATGGAAGAACATATGATATATTATCTATGTATAGCGTATTGTATTATGTACAAGTTATTGTAAATTCTTCTGTTTTCAGACTTAGATTTAAGGATAATAGAGAGCAATGTCGCTATTGTTTCGTGTCCGAGATACGAGTATACCAAATTCCATTATGGCGCTGCAGTGATTCTGATATTCATACCTACCCTGATATGTTATTAATAGCTCGTGCTATACCAGAGGCAAACACTGCTTTATTGAAACTTTAAACTGCATAGTAAATGTGTATAAGTTTCACCTTTGTTCCGGTTTAACGAGATTGTGTCGTAAGCATTTAACCTGCCTAGGCTCCAAATGCTTTAAGCCAATAAAATATTTTACATTAATTATTTTAAAAATATCTATTTAAATTAATTATTAATTTAAACAAATATTTTTGTTCTTGTTATTGCTACAATAATAATTGTATTTAATGAAATAACTTTGACTGATTATGTTAATTAATTATTTGTGACCTATTAGACAAAACATGTGTTCTTTAAACAAATGTGTTAAATTTCTAACCTGCTAGTGCTGTAAAGTATAGTCAGAAAAATGTAAAGTTTGGAAAGAAAGTCTAGCCATTTTTTTTACCAATACACGGATATATGGAGCATTGTGCTAGAATTAAGTAGCTACAAATTCAACAACCCAAAGTGAAACACTACTTTTTTCTATATTACTTTTACGTACACATTCTAGCCTATCTTTGTGGCTTAAACGCATAGGTTTTTCTTGGCATTGACGATTTCGGTTTTTTTAGGAATTATTATTTTACAATAAATTTCAAGAAAATTATACTATGTAAGGCTAACGTAAAAATAACTCATTACCAATATAAAAAAAGACTATTAGATATATCTATTATTAGGGGACGTGAAGGGCTTTAAAAAAAACCATCCTAATTACAAATTTATTTCTTACTTATACAATAATACAAGTATTATTAATTATACAATAATACAAGTATTTTATTATTGTACCTGACGTAATATTATACTTTTATTTTATAAAGCTTGTCTCTATAAATTTCTTTTTGAAGTAATCATGTGGAAGAAAACCTTTTGAGGTTAAATCATAGTTTTTTAAATGAATGCTGTGAGGCTTTGTACAAACTCATCGAGTGAGCCAGTTTATTACAGTCACAAGGGACATAGCTTATTTTCCACGTTTAGCAATTGATTATTGACGATCTAAGTAATTATTAACAGTTCCAACATAGTCAAATAACCATAACAGTAAAAACTTGCCATAATGATTCTATGTATATACTCATATGTAAATTTCTTAAATAAACATAAAAATAACCCTCACTTATCCATACCTACCCAAAATCTAAAATTCAGACAACGAATGGCCTGCAACAACGTATTTAATCATATTTTCAAGCGGCTTCAAAAAGGAGGAGGTTATCAATTCGTCTGTATTTTTTTTATGATTGTTACTTCATATCTTTTAACTGGGTTGACCGATTTTGATAATTTTTTTCATGTCTATGATCAATTGCTCTCGATGTATACCTATTAAAATTTATTGGCAACACCTGTAAACATATATTATTATAAAACATATAAAATAGAGTTAATGTGCAGGATTAGTAATTCTCTTTAGAATACCAGAAACCGAAAATACTTTTAAGACATGTTAGCACCTCCAATTTACACCCGAAAAAAACAAAAAACATATTTATCATGATCAAAACTATTAATATTGAATCATTGCAATTTTCCTTTGCGTTTTAAATGAATTTATATACATGTATAATAATAATATCGTATGTTTATTTTAAATTAAAGTTGTTGTGCACTTATTTTCTCTGGGCCAGAGTTCAAACCCCATCAAATTTTATGAATATCGGCAAGATGCGATTTTATTTATTTATGTAACTTGAAATGGTTAGTGTATGTGTATGGGAAGAAACGCAGATGATGTCGGAGAGTCGGACTTCGCCCTCGGCTATGCGCTCCACGCATCGACGCCTAGCTCCTGTCGTCTGAATATCTACAAAATGCCGGCGGCGTCTATACTAAAACCATCATTAGATTTCTAAGCTTGTTTTGAATTTCCTTTAATGGAGGAAATGCTGCGCGTTATTGATATCAATATCATTTGATTTGATACAAGTTAAAATTGAAATATTGAAATTACACTGAAATAAATTAACAAAAATGGAATTCGTACATTCATTATCGAATACATAATTTACTTTAAAGGAAATATTAAAAGAAGGCATAATGTAGATTAATGTTTGCTGGAAAAATTTCCATTAAAGACCGGATATTTAATGATTTTAGTTAAGTTAAAAAATAATGTGATGAGGTCATCGTAGATAAACAGATACGATAGTAAAGTTCTTAAGTTTGTGTTTTGGTTGGATCATAAAATGAGGCGAACCTTAAGCAATATAGTCGTGAGTAAGAGAGCATCGTGTGAACCGCGCGGTGAGGCTGAGTGGCGGACGGGCGCCGCGGCGAACCGAACCCGAACTTATTGTAATAATGTTGTTAGAACAAACATTGCCGCTCCCTCCGCAAGCCTTGTTTGAGATTACAATTACGGTTTTAGCGAACTGATTTATTAATGGACCACCTGATCCGCCTCTGATACTTTAATGTCGATTTAATTTACATTCACCGCTTATTTTGGTCATTGGTTTAGTTTATGAGTCTTCGAGATTATTATTCATATATTTAAATGTATAGTTATTAATAAATTAACTTATTTGAAATATACATGCATGTATCGAACATTATATGACATAATGACAAAATGTTTCGAAAATAAAAAACAAATTAAACTTAAATTTAATTGGAGACATTTAATAATAAAACTAATAAAGCTTAACGATATTTCTATTGAATCAAAATCACCTTCTAAGCCACTGCAAAGCTCTCACACCTGTCGTATTTCGACTCCCCATTAGCTGTGAAATGCATTAGTCAATATTAAATATGCCATCCGCGAGTATAATTCCACAAAGGGCACTTCAAATCACACCCATCTCCTTTCGGTTAACGTCAAAACATTACTCCTCTCCGCGGCCGGAGGCTGAAAAAGTAACCCCCAGTGTCTGTCACTTCATATCAATTACCGCACGCAAACAACCGTGCCAGCATCTCTTTACTGCCATAAAGACCTATCTGCACACAATGCTCCAACCAAATCGAAATTCAGTTGTCAAAAGATTGCATTAATAGTACCTCAGTTCTATCGTAAATCGAAAAAGTATTTTATCATTTCTATTATGAAGTGAAATAAAACTTACAGTCGAAGTTATAAGGGTGATCTTCGTTGAGCTGTGACATAGCTTGGGGTACCCCGGAGGGTCGTTTTACAAACATCGAGCTCCCCTAAACGTTATACTTTGAAAACAATAATTTGTATTGCGTATCGAACGCGCCTATAAATAATAGAGTGATACTTCAGCCAGAGCCGAACCCAAGAGTCCTACATTGCTACGATTATTATTAAATTAACACTTACTTAACTTACAATAATTTATATGACAACACAGAACTATTTATAACTTAATTTATTTTATTTTCTATTAATAATAAATACACATAAATTAATGTACCTACATTACTAAACGGTTGCGGATTTGATTAATTCCAATTGAAATTGAGAAAACATTACATACGGGTTAATGTTTGTTAACATTGAATAGATTAAAACACTGACAAGTTATTCATAAGGCAATGTAAATAGTTTTGCAAGTATTAAAATTTTGACATTTCGTATCTCTGACGTGACATGTTGACAACTGACTTACGACGATGCGCCATTTTGATACGTGTATCCCTTAAATGTTATAATTATTAATTATTATAGTCAATGTCGTATATCAAATTCTGACATTTCACGCTCCAGTTTCGCAGTGATTTCACAGAATAGTCTTACTGGAAATAAAGTTATTTATCGTTTATATTCAAGTTTTCGGTTAGCTTTACCAATTGATTAGTTAAAATCAACTGGCAAAGACGAGCGACGAGAAAACGGATAAAACGAAATCAGTAGGTCGACTACCAGATTTCCTAAACCAATATTCCATAGTAATTCTATTGCTTTTCATATTACATAGGTATATGAAAAGCAATAGAATTACAATACACGAATTTGAAAAATGCCCGTATTGTTGTTAATTTAAAAATTAAAATATACAGACAGCCGGACATCGAAGTATACGGATTCTTATTTTTATTTCAACGTATGAAGCCTTAAAAATGAAATAGGGATATAAAGCGTACTCTAATGTACGAGCAACTACGCGTCCGCATGGATGATGACTTAATTAAACTCAACAAAATATGTGTAACTATATAACGAAGTAACTGGGATGTACGTTACGAATTTTCTTTTTGATTTATTTATATTAGGTAGACGGACAGTTGAGCTACCTGATGATAAGTGCTGGTCACCGCCGGTCATGGGAAGTCTAAGAAACATTAACATTTTCTTACCAATGCACCACCAACCATGGGAGCTAAGATGTTATGTCCCTTGTGTCTGTTATTACTCCCTTTTTGAACATGTCAAAAATGTTTTAATATAAATTTTATTGTGGTATACGAATGAGTTCAGGCGCATGATCAACCCCCTTGCTTTCTTTTTGAAACAAAAGAGCTCTAATTGACGAATTCCAATCTTATTAATAATTATTTTATTAAAATATTTTTGTCATTGTTTGTTATAATGAGGACTATTTTGTTTAACTTTTGTTTATTTGTTTTTTGCTTTATACTTTTAATTTTAGAAACTAAAATTGTCATTGGAAAGTAATTATCCTAATTACGCAGAAATTTGCAGTATTCGACATTATTATAGCATATTTAAATTAATTGTGATTAAAATATATCTAAATAAGGTTTTAGTTTTAGTTAGTTACAGACATAAACGTAATCTGGGAGACTAAAATGTCATTCAGGCATTTGGTTGAATGATGCTATTTACTAAAATGACTATGCTGTTAATTAAAAGGCTAATTAAACTAGTTGGCTGCGTCGTGTAGTATAAGTTAAACCTAATTATACCAATTACGTATGTTCGATGGTTTTGAAGTCAAATTTATCTGCTGAAATTTAAATCAAATCAGTAGTATCATCATGGTTTAACTATTCAAATAAAATGAGATAATTAATTTAATATTGTAATTTAAAATCATTTATGTCGCATAAAATGGTGTAATCTACCAAAACAATTGAAAGTTAGATCGTATCGTTTGACATTCAGGTATGGCCAACAGGCGTAAAATGAACTGAAACAAACTCTTTGATCAGCGACGTCGGATCACTGCTCAGCTCATAAAAGCGTTATTGCTTTGAGTCGACGCGGAAGCAAAAGACAAAATGGCGCCGCTTTATTACTTAGTAACACATTGCGAGCGTATCTCTTTTATAGCTAGAAGATAATTCCTGCCGGAGGGAGGCTGCATGCGACTAGGAAGCGACGTTGGGCCGCTTGCTACTGGGCGGAGCGACACGCCCACTTTTTCTTGTTCATTGCTATCTGGGGATGTGCTTTGTCATTCAGTTGTACTTGTTTCCATGTTTATTTTTTATTTTATTTCTGGTATTCAAAAAATATGTATTTATATACAATGAAACGATATCGTTTTTATTTTGTCATGTAAAATACATTTCAACAAAATATATTTTATTACTAAGAAATCGCTACTGCTTAATTCAAATATTAATAGATTGTGTATTAATATAAAAATAATATTACTAAACTATGTATTATTTTAAATTGGAAATAGCTTCATTCTGTTACCTTCAACTTACTTATAAGGTGTAGACATGCGAAACTTTCAACACTTTAATTTAAAACGAGTTTTTCATTTAGCAATACTATCATGACTTTTGTCTTCCGTAGAATGAATATTGCATAAATAGATAATTTCATTACAATAACGTACCTACTTTGCGAAGAGTCATGATGTGAGCAAAAGCCTTCGATTTAATCAGACAGTTCTCAAAGTAAAGATCAACAGTGACTCCACGTAGTCGTACCTTGCGCTCGGGGCGATGGCGGCTGAAACCGCCGAGATTATGTGTCTCTTTAATTATTAATTATGTAAAGAGTTGAAATGCAATGATTGAGTCTCAAACAAAGCAATGCCACCCCTTCATTGTCTTTCGTTTGCACAGCGTTGTTCATCATCTTATAAAACAAAGAAATTAAAAATATCCTCGTCCTACTCTTATTACCTCTGTATTTACCTACTAGGAGCAACAGAAGCGTACGTAAATTTAAGATTAAAAATAAAATCGCAATCACAGGCTGCAGGGTAGTTTGATAGACTGTATCATATTGTCTCTTAAATCATAATTAGAACGACACTACACAGACTAAACTTGGGCAACTTAACCAAAGAATGCGTAATGAATGTGCGAATTGAAACTCTACCTCGTAGGTCCGCTGTAGAGCAACTTGATTCATAACTTCTCTTAAAGGCTAATGTATAACAATTTTTGCATTATGAGAAATACCTATATTTCTTTTTGACTCTAAACTATAATTTCAATGACAGGTATAACATGTATAATGTCCTGTCTTGAGAAATTACTAAGGATTCCAATTTAGAATGTAGAAGCAGTTAAATTCGATCACATTAAAAAAGTTAAGATATATTTTAAATAATTCACAACAATGAAACAAAGCACTCGGCTGTGAGGGTAAACTCGATTTTCAGTAAGTGTTGTGATGCCTAAACAAAAGCGTTTTAATAATGCAGTTTCCAATTGCCGCTGCGCAAATAACGGGGAAACAACGCTCTGCAACTGCGGAAACGAGCATTTTTAAAATACCTCGCTGTATAAATATCGAATATCCAAAAAAAGTAATGTTTTTTAATACGTGGCTTGTATGGTTTGTTTTACGTACTTTAGTACAGTTTTACCGTTAACACTTTAAGCTCTACAGTGAGTACGTGCGACCGTTTAATTTTATTATTGAATTAATCGGGGATTATAAAAGTAATCGAAACTAATAATTTACTTATTCGTTTTTGTGTTTACGTTCTACAAAACCATACTATCATTTCTATTTTTAGTGAGTAGATACATATGTTAAATTAATGTAAACAAGTAGGTAGGTAAGTTTGAACAACTATAATTGGCCCACATTTTTACTGCATGTTTGAGTTTTATGCAAATACTGTTAAATATAGTTTTATAAACTGTATAAGTAAAATTTTTGGGTCATGGTAGCCTAGCCTTATTTATTATATTATTTTCATAGGGGTTATTTAAAAAATATTTATAATTTGACGTAAAACATAGAATTTTTTTATATGGCTACACTTGATTCCGCCCGCGACTTCGACGTGTCTGAAGGGAATTTGCAGGTGATTGGTATTAGTGATGTTATATATACCTACTAACTAGTGGTATTTTTCAGAGATAAAAAGCTTTTGTGGCAGAAAAGTTTCTATCTCTGTGCAAAATTTCATTCCGATTCATTCAGTAATTTTGGCTTGATTGAGTTAAAATATCCAAACAATCGCATTTACATTACTAGCATTTGTTTACTGAAATATTATTGGTAGCTAATAGAGTAAATTGAGATCCATTTAAAATTCATAAAATAAATTCATTTTGAAATAATATTAAATAAAAAAAGGATTTATTACAGGTTTTTTGTTTTATAGATAAGTTCAGCATTTATTAGCAAGTTTTTATTATAACAATAAACTTATTTAATTATTTATTGTACATATTGAATGCTATTGAAAGCTAATAATAGCAAATCGTTTTATTATTTTTATATTCTGGGGCATGGTAAGTGTTAAAGAACACAATTTTACGTACATACATTTACAGAATTAAAAATAATCGACAAGATACTCAGTAGTTACGCTTTTCCACAATTTAAATAACTTTATTATATTATTTTAATTACATTTATGACAATGAATTACATTCACGTTTCAATTTTTTTGCCTAGAAATTAACAAACACCTGCTAAGTACACGCTTTTTATCATTAATTTAGTCTTGGATTGTATGACATAATATTTCAATTTAATCAAAGGTCCACCACATCCGAAGATCTTATACAAAAACATACAATGGAGGCTGTAATAACATTTAAAAGAGTCGAAAAGATTTGAAGGATTTGCAGAAATTACGTTGTTTTATTATACGACGCAAAAGGTTTCACACAAAGGTTATATTTCATCGATAAATTGAGTCACGAGTTACGCAAATCGGAAAAACACAGTTATCCTCTGAAAAGCCTTACAAGTGACCCTCATTAGCCTCATTGTTGTACTTTTATCGTTCCCGGCGCCCTCAGCTCGGGCTAACATAAATAAATCAAATTTAATTAACTCAGATTAATTTTCGCGGCGCCGCTTCACCCGACGTCGAACGTCCCTTTTTATTTGCCCCGAGGTAAAATTCTTAGCTCTCTATTCGACTCGCGGTGATTTTATAAGGATTCTTTAATAAAAAGTTTACATTTAACAAATTATACTTGTCGCCCAATACTTTTTAGCCGAGAAGCCGTATAAATAAGATTAAATTTATCACATTGATCTTTTTAACCATAATCAAGTAAAAATAAACTTTAATTAATTCGAGAATTTAAATGTGATCCTTAAAGTGTGCGAGTTACAAAATACAAAGTAATTTTCCTACACTGACTTCCTTCCCGAGTTCTTGATTCACTCCAAGAGGTTCTATCAATCTATACATAATGAGTTTAAGTCAACGTTATACAACATCATGAGCCTGTAAATTCCCACTACTGGGCTAAAGGTCTCCTCTCCCTTTGAGGAGAAGGTTTGGAACATATTCCACCACGCTGTGCCAATGCGGGTTGGTGGAATACACATCTGGCAGAATTTCTATGAAATTTGTCACATGCAGGTTTCCTCACGATGTTTTCCATCGCCGCTGAGCACGAGATTAATTATAAAGACAAATTAAACAAATATATATAGTGGGGCTTGCTTGGGTTTGAAACCGCAATCATCGGTTAAGATGCACGCGTTTTAACCACTGGGCCATCTCGACTCTCTTATCAGTGTAAGCGATCGCTTTATCGTCAATCCACATGTAATGTTCCATAATGCATAAGTGTGTAGGTAATTTAGTAAATGAAGCTTCTTTGCGCGTAACAAGCGTAAAATTTGAACAAATTACCGTAAAATCGTTTCGTAAATAACTTTTCGGTATATGATATTAAATAAAAACGTTTTTGAAGCAAAGGGTTTCATTTCTGTCACGTGTTTCTATTGAATAGCGAGCGATTTTAATTTTTATTCACTCAAACTGTTTAAACAAAATATATTTTGATATACAAAGGAATATTATTTTTAGCTACCGTTAGGAAGAATAACCATATATTGTTTAAATATAAAATTAGATTAAAAAAGCTTATTCATTTGAGAGATAAGAAACAGTTGAGAGATCTATGAATCTCTTATTCAACTTTTTGTTATGTATTTGTGTAGAGTTTTCCAAAGCTATTAGATGTTTTTCTTTCAGGGTGTATGTGGTACAATCTCTACAATCTATCTGTGCCCGTGAGATTCAAATCAATCGGAATGAATTTTGAAAGAATCCTCAAATTAGGTTTTCTAAAGCTAGCAAAAATATAATAATTATGTAATTAATTTTATTTTGTTTGTAATTTTAAATAAAATAAAATAAATAAAATGAGGCTATACCTATATACATATATATAGTATGTATATAATATTTATACGCAATCTTAATGTGTCTGTGTTATCGCAATTCAAATTTACTATTAAATTTTTTGTTAGGTTGTAATATATGATGAACATTACATTAATATTAAACGCGCTAAGATTTGTTTGTTTTCTTCTTTTTTCTAAATTCGCATAAAATGCAATTAATCTCTACTTCTATACTCTTCTATACAAAATTTGATATGAAACAGACTTGAATTCCAACAGGACATAGCCTACTTTTTTTGCCTAACATATGACAACCAACCAGTAGTAATACATAAAAAATATCGATAAACGGCCGTCGGCCGAGCGAAATGTGAGTGCTTTCAATGTTGTGATAACTGGATATAAATTGCCTCCGTTATTAAAACTTAGCACCGTATCAACAGTAACGCTAGTCCAAGAATTATTATAAATAAATATAATTTTATTAAACGAGTAGTTATTTAACCGCATAAGAATATAATTAAATTTGCGTAAAAGTAGTAAAAATGCGGGCATGTAAACAATCGACGAATCGCTGTCTGGGTGGCGATGAAGAAGTGGAGTGGACGGCACACACTCCAGCAACACCGGTAGCCAGCAAACATCTCTCGCTTACAACCGACGGCCCAAATACTGACCGGACAGTTAAGCTACATAAACACATTGTGTAACAGTTTACTTAAGGCATCGGAAACCAACTACTGCTAACGAAATCGTAGATATTGCATTTCTTAACATATTTTAAATTTAATTTAATTATAAATTCACTATACCATATTTAAATATTTTTTTTTTCAATATTCCGTTTCATGATCCAAAACACATGATAAGTAGGTATACATCAATGTTGAAGTTACTAATATAAGATTACTTTTATTCCTAGAAATTATAACTCTTATCTAACTTGTCATAATATTGCAAATCATTAAAGTGGAAATAAAATTATTTACATTCGTGAGTAATATATTATTATCCTTTAAGGTCTTTTTAACAAGTACTATCTACTACTTTTTAACTTTAAAAACAAATTAGAGATTACAACTAAATAGGGTACTTTAAATGGGATTTATTTTTTTGGTACGGGCCACCCACATAATGTTGGCACACGAAATGCCGCGTCAGCCTTATTGACACTTAAGACCGACCCTTTCACTTCTTCTAAGCTTTCCGCTTTGCTTCCCGAAAGGAAAAAAAACGAAGCTAATCATTATTCCCAATAAATTAATCAAATTATTCTAAAAATGATTTAAATATAATTTAGAATAAACAAAAATGTTTGTTACATCCAAAGCTAAGTGTAATTCAAAACGCTTAAAGCCTTTTTATAGTACAAATACTCACTTGTTTTATGCCTTTAATGTGTGTGAAATCACGCTAAGGTACTTAAATAATCCATACTAATGTTATAAATGTTTAATTATTTGCTCAGATCTATACGATTCAACGGGGTTTTGCTTAAAACCGTTCTACGCAGTCATGTAAGTTGTTAACAGTACTAATTTTTAACCTCATATATTTCTACTAAACAATGGTAACCTATATTAATAAAATAATAAATATTCAAAACAAAACTAAATAACATTTATGGATTTAAAACACATAATGTTTTTGATACCCATAAAGCTTTAGGCGATTTGCTTATTGGACGGTTTGCTATAATTACAGATAAATAAAAAAATATATTTTAATGTTGCATAAATGTTTGATTAAACTAATGGTATTTTTTCGACTAGAATGAATGCAGTATCAATTTATAAACATTGAAAGTTGATGTACGTTGATGAGTGCGGTTTATTTAATATATGTGTATTCATATAAAAAAAATATTGAATACAATAATTACATACCTCAACCCTTTCCTCCTTTAAGTCGACTCTTAACGCGAGTTGCTCTCTTAGAACAACGTCAGGATAATGTGTCTTGTCGAAGGTGCTCTCCAGTTGTTCCAGTTGTTCTTCTGTGAAGATGGTACGGTGTCGGCGCTTGCGTTTAGGCGGAGGGCCCGAAAGCCCAGCTAAGGCAGCTGCCGCGTAACCACCGTACAAACCCGCATAGCCGCCGGCTGATGTCACCACATTCCCTACACCTGCCCGATATAAAAATATTTTAGAAATGTCTTTCTTTTGCCAGATACTAAATATATATTTAAAAAAAAAATGAAACAAGAACATTTATTGATATGGCTTTTAGAGATGTCGACTTGCAGGCCAATCTTTTTTAGTCATGAACTCGTATACTTTAAAGTTGACGTTTCGATTTGGTTAAGAAGATTTATTGTTAAAATTCAAAATGCAAAAATACGCTACACAATCCCTACGCCGATACTAACACTAAATTCTAAACATTCAACCACCTCTACTTTAATTTAATTCTTTTAGTATTGTCTTTATCGTCCCTTGACTGGCGGCTAGAGCATTGAGATTAATTTATTTAAAACTAGCTGTGCCCGCAAACTTTTGTACGCGTTTGAATTTAACAAAAAAATAATAATTTAATCCCTATTATATATAAGTTATCTGCCAGTGAAAGTCCCGTCAAAATCGGTCCAGCCGTTCCAGAGATTAGCCGGAACAAACAGACAGACACAGAGACAAAAATTGTAAAAAAAATATTTTGGTATATGTACCGTTTATAAATACACATGCATTGAGTAATAAAAGGGCTATTTTAATATTACAAACATACATTCCAATTTTATTATATCAGAATATTTTATTATATCTCAACGAAACAATCAGATGGTCTTGGATTATTTTGCCTGCCTTCCAAAATTAAGAAACATAAAACAATTTTTTCTATACCTACATAACAACTTGAAATGTTATTCAATTATTGGGATTCAACGGGGAAATGCTCGTAGATCGGAACGTAGCATTAACGCTACCATTCAACTTGGCTCTGATTTTTGATCTGACTAGTATATAAAAATATATATAACATGGCTAGTTAGTTATTATTTTGTAATTATTTAAACTTTAGAGATGACACATAAATACTAAGATAATGTATATGTAAATAGTATGTAAGTACATTTAATCTATATTAATAAGTGAGTAAACGAATGTTTTGTATGCGTCACTAAAAATATATATACATAAAACTTGTATCAGAAAAAGCAGCACATTTCGGAGAAGGTTTTAATATATAATCAATATCATTCTAAAGGAAACTGTGCTTCGCAATCAACAAGCAGATATTTCAAGTTTTGTCTTATTCGTTTATTTGAATTAAAGATAGATAGACTTTTTTATGTAATTTATATTTTTATAATATATTTAAATCAATTATAAGAGCTACATGAACAAGACGAGATAAGTTACACCTACATAGAAAACTAAATTGCTGTACCGACGTCTTTAAGTTTAGTTCTTTTAAGCTACGCAACGAATTTTCATGCAGTTTTCATCAGTTAACAGAGTAATCAATAGTAAGGTGCGTCTTTGCATATGATGGTGCATAAAAACCGACAATTTCAACTTTCCTGGCCGGAAAAAAGGAAGAACATTTATTCTTTATATATTTATTCTTCAATCTTATAATTGTATTAAGATAGACAGATATATATAGAGCCGAGATGGCCCAGTGGTTAGAACGCGTGCATCTCAACCGACGATTGCGGGTTCAAACCCAGGCAAGCACCGCTGATTCATGTGCTTAATTTGTCTTTATAATTCATCACTTGCTCAGCGGTGAAGGAAAACATCGTGAGGAAACCTGCATGTGACAAATTTCATAGAAATTCTGCCCACATGTATATTCCACCAACCCGCATTGGAACAGCGTGGTAGAATATTTTCCAAAACCTTCTCCTCAAAGGGCCTCTCCCTTTTAGCATAGCAGTGAGAATTAACAGGCTGTTGTTGTTGTTGAGACAGATATATATGTTATGTTATTTGATGGTGATCAAATTTATAAGTGTACGACTAAAAACCATTGATTGAACTGAGCATTTAATCAAAGATTAAATATAAAATAATATACACGTGCATTAATAAATCACGAGTTTCCTACCACGGAACAATACTGTTGACATTTACTTTAATTAAGTTATTTTGATCAAATTCCACGATATTTTATTGATGAAAATCGATCATTACTCGAGAGAATGTTACACGAGGCACTGGAAAAATATAAATTTACCTTATATTGTTATATCAACAGTGTACCTACCATATCCAAGATTTTAAATATTTTAAATTAACAAATAAGTTTAAATGCTACTTTTATCGTTATCTTAGTCTAAAATAATATAAGTCAGTTAGTATATTCCCATTTTCGCAAGGATTTATAATGTTTATTTGATGACGAATGACGAAAAATTAGAAACAAAAATGAACATAAAAATAGTTGTAACATCCACTCCGGAATCTTTGCCGAGAATTATTTACCCTAAACCGATTTTTGGAGTAATTGTTACTTGGCATAGTTTAAAATGTGGTATAAATTTGCTATTGGTCCAATTACTACCAGTGGCTTGAGAGTAGCTTAAGAAAAAACAAATTTAATGACGCATTTCATACAAACTTACCGATTCAGATTAATATTATGAGGATATACCGATTTTTTCTAGTTTGTTTCTTCAATATTGTTTCATTATAAATTTGAATTTATTGCCATTTTTTTATACTTAAGACAAAGGACTGGCTTATAACATATTATATAACTTTAAATATCTTACATTGTATAAAGATATTTGCTATTTTTTTATATTAAAGCTGGATTTTGATCTTCAACTTTATTGGCAAGAATCTGAGCGGGTCTTTTTTGGTAATTTTATTATTTACAACTATTCAATATCAATAGAACAAAGAAATAATACGTCCCAAACATTATCAGGTAAGTTTTGGATATCTACTTTTTATAATAAAAAGGATCCTGTCGACAACAACAAGTACTTAATAAATAATTGCGTATTCAACATATTTTTTAGAGTCTTCCTAAGTTAAATGAAATGAAAAATATTAGACTACTTAAAAGTCGATTAACGATTATATCATGTAGTTATAGTTATTGGTATATTTGGAGCCGGTGTCAGCCACGGTACCCTTGCCCCAACAATCAAAAGAAAGAAGCGATACGAGCCCCTTGATTGATCCCGTATATTATTGTGTAAAAGGTAATTTGTAAAAAACATATTTGTTAAAGTATTCTCGTATTGTTTTTTGATAGATATACTGTAGGGTTTTATTGGCTGACACCGACTCCAAATATAACAATAATTATAACTACATGATATAATCGTTAATCGACTTTTAAGTAGTCTAATATTTTTCATTTCATTTAACTTAGGAAGACTCTAAAAAATATGTTGAATACGCAATTATTTTAATTACTTTTTCGTGCATATTCATTTGTTTTAAAATAGTGTTTTGTTTGAAGTCGGTTTTTCTTTTTGTTAAAATTTTATTTATTTTTTGATTTTAAGTGATGCTGATGTTGACTAACTAATTTTTTTAATATGGATAGATTAAACGTTCCGTTTATATGAGTCAGAAACTACTTCGAGGACAATTTCAAAGGAAACTTGCTAATAAAGCAAAAATAGACTTTCGAAAATGCGGATTTAATACGTCACGCGGCGTAAACTACAAGGATCCCTCGAAAGAGCTGTAATCGAACTCAGCAAAAAAACTTTGAAAAAGACCAACTATATTTCGTACATCATATGACATCACATCACATACACAAAATTTGATTAAAGATAGTAAGAAATTCTGTCCCATATCGCACCCTAACTGCGAGCCGTATAGGAGTTCCATCACTACATAGTATAAAACAAAGTCGCTTTCTCTGTCCCTATATCTTTAAATCTACGCAACGGATTTTGATGCGGTTTTTTTTTTAAAGATAGTGTGATTCAAGGGCAAGGTTTGTGTATATAAAACATGAACAATATAGTAAAGAAACACTGATAATTTTAGAAGTTTGCGATGTGATGTCGTATATAAACAAATTCTGTAGTATATTTAGTATCACTATTGCACCCGTGCGAAGCCGGGGTGGGTAGCTAGTTGATTATAATATTCGACTATGATAATTACATAAACATAACCAGATTACGGAAGGTGACTCAAATATTCAAATAACCTATAAATAAAAGATTCGACCGAGTATCGCTAACGTGCTCCTCAGAATTGTTCCGTTCCCTTCCGTTCCGTTACTTTGTCATGGATCCTGTGCTCAGAACCTTACCAAACTTTCACCAAATTACCCTTGAAGTATGTATTTTATAATAAAAAAAGAATTATCAAAATTGGTTAACGTGATTTTCAGTTATTCACCTATTTGTCGCGCATATACATAATGCAAATTTAAGACTTATGTCGTTTTCACATGGATACCATCATCGGAAAAAAAAATAAAAAAAATGGGACCCCACGGGAAGCACTACCTTTCAAACAAAAAAAAAATTATCAAAATCGGTCCACCCAGTAAAAAGTTATGAGGTAACAAACATAAAAAAAAAAAAAAAAAAAAAAAAAAAATACAGACGAATTGATAACCTCCTCCTTTTGGAAGTCGGTTGATTATGAAATAATAACAAAATAAACTCTCATAAAGTGTGTTACTGACTTTGTTTATTTAAAAATAAAGAGGGGGTTGCTCACACGGGACACAATTAACTCAAACTAATATCGGTATTAACAGTGAACACATATCTGATTCAACTGTAAATCGGTACCCCAATGACCTTGATGACTTACGTGATAATATCACGAAGTAATCTTTTCATAATCAATTTGCCAGCGTTACATTGTTGTAAAGGAAAGTTAGATCAATGATAGAGAGAAACAAATAATTGCTATTGTATATCATTAATAATATAAATCATGTTTTATCATCACTTAGTATCTATATAACAATAACGATGGCGTAAATAAACAAATTCTGTTGTATATTTAGTATCAGTCTTGCACCCGTGCGAAGCCGGGGTAGGTCGCTATAATTGCTAATATATTTATTTAGTTAATATATTCCGTATTCCTTCTAGAGTCGAGTTTAAGTATTTGAGGTGAGTAACAGCGTTATTGCAAAGCAATTACAAATGTTAGGAGATTTACTTGTAGGTTTATCAATCCATCCAATTAATCAAACCAATTTATCTTTACTTGTAGTACCTAACTACAGTTCTGCTAGCTTGAATCCGAAGCTGTAGATTAATTATTATGTGAACGCTATACAGATATTGTCTGTTCAGAGATATTTAACGGTATATGGCCTCCGTAGTATTGCATTGAGATAACATTTATATATATATTAATGGGGGCGTTAAGTACCTGTTAAATGTTATTTAATGTGACAGTAAGTATAAAAGATACTGAAAACCATGGGCACTGCATAAAATACCATAATATACTGATTTTGATATGTACATGAACAATTTCCAATAACTATCTACAACATCAATGAATCAGAAAATTATTAAAGTTGTAAACAAATGAAAATACTTATTGAAATTATTTAAAATAGGTATTTTCTAACACAACAATTAACACGCGTAGATGCAATGGGTATGACACCATTATATACTATGGAAACAAAAAAAAGTTAAATAATCCTAAACGGGTTATAAATGCTTATGAAAGTATATATTTACAATTATTTTATACTTATGTATCTTCACGCCATGAATATAACCGAATCTGATCTAACCATAGATAGGGCCGTCTTTAACCTATGCCCTGGGCATGTTATGATATTGGTGTTTTGCGGTTTCATTCATCCCTATTTCATGAGTGTATTTATGATTCTTTTTTCTATTAAATTGTATATAAATTTATGTAGGTAATCATACTGAAGTCGGAAAGCATAATTTTATGGGCTAGAGTAGAATAGCTTCACGCCTGTAAAAGCTAGTAAATTGGTATCGTTTTCAGTAATTTAGGTTTGATTTCATAGAATTATTTTGCTTTGGTAATAAATATTGGTTATCTTCTCGTGATCTAGCAAGAACTAGGGAGGGGGCCCCTACCGACCGCGGGGCCCTGGGCACTTGCCCAATGAGAAAGAGGGGCCTGAGACCATAGACTCGGTAAACCTAGCAACTATAGCAAAGCAAATTGTAACCGATTCCAAGCGCAGTAGAAGAGGGTACAACCCCGTGTGTACAAGTAGTTTCATTACTATTAATTTATTTATTGCACTATAAACTGATAATTTCTTCTTATTGGTAATATAATTCACTGTTCCATTTAACTTCTTATAAATACCTGCTTTAATTACTTAAATAGAAATTGACGATTGCAGGTTCACTGACTTTAAAAACGCCATTTATTCACGAATCCATAATGAACACCATAACTACTATACTTTCAATGGTATCAGATTAATTTCTTTTCAGTTGTTTATTAGTCTCCAGTGATTGAATTAGTACGCATAAGGACGATGGGTGTTTATTTATCAATTTAGTTAATGAAAACATATATCACGTTCACATGATACATATAAAAATTGCATTAAAAATAAAGCGTTGGTAGAGCCGCTGGGATTACGTAATACAACTACAAAATTGCAAAATTGTCTTACAAAATTGTACATTTCAAAGCTAAATCATTAATACACATCAAATTAAGTTTTATGTTATTAGTCTGTTTCACCACAAAACAAAAATCTGTATACAATAGTTCTATTCACTCTAACGTACCTATTCGTGGTTATTTAAAACACATTTTCCCTAGTGTCAATCGGTTTACTCAAAATGCATACGTACTTATTTGTTTATAGAATTACTCTAAACATAGTTGAATGAATAGGTCGCACACAATGCCTACCAAAAATATCAAACTGGACTAGTTTGCTGAAATAGTTTTAAAAACTTTCCGACTTAAAATATTAATGCTATTGAAAAAGTAAAGATACTCGCAAAACAAGAAAAGCACTTATATACATAATATTGTTGTGTTCCAATTTAAAGTGTGAGTGAGCCAGTGTAATGGCTCGTCATCATTCTTTTAGTTGTAAGGTTGGCGGCGCATTGCTGTTATAGAGCTGTTACCATGATGGTAAATCAACTGGTGAATTTGTCCGTCAATACATACTAAAAAAAGCCTTTTTGATTCGTCGTACTGTAGGTAAATCAAAATATTTCTTCACGTATCTGCGAGTCGTGCATTCATTGCATATTTAATCACGATGTATAATAGGCACAACAGACATAAAATGAGAGTTTGAAAGAAAGAAAAGTAGAAAGTCGCGAACTTTTACGTTTTTACTGGCGTTAGTACTTAAACAAATTTAGTACTTAAACCAAAAATAAAAATACATTCCATTCAAGTTCGCTGGTAAAATCAATGAAATCGGTCATTTTAGGTCGGAATATAAAATTAAACACTGCTAAAACATTCGCAATATGATTAAATAATCACAAACCGCTGATAAAAAATTAAAACCAATGATACCAAATGTTATTTAAATTGTATCACCAATATAATCTATAAATGTGTACTTGAACGCATATTTTTTAAAGCAAGATCTACAAAATAAACATCGAAATTTGAATACAAAATAAAAATATTAGGTTGAAGACGTCGTGGGCGATTAGAATTAACCGAACAGCGAAGCAGTCGACCCGTGAACATCTGAGCTTAAGGACATATAAGCGCTCCCTAGACGCGGTTGGAACTGCCTGACTGATTTCAAATACAACGCTATAAAGAAAAATTCAATATTTTTGCATGCTTCCGGCGTCGCTGGGGTATTACAATGTATTATTTTTGATAAAATGTAAAAGCTTTTAAGGCCGCCAGCGTATTTCTAAGGTGCTATCGATGGTTTTTGGCTCACCGTCTTCACATTTATACGGGAGCGCGCCCGTCTAAGCAGTATTGATTTAAAAATACTAGGCTACTTGTAACATGACGCGTGTCGACGTATTAGGGTTTGTTTCTGTACTTTTTGCATCTACTTATTATTTTTTTTACGTTTTGTTGATGTGAATGTTTAAAGATATACGTAAAAATTATGAAGTCACGATTAATTACTTGAAAGCTTTTTATCAATACACCGTCTAGATTAAAATTTGTTTCTTAACTTATTCATATTACCTACGTTTAAATAATTTGAAATATTCATTAACATATAAACATTTATTTATTCATAAATAGATAGAAAAATACTAGTCTTGGTTTTATTTAAGTAAAATACGTAAATTTGTATGTAATAAATAAGTGCCGACCGCTTTTTCTACAATATCATTTTCATTCTAGTGTAATAAATATTTTATACAAAATTACCACTGTGCTTCTTAATCTTGAATAATTTAGTTAAGCTTAAAATAAGTACAATAATATTATCGTTTATCTCTATTAGTCTCTAAGCAAGACTACATAAGGTTGGACCGACACATTTGTCGGATGTAAAATGGCAACATCGTCTTAGAGTGCAGTCCTGTGAAAGAAATAACTTTATAAGAGGAAGAGAAACTGCCCATTTCTATGCATTACCATTATTTTTTTTTTACAGACTGTACGGTATTTAGGCAGGTTAAAGAAAACTTCTTTGGTTTTGCTAAATACTTTTATCTGAAGATACAGGTGTTACTAAGACAAGAAATCGTAGCGGATTGATATTCAAATTTGAAATGTGAAGGAAGTAACATATGTACAAAGATAAAAAAGGATTACAAATTTATGTAGAATATCGTAGTTATCATAGACAAAATGTCATATAACATAAATGTAGTGCAGGTCCACACGTATGCGCCAACACAAAGCTTTATGAGTGCAACTATGACGTACGATGTTATTTAGTGTTTTTTCCTTACAGTAAAGAAAAATAAAAACCCAATTAATGTCATTTTCAAAATTATATCCTTCAGTCCACATTCATTTTAATTTGAAGATAATTCACATAATACCACCTAGTATTACTAGTCGTAATTAATAATTATTTATTAATTACGAACATTATTAGCCATTGATTATGAACGTAAAGTCGGGGTAAGAAAAGGTTCGTCACCTTAAGATCTATTTTCGTGTGCTCAGTATGAGCGATAATTTGATTAATTTGCGATTGAGAATGACTTATTGCGTCGCAATGATTTGATGTTTAGAGTCGAAAGATACTAAGAGTTTAAGACTTGATAAAGGAATTAATTTGAAAACTGACGAAGGTTTTCTTACTCTGACTATACGTAAAGGTTACCGAACGTTCTGCCAGGATTTAGCTGTTAGATCGAATATTCTTACTAGACATTTATACTTGCCGGATCGCTGTGATCCCGTAACTGAGAAGCGAGGTGGATTTTAATTATGTAGGATGAAATCAACCCAGATGTTTTATTTCAAATCATAGGACCCACAAAAATATAGATATGCTAACGGAGTATAAAAAGCAAGAGCAATCATGTAAACCAATTAAAGTTAGGTATCAAGAAAATACAATTATAATATAGGTAGTACCTATTTCCGTCATTTTCCTAAAGATTTTATTGATATACTAAATTTTCTGTATGGATTTTATGTCTATCTTGTTAAAGATAAATGATGAAGTTGAAGTTAATGCTCTATCTGCGTACCTATCACGGACTACCTTATACAGCAAAGCCATCGACAAACTTCGATAGCGAAGTACAAATTAAAAATAACTATATATATTTTATTAAAATGGAACACCATTGTTTCTTTAGATTATTTATAGATTTTTTTAATCACCAAACGACTAGGAACGGCAAAAATTTACCATTAATAATTATTCATAAGACTATTCCGTTGTAAGGGATACAAAATAAATAAACATTTTAACCATAAATTTGTTTTTTTGGTTGCGATTTATAAAAGCCCGAAGATATTTTTCAAATTTTAAATACTTTTCCAGAGAAAGAAAGACTTTAATTGGGATAAACCCTGTCTTCACCCCACGATCCCTCTCGCCACGGATAGCCCGAGGCAACTTATGCGCGCTACTTAGCTTAAATGTGAATATACTTAATATTCTATTACTTAAAATAAACTTTAAAGTAATGCTAAGTTGTAAAAATCTTGGCAATTTTATAAAAAAACTAATGAAACTCCTTATTATAATGCTATTTTGTTAGATAAATTATTTATAAAATAATAAATGGTTGATTTATTAACGTTGGAATTAATAACTGACATTTATTTTTATATCGTACAGATAAGCTTCAATTATGTAACTTGTGTACTTTTGTTAGTTAAAAATCATTAGGGAGTGAATAGCATGAGGTACTATATTTTTTAACTGGCTACACCTGACTTATTATTATGGCTATTAATTAAATATTGTTACATATTTTTGTTAACATTGTAGGTATATACCTACTTATTAGGAATATCATACACCGATCAATTATTAATTGTTAATGATCTAATATACCTACTTATGGATGCATTTTTTTTTTCAAACATACCTATATTATATTCGGAAATTCACAATAAAATACTTGAGTTTTCACCAAAAATATTTTATTTCTATTTTCTATCTGAATTTAGAATAAACTATATCTGTAATTGAATTATTATTATAATTATTAAATATAAATATTATATAATTGTAATTAGAAACGAATAATTAATAATAATGAATGTATATACTGTAAGAATTAGACTGGAGTATTCTGGAGCAAAGAAACAAGGAGATAATATAGGGGAAAACGTAGTTCTGAATTTAATCCGAAATCAATTTATACAATTATAGATGATAAATAAATGTAGTGCAAAGTGACACAAGCGTTTGTGATTAAATTAAAGGTCCATGAAACCCAAGAATAATACTATTTACGGTATACAATTAACATTAATATTGATTTTACATGTCATGTATTTTTAAATGTGTAATTTATTTGTATGGTTCTTTGTCTACTTAATCAATCTGTAGCCGTGATTTAATTTAGTTGGGTTCTGAAACCCCACTTGGTATTTAATTTATGTAGTTATAGTGTGCAAACTTATAAATAAAAAAAGTTCTTAATAGTGGAATATAGGGCAAATGAAAGACTATATACTTTGATCTTTAAAAAAATACTCTTTCTTATTGGTTGTTTCAGGGCACGTCTACAATTGTTATACAATTTCACTTGTAACTAAAAGTATATTGTGTTTATCTTTATGCCAAATATATTAATTATTTTAAAAATATCTTCCTATTTATAATAATTAAGTTTGGATAACTTTCTACACACTTTTTATTCATATCGTCTAAGTACCTAAACATATACATTTCAAATGTTTATAACAAGCTACGAAAATATAGTGAAATAATATCAGACGTACCAAAAATATCGTGAGCTCTGTGGAAAGGCGAATGGGCTAGATGATGCAGCTGCAGCGGCGGCATCGGTGGCTGCGGCCTCGGGGCCAGGATGCTGTCGATGGTGAAAAGCGGCGGCGGCGGGCGGTCGACCAACGAGGCCCCACCGCCCGCGCCGCCCAGCAGCAGCGCCGTGCTGAGCAGCGCGGGCGCGTCGCGTGGCCAGCCACCCGGCCCGCCCATGCTCTCGCACTCTCGCTGGCTGCTCGCACCTTCCGCCACGCTGCCTCACCGTCCTAGCCGTGGCGCGCACCACTCCGCACAGGATATCCTCTCGTATACACCACACCTCATCATACTCCTTTCGCGCTACTTACGACCATTTTTCGATATACGATCACGACAACACAGAGTAGTTCTTAAGTATATAATTACGCTCAAGGGCTTTGTATATTATTCGATATAGAAAAACTGTAGCTACAAAGGAAGCTTTTTCATGATATGTACGCGAAACCGGAAACTCACTGATTACTATAACTGAAATGATAGGATAATAGGGTGAACGCGTGATGCGATTGCGAGCAAATCGTTTTAGTGAGATGTCGCGTTGAGATTCGAGTGGTGGCCCGGAGCGGTGCGCGGCGCGGCGTGGGGTGGCAGCCGCCCGGGGGCGTGCGCCGGGGCGTGCCGCGGCCCCGCCCTCCGTGCAATTTAATGGATGTGACAATACGACGCTCCCAAATACTAATAATAGTAATCTGTATCCCTCCCTTTTGATAATACTTATATCTGTTGTGCGCTTTTGACATGCCCGGAGTTTGTTAGCGATGAAGTCAATATTATAATATTGTTAGACTTGACAAACATTTGTATGTGAATTGCTTTTTTAATAATAGCAATATACACGAGAAATCATTTATTTAAGTATTCTTTTTTTTTAATTAAAAAATATCTATCTTACCTTCAATTTTTTTTTGTTGGTAAAGCTACTTACCAAGTAGGCGCCAATAAAGTTTCTTGCTTTATATCAAACACGAATTGGATATTTCTTGACCTTTAAGAAACAAAGTAAGTATTGTTTGCAATTTTATAAATTCGGAATCTATTGATTTAAATTTAAATTATATTATATTTGAAATTATATTTAGGTAAAATCAAAATGTCCAGTGCCTACATTTATATCTACTTAATAGGGATTATTGCATAAAATAAAACTATTTGTTTAGGTACGAACTTCATAAGCTACCTACAACCAATAATGTTCCGCATTATATAATTTAATTTAATTCCAAGTTAATAATTCATACAATGCAAGCGCGAGATATATTATTAATAGAATAATAGTAATTTTTAGGGTAAATTAATTAATAATTATTATGAAGGAAAAGGAAGAAAATTAGATATATGAGCAATTATAAAATATGTACCTACGCATATAACAGTCTATTATTATAAAACGAATAAATTTATTAGTAATAAAAAATATAAAATGAAAGATGGTTGAATAAAAAAAAACAAATGAGATTAACAAAACAAGTTATGGACCTACATTTTCAATTATCATTTATAAAATATTAACATTTTAATTCTAAGTACATAATGAATGATAAAATATTGCCAATTATACACGATTAATATATTTTAACTTCAAAAAGTTCAAAGTAATGCTTATTTATTTATCTGTTGAATCTAAACTACTTTTAAAATCATACATGTAAAATGACTATTCAATGACACAATCTGAGCTACCAATCACATTACATTATGTGAATCAGAGTTCGCCACACACGGGGCTCATTGTAAGACGCGAGGATTAACATCGTCTAACAGCCAACAAATTGAGCGAAGGCTTAGTTGCTGAATGTTGCGCCCCCGGCCTTCACGACGTGTTCGCCTTTTTGCAGCTTACAAAACAACAATGTCTAATACAGACATACCTACATGTCAATAAACGACACATGTCCTTTTTAACAAACAAAAAATGCAGAAACATGCCTCAAGGATTAATGTAAGTAAAAAAGTTTATACGAAAATAAACTGGCAACACTTTTAGTGACTTTTTAAAACTTGCATGTGCATTCGTTACTACCATACCATACTTGCATAAGTTACTTCCATATTTTACTTATTTTTTAATAAGTAGGTAAATATAGTTATTAGTTTTGACCAAATTAAAAGAAAAACTGAATTGTAAAATTCTATCTTCTAAACAACGGTACGATTAAGTAAACGTTAACGTTTATATTATTTTTAACGTCTAAGCATACTCATTGCTTGGGTAGCAAAAGCAAAAGTAAAAACCTATTATGTACAGGAAATACAATTATTATGATTACAATTTTAATAGGTAGTTGAAACTCTCAAAACTCGTAACAGTTCGTTTAGGTTTTGCTCTTAAAACATTTGGCAATTTTAATATAGTGTATTATGTAGGTATTAGTGAATCCCAATTTAACGCTTATTAATATAATTAATTAAATAAAAGTTAACTTCAATTATATTATATGACTTTCTTTTCGGAGTTTTGTTTGTTTCACATTTATTAGATACTGAAGAAAAAAAAGTTATAAAATCTCTGTAGTATAAGTTTAAGTACCAACAAAAATGTTATATTAAACATCCCATAAATTTTTGATAAGAAATTTACATGCTTGGTACGTGTAGCCATTAAAAAGTAAAGAAAATATCATCATTTTATATAGTAAGTAAACTAGCAACCCTGTACCAACTTTTAATGTAATTAATTCGCTAAAAGTTCTGGATTCTCTGATTTGCAGAATGAAAGTGTGTGTATCTTGCCTCATAATATAATGGAAAAAAAAAACATCAAATCTATATCATCCAACTCATAATGAGCTAATGAATCAATTTATAATGTAATTGTTTTTATTTATTTAAACTCAGATAATCTGCGATCGTTAAGTACACTTTTCTATTTTCATGTGACTATTTAGAAGGCTATCGAGAAGAGCTGACTGGAGACTCATTAGTTAGTCTTTTTTAAAACTTAAATGTTTATTTTTATTTATATAATATGCATGGAAATGAGTGAAGACTTTCAAGAGTCTCAGATGTCCCTCGATCGTTTTAGCCAGCAGCAAACATTCATTGAGTGAGCAAAAGCTGTTATTATAAAAATCTTGCGTCCGCGGAGTAGAGTGGAGCGGAGGCGGCGGGCGGCGCAACTCTTCGCAAATATTTACAAAGGTGGGAGCCAGAAACCCGAGCGCGCTTCTGTTTGCCTATAATTGATGTAATTAGTCGTGTCGACCAGCTGCTGACGATAAAACCTCACATTTAATGTTTAAATAGTTAATACGATACTTTCACGAACCGGAAACATCTTTACGGTGTCCTGTTCTAGCAAATATTGGTCACACTCGTTGATGCGTGACGACCATTGGCTATAGATTTGGGATTCTACAGGTGTATAAAGAAAAAATAATATGAAATATAACACAAACAAGTAAACACGTAGCCTTAACCGCACTATAACCTTGTTCAAATTATTCAATATATGTTTTGTACCAAAGAGTTTTCGAAATTATAAGTTTCCCGAGAATCCCGAGCGTTTCAAAGCATAATATAAATACCTAAATAATTTTCTGTCATCCAAGAATTAAAATTAATTTCGATGAATATCGATTTCATTTTATTGACAAAATGTAATATTATGTACATAATGTAATGTAAAGCTATAACATGTATAGATGTCAACGATTTGTGTCGCTAAACGGGCAGCTGCCAATCCCGTTGATACCGGCAATGCAAAATTAACTGCGTATAATGCGGCGATTATCCACGTATAACTTAATACGGCCGTTCACATAAAGAGCATAAGTATTAAAATATCTAACAATAGAAGGGATTATCCCGGCTAACCTCCCAGCGCCACAATGTACATATTCCCTCACCACTTTCATCAATGTGAATAGTGGATTTGTTCAGTTTATTCATATGAGACAACCTATATTAAAAATGTTTTAGATGATTTCAGTTAACTTTATTTATATTTTGTAGTGAGTGGGACAAACATTTCAACTGAATTCAAAACAAGTTCAAATCAGTCGATTCAGGTGATATTTCGCAAGACCCAGTATATTATAGTACTGGTGATTACGTGACCTCAGAAATAAAATAATTTTTCTAAAAAATAACATCGAATTCAAAGTAATCACTTAAAAATAATTTGATTTAAACACGTATTATTGAAATCGGCCGATCGTATGTAAAGAATTCTACATTTTGTTTTTCACTCAAAATCGTCCGACTCCAATAATACGTGTTTAAATCAAATTATTTTATATTACTTTTTAGTGATCACTTTGAAGTCGATGTTATTTTTTTAGAAAAAAAAAAAAATATTTTAGTCTTTTAGCGTTATTTTCTCAAAATAGTCATTAAAAGTCCTTTTGTAACAAATGGTTATTTGTTGATTTTTTTCAAAAAGAGCTGAATCTATTTCAATAAAACTTATATGGGACCACTTCTGGAGCATGATATACCAAACAATAACAAAACAAAAGAAAATTTTAGTGAAACTGTACTTCTTTTCATAAAAGCTACGGAGAGGAGTATAAATCCATATATGAATGTTGAAAGAACTATTTCCTAACTACTCGTAATTGAGGACTTACACCTTCCATTATTGCCAAAAGCAAATGCCAATATAACTTCAGAAAATATGTAAAACTATATGTAATGTGCCTATAAAATTTGAGGGTTCCCCTCGATTTCTCCGGGATCACATCATCAGACACTGATATCCTCATCATGGTACCATTCCAGGAGTATTTTCTTTCTAATTAAAAAAAAAATCATCAAAATTATCAAAACAAACATAAAAAAAATATATACGGGTCGAATTGAGAACACTCCTTTTGTAGAAGTCGCTTAAAAAACCATTTGCCACTTTTTTGCTTCAGCTTTGTCTAGTCTTTGGAGACGTATCGACCTCGCTTTTCCAAGTCTTAGTCTATAGATTCCATTCCAGGACTTTTATCTCCCTCCCGAAAATAACAAATGCTAATTAACCAAAGACAGATGCTAAAGCTTTATTAAAAATTATTTCTTGAAGGCGCTTCAATTGGGGATGAAAGTTTGTTTACCGAAACTATTTCTTCATTTATGAGAGATCGTTCAGTATTCCGTACATACGCTTTAACTTGTGAATTAAAAAGATTGAATGGTTGTGTGCATGTTCATCATTACAAATATAGTATGCTACTACCAAAAAGAAGAAACTACTTTAGAAAATTTGGTAGGTGGCTTTTGAATATTTTCCAATCATTCAATCCGCTCACTTGATCTATCGAATTTCAAAGTACCTATGTGTGATAGATATTATATCACACACGAGTAAAGAAATTATTTACCGCGGGTATGTTGTGATGCATTTTAGATGTAATATTTAAAACCGATAAACCAGTTATAATCCGTATGAAAAAATAGCTTAGCATTTAATTATTAAGCTTAATTTTATTTTTAATAAATTTAGGCATTAATTGAATAATAAAAGGATTTATTTTGTGTAATTCTGAATAAATATAGAAACGGTTAAATATTACATTTTATCAGCATTTTAACATCATTTAAAATATAAATATTAATCTAATATAAAATTTTAAGGTCGAAATGGCCTAGTGGTTAGAACTCTTGCATCTTAACCGATGTTTGCGAGTTCAAATCAAGTTCAAACCCAGGCAAACGCCACTAAATATTCATGTGCTTAATTAGTGTTTATAATTCATCTCGTGCTCGGCGGTGAAGTAAAACAACGTGAGGAAACCTGCATGTGTCTAATTTCATAGAAATTCTGCCACATGTATTTTCCACCAACCCTATGAATGTATATGTTCCAAACCTTCTCCAAAAAGGGAGGGGAGGCCTTAGTCCATTTACAGGCAGTTGATATTGATGATGATGATAAATTGTTAGTTAAAAGTGTGTACACTAGGGTTTATTCGTTCAGAAATAAAATAAATATTTACACGCTTTATTGCCGTATTCTCATCAACGAACGATTTTTTTATTTTTATTTTGAGTCAGGTCTCTATTTAAGATGCCTAAGAATTGTCGAGAATGTAGACAACCAAATTGGCTACGAACTGGTTTTGTAAACCACCTACCTTTTTACACGAGGTACGTACCTACGCATTAGTTATTCTATTATTAAAACATTAATATAATACGTACATTACTGTGTTCCGATTTGGGTTTAAGGGTGAGTAAGTGAGTTTAACAATAGACTCAATTGATGACTTAGGGATTGATTAATACTTGTCATAGTATCTATGTCTATGGGTGATCAATTTTCCGTGTTCTTTCTTAAATTAAATTTATTTTTTTTGTTATGTATATGCAATATACTTTTACATCGTGACAAAACTATTTGTATTTATATATTAATATAATTGGAAGTCTGATATGATTTTCGGCATATAAATATCTTTAATTTAATCGAGTGA
The DNA here is from genome assembly GCF_905220365.1 of Vanessa cardui. Lineage (NCBI taxonomy): Eukaryota > Metazoa > Arthropoda > Insecta > Lepidoptera > Nymphalidae > Vanessa > Vanessa cardui. Next base: position 5,846,510 of record NC_061130.1, on the reverse strand, counting down.
TGTTTATTTAGCGATATGCCGACTTTATTTCGTCCTGTGAATATTGTCAGTCATTACGTATAGTTCCTTATATTATGTTATGCAACGCTGTAGATATATTAAGCGAGCAAATACATAATACTTTATAAAATCAACAAATTAGACGATATATCGTGACGTAGTCTGCAAAGAATACGATCGAGATGCATAGTCGTAAAATTACACTTTACGTACGACGTATTAAACGATATAGTTTTTTATTTAAATACACTTCGAACACGTTGTGATGAAATTTTAGGATTGACGCCCGGTATTTGAATGGTCATACTGATTCTAGGTTTAGTTAGATAGATAGATACAAACTTTATTGCACTCAATATCATATAAAATAACATTACATATAAAATGGTTCATTATAGAAAATTGAAGGCAATGGCGGCCTTATCACTAAAAGCGATCTCTTACAGGCAACCCACAAGATGAGGACAACATATTCTGTAGAGAGGGTAGTGCATATTATATTATGATGCATACATATACAATGGATATTTGATTTAATACAATTTAATACAAAATACAATTACATATAAAGAAAACGTAAAATAAACATACATAGGTTTATAGATATATTTTTTTGTAAATGATAAGAATTAAATAAAGTAAATTTGAAAACTGACCTTTTGTATAGGTATAATGAAATTATATAAGTATACCAAATAAATATACTGAATCTTTTAAAAACTCCGTGTGTAACGGTTCCCATATAGTCAACTTCTCACGGCTGGACTAAGGCCTCCTCACCCTTTTCAGAAGAAGGTTTGGAACATATTTGACCACGCTTGTCCAATGCGGCTTGGTGGAATACACATGTGACAGAATTTCTTATGAAATTAGAAGCATGCAGGTTTCCTCACGATGTTTTCCTTTACCGCCGAGTACGAGATTAATTATAAACACAACCATAACCTCTGGGCCACCTATTAATAAATTAGAGTATTAAATAAAAAAATGATACAAATTGAATAAAACGCTATAAATCTTGTAGTTATGTAAGAGGAAAAACCGCTCGTCAGATAAAACTTACATCTTAGAAATAATCTACGGCTGACAAATTTACGTTCATTTTTATTAACATAAAAAGTGCACAGTGCTTAGAGTACGTGACTGTTGAACGCGACTTACGGGTTCAAACCCGGAAATAAACCTGAAATTTCATGTGCTTTACTATGTGTACAATAATATTAAGCGCATGAAATAAAACAGAAAAAAATAAACGGCCGGGGCATTCGAGGAAAATATCGTGAAAACCAGCATGCGTCAAGTGAAAATATGTATGGTGTCGCAACACCAGGCGATGAGGCAGTGTCCTGGATTAAGGGGTGCATGTCAGACACCTTCTCGTGGTGCACCCTGGGCAACGGGGCCGGCTTGAGCTTGCTCGTCGGCCACGGCTGAGACTGGCGAGAGGGATGCCTCGGGGCTGCTCCCGGTACGTTCCTGGTTGGCGTCAAGGCGGATCATGTGACTGACCTCGTTGGCTAGATGCGTAAACGCATTTCCTCCTCGTTAAACAAAACAAAAAAGTTACGTGGATTAAGCTCAAAGTCTTCTCAAAAACGAGATTAAGCCTTAACCCAACAATAGCATGCTCACAGGATGTACATCAGTATCATCCAGCCCTTAGTATTCAGCCAATATTGAACGCCATTTCAAAGCAGAAAATTAGCTCCCAGTCTACGGCTAGTTTTTGCATAAGTCAAATTAGACTAGTTACAAAATAAAGAAAAAAATATTATCCAATATTACAAACGTAATAGTATTATCGTGGTTAGTCTAACAGGATTTAGTGATATAGTAGGCTAGGCTTCTTAACTATCTACTTGGTATTACGCGTAAGCATGACGCCCTCGATGCTAGGTATAAGAGTATTAGTATTTAGTACAGGACTTTGTTAAAACTAGGTCTCGTTTGAAACATCGACGCGCTACTTAAACAACAATAGAGTTACAAATACATCGCTTGCATTTGGAACAACTGTCATATAGACTCTTCCGAAACCAAAAATTCGATATAGTCCATGAAGTCATAAAAATGTGTAGAAAAACTCTTACAATAACCTTGAGAACAGTACGTCTAATGAAAGCGAGCCTTTAGAAAAGCACTCAGTGAAGCGTGTCGATCGTGAACTTATTCAGTTGTGTAACTGCACCGGCGAACTGTCTCATGTTCAATATTAAATTAACAAACTCGGTAAATGAGTTGAGCATAACATAACTATTAACGTTATTAAATATTTCGTAAATGAAACTATCTATTTATCGATACTATTCTAAAAATAAATATAAACACACAAAATAATGACCAGTGTCGTAGCATAAATTCGTTGTGACGAAATATTTTGAAGTATCTAAACTATTATATTGTACTGAAAATTACAAAATTGGCCTAGATCCGATAGTTTTTAAATAATAAATAAAATAAAGAGTTACCTAGCTAGAACACCTGAATCTTAATCAAAGGTTCAAAGTTCAAATCCTGAAAAGCACTACTCAATTTTCATGTGCTTAATTGAGATGTATGGCATGTATAGATATAGGTATGTATATATAGTTTTCGACAAATTAGTTTTAATTTTTCACACGTTATGTAATATCGAGTATAAATTAAACAAAGAGCTGGTGCCTATTACGTACATTGATATAATAAAAGTATTTATAAATTTTATATGATAGCAATTTATTTAATTTTTATAAATACATCATAAAACATATCGGACGCCGACTACAACAGAATAGAGGAAATAAAAAATACACATCGTACTTACAATTTTTTTTTTTTTTTAACTATGTATCCTGTCTTTAACCTATTTAAAAAAATCACTGATAGACTCAAAGGCGTGTATAATCGAAGTGAATGTACAAACAGACAGATAATGAAGAGGACGTATGCAGGAAGGGAGTACATTAAACAAGTTTAGTCGCTCGGAAGAATTGTTTAACGCTAACCAAATAGCGGCCTTTCAAAGAATCCACTAAGCAGATAATTTACGATTGGTTCGGGATTATGCGCCTTCAATCAACTACCATGAATCGAGATCTACGAACATGGTTGACTTTATAGAAAACATTTCGGATATAATACCTTATATTCATAATAATATCTATAAGATTCAAAGAAACTTAATAATCTGTGAATTACAGCGTGAAGTTATGAACATGTTTACTTAGGTAAGATGATTTGTAAAGTATGAATTAAATAAATAATACATAATAATACTAAATTAGCTTCAAACTACAGTTATTAATATAGTTGCGTTTTGGTTTGTTTTACTAATGCGTGTGCATAATGTTTTAGTTTCCAAGGTTGTTAACACAGCGGATGGTTCATATTTCTTATGGTTCCATTGTCTACTGGCAATCGTGACCACGTACCATTTGATGGTCTGTGAGCCTTTCTGCCAACTTTTTTTAAATTAAATGATATCAATTCTTTTTCAATTCAATTTAAGCTGACTTGCGATTGAGTGTTATTGTGTAATGTATGTATATCTAATATTAAATCCACCACACGCCACACAACATTGTGTACACTTTATTTGTTGATGGATACACAATGTTTCGAAATCACACTTCAAGGGTTTTAGTTTTTTAAACTTTTGGTTTAAAATTAAATACAATTACAGCGGCAGCTAAAAAAGCGTCCCTGAACCAGTAGTACAGATAAAACAGTTGCGGAATATTTATGTTTCTCCACCGCTGCACCACTGATCACTTGCTAATATAAAATAGACAATCTGTGTTTCAAACGTCAGTTACAACCGGACTTCCGATAGAGAGTCACAACAACTCCCTATCATGAGAGTGTTAATACTTTTAGCAGTGCTATGTGTAGTGGTGGCGTGCACCGCTCATGAAGCGGAGGACCAGGCCGTGGCCGCCAGCAAGGGCCATAAACACGAGCATGGTGGAGGCCATCACCACCACTCACATCACCATCACGACCACGGCGGTAAGGGACACAAGGGCCACAAGGGACACCACCATCACCACAAGGGCGATGAGGGACACCATGGCAAACACCATCATGAGGGACACCACCATGAGCACGGCGGCGGTCACAAGAAACACTGGGACGAGCATGACCACCATGGTGAACATCACGAACATGGACACCACCACAAAGGCGAAAAACATGGTCACCATGAACATCATGACAAAGGTGAACATGTCGACGGATACCACAAGAAACACCACAAGGACCACTTCCACAAGGATCATCACTTCCACGACGGCCACCACCACGAAGGCAAGCACCATAAGCACGGACATCATCATGGACACCACGAAAAGCACGGAGGACACCACAAGAAGGGTGGTCACCATCACTCCGGTCACCATGATGACCACTATGGCAAACATGGACACCATGACAAGCATCACTATGACGAGGATCATCACGGCCACAAGGGTCATCACGGACATGATGAACACCACCACCATCATCATGACCATGGCAAGAAGGGCGGTCATGATGACCACAAGCACTGGGGATTCCATCATGGAAAGCATTAATAGTCTACTTAACCGTAATTGTTATGAATTTTTGTTGCCAATTATGAAATTTGTTATCATTAATTTTTATATGTTTTATACACCAAATAAATATAGCTGAAGTTATACTGTTGAGTAATTATTAAAGTTTTCAAATAATATGTCTTTTTTATTTATAATTAATAGTAAATAACAATTCTTCTTAAATAAATATGAACAATTTGTTTGTTATGCGTATTTTACGATTAATTAAAATAAAGCTTATCATTCAGCCGATGTCTATATACATACGACCAATAGATAAATCAGACCTTAACTGAAGGACTAAGGTTCAAAATTGGGCTAAGTTTAAATATTCATTTCATATAGTACACACACATACGTCTTGTCTCAATAAAAGTCTTTGACAGAAGGATAGTAAAACACGTTATTGATCTTAATATTAAGTTTCGTTTTCTTAACAACAACGTTAAATAAAATGTAAAGTAATATTATAAATGCGAAAATGGGTTTGTTTGTTTACCTCTTTTCGATCGAATTGCATCTCTTTCAATTATATTTAAACTATTACTACATAAACCTACATCTGTTTTAAAACTGCAAACTATATCTTATCACGTATCATATATGTAGTTTATCAATTTATAATCGAAATGCATCTAGCTAGCTATGTAGCTGAGGTGTCCATATCTTCTGAACTGTAATAACGAGAAAAGGCCTAGTTGAATTTTAATTGAACAAAAAGATTTATTAGCTCGAATTAGATACGGAGGAAAACAAGCATGAATCTCATTAATACATTTTAATACGAATTATAAGATATATGGCTTAATTTATTCACAGTTGCTATCTGTTGCCTACAACTATTATATAGCATAGCTTAAAATTCAAATTGATAAAAATACTATTAATATTTTCGTTCATTAACACAAAAATGTACAATTCATCTAAATTAGATACCTGATTTATGTCTGCTTATGCGACAAAGTTATAACATTTTTTTTTATAATACTCGACTAACTGCGTCGCTTAAACTCACTTTACAAATCTAATTAATTATTTTGCGTATAGAAAATTTAATTAAATTGCGCACAAAGTGTCCGAGCGAAGGTCGATTTCCGAACGAAACCGAAGTCAATCGGCCATCGACACAACCTTCGACCGAGCTGAAGGTTTGGCTGACCACATCCCAAGTCACTTTTACATAGTTCCTATTTCTTTAATTGTAACACTAAAGCTGAGCTAGTAACTAATTACTTAAAATTATCTTATTATTATCTGTTCAACTTTGATCAATTAAGAAATGGGGTTATGTCGTCCTGACCATTACAGTGACTAATAAAAAGAAAAACCGTTAATCTACGTGGTCATTGTCACGGTCTAGTGTCTACGTGTAATTGTAATGTATCCTAATTACAATGACCATGTTGTATATGTGCACACAAACACCGGTGCACATATTCCCTCAGTCTCATAATCCGATGGGACGGTATATTCAACACGACTGGAAAGAATTAGCAGAAAGAGGCAGGCATGCGCTATATCTAAGAGCTTTCCGTGGCCTGGGAGTGTAGTGGCAGCACAAGATTGAATCTTAATGTGGGCAAGATACAGTTTGTGAGGCCCTTGTTTTTATTTGTTGTTTTTTTTTTTGTATAAAGTACTCTGATCCCAATGTTATATTGTACTTTTTCAAATTTCTCTTTGCACAGCGAGGCCGTGGCCACACCTCTCACGCCTTACGCCGCCACTGCGGGAGTGTACATATTTCAAACCTCCAGAATCGGGGCTGTTATTGAAAAATTTTCGACGAGAAAAATATTTTATCATTTTATTTTATTTTATCCTGTACTCAGAACCCCGAAATCTGTAGCCTTATAATTATCAACTGAACCAACGAAATATCAATGGCACGTCGTCAAATATTGCTATTTTAATTTTGTAGGAGAAGTAGTCGTAGAGAAACAAAACTGACATTACAAGCGTATCTATGATTCATGATCATATTGCAAACAGAATAAAGACTTAATTGTTCCTACTAAAAGTAATATGACATCACTATGATCCTTTAATAAAATAAGAAGAATCATTATAAAGTGTTTTATTTTATAATAAATAGCCAACGAAAAAAGATCTTTGATGAAGTTATCCTGCGCTGATTGAATCCTAGAGGTGAACTACAAACTGTCTGATACTGGGTGCTACTTACGTCTGGTATGGAGTTTTGTTTTACCAAAACAAAGCTGTCATGTCCAAGATGAAAAAATGTTCCTTCCTTGAATTATAAACAAATATTATAAATAATAAATAATTTCTTTTGTCTTTTCCTCATTTATATAAAGGTATATTTATGTATACATTTTTATAACATAGCTAATCGGCATGACATAAGCGCCGCAAGAAATTTTAATCACTCCTTACATAAACTAATGCGTCAGCTCATGCCTGTAATTACAGTGGCTCGTTCACTCTTTAAACCGGAACACAACATTCCTGCTATTGCTGCTTGTCGTCAAAATCTGTCCATCCGTTCCAGATATAAGCCAGAAAAAACAGACAGACAGACAACCAAAAATTGTAAAAAGTGTTAGTATGGTATATGTACCGTGGATACATACATACATATGTATTAGTAATAAAGCAATTAATTTAATATTACAAACAAACAATTCAATATTATTGTATTCATAGATTTTATTAAAAAAAATTCAAGAGCTTGAACATTTGAGCTCGAAGACTGTAGCTCTATAGACGTTATCAGCTTAATTTTTAGGACGTATAGTACTATTATTGTTTTATTAAAAATTTTAAGTGACCATATGTAATACGATTTATCGTTGTCGCTACTTGTCTCCACAAAGAATGGAAGAGTGCCATGGCAAAAAAAAAACACAAAATACATATTCCAAATTACACTACCTGTATGTAATGTTAAACAAAATAATTATTGCCACATACAATGAGATTTATTTCTCACGCTGACTAATCAAAGTACAAAACGAAGAAGGAAGTCAGTAAATATTGTAGACACTTTCTCAAAACAGACAGCACATTATGGTGACAAAATTATTTTAAATATAATATAAGTCTACAACCACAAATTAAATGTATAAATCAAATATCATCATTCAAATGCATTACTTTATTTATTGCTTCATATTACTTCCAACTTACTTCAAACAGGGAATAAGGATACTCCCTGTTTGTCGTAATATAGTATATTTTATTAAATAGGTAATTCCATAAAAAAAATGTTACAGATACACGTACAATCATAAATGAAAAGTATAGTATTAGAATAAACATTTGATACGAAAAAAAAATATTGTGAACCCAATATAAAAAAAAATGTAGACCCATTTTAAGATCACTAATTTTCCTCGATCCACAATGTTCATCCGTTCGATATAAGGTGCCCAATGAATGTATCATCATTCGAATTACTAATTTACACAAACGCCTTGCAAAATTTCAAATCGTTGAGAATTGTATAGATACAAAACCGAAATAATTTCACCAGATTATTTTAAATGGCATACAATGAATCTAATTATCTCTACTCAATTACAAAATTTATTCTTTGTACTGTTTATTGCAAATTGTATTGCATTATATAATTTATTTATCGATAAAAATAAATAACTTTTAGAAAAAATTAAAATATTTTATCGAGAAGTTCTTGATAATATTCGCAGATCAACTCACGATCAATAAAAACCTATATGATAAACGTTAAGATCTTCTGCATACAAATATTAACAAAAGTTATTTGCCCACTAATTAAATAAATCTTGTGTCTTTAGTAGTTAATTTAATGTTTTCAAACAACAATACTCTTTTGAAAATATAATTTACTTACCTATTTGAAACTAGATATTTAGGCTCCTCCCCCATAAATTTCAGTTTGTATGTAAAATTACATTCACATACGTATATACACACACCCACTCGGATAAAGATCGGTCGTACTTTTTCTTTCGTAAATTTTTAATGCATATGTCTAATTACATATGCATTAAAAATTTTGAATAAAATCAATCTAAAATGCGTTGATATAATGTTGTAATAAACAAATGGCATGGGCGTAACGGTTGCTCCGACGTCCTTGCCCGGTAATTTCACCAGCTGCAATCAGCTGCTTTAATGAATTATATAAATGCCCTGTCGAGCGGTTGTAAAGTCAGTTGACTCCCAGTGTTAAAACCATAAGCTTAGTTATTTGAAATATTCGTCACAATGAGGACGCTTGTCGCCCTTACCTTATTAGGATGCGCCTTAGTTGTTTGCTCCGGCCGCGAGATCGGCAAGGAAGAATCCGACTTGGTGGCTGCGGCTAGCCATCATAAAGGCCATCATCACGAAGAAGGTGGTGGTAAAGAGCACCACGGTCATCATCATCACGAACATGGTGAAAAGGGTCACAAAGGTCACAAGGGACACCATCACCATCACAAAGGTGAACATGATGAACATCACAAACATCATCATGCTGGCCATCATCATGAAGATGGCGGTGGACATAAAAAGCACTGGGATGAACATGATCATCATGGCAAACATCACGAACATGGACATCATCACAAGGGCGGTAAACACCACCACAAAAAACATCATGATAAGGGCGAAGAAGTTGAAGGTTACCATAAGAAGTACCATAAGGACGAATACCACAAGGACCATCACTTCTATGATGACCACCACAAGGAAGGTAAACATCACAAACACGGCAAGCACCACGGTCATCACGAAAAACATGGAGGACATCACAAAAAGGGCGGCCATCACCATTCCGGACATGACGAACATCATCATGGCAAAAAGGGACACCATGATAAGCATCATTATGATGAAGATCACAAGGGTCACAAGGGACACCATGGACATGAGGAACATCATCACCACCATCACGATCACGGGAAAAAGGGCGGTCACGCAGATCACAAGCACTGGGGATTCCATCATGGAAAACACTAAACTTTCAAACATTACTTTAAAAATTAATTATATAATTTTTTTACTCACGTTTTGTTATGCCAATAGTTTTGTAAATAAATAATTGTTATTATTTTACGGGAAGTTTTTTTTTATTCCACGAATATAAATACATAGATAATATATATAGATACGCTTTTATATTTGTTTATAAAAAAAATATAATAATAAATCAATCTAATAATATAATAGCCACTGTAACGGAACTAATTTTGTTTAACCGTAAACTACTGATGTCGTCACCTTAAGCGTCGGAATCAGTCGTCCAGAAATATACAGCAATGTGATTGCTAAAGATCACTCTGTAATCGACAACAGATGAAAGCGACATTATCAATATAAATGCAAACTATTGCAACGATTATACCACAACGAGCTCAGCTCAGCAAGCCTTCATACCTTCTGGTAAGACTATTTCAAGTTTAATTCTAATATTATTATCTTATGCGAAATAATTAAATAACAAACTCAACCTTTTTACAGTAAACATGAAGGCTTTATTCTTTCTCGTGCTGCTAGTTTGCAGTGTTATACTAGTAAACACTCGTCATCTTGAAAATGAAGAAAAAACAAAGGCATTAGAGTCCTTAGACCAATTGGTCGCAGGAACGGAAAAGAAAGAGTCGAAGAGCAGTCACAAAGAAGAAGGCGGTGGGAAGGAACACCATGCTCATCACCATAAGGAAGAAGGAGAAAAGGGTGAAAAGGGCTATAAATCTCACCATCATCATGATAAAGGAGAACATGGTGATCACGGCAAACATCATCATGAAGGTCACCACGACGAACATGGTGGACACAAAAAGAAACACCACGACGAACATGATCACCATGGAGAACATCATGAGGCAGAACATGGTCATAAGGGTGGGAAGTTTGGTCACAAAAAAGGACACAAAAAGGGATCAAAGACCACTGGATTCCATCACAAATCTCATAAAGATGAATATCATAAGGAACATAAGTTTTATGATGACTTCCATAAGGGTGGTCATCACCACAAGCATGGAGACTTCCATGGCCATCATGACAATAAAGAAGGACATCACAAGAAGGGTGGTCATCATGAGAAAGGTCATCATGAAAAACATCATGGCAAGAAAGGAAAACATGACAAAGGACATTATGATGAAGACCATAAAGGACACAAAGGTCATCATGGACATGAAGAGCACCATGCTCACCATCACGACCATGGTAAGAAGGAAGGCCATGCCGGAGGAAAGGAGTTTGGGTACAGTCATGGAAAGAAAGCATAAAAATATTTTCACACAGAAAGTTATACTTTATACATTGTTATATTATTTTATTATATCAAGTCATTTTTGAATATTGTTATTTAAAATTTTATAAAATAAAATTAAATATATTATAAAGTGTCTTTTATTTATATTAAAAAAAGTGTATGAATATGATCCCTCCATGTGTACTTTTAATGTAATTATTTAAAATATGATTATTGTGTTAGATATAAAGATTATAATTATTATTTATGATTATTTCTCAAGCAGTTCAATAATGTAACTACGTTATTATATAATCAACCGCCAACATTTTATAAATATCAAAATATAAACACATTTATTATTATTTGTATTGCGCAACTGTAAGAGTTTCAAAAACACTGAGACGAAAATATCGCTCTTTACTGCATTGGTTCGTAGCGTATTTGAGGATAGTTTGGAAAATTAGAAAATGTACAAAAAAGATTACTCGGGCATTTAACCTAGTCTCAATTTAGCTAAAAAACTACAAAGCTATGAAGAGAGGTTATCATTTTTCAAACTCCTTTCGCTTCAAAACCGTAGAAGCGTTCTAGACAAACTATTTATGTTCAAATTAGTCAATGTTAGTCAATGGTTTTTGTTGCCGAAAATAATGTTTCCTGCTCCTTCTAGATCCTTCAGAGCATCTACTTACACATTTTGTCGAAAGTTTTGCTCATTCACGTTATGGTCGTCGATCCCCAATAAACAGATTAATTATTAACTACAACAGCATGTATAAAATAGCAACTTCCTCACATAATAATAAAAAGAACGAAAATATTCCAACGGTTTATCCAAACATTGACATTTTTAATTATAATATACTTTGTTTTAAGAAAAAAAACAATAGTGTGTCATCATTCTCCTGCCCTTATCCCTTATAATTCATAGACTATAATAGTTCAGTAACTCCAAATGGTTATCCTGGTTTTAAGATGTTAAATACAAACTGAAAATTAATATTCCTGTGTATAATTCAAACTTTCTATTTGATTATGACATTTTACATTCTTTAACAATGTATTTAAACTCACAATAGATAATTTTGCTTAATTTAATTATTTTCAACATTTTGACAAAAAACCATATGAAGACTGTTTTCCGATTGTCTCTTTATTTTTATTAATTCTATAATGTTTTATCACTTAACTTTTTACAATGCTGACTTATATTTTAATTTCCAAGTAATCTTAGAACACCTGTAAAAAATTAGGCAATTACCCATTTACTTATTATGACTTTTGATTTACTGTGTATTTTTGTTGTAGTACAACAAAAATACACAGTTGTTGGTGTAGTAAAATAAATAAATAAATTATGAAATGCAAAGATAATAAAGTTCACTATAGCATATATAAATAAAAAAAATCATACTGTTTTTTAAGAATATTTAATTTAAATTAATTTGTGCAATATAGATTAACACAAATTATTATATTGACAATATTTATTTTCAACCAAATATTCTTTACAAGATAGCCATCAAAGGTGCTAGATGTTCAAATTCAATTTTCTCAGTAATGTTCTTAGTCTTGATGTTTTCATCTTGATTAGCTATGAAGATAAGGTCTCCTTCATCACGCCAACCATATTTTTTCACCCAATGTTTCAAAGTTATGTCTGGAAATAATGTAATATAAAAATTATTCATTTTATTTGATTGCATGAAAAACAGAAAGTTCTCTTTACTTTTCTAGTATAATTCAATGTGCATCTTTATACTAACCATCAATTCCTCCTAAAAGGTTTGCAAGATTGTTCTTATCGATGGTTTGGAAGGTGATGCCTACAACGTGGCAAACAAACTTGCGAATGGAGTCATAAAAGCTACTGATGCGATTGCAAAGCTCTGGCATCTGATGAACTCTGTTCCAAAACTGAGCGAAATCACATTGCTCTAAAATGTCAGCCAAATATTTAATTTGAGATATTGTTTCATTTTCTACCTGAAAGTATATAAATTTGTCAGGGTTTTAGAATAAAAATGTGATTATATTAAATACAAATGTACATAATATTATTTTAGTACTTACAACTGACTCGAGAAGTAAACATTTACACAAAGTAAAATCAGTGTGAGGAAAATTTGTAAGCGCCTTTAGTAGAATTTGGCACGTTATATCAGGGTTAAACTTCTCAGGATTAAATTGGTAAAGTTTGAGCACGGCTAAATTTGCTTCCAAATCATAGGTATTCTCCTTTGATTGCATTTCAACGTAGCGTTCTAACGTGTGAAGATTAGCTGGGTTATACCTTTCTATACTTTTTAATATTGTAGCAACGGTTTGTCTCATTGTCTCCGCCATTTTAAACTTTTACTTTTTTTTATTTACAATCTTAAGTGATAGTTTTTTTTAAGATTTTCCGCAAATACTAGATTACACGAAACTTACGCGTGGTAAAGAGAACAATATATATATTTGACATTTTGACAGTTATAGAACAGATATTTGTCAATGGCACAGGTAATTATTAAAATATATTAATTAAATAAATATTTTAATGTAATATCAGGTATCGATTACAACAGATTACAAAAACTACTTACTAGTAGAAGTAAAATTTAAATGAAGATAGTCTGATCTCAGTTTTGTCGCACCTTTTTATGTGTTGACCTTTTTGCATTTTAATCTAACTTATAGTTTATGTATTCCATTGAGTCGATAATTATACTTAACCAAAAATATATAATATTTATTAAATAAGGAATGCTGTTTTAAGTGTTTTATTCGGTCAATTTATTACCTACTATATTTTTCTACCTAAATCTTAAGAACATACAGCACTACTGCTATGCAGTATGCCAAATGTCAATTGTCAAATATTAATGTTTTCAGTTTCTAATTCTTATATTGTTTCATTTATTTAAAACTACTTTTGATTTAATCTTTTATCTAGAGATTATTAAAATTGATTTGTTATTACAAAGAAGTTATTCACATGATTATAATTTTTGTGTAATCATTGTCAGATTTGAGACATTGTTTATATATCAACATAATTTTGTATATTCTTCATAAAAATGGTATGCGACGGCCCAGACCCACCTGACGACTCTCCACAAAATTTAATACCTCCTCCTAGACACGATCTGATGGCAAATGGTAATCACGAAGACAGTGATGATGAACATAATGATCATTTCGGTTACGAGCCCTTGCCACAAGGCCCTGAATTAGTACTTTCGGATCGAGAAAGTGAAGAGGAACAAGATGTAAATTATAATATTTTCTATGTGACATATCGACATATTGCTATAGTATTAATTAATGCATACATATTTTTTAGAGCACTGAGCACAATGGAGGTCCACCTAACAATGTACCGCCTATAGAGCCAATGGAAAATGCTTTAACAAGAGAAGTCTGGAGTGAGCCTCGTCACAGTGATCCTATTGAAATGGATAACGAGAGAGCACAGCAGGTATATAATCAAATACTTTTTTATTTTTACATATTAATATCTGTCAACAATTTGTGCTTTTGGCAATAGGTATTGTGTTCACAATATTGACAAACACAAACTTTTCAAAAAATATATTTAATTAAAAAAACAAACATACAATATGTTACATTAATGCAAGCCCTTGTAACTACATGCTACATAGTTATAGGACATAAAGATTAGATTGTGTGATATGACTTCAGTATATGACTAGAGTTATAGATTAATATGCAAGAAAACACAGCACTAAATTCAAAATGATTGCAGGGTAGAGTGATGATTAACAAAAATGTTTTGAATTTACATTATAAATTCAAATACCATTCAAAATCCTATTTAACACAGCAGTGTTTCTCATTCAATGCATAACACACATCAAATTACATTTAAAACATTAACAATTGCAATTTTGTTACATTTAGAAATATTCCAGGAATGCATCACAATTCTAAGTTTTTTTTGGAAACAGTCATGTGATACTGCTTATTATTTATTGTACGGTGACGGCATTAGGCCTTAAATCGAAACATGAAACATTATTTTTTTAATATAAAGCTGATATTTTGTAGGTCATGTCATTGATGGCCAACTTTGCTTTACCTCAAGATTCCATACCAGATTGGGCACAGAGTATTTCAGAAGAACAGTGGAAACAGACACTTAATGACAGGATAGAAAAGCTACGCAGCAATAGGTAATCATTTAATTTTATAAATGAAACCCGAAACAACTTTTAAATCAATGTAAATCTAGTTCTATAAAATTAACATTATCATTATCGAAACATAATAACAATAAAAATCTAGACATGAAATGAAATACAAATTAAAATAAATATTTTTTAATTAACATATAGTATTAATTATATGTATAATAAACATCATTGAATAATATTATACATGTTATTTAAAAAAATTCAATGCTATATAAATTTTAACTAGTGGGATCAAATATAACAGCACTGAATGTAACAAGTTTAGTTTTGTCATTTCTTATAAACATATAAAATGGTGAATCTGCATAAAACATTTCAGCTGATCTACCTAATATTCCACTAGTTGCGGCAACTGCCTCTGTCCCATATTCTGGAAAGCACAAAGTAACATCATTTGTACACAGTTATAGTAAATGAAACACAAAGATAATTAAAGTAAATTGCAGATTTTAAACCAGACAAAAAAATTGAATCTGCTATGTATATACCAAATTTTTAAAAGAAGCACATTACTTTTGTACCTTTATTTATATGCTAATAACATCCATGTATCTTTTGTCTAATATGTATACTTGCAAGCATACAGAATCACCTTCAAAGATTTTGTTAAACAAACAATGAATCAAAATTTTCTTCAATGTATTTGTGTGTACTTATGTTAAGTTTATATAAAATTTTGCTTTAAGCTATACACATACAGTGATAACTGTGAAATCATTAGCATCTTTTTAAAATAATAATCCTCTGTACTAAATCATTTTGAATTGAAATAATATTAATGATAATGCAGAAGGTACAAAAAAATGAAAAGGGAACAGAGCCAGATAATTGATTGTGTTTTCAAATTAATAACAAGATGTCAAAATAAATGCCATAAAAGCTTTAAGTATCAAAATTGTTCAAACATGGTATACAAAGTTGTGCCTCCTACGACCTACTGAATAAAACAAATAAATGGCACCTTCATAGACAAGGCTATCACGCGAACGCCAAAGGTCGCGCCTTAAAGGCCTATATCGCGATCTAAAGATAAATATTTTTCACTTGAGAATATCACCAAGACTTTTCGTTTTAAGCTGCCAGCTTAAAACCTAATAGGCCTGGTTAAGCCTAAAATAATGAGGAGTCATTTTCAACCAGAAAATTTTGTGAAACCAATTATAAAATTAATTAATTGTTTTTTAATGCTTTGTTATATACGTAATCATTTTACCCATTTTCCTATCATATGCCGGTTAATTGTAAATGGAATGTTGATATAAGAAATAATGTTATTGTTAATTGTCAGCTGTTTTTAAAGCAAAAGTGTGCGCCGCAAGGTCAAGGTCACGCGCATCAACTCATTATTAACGAAAAGCTTTAAAGTCTAGTGTTTTTTTATAACAACTGTTTCTTTAAATATTGTAGTAATTATTTAGTCAATACAAAGTCATTTTCAGTCATTTCACAATCGTGTTTTGTATTCTATAAATATCGCGATTAGCTATATATATAGGGGAGAAGGGGGCACCTTAGCACATTTTTTATATTTTGGCTTGTAAAAAATCAACTGTAAATAAAAATTTAAACAACATATTTTTCTTAGCTTTCTTAGTCTTTGATTAATATAAAAATGACGAGATGTTTCAATTTGATAAAAGTTGTATGACGATATTTTTGTTTTTTTTAAAAGCCAAATTTGTTCAAATCTGCCTCTCCATGGGGGCACATTTGAATCGACATGGGGCAGTTTTGAAAAACTGGTTTAAATGCAGGAAATAGAGTGAATAAAGTATTAGTTTGTTGTTAATATAATCATATATATTGCCACAGACTCAAAATCAAACATAAAATAAACTTATATCAAACTTTTACAGTTAAATCTTGTCTTATAGTAATTATATTTAAAATAATAGTTTCTTAATTTAGTCAGACTTCGACTTTGGTAACAAAAATAATCACATTGCAGAATATTTTAAAAATAAACATGTAAGGTACCTATCCCATAGAAAAGAAAGAAAAATTGAAATTAAAAGAAAGTTTTGATGCAGTTCTGGACGTGCCAGGTGCGTCGTTAGGTGCTGGCAGTTTTGTTACTATATCCAAAATAGTAATTGGCCATCTATCAACTTTTTCAGGAAAGTAAAACAGATCTCCTTTTCTCTTCAAAAAATTGACAGTAAAAGTATTTAAGTCCCTTTCTTCAATTCTAGCAACGAAAGCTACAGATGCTGTTCGTTTCTCTGACGGACACTGAACTAATACAAAGTCCCCTACTTTCAGATTTTCGCTAGTAAAATTAGTATTGTGAACTGGATCCTGCAGTTCTTCATCTTCATGTTGACTGCTACTGGCATCAGTCGCATCCAAGTCTGTGTCGTCATTCATGGAGAAGTGACTGTCATGATCATCAGATTCAGAGCTTGATGTGAATATAGAACTCTTTTTTGATTTAGATTTGCCTTTAGGAAGTTGCTTGCCTTTTCTAGGTTTCTTTACTTTGGTATTTGGCTTGCTTTCTTTTGTACGTCGACGTATAGCAGGCTTTTCTAATTTTTTCATCCGATTTAAATGTGCTGCTTCGATTGCATTCTTCTCTGGAGTGTCAGTCAAGATGCGCGAACTTCCTTTTTTTCGTCCTTTTGCGCAATTTTTACGTGGCGGGGCTTTAGGATAAGGTTTAATCATTTCCGGAGTTATGGGACCGGGTACTTCACCAGACATTTCATTAATATTGTCTTTACTGTGATCATAAATACTCGGACTAAAGAATCTCTGATGTATGTCTTCTACCCTAGGCGATATTTGTGGCGTTTGTGGCCCTCTTTGTGAAGCTTCTGTTGGCTGCATAACATCAATCATTTCAAGTGAAGCATTAGATGCCATGAGGAACTGATTACAAATACTTGGACTACTATCTCTCTGATCATTTTCTTCTCGGCCAGGAGATACAGTTTGTGGCGGATGTGACTCTCTTTGTAAAGCTACTGTTGGCTGAATAATATCAGGGATATCAAGTAAAGCATTAGCTGCTATGGGGCTCTCATTCTCAGCAAATACATTAGGTTGAGGACGATTCGTGACTTCTGCACACTGAAAATCATCGTCTGTAAATGCATTACGATTAAGTGGGTAGATTCCTGGTTTTGAAAACCCCGAAATTATATTATTAGGCGTATGAGAAGCATTATATGCTGGAGTCACAATACCTGCTAGATCATGGATTGTGATGGTTCTCCCAGGATGTTCGAGCAGCCAATTATTTTGTGCCACTGAAATTTTTTGTTTAAATGGCCCATTGATGGCAACATCTAGGGGTTGCATCTGATGTGTGCAATGGGGGGGGAATGTGAGTACAACAATACCATTGTCTCGACAGTAATTGATTGCATCTAAAGAACAATGACTTTCATGATTGTCAAATAATAACAATATTTTGTCATCTTTACTACATCTTGTGGATTTTTTTATATGTTGCAGCACCTTAACAAACAAAGGGCCGGTCATCCATCCGCTTTTTGGACTATTTGCATAACCAACGCTTCCAGGTGGCGCTCCATTAATCATAACATCATGAAATCGTGCTCGTGGAAATATGAAAACTGGTGGAACGGTATTACCTGTTGCACTGACTATGGCGCACATTGTTATCAGCTGGCCTCTCTCTGCTGACACACACTGACCTACCTGCTTTGAACCAGTCTGAGCAATTACATTAGGTGCTTGCACCACTGTCATAATATTGGTCTCATCCAAATTGAAAATTCGGTCTGGAGTAAAGTGGGTCTTTTGCAGAACCCTTTCATAATTATCGTAAAACATGGACACGTTGTGCTTATTAAAACTTGTCGAACGTGAAAAACTCGTGTTCTCAGGCTTTCGCAAAGACAAATTTTTGTGCCTTTTCATAAATCCTTT
Source organism: Vanessa cardui (assembly GCF_905220365.1). NCBI lineage: Eukaryota > Metazoa > Arthropoda > Insecta > Lepidoptera > Nymphalidae > Vanessa > Vanessa cardui. The sequence continues at coordinate 5,827,665 of NC_061130.1, read as the reverse complement.
CATCCACTCTATGCCTGCCTGTGTATTTTCCGTCCATTTTGCTGGACATTTACGTAAAGCTGTTGCATATTCAAAAGCTAACGATCTTGCACTTGTGTAGGTGAGGCCATAGTTCATTTTTGATCTTTTCAAGAGGTATTTTTCCAACAGTTTTTCCTCGTCATTGGTAAATATCTGAGCAACAGTGTATTTACTTGAAAATACTTCACTCCTAGGAGCTATGTTTTCTTTATACTTTTTAACTCGATAAAAGAGTGTGCTCGGCGTCAACCCATATATAGTAGCAGCTCTCCTAAGTTTCATAGTTCCGTTTATGACGTTTAAAACTGCTTTTAATACATCATCTTCATTAACTGTACTTTCCCGCTTTTTTTTATATGTTCTAACCATCCTATAAATAAATAATTATAATTAGTGATGCATTTAATTAGAATTAGTATTACATTTAAAATATATGAAAAGACGCATATTTGAAGATATCATTTAAAACGGGGTCGGGGCACATTTGAACATAGTGTTCAAATCTGCCCCTTTTCTTTTTATCAAATCTGCCCCATACTCACTTGAAAGATAAACATTAATAAAAAAAATATATAAAACAACCGTCAAGCAAAAACTACCATGTAGATGAAAAACTAATAAGTATTAGATAAACATGTAAAATAATTAAGTGGTAAATATTTACTCACGTGATTGATAATTTCTTACAACATTTATTTGGATTTTAAACTTCGACGGCTCAAGAATGAAGAGAGGTTATAACTCGATTTCACTTATAAACACACGCGCTCTGTGACTTGACGTTTGACATACCCGGTGTTGCCAACATTAAAATCGAGTTGTGGCATAGACTAATACAAAGCTGCGTTTAAGAATCAACATATTCAAATCTGCCCCTGTGCTAAGGTGCCCCCTTCTCCCCTATATCAATACTTTCTTTATACATTATTGATATTGGATCTGTTACGCGATTAAATTATGAATGAAATTAGAATAGTTTCACATATTCATTATTGTAAGTATGACAATAAGGTTTTAAGGATGCTAAAAGGTTATAAGTTATCATTCCTGTGTACAAAATACTATGTTTATGCAAAACCTATTCGTGCATGTTTACGGTTTGGTAGCTGTACAAATGAACAGTGCTATCTCATACTGACTAATATTGTAAAACGTTGGTATTTATTAGCTACGTATAAATAACACCTTTTACATTGATTTAATGATAAAACGATCTTTTGTAAACGCCTGGCCACGGGAAATTCGCCGACGCGAAATTTCGCACGATGCGAACGGCGAAGCGTGTACCCACCGCGCGAATATTCGCGTCCGCGAATTTCTCGTAGCTAGGCGGCAAGGACGTTTCATCTTTGGTCATCTTCTTAATTGATAATTGTACTCAAAAAGTATCCTCAAAGATTTTTAAATAAGTTTTAGTGGAAGTATAAATAATGTAGGCTAGCTTATTTTCGGGATTATTGTTTTTTGTCGAGTAACCATAGTCATTTGTAATTTTATCTATTGTAAGATATGCAAAAATGTGCTTTCGAATAAATATTAAGTTTTTGAAAAAATATATCTTATTTTGTGTCGTATTATGATTCACATTCAGTTTCTGAAACGCCGATCACTCATTGGTCGATGGCAGCAATCAAAACGCGACCAATAGGTGTTCAGTATTGATTCATATAAGTAAATCTGACTTTGACATTTCACAAACTGTCAGTTAATTTTATAGAATTGATATAATTTAAGAAAAATGTTAACTTTACTTATAAGTGAAATAAAGAAATATGTATGTATAATATTAAATTACTTTTTTTTCACTCACCATCTATCGTTATTCTTACATCATGTAGTATAGAATCCACGTAAACACCGGGATTGGGTAGATCATCTATGATATTTCTCAAATTTTGGTCTAAATCTTTAGACTCATTTATTCTTGCAATTAGTTCATTCTCAGTCTTGTTTAAGGTATTAATGCTATCAATCATAAGAGCAAAGTTTGCTTTCCCGGGAATAAAAATAGATTTAATTCCTAATGCCTTTAGTGGATCTTCTAAATTGGCACTAAATTTTAGGTCCATTTTCGGGAACCTAATGATTAACTTTTTACTTTGCATTTTATTGATAAGATCGTCAATCTTTGTGTAGTTTAAATTGTTCATGAGCTCTGTAAGGTTCTGCTTATGGGGTCTCCGTGGTTTGAGTGCATATAACGTTGTGCCGTCGTTGTAAGGAATCGCTACCATGTGAACATCTGAATAGAAATAATGGTGTTAACTGGATTATCGGAGTATTCCAATCCAAGGGTCCTACTCTACCTTAAAACTTGTCACTTTTTGTTAAGTTACTCAAACAAAATTTATGTATAAAAATAAATGTTTCAAAGATAACTTTGAAACTTTAAATGGATAGCAAAATATGATTCTGTAATCAACAACAATAACAACAGCCTGTAAATTCCCACTGCTGGGCTAAAGGCCTCCTCTCCCTTTGAGGAGAAGGTTTGGAACATATTCCAATTAACATCAATTACACATTAAAAAAGTATTTATAGTATTCTAAATTGGGTTGGTTCTAAGTTTTAAATTTCGACAGAGGGGAGTATCCCTACTATCATCAAATTCGGGATACGAATTTCTAATGCCAACCCAAATACTTTTTTACTGTAAAAAAAGGAAAAAAACTAGTGATATTGATATAATACAGTTGCTTAAAGGGACACTTTAAAAGACTTACCATCTTCTACCGAGTAAATGCTATCAAAACGTCCCATGTTCATCATCAGGTCCGCCAATACTATTCCATTAGTTTTCTTAAACGGGAATCTACAATTCAAAAAAAAAATTACAATATGACGGGTTGATAGACTATTGAGACGAGATAGTAACAATATAATAAATAAATCTTTATTTTATGATTGTTTGTAGTTTCAGATAAATCAACATATTTAGTTGCAGTTTGTAAGTCATTAAAAAAACGCTGACTCGGTGATAAGATTTCTATCTAATATTTCATTAATGACCAACAGGTCTGGCAGTTCAAAAATATACCTTTTGATATAACGACGATTTCAATATTGAGTTAATTATTATGAGACGTGAAAGTTTTAAGTTTTAGAAGCCCATCTTGTGCAGCCGCAATCTTTCTTTAAGATTCATTAAAGATGTTTTTTAATATGTTCAGAACTTACTTCATTGTGTATTCTTGAAAGAACGGGGATTTCCACTGGCCACTAAAATACAAGGCACTCATTAAGACTGCCTTGGTGTCGCCTCGAAGTGGTTCTTTTAAAAAGTCGGAAATTTTTCCATTTGTGTGATTACTCACCCACCTAAAATGATTCATTTAAATTTACTAAAATGTGAAGAAAGTTTTGAAGAATACGTATTCAGTCCGTGTATAATCTTTACATTCAAAACAATACGATAACAATTACCCATTTTGAAGTCTAAGTGAAATCAATTTCTTTTACATTTTACAATAATATGCCCGTGACATCAATTGTTCACGTCGCTCGTGATATTAGTCAACAATGGCTTTACTAATGAGGGAAATTACTTAAAACGGAGACAAGTACAATTGAATGGACTCACTCGTTTATTTCTATTTTAACGGTATCTATATCGGTGAAGTCAACTGCTCTTGCTTCGCCTTCATAAACACTTTTCAAGTATGTTCGAAAAGATTCCCGAAGCTGTGATTTTGAGTCAATGAAAATTGCGTCGGCGTACATCGTTTTGGTTGACGTATCATTTGAATTCAAACTCTTTAATAGATCGCCAAAGTTTTCGTGATGTTGACGATTCATTATTACATCTGTAAAATATATATAAATATATCTATAATTGCGGTGATATACCGTATGATATATACATCGATCGAGGTTTGGTTGGTTTATTTCGTTTTAAAACATTTTACCACTATTTTATGCGGTACTTAATCTTAATTCAATAATATATGTCAAATATAAATCCAACGAGGAAAGGAAGTTATAATTATACGATTGTCAATTATTATTCATAAGAAAATTAACGTCCAAATTAAATATAAAACAGCGTAACATTTGTTGCGGAAAACCACACCAAATACACACGTTTCTGCGAAATATAGTTAAGATGTATGTACGTTCTAACTATGTTTGTTTGAAAATGTATAGATAGGTATATAACATATTTTAAAAATTGACACATAATCTCCATTATTGACTTATCAATTGGTAAATGAATCATGTCAAACATTTTTGAGCTTATGCGATATTTTTTAATTTATTCTTCACATGTAAGACTGTGGACGAAAGGCGTAATTCATTATTATCACAAAATTTCAATTCACTATGAGATGGAAATTTAAACCTGATAATACTTAATTCAGGACAAAATATTAACAATAAAAAATAATCACGATCGTCCTAACTTTATTTCTAGTTTTCGGGGAAAGGCTCTGGGTACTATATCTAATTTTGTATCGCTGACAAGGTTGACTTATATAAAATTTTATGCTGGTCAGTTAAGTAGTAAAGCGTGTAGTGCATTACGAACAAACTTATTTATGTATACTTACGTATTAGTCAATGATAAACACATACTGACTTTAAGGAAAAACTTATCTATTCTGTATTCTAGTTTTGTACTACAAATTTTGAGTACATTTAACAATACCTTATATTTTAAATTATAACGAGATTGTAGGTACTTATTTAATTTCGATTTCGACAAAATTTGAGTGGCATGCACGCAATTATCCTATTTTATGGCATATCTTTATTTTAGTATGTATGTACGATGTCTACACAATAAAATTATTTATAGTGTCAGCACAGGCTTACCTTGAGAAAACCCGAGCGTCTCGGCCAGCTCATCGTAGGTCTTTCCCACACTACCCAAGAGAGTCATGGCCAGCAATCCTGAAATAAACCAATTGATTCATGTATTTTTTGTTTACTTCGTGCATCTTTGTTAAGATTAATTGATCAAATCAATCCTAACACAAAGCGATAATTATATACAATGTCGAAAGCGAAACGTCATATCAGTTGCTAATACAACATACAACAACAGCCTGTAAATTCCCACTGCTGGGCTAAAGGCCTCCTCTCCCTTTCCGGAGAAGGTTTGGAACATATTCCACCACGCTGTTCCAATGCGGGTTGCTGGAATGCACATGTGGCAGAATTTCTATGAGATTTGTCACATGCAGGTTTCCTCACGATGTTTTCCTTCACCGCTGAGCACGAGATGAATTATAAAGACAAATTAAGCACATGAATCAGCGGTGCTTGCCTGGGTTTGAACCCGCATTCATCGGTTAAGATGCACGCATTCTAACCGCTGGGCTATCTCGACTCATCCAGTTGCTAATATGGAATCCTTAAACACCAACAAATTCTCATAAATCTATTTCATTTAATATTCAGTGGTAAATAAAAATATGTTGAGGAAACCTGCTTGCGTTCGACAAGTCTCCCGAATCCACCACTATCAATCCGCTTTTAGAACGTGGTGGAAAAATCTTCTCCAAGAGTTAAATTCATTAATTCTACCAGAATTCCGTAGAAATTTTATTAGATCTGTTGTTTATTTACTAACAATACTAATGTTAAGATAAAATATTGAATAATTACTTTAATAAGCTGCTAATGGTTTATACATACTAATTAGTATAAAAAATATTCAAGAAAAAAAATAGGCTTCATTGTTATTTAACAATAATTAATTATTATAGTTATGACATTTTTATCCATCATTATTATTTTTTCTATATATTTAGTCGAGTTTTTATATATGTTCTTAGTTAGGTAACGTTTTGTTAAGTGTTCTGGCGACTCTCCTATTTAGGTATAAAGTATAGTACAAATCCTATGGAAAACGACCGTAGTCAGTCGTATGTTACTATTAAATATAGAAGAAATATTGTGATAATGCTTCGTAAGCTCATATGGATAGGTAACAGTCAAATATTTAATAAGTGATAATGCTTCGTGGAAGCCCATATGGATAGGTAACAGTCACATATTATGCAGCCAAATGCCAAATATTGCCGTGTTCCGGTTAGAAAGGTGAGCGAGCCAGTAGAACTACAGGCACAAGGAACATAACATCTTAGCTCCCAAGGTTGGTAGCAGATTGATATCAGACATAGTACTTATGAGATAGCTAATAAGAGAATAAAATTTTAAAAAAGTAAAAAGGTCACATTAACGATACTAATTTCTACTTATATTTTATAATAAAAAAAGCTGTGTGTTGCTAACTAACATTTCAGTCTAGACTAGATTGGCATTTGGATCAAATATTACCGATCGAATTTCATACTGATTCGAGCACTTATTTATTGATATTATTCTCCAGGCTATATATTCTAATAAAATATCAGATCAAACCTAGTATTTTAGTTCTTTTACAAACGATTAAACCAACATAAAATCTATTACATGTAATTATTACCTTATTAACTATCGTGATGACAATGATAAAATCGATTGTGAAAAGGTTTTTCCCTGTGCGTCTTTAATAAACAGTAATGTTAGTCGGATTAACCAATGAGTTGTGAAAAGGTCTCCTACATTTTCCAGATCCGTTTGAAGGACAGAATAATGAGGATTACAAATTGCAAATATTACTGTAAGTGCTAAACGAATTTCTCTAAAAATAATAGTAATGATTTTTTTGGGTGTTCATTAATCTGTCGTTGTATTATTTTAACAAAAATATGACATATATATTCTTGTACTGCTATGTATAACTTAGAAAAGCTGCCAGGACATGTTCTTTGCACATCTGTCGAAAAATTAACAACTTCCAAAGGTGTGCCATTTATATAGTAGATAATTATCAACAATAGTGTAGTGATATTTTTATTTTTGTGTTTATTTTCACGTTACTTTAATTCGTAATAATTGTTAAAAAAAAATATATCAAATAACCAGATAAAATAGTAGTACCTAATTTAAAAACCTTACAGTGGCCCAGTGTAATTTTCCACTAATTGGCATTAATAGCATTTTTTTCATAGATATTATATTTGCATGTTCCCTATTAACCCAGCTATTTGAGGCAAAAACGTTGTTTGAGATAAAATCGAGCAAATATAGATTCCGTTAACACTATTCAAAGATCCTCTTACCTGCAATTCCTACTGGAGATATTATAACATTTTTATCGATTTCTTCACTCATCATATTTGTAATAATTTTATATCCAACATTATTAACGACATTCGCCAGATCATCTTCATGGATAATTTCTGGCGCTATTGTTGTAGTCCTAAAAGTATATTAGATATAGATAATTCAGTTAAAAACATGTTTGAATCAAAATTCTTTAATAGAACTTATGTAAATGTTGCCAATATTTATCAGCAAAATAGACTTATACATATTTAATCATGAAGGAGTATTAAAAAGATTAAAAACATCCATAGATTAAAATTTTACATTCAAACAATTCCATAAAAGATGAAGTCCGTAAGAAATGTATGACTTCAAAATTAACGGCGTTAAGGTTCAGTTAGTTTCGTTACTTTTCAAATTATTTTTAAAACATTTTCTTTTCTTACTTCAATACTACGCGAGAAAGTTTTTTTTACATATTTAGGATATTTTTTGGCAAGTTCATGGTTTCAAGCTTCAAGCCACTCGAAAAATATTATATAGATAGTATATGACTTACCCATTTTGGTCTTCAGTTCGCACTTGTCCACAAACAGCAAATAAGCAAATAAGACTGAGATTTAAAATCGACTTTGCCGCTAAGCTCATTTTTAAATTCCCACTAAAAATTAAAATAAGTTATTACAATAAAATAGTGTATTTGTAAATAATATTGTTTAAAGTCAAACATCAGCGTTGTTATTAAGTGGGTGATTGCATTCGCAGTTACAACAGTTCAATTATTTTTTCTTGTAAGATTAGATATATTTTTTTATAAAAAAAAAATCTTTAAAGAACTATATTTTAAATATAAAATACGAGTGGTTCAAGAGCAAGGTTCTAAAACGTAGTTGAAATAAAATTATCCTTTGCTAGGTAATAAACAAAAAAAAAAAAACAAGGAAAAACACAATGTTATTATATTTATTACACCACGCTTTTAAACATTGAAACAAGATTAATTAATCTAATTTTAAATATATAGAAATCAAAAATATATTAATTGAGTTTTGAAACAAGGGTAAAATGATATCCTTTTATAATATAAGGAGGTGGACGGGGTAATGGGTCACCGGATTGGGAGTGGTTACCAACGCCCATAGACAGTTGCTCTATTAGAAATATTAAGTATGACTTATATCACCAATGCGCGACTAATCTTGGAAGCTAAGATGTTATGTTTCTTGTGCCTGTAATACTATGTATACAGTCATACTAAGTATTGCTGTTTGGCAGTAGAATATCTGATAATACAGTCGGGGTAAGGAAAGGTTTGTCACCCTAAGATCTATTTTCGTCTGCTCAAATTATATATTATTCTGGGTTTTCTTACTCTGACTGTACCTATACAGTCGAGCTTCTACAAAGTCTTAAAACCACAATGAACTTCAGTGAAAATAGTCGTTAAAATTACGATACATGCATACGAAATAAGATTAAACAGCAATCTACTTACTAACTGATACTTATTTGTCATTTTGATCGTTTATGCTCAGTATATTATACTGCTTTTTGAGTAATTAATTTTCTTTTTCTTTTTGTCATTTTCGTCATATTAAAACGGGACTTTAAAACATTATTTAATTAATACGTTTTTTTTTTTTTAATTTTAACATTAGAGAGGAATTTATGGGTGCTAAATATTTATTATAATCTATACTACTTCTAATTTTAGTCCGCAACTGCATAGATACCTACACAAGAGCTTTAGTTAATTATGACTTTTCAACCATATAAAGAAGAGGCGTTTATATTGTATTCATACACATATACATCCGGCGTATGAAATGCGTATGAAAACAGGTAAACGCTGTTTCATACAATTTTCCATACATGGACTCAATACTCATATTCGTGTAAATGTAAAGGTTATGTTCCTTAATTTTTAACGTAAATTAAACTCTTAATTTATTTAAAAAATGAAAATGACAAAATTATTGAAATTTTTCAATATAATACCATAACCATACTGGATTATTCATTTCATGAGGATTATATAGGACCTAGGTATTCCGCGTGGCCTACGGGACTCCGAGATTGGGAGAATGTTGAGAGCCAACATTTGTCCTACTTATATAGGCTGATAGAATACCTAATATTGTAAAAAATACATTACAATTACGTTAAGGTAGAAATAATATATTTTAGAAAATTTTAATAGCATAGGATAAGTGCATTACCTAGAGGCCCCGACATGGTTTATTCGGCCCTGACCATTAACTACACATTTATTACACATATATTTATAATCACATAGAAGTGTTAAATAATAGTAATGAGTAAAATATTAAATAGTAGTAATTTAAAAGTGTTATACATATTTATTTTATTATTTGTCTATACCCAGAAAAGATTGTAAAATCATTTATAACTACATACAATTTATAAGTATATTAATTGCTTATCGTTGAATTATTTTTTTAAGGCTGAGTGGCATCCCGTTGACCTCATTATCTTAAAATCATATCACAATAATCATGTGTTTCACGTATATTTAGTTAATACAAAAAAACAACGTCTTTTATTTTTAACGTAAACCGAACTGTTGCATTTACCGAACATGCATTCGAAATATTTGTTTATTAACACATTTGTTTTACATACTAAAATCAGACAAAAATTGTCAACTTACCAATAAATAATTATTTTTCAATAAATTAATTTACTAAATTATTATATTTCATATATTTAATCACAGGATTAAATTCAAAACTTAAAAGTTTATCTGATTATTGACTAGATATTAATTTAACACTTTGTAACGGTCAGTCCATCACGACAACTTTAAAGCAACTAAACTAACCTTGAAACTTGACTGTGTAAGAGGAGTGAGGCTACTGGCGGAGGACGTAACGGATTACGGAAACAACGAATGTAGTATTATACAATATAGACACTATCTAAAATCTCTTCATTCACTATTCAACGCTGTATTGCATGTACACATATTATTTTAATACTAAAGTATTAAATAAGTAACTGATGTACATATTTATAAAATATTTCAAGCTAATGGCGCTTATCAGTCGATTAGTTTTTTATAATTCGGAGTATCAATGGCATACTAATGTAATAAATAAACATTTTTTTGACCGTTTTTCCCGGATTTTAAACTACAAATACAATTGATATGACGCAAGTTGAGATATTTTCAGGATACTCATGGGATTCCCCGTTGTGTATAGAATGTGTTATGAATATAACGATCACTAAAAAGTAGTAAAATTGTCTAGGTCTAAATCTAGTAGCGGATTTACCAATAGGCTAAGTAGGCTGGAGCCTAGGGCGGCAGATTTAGAGGGGCGGCATATTTGGCCCAAATTTGTTATAATCTTACAAAAATTAAAATAAAAGCTTATAATTATATGTATATGCACATTACGTCCGTAATCCGTATACTCGTCACTACATAGCGGGTTGGAAAACCAATCAAGTAACTGGCTGAAATATCACCTAGTTTATAATCATACTAATAAAGGGAAAAAACCGATCTAATGAGGACGACAGAACACAAATCATAAATGTTCCAAAAAAAACGTAGGGGCGGTAAAAATTGAATAGCCTACTAGCAGCAGATTTGTAAATCACCACTATCCACATCTTATTATCTTCTATTACTCAGATAATATTTGATTGTATGTCAGAAAGCTTTCTAAGGGTATGGTCTATACCGAAGGACTCATGTAATTATTAGCATATTGTGTTGTTAGTAGTTAACCAAGAAATTAACTCATTAGTGGTAATAAAATACTATGTTTATGCGTTGTTTATTTTTAAAATATATTCCTTACTGTGTTACGTACGTACATATGACATATGTTTATATGTACACACTTATTTAATATTTTTTAAAGTTGTTTAGTTTTAATCCAAGTCATAATTTTTTTTTAAATAAGACAATACAATTGTTGCTAGTAGTTTTACGTATACGGAAAGTAAAAAGAATTTTTTATAGCTAAGTGTGAAGAAAATAGGTATATTTCAATACGTATTAGAATAAAAGTGGATAGATAGCTTGGCTCAACTGGTGAAGATGAAGCACAAACTGCAAATATATACTGCGAGATTACAATTTTATGCTAATCCAACTTGATTTTGTTTAATGTACTAGATACACGAGACAGTAAAATCTTTATATATTAGTGTAAAGTGTAATGTAATCTTGTCATTGTAATATTTTGCGTTAGTTTTAATTCTATTTGTGTAACAAGCGGAAGGCAGTTACAATTAAAGGTTTTTGATCCATGTCTCTGCCACCCAACCGGGGTGCCACAAGTATTGCATTTGGGTCCCTGATTGTTTATATATATATATACTCTTTATTGCACTGAGAAATTTTACATAGAAGTTTTAAACATGAAATTTTTGTTTACAATGGCGGGCTTATTTCTAAAAGAAATTTCTTCCAGCCAACCCACAGCTGTAAGAGATAGTGTTATATAGCAGGTATAAATAGTGCAACATTAGATACTCTTATTAATATTATATAAAAGAAACAATATTAATATAATATATATAATATAAAAGAATTTTAATATAATATATATTACGCTTACATAAATATCTATAATATAATAAATATATATATATATATATATATATATATATATATATATATACATATATATATATATTAAATTATTATACTTATACTACATCTAAATACACAAATATTATAAATATATCTACAGTACAAAAATAAATAAATAAATAAAAAAAAAAAAAAGATAATGGTAAATTTGTCAAATTTATGAAAGTTGTGAGAGAAAGTGCTCTTTTACTCTTTTTTAAAGAGGTGGATGTTTGGACTGTTTTGGATGGATTTTGGGAGACTTTTCCAGAGATTTGCTGCACGTACCGTGAAGGAGTTAAGCAGAAACTTTGTATTACATTTAGGCACTTCTAACTCTGAAGTAATACAGGAACGTCTAGAACGTGTTGGAGGAGGAAGAAGGTTGAAACGGGAGCGAAGGTAAGCAGGAGAATTTGGATCATTAAGAATATTAAAAAGGACTGAAAGGATGTGCATATCACGGCGAAGGCGGATAGGGAGCCATTTAAGTTGAGTACGAAATGCAGATATATGGTCATATTTACGTAAGCCGTAAATGAACCGAATAGCCAGGTTTTGAAGACGCTCTAATTTATTAAGTAGCTCCTCAGTCATATCCAAAAAGCAGACATCAGCGTAGTCGAGGATTGGTAGAAGAAGAGATTGCGCTAGCATAATTTTTGTACTGAAAGGGAGAAAGTATTGGAGACGTTTAAGAGAGTGTTAAGTGTAGTGTATCCGCTTGCTAACATCATTGACTTGGGCCACCCAGGACATATTGCAGTCAATAACAAGACCCAAGTTCCTTACTGAATCGCAGTAAGAAATTGGAATCCCGTCATAAAGTAGTTTGGGGACTAGCCCCCAGTCTAGCTTGCTTCTAAGCCTGCTACTGCCAACAATTATGGCTTGTGATTTTTTGGGATTCACAAGAAGGCCAAAAGATCTAGCCCACGACTGAATAGCAGACAGGTCCATATTCAATAAATCAACAGCCCTGGGTAGCTCAGTCAAACTAAAATGTCGATAAAGCTGTAGATCATCTGCATACAGATGGAAGGGAGAAGTAATAAATCGGGAAATGTTATTAATAAAAACAGAGAACAGTAATGGTGAAAGTACGCCGCCTTGAGGGACACCGGCCGTGAGCTCTAAACAATCTGACGAGGAATCGTCGGTTTTTACACATTGCTGGCGTCCGAAAAGGTATGAATAATAACAAGAGGAGAGACGTTGACTGCTCGAAGAGTACCAAGAAGTATGTCAAAATCAACGGAGTTGAAGGCGCTGCTAAAATCCAATAGAGCAATTGCAGTGAGCTTGGTGTTATCCATAGCCCACCGCACATCCTCCGTTATCTTCAGCAAGGCACCAACAGTGCTGTGGGATGGACGAAAACCGGATTGGAAAGGACATAACAGGTTGTAAGTTGTAAGAAAGGAATAAAGTTTAATATTTATATAAACGATATAATTTTATTGTTAGCCGTTTTATTGTATGTTATTTACAAAAATGTATATCTTATTTTGTATATAAAATAATCCAAAACCCGAAAGACTAGAAAGAAAAAACGAAAGAAGCTGATACGACTTGGGTACCTTCAAGGAAAGAGCGTACGACACAGAGAGACAAGCAAAACACCAGCAGAGCTTCGGTGTTGCAGATGTCCATTGGAAAAGGTAGACTTTCTGTCTCATGAACGTCCTAATCGTCTGCCGCATATATCTATAAAAAAATACCAAAAGAATGATATGAAAAGAGTCTGTCGAATTAAAATTAATAGGGTACTTTTTTAAATCATGTTTTAAGGCACCTGTATGCTACCAAAACCTAAGTACCTATGTATGAATAACTAAACGCTAAGCTAACCCCATAGACATTTTATATTTTAAACAGTAACTGCCAGACTGAATATGACTGAAAATGAGTATGCAATCATTACCTATCGAGGTGACTTATTGGCTAGAACACGTGAATAAAATGGCGGGCTTGTGTATGTTATATGGCTGTTAATTGTATGGTTTGATTCAAAAAACTAACTTAACTAAAGTGTGAGAATATTAGTTTGTAGTTAGTAGTAATGTAAGTATACTTAGCGTATGCAAGTCTGTCAAGAGGTGTATGATCGAAAAATGAGACAAATAAAAAAAAACATGTTTATTCTAGCGCGTGATATCGCTTTTTTAAGTTTATTTATATGACCGCTGTCCTCTCGTCCTCTGTTTCTAAATATATTCATATTCTGGTCGCCATTTATAAGTAAGTATATTGATTTGAAACTATAAAAGCACTAGATTCTAGTTCTTTTGAGACTGGGATCGCCCAATTTATTTATTTATTAAATAGGATTATTTAATGACTTCAGTATAAAACTGAAGATAATTCTGCGACTCCGGTTAAGTACGTTCTACTCACGTGTAACTAAATATTTAACGATTACGATGGAATCGGTGATGAAATTAAACGAATAAGAGGATATTGTATATAATGGTACGTACCTACTTATGCTGATCAATGTTACATTCGTTAAAAAAAGGAAATTAAATTGCAAAGATATGCGACCCTTTTGGGAGCTTTACACGTTCTTTCCTGTACAAATATTCTCAAAAAAAAAAAATAGATATATTCCTATCCTCTAATAATTATGAATATTATTTATTACGTTGTTTATATGGTTTTATTTTAGTTTAATTACACAAATGAAGTCGACTCTTACAAAGGAACGAAAACCAGTTGAGCCACATTGATTAAAGTAGTTTTTAAATTGAATTCGTCAGAACGTTATAAAAAAATATTTTTATAACGTTCTTTTTAACTTTCAAATCAATTTTTAACTACATTATTTTTTTTAAATCAATAGTTTAATTCGGAAACAAGAATAAACGTGCCGTCTATGTTCACTTGTATTCGTGGGTATAACATTATTATACCTATAGGTATTATCTTTATCATCAAAGTATAGTAGGTACGACACAACTTAGATGTAACATCGGCTAAATTCATAAAACCGATCACATCCGAATTGAGTACGCTAGCCCAAATTATCAATATTTATTTCTCATGTGAATATGATCTTTACACAAACGTAATAACTTGTAATATCATATGAACTAATAAATTAGTCAATTTTGCACGATTTAAATGCGGTTGTTTTCTCGGGTTGAACTGACGCGAAAATCTATAGCGACGAATAGCGCGATAGGGAGCTATTTCTATTGTTCTTTTATTGAAATCTAAGTTATTTCCATACTAACATTTCTAATATATACTTACATGTTATAAACGTGCCTTTATTTTATTATTGAAAATATGTTGATCCTGCTGTTCTATTCTACTTGTTTGTATAAACAATAAAGGGATTGCAATACCAATATTTGTTTATATCGGTTACATTAAATTTAAAATCTTTGAAACATACGACGTTAAGCGATGCCTAAAGCTTAAAATTAACAGAAATATGTACTGAAAATCATATGTCTAT
Source organism: Vanessa cardui (assembly GCF_905220365.1). Lineage (NCBI taxonomy): Eukaryota > Metazoa > Arthropoda > Insecta > Lepidoptera > Nymphalidae > Vanessa > Vanessa cardui. The sequence goes on along the minus strand of NC_061130.1, from coordinate 5,812,476 downwards.
ATAACTAACATTTTGTATTAACTTTACATATAGACTGATTTATTTATTGTTTTAAAATAATACTCAAAAAAAATAAGGGAATGTAAAAAAATTGTAAACGATACTCTGTTGTTTATATACATTTTTTTATTTTTAGATTATTACGTTAACAAATTTAACGGTCAACGACAAATCTAAAAAAGCTATCCATTCAGATCTAATCATTGTTTGCGGTATAATAGAATAGATCGTAACTCAGCAATAAATAGTCCGCGTAGTTACCGGTCATTGCGACACATTAGAAAGTGCCACTAATCGTCGAAAAAATTACTAACATATCCATATGACAAACTGACTGAACTGAATTTTAAATATTTGGTTGGAACTTGGAAAATCTTGACATGTACCTAAATGTCGGCCAATATTTCCAATTCGCAGATTTAAGTCCAAAATATATTAATTTAATGCTTTTACAGTTTATCCTTATTATCCCATGGAATAGATGTCAATCACCCGTATGGTGGTGATGTGAAAGAAATCTAACGTGAACAGAGTAGGTTTTTACTTCCTTCGTGGCCAGAACAAGCACCTAGTCGGAATTCTATAATAGCACAAGAGAAATAAAATCTCAATAACATAAAAGTACTATTGTAGTATTTATAGAGATACTACCTACTGCGAAACATAAATTTCTATCCTCTCAACATTTGGAACTTAATACATCAAGCTGCTGAGGTGGTGGTTAGAATAGGTGCGTAGTACATTTGGCACAATTACATCCCACACATATCTCATGTTTTTTCACACCGTAGAGCAAAAACGTATCCAAATTAACAACAGCCCGTAAATTACCCACTGCCGGGCTAAGGCCTCCTCTCCCAATAAGGAGAGGGTTTGCAACGCGGGTTGGTGGAATGTACATGTGGCAGAATTTCTATAAAATTAGACACATGCAGGTTTCCACATGATGTTTTTCTTCACCGCCGAGCACAAGATGAATTATAAACACAATCATAAATATATATCCACTATATATATACTTGCGTCGGTTTGAACCCGAAATCATCGGTTAAGATGCACACGTTCTAACCACTGGGCCATCTCGGCTCCTTATCCAAACTAGCCATAAGCAATGAATGGTGCAGCCGCGGATGCGATTCATTCATATTTATGAAAACACTTTTATGCTTACACTATTTTTGTGATAATGTAATGGACATGGCTCTTTGGATTTCATCATATATTTAGACTATCAAAATGATAAGAAAATCAGACTTGATTTTGTTTCAATGATGGCAGATAATTTATTCGACAAGGTACCTAATTACACACACGTTTTAATATTTGCCGTTTTAACGTTTGATCTTGATCTTGATCAAAAGTTATTGTTATTGTTCGGTACAGGTAAACAAATGAAACACAGTAATATCAATATTTTATAAATATTCGTAAATGTAGGTCAAATGTGATACAATTAAAATCAGAGGAAATATTTTTACCATCTTCATATCAAAAAGGAAACATTCATGCGTAGTTTTCTACACTTTATCGTTAATATCCTTATTACGAGCTGTAAAAAATATTGATCATAACTATCTATGTATAGGAACTTGAGTCAATTAGAGATTGGATGAAAATATATTTTACAATGCGCCTATAACTACATAGAATATTTATTTATAATAAAAGCAGGTGGTTTAGGATTACAAACTGTACACTAAAATTTACTGTTTCACCCCATCTCTAATTACAAAATGACTCTTCAAACTGATTTATATGTTTTTTTAACATAATCAATTCTATTTTAACCAAATACTAATTTAAAAATGCATAAAAAATTGTATGAATTATGGAATTTATTAAATTGCTATTACAATATTAATTTCTAACAATAAAGAACATGAGATAGAGTGTAGAAAATGTATTAAGTTTTGATTGACAACAAAAACTTTATACCTATATTTATTTATTTTAATACAATAGCACTATTCAATATATTTATTTTCGCAAATATAGACATGATCTAAATGTAGTAATTATGAAATAATTTTATTTAAGATGATAAAACGTTTAATCGTTTTCGAGGGCGCAGAAACAAAGCTGTAATGAATATACTGAAGATTACGATTTACAAACTAATTAATAAGAAATAACCATTTTAATACTTTAAGACATAAATAATAACACATTTTAAACAATTTAACTTGCTTTCTTTGACTTAAAATCTCTTAACACCTAGATACTTTGACTACATTAATAGTATAACCAAGTCCGTTATGTTACATTCTTTTATTATCCTATACTGACATAATGTAAAAGGCGGTAGGCAGACAACTCCTTACAACTAGGGACTCAGAAACAGAGTGTGTAAATTAGCTCTAAAGATCTTGTTTAATTAACAGCAGAGATAAAAAATATTATAAGAAAGTCACATTTCATTAACATATTATGTAATTAGTATCTTAGTTTATTTACATAAAAATAACTACATTATCTGATCAATGAATATGTTTTCTTATTCAAAACACTGGTTTGTTATGCTTACTCTGCAATTAACTAAAGTACTGTCCCTAATAATTCAAGGTAAGAAACACATGCAAAAATAAATTACAATCAGTCATGGAACAAAAAAGCTTATTTAATAAAACTAACAGAGTTAGAGAGATTCTAAATTTACTTATTATTTTCAATAATTTTATTTACCTATAACATTGACTCAATTATTGCTAGCTCTTAATTAAGAATCTCAGATAAATCTGTCAGTTTAAAACCTACTAAAGACTTCAGCATCACTATATCATACACACATATAAATTATTACATAATTAAAAATGCACACATTCACACAAATATGACCAGTATGGTGGATCGAACTAGCGTAACTTAATAATGAATTAATGATCAGTCTTAATAAATTCAATGATCCAATACCTAGGATCACGGCACTATTTTTCATATAATACATTGTATATCACTCTGTTGCTGAGTCAAATTAAAAATATCAAACTTACTAAAGAAAGTATTAACAAAAAGCACTGCTGGTTAGATTTTAACAAAAAGGTCAGCACATCAAAGCAAACGATAAAATTACTTTCAAATATATAAAAATTATAGTTATGGCAATCCATAACTGCTACCCAAACATTTCCCATAACATAGAAAAAAAAATATAGATGACATTTCACCTTATATTAGGACAGATCACACTTGATTTTTTTAAATAGATATTTTGTCTTTGTGTAACCAAATTGCAAAACAGCTCAGACCGGCTATATAGCTGTTTGCAATAAATTCTTTAGCAATTTAAATTACAAGCATACATCTCATCTTATTGAGATTCTTTTATGAAATAAAAAAAAAAACTGTTTTTTGTTACATACAAAAAATTATATTAATATGGCTACCTATTAAACCAAATATTTTAAGAATGTTCAAAGGCAATTATAATAGTCTTTATACAAAAAATCTAACCAGATGATTAATTAATACATAACCTACATTTTGTAAGTATATTTACTTATAAAGCGAGACTTGAATCACTTGGAATGCTTTACTAAAGGTTGACAATAGCCACTAATAATAACCTACTAATATCAAATTTAAAGTAAGCACTGGAATTTATTTAAAGAGGACATACACTGGACAAGAAAATTTTATTTTATATGTTTCAAGATAATTTTGGCATGATATTACCTTAGCTATCTAAGGTAAACTCTTGAGCCAAATTGCGTCAAGAATTAGTAAATGGTTGCTTTATTAATAATAAAAGTCTTGTACAACGAGCACAAAACACTTAAACAAACTTAAGTTTATCAGAAATAATAAATCCAATGTTACTGTTGTTAACAAAGTAAAACATTAGGAATCCATACTACATACTTGGTACGGACATCCTGATATATGACTAAATATTCCATTCTTGTAAATAATTAAGTAACCAGTTATTATTGCTTTCCTACGGCTAACAACCATCTATCGTCTATTTTTTTATTGCTTTTTACACAGATCCAATGCTATTTATATTTAAAAAAAAAAGATTATAATTTTTTCATATCCAGTTTCAATTTGTTTTAAATATTGCTCATTAGCCTTTACAAACAGAATGACAATTATAGCAATACAATTGCTAAAATAAAAAAAAACACAAAGTTACATTTGACGAATTTAAATTAAAAATAATATTTACAACAATTCAAATTAATTTTATAAGTATTACTTGTAAAAAGATATCGGCAAGTGACATGCTACCCTTTTTACCAATTCTTACTCAACTTCAGACATTCTTCGGTCCATTTACTTATCTAAAATAAGCCTGAGTAAATTAATAATCATTCATCATAATAATATTTGAGACTAAACTAAGCACAGCGCCAATAGACTTATGTCACATATCATGCATCTAACATTAATATTTTATTCAACTTAACTTCAATATGTTAAAATAAACAAAACGCAGACTTATCAATTTGTCACTTTGGAAAGACAACTATACAACTAAAATTACAAAACTATATTCGAGGAGGGTCAGGAGGGATCTTTCAACAGAAGCCTTTTATTGAGCTGAAAGTCCGAGACTAGTTCAATGCAATCACGAATGCTTCACTACAATAACTCCAGGTCTTTGAGGGGGCGCACGGTCAACCTTTTTGGTCAGTGCAAGTGGTGCATCTCCCGTTTCCTCTCTGAATAAGTGATCTCCCTCTAGATGACGGATGGCCTCTACTATTGTTTCTAAATTCTGACGGCTAGTACTAGCAAGGTACAAGCGTGATGAGGCGTCATGAGCGGCATCTGGTAGTACTTCTACTTCAACTCTCGGTTCAGCTTTAATTGCTGCTTCTAACAGAGGAGCAGCAACTGGTGCTTCTACTAACTTTGTTTCACCTTCATCTTTCTCCAATTTACATTCAGCAATGTCAGTTTCTTCATAGTGTACCACCGGTGCAGGAAGCTCTTTATCTGTTTCAGTGTACACTTGTGTCTCCAAGGTATGAAGTCTCTCTTCCAATAAGCGACGCAATCGTTGCTCACGCTCTAGCTGCACACGTAATTCACTATTTTCAGGTTCTTTCTTCTGAGACATATTAGATACAGTTATTACTGCAACTGGTTCTGGTGATATTGAACTTGTAAGAGTATCATCAGTTGAGTCAGGAATTATCGATGGAACATGAACAGGCATAACTTCATTTTTTCTTTTCTTAATTGGTATTTCACCTCCTTCATGTTGATTCAGCAATCTCTTTAATTGACAGTTTTGTGAAAGAAGTCTCGTCTTCTCTTGCTCAAGAGAATAAATGTATTCAGCAGTTTGTTGTAGTATGGCAGCCTTGAAAAGAAGAAAATTTAATATTAAATTATTTATTATTGTTTATTATTGTTGGTTATAAGTGAATTTGATTGAATATATTTTTATTAAAACTATTATTTTTAACTTATAGGATTTCTTGAACTAAAACACTAGTACACACATCGATCACCATTCTTGATCTTGCTAAGATTTCCTTGTGTCAAATCCAGCTACCAAAATATCCAATCAAACAAGCTATATATTCAAAATGTTCTCCAATATATTATATATGCAATAGATGAAATGGCACGTGTTTAGGTCATCACATGGCCAACTTTTACATATTATAGAAAATATAATATCAGCTAAAAATATTCTTTTATTTTTTATTACTACAAATGAGTAAGAATACTTACTTTACTAAGTTTCTCTCCCTCATGGCGTGGTAGCAAAGTGCGCAAAGCTTGAAAACCTGCATTTATACTCTGCATTCTTCTGCGTTCATTGCTGTTAGCAATTTCACGCCGAATCCTCTTTTCTGCCTCCATGGTTTTACTTCCCGGTGAAGAATTTTTTTCACTTCTGTAAACATTTTTATTCAACAGTAAATAACACAGTTTTAAGTATAACTCTTAACATAAACATTTAAATATCGACAAATACAATTATATTTTTCATGTTCATACAAACTTTTTTTTCTTATATTGGAATTTGCATGAATTTATTCCTATTGTTATTAAGCAAAAAGACTATAACTTTGACACACAATGTAAAATGTTTATTTTTATTATAGATGTAATGTCATATGTGTTTGTACAATACTTATAGGCAATAATAAAAGAAAAATAACCAATATTTACAAAGATAATAAGTGTAATTCATGTTCTTAGTAAGTAATACGAGCTATTTTCATGAAAAGTAAAAAGTTTTTTTGCATAAATAATATTTTGAGCTTAAGCATAGGTACAATAATTGTAATAATGTGTACAGCGTTTACTACGCCTATTTCATCCGTCCAAACATGGCGGCTCAACAGCTGACTACAGACCGGCACGGGCGGGAGCAACCACAAATGACCTCACTATCATGTGTATAACATAAACATAAGATATTAATGTTAATATACAGGAAATTATTACTCTCAAACTCAATTAAAGGACCATGTTTAAGGCATGACAAAAAATCTATAACCACGCCGGTTACACCTACCTTGAACTAGCGTGATCAGATGCTTCTTCTTCGTATAAGTTATAGTCTTCTATTTCTAATAAACAAACGTCATTACCGTGCAATGACATAACTCAGCCACTAGATAACACAAATTAATGATTCTGCATCTAAACTGTTCTAAGATAGCAGAAAATCGAAATTAGTTTTAGCAACCACAATGGCGGGAAATGACAATGAGCTCAGTCAGGTGACGCTATACGATTTCGGCACTTCACAACAATTATAACCACGTCAATCACATGAAAACACTTGTTACTGTTAAACAAAATCTATTCAATCAAACTTTGTCTAGATTATTACGATTTTTTAAAAAAAAAAACAGTAATTTTATGGATGGACTCAAGGGCAACACGAGCAACGCGACATATCGATGGCCGATGTATCACCATAGATAATAGATAGAGGCTATAGACATTGTTTGTTTCGATTTTATTGTTGCAGCAAAGATGTTATTTCTTAAGAAGGAATTAACATTGTATTTTTATAAAAAACAAAAATGATAGATCATGTTTAATAATTTTAATTCAAAATAAATGTTTCAATTTATTTTAATTTTTTGTCAAACTTGGTACATCAATAACTGTTACTTTCCTTTTATATTTATAAGATCAAATTATTTTATTTTATTATTAAATTCATCAGCATAATTTAAAACGATATTAAATTAAATGAAAATCTTAGTAAATTATTAAAAATTTAGTAATTAAATTCAATTTTGAATGTACGTAAATATTAATTACCTACATTTTAAAGTTTTGGAAATCATTCAACTACAATTGAATTCTAAAGTTATGGTCAAATTACGTTTGTAGTGAAAAGTTATAAATTAATTATTAATCACTCTCATAAAAAGCTCATTAGTCTTATTATAAATTAGGCCACCAAACACATGCAGCCTTCAACTTTCATCTGTTATTTGTGAATTATTTTAACTTTTTTTTATGACATAGGTGGCAAACGACTACCACCGCCCATGGACATCTGCAACACCAGGGGGCTTGAAGGTTCGTTGTCGGCCTTTAAGGAAGGAGTACGATCTTTTCTTTAGGTTTCCATGTCGTATCGGTTCGAAAAAGCCGCTGGCGAAAGCTGGTTCCACAAAGTGGTTGTGCGAGGCAGAAAATGTCTAAGAAATCGCGCTGTTGTGGATTTTCGGACATAAAGGTGGTGCGAGTGAAACTTAAAATTTTGGCGAGATGTCCGAAGGTGAAATTCAGCAGCCGGGATTAATCCGAACAATTCCTCGGAACATTCCCCCTGAAAAATTCGGTAGAAGATGCAGAGTGACCCAATGTCTCTACGCAAAAACAAATGGTCAAGGAGATCGGAAAGGGCTTGATCGTCAATAACTCGAGCCGCTCTACACTGGATACATTTTAATCTCGTGAATGTTTAATTAATATTATTATTATGAATTAAGAAAATAATGAGATAACAAGATGATATTCATATTTTGAACGCATTACTTATTTTTACAATGTTGTCAGTATGTAAAATTTATGTTGGCTATACTGAAGCGTCTTAATTCTACCGACCAATAGAAGACTTTCAATTTTGAATTTGTTCTCAGTGGGTGGAGATTTCGTCCTGTCGCCATATTGTGAATGCCTGTGAGTGCTGGAAGTGAATAAATTTGATAATTTAAGTGTAAATTCTTTGTCTTCATAGTTTGGATTAAAAAGTCTAAAGGTAAGAATAAAATAAGGTTAAGTTTTTGTCATAAGTTTTAAAATTTTTATAGTTAAAATAATGTTTTATGAATGATGCCGGCGGTTTGATATGGTCGAACGTTGATTTAAAATAATATGTTTTAGCCATTTTATTAAATAACACGCAGTCTTTAGTGGTTAAAACGAAATTAAAATTTAAGTTAAAATAATTTTATATCAGAAATTATATTATTTTTTTAATAAAAATTGTTAATTATGCTATAAAACACGCTTCACTACTTTACATTTTAAATTGCTTAATGATATACGAAAATTCAATCGATACATGTAGAAGTAATCAATTTATTAAGATACTTAGACAATTTTATGACGATCAATATTCCTTCATTTCACACCAAATGCATTTTTCCGGGTAACCCATTCTTCGTGCATTCACTAATCGAATCCAACGATGAATCATCAATGTAAGTGAACCGACAATCTCTAAACAAAGGTTTTTGTTGCTATTCCTTCATAAATAAGGTATTTAATTTATCCGTGGCACTAAAATTAAGAAACACGTTTTAATGTAACGGAATGGTTGTTTAAATTGTTTGTACGAAATTTTGACTTTATTTAATGAATTTTTTAAACCGTGTGTATGTTTGTAGCGATGGGGAATATGACACATTTGTTATTTGTTTATTGCACAAAGAGAAAAATGTTACAACAAATACTTCCTTTTAAAAATTGAAGGGTTTTCGGCTCTTACAAAGATAACAGGTTATTATTATTATAAAATCGCCGAACACATGTGGACCACATATGACATAGACACACCCATTCCACTCATTCTACTATAAATGATACACTGTTACACTAAACATTTCGTTTTCAAATTTAATCTTGTATTCTGTCTTTGTTATTAACCGTAAAAGTTTTTTTTATAATTATTTCCCAAACCGTATATATAGTTAACTAAAAGCTACCACTAATACTTTTGTACATATAATTTCTAATGAAATAGTTTTTTTTTTAATTGGTGTAGTATAGTAGTAGCATATAAATAAAATCATATCAATATACATTTTTCGTTATTCTAATTAAGATTATTTTACCATTATCTAGAATTGCCAGACTAATTTTGGAGCTATTACAAAGACTGATGCACAAAGGGTGAATTGTAATTTTTTACGAAAACTAAGTGATTGTTCTAAAACCCCCAAACAAAACATTATCTTATCCTCCTAACCTTTGGAATTTCTAAAATTAGTAATAATGTGAATAGGGAGAGACCGAAAGATTTTTGTAAGGAGTTGCAGTCTTATGAAAACGTTTTTATTGTTGTAAAATAATTTGCGTGAAATATTCTCTATATGATTACTACGATCAATAAATCAAAATCAAAATTTTACGGAACTGAATAATCAATAGAATTTAGCGCGCTATGCACATAATTATATGTATTGCATTTTGCAAATTTACATTTTCACGCATTGATGCGTCATGCTTTATAATGGCGAAAAACAAAGACTGTTGAAAAGAGGTCAAAACATTTAGTCATTTTTTGTATAATCAACATTTGTTGTGGTCTTTTTGAGAGATTAATACGACATGGTTTCGGAACGAAAGGTTCTTCTGCAATCGCGGGCAACCACGTTAAAATATCTCGATTAAAGTCTTTACTTAAGGCAGATTACTGTTTGCAAATGAATATGTTTAGTTAAAAAGCATATGTATTGCAATATCAAAATATTGACCTATTTTTCGGCATATGTACTTCAAAAGAATTGTTTGGATTTTTTATTAAATGAATATATTATACTTTATTTATGCCAATTTACGTATTTTATAAACCAACGGTATGTATAATATACACGTTCGATCCGTCACTTTTATCAATAAGCTTCACCCATAAATTTTGTAAGGGGGCGATTAGTAAAGCAATGCTGTCTTCTTCTTTCGAATGTTAAATTAATGATGAGAGAAAGAGAGAAATCGGTGTTTACTGAACATGCGATATACAAAGTTTATAAAGTAAGGGAGGTATTTTTAAACAATTGTGACTCTTTCATTACTGTCCAGGATAAGTACCAATTTTGATGGCGAGTTTGAAATTTGTAATTTTATATATAAACTAATTACAAATCATTTTATAAACTGAAATTTTATAAGATGGCTTATGACATATTAAATATTAATCGTGTCAATATTTACATAGATCCTCGCCATATTAATGAATATTGCAAAACTCATATGCAGAATATTATTATTATTATTCTTGTTATATAAAATGAGTTTATGAAGCAAGACAAGATCTTATTATCCATCTAAGGACCCAGCCTTAAAGATTGTCTTGGGGCGCATGTTTATATCGCTCTTAAATATAATCACGGTCGAGTAGTTGAGCTGTTGACCTTGAATAAGTTGGAGTCAAGGTCGTAGTCCAGCACTGGTTAAGTTAAATAAAAAAAAAATAACTAGCCTAAGTGCCTCCTATTGTTAAATCGACGATAGGTTCGGGATGACGACAAAAAGTTACACTAGAGAGGGAAGGACTGAGGTCGTTCACCCAGTAGCGTGAAGTTAGTTGATATGAAGCAGTGCCTTTGCTGTCGGTCACGTTAAACAAACGCTATACTACTATTTGATATTTTTTATTGAGAAACAACACTTCAAGCCGCGCTTTGTTTACCTACGTGTGATCTATATTTACTGTAATGTAAACAATATGTTACATAACGCTAGTAGGCGCTATATTAGGTATATATACAAATAATGTATTGGATTGCGAAAATATGTTTCTTTGTCGTTTCTGTTTATTTTTATTGAACGTCTGGCAAATATTACAGACAGCAAAAATTTTGTTTAAGCAATCAAATGCGTAATGAAATATCTGAAACAAAAAACGATGGTAATTATTTCATTTTGTGCGAAAGGGAACATAAAATTATACGTAGCAATATGTGTAATGCTTTAATTGTAACTTGCATTATGGATCATAAAACTTAGTTTCGTCCTTTTGTGTATAAAGTAATCATTTAACAAATGTATTTAATTCATTTATGAATTATACTTTTGTCTATTATAGAGTGACATAACTTTTTTATTTTCACTGTAAAAAAGTGTTTTTTTTTTATACATTACGTTTAAAGACAATCAGTATGATCTCTTATCTTTGAGTCGTAAAGAATCTTTACATAAATATAATCTTTAAATTTACCGTAAAAGTGCTTAAAAGGTCGCTTTCTACATACGTTTTCATGTCTTACTTACCTAAATGAATGACCGTGTAAAACAATACCCTCGGTTGTTCGTTTTTTGGCTGTTATTACGCCATTTTATTTTATTTGCGGTTATAATCATCGAGACGTGACTTAAAAAGCTAAAAAACAAAGGGTTGAAGAGGGATAAAAGAATGTATTTTTCAAAATGAGGCTGAAACGAATGAATGAAAATGTCTGTGACAGAAGCTTTTTTCCCGACGCAATAGGACATCATGAGATTGAGCAATCACATAAAGATAACGATAATTAATTAAGTATTTATGGGTGCTTTTTGAGGCTTTCTAATTATATCAAAAAACACATATAGTAAATAATTTGACTGAGCTTCTGTTGCTTGTTCTCAGTTTATTTTATCTGAAGCGGTGATATATTTTTGACAAACAATACGACATACTTTCTTACATTCTCTTTACTAAATTTTCATGATATAGGCAAATTGAGTTCCCTTTTTTTATCTATCTTTGAATAGAAGCGCATATATTTCACTGAAAAAAATATCAATTATCATTGGATTCTCAGAATATTGTAACAATAAGAAAATTTAAGTGTCAAGTTCATTACTCATTCCTAAATGTTTAATTTGTTTAGGTAATATAAAATTAGTGTGGGTGCCATTGTTTTTTTCTAAACAAGAAATCGAAATTAATCGAATGTAACGGACTGTATTGAATACCCAAAATATCGTCGCAATAAGTACGATTTATAAATTGTCAAAAAGTTCGCAACTCTTTTCTAAATATTTAATTTGGTTTGAGAATGAGAAAAAAGTACGGGGATCCCCATGCTTGTTTCTTTTAAAGCTTAAATAATATAATATAAAACCTGACCACGAAAAAGCATAATTGTGTAAATTCGTTTAAATTTGATATATTTGTCGTTTAATTGTTGCTTGCCCTACTGTACAAGTCATATCGGCCATTTTCGATTTCACTATAGACAAATAAGACACGCAGGGACTCTTGAGACGAAGCTAACGACACCTCATTTGTCAGAAAACGTATTTATCGCTTAAGCTACACGGAGACAGATACTACTGATGAATGCTCTAACATACATACAGCCTTTCTATATATAATTATAAAACTGTAACCCTCTTTCTTGACTTATTTGGTGGAGTGATAAGTAGTTAAGAACCCAATCAATTAATTATATTTCTATTACGTAACAATCTACCCAAAACTTAATTATTTGTCAAACAAATTAATAAAATCTATACTAATATTAGAATTGTTTTTTTTTTTTTTAATTTGAAACATGGCGTGACTATACATACAAAAATAATTTGCTGTAGGCGCATCTAGCGCTCGATTGCTAAGGGACATTAAAGCGAGCGAGTTGCATCTTGATACTATTTCGGTCGTTAACATTTATTTTGAGTTTTGTTCCCAGCACCCTGACCTATTGACGATTCTATAATCGGCTATATTAGATCTTCTTCTGCTGCATCTATTTTCATCTGACGAGGATATAGTTAACATCTGTTTTTATACTAACGTAGAAAATTAGGATTTCGATCAATTTTTTTTCTTATAAAAATTGTTCCTCTTGAGTACGCTTATTAAAAATTTCACATAGTTTTTTTTAACTCTATGGAGTGTTGCAAAGTTCAAATCTTAACTTAAATCATAAATTTATTTTCCCTATCTGCCAGTAATTACAAAGTTTCATTCACCCTTAAAACCGGAACACGGCTACACACTAGAACATGATACACAGTTATGTTTGACGATTTGGAATAATTGACAAGTGGGTGACCTAACATGACCTCAACCTGACGGGGCTGCGCTAAAGGTAGCTGCAAATTTTCGCTGTGTGTGATGTTGGCCTATTGTTACGGATTGTTATGTTAGTAGTAATAATGTAGTCGCTTTATAAAAAATGTCTTCAACATTTACTAAAAGAAGGCAATTTGTGTTTAACCGAACACCCGCTGTACATCGGTCATGAGAAGGCCGTTACTTTATAATCCATTTTACGTGATCTTACAAAAAAATTGTACCTACTTTGAACATTTTATTACGAAACAAGTCGTTAAAAGCTCCGAAACATACATTTACTGTCTGTTGCATAAGAAGTATTATTTTATACTTTTATTATTGACCTTTTGGTGTTATAGAACTACAATAGCCGTCTATATGGATAACCCCGTATTATTCATATTTATTAGAATGCGGTGTACGTTACATTTGAAATATAAGTCATGCGGTTAGTCAGTGATATTAGTCGTGTTGGATTTAATAAAAACGTTGTACACGTTACATATTGCCTTTCAAATCATATCGCTGGAAATAATAACCATCCATCAAATTATTAACTGATGAGGGTAGTTTAATTGTTGGTGAAGATTGGTAAAGCAGGTATTTGTGTTTTATACCAGAGCTGAGATGGCCCAGTGGTTAGAACACGTGCATCTTAACCGATGATTGCGGGTTCAAACCCAGGCAAGCACCACTATATATATATATATATATATGTGCTTAATTTCTGTTTATAATTCATCTCGTGCTCGGCGGAGAAGGAAAACATCGTGAGGAAACCTGCATGTGTCTAATTTCATCGAAATTCTGCCACATGTGCATTCCACCAACCCGCATTGGAACAGCGTGGAATATGTTCCAAACCCCTCTCCTTAATGGCAGAGGAGGCCTTATCCCAGCAGTGGGAAATTTACAGGCTGTTACTTTACTTTTTTTTTTACTTTTACTTTACCAGGCTATCAGCTAGTATGGGTGCTAAGCAGAGCAAGCGCTCGGTGGACATTAGTGGTAAGGAGGCGGAAGGAGCCGGCGAGGTGGCGGCGGCGGGCGCGGGCGGCGAGGGGCGCGTCGAGCAGCTCGCCGACGCGGATGCGCTGAAGCCGCAGCTCAACGGCGACGCACACATACACGAGCCTTCGGTTAGTTCGCCTTGCAGCGGAGAGAGCCGCGGCCTCGCGACCTGCTTCCAAAATCGAATACATATTTTTGACGACCTCCGTGGTCGAGTGGTGTGTACATCGGTTTTCATGGGTACGCCACTCTGAGGTCACGGGTTCGATTCCCGGCCGAGTCGATGTAGATTACCATTAGTTTTCTATGTTGTCTTGGGTCTGGGTGTTTGTGGTACCGTCGTTACTTCTGATTTCCATAACACAAGTGCTTCAGCTACTTACATTGGGTTCAGAGTAATGTATGTGATGTTGTCTCATATTTATTTATTTATTTATATTGATACGTTCATGCCTGGCCAATATTATTGCTCGCTTTGTTGAATATCATTATTAACATAAAAAATGAGTCATCGAAACTAAACCTATATAAATAATCATTATGTATAAATTATAATACGATATGACAATGTAACTAGCATGTTATTTAGACTAAAAAGACTCACCCAAATCGAGTACAACTCGTAAATTGAGTGCGTCTCAGTGCATTTAAATTGTCGCTCATCAACAATGAGCTGTGTACACAACAGAAGCCATTAACTATAACAATTAAACCATGGGGGCCACCTAAATATTACAATTGGACATTTATTGTTCGACAATACACTGACCCGCATGTAAAGTCGCACGAATTGAAGCTCGTTCCATCAGACCCTAATAATCACGAACGAATTTTGTTACTGGTATTATTTGTCAGTGCATTGTTGCATTATAGACAAGGGTTTGTTATATCGGCAATGGAATGCGCCGTTTACCATTTTGAGATCGCAATAACGGAATGTCAAGTAAGACATACCGAACTCGTCACTACGTCCGGTCGATGGATATAATTAAAATGGTTATCTACATTTTATATTGTATTATAGGACAAAGAGAAGCAACTCGATAGCGGAACGCCGGAAAACGAAAAGGACGCGACTACTGAAAAGGAGGGCAAAGAACAGGAGGAAGAGAAAGAAAAAGAGAAGGAATCGTCGCCGGTAACAAATGGAGACGCTGAGCTGAAGGAGGAGAACGGAGAATCCACTCCATCGCCAGATGACGGCAAGAAACCCAAGAAGGAAAAGGTAAACGTCATGTTCTGTATGGACGAGCCTGTTTGAAATAAAGCTAAAAATACTCGTATGTAAACATATAAGGTCAAACATCATAAAATTAACCAGAGCTTGTTGATTCCATGTTTTACGTACATCGACAGCTTTAAAGGTATTCTGTAAAAAGGTTTACCTCTCAAGGCAATGAAACTCGTTACGTTATTGTTTTGTAGACAATACTGATTTTACTATATGAGTTCTATACGAGTTGTATTGTAGACTTTTAAAGATCATATCTATCTCGAACCATGTTGCCTTTACAAGCTACCGCTTGGTTTCACGTGTAAATCTTGCTTGCTTTAGAATGGTAGAAGTAAGTGATAGTGTGTTGTATTAGTGATAACTGCTTAAAATAAAATACATAATATACGTAAACAATTATGTATGTCAATGAAATATTACAGCTGAAATTCTGAATAAATAAGGTGTATTAATTGCTATTAGTGTATAGGTACTTACTAGGTGTTTTCTATACTAAGCTGTTAATTCTTCTTCGCTTCGCTAGGCATTGAATGAAAAAGCGGAAAGGATCAATGGACTCGAAAAAATTTATAGCCATTAACAGCCATATATAACCATCAACGAGCAATTCCGCGTCGATTGCTCATAATCTCATACCGATACGTAAAGTAGTTTCCACGTGATTGAAAAAAAATCCCTGTAAATATTTTTATAAATGTACAATCAATGAGATTCTAATAAACAGATATTTTATATCCATACTAAACAACAGATAAAAGTGTGTCGCGACGGGGACCGTTTATTTTAGTTTATTTTTACATTTAGTTTCAAATAAAAAGGATAGCTTGATAAAAACAATAAGTAAAAGGGATAACTATGTAGATGTTTTAATTACGCAAAATGTATTACTACGTAATTATGATGTATTATAACGTATTACTACGTAAAACGACTACAGACAAACGTCTCAATTAGGACGTTTTCTAGTCTTCTCTATTTGCGCGTTAATAACATATATGTTTACTACATTATTGTGTACAATATGTTTGCAATTTAATATAGATATGAATAAAAAAGTTTTGTATCCACACCACGAGAACACAACCTATTGATATTAATTAAAAACTCTTTTAACAATTCGAACCATTTTAACTTTTAATTATTTTTGTTTGGCATTTGGCCTTTCGGTCGGGCTCAGCCGTTATTCGTTGATTTATTTGTGTGCGGCTCTAAGCTCGTGTTTCCTATTACAATCGTTTCAATATTAGATTACTCGTAGATTACTTGTAGCAATCGCTTATTTAAAACGGAATTATTAAAATCGTTAATTACTTACAGCACGCGATACTGAAATTAGGTTCACCGTAACTGGATATGTTAGAATGACCAGAGGCTAGAACTCTTGTATCTTGACCGATGGTCGTGGATTCAAATTTCGACCAAAAGTATCGAACTTTTACGTATTTGTACAAGGAAGATTATATTCGATATTAAAGATTCTATTCGATTGTATATATTTTTGCTCGAATGTTTCCCTTAGTATCTTGGTCCAGCTTAATAATAGACTGTAAATTGTAACGTTATGTATGATATTAACAGGTCAAGAAGAAATGGTCGTTGAGATCGATTAGTTTCAGCCGAAAGGACAAACCGAAACAGGAGAAGAAACAGAAAGAGGAAGAGCCCAAAACGAATGGCGAACCCGAAAAAGTACCCGAGGAGGTGAGTCACGTATTATATTAAGTCGCCATTAAAACAATCACGCTATATTAAAAGGGAAAACTTGGATAGCGTTATGGCATTTTATGTAGAGGAGAGTTAACAATTACTAGAGAAATAGGATAAGACTTTCGTAATTATTTCTCAGTTTAAACGATTATGGATTGTTGCATTTCACCAACAGGTTTTGACATCATAATCAAAGAAGTAGTAAAGATAAAGCAATCTTTATACCACTTAGTACTTATTTATATCCATTTTAAATTTTACTTGTGATGTTCCGAATATCCGTCTGTATAAAGGACGCCATTTCTTCGCGAAGCCATTATGAATATGATAGATTGTTCTAATTATCGACGAATGACATTTGGTTAATTTGATACAAAAGTCGTTTATTTGGATTTACTGAAGTATCGCTTGTCACGAGACTAAACTAATTAACAGCTAACAAACGTCTCGGGAAGACGAAATCGTACTTAATACTGAAGATTAAATTTATTCTTCCTTGTGATGTGACGTCTGGAACAAATGGCCAGTAACCCTGAGTACATCGAGAAAGGCTCGTTTTTAACGAGCGGTATTGATCAGTGACTATCAATGATTGTAGTATAATCAATAACTTTCTACTTCGTACTACATCTTATTCGTATTCCGTCAACGCGCACAATGCGTCGAAGGCGCTGAGCGCTCGCCCCTCGGCCGCCGACCATCCATTATTGTACTCACTTGGCCTACTTTCGACGTGCGAACTCTGTTTGTACTCCGATGTGTTGTTGTATATTTTAATTGTTAGCATGTGGTCGTAATTGAACCTTAAAATTGTTTGGATAATTATTCGAGTCATCGACCTAGTCGGAGAAACTCCGAGACGATGCGAGTTGTGAAATCACATATTCATTGCAACTATTCAACGCACTTTGCGGATATTTATTTACAAACAGTAACGATTCCCGAGGAGAACGCTGGTAGATTCTTTAACGTTCGTTTGATTATTAAATATTTCGCAATACGATTTAATTGTGATCGCGTTAATATTTGTCGTTTCGGTTTAACCTTGCGGTGTGACCGGCTAGGAGCCGGCGATTTCTATGACAAGTATCTATTGCGACGTAGCTAGTGCATTGCACCCAAACCGGAGCGACGCGAAGAACAATGCACATTATAATTCAAAGTGGTGCTATATCCGCGCTCACCAAACGTGAGCCGACATTGTCTACCGGCTATCGACGTATCACGCCATTGTAGACACTAATTCATTGATGACGAACGACTACCCATACCATATACCATAGCAAACAACTTATTATGCTTTGCGTTCTTTATTGGAATTCAGAGAACTCGGCTGACTAATTCATTGTTAAAATTTATTAATCAAATTAACGAGTCAAATTCTAGAAGGATCTAATCTATACATCATACTTTTTTTAATTAATTTGGATGTATAATAATAATATTACAAAAAGGTAACCATTAATACGTACACCATCAGTGTGTCGGCAATCATGGGAGCCTTGTGTCTAATTACACTGGCTCACTCAACCTTCAACCCGTTAAACATTATACAAGGTACATACTGCATATACACTGAATGGCGATAGAACAACTTATGAGTGGGTGGAGCCTACCCAGACGAGCTTGTACAAAGCGCTTTCAGCACTCTGCAAAAGTTCAAACCTAATTAGGTTATAAGAATTGACTATATGTTTTATTATTTAAATCTCACAAAGGATAAATATAATAAATGCTCAGCGCTTTAGCCTCAATCTACTGGAGACCAATCAAGCGCACCACGTGTTTGTTGTAGGGTCATTAACTCTGATCTCCCACCACGAGATTTTGATACTTTCATCAATAAGTAATCTTTACAGTTAGAGTATATTTAGACAAAATAAAGTGTTGATTTGACTGTTTTCTCCCGTCTTATTTGGTCGTATTATATTGCAATGAAATATAATATTAGTTTATAGGATATAACATGGTTGTCCGGAGTAAATCGGTTCCTTGCTTAGCATTCAAACTTGTTTGTGCAAAATAAAATTAGTAGTCCGTGGCAGGTTTTCCGAGGCCTGCAGTGGGCGCTTGAACCGAAGGCCGCCTCTTAGATTGGTTAACATTATGACTTTTTTATTACTTTTCGTGTTTTCAGTTTTCATTAGCACTGAACGTGTTTATATTCTTAAATGATAACTTAACAAATATTATTCGAAAAAAGCCGTTACACAGAAGTGTTACATCTGTTACATTTCGCTTAATATATTTAAAATAAACCACCACCACAGACGTTCATTAGGCATTCTTAATGGCATTAAATACCTAATGTCAGCGATCAAAAAAAACATGAGCCCGATATCTATAAATGGAACCAGTTTATATCGAGCGAGTGCGTATAGTATCGTGTAGACAATGGTATGCTTGTATTTGTAACGAATACTTGTATCAAAACTCGCTACCGGCAAAGTAACTCGAAGAGTTCATGTTGCATGTTTACCAAATGGCCGACAGTACATCTATCGTATTTTGATAATACTGTCGCTGAATAGAGCTTTGGAATAACAAGGAACGATTTCATTTCCTTTTAATACGTGTTTTATGTTCTTGTGAGAATGACGAGCTCTGTCGTATTGTTTATTGTTCTAAATTGATAATTCCGATATACCGTCTCATTACCAAGTAAATATAAAAGGCTTAATAGCATACGAAGTGATATTTTAAGTACTTTTATCTGTTAATTATGCATAAACATCCAATTAACTTAATATACATTTATTGAGTCAGACGGGATACTCTAAAAATAAGATTCTTTCTTTCCGACATTTCATATAAATACATTCGGTAACATCATTATCAATAACTATGTTGTACATTTTGCCCGTAATGAATATCCGGTTCCACAAAAACTAGTTATACTGATCTGATTTTAATCGTTTTTTTTTTTCTTAAATTGAATCTCGACTTAAATGAACTTATGTAACGAAAGTTTGTATAGCTTAACATTTATTTAGCTGAATGAATCTAAGCAAAGTCGGGTCCAATCGCAAGTATTTATTATTTATAAAGGTCTAGTCTTTACGAAGTGAAGGTAACTGGATACGCATTCAGAGCGATTGGTGTAATCGGTGCCAAGACGGGGCGACAACCTCTGATAGCGAACTCGGACAACTATGAGTTACATGATAGTGCGCCCGAGCCGGCCGAGATGCTACTGCTATCTCCACCGTTATTTATTGCCTATGCAAATTATACCCGTCCGCCGGTCACACGATGCCGTCTGCAATATGACCACTTATGTCGTTAATATCATTTCTAAGGTTTCTTGTTAGGTTCGGAGTAAGCACACACTTATACATGTATCTACATACGTGGATGATTACCATCGAAAATTACAGGGAATGCCGAAATGTGTTCAAAGGAGCACCCCTTACACGGGCCCGATTATATTTAGCATCTTGTTTATTATTAATGTTGGGTACTGCTTCGCGTCTTCGTGAATAATGAGTGTATATAGAAAGTTCAACATCCATGTTTCATCTGTTAATACATCATTCGAATTTTTTTGCAAGATTTTAGTGTATTTTCTTACTTGCATTATTGTATCATGGCCTCGCTGCTTAGTAAAAGTTGCCAAACTAAAGCACAGATGCGAAAACAGACGTTATTTGATGATTTTCGTGTTTAACTGGACGGTCGGCAACGACAGGTGCAAGCAAAAACGTCGGGTAAAATTATACAAGGAAGGCATAATCGAAACAACGGAATTTATATAGCTTCCAAAATTGCTTGATTTGACTACTTATCATAATTTACCACAGTTTGACCGTTGCCCATGTTTATTGAATTTTTTTCAAAATGGATTAACGGATAAGCTAGATCCCCAACAGAAGCCAGACCCAGATTTTTCAAAAATGTAGTAACTTAATTTTATTTGTTATCAAAATAGAGACCGTTTGTATTTAATAATGGTAGGGCTTTGTGCAAGCCCGTCTGGGTAGGTTGGTACCACCCACTCATCTACCGCTAAACAACAGAACTCAGTATTGTTGTGTTCCGGTTTTAAGGGTGACTGAGCCAGTGTACTTACTGGTACAAGGTTAGTGGCTCATTGAAGATTTAAGAAATAGTTAATATTTCTTACTGCGTCATTGTCTATGGCTAATGGTGACCACTTACCATCAGGTGGCCCATAAGGTCGCCCGCTAACCTATACCATAAAAAATAATAATAAATACCTTTCTATATCTGTTTTCCTCTACCTTAAGGTTGCCTGGAAGAGATCGCTGTGTTAGCGATAAGGTCGCTTCTTGTACATCTTTCTTAACCGTGACTATGTGATTCATTTACTGGTACAATAAACAGTATTTTGATTTGATTTAAACAACAGTAATGCCCCAGTTTAATTAAAAAAAATACGAATATACCTATTTACCACCATTTATGCTCAAAGCTTGTGTTAATAGTGGGACCGACAATGGCCCAAGGTGAACGATCTTGCGACTTTTTACTTCGCTAAAACCATTACACTGTTGATGCTTTTTAAATTTAAGTTTCGGATTAACTTCGACCTTCGAGATTTGGAGTGCGCCATTACTCCTAATTTCTTAACATTATAGAATATTTTTTCTCTATACTTGATGCTATCTATATGCCGTTCTATTATAATATTGCTGATTCACTAACGGTTTACCGTTATCGGAAAAGTTACCGCTCATTTGGAACATTGAATATTGAAATTAGCAAACATTTTCTCATTGTGACTCGCTACATTCACGGTTCACAATGCATGTCAATTATGTAGAGTACTTATGAGCCGTTTTTAAATGTTAAATATTTATTTGTGTCACTAAAAATTTCGATACTTAGAAAGACTGTTATCTGAAACTAAATTGAAGGTAAAACTGAATAATTTGCATATTTCGTTAAAATAAAAGACATAAATTGCGTTATCGGAACCTCATTGTTGTTTTAGTTCAATATGAAAGTGACTGGTCGTTCTTGAAACTTAAGAATATCGGAGAGGACATACTGATGTCAAAAATATCATATGTTACGGAATAATAATATAATCGATCGTCGTTCTTCGATTTGTGCAACAAACTTTCACTATTCGTTTCCAACTATCCAGCAATGAGTGATTGCTACTTACATCTTTAGTATTTCTTAAACTAGGAACTTAGTTTGAAATATTATATCATTGGGTTACGATAGATAAAGAGATTTTTCTTTTTAAATACATAATTATCTAACTAACCACTAACATAATGCTTCAGAAAGATTAAGTGTAATGACATTTTGTCATTGAATCGTCATGTAAGTGCTTGGAACGACGATTTTCTCAGACTATATCGATAAAGTTAATTGTGTTATATCAATGTGAACATCGTACTACGTATCGTATTTAGTATGATTGTTCTGTAGACCATGCGAGATAACCTTTTATTTTTAATTCAAGATATAATGATTATTACAAATTATAATGTTTGTAAATATTACTAACTGCCGTTATAATTTTAAAACAATGTCGTGATAATGACCGAAGCGCTTTGAGCGACCAGTGATATAGAAAAAAAGAACAATTTATGTACATGAATCTGTTCAACAATGCCAGGTAGCTAGCTTCCTGTGCGTGCCGTTCGGATGTTTGCCGTACATATTGTGTTCGTCTCGGACACTGATTTCGTTTATCGTTTCGACCTTTATTGTACAGTTTGCCCGGTTAAAAGTAATTAATTTATTATAGATAGTTAAACAACCGTCAAAATAAATAACACTTCAATTAGCTTTTAATATTTATTACTATTTTAACAATTATTAACATTATCTAACTGGTAACGGCTTTTTCTTTGAGTAGTAAATTAGTTAAGTGTTATATTAATTATCTAACAAATTGTTACACTAAATGGTATTTGTATAAACATGTATTTGGTCCCGGAAATATCATTTAAGTGCGATTGCACTAAAAACTTTTCCGTTCCGATTGGCGCGTTGACAACTGTACAGGAAATCCTAGTTTGGGAATGTGTGGATATATTTATTTAATTGAGCCGCAGCGAAGGTTCCCGCGACACCCGCATAATCTTCGTTGAGTTAATTGAAACGATATAATGTCAGCAATTATACATTTATTGAACTCATTGAAATAAACTTTTAGTACCTAATTTTTATTAATCATTTATACAGTATGCCTTTCTCTCCCTTTTTTTCTGAAAATGGGCCATCTATAAAAAAATCCCATGTCTATTATTTGTTAAAATGGTATGTTACTACAATAAAAAAGTGTGATTCATTTACTAGCGTTTACATTAACTTAAAAATATCGCAAGTTATGAAACCGGCGTGATTCATTCGATGTCCATACACAAAGTGTCGTAACTAATAAGTTAGCTAGCTACCGTTTTGTATACCGACATGCAGGTACGCAGGAACGACGAACCACCGTAATCTATTGTTATTTAAGGATCTCAGTGAATGTATGACGTGAGAATACAAAATAGGGGTAAATGAAACGACTTACTATGCAGATAACACAGTAAACGATTATGTTATCTTTAAAAGTAACCTTATACAGAGAAAACTGAATATTTTTATATTAATAAGCTATGAACGGTGGAAGTATCGCTCCTTATAAAGACTGTCGTTCAGTTACGGAAACTAATGTATTACATTTTACCTTTTTTTATTAAAAACTTAAACGTATCGAACAGATAATGAAATATATTTAGAAGATTACAACGGTTTGAAGCGAATAAACCGTTGTAACTACTGGTAAGGGACTTTTACCGATTTTGGTGGTTACTATTAATAACTTACTAAACTTACGTTGCAAATGATTATAGTGCCGATAGTGGCCCCTAACCAGGCCTATTTGACAGACCAACCTTTAGAATGGGCAGTTTTAAACTAAGCACAGTGGCCGGTCGTCCGAGAAAGACAACGGCCGCTGAAGATCGCTTAATAGAACAGTTATTAGCGGATGATGTCCGAAAAGCCACCGTGCAAATAAAAAATGAGATACAAGAAAGTTAAGACTTAAACATTCACGTTTCATCTGTTAACGGTCGACTGAAAGGGTTTGTGGGTTACATGGATGATATCCGACCGAAAAAACTAATTTTTGCGTCTGTCTTGCGTTTGCTTAACGGCACAGATTATGTACCTACACAATAAGTTTAACGTGATGGAATACGGTGTGAAAAACAGCATATTAATAAAAATAATGTTTTCTGATTTTGAACAAATTAGATGTATGGTAAAATGGAGGAGTCAATATTATGATTTAGGGATATTTTTCTCACCACGGAGGTGAAGCTTTCGTTATAATGTACTTGTGGATCGTTTCTTGTATGCGTACATAATAAATATTAATAATGTTCTAGGAAATATCAAATTACTTTTCTGGGCTTGAGGCTCTATATAACGCATTTAATGACAATCAAACTAACCCTATAGCCAATCATACCTTTTTTTGGTTTCTGTATAATGTAACGAAGTATATTTTTCAATACTTTGGAGCCTTAGTTTGTTGTTGAGGAGGTGATGAGTTTAAATTATGTTATCTTTCTAATTTCCAATCGAAAACTCGGAAATCGGTTTTTAACTGAACTGCTAAACAGATTTTATAAGTAAAGTCGTTATGTGCTAAGTAAACTAATTAAAACTATAGTCACATTAAATTAGGAGTCGTTTGTATATATACAGTCAATATACGAACGTAATTCATGATTCACTTGTTAGTGACTAATTTCCTTAGAAGTTTTTCTTAGTCATGACATTTGTAGAAAATGCTTATAGAAAAACTTATTGTGATCTTATTAAATCACTAATTATCTACCAATTCTATATATTTTTTATAATTTTGATATTTAGAGTGATATAATATTATTATAACAATAGTAGGAAAAATGTCGTGACTGAACGAGCGCAAAAGCTAAACTTGAAGTCTTGGATAGTATATCAGTAAAGATAACCTTGTATAAAGATCTGTCCATTTGTGCAAGCCGCAACGTTGTGGTTTCGCGTGTAATAAAATAAATATGAAATTGTATGCTTTATATCAATAAATTATATAGAGAAATTGTAACTGTGCAATCAAATTCATTTAATTTGGCTTATATATAGTTTTAGTCAAACGTGATATAAAATTTATCCTTGTAATATAGCCTCAAAATAAAAATTACCTACTTACATAATCAGAACAAAACCAATAATAAAATAATGTAAGGTATAAAAACATTTGAATATTTATATGTTCGGGTGATAAAACCACTGACCATTTTTTTGACTGCAGAAATTCACAAACGCTCTTTTCAATTTTCTTTTTATAGTTTTTTTAAATAAATACATATTTTATATATTTCTTTAGTAATTATTATATTCGAATTAAATGCAGTTTAAGCGTTAACCCTTATTGTCTGTAAGATAATATTATAGTTCATAGCCATTGAAGGGTGAAACGTATGTAAGTCTCCGGTTACCAAACCTAACGATATAAATGTTCTGATCAAATAGATTATGTCCTCAGTCATAAAGTAAGCTCTGCAAAGTATTGTAATTGTATTTTTACATAAACTATTTACGTAAAATTAAAATGGCAGACGTTAAGGTATTAACTATTTTAATATTATTTGTACTTATGTGTTTTCATTTAATAAATGCTTGCTCATTATATTGGGCATTTGACTATATTACTTAAGATCTTATAAACTTTTATCTTTTAAATATACCCTACTATCCAGTAATTATTATTTTTATGCTAGTTATAATTACCATTATCTTCAAACTATGCTATAATATATCTGACGATATTCTCCTAGTTCTAAATTCATCTGAACTCGATTCAGTCTTTACTCATTAGACAATTTCTGCCTGAAATCTTTGACAATCAACGTTTTTTATTCTATTTTCAGATTGCAGAGACACCTGACACAGAAAAAGTTGATATCGTCCAAGAAGACAAAGCTGAAACAGAGACCAAAGAAGAAAGAACCCCTGAAACACCAGTAACCGAGCCCATTACAAACGGCAGCAGCACGCCTGAAACGCCTAAAGAAGAATCTCCTACTGTTGATGAGCCGATTGCCACAGTAACTGAAGAAAATGATAGGCCAGAGCTACCTAAAGCTGAAGTAACAACGGAGAAAATCTCTGTCAATGGTCTCATCGCAGAAGAATCTAAAACCGAAACACCTGTAGCAGTAGAAAGTGAGAATAGCAAACCCGAGGAACCAACTATCGAAAAGACTGAACCCGTTCCAGCCACTGAAATTCCTGTCATAAATGAGGTTTGTGTTGAAAAAATGCCTTTAATAGAGCCTACGCCTCCACCACTCCCCGCAAATCCTCCCCCTTCTTCGGTGGTTTCCTTTGCCGCGACCACTATGGCACCAGAATTGACAGATGCTTCGCTCGCTAATAATGCCGATATCATTTCAAATTCAGCTCACAATGAGACATCCGACACTAACACAGAAAAAACGGAAGCTATTCCTTCCAACGTTGAAGTCGAGTCCCAACAAAGTGTACCGAACGTAGTGGATAACACTGTCGAGATAGTACAAATGACAGACTCTTCAAATGATACACTTTTAAATGCTCCCTTAGCAGACGTCCAGTCTGAAAAAGCGGAAGAAATTATTTCAAACGACATTTCTCATGACTCAGATCATGCAGAAACAGATATTCAAACTTCGTCAATACCTGACACTGACATTACTAATGATGCTCCCGTCGAAATTGAAGTCTCCACACAAAATGACACGGATAAAGCGCTTAGTGAGAACCAAACCGATATTGTATTAGACGTACAAGTAGATAATGAGAAAGCTAGCGCAAATGAGGAAAACGTAGAAAAGATTGAAGAAGTCATAATGGACAATGAAATTATTCCTGAAAATATTGTAACAGATTCAAATGTAGAAAATCTTAAAGAAAATGTTGATATTGAAAAGGAGAATCTTTTGAATGAATCAAAAACATCCTTAGGGAAATTGGAAACAGTCGAAACTAACGACAATGAAAAGGTCATCATGAACGGTGACTCGAAATCAGTGAACGACGATACCGCGGACGCGGTTAAACCGATAGTGACGCCAGAAGACTCCATGCCGCCGTCACTGTCGGAGCCGCAGGGTGGCGGCGACGCGGCCAGTAATGACGCGTCAGAGTCGTTCCCGCTCCCGCCCAGTGAGCTCTGCCGCTCGGAGTCGGACATGTCGCCGCCCGACACGCCCGAGCCGCCCGCGGACACGCTTCAGGTGAATACCGCCGGATAGTCTTGCTCTAGTAGAAGATTAGTATCTTATTTAAGGAGGTTTGACATTCCATTGAAAAATGTTGTAATTTAGTTAATATCCAATTTTTCCAGCATGTGTGAAATGTCAATAAGTGAAGAATATCTGGATCATGACCGTGTCGATGTAGAGACTGCCGTCTTGATTTGCAGCTCGTCACCGCGCTCGTTGCTTTCCTTTCCCTTTCCTCTGTCTCTCGATATGCTTTTTTATAAACCCTTGCATGTAAACTAGCTTGTGCTAATGTTAATTTAGATTAATCATCAGATTGTAATAAAAAATAATTGTTTTATGTTATAACTCACAGTGAGAATATATTTAGAGTTTATTTTTCATAATTAATAAAAAAGCACTCAATGAATTTTATGTAATTCATTATATTATATGTAATTGACCTTAGTTTATTTTGTAAATATTTTTTAAGTATAATGGACATCAGAGTCATTATAACGTCATGATTATTGAATAAATTTGAGTAATACAAAAATAAATCATAATTACAGGAAGTTCTTTCAACATCTGATAAGATGAAGGAGCTAATCCCAGAGGTCCCCACCATACCAGAGCTGAAAACCGAAATGGTACGATTTAGATTCGAGTTGAATATAATATCACACTTAGTAATTGTATTAATTGCGTGTAATGTGTTACAGGAGACGACGACCGATGTGGCGGTAGCTAACTAATAGCCACGCAGAGAGTTTCACGTACAGCAGTCCACAAGACGTATGTCTAAAAATGAGCCTTTAATTTATTTCCATTAAGTATCGCGGTGTGATATCGAACTAAGTTCGATTACAATTTCTTACGTCAAATATGAGAATTTCAATTTTGAATAAGACCTTACATCTAGAACGAGTATAGTTTAAGTTTAGCGTGCTTTGCTTTTGTTAAATTAAGGTTTTATATATATTTTAATTCGCTAGAATGATCTTTTACGATTTTATACAATAACAAAGTTATATAGGCAGTATACGGTGCGATAAGTTGGTGCCATTATTACAGGGGTATTAGTTATGTCGTCTGGCGTGTGACTCGCTCCTTAAGTACTTCGCGATTTCTATTTGCTCTTAGAAAAATTTTAAACATTTTGTAATATTCGTATGATAATTGGCATTCAGTAGCTTAAAAAATTTACTAGTACGTAAAAATAAAATTATGTAGTATTTAATCATACGAGTTACAACAATACTTATTACATTTCAATGTAGTTTCCACGAAGGATTTTGGATATACCGTAAAACGATGTGAATGTATGCATTTGTTGTATAGTACATATCGATATACAACAAATACATGTTTACTTGCCTCACAGTTTCGAACATGTTACAGCTTTTACGATGAGGAAAAGCTTAAAACATTACATATTAAATACTAATATTGATAATTAAAAATGCGTTACTCGAAAAATTATAAAAATATTATAGGTTTTAATAATGAGACACTATTATGTATATACGAATAATTACGTTTTCATAAACTTATTTTTTCTTAAATTCTATCGTCGAATTAAAGTTGAAATTTGCATTTGTATATTGTTATAAGTGATATAAAAAATTGATTTCATTTAATTCTTTAAGTATATTTTATGCACCTATGTTATTATTCTACTCCTTTAATTATAAGTTGTGTAAATTTGGATCTGAGCTCTCTTTCTAAAGCGCACGTGTGAAATTCAACTCCAGTATATGTAAGTCGCTCCTTCGCCTAGTGAGATACGGTAAGATGTTAGGCATTTCGTGAAGAAATTGTGTTACTTTATACATTTAGGCGTGGATATTTTTAAATAAAATTGGACTTAATATTCAGTGGCCAAGTTTTCGATTTATCTATACATTTTTATGCATATACAAACCTACAATCAATTATATGTACTATTTAGATGTGTAGTATTTGTAACGATTTAGAGAAAGCAGTGGGTATTGCTGCTATTAGTAGTGTATTATTTCACACTTATACATACGATTAGACTATACCTACGTAAGGTTTTATATTACTGTCATTTGTCGAATTGTGTCCAACAAAATGATTTCCTAAACATTTTTGTAATTTTATACATTTTTTATAAAATTTGAAGTGACACATCTGCATGAATGGAGGACGGAAATACTTCCTAACATATTAGCAGTAAATACGAGTGAGACATTCCATATCAAATGTATTTCCAAATGATTCCTGAACCTATCGTAGACTGAACAGTATAATATCTTCGAATCCGCTAATTTATATTAAAAAAAAAAAAAAAAACATTTTTTCGGTTACATTCCTTGATAAAATTGACTGATCATAAAGACGAAATGATTTTTATAGGCTTACTGGTAGTTAACGTATTATTATTAATAAGTGACTAGTTTTTAGAATTCATAAAAATGAACTAACCTATAGTGTATTTTTTAGAAATTACGTTCGCTCAAAATTATTAATAGTAAGTTAGCGGAAAGCACAAATTCTCAAAAAACAATCCCATCGATCTGCTTCATTCACCTAATACTTGATATTTATACATATATATATAATATATTTAATGCAGAAGTGCCAATTCGAAGTATGTATATTTTATTATAATGCTGAAATATTATTTGTATGTTGTCTGCTCATGTTACTATTACTGTACCTAAATTAAATAGGAATTTAAAATTGTATTCATTAAACATTTTTATATAAATATTTTTAAGTTCTATTTTACCGAAATTTAATCTTGATGTGTGAATGTCTCTAATCAATAAAATTTAAAAATACACATCCGATTTTTATTTACCTGAACTTCCTTTCTTTTCCTGAAACATCTACTCATCAGATTTATAAGAATGCCATATCGAACTAAAAGACTTGTCAGGAGCACCCAAAAACGAAAGAATAGAACTTATTTAAATGTTAAGTATCACTGTGTTGTTTTTTTTTTTTATATTAATTATTAAGTTAGTGAGTAGTTAAAGTTAGTTAATATGTTTTTATTTTTGTTGTTTATCTTTTTTTTTTGGTTTAAATTTTTTATACTTATAATATTGTGTCCTAATAAACATTTCTTTCTTTATTTTAATATACAAAATTCTAGTTAATGGACTTTCATCTGGAAGATATTCATTTCAAAATACACAGGTTTCCTGACGATGGTGGCCTTCGATGTGCTAAAGTTAATCGGCATTTTGATTAACATATCGGTTAAAAATTAAACTTTAATTGTAATTTCGATTAGGACTCCTTTATAAATTCAGTCTATAAAATTGTATCAATGCTCATTAGGGTTAAAATGAAAAGTATGTCATTTTCAAAAATAGTTGTTAACGCAAATCAATAACTTATCACATGTTAATTAGGTGTCGACCCAATATCCCATCCCTGTTTGCTTATAAATACCATTTTTACAAATAAAGTAATATATTACATCTATATTGGCCATGTAGTGGAAACATATTTCTTAAGATATAAGTAGGGAAGAGATGGATGATTGAGAATGATCTTTACCAAACTGGCAATTAAAAGATATAATATAGGTGTATATATTTTTATTATGTATTGTTAGGCTCTGAAATGTTTATTTACATAAAAATTAACATTAAGCTATTAAATAAATACCAATATGAATTAAATGAATTAATAGTTACTGTATAAATCTTGATCATGTGCATCGCAATAATGCTAGTGTTTCCACGTTGAATGGCAATTCCAAACCTCTGGGAAAAAAACGGGCCAGCCCCCACTCTTGTCAACAATGGAGGTAGCAAGGCGAGGTATTGTACTTTTAATGAAGCTTCTTGTACTACTACTCTATGGACCAAGAGTTTGACAAGTGTTCAACTTGAAATGATAAGATAAATTCGGAATTTTCAGTAATGTTTTGCTAACAAAGTGAATGGTTTATTCTTCCCAAAATATCATGTTATAGTAGTCTTCTGGTCTTGTCAAATTTACATATCATAAGGGACAGGGTATTTTTTAGTAGGAATGTACAATTTATCTTAATGTATAATTAAACATATTAGTTTTATTACCACTGCAATAGCTAATTATCTTTTTCATTAAACCAAATATATACATAAGCAAATAAATAGTACCTTATTACATACCAATTAATCAGAAATATCTCATGAAAACAAAATTATAAATATATTTTGATGAATGCTTAATTTTAAAACAAAGTTTAATTTTAAAAATAATATATCTCTAAAATGATAACTAAACATATATTGAGTACATAAAAATTTAAAATAGGCAAGAAGTTATAGATGAAGTAAAATAACAGCCTGTAAATGACCCACTGCTGCGTTTCCACCACGCTGTTCCAAACACAGGTTTACACTACAATATACAATTAATAAATAGCTTAATGGTTGCATAAATAGATACATGTTTTCACAATTCTAAAGTAGAAATTAAAAACAAAAATATTATTTTACATTCTGATTAATTCTTAAACTAATCAATATTTTCTAAGACACTAATTATTTTTACTAACATATCTTTACTAATATCATAGTTTCTTTGTTGACATTTCCCATCATTGACTGTTGTCAGTGCTAGCTGAAGCAATGGATATTTTAGCTTTTTGAGCTCACTTGTACCATATACCAACTTCAAAATCCAATCAAATTTTGCTACTGTTTCACCAAAAGAACTATTGAGGTTAACTAATGTTAAATAAAGTAATTCATCTCTTCTATTTTGAATTAATGACGAAAAAATACTAATTCTTTCTTCATTATAACCTTTTGATGTCAAAAAACCTTCGATCTTCTGGTTGTTAAAATTACTTTTAATAAGAAGTTCTTTAATTTCTTCTTTAGCCGTTGCAACAACTTGCTCATTTAATATTGTAGAGGTAATTTTTTTAACATATAAATGTTTTATAATGTCTTCAATTACCTAAAAATAAATGTTATTTTTTATTTAGAAATAAATTCATTGACTATAAATATATAAAAATAACCATGGTTAAACTAGCATACATACGGTTTTAAATTTCTCGTCTAAATCAACCTTAAATATAATATCCATTATTGATCATTAACAGAGTATTTTAATAATTGCTTGAATTTAATTTTCTCTTCTCATTATATTTTTGTACTATATTTGACTGTAAAACATAGACACTGTATTTGCGGCAATATTTTTTTTAATTATATGTGCGTCTAATCAGATTTTCCTTTGTTCTTTTGAAATTTACAAAATATTTGGTTAATATTTTAAAACATACGCTCAAGCTTAACTACTAAATAGTCTAAATACCTATTGAATAGAATTGTGACAGCTGATGGCTGTTAGGATGTCATTGTCAATCATTGGTCTTTCATTTGTTGCAAGCTTTTGTGTTTATGTCCATAATCAAAGTATTTTTTGTTAATCACTGACATAATACAAGTCCAATAATATATTATAAGATTTAATTATAATATTTTATTTTTAAAATCTGAGGTAAGTAAGTTTTGAATTTACCAAATAAAAACCTTTAATATACAACAAAATTGTAAACCTAGGAGTACACATACCAATACGTTAGCTTTCTCAGCAATTTTTAAAGGACATACAGGTAGCCAGTGAAAGGGATATTCTGAGCAGTTTAGTACATAACTAATTTGAAAAAAAAAATTATACCCAATTATAATCTGAGATTATAAAATGAAAATGCAGATGAGTATAACGAACTCAAACTCTCTTTCAAGAAAACTGGGGTAATCCCTAATTCCCGGTAATCCGGCCCCTGGCTAATCCGGCTAATGATTATTATTGAATATTTATTTGGCAATCTTCGCTTATGAAGATAATACATGATTGAACAGGTTAAAACATGGGCGCCGCCAATATTGTGTTCGACGGTTTTTTTTTTAAATTTCGATTGCTTAGTTTGAATGTGACTACATGTGATCGCTATCACTTCTTTATACTTTAGAGCATAACATATTTAATCTTATCATTGGATATGTAATTTGCTGGATTACAATGCATTCTTTTGTTAAAAAATCACACTATTGGTGGTTTTGCTCTTAGGCAGTAGGATAAAGTACCCTGTTTCTTATAAGTCGATAATTAATAGATAGTCCAACACTGCCCTGTATATAATAACGGAGATAAATAAAAGTTTGTGAATAATTCATAAAAGTGGAAAACAAAATAAATCCAATTTTAAGTAACAATCTTTTTATTCCTGTATTGTGATTATTCGATTAAATAAACTTAGAAGTCTAAAATTTTTCATGTCGTCCACTGAAAACTTATTTAAAAATAAAAAAAAATTAAGTAAATCTTGAAAAAAATATTTATTGACCGAAATTTAACTGTATAATTGCTCCTAGAAGAATGTTTTATTGTTAGGAATTTTCATATTATTACAGTTATTTACATTTAACTCTTATGTTATAAAATATAAAAATTACACAATTTTACATTAAGTTTACGTTTTTTTTAACATTACGTATTAAATAAAAAAAACAGTAAAGGCAAGATACAATACATAATTAATTTCAGCTGCAAATTAACCTACATATGACATATATATATATATACATATCTAGGTTAGTAATTTTTTACTTTTCACACTTTTTTTTTAATAAGTACAAGTTGAATCTTAAAAATATCTGAATGAAGTACTTTCACCAATGCACGGTAAAGTTTCACATGTTTATTAAGTAAAATTGACTTAATTGACTAAACTTGTTGCACTTTTATCATTGTAGATGTAATGCAAACAAATAATGTAAGGGTACCATTTTAATGAGCATTATAACGAAAAAAAAACTTCGAAAAATTACATAACTTAGGTATTCTATTTTAAGCGATTACAAAACTAAGTAAATCCTTACAGTGTCTCGGACACAAATTCTTCAATTTGCATTTTTGCTTTTATCATTAAAATATGAAAATTAACACTATTTGTCCAGTTAACAGTTAAGGTAACTAAAACAAAGTTTTGTAAATAATTTGTAACATCTTACGACGAAAATAATATTAGTACGCATTTATTTAAGTTAACAAGTTCGAGGATTGAATCAAAATGCTCTCTTTGTATGTTTATTTTTTGTAAGAGGTACAAAGACTTTTAAACCTAATGAAACAGTAATCTAACTACAGGCATGGCATGTCTTAACAAATGTTAAATTATAATTGAAATATATTATAACCTCCTGTATCTGAGACGTAGATCTAAGTCAGTTTAACTAATTGACTGTAGTCTAAATGTACATTGGTCAATAACAATGAGTGAAGATGAAGTAATACGTGACCAATGAGCGCTCATCTCTTTATTTTAAAAACAGGCGGTCAGTTGCGGATTTTGTGCTATTCATTCTGATTAAAATACATATTTAGTTCTTCGAATTCATAAAATATCTGTACTTTATAAACTTGTAAGTTAGTATGAACACGATTTACTAAAAATTAAATTAAAACCTTCAACGAGGCATATAAACAACAATATGTGGATTGCACCTGTAATTGTATAATAAAACTATCAGCATATCAATCAGTTGTAAGTAGCTATTATTTAGCTAACTGGCAATATTTAATTTTAGCTGGCAGTGCTTTAAGAGTTAAATAGATTTGTTTCACTATAGTGGAGATAGCGAGATAAAAAAGTGACAAATGCAAAGATTTTGTTAATTAAATAATAATTAATTCTTTATTTATGAACTTTATAGTCGCACACTTTTGAGAGGTCTTTAAAAGACAAATAAATTCGAGGATTTTAGTTTAAAGTCTATGTAAGATCTCAGCCTATGACCATTTTAATATAAGAGCAATCATTCTTCTACAATTTAATGTTAATATACTATTCGGTGTATTTAAAGCACTTAATAATTAAAAAAAATCTTAGTTTCCAATAAGTACGCATTTTTCAACAAACAGGTACGAAATAATCAAATGAATATTATAATTATATTATTATAAACTAATTAGCAACATTTAATAAAATCTCGTGTATGATGGCTGACATAGGTACACACTACGAAAACAAAAAATACTGAAATGATTAATTATTATGAATTCTGTTAACAATATTTTCATTAAAATTTTATATAATATAAATAGTATAAAAAACGGATTGTATATTTAATGTCATCCTGGATTTAACGGGATATTAATAATTAAATTACTTAAAAATAAGTACTAATGTGAGGGTATATAAAATATAAATAATTAAGTAATGGGCGGCCTGGAGTGGTAACTATACATGAGTAATTATTGCTACTGTTCAGAGCAGATCAGTTGAATGTGAAGTATATAGTATAAAATGTCTCGAGTTTTGAAAGATACATAATTAAAATTAAGTATAGAGGTTTCTTCATATAACACCAGAGGTAATGCATGCATCATGTCAGACACGACTCTTATTGTTAATGTACATCGCCCATTCATCGTTCTTATCATAGATAGAGTATTTGCTAGTGACATTCCGAGCAAACCGATTAGATAATAAAATATGTTCTAAAGTAAGTTGTAAAGCTATTCAGGATACATTTAAATATTAAGAAAACAATTGTTAAGTATATTTGTAACATACGTCGGCCTCTATCGGGTTACTCGTCATGTCAGCAACAGATATCAAATTGAACACGTGTTTATATTAAATGCATAATTATAAAACTCAGTTAACGAGACCGGCGTCTTTAGCCATACCGTAGAAAATTGAGTTTTTGTCTTGCAATAGCTGTTCCGGTGGAGCGTACTCCACCAGCTGTCCTTTGTCCAGGACCATTACTTTAGTGGAGTCCATGATGGTGTTGAGACGATGTGCGATGGTCAGGACCGTGCAAGATGCGAATTCCGATCTTATTGTTTTCTGTAATAGTTAAATGGCATTATAGTCGTTTTTGGCTCAAACCGATATTAAACAATATTTTTCATGTAAAGAACAGCTATGGACCTGTATGAGGTCGTCGGTTTCCAAGTCGACTGCAGCCGTGGCCTCGTCCAGCACCAGAAGCGGCGTCTTGCGCAGCAACGCGCGCGCCAAACACACCAGCTGGCGCTGACCCACCGAGAGATTCTCTCCACCCTCCGAGATCTCATGCAGAAGGCCCGCCTGGAGACCTGCGGGAGAGCGGACGTCGACCGAAGCGTTTAAATGTGCCTCTAGTACAAAATCATCACGACAATTTCTATCTTTAGCATCTCACCTTGCACGAACGACTTCAGATGCGCGTGCTCGAGGGAGCGCCAAATCTCCTCGTCGGTGTACACGCCGAACGGATCAAGGTTCATACGCAGCGAACCCGAGAAGAGCACGGGGTCTTGCGGGATGATGGTGATGCGCGACCGGAGCTGATGCAGGCCAATCGTCGATATATCGATTCCGTCGATGAGTATCCTGCCGCTCATCGCCTCCACGATCCTGCAACGAGAACGGTCAGCATGAGGCGCGCGGGGCGGGTGGGGCGCGCGGGACGGGTGGGGCGCGCGGGGCGGGTGGGGCGCGCGGGGCGGGTGGGTACCTGAAGAGGCCGAGGGTGAGCGTGGACTTGCCGGCGCCGGTGCGGCCCACGATGCCCAGCTTGTCGCGCGGCGCCACGGTGCAGGTGAGGTCCCGCAGCGCCGGCTCGCCCGCGCGGTAGCCCAGCGACAGGCGCTCCAGCTGCAGCGCGCCCGTCTCGGGCCACGTGGAGCCGGGGCCCTTGGCCACCGTCCACGCCGCTTCCTGCGCACGGAATCATTATAAATATGAGACAACATCGCACTCGTGTTATGGAAATCAGAAGTAACGACGGCACCACAAACACCCAGACCCGAGACAACATAGAAAACTAATGGTAATCTACATCGACTTGGCCGGGAATCGAACCCGGGACCTCAGAGTGGCGTACCCATGAAAACCGGTGTACACACCACTCGACCATGGAGGTCGTCAAATTCATATCATCATTATCAATCATTCTTATATAAATGGCCGTGTCTAGGCGGTGGTTCGCTCTGCTTATATATAGGCAATATATTTACCTGAGTCGTTTCTGCGTATTCTTTTATTCTCTCAACGGCGACGATGTTGGTTTCCACTTCGGATGTCATTCTCACGAGCCAGTTCAATGTTTGTGTTATCTAGTAAAAATATATTGTAATTAATATGAAATATTATTAAAATGAGTACAAATCCGATTGTCTTTAATTAAAAATGAAATCTAACTTTATACCTTTTATTGGCACGTTTTTGTGTTATTGCACAATAAAAAATCAATCTCCACTTTCGGTGTTTCTTACAATCACTCGGAGTTTTTATAAGATTTCATTCTTCATTTCATGAGGTAATTCTCAATTCTTAGTTGACCGTTCTTTAAATATGTATATAGGCAATATAATAGTTGTGTTTTATTAAGGCAACCGTTAATGAGGCTACGTCAGTTGACCGTTCATTAAATATGTACATAGGCAATATAATAGTTGTGTCTCAGTTGACCGTTCATTAAATATGTATATAGGCAATATAATAGTTATGTTTTATTAAGGCAACCGTACTACCTGCAAGGCATAGCTGACGGAGAGGCCGACGAGGCCCGGGTTGATGGTGTCCCTGCCCAGCACGGCGAAGAGGGCCGCGAAGAATATGATTAGGTTGCCGATCATTTCAAGGCGCACGGCGAGCCAGCGGTTTGCGATGCAGCTCGGGTAGTAGCACGACTGGTTGTGGTCCACGCCGCGCTCCGACTCCTCCACGAACCTGCGCCCAGGGACCATGACACTCACTCGCACTCACGCAATATTGGGTTCCAAGACCATTTAAACTGGCAACGCAAACGAGCTGCTACATTTACTTATTTATACATTTTATAGGAATCTATTAAAATAACTTTTACAGATACAAAAATAGGAAACATTATATATTGTTTTATGAACCGATATGATCTTTAGGAAGAGCTTAAGCACATAGCGTGTAAGTTGAGTCGGTTGAGTCGAGATGGCCCAGTGGTTAGAACGCGTGCATTTTAACCGATGATTGCGGGTTCAAACCCAGGCAAGCACCGCTGTTTCATGTGCTGAATTTGTCTTTATAATTCATCTCGTACTCAGCGGTGAAGGAAAACATCGTGAGGAAACCTGCATGTGACAAATTTCATAGAAATTCTGCCACATGTGTATTCCACCAAACCGCATTGGAACAGCGTGGTGGAATATGTTCCAAACCTTCTCTTCAAGGGGAGGGGAGGCCTTTAGCCCAGCAGTGGGAATTTACAGGCTGTTGTTGTTGTTGTTGTGTAAGTTATTATTATGTTAGTATATTATTTAAAAAAAAAAAACAAACCTTTTAGTGACTCCATAAGCTCGAATCGTAGTCGCTCCTGTGATACTTTCCCCAAAGTGCGAGTATATCGGTGATCTCGACACGGACTCCAGTCGTTTCAACTGTCGCGAGGTGGCCACGTAGAATCGCTGTATGACGTAGTACACGACGCCGATGGGCAGGATCACGGCCATGAATATCGGCGTCGAGAAACTTATAACGAATAGAGTCCCCAGTACCTACATCAAACATTTAAACAATAATATGACACTATAACATTTATTAAAAAAAAATCCCAAATACAGTTTGATTTCGAAGAAAAATTATCAATTTATTCTAAGCATAATATCTACTTCTTAAAAGCACAAAATACCTTATAGTATTGCGTATGCTCGTGGCTGTATAATAAAATGTTGCGTAAACGTCCTCTTCATAACGGAGGAGTTTTCGCAAGCTCGAATTTATAAACATACCTTGGGATCAGTTTATAATTGATATTATCACACGTGGTAATATTGATGTAAACAGGTATCACGTTTTTCGATGCAAATATGATGAAAGGCGAGATCGTGAAGGCAAATAAGCAATTTATAAAGATAATAGAAAGTAATCGTTACAAGTGTATAGTACGACACAAATTAGATGTAGCATCGGAAAATGCAATGGAATGAAAATAAAACCGATTACTGCCGATTTACATAACCAATAGAAATAGCTCCCTATCGCGCCGTTCGACGCTATTCGTCGCTATAGATTCACGCGTCAGAGAAAGCAAGTGCATGTAAATCGACGCGTCAAATTGCCGAATATATTAGGTTATATGATATTACAAGTTATTACGTTTGTGCAAAGATCATATTCGCATGAGAAATAAATATTGATAATTTGGGATAGCGTACTCAATTCGGATGTGATCGGTTTTACGAATTTTGCCGATGCGACATCTAAGTTGTGTCGTACTATACATTGTAATGCCGTGAACAGTAAGAAACAAATTAAATAACGCATTGATATTAAATGTGTGTAATACAATTTACCCTCTAATTGTGCAATTTGTTATCAATAACGAAAAGCTAAACATTAATTTAAAGCAAAGTCATTAAAGTATACCAAATAAAATAATAAAATGCAGACTTTACTAGATGCAGGTGGCCTGATTACCTCAAACGCGCAATATATAACGTCGGAGGCCTGCGAGGGGAGCGACGTGTCCACAACGTCCACGTCTTTAGAAAACCTAGAGAGTATCCGGCCAACGGGGGTCACTTCGAAGAATTGTAAGGGAGCTTTTAGTACATTGTCCAACAGAAGCTCATGCAGAATCCGCGCAGCCCGCCAGCACGCCAAATATGGCATTAAGTCCGTGAAAAATGACGATAAGGCTGGAAAAACGTCCACGAAATATATTAACCTATCCCGATACAAATCTTAAAGTGGCATTTGTCAACAAAATAATGAATACATCATTTACGGCGCTCGTCGAAAAGTCGGATCGGAACTACCCGGTATCGACTGTCGCTACCGGTCGAACGAAACGAAGAAATTACTGAAGTGCATAATCGAACACGGCAGAGTGCGCTAGGTTTTCTATAAAAACATGCTCTAAGGTTTAAATAACAGAACTGAAAACTAAGCAAGCCAGAGCGAGATGAGATCGGATACAGTACAAGGAAAGGGGTCAACGAAACGGAATCCGCTCTAAGGGGTCAACGGCCGCACGGCAATAAACTGATCCCAAATGCATCGACGGGGGGGGGGGGGGGGTAAGTTTGTACCGCAAAGAAGCAGGAGGTCCAGCCGCGCAGCGTCATCGGCAGCACGTTGTCGAGCACGTCGACGTCCTTGCTGAAGCGGTTGAGCACGCGGCCCACGGGCGTGCAGTCGAAGAAGCCGATGCTGGGCGCGCGCAGCACGCCCGCCAGCAGCCCCGCGTGCAGCGCGCGCGCCGCCGCCAGCGTGCCCAGGTACAGCACCAGCGACGACACCGACACCGACGCCACTGCGCACCACACGCTCACACGTCACCGGGACGCTGCCGCCCCACACGCTCACACGTCACCGGGACACTGCCGCCCGCGCTAACCTCGCGTGTCCAATGGCGTAGCTAGGTGGCAAAGGGCCCCGGGGCATAGTAAAAGAATCGGACGCGGACTCCCATTTTCCCTTCTTTAACTAATAATTACCCTTTAAAATTATAGATACTAAATAAGAAATCTTATGCGCATATCGTGATTTTCCAGCTACAGAAGTTTAAGATTTAGTTTAGAGGGCCCCCTGAACTCCGGGGCCCAGGTGCACTGCACCACCTGGCCCGACGATAGCTACGCCACTGCTCGTGTCTCGTTTAAATAATGTGATTGCAACGAGGGGTGCGAGTAATACTCAATGTCGACTAATCGATTCATCCTCGTTCGACATTATTTTATTTCAAATCACAGTTTGGTGTATTTGTCGATGTACCGTAAATATGACTAAATTATGTGAACTTTATATATCAAGCTGTACTTAATAAATAAATATATACAAGTTAACCTGTAATCTGATAAACTGCCAACGGAGAGTAAAGGTAAAATCGAATTAAATCAATATTCGAACTACTTCGTTAAAGAACTTGATAGTGCGCCTTTTAACTATACCAGTACTAACCACGCAGTTGTGCCCCGAAAATATGTAGTTTCTACTAGACCGCCGTGAGCAAACGTCACAAATTAAATGTACTATTTAAATATTTTTACAAATCTACCTGTTAAGATCTTGAGATTAGCGAGTTAAAACAAATAAACACTTCAGCTTAACAATATTAGTAAACTTATACAATAAGCCTACAAATTAAGCTATTTATTATTTGTCACACCCACAATCACTTTAAACGTGTCGATTAAGAAATGCTCATATGAGCCATTTGAATAAAAAAAACATATATTTGATTCGTAGTTCTTCAAGTACAATAAACGATAAATAATTGTTAATAAATTATTTTACATATAAATACAATGCATGTTATACAGTATGAGGGGGAACTTAACAATAAATCCTTAGAGACCATGCAAATTGTAAAAGTAATTAATATACAACAAGTACACAATTAAAATAAAAAAAAGTAATCTGTGTAAATAATGCATGCAAGCTTAAATTTTACTTCAAGATAATTTAGTTTAAATGACGCATGCGATAAAAATATAACAAGAAATATAAGAAATAGATTTTTGAAAAATATTTCCATGAAGAGCCCTTAAAGAATGTATTCATTATTTAATTGACGAAGTATAAAAATATAAATAATCTTATTAAATATCAATAGAAGTGTTACGATTTTAAACCACAACCATATTTATGAAAGTAAAATAATTACGATACTATTTGTATAATATTACTAAAAATTGTATTAGTGTGTGTGAATATAATTTTGTCAAAGATAATTAATATCGTTAGACCGTCACCATTAAAATAATATTAAATAGATTTCCAAATTGC
Organism: Vanessa cardui; assembly: GCF_905220365.1. Lineage (NCBI taxonomy): Eukaryota > Metazoa > Arthropoda > Insecta > Lepidoptera > Nymphalidae > Vanessa > Vanessa cardui. The sequence goes on along the minus strand of NC_061130.1, from coordinate 5,770,381 downwards.
AATGAAACTTGTGTATTTATTTAGAGATGTGCCCGTGGTTCTCAATTACAATATCGTAGAGTTATTGATGCATTTTTGACATTCCAGAGTAATTATAAATATATTTTTTTAATATATATATTTATGTATATAAAAGTAAAAGTTGTCTGTCAACAAACAATGAAAATTGCCCTGTTTGTTGTAAAGTTTTGCGCTATAACATATCAGCTGCGTACTGAACATACATTTAACATACATAACAATTATCAAGCACAGGGTTAGACTTAAAGCATATTACATTTGCCCTTCGAACGGCAAATTTAACACTGAATTTGTTATGACAACATTTGTTAGATTAGCTTATTGGTGACGTTAAGTGCAAAGCGTTATACTCAATAATTGGTATCTCATTATATACAGTCTTTTTTCATGAAGCCCTTTCAAAGTTAAACTTACCTTGTCCGATGCCGAGACCGCCGTAAACGCCGAGGTACAGATCACGCCTGCTTTTGTCTACGGTACCGTTAACCAACTGTAATTTTAAACATTCCTTATTTAAAACTTTGTTATTAAAAAAATATAAAAAAAAAACTTTTATGTTACTTTTTTATGATTTGTATTGTTTGTTAGTTAATTGTGAAGTCACAGAAAATGAAAACTTCTTTTTTTTATGAATAAATATGAGACAACATCACATACATTACTCTGATCCCAATGTAAGAAGTAGCTAAAGCACTCGTGCTATGGAAAATCAGAAGTAACGACGGTACCCAAGACAACATAGAAAACTAATGATAATCTACACTGACTCGGCCGGGAATCGAACCCGGGACCTCGGAGTGGCGTAACCATGAACACCGGCGTACACATCACTCGGCTACGGTCGTCACTTTGAGACTATTGCATTCTTTTGCTTGTTACTATTTTGTATGGCTGGAGAAGATATAGTTTGCATCTTTTAATCTTGGAAATAAAATAGAATAGAGTGAAGAGTCACCATGGAGTCGTCGTTGGACCACTGCGCCAGCCAGTAGTTGGAGCCGACCTGGAACAGCTGCAGTACGAGGTTCATGAGCACGGTGACGGCCGACGCGGTCACGCCCACACTCGTCAGATAATGCTTGTACACGCTCCACTTCACCTGCACACCAAGACGCCATTAGTAAGACAACAACTCCACTAGCTAACTAACAAATATTGGACTTAGTAAGACAACTCCTACCAACTAACTTACCAAACATTGAACTCTAAAACCATAAAATTAGGCTTTTGTTACGCATCACCTACAGTGGCGTAGCTAGGTGAGGAAGGGCCCCGGAGCATAGAAAAGAATCTTTCCCATCCTTTTTTAACTAATAATTACTTTTTAAAATTATATATACCAAATAAAAAATCACGGTATTTTCTAGCTTCCGAAGCTTAAGGTTTAGTTTAGAGGGCCCCCTGAACTCCGGGGCCCTGGTGCACTGCACCACCTGGCCCTACGATAGCTACGCCACTGGGCACCTAGTAGCGTCAACATAATTGACTCTGTGCACGATTACAGCGCCAACTAGCGTCCACAACTTTGCGGGCTGTCACATTGACATTTAGGCCGTATATTGGTGAGAAAATATCGAAATGAAAAAATAAATATTTCGACTAATAAATTGTTGTGATACCTCGATTTGGGTGGAAAAAAGGTGTTGAAATTATTTTGGTCATTCAAATCAAATAAGGTATGTCCAAAAATTATGTTTCATTTGGAGTGTGTCAGGGTTTGTTTACTTCATTTATAGTTGTGAAATGAGTGTTTTTTTGAAGACCGGGTTTGTGAGTGTTACAATATCAAATTCCAACTAAACTTGTATTTACTATTTCTGCCAGTATTCTTGCAGTTTACAACACAAAAACTACTATGACTCATTTTTGTTAGCGGACTAATGCGATAAACTAATGATATTAAAATGTATTTATGTAGAATCACTTTGAAATTGACGGATACATCTGATGACAGAGCTTACATTATTTCTACTTTTGACCACCATGAGCGCTGCGATAGATTATGTTACTCCCACCTAATACTTCGCACCCAGCGAATAATGTAAAAATGAATCTATTCGTACAATAATTCGTAGCGACAAAAAGTAACATATATATCATAAGATATTTTTATAACACATATGAAACACTATCCATTGAGATATAATTTCGTGTTAAATAACAATGTTGATAGACGCGATATCAACACCGGTGTGACAGTATTAATTCCGCTGAGCTTTAATGACTTAATGGCTGACTTACGCTGCCAGTTTCAGTTTTTTCCGCTTCGATTAATTTATTCTTTTCTTTCAATTCATTTGGTGTTGCTTCTGGTGTACGTCTCTTCACGCTGCTGCCGCGACGGTCTCCTAAGATATTAAAGTAGAATTAATTAAAACGAACATTAGAATATATGGTTCCAGAAATAATAAATAAATTACCTATAACATTAACAAGAGAACTTAATAAAGATAATATCAAAAATAAACTTATAAAATCACTTATTAAATTTAAATTAATTAATTAAAAATTACTTATATTCATTTTGTATAACTTTCAATTATAAAGTAAATTTGGATTGTTTGTAACAGACTGTATAATGCACTAGGCGTGGCGACCGGATCGTATTGTTTTCGTCTTGCGTCATAATGATTGGATGATGAGAGTGTTTGTCGTTTCTATTTTATCTGTTTTGCATAATTTTCTTTGCCTACCCTATTTTTGTTTTATTTCTTGTTTTTATTATTATTTCTTTATATAAATAACATACGGTGACTGTGGTACACGGTAAAGTTTATAAAACTTATGCTGTATCATAATAATTTGTTGCTATTTTGTCTCATGCTACACGAATAAAGAAAAAAATAAAAAAGAAATAAAAGAAAGACAATAAACAAATATCACATTTCAAGTATTTATTGTATTTCTGAAGTTTCTTACCGGCGGCTGGTTGTTCCGATTCTGATGTGCTTTCAGATAGCGAACGAGCTCTTTGCAGTTTATTTTGGAACTCTGACCCGAGTTTACTTTCCAAATCATGCTTTAGTTCGTTCAATTCTGCAAAATAATTGTCAGAATATATTAATTCAATATGTACATTATTACCAAGCAACTGTTTATTTTTGTATTAAGAGGACATTAATGTTGTAGTACCGATCCATGTGTATTTTGTATTTAAAATTTAACGAGCCGAGATGGCTCAGTTGTTAGAAGTTCTTAACCAATAATTACGGGTTCTAATCTAGACACTGAATTTTCATGTGGTTAATTTGTGTTTATAATAAAATTAATACAAATTCTGCCACATTTGTATTCCACTAACCCGCATTGGGACAGCGTGGTAGAATATGTTCCAAACATCCTCGAAGGGAGAGGAGGCCTTAGCAGTGGGAAAGTTACAGGTTGTTGTTGTGTTTAAAAATGTAAATACAAAGTAAGATACAAACTTAGATGACCCAGTGGCAAGAACGCGTGCATCTTAATCGATGATTGCGGGTTCAAACCCAGGCAAGCACTGCTGATTCATGTGCTTAATTTGTCTTTATAATTCATCTCGTGCTCAGCGGTGAAGGAAAACATCGTGAGGAAACCTGCATGTGACAAATTTCATACAAATTCTGCCACATGTGTATTCCACCAAGCCGCACCGGAACAGCGTGGTGGAATATGTTCCAAACCTTCTCCTCAAAGGGAGAGGAGGCCTTTAGCCCAGTGGGAATTTACAGGCTGTTGTTGTTGTATACAAACTTAATAGATAACACTTTCATCTACCTTCAGGAGAAGTACGTTCTGCGTCACTCAAGTGATGCAGAAGGAATTCAGCGAAAGCGCCCTTCTTCTCCAGCAACTGTTGGTACGTTCCAGCCTCGGAGACCTCGCCGTCGCGCAGGACTAAGATATGATCGGTTTGCGCCAAGTACGACACGTTGTGCGTGACCCACACACGAGTTTTGTTCTTCAGTAAACCATTCGGGCCAATAACCTGCAATCAGTTAAGCCATGGAGTAAATCTCGGAAAATAAATAAATCAATTAGTTAAAAAATAAATTTCAATTAGTTTCTCTTTTAAAAAATAATCACTGATATTTTTTTTTTTTTTTTCATGAAATGAGCGTGTAAACACTACTAACTGCAGGGTGTTTCTTTACAGAATCACATAATAACTTGTTTTGATTGTGATGATTGTTTAGGTACTAGGATATCTGCAGTCTAGTAAACTCAAGACAAAAAATTTAGCTAAAAAATCCTTAGTAGCATGCTCAATTGTTGAATTGATTATATACTTAAAAAATATTTATAAATTTTTAAATTAAATCATATACTTGCTAACTATCAGTTTATTTCAAGTCTCTTAAAAATATATGCAAGGACGAAGAATATTATCATATAATAATCTAAAACATACTGAATCATTAAATCATAAACAAAAATCTTTGTTTTATTATTTGTGTAAATGAATAAAAATAATTATGAGTGATTATGCATTGAGCTGCCAGTTGCGTTAATGTATATAATTTAAATGTTTTTGCTATTTATAATATTCATTTGAAACCCCTATTTGTAAAGTAAAGTATATGAAGTTACATAAATGGGTACTATGCAATCAACAGTATTTCTTGAGACATTTTCCTAGAAAACCTTCATTGTATTATAATTCAAATGCCCAAAACGGTCTAATATTTTTAGAGTATATGTATTTACCAATTAACAACATTTTATTTGCACAGTTATATATCGTTTCGACTACAGAATCGAGTTTCAACTATTTTTATTACATAATGTCTATAGCCTTGTCTATTCATAGAGCTAGCAATCCTTACAGTTAGCAGATAATCAAACTCAAACTCAAATAACTTTATTCAATATAGAAGCATTACACTTTCTTATTGATGGTCAATTGAAACACTACCACCGGTTCGGAAAAGAAAATACCCTGACCTGAGAAGAACCGGCGAAAGAAACTCAACGGTTTTTTTTTTGTTTGTCTCATATATTATATAAATAAACAATTTAATATGAGATGAAATAGCCAGGAGGCGATCGTTTCATTCCCAAGGTGTGCTATCGGTCATAAACTCATTAATTGTATAAAATAATAATGTATATAATAATTTTATTTATCGTCCAATCTAGGTCGAATATTCTACAGCTAAATAGCAAAGTTTATTTATGTCGTGTTTCAGTTTGAAGTTTGTGTAAGCCAAGGTAATAACAGACACAGAGTACAACATCTTAAATCTTGAGATTGGTGGCACATTGGAGATATCAGAAATAGTTAGTTTATAATGGCGAATGGATATGGGCCGAGGACATCTGTTAATGATTTTGGCAACTAAAAATCAGCTGGGAAATTTGCTATTCTGTGTTTTTATTTTAAATAAAAATCGCAAATGTATGTATATTAAATGTTTTACATTGAAATCAGGATGTTTGTAAATATTTTTAACTTTACTTAATATATTTAAATACTATATTCCTTTAGTTATATACAGTTATGAATTTCTATCAGTTACGAATTTTAGATAAATAATACTACTGAATTTTTTGCTAGTTCTTATTGGTTGAATCTATATTCTCAAGCGTATTTCTAAAATGTTATTGCTGATAAAGCTATAGAAAAGAAAAACTGACAAACAAAGGAATAAATGTATGGAACTGTTTGGACGTTAGCTATCTATTTATAGATAATGTATGAAATGAAACTGCATATAATATAATGCAAATATCATCTATAGGCGACACGAGTGCCCTCGACGCGACGCTAACCGGTCAGTCCTGATCAGTTTTCGAGTTGCGTCACAGAGGACCAAGCGATCGTAAATGTTTGTTGACTCTTACTTAACTTGTAAGTATATTATTTCTAATAACTTTGACTGTAATACTAAAATTTTGAGTGATAAAGTGAGTTTACTGTTTTATTTATGTAACAAACGGCTACTTCAGCGGTACAGAAGAGAACAAAGGGTAAGGGTATAGTACGACACAACTTAGATGTAGCATCGACAAAATTCGTAAAACCGATCACATCCGAATTAAGTACGCTATCCCAAATTATCAATATTTATTTCTTATTTGAATATGATCTTTACACAAACGTTATAAGTTATAACTTGTAATATCATATGGCCTAATATATCGTCGATTTACATGCACTTGCTTTCTCGGGTTGAACTGACGCGAGAATCTATAGCGACGAATAGCGCGATAGGGAGCTATTTCTATTGGTTGTGTAAATTGGCAGTAATCCGTTTTATCAGATTTGCCGATGCTACATCTAAGTTGTGTCGTATTATACCCCCCTCTTTGCGTCCTTATGTCCTAAAACCTGTAACACCCGTCGCCAATGTCAATATATAATATTTACTTGGTTGTAGGGCTTGTACAAAGCGTCTGGGTAGGTACCACCCATTCATCAGTTATTCTACCGCCAAATAACAGTACTCAGTATTGTTGTGTTCCGGTCTGAAGGGTGAGTGAGCCAGTGTAACTACACGCACAAGGGACGTAACATCTTAGTTCCCAAGGTTGGTGGCACATTGACGATGTAAGGAATAGTTAATATTTCTTGCGTCATTGTCTATGGGCGATGGTGACCACTTATCTTTAGGTGGTCCATATGCTCGTCCGCCAATCTATACCATAAAAAAGTACCTTATCGAAAATGTGCTTGCCGACGTGCGAGTCGACCGCGCTTAGCGGGTCGTCGAGGAAGTAGTTGTCTGCGTCGTAGTACACCGCCCTGGCCAGCGACACTCTCTGTTTCTGACCACCCGATAGATTTATTCCTGGAAGATTTAAGACATTTATACGCTTCGTAAAATCATATCAGATACATAGCCGGACATATTAATGGTGTGAAATTAGGCTACAAAAAGTCCATCTAGCTAAAACATTCCCAGACTTTTGTCTAGTGGATTCACTGAACTAAATAGGGTGCCGACCCCAAGTAATCAGAATAAGCACGCAAGCAAAAATGAGTCTTTCAGCACGATTTTAGAAGCATAAATAATGCACGCAATACTTTTATTCGACATATATAGGATATTTCTGTAAATATATTGTTATGTTTGTGTTAAAAAATATGTTGTAATGTAATATAATACTTCTACTGTTATATGTACCTACTGTTACTTGTGAACGGCAACTTGCCCAGATAAACCCTTTAGGGGTTTTCGTGGCATTTTATATTGTTAATCTAAGCTGTATTTTCTTTTGTATTTTGAACAATAATGAGAAAAAAAAGTATATAGTATAGTAACTGTTTCTTGTTTTACCTTTTTCTCCAATTTCTGTTTGGTCGCCACCGGGCAGGACATCGAAGTCCGGCTTGAGTGCGCACACGTTGATGACGTTGTTGTACTTGATCTTATCGAGCGTTTTGCCAAATACAATGTTGTCTTGCAGCGTCGCATTCTGAATCCACGCTTGTTGAGATACATACGCTATGTTACCTGTACGAAATATATTATTATAAGAGTACAAGAAATCAAGGATCGCATTCAAAGAAAACAATAATGACATAAAACAATTATTAAACAGCAATAGTTGAAATTTGTTTGGCACCTGAAGACAAGTTTAAACTATGGATACTAAAACTGCAAAAAATTACGCCGACAGCCATAGAATGTAAGTTCTATCTCTGTGCTTGTAATTTAAGTCATCATTCAAAGCGAGCAGAGAAATAATAGCGTTTAATGATAAATATAATATAATGATATGGCTGATACCTGTATGGTATATAATAAAGGAACTAACGGACTGAAATAATTGGAACTTTTTTGGAGCTAAGATATTATGTTTGTGTGTCTTTAATAACACTGGCTCACTCACTCACTCAACCTTCAAAACGAAACACAACAATAATAAGCATTGTTTACTATTAGAAATTCAGTCTGTTAGATCCGTTTGGGTAAATACCTAGTCAAAAAATATAAGCTCTGTAGGGCTAATGTTGTCTTAAATTTTCGCGATTATTACACATTTAAATAAAACTAATTATAACGGATGAATCGCGTATATTAATTATTTTTAAACATCCCGACGTTTCGAGCACTTTGCAGTGTTCGTGGTCACGGGTAGACCACCCTACCCGTGACCACGAACACTGCAAAGTGTCCGTTATAATTAGTTTTATTTAACTCTGTAGGGCTGTTGTTTTAAAGTGAATGGTATACCGGTGGTATTAACACGGCCGGAGATCTTGTTCATTTCCCCCAGCAGCGCGGAGAGCAGCGAACTCTTCCCGGAGCCCACGCTGCCCACCACGGCGACGAGGCTGCCGCTTGGAATGTGCACGTTGATGTTCTTCAGCACGGGCTCCGAATCGTCGCCCCACGTGAAGTGACCGTTTTCGATCACCAGAGGATTCGCTGACGATCGAAAGGGAAATTTAATTCGACATTCTAGAATTACCACTTGGTAAATATTGCCGTCGCTTTCAACTTACGTTCCTTCGGGTCGTGTTCCACGGAGCTCACGTTGAGTTCATCGCAATTCATGAACTTATTTAACCGTTTAATACCAACAGATGTCTACAAAATAAATGGTCAGCTATTAATCGTATATTGTGTAACATTTTACAGATCATCAACGGAGGAAAAACAAAGCTACGATTGATTGAAACTAAAAAGTTTTTTTTTTGCATATATATTTCGATTAAGGATATTTGGCTAAGGATAACATTTTTCCTCCGTAGAATCATATATACATTGATATTCATTCACCGGACATGCGTTAGATTTAAGTGAAAGTGAAACATTAATGAAACGAACGATGTTAATTTTTAACACGTCTACGTGTATACGACTATCGTTAACATGAACTTACTTGTACTACATTCGATATAACGTTAGGCAGCATTGATAGTGGGAAACGCAGTATGTTGAAAAGGGACAACGCAACGAAAGCGCGTTTAGAGTCCAGCACTTCCTTATCATTCACCAGAACAAAGCACCCAAATGACATCAGCGACACCTACGACCATTCCAGGAAATAAAAGTGGATTAATATAACGATCATGGTGGTGTTATGTGAACTGCTGCTGAATTAAATTACCGTAAATATCTAAGTCATTCGCGACAGACTCGATAGGTAAGCACGAAGCCCAATTTGATATAACTTGAACGCAGCTGTGAATGTTAGAAATGATAAGGCTGTGTCGCAGTTGGGACACTTCGCCAAAAGTACGAGGAAATAAAATTTGTTATGTACCTAGTAACGGTGGGTTACATTTCGCGTAAATCAACTTATCTGTAATATAAATTTATACGAATATAATTATAATAAAAATATAATAAAATCCATTTAAATATGTTCAGCTTTTAGGCATTGTGTTGCAATAAACAGCTTTCACACTTGACAGGTCATATTTATGTTCGTCATCATAACGGCCATAACAATCTTGCAAGCGTGTTCCTTTTATTGACAGAGAATAAATATTCTTATCATTTTATCTTCGAGAATTTTCACACGTTTTAAACTTAAATATATTCAAAGTTAAATTAGTGAGTGTTAGTATGACTTATTCCAGAGAGAACCACAGCCTTTTATGACTAAAGATTGAGATGATTTACGCTTGAGGCTCTACCTCTATAATTGAGACGATGATGAGTGGGAGCAGGCCTAAAGGCAAATGCATTATATAGAACAGGGACATCGACACGAATATCTTATCAGGTCGCAGAATATGTTCGGAGTCAGATATCACATAAGTGAAGAAAGTTAGGAACGTTACCTTAAAAAAAAAAGCAAACATTATACATTACTTTTTGTTAGTAATTATATTGTTTTCGTTTCTGAAATATAAAAATCATAATCTTAACGCTGATTAAAATGTATTTTATTTTGAAATATTTTAACACGTAACCTTCGAATAAGAAAACCGCCAAAAAGTCACAAAACCGGATTTTAAAGCACCTTAAAATTCGGTCAATAACCTAAAAATACCACAAAGGTGCCATATAGAGTAACATAAAAAACTAATATAAAAAAGAAACAAAAAAATTTGATGTTCTGATCACCGATTGTCATTTTCAAAATAGAAAAGAATAACAAAATGTCGTATTCACTGCGATGTTGATAACTTTGACCTTGGAGTTGTTCAACAATGGCCTTATAGTATGGCCTTTACAATCGGTAGTTACGGGATTGTTGAAAATTGAATTTAATCCTATTGCAAACTACAATGTATACATTATACGTAAGGAATTAAATTAAATTATTTTTTATCAGACTTTACCTAAAAGAAGGTCCAACAATTTCAAGTATTTTTTATCTCTGTCGTTTATGAACCGATCCGTGCAATTTAAGTTTGAAGCTCATTTTAAATTCTATTGAATACGCAAATATAATACAACAAACTAAAAGTGATAAAAATAGCTTAATGTTATAACTTTACTTTCAGAAACATGAGAAATCGTAACGGGATAGAAAACATTCAACAGGTATAAATGAATGCTAATGTATAACTTGAATCTTATACATTTTATACTATATAGATAATATATATAAAGCGAATGAGATAAAGCGAGTTCTATTATTAACATAATATATTATAAACGTAGCAAAAGTAGGACGAACGAAGATAGACAATTTCGCATCATATATATTTTAGCTTAATTATTATTTTATTGAACATGGAGACAGTTGTATGGAAATATGGTTTATAAGTTCGAAACACAGTATAGTACGACACAACTTAGATGTCGCATCGGCAAAATTCGTAAAACCGATCACATCCGAATTGAGTACGCTATCCCAAATTATCAATATTTATTTCTCACGCGAATATGATCTTTGCACAAACGCAATAACTTGTAATATCATATGACCCAATATATTCGTCAATTTGACGCGTCGATGTACATGCACTTGCTTTTTCTGACGTGTGAATCTATAGCGATGAATAGCGTCGAATGGCGCGATAGGGAGCTATTTCTATTGGTTGTGTAAATCGGCAGTTATCGGTTTTATTTTCATTCCATTGCTTTTTCCGATGCTACATCTAATTTGTGTCTTACTATACTGACTTCAACTATAATTGTTTTTGTTTTGGTGTCAATCCGGGATAATACTCCTCGTTCGAACTTTGCGAACTTATTATATATTTGTTATTAAGTATTAAAAGGAAGAATGTTATTAAGTCGGTTGTATTTTCTTACACTTTAGATATATTTTGTTCGAGAGAATATACTTCGCATTCGAATTTCATGAAAAGCATTGAAGTTTAATTTTTTTCAGGTCAAGTAACAGATTAGATATACGAAAAAGTTACATTCATAAAAATATTTGATTAATTGAGTAACTATTGTATTCTTTCTAATATGTAACGATAATATTTACTTATGTAATCAATATCAATAAGGGGCTAAACTTTATCTGCTAAATACGCTTTTATTTAGAAAGGTCTTAAGAGCATAAACGTTTTAAGAAGTTAACTGCCTGGAATAAGGGATGTAAGGTTCCCGATCATAAGGCAACTACCAACACTATACATACTCTTATACTACAATACATAGAAGTAAAGATAAACAACTATGACCTTGAGTTGACATAACGTGATTACTCGAGGTATAAAATGATCTACGGTATTCATAATACCTTCGCAAAAAATGGCGTTTCGATTGATCTTGGTATAAGTAGCTGTGGTGGAATAATGAAGTATTATAAATAATTATTTATCAATCAAGGTTACTGTTAGTTGATAATACAGCAGAGCTATTGGCAAATTGCATGAAATATGTAAATCTAAATTTCGTTTTATCTCTTTTATAGTTCTGCCTTGGAAAAAAATTATAAAACAACCGTTATTTTGTTAGTGAAATAAGGTAGTCTTGGTATTAAACTCTTAGATAAATATGAAATAAAAACGATAACCAACGACAGATAATTTCGGAAGGACGGCTGTTATCGTTATCAATTAAACAATTATTTGTATTGTTTATTGACGTTTAATTGCGGTATTAACGTTATCTTAAGACATTTACATAAAGATTATTGCATTGATTTTTTAAACAATCAATCCAATCAATCTATCACTCGACATATTTACGAATGAGATAAGACATCATATAGACGTATCTTCTGTTGCTGAAGTCGAGATCTCGCTGTGATAGGGCGGATAGTATGACCTCATGACTGACTGACATGACTACTTTTAACTTATATATATATAAAATAACAAGCCCTGACCGACTGATTCATCATCGCTGAGCGCAAACTTTTAAAGTTAAGCTTTGAAAATTAGTAAGTAAGATCGATTTATCGAATAGAGACCCACTAAGGGAGAAATTTTGGAACTTATATATCTAGAGGGGTTAAATAAGGTTTAGGCTGTGAAAGGTATAAAGGTGAAATTCCAGGGGATATAATCAATTTCCACGCGAGAAAATACGCGGACGGAGAAGCATTTGTTTAGTTTCATTTATAATGTTGGAAAAAAGTGTAGTTCAGTTTGAACAAACAATATTTTGATGATTTTCTTTTTTTCTTATCGTCTTGTTTATATTATATATATTTTAGGCATTAAGTTGGTCCAATTAACCTCCCGTTCGAGGTGATCGAAACATCGGAAATACACAGGTTGGATACGAATTCTGCCATATTCTATGTCTTTTCGAGTTTTATTTTTATACTATTTCTATTTTTATATTATATCTATACAAATATTTAGTAAATACCGTTTGTTTAAGCGCACTTATCCTGAGAATTTAGCGAATATTAAAAAAAAAAAACATTTTACATTAGAGAGTCTACTTATTGAAAATTGTCTTTATAATCGACGAGGAAAATATTTTGATGAAAATTAATAGCAAAAAATATTAGAGATCTCAAAGATGATAGTGAATAATATAAAACGAACATTTTCCCCGTGCTCTAGCACTCGTTCACCTTGATACAACCATGCTATTATGGTGTATTTATTTTAATATTACATTCGTGTTTGATGGCAGCGGAAGGCTTTAATTTGTTTGTATTTAAGTACTATTGTCAATGGACCCGCCTCCTCTTCAAGAGGTTACGGTGTTCCAGCACACCGTTTAAATAACGTTTGGTTATACACGTGGCATGTCGAGATGGCCCAGTGGTTAGAACGCGTGCATCTTAACCGACGATTGCGGGTTCAAACCCAGGCAAGCACCGCTGATTGATGTGCTTAATTCGTCTTTATAATTCATCTCGTGCTCAGCGGTGAAGTAAAACATCGTGAGGAAACCTGCATGTGACAAGTTTCATAGAAATTCTGCCACATGTGTATTCCACCAACCCGCATTGGAACAGCGTGGTGGAATATGTTCGAAAAACCATCTCCTCAAAGGGAGAGGAAGCCAGCAGTGGGAATTTACAGGCTGTTGTTGTATACACGTGGCAAATCACACTTGCATTTATAAAGATCGATAACCAACACTTCAATGGAGCTTTTGAAAACTCATTGGTGCTGAGTGCTCGCCCGGATTGAAACCCGCCATCTTGATTTAAGAATCACATTATTCATCTACTGGGTCGTTGTGGCCCATGCTATGTACGTAAAATCACGACGATAAGACTTAATTTACAACGAAAAAACGTCATTAAAGTTCCTTCGTATTATCTTTGGATGCGATCGACAATTTTTGATAAGTTTAAATAAGCACCAGCTACAAAATTACATTTACAGTTTTATAATAAAAAATATTAACACGTATACATATTCATGACTGTTTTTTAAACGAAGAATAAACCGTTATTTTTTATCATTGAATAGCATAAAATAAATAATTAAATAATATTATCATTTTATCCTTTGTAAAGTTTACAAATCCTATTGAACTGTACACATGGGTTTCAGAAACTGTTCGATAATGACCCTTATATGCAGGGTGATAAAATACTAGTTATATTTTAACATTATTTATAATGACACATTGGTTGTGAAAAACACTTCATCATTTCTATTTTCTTAATGCTTTACGTAAAATAAACAGTTTATTGCACAACATATTGTAATTATAGAAGTAAGAAAAAAATATATTTAAGAAATGATGATTAAATAAAAAATATTTGTTTTATTTTATATATAGCTCGAGCTTGTGTGTGTCTGCGTTTGTAGGAGTTTGTAAGTTTTTGAATAGATTTTAATGTTTTTTTTTTCTAATTATCATTGCAATTAATTGCTTTTAAGTTATGTTTGAACGTCTCTTCCTGAGAATTTTCGTTTTATATATTTTAACCATTTTTTGTAAATCAATACTTTAAGTATTAATTATACTATAATAATTTGTCAGCTTACTATTTGAAATAATATTAGGTGTTTAACTAATGATTTTCCAATGCGAAACCGGGGCGGATAGCTAGTGTTGCATCAATTTAAACATCATTGTAGTGTAATGTTGATTTTTCGTGTTGCTTATCAGATTACTTGAAACGTGTGCTTATCTCGTTACAGATTCTCAATATAATATAATGTAGGTTAAATTTTTATTGCATATCATTTAGAATAAATATATGAAGCAGGTTCTTTTATCGACGTGAACATCAGAATGTTCTTATTATTACCAATCAATAATAATACACGTACTAATACTTACGTCTCGTTTGAATGTATGAAATACTACGTATTTTATTTTTCATTCGCTGTAAAATTTTCTTTTTGAATTTGTTTATACACTTGGGTAAAATGGAACAATATATATGTGAGTGTATTCTTTACCATTAAACTTTTAGGGATTCTCCATACATGATAATTATAACACATACATTAATATATATTGTTTATACAAAGAAAATCATCTCAAGCGATGATTGCGGGTTCAAACCCAGGCAAGCACCGCTGATGTGTGCTTAATTTGTCTTTATAATTCATCTCGTGCTCAGCAGTGAAGGAAAACATCGTGAGGGAACCTGCATGTGACAAATTTCATAGAAATTCTGCCACATGTGTATTCCACCATCCCGCATTGGAACAGCGTGGTGGAGGCCTTTAGCCCAGCAGTAAGCGATTTATGGTTTATGGTTGTTGTATACAAAGAAATTATCAAGGCATTTTCGTGTCTATGTTTCGGAAAAAATATATTAATTATTTTAATCCAGGGTTTAAACTATAGTTTAATCAAAGTTTTCTTTGCAGTTTTTGCTAGATGGGTCTGGGATCTCAGTCTATTTAATAATAATTATTAATTACCAAAATATAAATGTGTCAATAATATTGTATTTATATATTACTTACCAAGAAGGGTGCGCAAGACCATATAAATGACGTGGCAGAGTTTAAATAGGCGGTTTGTTTTAAGACTTTCATTTCTTCATTCCTTATTTTAAGTATTTGATCTTCGAAGCTAGGCTCCCAGGCATACATTTTAAGTACCTAAAATATATATTCATTATATTACATATTTTATATATTTAGTCTCGTTATATGGTCATTTATATGGTTATAATCTGTCAAACATGCTTATGAGTGGTCTAACTACAAGTGAACCGGTATCACAAATTACATAGAAGTTTGCGCACCGTTTCAGGCCAAGACCATACATGTGCTTTTATTAATTTGCCATCTACTAGCAGACACATAATCTCATGTTTTCTTTTCGATGACCTCCCTGGTCGAGTGTTGTGTACACCGGTTTTCATGGGTACGCCACTCCGAGGTCCCGGGTTCGATTCCCGGCAGAGTCGATGTAGATTACCATAAGTTTTCTATGTTGTCTTGGGTCTGGGTGTTTGTGGTAACTTAGTTACTTCTGATTTTCCATAGCTTAAGTGCTTTAGCTACTTACATTGGGATCTGAGTAATGTATGTGATGTTGTCTCATATTTATTATTTATTTATTCAATATCGACTAGCGTGCTACTACCACAAACGCTAGAAGAAAATCCGCTTTCTACTAGCACTAGTAGTATATGTATCACAGGCTTAATTGTTATGTAAAGCTTCTAATACTATATATTAATTCATTTGTTACATAACTCATCAATGAAAACTTTTTTTTTCGGTAACTTGTTACACAGCATATTGAGAATAAGTTATATTTTCGAATAATATGCGAAATTTTCAATACAAATGCCTCCGAGATATAGTAAAGATACAACATAGATAACCGATGATAACGCACCAAACCTTGAAAATTAGTTTCGTATTGTTCACAGTGACATATCAAATATATGTAATCAGTGAATGCAGAGATTGTTTCGATGTATTATATTATGATACTAAAAAGTTACTATCTTTAATTCTGAATGTATGCTTTTTTATTTATAACATTGCACGTATATTTTTATTTATAAATCAGTTTTGGCTGACAACCGTTTTATCAAGTATATAAGTCATAATATATACTTGTTTATTTTATATTTACTTCTCCTAAGCCGGATTATAAGGGTGAGATAGGGTTATGTAGGGCTAAATATAGTTTTGTAAAATGACGATTCAAAAGCCTAATTGAATTAAGTATATTTTGATTTTTGACGTAATTGTGGCTTGCTTTGTAACATTCACAATTTACTAATGCAGGATGGAAGTATTGTGCATTACTAAAGGGAATTACAAAAGTAATCCCGCTAACATTTGCCAAAAAAATGATTTTAATCCCAGACCTTTTATGCAACCTAGTCACTGATAAAATACAGTTGTCTGACCAATGATTTCAATCCCAGACCCTAATTTATGCAACCCAGCCATTGATAAAATACAGTTAAATTTGTATCAGTTCTTTGCCGACGGTCTTTATCTTAGCATGACTCTTCATGACATTCTACTGATTAGGGCACTAGTTCAAATTACATACCATGTTATCTAGAATCTTCATTTTTATCACCTGATCGACAATCTTTACAATGATAATCTTACACCAAACATTTTACTCAAAATTTACGCAATATTATGCAATTAAAAAAAAAATAAACTTAATGTTGTCTTAAATTTTCGCGATTACACATTGAAATAAAACTAGCTATAACCGATTTGAATCGCGTATATGAATTACTTTTAACATCCCGACGTTTCGAACACTTTACAGCGTTCGTGGTCTCGGGTAGACGGGTCAGTCTACCCGTGACAAATAATTAATATACGCGATTCAAATCCGTTATAACTAGTTTTATTTCAAAAATAAACTTACCTTAATTCCATTCAATACTTCATTCATTAGCTTGACTCTTTCGTCTTTATATTTCATTTGCCTTATCTGTAGAGTTTTAACCCTGTTCGCAATCAACCCGTTAACAGGTATAAGTACTATCATCACCGCTAGACCTGCTAACACAGAGGGGCCTAGAATGCCCCACAGGAAGTACAGGGCCAATGCGATCTGGAGAGGAGCTGACCATATCATATTTAAGTAGGCTGTTAGTTCGACGAACCTAAAATTAATATTAAGCATTTTATCTTAAGTAGGAGAGCAGAGACGGCGCTTTGATTACAAAATCTTGGTCTTAAATAAAGCACATATGCATATGTATTAAAGCATGACAATAATCAATCATTCGATATAGCAATTAATTAACTAAATATGTTTCTTTTACAAGATATCTTTGAATGTGGGTTAGATTAGATTATGAGTTTTTATAACATATTTATTTGTTGACAAAAAAATACAGACTGTTTATTCCCATTTCGATCATACATTTTTAAATATTATTATTAATCGTAAAAAACTTTCTTTGTGGTGAAACATAAGTGTTTGAATTCAACTGTATGAAAATAATTACAAATTTTCAATTTAATTTATCAATAAATAAAATTTAGATACTACTAGAAACTACTATGACTAATATCATAATAGAAAAGCTACGTTTGAATAAAAAAGATTTCGATTTTTCCGATTTCGTAGATTGAAAATCGATGTATCGAATAGTTAATATGTCAAATCGATTTAAGACTAGTGATAAATTGTTGTCAGTTCATTTCGTAAAAAAAAAAGTAACATATGTTGGATAGATTATTAGATAGATAAGACCAAAAGCGAAGTAAATAAAAAAAAAGTCGATATACACTCGCTAGTGAAGGCTAAATAGTAGAATATGTATTTAATACTTTTTATTAAGACATTACTTTGAGACATTACGATTGTAATAAATCGTCAGAGCTCGTTTCAAATTTAACAATAATACATATATAACAATTTCACAATATGAATAAAATTGTGTAACAACCGACGTCACCGTGACTTTTATATGTGATAATGGACGATACAGCTTGCAGAAACGAACAAATTCGTTGGAAATGACTTAATCAATAATTGATTAATTGAAAATGATATTTGCAATTGTTAATTGAAATGTTTGTCCGATATTATTTCTGAACGGTATTTCGACATGTTTTCATACAAAAATCTAGAATAAAAAGCCACTTCGATATATTTTGCTATTGTCAGTATTCTTTGTCAGCGCTGTGTAGAAATCGACAGTGAAATCGAAGTTCGTAATAACTTCGTAATTTATAAAATGCACTTTGCTTGTTTGCCTAGCCATCTAGTAACTCTCGTCTCTGAAATCTTTTATTTACCTCTGCGCGTCGACAGACATGAGATTTACAATTTCTCCGACCGTCGACTCTTTTCTTGCCGAGTTCGATATCCGAAGCGATTTCCTGTAGATGGCGCTCGTGAGCGCCGTCCTTATCCTCATGCCCACGAGGTACATTCTCGTGAAGTAATGTGCAAGTAGCATCGTCTGTGCAGTCGCACAGGCGACCAGACCCAACGCATACAGATAGCCCTTCCACACTGCTTCTTTGCTTTCGACGAATCCTATGAGAAGTCTAAAAACCGTACAAAAGGCCATTAAATACGACAAACAACGTGCTAATGTGTGTTAACTTTATCGTCTAAAAAATGACTTCTATCTCTCCTTACTTACGAGCTGGCGTTTTTATGTAACTTGCAACTTACATTTGTAAGAATATTAGTTCTAATAACCGGATTTCACTTGGACCTTGACCTCTATGATCACGAATTATAAAGTCACAATTAAGTAATACGAATTATGATTGATGTTAACCTTTAGATATTTAACTCATATGTGTTGTATAAAAAATGTTCAACGATATACATTTTCCCGTTTGATCATTTTCGAAATAATTCTTAGCATGACGCATCGTTTTATTTCTATAACACTACATTACATTTATAATTTCAACTGATATACCAAATTAAAGTCCTAACTATCATTACAATTTTTTTTTTTATGTTGGTCTTACTTGAGAAGCTGTGGCGACAGGAACATGAGTGTGTCGTTGATAAGTTTGAGAAGAGCTCCGAAGAGAAATTGACCTCCAAAGGCGAGGCACAGCGCGCCCAATATGGACGCCGGCTTCCGCTCCTTGTCGGGCTTGAAGTTCACGCTGGCCGATGTCTTGCTGTACGTTGCTTTGGGCCCGCTCGCGCTAAGATAAATTACTTAGTGAACACATATCACCAGGGCCGTATTTAGGGGAGGGCAACCGGGCCAACTGCCCTGGGGCCTCCACATTAGTGGGGGCCACAGTTTTCAGCAAGTTAACAAATACCGAGATATAGTCAAATTATAATAATGTTATTATTTAACATTTTAAAAGTTACCGATACAAGTAAATAAATCATAGCTTAAATATTGAAATAAAAAAAGTAATTAATTCATGATAATATAATTATTAGGTTTTTCAAGCTTTTGTTTGTCTAGGGTCCCCACTGCTTTGTGGCCCGGGGGCCTCCAGACCTTTAAATCCAGACGTTTAAATTATTTCAGAATATTTTGATCGTGAAAATATATAAGTTATACATACATTTCTTTCTTCTTCAATGTCCTCTCCCAAAACTTATCGAACCTTGGAACAACCTCCTTCGATGAATCGGGAGGATTCAAAGCCCAGAGGTCGCTCTCGGTCAAACTTCTACGGAACCCAGTGAGAGCTAGTGGATCGAACCAACTGAAGGTCAAACGGCTCGGGAAACCGGACGCACTTTCCGGGCATTGATTCTAAAATAAATGATTTCATACACATTTGCCCTCCATTGGTTAATAGATACGATATAAATTTATTTCAAATCGTTACCTTTTCAAATTTGTAAGGCGAATCCCTCGGCGGCAAGTCCGCGAAGCAATTTAGTATAAACATCACTATTATCAACGGGTAGTATATCATATAGCTAACAAAGTTATATTGTACATTCTCATCTTCGGTTAAATTATAATGCAACAATACTTCAGATCTAAGCTGAGGTAGCCCCGCTAAAACTAAAAGAAACCAGAAGAAAAACAGCACCCCCGAGGCTCTCATACCATATTTTCTGTTGTAAAACAATAATGTTGCCGATAATATCTGCAAGATGATAATTCAGTGAGGCTTGTGTTACTTTTTAGTTACGTAAAATTTCATTATATTTGAATCAAATGTGTCAATTATATATCTAGAAAATGAAACCGACGAGTCTGACATCACGCGTACATATAAAGTATGACTAATCTCTATCCAAGTATTATTATTTTTTGTTATAAAAAAAAAAACTACAAACAGTTCTAAAGTTGTTGAATGAAGATAATTGTTCAAATATTGAAGAGAAAAAACAAAACAATTACGATTTTTCTAAATTATATTGACTTTGAAGAATGAAATTAAAAGCCAATCAATCAATTGATCTGTACTCAAATGTATAGAATTGTAGGTACTCGTAATCATCAGTTATTCTACCGTCAAACATATTATGTGTTCCGATTTAATGTATTGTTATCGATACAAAGGACATATTATAATCATAGACCAATGTTAGCAGTGCATTTCATAACGATTTCTAAGTACGATTATAAATAAAAGATTTTTAAAGGTTTTATTATTGGTTTTCAATCCTCGATTTCGTACAAAACGAAACGTATATCATATTAACAGTAAAATGCATACATTTTATATTTTTCATTTTTCATATTTTTACCTTTTTAAGAGCTACATAATTTACTATTTGGTTCAGGCGTTACATTTGTGAATATACCTTGCGTCGCGTACGGAATAATTTGTTTTTTAGTGCCAAGGTCGATATGCACCATTTAAATATATGCGTTCTCATTAATAAATAGAATATTATTAAAAAAATAAGGCTCATGTCAAACAAACATTGATAAATAAAGCATACTACTCAATACAAGATTATATTAAAGACAAAAAAGCGTGGACACGGTAAAATGGAAGTGTTCTTTACTACTCTTATACTAAATACTCTTTAAATAAAATAATGGAAAAGAGTAACTGTTAAGTTTCTTGCTGGTTCTACCATGTAGAATCAAGTTTCCGAACTAGCGCGGCGAAAATGACGATTCAAACATGCTTTTAAGAGTCTACATGACTAATTTTGATTTTTAATGAAAAAGCCTTACAAAACTCTTAGTATGCCTATCAAACCTACATACATACTTATTCAATATATAATTACACGTTTTATTGGCGTACAAACAAGATAAAATATTGCAACACGAGTAAGGCCCGTAAGGTGTAGTCAGGTATAAATTCAAGAATAAGTTAAACAAATTGAAATTAGTTATCATTGTAATGTCATACGAATTGCCTTAATAGTTAACAATATTCCGTCACTCGAGACCATTAAGATAAGTACCCCCAGCGCTAGTCGTCACGGGGTCATCATATGGACGAATTTGGTCGGATCGTAATGTGCTGTGTCATAAGATTTCAATCACCCTAAGCATTCATTATACCGGAACAAGAGAATTAGAAGCATCATCGCTTGGCTCACTTGAAGTGATGTTACGTAACCGACCCGGTCTTTACAAGGTCTTAAGCATCACCGAAAACCACAAATTATTTTGATGTAAACTTCATACAATAATATACAACTATATATATTTTTATAGAACGTAAAAAAATATACTTAACAAACAAGCGGTACACCTTGATTTTAAATAATTATGTGTTAAAAGATCCGCTTCGGACTGATTCCATAAACTAAACTATATTCAAATCGATTCTATAAAATTGTTTTTCGTTTATGCATAAATTATTGTTTTGTAACATCATCAGCAAGCTTAATATCGACGGATATAAATTTTGTTATTTGTGTTAAAACTTCATAAGTAAGTGAAAGCCTGTAAATGTCCCACTGCTGGGCTTAGGGATCCTCCCCTTTGAGAAGGAAAACTTTATTACAAGTTTAACAATAATTATTACAGAAAATCATTTAAACACGTAGCTGGTCACGATGACGTAACTGTAGAATACGAAAGCTCAATGTTAAATAAACATATTCTAATTACTCTCTGCCCGCCCCGACCGCTTAAGCTTAAAATAATGATTTTATTCCCACATATCTTTTAAACAACGCATTAAAATACTATTTTACTTATATACAACCTGAAAATGTGAAGTTATATGTACGTTCCATAATAATTGAGTAAGTAATATTTGCGCGAAACCAGGAAAAACATACAAAACTTTTGTATATTAGCTACCGTTATGACTAAATGCAACTGAAATTGAGATGACATTATTATATTCATTATACAAACCGCTTAAATAGTTGTTTGTTTTGATGAGCATTAATATTACGTGTCAAGTAATTAAACTCGTATTATCATTGTGTTTTTTATCTACCCTTCTATAATTTTAGCAGCATTCCGATCATCAAAGCAACGAGACCAACAATTTTCTCACACCTATTAAATATGTACACGCTGTCTCAAACGTAATCATACAGCATGTGAGTTATAAAACTATAAATTGTTGTAACATTTTATTCAATATTCGGATAAGTTATTTTTACGTGAATAAAGAGAAATTTTTATTCACGTAAAGCGTACAAAACTAAGTTCTTTAAAATATTACTATAACGCACGACTATAACACGCCAAGTACATGTTACGTAAATTATTTATAAACAATTCTTATCATAGAACTATCTTAAATTAGATGTTACAATTACTTCTCATTTTATTAAAATATAACATTTACTATAAGAGAATAGTAGCAAAAAAATAGGTCAAGAAACAACAGATCCACTGAAAAACCAATTACCTAATATTACCAATACAATTTATTTATTGACTCTTGTCTATTGAATTCAATTGAATAATGTTATTATTGTTACTGATAATAATTAATAAAATACAACGTAACACAATAAAATAAAGACAATAAAAGTGAAATGAAGGTAGATGAAGAAAGATAGATGAGAATACTCCAATCGGCGGTATTTTAACCATGACAACGATAGACGCAACATTAACGCGCAACAAAAATCGAAATTTCGAGACCTGACTAGTAAAATTAAATCAGATAAAGTAAACAAATTAAAGTAATTTTATTGTTCTATGAAATTCCACTATGCATTTCATAATTTATAAACATAAATTTTAATAGCACAGTATCTAAGCCATTAGATTAGATCATTACAATCAATGTAAAAAGCTATTCTAAGTAAAATACATTAAATATTATGTTTAATTATGGTAACTAACTCAAGTGTTGAATATTTGTAAATTATTATTTTTTGGTATTAGCACTTAAACTGTTATCCAGAATGAAATTAGTCCAGGACCTTTTTCAGAGAACACTGGAACTATATATAAATAAAAAAAATGTTCTATCACTGTTAATCTACAAACTATAATTTAGAAATACAATTAAAAAAACAACATTTATTTTAAGCATTTACTGTACATACCATAAATGATATTTATGAAAATATTGTAACCAAAAACTTTAAAATGATATGGTTGAGATGCTATGATTAAATAGCTTATAATTATTCATTTGAAATCTAATATGTAATACATGATAGGATTACCGTTTTAAGAAAAAAAATACAGATGTAGTCTGAAATTAGGTCAAACTATAATTGTGATATGTGTTTAATATTCTCACATGTTAAATTTGAAAGTGAATATAAGTAGCTTTTTGCAATCCTATTTCTTAATTAAATGACCCTAATTTGTAATAAGCAGCACTGCATAACAAATTAGTAATATTTTATTTTATTATTTTAACATTTTTTTGTTTGGGAAAAGACTTTGTATTAGCTGCTACTCATGGATGAATACAAATACCATTGAAATTGTTGTTAACACAATTTACATCAATGCACTGCCATCGGTTTCAAGTTATATCAGTTGCATATATAATAAGTGTTGACTTTTAGCTCTGAACATAATGGTTGGTAGAATAACTGATGAATTTAATACCCTATTTTGACAAGTTGTCAACTAAACTTTAAAAGTCAATTTCTAGTGGATATAAGTGGTCAAGTGTTACAGTATTGCATTATAAATAAATATATATTAATTTAAAACATTTTGTAATTTAAATATGTAATACTATGACATAATTAAGCGCAGCTACTACCAAATTGCATGAAATTTCAATTCAAAACAATATGCTATAAGATGAATGTTAATAGTAAACATAAGTAATAATTAATATTATACTTACAAATGTTAAAATCTTCACTACTGGGCTGTAATAGTCTGCATTAAATACATACTCCTCTTCTTTTGATGACTTATGGACAGTAACACCCAAATCCACAAATTTTAACACTATTAGAAGGCATGTTATCACTAGTTTGGTTATATTTAAAAGGTTCCATGGTATATTTCGCTCTTTACTATTAAAAATGTAATAGGCATCCAGTAGAGCTGCTACCCACAGGAAAAGGCATGGTATCCATACTAATACAGTTTTTTCAAAACATGGTGTGAACTCGGGATTCTCAGTATACCATGTTAAATTACTGTCCTAAAATTTTATTACAACATTAATTTCTACAAATATATTTATTTATTTTAATCCTACTCATTGCCAAAGCAAGAATCACCTTATAATTTAAATCACTTATAAAAACATTTTCTTTTGTCCTTAATAATTTTTAATCACTAAATTTGACTAACTGGTGGAAAAGGAAGTGAAGCAATCTTTAGTTATGGACTATACCTAATTTTTTTTTTCTAATTATAGTCACACTGACTTTGATAAATATAACTCTACTTAGATTATCTACTAGCTAAAGAATTTACTACGAAAAAATTTAATGTAGAATTATTTAAGAACTTGTTATTTAAAAAAACAAAAAAGTAGGTACTTCAAATATTTTAAGGTGAAAATACAAAAAACTGGTTATATCCTTGACCACAATACTTTATTAGACATAAAATGTCTGGGGTCATGTCATTTATTATACATAAAATGAAAAATTGTAAAAAAGCGATATGAATAATAATTTAAAATAATTTAGTAATGACTAAACTTTAGGAACAGAACTTTTTTGGATATTTAATATTATATACTAAAAATATAATTATTATTAAATGAACGAGAAATGATAAATTTGCTATTTTTATCCTATTTTTATTATTACGAAAAATATTATTTTAATGTATTTAGTAAATAATACAATTATATTGTTTGTGAAACTTTTTGAGCCTTTGTCAGATATTGTTAAATTTTGATGGTAGCTATGCCAGGGTCAAAGACCTACTTAGTACTTACCCAAAATTTTGATCCACAGAAATCGTCGAGTGTGGAATTATAAGACATCATAAAAAATTAGGTACACAATTTAGGCTTGCCATGCAACGTGTAACGTTTTTCACCGTGTTTGTAATTAAAAAGCCCTTAGCAACAATTTTCGATCACTTCTCTTAAAATATTACCATTCGCTATTTATTATAATTACACAATTGTTTTGTAATTGAACCGATTGTATGAACACTTATTCACAATATATCTGTTAACAAAAACAATTTATTATAAATTTATAATTAAAACTATGTCCAACGGCAACGTTGCATTGAATTTCCAAAGAAATATTGCTTCTAACCATAAACACGTTGACTTAACTCTCTCCATCAAATGATCAAAGTACTCAACTACTCGCAGTTTCACAGTCACAATTCACGAAATCACGATTTCGAATTCCGAATCACAGATTACTGTTTCCAATGTTGCCAAGTAAAAAAAAGCAGAAAGTCAACTGTTTTGACGTTTTAGCGTCAAAAATGTTTTGATATAATATGTAGCTTTTATATTTGAAATAAAGATTAAATTGCGTGTTTTCGTAATAAATTTACATTAAAAATTATATTGGTCTTACTCTACTCTATACTAAACTTTAGTATGCCTGCGAAAGTCCTTAAAATAATCCCAAATCGATTAAGTTTGTCTAAAACCAGCATTTAATGTAATTCAATGACAGCTTAAGTACAGAATAGTTTTAAATATCTGGGAAAATCAGAAATGAAACCAAGTGTAATTTAGCTTTGATATCATTTATTTTTGTATTCATATATAAAATGAAGTGAATGTATAATTTTCTCATATAACAATACTATTGTATATATATATTAATTAAAAATAGTAGAGATAGATAATGATCAATCTCTACAATTTTTTGTTAGAATTTTTGTAAAATATTTACATTTTGCTGCATTTAAAGAAGTTATTAGCTGTTTTTTTTTGATGGTATGGAAAAGTTATTGTGGCTGGTAACTGTGGTTTTATTTTTATATATATAATATACTTTTATAAATATATAATATGTACAAATTGACAATAATATTATCTGTGGATACTGGAGTAATTTGGATCTCCGCCCCCTTCGGTCCACTTCCGATTTCAGTGATGCCTTTTTGGGGATTTTCCCCTCAACAAGGGGAAATAAAGATATACAGAGAAATAAAATGTTTACTTATTAAGTGGAAAAACTTCGAAAAGAAAAGTGTGAAAGCTAAAAATATTGTGACAAGAAAATAGCGAATCAACGAAAATAAAACCTTAAAAAAAAAGCGATAAAAAATGGATGTTTAGTTACATTTTTATGATTATTATTAAATCAGAAATTATTATATGTAAATGTGTAAAACAGACCCATATCATAGAATAGCTATTTTTTAATACTCGTATGTATTTTTAAATTTTATTTGAACTCAATCGACAACTTATTCGACATTAAGGTGAATCGAAAGTTTTTCGATTGGAGATAATTCTGTATGAGGTGGCATCACTGCCCGACAGCCCGAGTCCCGACGCTGGCATTAATGACCGTAATGGCGAATGGCAAATTAAGTAAATAATTTTTAGTTCCAATTTGATTGAAGTAGATTATATGGTTTAAAAGTTATTGATATGATTTACTTATTTTCAATTATACGTGAAATTGAAACATTTCTTGTTATTTAAGACAAATTCAAATTAATATTAAGACAAATTTGTATGTTGTTATAATTTTACTAACATGGCTGAGTATTTGGCGGCTATATTTGGTACCGAAAAAGACAAGTAAGTAGTTGTATTACTAAATTACAGAAGAAAATTCAATCCTTTTAAGATTTAATCAATTAAAGATATTGATTTAATAGTTTTTCGGCACCTAGCTTCCATTGTTGTCTTTAAGGTTATGTTGTTTTTAGTAAAGCTTTTGTGAACACTACAATACGTTAATACTTATGTTTAAATTAATATTGATATAATATTTTTTGTTAACAGAGTCAATTGCTCCTTTTACTTTAAAATTGGAGCTTGTCGACATGGAGATCGGTGTTCAAGAATTCACAATAAACCCACTTTCTCTCAAACTGTTTTGTTACAAAATTTGTATGTGAATCCTCAGAATTCTGCTAAATCTGCGGATGGTAGTCATTGTAAGTATCCTCGCTAAGTTGATTTCAGTTGCCTTACACACATTGACAACAAATTAAGTCTTTAACTTTTAACCACTAATGTGAATTTTAGAAAATTTTTGAAAGTCAAATGTGTTGTGACTATTTTGAATTTTATTATGGAAGATCATGCTATGTGTTTGCCTAAATAATTAATCAATTTTAGTGGTTGTGGCAAATGTGTCCGATGAAGAGATGCAAGAGCATTATGACAATTTCTTTGAAGATGTATTTGTGGAGTGTGAAGATAAATATGGTGAAATAGAAGAAATGAATGTTTGTGATAATCTTGGAGATCACCTAGTCGGAAATGTTTACATTAAGGTAAATTGATATTACCAAGTTATTTATCAATATGGAAGAAACATTACATTTTATTTACTTTATTTGAATTCAATTCTTGTAAATGTTAAACCGTAATAAAATATGTATTGTTTTAAATTTTGCTCATAATTTGTGGTGATGTCAATCATCTATTTGGTATGTAAGTAATAAACAGACCTACACTACTTACCAATAGTGATATGTAAAAATAGGCTTGGTATAAAGTTTATTATTAAATAATTTCAGTTCCGTCGAGAAGAAGATGCAGAGAAGGCTGTTAATGATCTTAACAACCGTTGGTTCGGTGGTCGGCCTGTATATGCAGAGCTATCACCTGTGACAGATTTCCGTGAAGCATGCTGCCGTCAGTATGAGATGGGAGAGTGCACACGAAGTGGTTTTTGCAACTTTATGCACCTTAAACCTATTTCGAGGGAGCTTCGGAGGTGAGTCTAGAAATTTATTACATTGATTTAGTAAAAGATTATTTAATTTTGATAACTTGTTAGATTGATGATAATTGGTCTCTTTAAAATTGCCGCTTGATAGATTGAGATTTGTACTACTGAATTAGCAGCAACTTTTGATGTTTGTGTCAAAACAATATTAGTTCATTTCTGTCAAATTGGCAAGATAAGAAAGCTTACTAAATAAGTACCCTATGAACTCTATGACTACTAAGAATAGGGTATTTTCCGTTGTGAAAAATAAATTATGAAAGTTCATAAAACTTAACGATTATATAGAAATATACTTAAAAATTCTGATTTTGAGTCATAAAGGTACATTATTACTTTATTGTACTAAATTTAAAAATCGTAATTTTTAATCTACATATCAAGTGAACTAAAACACTAGCCGCCATGGTGTGACTTAAGAGCAGAAATACGGTCAATTCAGTATTAAGCTATTAACAGCTAAACTATATTCAACTTTAACTTATTTAGGAATTACGGAACGGATTTAGTTTTGGATGCTAATCCACGTAGAATGATTGTATTTGTGATGCTTCGATTGTTTGAAATAAATAATATAAAAGATATAATATTTTTTCTAAAAAATAACACTGACTTCAAAGTGATTACTAAAAAGTATTAAAATAATTTGATTTAAACATGTATTATTGAAAAAATATTTTATTTTACTCATTAAGTGTTATTTTCTCAAAAAAGAAATTAAAAGTCCTTATGTAACAAATGGTTATTTGTTGATTTTTACAATAAGCTCTAAAACTATTTCAATAAAACTTATATGGGAGTAACACTTCTGGAGCATGATATACCAAACAATGACAAACTAGGAAGAGGAGAATAAATTCATATATTAATGTTGAAAGAACTATTTTCTAACTCCTAGTAATTGAGGACTTACACCTTCCGCCATCAGCTCAGCAGTATAACATTATGATTGCAAGAAGCAAATGCCAACATAACTTCAGAAAATGTGTAAAACACGGTACATGTGCCTATAAAATTTGAGGGTTTCCCTCGATTTCTTCAGGATCACATCATCAGACTCTGATATCCTCATCATGGTACCTTTCCAGGAGGATCTTCTTTCTAACTAAAAATAATCATCAAAATTGACGGTTCATAGTTGACGAAGTAATCAGCGAACAAACATTAAAAAATATATATATACGCTATACGCGTCGAATTGAGAACATTTATTTTTTTGAAGTCGCTTAAAAAAAAACATTAATTTATTTCATAAAAACGGTTATTTCATAGATAAAGACCTGGTGAATGGAATATCTTATCGAATATTTAACTTCTGGAAGGAAAATGTAATATGAGTATACATGTTTTTTCAGATACCTGTACGCGCGACGTAAAGGCGGGCGCCGCTCTCGCAGTCGTTCGCGCGACCGTCGCCGCCGTTCGCGCTCGCGTGAGCGTCGCCGTGAGCCACCTCGCAATTCGCGCTCCGGCCGATACTAACCCAATATATCTCATAACCTGTGCGCTTTTCCTATCATAGCTATTTAGATATTTAGATGTATACCGATAATGCTATTGTAATGTCATTTACGGCATTGTACTGATGTATCTAAATGTTTATATTATAAAGGTAATTCTAAAAGTTATGTCCAATGGGTTAAAGCGCACAACTAATACGATTTGTATTCAGTGTTTACGCATTGGTGAAATTCTTTACAATTTTTTTGATTTATAAACATTTAAAATTTAAAATGTTTCAAATAAAATCCTTTGTAAGCTGAAAATATTGTTCTTCCGTTACCGATGTTCATGTTGGTTGATGTATATGTGTACTGCAAGGCAAAAACCAAGAACTATGAGGCAACTTTGGTTCACTTTAAAGGATCCTTAGTTTCATAAATTTAGGGAAATAATAGTTGTGTATGTGTTTGTATAACAGTTTTATTTACTTGTTACACTTTTTCAAAACATAATAACCTAAAAGTCATAGAAGTAAATTATTCACAAATTATCTTGCGGTATTGCAGTACATATTATAAGATCATACAATCTATCAGCTATGAAAACAACTACATTGTATTACGTTCATTATAAGTATATTCCACTAAAGGGTATTTTTTTTTATTCAAGAATAATGTAAGATAAAAAAATATTTGTTAATATATCAATAAAAATGGATGACGTTTTTCATATTGCCAATTGAATTATTATTACATTGCAAACATTTTCTTAGATTTAAAAGCAAATTCAAAGCAATGCAGTTTCTTCGAAAATATTTTCCCATAAATTCATATTCTCTGCATCAATATCCGAAATACATTTTAGTGTTTTGTCTATGATGAGGCCCTGTCGATCCTTATCCGAAAACTGTTTCCACTCAACGCCAACGTTTTTTGATGTTGGATTTCTAGAACAAAATAAAAAACATATTATGATTCTGTGACTCAGTGTACATAACAAAAGTACTCGTACCGGATACGTACCCTGATAAAGCAAAGTTGTACCATAATTGGACGAAGTTTTCTACAACATGTTTCGATTCTTTTGTCAATGGAATATCAAAACAGGTAATGTGAAAGAGATATGGGAGGTCGTCTGCGTGACAAACTCCAGGTATAAATTCCATTTTATATGCTTTTTTAGTGAAATTTCGCTCCGTTTCAACCGTCATTTTATATAAGTACACGGGCATGGAGGTGAAAAATTTGTAATAACGTGCGAATCTAGTAACATTGTACGCGAACAGCTTATCTGTTTCCAAATTAACTACCTCTTTTATCATGTCTGCATTTAGTTGTTTGCCTTTAAAATAAAAGTTGCGAATTTTTTCATCAGCGTCCTTTAATTTTTCTGCGTCGAATTTTAGTTTTAGTTCCCTCGGTACCACAGCGCCTAAAGTTGTTAAAAAATCTAAAGTTGCAGGAAAACTTTTTCCTAACTCAATTCCTTCTCCCGAGGTATACCCAACAATTAAAGGTACTTTTGCGAAACATCCTCTTTTAACAAGATCAATTGGAGATTCAGTGATAAATTTTTCAACTTTCAGATCAGATTTTTCTAAAACAGGCGCGAAAAGTATGCTGTCCGTGATATCTCTGTGATTAGTTTCGATTAAGGGCAATTTAATATTCACTAACGAGGACACTGGGACATTTCTTAAGAATTCCAATAACTCTGTCGTGTCTTCGGTATCTTTACCTAACAATTTTCCTAGTTGAAACGCTCGCTGAAGGCCGTATATACTGTAGGCCCAGTCATTAATACAAACGCCGCTTTGACATATGGCTTTGTTGAACAATCCAGCGCTCATTTTAGAAATTAAATGAAATGAAACCGATGCAGCGCCAGCACTGCAGCCGAAGATCGTAATGTTATTTGTATCACCTCCAAACGCACTTATGTTATTTTTGACCCATCGCAGCGCAGCTACTTGATCTTTTAAACCTGCGTTACCAGGTACCTCTTCATTATCAAGACATAAAAATCCAAGGACTTCCAATCGGTAATTAAATGTTACCAAGATAACGTCATGCTTCATAAAAAAATCAGGACCATAGAAATCAGAGTTTCCAGACCCCGTGTAATAAGCTCCTCCGTGAATCCATACCATCACGGGCATGGGAGAAGTGGGTCGGACTGATTTAGAATATACATTAAGGTACAGACAATCTTCGCTGCCAGTTTCGATACTTTGCAAACGCTCGTTAAATTGGGGGCACACCGGTCCATGCTCTGATGCGTCCCGAATACCTTTCCATGACTCTGGGGGTTGCGGAGCCTGTTACATGATAAAAATATTTACGGATTATATAAAAAGAAAACTTCAAATAAAGCGTGGAGAACTATTGCTGTTTTGTAAGTTTGATGCTACGAGAACAGGTACGTAAGGTCTATATATGTACTTGTTAAACATTAATAAACAATAACATCGTCAAAACATGCTCTTATTTATAATAATATTTATCAATATGAAGATTAAAAATAGGTAAAATTTGTTTGTTTGTATGTTGAGACTAATATATCGCCGTATTTAATTATAATCAATTCATGGCACTTGATGTTACTTGCAGAATGCTACATTGTCTCCGGGTTAGTTAAATATATTTTTATAATTATCTTTTTCATTAATAAACTATTGGGTTAGCCGGGCGTGTCCACGAAGGCGTCCTTTTACTAAAAGGCGAATATAATAGCGATGTTCAAGTACAATATCAAATATTAAATTTTGGAAATATTAATTATTGCTATAGTTAGATTACTAATTATTACTTAAATTAGAACTTATGAACTAACTAACTAACTTGCTATGTAATTTAAATGCTGCAATTATGTAAGGGGACAAAGCGTAAAATATTTAAAAATCCCCGCATCGATTAAAGTAGGTACTAAGTCAATTAAGTGGGGTCATAATGGTAGCGGTTTTTTAAATATACCTAGTATGGTATTATATATGCATTTTGTATTAGATAACATCTTGAATAGGTCACATCCGAGGTTGGGTTGTACAGCTAGCTTAAAAACAAATTAGAGATGTGTCTCCAATCCATAAATGATAAAACAACTATCGAATGTTGATGTTTTGTTATGTATACTGGCATACCTTGAATCTTAATGGTCCGAGCGGCGGTTTTGCATATGGAATGCCTTTAAACGCATAGTATGTGCCATTTTTACTGTCACACAGAACTCCTTTAATTTTTCCTTGTTCAATTGTTGTTACTGCCATTTTTAGAATTATTCTGTAACATTTAATGTTTTAAGCAATTATATCACCAGTAACCATAATTTGGTCTGTTGCCAAACAAACCATTTTGATAACCTTGCAAGTTTTATACGTTGACAATATATGTATCTATGTCGTAACCGATCAAATAATCTTTATATTTCCATATATTTAACATATAATACCAGTTTCTTATCATTTAGCGTGAGCAGAATACTGTATGAGTTTATGTTTATACCTATGTATTTTTCTTATAAATAATTTAGTGTATAGGCAGTTTTATTTTGCAGAATTTTACTTGTAATGGAAACATTAAAAAAGTTACACGATATAATCGTGTAATTAAATAAATTAATAATATTGTTTCTATTAATTATATTTTTAATATACTTTCAACCTATTATAATGCTAACATTTAGGTATGTAATTTAGAACATTATAGGGATACAATAAGTGCCGTCTCAATTAGTGTATGCGGTGCGTCGTGCGAACAAAATATTGTAAGGCAGAACACTCATCGGGTGAGAAGAGGTCGTTAATTATGTAGTTCAATAGAAAAATCGATTATCTATACAAACTAATGTACTATACATGCGTGGAACAGGATTTGATAAATTTACGGCCTAAGGTCTACCTCTCTCGACAATGATTTTGCTAGTGCTAGTTCGCTAACATACGAGTTGTTAACATTCTGATTTCTTGGTGGTAGGGCTTTGTGCAAGCCCGTCTGGGTAGGTACCACCTACTCATCATTTATTCTACCGCCAAATAACAGTACTCAGTATTGTTGTGATCCGGTTTGAAGGGTGAGTGAACCAGTGTAAATACAGGCATGAGGGACATAACATCGTAGTTCCTAAGGCTGGTGGTACATTGATAATGTAAGGAATAGTTAATATTTCTTACAGCGTCATTGTCTATGGGTGATGGCGACCACTTACCATCAGCCACCTGATGTATACCACCTGATGATATACCATATGCTCGTCCGCCAACCTATACCATAAAAAAAACTATATATTAGATGGAGCAATTCTTAATCAGCTCTTTCGACAAACATTACTTGGGCAGGCTGTATTTTAGACTGCTAGAAGCCACAAGCAAAGTAGAAGCATATTACAGCACTGATTAGCTTAATCGTTAATTAAGCAAATTTCTAAAATGTTTACAAAAATATTGCTGTGTCATATATGTATATATAATCTAATGATAATTAACAGCAGTAATTGGCGCTAAGTTTGGCTCGCTTTATTTTTACTGGCGTGTTGTATAAATGTATGTAGGCAGTTAATAACGAAAATGTAATAATAAAACCTGTGTAAAATTGTTGTTTTTCTTCTTTATCGTATATTATGACAAGACTATGTAAATTATCTAGTAAATTGTTAGCAATTGCGATCTTAATAATAGGGTATGATTACACTTAGGGAAATAAATAAGATTAGTTGTTACGTTGAGGGATAGATTATGGTTAAGCCATGATTATATTCTTGTCAGCACTCTGCAGTTTTTAAACGCTGTTCCAAGTTTTAAACAGCATTGTTATCAGAATAAGAGAATATATAAGCTCCATCAGTCTTCAAATTGACGAGACTTTTCCTGTAAACGAGCAATAAAAGACTGGAGGACTGAAGGTACTTCCTTTTCTGACACCATTTCCTCAGTTGCAGGCTTCACCTATTTTAATTGCGTGCGTACGTTCACGGGGGCATGCCCTTTACTGTAATACTGTTTAGAAGGGCGGGCACAGAGTCAACATTTTTTTTTAGGTTCAATAAATACTGCTGACTTAGCAGTGTCAAATGTTTCGGTTACAATGAAATCGAGCGCCAACATAGCGTCTTCTGTGAACCCAGACTAGAAATATTCTGAGATGGCAAAATAATGTTTAATTTTATTAAGTATGTAATTAGTCAATCGCTTATTGAATATTTTTTATTTAATTTTGAACAGGTTTTTAGTATTTTTTTTATATATAAATGATATGAATTGTCTTAACAAACTCGAAATGGTTGGTATTTTATGACAATGACACTCCATGGACGGTGAGCTTCAATGGGGCCCTCATATTAATAGATTTGCGAGACGACTCCGCAGTATTCGGGGTAAACAAAATAAAACGAAACCGTGTAAGACAGGGCTCGCTTAAAATACATTTAGTTATTTCCACAGAATAATATCCAATAGTGTTATACCCTGGTATCATCCCCCTTACCTATATCAATAATAAGATTTCATCATGCAGAAGAGAGCTATTTCCGCATACAAACTGGGGTTTAAAGATTCATTAACCATATCAAAAATGGCGGTCGCTTCTTATCAATTAATATTAGTTACAGAGGTTCCTAAAACGTTTAATTTTTAAATATAAATAAATACTGGACGACACCACATACATACATTACCCTGATCCCAATGTAAGTAGCTAAAGCACTTGTGTTATGGAAAATCAGAAGTAACGACGGTACCATTTTTTTTATTTAGTAATTGCTAGATAAGACATAACTATCTACATAAATATTATAAACACAAAGCAAGAATATATAGCATATATATACTATAAGTTGTGATGTGTAATTATATACCTAATGGATTAATAATATTACCAACTTATCAAACGAAAAATTAGTAATAAAATAGGAAAGTTAGCGACATGGAAACTTAAGCGACTTTTTTCGTTTATGATAAAATTATGATACCTTGGGAAAGAAACGTTCGCCTTCTAATCATTGCGAATATGATTATCATTATTATACAGCATAATTATCAATATAAAAACAATAAATGTAATCCAGCTGAAATTTTCTCGTAGAATATTTTTGATTATTTTTTATATGATATTATTTTCCGACGGAGTATATTTTTTACAATAATTAAGCAAGTGCCTATATATTGAGAAGAATTTGTCATTGATAATAATGTATTCGCTGACTTGAACAATAAGTATTAAAGTAGAAATAGATTTAGCTGAGCGAGCTTACCATGTTTATTTATTTTTTGCAAAGCGATGCAAATTTCTTATTTATAATATATATTTATACTAATATAGATATATGTGTTAAATTTAGAAAAATTGAAATCTGTCGCGAGTTTGCGTTGTTGTTTACTTAGTAGAACTCCTTACTAGGTACCGTTAATGTGCATAGATTTTAAATAAAAGATTTATTACCAAGAAAACATTTTATTGAGAATCCTAACCTATACCCCTAGCAATATTATATTACTATGCTAATACGTAATTTAAACCCAGGGTTAAGTGACTTCATATGACCATTCCAAAGACTATGCACATTTAAGGAGAATGCTAACATTTTACATATCCTACCTCAAGTTGCTACTGCGACTGTCTTAGCATAAAAATTCAATAACATTTTTAGCGATCCACTTGGGATTTAAAATACACTAGGCAGGCAGGCAGTCTTTTCACCTGGCGAATCCACCAACGAGGCAGGTACAAAAGTAGTAAAATTAAAAAATTGTTAAATATTAAATACGACAGAACAATTAGATTATATAAATATACTTACATGCAGTATAATTCTTAGTCGTTCTAATTTTTTTTCAGCCAGTTAACTACTAGAATGTTTATTTAAAATATAACTTGGAGAAATTAATATAGGCAGAACTCAGTGGCACTGGTCAGCTCCAGGATCCAGGGAGGATAGATTATAAAATTCAAAGGAACCACCGATTATAATATCATATTATTTCTACTCAAACTTGTATTGTATGACTGAATATATATAATAATAATCACAATCAGTGAAATAAATGAATTAATTACTTACTTAATTGATTATCACAATACTGAATTAGCTAAGACTGACTAAAATGATACTGAAACCATACAAAGGCGAGGTACGTTTTATCTTAGGAAGATAAATTATGTTATCTGCATTTTAGTGTGTCTATAAAATTAATTGTATTGTAACTAGTGATGGACTGATTATGAATTTTACCGAGTACGACTACTCGGTGAAAAAATATTAAGCTAAATATTGGGTCGATAAACGAATGTTTAGTAAACCAAACATTCATGGATATTCTGCCATCTCTAGTTGTAATTGCTTTAACGCCTTTTAATAAACTTTCGAAATATTTAGGCTCTAATAAACCTGGTTTAGATGAGTTAAGTCAATTTTAAAGTACCTATATGTTATGGATATGTTTTATTTCTTGACACCTATAATTTGACATATATATAGATTTTATCTTCGAAAACGGTAGTGATAGTTAATATGTTCCATACTTCTATAACTTTTGTCACTTACTTATAGATAGATACACATATTATATATAGGTACCTACAAAAAGATTTGTATGCAGCATTTCGACAAACAACCGCATTATAATTTATAACGAACACTCTGTTTATTTTAATCCGTATTATTTTCCACATAAATACGTGTTGTCGTTTTGCGTATCTTTCTATAATTTGATCATTTCGTGCTTGCATGATTTACCATTCCTAAATAGCATCGCAAACTATGAAGTTTATCCGCCGTGACGTACTTACAGCCTTGGCCAAAAGTATGGAGCACCCTATAAATGTTGCACGTGCATCATAAATACCGCATAAAACAAAGCCTTTTGTTTATACATTACCTGGGCGACATCTTCAAACGTCTTATGAACTATTGTTCATAAGACGTTTGAAGATGTCGCCCAGTAAAACTATTGTTTTACTTGGTAGCTTGTAATAAAACCCCTATTTTTATGTAATTTACGTTTTTTGGAATAATCACTTTAGAATGATCACTTCGCTAATCACTTTCGTTGTGTACACACGCTGTGACTTAGTGCTCTCTTGCTGTTATTTTGTGTTAACATTATTTAATATTATTCCAAAATGCCTAAAAAGAATGAACTTACTCTGGAACAACGAGTGCAAATTCAAGTTTTGCATGAGCAAGGCAAATCACAAGTTCAAATATCTAAAACCGTGAAATGCTCGCGTCGAGCTGTGCAATTAGCTATTGAACGATTCGTCGCTACCGGCTCACACCTTAGCAGGCCCAAACCAGGCCGGAAACGCATCACCACTGACCGAGAAGACCGAAAGTTAGTAAGGGAATCTTTAAAAAATAGAAAAAAAACTTCTTCTGAGCTTGCTGCTGAACTATCAACGGAAGTTAATAAAACAATATCAGCCAGAACAACTCGCAGAAGGCTTCAGGAAGCTGGCCTTAAAGGCTGCAAAGCCCGGAAGAAGCCATGGCTCTCGGACAATAACAAAAGAGCCCGCTACGCTTGGGCCCTAAAATATCAATATTTTACGAAAGAAGACTGGTCAAATATCATATGGTCCGACGAATCAAACTTTGAGGTAAGTCAGATAATATTGTATACAATATAGATAAAACAAAATAAATTAAAATATTAATTAACCGATTCTATGTTTCCTAATTTCTTAACTATCTTGTTTACGATTAATTTCAGGTATTTGGTATCCCTGGTATCACCTACGTGCGTCGTCGCGTGGGCGAAGAATTCAACCCCCAATGCGTGGTACCGACTGTAAAACACGGTGGAGGAAGCGTAATGGTCTGGGGCTGCATGACTAATTCTGGAGTTGGTGAAATGTTCGTGTGCGAGGGTCGGATGGACTCTACAAAGTACATCAATGTACTGGAATCAGCATTGGTACCCTCGTTTTCTACACTTTTTGGAGACACCAATATGGATGGAGTTAGATTCCAACAAGACAACGCGCCTTGTCACAAGTCAGCCCGCACAATGACTTGGTTTCGGGAAAATAATATAGAGCTTCTAGAGTGGCCTGCACAGTCACCGGATCTGAACCCCATTGAGCATTTATGGGGTATATTAAAGCGTAAGGTCCGGCGCCATACAATAACCACCAAAGAAGACCTGAAAAGGCGCTTACGTGAAGAGTGGAACAATATAAGCACCGAAGACTGTAAAAAACTAGTTACGTCGCTACCTGCAAGAATTACTGCTGTGATTAAGGCCAGGGGTGGGCCAACTAAATACTAATTTTTTGTAATAATAAACACCATATTAAACTTATAAAATTGTTTCATTTACTTCCGAATGAGCCTTCATAATAAAATTGAAATATATTGGGGGTGCTCCATACTTTTGGCCAAGGCTTTAGTATGACGTGTTATGCAACCATTGCCCATTCCTTTCAGCTTACATGATTTAATATCGTTATCGTCATTTAGTTAACCTTTACTAAGTTTCCGAATTGTTTTAAGTCCTTTTTTATGCTATTGGTTGGCGGACGAGCATATGGGCCACCTAATGGTAAGTGGTCACCACCGCTCATAGACAATATCGTTGTAAGAAATAATAACCATTCCTTTCATCGCCCACGTCACGAACCTTGATAACTAAGATGTTATGTCCCTTGTGCCTGTAGTTACACTGTCTCACCCACCCAACTCACCTCAACCGGAACACAACAATGCCAAGTATTGTTGTTTGGTGGTAGAATATCTGATGAGTAGGTTGTACCTACCCAGAAGGGCTTGCACAAGGCCCTACCACAAAAATTCTCTCTTCGCGTCTGTTATGATCGTGGCTTCTTTAATGTTCTAATTGGATCTGCGTTACGCTATTTCTTTGTAGGCTGGTACTCGACTGACCATGTTTGTCAGAGATTGGGTTTATGCGATGATGGCTCTTTCTAGGCATATCTGTACTTTAGATTATGGATGAGTTATTTTTTAGGGGTTTCGAATATGATTCTTCTAAAGAATTTTAATTATTTTATGAATTTAACTATTTTGCGAAACTTGGGTACTTTTCAAGACGTTGCAAATACGCATGTTACAAAGATTGGAGACACGTCGAGATATTGAGAAATCTAGGCACACAGCTACGATGACTGTTCAAGATTATAAAAACAGCCTGTAAATTTCACACTGCTGGGCTAAGGCCTCTTCCTCCTTTGAGAAGGTTTTGGAACATATTCCACCACG
Organism: Vanessa cardui; assembly: GCF_905220365.1. NCBI lineage: Eukaryota > Metazoa > Arthropoda > Insecta > Lepidoptera > Nymphalidae > Vanessa > Vanessa cardui. Next base: position 5,730,344 of record NC_061130.1, on the reverse strand, counting down.
CTGTTCCAATGCGGGTTGGTAGAATACACGTTTGACAGAATTTCTGTGAACTTACACACATGCAAGTTTCCTCACGATGTTTTCTTTCGCCACCGAGCACGAGATGAATTATTATACAAATTAAGCTGAATATTCAGTGGTGCTTGCAGGGGTTTGAACCCGCAATAATCGGTTAAGATGCACGCGTTCTAACCACTGGGCCGTCTCGGCTCTAATGGCCAGGACTATATTGCGAAGGCAATTTTACTTCAAAATTGATACAGAAGAATGTTATATAATATTCCCATGTTTTCATCAATGAGTAATCTCAAATAAAAAGAGTAAAAATATTAAATTTTGAAATCGTTGTTGAAAGGAAAACCTTTCGAAGTTAAGGAAAAACGGTAGTCAGTCATTAAGACATAGAGGTTGGAAGGAACACATTTTATAGGATGATGCCAACATTTGACAATGTTCGGTAATTATTAACACTGTGGATATAGGCCCTTAAAAAATTATGGGATTCCAATACGTGTTCCTACAGTGAAAATTTTTAAAACACTGTAACAACTAAACCTCCCTTTGGCAGAGATCCGATTATTTAACGTCCATAATACCAAATGGATTTGATAAAATACCACCAATGCTTTGATACATGGTTTACCATATTATATGAGATAATTGGTCATCTCACGATTGACTGGATCATAATATACTTCTGACTCATTGGACCACTATCTTGTTCACAGTACAGTGTTGATTGCGCTTCCTACGAGGCCTCGCTTTTAGAGTTAACACCAAGTGTAGCCCCACAATTTTACTAGGTTAGATTTGTTTCTCACAGGTCCACCAGACGTCATTTTGAAGTTAATGTGGTGCCTCCAAGCCGTTCAATATTTGTATAATAGTTATAATTTGTTTAATGTAGCTATCGTCAACTGTCAAATCGTCACTGAAAATGATTTTGATGTAAGTGAATAAAATCAACTTAAGCCTAAGTAAATAAGACTCTGATTACTTAATACATTTTGTAACGAATACCAATTGTATTCTTGGCGAATTTCGGTCACGTTGGATTTGCAACGGAGAATAACTATAAATATTATAGTGCTTAAGTGATAGTAGCAAACTTTTAGTTGCATTGCACGAGTGCTCTCTCTCTGCTTCATCACTTGCATAATCTGATGCGACGGCACTTAGATATACGAGTGTGTGGTTTCAATGGAGAATTTTGATAAATAGGACCAATGACCAAGCAGTATAATATTGCAAAGTTCGTGGTGCTATTGGTAATTTCTAGACCTCCGCCCAGACTTTACGATGACCTCCTAATCTCGAGCTGTATTATACGTTAGCCACTAGATTAACGGGTCATGACTATTTTTTATTTATTTATATGATACATCATTTACACAGATATCTGTTATGGCACCATCATCATCATTACATAGTATAAAACTAAGTCGTTTACTGCTGTCTGTCCCTATGTATACTTAATTCTTTGGCGTCTAATTCTTGTTGCCCCGTATTCTCAGCCAGTAGGACATAATCAATACTAGAATGACTTAAGTAAGTCAAGTCATGCAAATATAACTTTTTATATTAAATCTATTCGCCAAGCACTACCGGCTATTTTGACGTTTTGTTTCCTCAAGACTATGTTCTAACTCGATATTAGGACCTAATTGGCAGGACATCAGAGCTGCAACTCGAGTTTCGAAACTGGTTTGACAGGATCGAACTATATAATATAATTTATATTGATAATGGTCGACGTTGTCAGTTCAACAAAAAAATTAACAATTGTTGTCCAGATACTGTGCCAGATAATTATTATTGGCACAATATAATTTTTAATCCATATACAGATGTCGTAGGTTGGGAGACATATCGGTAATAACGCGCGCCATTTTGAAACGGCTTCACTGAAATTGAATTATTTGTTTATTTCTAGTAGGTATTTATTATACCTGTTTGACAATCAAAGAGTGAGTGTAATTTAATAAAGAAATTTGATTTGATAAATGATAAGTTTGGACATTGTACTTCTTATTTATGTGGTCTGTCCATCAACCATTTTTTAAATGATTTCCAAGCTAAATGGGTTTTGTTTTAAGCTACGAAAACATTAATAGCAACTTATTTAGCTTTTTCAAAATTATTCATTTTAATAAATTTTGTATTAAATTTGCTATCCAGCGTATATATATCCAGCAAATAAGGTTCTAATACCATAATGTCTTAGTTAGAGCATAGAATAAAATAACAGGGAAAAATAATGCGGGCTTCAGTTTTAACAATACGTAAGTGTAGTTTTTCATCCGGACATCTGAAATTTCACTTTCTTAGATTCAGTTTACTTTCTCGTGATTTAAAAAGAACGTATAGTGCTTCAAATCAACTAAGCAGTTGTAACTGATTTGCCGAGTGAGCAAATAATAGATTTGCACACAAGTTTGCATCATAATATCTCTATAATCGGAGGATATCGGTCAGGTGAACATTATATTTTTTTATAAATACCTGAAAAATTATTTTAATTTGTAAAATAATAATGACACATAGACAAATTGGAATATCTCATAGCCATCAGACTTTAACTCCGGTACAATGGATGACGCGTTCTTGGAGAATTCAACGGGCTCAATGACTTTTCCTGCAATAACCGGTTTATTTATTCATCTATTTTAGCCTTTAATGCAAATAAAACGAAACTAGCATTTAACAATATTGGTTTTGCATCTTATTTTATGACAACTCATTTAAATATGGATATTGTATCTTAACATATAAAATGTTACGTTGATTTTTATATTCATATCTCTTTAAGATATTTTTGTTATTTAAGGGTATACATTTTTTATTATATATATATATTTATTTATTTAGTATATATTTTCGAACTATCGTCAAATAATTGACCTCATGTTGGAATTGAAGGAAGACTTAAAAAGAAAGTTTGAAATTTGTAACATATTCCTACCCGAACTGGAATTGCGTAGTGGAATGATCCCAACCATCTCTACAGAAGCCCAGCAATGGAACAATAACAGGCTGTATATTGTACTATAATTATTACTAAGTATTATTCAGTGTAGTTTTAGAAAGGACTTAGGCCATACGTTTAATATCATGTTGTTTACTTTTTATTTTAAGCGACGAACACTTACCTACGAATTACGATATATAGTGAAATTAAAACAGTCGTCCTTTTTTTAAATTAAAGGACAAATAAGAAGGATAAGTTTTTTCAAACAACAACTTAATAGACACTCATGGAAAAATGGAAACAAAAGTCATTATATATTTTATGAAGTGAACCTGAAGAATTCCATTACTTTTTGTAACATTTTCTTTTGAAGGACAATTAAAGTGTTTAGGCCTTCGTGTGTTTAGGTGTTTAGCCTGTGGGTGCTCTCCCTGAGAACTTAGGCAAAAATGTAACAGAATGTTAAAAAAAGTTTTCGGACTTAAGTAACATAAATTAGGAAATAAATAACGGTAATTCAGGTCGATTTATTCGTCACCATGCTTGTCACGACTTCTTTATCAATGAAAGTAACAGTTCTGCTTTTGAAATCGAGAAGGCCAAAGTTATGTCAATTAAAAAAAATATACGGAAAAAAGTTAACATGCAATATTCTGCAACATCATGTACTTATAACAACATCATAACAAGAGCCATTAAAAATGCTACAAAAGCGTAGCGTAGACCTCTAGTAGACAACGTAGCGCTTATTTTTTTAAATATTTATATCATTTAAGACAAATTAAGATCACAGACATTGGGTTTTAGACGTAGATAATTTTACTAGTATTTATAAGTTTGTATCCTAATTCATATGTAATATTAACAATTGCAATTCCCTTTATTCCTCTTTATCTACTTCGCTAATACTGAAGGTCTAAGGCGTATTCTTCAGTATTATGAAGTACATATATACCTATATATTATTTATATTATTATTCTTAGGAAATCGGGAAAATCATGTTTATTAAACTTTATTTTTTTCAACTGTATCATTCATTAATGTACTCATGTTTTTGTATGTATATTAATCGTTACTTATATGTTAACTATCATATAAGTAAAGAACTTAAAAACATTATTTTTGACATACCCCCTTTTTTAAGATATAATTAACACGTAACATTATACTTTAAGCGTTTGCCATTTTTATGTAATTTAGCTTCATTGTATTTTAATTTAGCCTTTTTTTAGAACATTGCGACTGTTTAAAAATCTGTTGAATGTAGATAAATGTTTACTTAAAAAAACAATTTGCTTTGAAGGGGAAAAGAAAGGGGAGTGAACCCTCGTCCTTGCGGCAAAATAAGAGTCTTGCAAATAGTATATGGAATTCCTTAGGGACAAAGGGGAGTTAGAAATTGAAACTGGTGATGTGAAAGTGCTTTTATTACATCTTATACAATCCCGCAGGCAATTCATATGTTGCATTTCTATGATAATGTTTTTTAGGGTACGAGAATTTTATTGTTTACGCTCTGTGGGAGTTTTTGGAAATATATATCGGCTCATTGATTTCCTGTTGATGGTTTTCTTTTATCAATTTCCTATTTAGGAAAATAATTTATTGTATATATAAACTACACAATAATGTAATAATATTTTGAATATAACACAACGACAATGTAGAAGAAACACTGATAACGACTGAAAAACTGTAAACGTTGAGAGACATTCTGTAGTATATTTACTGTCAGCATCGCATCCGTGCGAAACCGATCGCTAGTTTTCTATTATTTTATCTTTTTATTTTTTATTTTATGGAATAGGTTAGCGGACGAGCATATGGGCCACCTGATGGTAAGAGGTCACCATCACCCATAGACAATGAAGCTGTAAGAAATATTAACCATTCCTTATATCGTCAATGTGCCACCAACCTTGGGAACTAAGATGTTATGTCCCTTGTGCCTGTAGTTACACTGGTTCACTCACCCTTCAAACCGGAACACAACAATACTGAGTACTGTTATTTGGCGGTAGAATAACTGATGAGTGGGTGGTACCTACCCAGACGGGCTTGCACTAAGCCCTACCACCAAGTAAACTCAATTTAAAATACTGGCAGTAAGAGTGAAACTTTCTCACAGGCTTGCCTTTAAAATCTCATTAATTGATGATTAGCTTAATGTTTGTTTTGTCTCAGCATTTTGCTTTTACCTACATCTACCCCTCTCGAGTTGTATATACTCTTCGTACATTACTTCTTATCTTCTTTTGACCTTGTAGTAATGAGTACATCACTGTCTATCATCAATGATTTGTCATTTCTAAGAAGAAACTACAAATTTCATAACTAATCAACCATTTGACGATTTTGTAAACGCTGCTTGTCACTATTTATTTTTTTAATATTCTGCACAGTATTTTAAATCATAAATAAATGTTGCTTAAAGACTAGTTTATCACTTATGTATATATAAATAGGTATAGGTAGGCAGGTCTTCAAAATAGGTATTATTTCTGTCCATATTATTGTCAGATAACAGAAGGTCCATATATGATGATGATGAATAACATAAATTAAAAATATCATTACATTTGCTAAAAACACTAACAACATTCCTTTTAACTTAAAAGTTTTAACGTCCCTATTTCGTATTTTAGTCATTTAAATGGATTTATATTATCTTTAGCATAAAATCTACACATATTTAATATATATATATCCCTTCAGAGTTTCACTTTATAATTATTCAAATATAAGCACCCCTGTAATGATGACATTTGATGTATTATTTGGTTTAGGGTAAGCAGTTGGCCAATTTGACACGGAGTATCGCAAGGGAGATTGTTAAGCTACAAGAGGGATCGTGTCGGGAATATGCCCATGGAGAAATAATCCATCCCACGCAATCATCTTAATTGTGCAACCATTCCACCCCCTTATGAGACATAGACATTATGCTTTTATTAAAATTAGTAACCAGCAAAAGGGAAGCTCTAAATTTAATTACGCCTCCATTACGGACGCACAGAGCTAGTCATTTATTTCTTACTTTTTGATTATGGATGGCATGGGAGATATTTCTAAATTAAAGAAACTATTCATGAATGTTACTTGTTTTTTTTTTAATAATCAAATTATAACCATAGTAACTAGTTTTGTCGTTCGTAGCTGTGAAATTATCCAATTCTAATACACACTAAGGACCTATCTTTAAAACACTAGATACACATCAATTAAAGTAATTGATGTTACCTCCTATCATAACTGCGAACTTTTATAGCTGTACTTTTTTAAGTTTTGTTTTTATAAGTTCTTTAACGTTTAACTTTATTATTTATATTTTAACATCGCGGGAAATCTAGCGGTTAATATGTTTAGGTACTCTGCATGAAATTGAAATTTTACCTTCCGTCCACTCTTTATGCGCAAAACGTTCTCTGTATTTGAATTTTTCCGGTAACCAAAAATAAAAACCTTTTAAATTTACTTATATAAGACAACAAAACACAATTTTTATCATAAGTTTGCAAAACACAAACACTATATAAAAAAGCCCAGAAAGGTAGAATCGCTAAATAAAGTCACGTTATAGGATCTTATATAAATTTACGTGTTCTTTTTTGTACAAATTCTTAAAAAATAATTATTATGTGAGTGGCGTCGTCTTATTTGTAACGCCTGCAAACTTAATATCGCTGTTACGCATAAACGTCCTAAATTGATCTAAAAGAGGTGCTCTTTTTTATGTTTATATCGCATTTTATTTAAAACGTCATTGCAATTTAAATATATAAACAAACAAAAGGTTGGGTTTTTATGGAACATAAAATATAACTAAATGCAACTCTTGTTGGTTACCTTACACCCTCTTTTATCAGAGAATTGTGTTGATATAAGTCTTTGTAAAATCAAATCATCAATCAAATCAAAATAAACTTTATTCAAGTAGGCTTTTATAAGCACTTTTGAATCGTCATTTTACAATGTGAAGCTACCACCGGTTCGGAAAGTAGATTCTACCGAGAAGAACCGGCAAGAAACTCAGTAGTTACTCTTTTTTAACATTTAAAAAATACAACGTCATGTTAATTAAATACAATTATTTCAATTAATGTATCCTGCTTGGAAGTCAACAGGTATTACTCCACGCTTTTTTATCATCTACAAAATCTTGTATCGAATAGTATGCTTTTTCTACCAATGTATTTTTAACAAACGATTTGAATTTACTAAACGGCAAAGTTAAAAATTTCTGCGGAATTTTATTATAGAAACGGATACCTTGCCCCAAGAAGGATCCATTGACTTTGCGGAGTCGGAAACTTGGCGTTATAAGTTTATCCTTACTTCTAGTGCATATACAATGATTATCACTGATTTTATCAAAGTGATCAATGTTACTGTGAATATACATGATATTGTTGTAAATATATTGCGACGCAACAGTAAGTATTCCTACTCTGTTAAAAACATCCCGAAGAGAGTCTCTAGCTCCAAGATTATAAATAAACCGAATTGCTCTCTTTTGTAAAATAAAGACAGATTCAATATCTGCAGCGTTACCCCAAAGTAATATGCCATATGACATAATACTGTGAAAATAACCAAAATAAACTAAACGAGCGGTATCAATATCAGTTAGTTGTCTAACTTTTCTAATCGCGTATGTTGCGGAGCTGAGTCTTCCTGTTAGGGATGATAAATGAGAAGTCCACTGAAGTCTGGAATCCAATTATATTCCTAAAAACACCGTAGTATCAGCTACTTCAAGACGGTCACCATTTAAAGATATATTATAATTTTGCTTGCTAACATTAGGTAGGGTAAAAACTACACATTTTGTTTTTGAGCATTCAAAACTAAATTATTTACTGTAAACCAATTGTGTATCTGTGATAATGCACCGTTCACATCGTCATAGTCATTTTTTTTCCTGTCAACCTTAAAAATCAGCGAAGTATCGTCAGCAAACAACACTATATCATAAATACCCTTAACATAGAAAGGAAGATCATTTATATATACTAGGAATAGAAAGGGACCCAAAATTGAACCTTGTGGAACTCCCATTTTTAACGTAGATCCAGAAGACTTTATTCCATTAATGAAAACTTGCTGGATTCTTTGACTTAAATATGAAGCGATGAGATCAAGAGCTTTACCTTTAACACCGTAATATTTGAGCTTATAAAGAAGCGTTTCGTGTTCTACACAATCGAATGCTTTAGATAAATCACAGAATACTCCAATAGCGTTCTGTGATTTCTCCCAAGCATCGTAAATATGTTTGAGAAGCGCAATTCCCGCATCAGTTGTCGAGCGACCTCTTCTAAAACCGAATTGCTAGAAATAGCATTTGTACCGAAATGGACGAGAAGTTGATTTAAAATAATTTTTTCGAAAATTTTACTTAAGGATGGGAGTATTGAAATAGGCCTGTAATTACCGGGATCGCTTCTGTTTCCAGTTTTAAAAAGTGGTAAAACTTTACTACATTTTAACAAGTTAGGAAATGAACCCGTGTCCAAACTCTTGTTAAAAATTACTGCTATATACGGAGCAATATCGTATATGATGTTATTAAAAAATTTTACCGAAATGCCCCATATGTCGTTAGTTTTTTTAATATTTATAGTTTTAAATACTTTTATGACATCTATTGCAGAAACCGTTTCAAATGAAAAATCAATAATGCATTTAGAAACACTATTATTTAATAACCTAGCTGCATTTGATGTAGATGATTTTAAATGAAATGTTATTTTATGGGGTACTTTATCAAAAAATGATTCAAATAAATTAGCAACCTCTAATTCAGAACTCGTGTATCTACTACCTGTGTTCAATTCTATTGGTATCATTTCCTTTTTGGGTTTTCCACTAACACTACTAATAACATCCCATGTGGCTTTAATTCTATTATCAGAATTCAGGATTTTTTTCTTTAAATATAAGGACTTAGCAGAAATGCATACTGTTTTAAAAAATTTGGAATATTTAATGACGTATTCTAAAAAGGCTACGCTTCGATTCCACCGCCTCATATCATATAAGTCGTATAATTTATTTCTACTTTTATAAATACCAACAGTAGCCCAGTCACTAAACTTTAATTTTGTGTTACTATAACATGATTTCATTTTAAATATATTGTTAAATTCTTTTAGTATTACTTCAAAAAAGGAATTATAAAGCTCATTTGGATCCTGTGTCGTAAGTTCTAGATTAGACAATTTATACGCCACAATATCTTTAAAACAATGTAATTTGTTAGCCGTTATTGGCCTGTATGTTATTTTTTTTAAATGATTTATTTCTTTGTGTTTTAATGAAAACTTCTGACCACAATGGTCAGAAGTTAAATTATTTATAGATAAATATCAACACAATTGACAGGAAGTTTGCTGTCCTGAAGGAATCCATGAAAAACTTTCTAGTCTTTGTGTTTTTGAGCTTTTACACAACTTTCGACTTATTCAATTTCACATTCTATTTTTGAATTACGAGCACATGTAAAATAAGTGATGTCAAATATAATAAACAGATTAAATAAAGGTTTCAACATATAAAAAAAATTAAAACGGGCGAAAAGAGAACTAGGCGTTTCAAATAGTTACTCTAAAAATCTCACAAATATAATACCAACAGTCTCGAGAATCAAATCTGAAAATTTAAAATAAACAGCCCGAGTTGCTTCACACGGCTTCTGCTGCTTCAAGCAAAGCAAAACGAAGTGTTATGTTTTATTTCCCTTTAATGTTATATTAGATAAGCGTTTTCAAATAAAAGTAAAAACTCTTGTGATTAATTATAATTGAGATGTTACCAATCCACCAATCGTTATCAAGATATTTGACTTGTTTTATTCTTTACCGAAAAAAAAAAATTAAATATGTAGGTACCTACCACACAAAGTTTATGGAAAATTTGAATAAAACAAAGTGGCAACTCAGAGTGCTCAGAGTGACGAAAATTTGAATTTACCCTCTTGGAAGTCATCCCCTAACATAATCCAATTGAAAAATGTATTTATGATTAAGTTTTTTCGTTTTACAAAGGTCTGGCTTTTATGGAACTTAATTATTGACTTTTTCAAAAAATTTACCAATATATATTTTTTAATGAATTTTTCTCTCCGATCAAGCGTAAAGTTTGTCAGGGTACGCAATAACCTCGGTGTCGGGTTTGAACCTGCAACTTTCACTACGCTAGGCAGTCTTTCTAACGCTGCGCATTGAGTCATAAAGGCAATAAATTGTATCTATCATTCGCAGATAAGACATACGACATTAAATATTATACATATTGCAAACAATTAACTTTAGGGCATTTTTTCGGTACATATTAATCCATCCATGTTTGATAATAAACACTACAAATCATTACATAGTGTAAAACAATTTCGGTTACCGCTGTCTGTCTCTATGTATGCTTTTGATTCGGTTTTTTTTTAATATTCAAATAGAAGATTTTTGTATATAATAAATTCTGTAGTATACTTATAGTATCAGCATTGCACCCGTTCGAAGCCCGGCGGGGTCTAGTATTTAATATACGTACAACTTGTACTAGATGATGCTGCGCGTTTCGGGGATTATAGTCATGTTTTAGGTTTTTTTTTAATAATATCGATTTTTCTATTTATCTGTGATACTAACTTTTTTTTTTATTTTATATTTTTTCCCGTTTATGCATTGTCATCTATGTTATATTCGGTATAACAATTTTTATATTAAACTAATGAAATAGAGACGAATAAATTGAGTTAAAATTTGAAGTACGTTTTGCAATCTTACTTGCAGAAGTTGTAGACTTATGAGACAAGTAGCTCTGTCGTTTATCTGCTGTCTCTTTCATTCTAACCAAAAGAATGGCGCGGAGCCGTGTAGAGAGCGGCGCGGCGGGCGGTTAGCATAGTGATTCAACCTCGAATATCGTACTATTCGAGTAACTTGAATCGATTTTACATCACTCGAGTTGGAATTATACTTTATTTTAAAATAACTGAACTTTGCTGCAATTATTGCAATGCACTTTCATATATTTAATGCATAATCAGATACAAAACACGCATTTACAAATCCGATATTACATTATTTGAAATACAATCACTTGATATAAGCGCAGTTAATAATATTATAGCACAAAACAACATAGTTATAGAAAATATTTTATAAATAATCTACAAAAAGCATTACAGTTCAAATCTTTTTAAACAAAAATGCAAGCTTTAACAAATTGGATGCTCAATTTTTCTAAATACGATTTTTTTTTACTTTTCTTTTCATACTTATTTCTATTTTTTAGGAAAACGAAATGAGTTTTTATTTTGTTGTTGTTGAGTTGTCAATATACACTACATTAACTTTCTGTGTCCAACGATGATACTATCGATTATTTATATCGATTACATGTTGTCATTCGGGTTACCGCGACAACTCGAGTGGAAGCGAATCGAATCGCATCACTAGCATGGCATGTCTGCATTCATAATTGTGCTCAGCTTGAGTTAACCGTCGCTCTAGAGCTACGTTTGTGTTGTGCGTCGCGAACTCGCGCTAAAGTTTGTAATTTATTGTATTTGAATATGATACAACCGTGTAAAACAATGTTTATGTCATACTAATTAAACGATGGTGTTTATGTTAATGATGTCATAATAGTGAAGTTTAAATTAAGGAGACATTCCTTACGTGAGTGAAGTATGGTTGGTAAAGTGCAATCGCTAAGGATTTATAAAATGCAATCGTTAAGGATTTGTTAAACAGTGAAAAAAAAAATTGATTAGAAAGTTTCTGCAGCGCCAACATGGGTCCAAACCGGTTGCTTTCACCATTTATTTGCCTGCTGATTAGTACAGGTAAACGAACCAAGTTGCCTTACTTTCTTACTTAACTCGCGCGTCGTGTCGCAGCCGCGTGTTTCAAGTTTCAACAAATGGTCTTATAAACTTGTTCGTGTTTAAGATTTGTATGTGTGCGTAGGCTTAACTGTGTTGTATCAAAGGCACTTTTGTTAAACGTTGTTACCTGCTTTCGTTGTGATATCATAGTATTCTGGTTTTCTTAATACTTATTGTCAAGTAATTTTTAGACATAACAATATTTAAATTATAACCATTTCTCTTTTAAATTATTCTATTTTCCGTATATTTGGTAATTATTACAGTCTTGTATGACGTGTAAGGTGTTAAGGCATTTATAATTACCATACTTTCATAATAACGATTACACAATGAAAAGATAAAATACAGATTTAATACCTACATGTGATATAATACATATTGAAAATATTAAGTTATTTGTAATATTATATGATTTTCTAGAAAATCAGTGGTCCGTGGCTAAGTCTATCTAGTGTCATATTAACAAATATAGTCACGTTATAAAATATAAAATATCGAATTAAATTACTAGGATATTTTACGTCAATTCTAAGATAAATAAAATCATAAACATTACCTTATGAGTTAAAGCTTGGTTACCGGCAAGTATAAATATTGAAACACTTCTAAAAATGGTACTCCTTAAAAGTTTACAACTTTTTGCTTGACAACCAACCTATTGTAATAATAAAGGTACCTATCCACCATTTTGTTTCACTCACTCGTTGTCTTTCTCTTTCACGGACGCGTTCCTCTATATATTAAAAAAAAAAACAAAAAATCCAGGCGTCCTCTATAGGGATAACGGCGGAATCATGTATAAAATAGGTGTCGAATATACTTTTAGTTAACTATAAAAACTAGACAAATAAAATTGTTTTAGATTTTAGAAAGAATCACCTTATTGTTGAGGTGTTTACTAACAAAAACGTCAATCCATCACATTTGTTGATATGCATATGTACCTACGATATTACTTAGAGATCCGAGATGGACCAGTAAACACGTGAATCATAACCAAATTTTTCAGGTTCTAACTCAGCAAACCCCTTTAAGTTTTTATATATAATACGTTATTTATGTTAATAATTCATCCCGTGTTTATCGGCAAAGGGAAACTGCAGTTGCTGGATAAAATCTGCTCTACGTCTGGACACTTATAACCAATGGCGTAGCTAGGTGAGGAAGGGCCTCGGTGCTTACAAAAATAATTGGGCTCCCTTCTTTTCCATCTCTCTTTAACTAATAATTACTCTTTAAAATTATAGATACCAAAAAAGAAATCTTGTGCACAGGGTCGTGATTTTCTAGCTACAGAAGCTTAAGGCTTAGTTTAGAGGGCCCCCTGAACTCCGGGGCCCTGGTGCACTGCACCACCTGGCCCTATGATAGCTACGCCAGTGCTTATAACAACCCGCATTGGAGCTGTGTGGTGGAATAAGTTTCAAACCTTCTTGAGAGCAGGCTTTAGCCTAGCTATGATATGTCTGAAGCTGGTTATTGCTCTTTATTTTATATGCAATATAACTTATAAGTAAACAATGGTTGACTTACGTACGTTCGTTAATTATTTTCCACTTTTTTGTAATTTTAAGGCGTTTTTTATATCTTTTTTAATTTATAAACGGAGACCAACTAATTTCAGTGAGAATTTTATTATCGATCAATCTATCAATCAGAATATACATTCAAATAGGCTTTTGTAAGCACTTTCGAATCATCATTTAACAAGTATATTAAGTGAAGCTACCACCGGTTCGGAAAGTAGATACTAACGAGAAGAACCGACAAGAAACTCAGTAGTTACTCTTTTTCAACGATTAAAATATTAAGTCCCAGTAAATGTGCCAGCGCCGAGCAAAGATCTCCTCTATTAAGACGAAGGAGCAAAGTCCTCCACATTCCTCATATTCGTGTATGCGAATGTAGCAGAACTTCATCAAGTCATGCCTTCATGACGTTTTCTTTCATTGCCGAGTACGAAAAAAATTATAAAAAGAAATAGTCACAAATACATTAATCTGGTTATGTTAGTTCGATGTCTTAATTTGAACCGATCTGCGTGTTCTACCAAGCCAGCCGTCTGGCAAATTATTTTAGTAATAGATAAAATATTTTTGTACGAGCCTTTGAACGTAGCAGGTTCGATCCCTTCCCCTTAGCTTTACGCTTAACTGGAGGAGAAAAAAGGAATCATATTCAAAAATTTATATTACATGCGACATTACAATCTTTATCCACTATTAATGCAATTTATATGCAATTAATTGAAGTAGAAATATTATTTATCAATTAAAAACATTTATACAAATAATATCAATCCAATATCGTATTTACTTTGTGAAATATTATTATATTGAGCTACATCGTACATACAAAAAGAACAATTCAAAAAGAATAAACGAACATTTTAATGTTCATACTACGGTTTAAAAAAAAAAAAACATTCTTAATAAATATTCCTTGATGGAAAATAATTAATTAGCATGTAGGTACTTACGCGTCCTTTCTCATAAAATATATATTATATTTTCTAAGAAACTTAAAAGCATATTAATGACATATTCTACAGTCATTTTAACGATTAGAAGAAATCTAACGAGGTGTATAAAAAACTGATTTGCGTTAATTATTTCCGTTATTCCATTTAAATGATATACTTTGCGGTATGTCGTGTGAATAAGGACATTCACCTTCTATCGTATATTATATAAATATACGTTACACGTTACATGGCTTGTATTTTCGTTCAAAAATGATTATTCTGATGTGAAATTATTCATCACTACCCGATTTCGCACGGATAAATGTTTCAATTGTACTACCTATTTTGTAATTATTTTTGAAACTATAATTTTAACAAATGAAGTTTTCTTGTATCTTTTATGCTATTTATTTAGAACCTTCTCAAATATACAACATATAGTCATGTTATACGAAATTGTGTAACTGAAGTTTATTGATAATTTTAGTTTATTATTAATATTATAAAGAACCACTAAGTATAATAGGGTCTTGGTAAAAACATACAAATATTTGCATTTCGTATTTTGATATTTATAACTTATAAATAATCGTTAGACAAACGAATGCTTGAATAAGTTATAATAATAAAGATAGTTTTGCAATTTATGTGTAAAAAAATACGAGTAAATAAATTATGATTTTGTGGGTGAATTCTATAAAGAATAGCTAATGCAGCTGCAGTTAATATATCGTACTAATAATTACGGTCATATTCTAATGACTTATAATTAAATTTCAACGAATTCTGTTTAAAATGTACTATATGTAATTATATGCCTTGCGTATTAATAATACATAATATAAGAATTAAGCTGAAATAATGGTAATTATAAAATTGCCTTCCGGAAATTGTTTCGTATTTTAGAACAGTTTAACGTTAAAAATATGGGGATATTTTGGAAAGAAATAGAAATGGAAGTATTCTTCTTAAACTCTGGGGAGTTTAAGAAGAATACTTCCATTTCTAGTTTACTCGTATGACCCAAAGTCTTTTTTGATATTTAAAAATGATTATATTTACTGTTCGAGATATTTTTCAGGGGTTGCTTCAATTAAAATTAAACTTTTAATTTATGAACACGTTTGTACATAATGTTCTTAGTGAATAAGATAAAATCATCTTGCAATTTTTAGTAGCCTTAGAAAATAATACGCGGGACATGTTTGACGTTGGATTAGGATAGTACGGGCGAATTCATATAATATTGATTATTCTACATAAAAAGAAAATAACTCTGGATACAATTTTAGCATTGTGACGAGTGGCGAGTAAAGTGTACTTAAATATTAAGAAGCTGAGTTTTAACCATAAATTAGAAATTTTGGCAATATTCCTATGTATAACAAGTTTGGTTTTACCTCTTAATCTACATTAACTTTCTACTTTACGAAAATTACGCAAACGGAGGTGTATGAAATAATGTTTTATGTAGAAATAAAAAAATAAAAAGGCTATTTTTTATTTTTTTATTCGAGTTTTTTCATGACAAGATTCCGCTAAGCTGGCTCAGCATTATCTTTCTAATTCAATGTGTCTCATCTTTTTGTTATCACTAAATGACGGTCGAATTTCGTTTCATAACCAAAACCACACCACAGTATAATATAATATCATACACTATATTCCTAAAAACAAATATAATTCGAAATGCAGTTGCATTAAACACAATCTTTTGTCTTCTTCTTACCAATGTCAATTTACTGATGAGGGACAGAGATAAAACAAAATGTGTAACTACTAATTCACGGCTGTATAACGTTCAGGTATCATATTGTTATGAAAACATGATAATATTTTATTCCTTAAAGCCATATTCATATTTATAAATAATTCCTAATTATGAATCTTAAGAAAAACTTGAGAGGAAAGTACAGAATGTTATTTCTAAAGACGCCAATGGCTGAACGCCATCAGAGAGTGAAAACATTTTTTATAAAAACCAGTTTCGGATGCAGGTGTGCGGCGCGGGCGTAATGCTATCTCCGATGTGGAACGTGAGTTTTAATAAAAAAAAACTAGCGACCCGTCCCGGTTTTACTTGGTTTTGGTTTACAATAAGGCTGTGCTTAGGATTTGATACGAAAATTATGTGATTTAAAATACTTTCATTAGCAACTCGGCCATGTAAAGTACCTTAAGGAACTACTTATACATCTAGACCTATGTAGGGTATAGTATTTTGTTGCATTTGATACAGACTCCTATATATAATTTTATTAAATGCAATGCAATTTTTTATTTCTATATGTATTTAATTTCAAGGTAAAATAGTATCTAACATAGTATTAAGTAATTTTTATCATAAAGTTATACATAACATCAAATTAGTAATCTAAGTAATTTAAGTTATTTGCCGAGTACTTTTTGATGAGTATACGATATAGGAACAGCCGCTTAAACTTTTTTAATTTGGATGAATAGTATCGGAGTTATTAACAGATGTTTAAAAGAAAAAAAGCATGGAGCGTGCAGGTAAGATGTTTAGCACCGGGTAGGCCTGGCTTGGTACACAGAAACATCTATGTTAGAATCGTAATACTGAGAAAATGTTAAGCTTGTAGGACTTCTTGCCTATAATGGAGGCCACAATTTGACGTTTTAAAAACGTATATTAGCTACATTTTGCGATAGAGTTTCGGTAAATATGGTTTTTGTAATTATCATCGCCTTATTGAAAAACAGTGAACTACTCATACTCATACACATAGTCAAGTTACTAGAAATCATCTAATACAGCAAACATTACGCAACGTATTAAAATTTGATTTCAACATTAATTTTGAAACCTCTCGAAGGGAGTCTGTAGTGTAGCGGACGGATAACGTCGTAAAATTTGGTATAAATGGCGCAATTTTAAACACATCTATGGAGTGAATTAAGAAAACAGAGATGCTTGCCTTAGTCCCTAGTATATTATTTAGGGCTTATACGGAGATCAAGACTTAATCGTAGCAGCTGGGACCATTGAACAGTTATTTGTTGATATTAACGTCATTTGTTGTTCACAACTACGTTTGAAACTATAGCCTATTTCGACCCCAAGAGGACAAAAGCTAAATAAACAAGTATACAATATGGATTTGCGATATATTTACGTTTTGAATGTCGACTTCTAAAGTTCCGATAACAGTTTTGTAGGATATTTAGAAGTTAATTAAAATGGATATAGGTTGTTAGATGGAATAGGATTGTGTTATTTGTTAAGGTATATACATTTTTGGTATTCAATATAGCTGAGCTAAAAACAAATTGCGTGGAATACGAGAATCGTGAATATAAAGTACTAAAATATAGTACACATCTATTTTTGGATTGTGCAATGAATGGTTTGCCTTTATAAAGTCGTAAATTATGTTGAAGTAAATAAATGTTTTGATTTCTAGTTTATAATTTTATTATAAGAGTTATAAAATAACAGTTTTAATAACTCATTAATATTAGTAGCCGCTAATATAAAATATAAGTGAACTACCGAATGTAACCGAAACACAAATTCATTATTGAGACAGGTGCTGTTTACCCGTCGATAGAACCGGCTAAGAAGAATGTCTCGTGCGTAGTATGTTAAACCGTTTTAAAGAGGTTATTATGAAAGTGTCACAATCTGCGGCTTAGATGAATGCCACATTGCTTAAAGAGGATAGCAGTATTTGTACGTCTCCATCCACGTGCCGCATCGTACATATTACTTGTCTACTAACGGCCTACAACTATGAAAATCGTTACTTCTATACATTATAAAATATTGATGACAAGCTTCAATGAACTCGGTCTACAAGTAAATTAAATCGACGGCCAAGAAATAGGATATTACAAATATCGAAAGTTGAACTCACAACACTGTTTGTACGATATAAGTTTTACTCACGTCGTTGGGAATAAAATCTGCTTTAGAATTTTGTACGTAAACAACCAAAGTTAATTTCTTTATTGATGACATCATTGGTAGTGGTGCGTGCATAACGTATTATGACGAATTGGATTAACAGAGTTGTACTTGTTAAATAATAAAATATTATTAGTCAAAAATGTAATGAAAAAATTAATAAGAAATATCTACATATATATCGGGTTTACGAAGTAAGATTCAAATTATAGGATAGGTATACTTTCAGCGGGTGAATAGATAAAAAGGCAGAAAATGTTCATGAAGAATTTACTAAAATGTATATTAACGCGGTTTTCCAATATTAAATTGATTTATTTTGAAAAATTTTACAAAAGTTGAGACAAATTGGCTAATATGTATCTAATCTCAAATTGGGGCTTTATTATAAATTTAAAAATAGTTCCTTTTTGGACTATAGAGTGTAAAAACATGACTGAGCACAAACGATCTTTCCGAGATTTTTTGTGTCATGTTGAAAACTCGCCATGTGTAGAAGAGGGCTTTAATTCAGCCCACATGTGGCGTTCTCAATGCTCTTCGATGTCACGAACATCCGGGTTTTAGGGTGTACGTATACTATTTTTAAAAGAATTAATTATCACTTTACTTAGAATATACTAAAAATAAGATTTTTGAACGTATTTGTCGGTGTATTTTGCTTTAGTGTAGTAGTTTGTATATTTTGGCTATTTGTTTATTTCGTTTAATGAGTTTTCATTGCTGTTCATTTGTACACTGTAAGTTACAATTGTGCAGGACTTTGAAACAGTCACATTCAATTTCCTTTTTATTCAAAGGCTTGCAAAGAAATAGTTGATTTACCGATAAGAAGGCCAATTGTGATATTATAATATTTATAGTAAATGCTAACCTACTGTTACTCTATGATGTAAGTGCATCAGACCATATATTTAGTGTATTATACTTATATATGAATGATAATGGTTACTATATTGGTGAGTATGTTGTTGATACCAGAAACGCACCCGAAAATTACTATTAAAATATTTACAACAGGTATATCTACAACAATCATTTGTACATACAAAAATTTGTATTGTCCTAGATTTTATAATTTATGTGACGCGTATCGGAACTAATTTTGTACCAAATATTTTGTTTGCGTCACGTATGAACGAGAAATAACGAAGGTCGGTTTTTTTGAAAGTTTGAAAGTCGGATGTAGTCATAATGATTCACAGTATAAGTTATTTAAAACGGTTACAATGAGTAAGATTTTTTAATGTATTTATTCTTGCGATAAGCTCGATTAAACGCCTTATTCCTAAATCGATTCTAAACGAATTCCAATACGATAGAAAAAAACGTAATGAGAATTATATTATTTGAAATCAAGTTTGTGAATTTTTTATTTTTTATTAAGATAGTTTATGATAGAATACATATAAACATATACATTTTTATATGAAACGAATGCGTATTTATGGCATATTTGAATCGCGTTTTTTCGGAACATGAAAATGTCTATGAATAACATAGCATTGTATTCATATGCACAATCCTTGATAATAATCCACTTAAATGAGCCAAAGACGTGCTGACGGGGTCGGTAAAGACGCGCGAACGGGATAAAAATCAAGCAATATAAATAAGCTGGTTGTGAGAAAGAGATAGATGATTAGAATTAAGGTGAAGGGGACGGGAAACCGGCGTAGCAGGTAAAATGGCCGGTGCTATGCGTGCACCCATAAAGATGGAAGAGCAATAAATCGAACAAACATTCAATTGAATGAAAAACTCTTCTAAAATTAAATATATCTTTGTCGTCAATTGTCAAAAAATTGTGCCAGTATTATAATAGAGACCATTTTTTTATTGTGAGGCTCTCTTCCTTCCCCCGCCTATACCGTCTTAGGTTTCGCTGAGAATTTCGAAATTGTGATTTAATATAGACTCAATGTTAACAATGTAAACAATATGGTGGTCATGGTATGGGCGGTTATTGGTGTTTTTACTTTTAAATTGATACTTTTGTCCAATAGAAAGAGGAAATGTTGGTCCGAATAGTAGTTGTTCTGCCTATTTTATCAATTGACATGGAGTACTTAAAGAAATGATCGGTAAATATAACACAATCAATTGTTTTTTATGTTGCTATAGGTCGTATTCAATTATTTTTTATCTTTCGTACTTTAAATTTAAACCTAAGAAATTGATCCATTGCGATCACATATTGCCATAGACCCCTTAGGATCTCAAAAATGTACCTACTATAGTATATTTATTATAATCACTTTTTTTTTCTTATGCTGGCCACATGATACAAATACAACATACATTATTAATATTTGAAACTGGCTTTATAAAGTTAATTACACAGATCCAGTTTAATTTCAATCATATTTACGATAACAACTTTTATCTATTTCAAGACTACATTTTTTCATCTTAAATTGATCTTTAATATTTGTACCTACCTGATTTTACTGCCGCGAGACCATGGACTTACCAAGTACCTACTTACTTACATATTTAATAAAGATACATCAGTATTAATTTATTGATGTAATTAAAACATATTAAGTTCGTTATGATACATCTGAAATGTAAAATGCTATTAAAATCAGTGAACGATATTATTAGTATTTTGAAAATTCTAAAGTTTCTAACAAAGAGATTTAATTAGTTTTAATCGAAATAGATTTTAAAAAAATCCGGTCATGTTCGATTCGAACTATAGACAAACCGACAAATTTACGGTTTTGGGCATATATTTTGGTTCAATTTACGAATGTATGAGAAATGCGAGAAAAATATAATAATAATAATATCAACAATATTTTTTTGTGTATTTTAATATCATTTTAGTCATATATATAAAAGTAGTCCATCTGTACGTACTGTATGTCATTAATATTTTTGTGTATCTTAGACCTTACTACATTGCTTACGCAATTGTGTTTATCGCCTTAAACGACCATAATTGGTGTATAACTAAACATTTTGGGTACTTGTCCCCATTAAAAGTCGTGCTCTAATTAACTAATTAAGATAAAATAGTTACTAAATCACACATTAAACGCGTAACAATTAGTTTTAATATAAAGAATACGTAATAAATTGAATCATAACTAGCACAATGCCGGTTAAACCACAAAAAAGTACTAATACGGTTCAATAAGTTAATCAGTTCAAAAAGTAGCCATAAAATTATTTAAGTCAATGGATGAGCATTATTATTAATTAAAAAAAATTATCCAAGCACTTAGTACCATGTATAATTGGTATGAAACTACTTATCATTATCATCATCATTACAAAGTATGTAATACAAAGTCGCTTACCGCAGTCCCTCCCTATGTATGCTTAGATCTTTAAATAACGCAAAGGATTTTGATGCGGTTTTTTTTTAATAGATAGATTGATTCAAGAGAAATGTTTATATGTATAATACATGTACAATATAGTAGAGAAAAGATTGTAATTTTAGATGTTTCTAAAGTGATGTAAAAAACACTTTATGTAGTATATTTAGTATGAGCATTGCAAGCGTGCAAGCCGCCGGGCGGGTTATTAGTATGTATAATAACTTGACAAAGAACTCTTACATAATATTTTGGGCTACAAATGGAAAGAATAATCCCCATTTGACCTCACTAATTGTGCTGCTGCGGTAGCAGGGCGCTCGGATTACATACACTACCTATGTGGTTTCATAAAATAACGTACCATTAAATATTAAAAGTGGAAAATCAAGAGGTTGTTGTGCCTGAAGCACTAGTAAAACCATAACATTTTATAATTAAGCGATTTATTTGTTTAATACGTGCAATGTTTTACATAAACATGAAACTTATCAATTGAGATTAGTATTGTTTATTTTGTTCAATATTTAAAAACAGTGCGATCAACTCAAATAATTTAATTTTAATTTGTACTTGTAAAACATAATAAGACTAAAAAGTATATAAGCTTTTTTCGTTTTTGATGGTATGTTCGCAACCTTTGTTGTCAAAGGAGACAATATTCTCTTACCTTTTCAAAAACCTCAGCATCGAGTAAAATAAGTTCTATATTGAGCTATTTTAAAGTTACTATCCCATTGCTATTATAATGTTTCTCTGTGACTATTCATTTTCGTTTCGCAGGTAACAAAATTTTACGACAATGCGTTGAATACATTTTATTTTACGACATACCTGGTCTTGGGTATTTTAACTATTGTTAAACCGAGGGTGTCATAAGTGTCTGACTATTTCGCGAGACATTTGCTGATTTCGAAAAAGCTAATTTAACTAATAATAATCATGAATACTTATATTTTTTCCGTTTCCACGCAAATTATATGTTACAGGTTTTTATAAATATAATTCATCAGATTCCGCTCTAGCTTCACCCGCATTGGAGGGGTTGGGTCAAGTACTAGATACCCTATGTTATTAACTGTAACCCACACTGCGCGTATTGCGAAATATGATGATCGGATGGAGTTAAAGCGTATATTGATACACATTTATCACAGATAGGGCTACAGATCGATTGACGAATGATTATACGAGTATATATATTTTTGTTAAAATATAGTTAGGATTGGATAACAATATAAAATCCCTATTTGTTCCGATTTCGTGAGTTACCACGGTTTATAGAACAAAGCCGTGGTGAGCGCCTGTCTTTCTGCCTCTCGGAACGAAGTAAAATCTTGAAATTCGAAACAGCATGTGTAACTAAGATCCTCTCGACGACCACATGTCTCGCTTATTAAAATCAATCGGCTTAAGTTACAAGGATATAAGGTTCACAACGCACTTGAGGCTGAAGCATCTAATTAAGTAGTGAGCATTTTTTTATCGCCGCGACTAAATGGACTGCTTAAATATTTTAAATACTAATTGTGACCCGCGACATCGCTTGCGTTTTAAAACTTGTTCGTCTTGTGTTAGGTATATTAAGTACTTAAAGTTTATACTTCTTTTTTACCAAATTTCATAAAATTCGATTCTATGGCTTGACTGTAAAATTGTAACAGACAGATAGATCTACTTTCGCTTTATAATAGTAAAACGAATAAGGTCCTAAATGCCGTTAATTTTGTTCTAAAAGTCTATCGAGCGAAAATTTGCAAACGATATTTTAATAATGATAGTATTTGTTGTATGTACAACTCCCGTTTGACAGCTGGTTTGAAGTAAATCATTTATATTATCACAATATTATTGTAACAACATGATAAAATACGGCCGCGGTGAAATTAAATGATCGATACGATTTTAAAACCTTCTAAGTGCAAAGTAGGAAACAAAGTAGAACGATGCAGGTTGAAATTAAATTAGCAATACTAAATACATTTAAAATGGATACAAAGGGCATGAGCACGGTGAAATTGCTCCTGGCTTTAATGGCGACATTGAGGGTCGTATATATGTAGATGTTGTATAAATACCGAGATGCTAGAAGTTTCAGATCTCTTACTCAAAGTCTTTGAGAGAATAATAAGTAAGAAAATTACAAAAAATAATCTCAGAAACGACTTTTGATTACATTTTATTATTTTATAGGAACATACAAAAATACTCAGACAAAATAGCAGCTGTACGTTATTGGGATTTCATTTTAACCCATTGCCTATTTCATACATTATATGGTTTATAGGTACATAATATATTTGTGAAAATATATATTATACGACTTCGCACTAGCAAAATTCATATATTACCAAGATATATGGATTATAAATAGTAATAACCAACTATTACTTCTTTTAACGTCATTATTACTAAGCCAAGCGATTTATCTGTCCATGCTTTACTTTTTTTACTTGTTTATTTGTCACCCTTGTACCGATTGGTTTATATTGCAAGGTGTAAATGATAATATTTATGCGCAACAAAACGCTTAAAATATTTTTTCTTTGTTTATGAATCATCAAAAATTATAAATAATACATAATATCAATCGTGATATAATAAGTTTTACTTAGGTTATGGTTATTTAGTGCTAAGGCGGTATATTTCATCACATATTTACAGTCTCTAAGTATAGAATGAGATAAACGGTACATTGACTGACCCTGACTTACCTGAAGACGTTTCGGAGAACTACAAATCTATTGTGCAAAGTTTACGATGTAAGCTACAATATTACCTATATTCGTCCTAAAATATAATGTTATCTAAAAGATCCATATCAAAAGTAGATAGTAGTTTTGAGAGATTCCAAAAAAACGACCTAACAAAGAAAATTGCAACTAATACTACTTACTCTTTATTATATTAGCAATTTTTGAATTATAAAACCAGAATTTTGGTTATATCTTTGTTTCTGGATCGCGTATGAACAGCTGTATTTTCGGTTTCCAGTAAAATTTGCATACATGTCGCGCATATAGAGAGTACCTTTTTAAATTTATATAACTGATAATGATTGCAATGTCATTTTTTTTGACTGATTCAAAGGACACAGTCTACACGGCTGAAGATTTAAAGGGCAGTAAATATTAATTGTAGACTAACAATTTAAAATGACTCCTACTTTTAGTACCAACTATTATCTTCGAGTTACATATTTCTACTCCTTTAGCTATGATGACTGTAAATGTGCTTTTCTTCATGTTTGAGCAATCCCAATTACGGGTCAAAGTAATAAAGAGAAAATGTTATTCCACATTTTCAGCCCCTGCTAAGTGGGATTGACAGAGTACTTTTAACAATGTACAGCGAATATACTAAGTTACAATCCGATACATTGTGAGGGTTCCCGCATGCTCCCACGCTCTCGCCACGCTACGTGCTCGTGGTACCACTTGTAACGGTCGCTGCCTTCTTCATTGTCAACCCAGAACACGTGTGAGCGAGTGTTAAGCAAGAACAAAGACGCATTAGTATGAGAGGGAAGAATGAAAAAATCAAGATATTATTGGAAATAAAATCTGTGCTTTTAAGGCTTTGTTATATATATAAAGTAAATAGAGCCGAGCTGTAGTTATTGTTGATAATTTATTTTTATTAAATAGTTCAACAGTCTGAACTGACTTGAACTGAAATTTGGAAATGCAATACACCACGCGGTATTAAGGCCTTATTACTCTTTGATACTCACTCATCATTAATTAAGGGAGAGATATTGTTTTTGTTTAGTTTCAATTTTCAATTATAATATAGATAATATGAACTAATATGTTGCACATTCTATGTATTTAGACCGCCTTTAAAAAGTAGGTTATCTTAAGTATGGTCTAAATATGGGCTAGGAACATTCGCTACTAACAATTCTATTTTAAATTTTTTTTCAAAGGGTAATTATTACCCCAGGTATATGAAACGTAAGACTATTTATAAAAGTTAAAAAATAAAAATATTGGTTCTCTATCCGTGAAAATGTAGAGTCCAATTATATAAAATATATAGGTAAAAATATTTCAAACAATATTTTTACTGCAATAAATAAGTTTGTAAGGAAAATATAATTTATAGGCGTAGCTAAACCAAGCACCAAAAACATCAAAAGACAAACACACATATATATATATATATATATATATATATATTTCCTTTATTGTGATATATGTATATTGACGTGATAAGGGTTTACTTCATATTGTTGTACATAACATACCAAAACAAATTAGACTTGTCTTGCTTACGAAAACTATAACAATATCAGACGTATATTCAAGTCTCATTTCATTTATATAACGAGAATGAGAGTACACGATAGGAATTATATTTATATAGATTGATAAAATATATATATTTTAATTTCAAACAGAAGAAAATAATTTCAATGCTTTAACGGATGTCTTTTACATAAGAAAATCTTGAGAAATTATTTAAAAAATTTTATTTTAAAAAATTGCAAGATTCTATACCAGGTTACAGATTTTTGATAGATAATTTAAAAAAAGTAATGGTTCTTATGACATAATTGATTAATTTACGTACAAAACTTGATTAATCCCTTAGGATATTAAATTTGAAAAATCCTTCCTTAGTGCTCCTACGTCTAAGTCTATGCGTACATAGAAATTCCCGTACAATGTTTAATCTTGTTTGACCCAATGATTTTATAAACATCAAAGCTTTGTTTTTTTTTTTTTTACATAGATTTTATCTATTCTGTCTGTATGACGAAGAAAAATTATAGTTCAGTGTATTTCTTTACAAATTAGATCTATCTTTTATGTACATGCGCGGGCGTAGTCTATAGAGTCACCCGCCAGTAGGGCTACCCACCGTACTTTATTGGCTTGATCTTTATTTCTGAAGAAAGAATTTACATTTTTTATGAAGAAAATGCGCCACTTTTTCGTATTTTGATGTTTTTCTCTACAACATGATTACTTTTACTTCTATATAAGTGGATAAAAAATGTAAAATGTCGTATAGAATGACACAAATGTAAGTGGAATAAAACTTAGTATATTAATGGACTAAAACTATTATCAAAATAAACATTTTCAAAATATATACAACTCGCCTCTCTATGGCAAGGTTGTTATTTTTCTTAAAAATAGTCGCTGTCCCTACTTGCCTGTTTTCTTCACGGCAGCCTGCGCACGAGACCTAGCGGTCAATGAACCGCTGAGCTGGCGCTAATAACCGTTGCGTCGGTTGCGTTGCGTCTCTTTGGATTTTCATTAAAATTAATAATATTCATGTATTTATTAAGAAAAAATAAACCTGTATTGTTCGTTATATGTACATACTTACTTTATAAGATGCAGACTAAGAGTGTCATGCAATACATATATTATATGATAGCTACATAATATGGTGGTCCTTTTAAAAATCAGGGTTATTAAATAGTAATTACGTCAAACAATGATGACATTTATTGTATTTATGTACATTTAAACGCTATTATATATATTATTTAGCTTCACAAAATAATCAAAAGCGCGTAAAATTGTAGCAAGAATGATAGCAACATTTCTTTGTTGAACTGAAATTGATGTCTGTGGTAGCTTTCTAGAAACCAGCAAAGGCAATAAAACTTCACTTTCAAAGTTATCGGTTGCCTCGGTAACAACATTGATTTGCACCGAGTAACATTATAAAATGTGGTACCTAAGATTTTTCCTGTCATGATACCAACAAAAGCTTGGAGAACCGGAGAGAAAAACACTTAAATTGTTTACCAGTTGATGTCATAATTATCGAATAAATAAGTAGAAAACTAAGGTCGCAGTCACCTAAGGGATTCGGCTCTTAACATGAGAATAAGAAAAAAAGTAACTAAGGTGCATCCAAGTAGCTAGTAGTATATATAAAACGATTTGTAAACAAACTTGGCGCCATTAACTACCATATTATTGTAGTATATAGGATATGAAATCGTAAAACGATGGAGTCTATCAAAGTACCTAATTACCTACTTTGTGCACTAACGGTATACATGCCTCTCTCGTCAGGTCGGGTCGATCGATCAGATACATCATCTGATTTGTAAGCTGACTTTATGAATTAACTTTAATATACATAAACTATAAACAAAACCAAGAGAAAATCGTCTATGGCCTATAAGTCATTTTAAGTGAATCCATTATAATACGCTTAAAACGTCTTCTATATTTATATGTTTATTATATAGGTAATTTTCAAATAGTAATAAAACCTTTATTATTTAATGTTTAACTCTCTATTGTAGTTATATTAAATATTATTTTAAATACACATAACTTATAAGTGTTTTTTTTGTTTCAGTTTTTCAGTACGTGTTGAGCGAGAATGACCAATACGATGCTCGCGAAGGCGAAGATGTCACAATGCAGTGTCGGTTCGCGCTGGATCCAATACCCAGAGAGTCAATTACCTACTACTGGGTGCGGAACACCTTTAATGATCTCGATAACGTTGCCATCGGCGACGTACCCTTAGAAACTAACTACCAGTAAGTCCTATCATTATATATTTTATTTTTCGATCTGTGTTACGTTACATTGCTTTTCAAAATAAGGGATAGATTGCTAAAGGTCCATTTTAGTATATTTCGTAGCGTTACTGAATTTATATTTCATTTAAAATATATTTATGTTTACATATTGTAATTATGTTTATATGAATAACAGTTTTACATCTTAATCCCTTTAAATAGCACAAAAGATTATATTACTATTTTTTTCATGCTGTTGCTTATGTCTTATTTAAAAGAGTTTATAAAATTTAAATAGATTTTCTGAAATATTTACACGATATGCAAAAGGTTGTCTAGTACGGTTGTTAATGAAAAAGCATGCCTATTTATCCTTTCCAAAACGATCACCCAAGATTGTAATATTTTGGCAAACTGGGGTAAAAACTCTTGGGAAAATCGTAATGATCGTCTTTCAGCCATATCAGATTTATTATTTTCATATATTTTTATTTATTAAATTAAGGTTGGTGCTATTAAAATCTTAAATCGATTCGACATTGTTTACATTCACCTGAACTGAAAGTATCTTTAGCGGATTCCATTTCACTCATGGATCAAGCGCGCTGCTCAATTTCGTCCATTATTATCTTGATTGTTATTTATGTAATATTTTCTAGGCTATCTTTTCTATGGTAATTCGTACACCAAAGACGTATCCCTCTCCACCCCTTTCCTTTATGCGATTTTTTGGAGTTATTAAAAAATATCGAAATCTCGACTACTTTCTAACGACGATTTTGTTAAAATTTATAAAGAAGTTTTTATATGTAGCATTTAAATTAACAAATATAAACCCGTGAATATTGACTTCTCTGTTTCATGAAATCTTAAAACTGTATTATTTAAAAATCTATTTCAATAACCTACAACACCGCCGCCTTCGACGTTTACTTTATGGAAACTGACAACTTACCTACCTATGTATTTTTAGATAGCTTAGATACATTTTTATTAACATAAAAATTATTAACATTAAGTCCTTAAATATATACAAAAGTAGATAAAAAATAGTTACTCTATAAATCTTGACCGCGTGGAATATACGTAATTGAATCACCATACTATATCATTTTCAGAGAAATAAATCATTGTTTTATAAGCAATAACGCCAATAACTCGATAAATTGATCCACGTAGTAGGGAGACCATCGAGTAGTAGGCGAGAGGCGAAAGGCTACAACCGTTACAGTTTCCAAGAACGATTTTATACATTGCTCCATTAGGTCATCACTCATCACTAACCTCAATGCGTTTCTGCAGCATCAGGCCGTTTTATAGATAACTGTTAACTATACTATAAGTGACATTAATTACTGGTAACAGTTATTACTAAACACGGATATAATCATTTTTCAATGCAAATATTAGTTGCAGGTTCACAAAATAATTTATTTGAAATTAAAAAAACTTAAATCAGTAGTTACAGACATCGATAGATATAGTACGCTAAATAATTTTATATAGGTAAGAAACTGTCTGTAAGGCAGATTGAATTTTAAATCTATACACTTAAAGTCGAAAATGGAATGACAGTAAAAGTATGTTCGTGCATTAGTTTGTTCCGAGGCGTACCGTTGACAGGCAGCAGTCCTGCGTTACCGAGTAAGTCGGTGGCTCGAAATACCGGTCGTCGCTCGCGCATTGTCCGCTCCTTGCATGATAATTTTTAATTTATATTCAGCGTAATGGAGTTAGTCTTTGTTTTTTTTTATTTAAATTTCATTCAAATCTCAAGACCATAAGGACGTGTTCGTCTTCTGCTGGACATAGGTTCTTATTCAAACCACGCCTCAGTACCGAATTCCAATTCATAATTTAACAATAACTTGACTGTGGTGGATGTTATTTTTAGTTTTAGAATATGCAAACATAAAATATCTTTATATATCTTATCAAATGGTAAAATTTATTAGACACATTTACTTATTACTCAATGAGCAAAACGTATAATAATTTATTGGATTTGTCAAATAATTTTCTCAAAAGCACGTTGGACATTATATCATCGCTATAAAAATATAAAAAAAATGTTATTATTATTCAAAATATTATTACCTGGTAAAACAAACGGAGTAAGAGAGAAACTGTAAAGTTTTAAGCTGTTGAAATAGGAATGTGTTTCGAAATACAGTTTAAACTAGAAATTATCGTATTTCCAAATGACTCAGTATATTCTATATATTTAATCGAGTTCAACTATAGTAGTTCTAAAAAGTTTAAACTCATATTATCAATCGTTTCGCCCAATTGTTTACTTGGCAGATTTAAGATCACATTGATAGCTATTTATATCCTTTATTTTCACGTGTCACCGCCATCATTGTAAAAAAATTATAATATATCAAACAGACATCGCAATATAAAAGATGAGAGGAATTTACTTAATAAATAGAATCTTTAAAATAGAATTTAGTAACAGATACCCAAATATTTATTTTATTTGTCTAATTCACTTGGTGGTAGGGCTTTGTGCAAGCCCGTCTGGGTAGGTACCACCCACTCATCAGTTATTCTACCGCCAAATAACAGTAATACTTAGTATTGTTGTGTTCCGGTTTTAAAGGTGAGGAGCCAGTTTAACTACAGGCACAAGGGACATAACATCTTAGTTCCCAAGGTTGGTGGCACATTGACGATGTAAGGTAAATGTATCTTACAGTGTCATTGTCTATGGGTGATGGTGACCATTTTCCATCAGGTGGCCCATATGATCGTCCGCCAACCTATACCATAAAAAAAATTATAATAATAATTAATTTAATATTTTTAGGTTATATAAGTAAAACTACAATATATGTAATACACTATAACTTTTTAAATGGCTTTGTTTTAACAAGATATTATTTTAACAGGATAATGTACGCGCCGTCAGAAGGACGATTTGATTTGAAGATAACAAACGTAACGTATGAACGGGACAACGGTCAGTTCGAGTGTCGAGTGAAGGCCGGCGGTTCGGGGCGCACCATGCACTCGCAGGGGTACAACCTCGTGGTACTCACTCAACCGCAGCCTCCAGTGCTGAACACCGGACCACAGGCTCAGGCGCAGGAAGGCAGGCAACTCAACCTGACGTGTTCAAGCGTCGGAGGCTCTCCTAGTCCAATTATAAAGTGAGTCTCATTTACATTATTACAAATATAAAACTAAGTCATTGTGAGGATGAGAACAAATATATTCTGGACCATGCACTCAAATGTACCAATAAATAACTAAATATTTGGTAAAATACTATTTACATGAAAGGCAATTAAAGGCTTAAATTGAAGTAAGATATAAATAACTAATGATATCATTACATAATATTAATAATATAAGTTATTCTATGCGATTGATATTAGTAATAGTTGATGAAAGCGACGTTTATTCATAACATAAACGGAAATAATCTAAATAAATGTCGCGCAATGAGTTACTACGTCCGCTGATGTGGGATATGGCGATTGCTTTCTCGTAGTTATTTTACATGGTAATATTTATAGCATTATTAATTAGGACTCGTAAATAAGTCATGTATCGGCTATTTGTCTGAATTAATTGGCATTATCTGTTATTTCTCGCTTAATAGAACTATCCCACCCAGCATGTCGTTTATACTTAACTCATAGAGCTTAAGTATTGTAACGAGTATATAATAAAAAAAATATTGGAATTAAGACTTAAGCGAAAATGTTTCAAATTGAGGTCTTATTTTGACCAGGCCAAAGTCAGTCTGTTTTCTATAAAAATTTACAGCTGTAACAAAAGTAATCCTATGTTAAAGCATAAGTTCGTAAGAGTTGAGTCAAGATTTGGTATCAACTACACTCAATTTAATTTAGAGACTGCTTTTAAAGTTTAAGTTATAATTCTTATTGTAGATTTTATTACAGTTTAGTAAGTACGAACTATAATTGTATATATTTTAACCAGTCTCAGACCTTTGTTCCAGTCTCCAGAAAAACACACGTTTGTACTTCAAGATTTATTTAGAATCACAATTCACTTGGTACACTTGCCGATGCTCCGAACGGACTAACTGTACATTTCATAATTTCAACTGACAACAACAATTCGTTATAGTGGAGTAACTCATCACGTGTTTACAATCAATTGACAATCTCTTAACATTATAACAAAACTAAGTGCATAAAACATAATAATGTTGTCTTAAATTTTCGCGATTATTACACATTTAAATAAACTGTAGTAGACTGCAGTCTACCCGTGACCACGAACGTTGTAAAGTGCTCGAAACGTCGGGATGCCAAAAATAATTAATATACGCGATTCAAATCCGTTATAACTAGTTTTATTTAAAACATAATAATTTATAATAAATGCTAATATAATAATAATTGGTAATAAATGCTAACAATGTTATATATATTACGTGTGTAGGTGGTATCGCGATGGCTCTATCCGTGCGTTGGACGCTGAGATGATAGTCGGCAAAACTCGCGTGGAGCCCACCGTGGCCGTACTCACGCTCGAGCCGAGCCGCGAAGACGACGGAGCGACCTTTCGATGCGACGTGAAGAATCGCGCCATGCGAGAGGGACAGCAACTGGAGGCGACGGTGGACCTCAGCGTCAACTGTAAGTACTACTAGAACTGGAGTCATTGACACTTCAAATTACATACGTTGTTGAGTGCGGAATTTGCGGGTAGAAAAAGAATAAGAAAACAATCAAAACGATATTATCTCAGTTACAGAGGTATATGCATATAAAATTCATTTGTTGTCTGTCTGTCATTTATAGAGGTATCTGTAATGATAAAACAAAATAGAGAATTCGTGTTATAGAGGTTTGCTTCTTCCCAATAACAGTTATGGAGGAATTTCTCTTATCCAGGTCCCACTTAATATATTTTCGGACTCTATAGACATACTTATGTCTCAATATAAATCTCGATTATTTCAAGTCAAGCTTTTCTAAGCCTTACTTACAATATATCCAAAAAATTAGCCTTCCGGCTCATTTACATTTCTCGGCCACGTTTTTTGTATTTAATGACTGGACTAATTGGTACCCGCTCTCCATCAGTCATTCCGTCACTCCTTTGTACTTTGTGTTTCGGTTTAAATAGTAAATGAGAGTTTAATTAGAGGCACGGATAATATTACGTCGACACGACTTTCTTACAGTCTATAGACTAGGTAAATTTTAGAGGTGATCACGTCATACACACTATGTTGTTCATGTGCCTGTTCACAGTATACAGAGAGTGTACAGTTCATGTTACTAACATTTTTTTATAAAATTGTGTAATACATAATATAAGATAAACTTAAAACTATATTATACACAATTTACCTAAGAATTATAAACATTAAGTCTTATATACAAATAAGAATAGTCACAGTAGAAAAACATTATTTATTGTTTAATACACAATTATATGTATAAAGTATGTATAGCTTCAGAAGTGAAACTATAGGTTCTTTTATTTTTCATTTGTGTTACAATATAATCAACTTCAGTAGGTCTTCACATTTTATCATCAAACATAAATTCACTCACGATACTCGTTCGTTAAATATTATTACTTTTATTCAATTATATATTTATTCTATGCAATCAATCCTTAAATATATGTAATATTTTACTTTGATATAAAAGTATGTGTGGTGACTTACAATATATCTAAAGTCAGATTATTTATAAAAATACGATGAAAAAACCAGAATTGACCATCGTCAATTGATTAGGTAATGCGATTACTTGGAATAATCAATTACATTTTTGTCACGACTATAAAATGACTAAACGATCTAGCAATCCACTGATTGAATCTATTAACTTTAACTGGAAAGTTAAACTTCGAGGGAAATATTAAAAGGCAAATAAAATCGGTTTATAAATATTAGAATATGACACGTATCAAAAACAAATACGGGAATGCATACTTACGACAAGCAACCTTGTTGAGTTATGCAACTCCATTTTAGAAAGGCCGCTTTCAAACTAGACAATACATCAACGAAATATAATGAAATAAAAATAACATAATCAAATAATTTGTCCAAAAAAGTTTTATTGTATTATGAGTACTGACTCATTTAAGGTTGAATCAAAGTTGGATCTTCTTTTAGAACAGCAAAAAGTACCTATAGATTTTGTAAATATTACTTTTATGCCCAATGTGCAGCCAGAGATATACAAATATTCCATTTTTGAAATAAGTTTCCTTTGTTCGCTTTAAGCCTTCGTTTTCATAGAACGATGTAACAATAAATAAACAGGGCGTCAGTTGTATTTGTACACACGGCGTTACTTAAACGTGTAGCGGTTGAATAGTTATACAGTTACTTGTCTCTTTCTCTCATCAGCTGTACAATACGTTTACTGGGAAGGGGAAAAGGTGTAATGCATTTCTAAATCTGTTTTGTCTAAACTACAAATATGTGCTAGTTTCTTGTTTTGAAAGAGACTTCTTTTAACTTATTTCATTTCAATCTAAACTACCATTTACATAAATTGGACCTAAAAATAAGTATAATTTAATGTGACAATTCTAAATTAAATTATTTTTAAATTGTATTGTAGTTACTATTGTAAACTTATGTTTTTGTCAGAGGCGGATTTAAAAAATTGCCGCTAGTAGGCTATTCAATTTTTCCGCCCCTACTGACTTTAAATTTAATACGTTAGTTCACATTCATATTGATTACATTTATTCTGAAATTGCAACTTTAAATTGCAACTACTGTCCTCATTACATCGGCTTTATCCCGTTATTAGTATGATTTTGAACCACTAGTGACGATTATATGGATTACGGGCGTAATGTGTACACATAATTATATATATATATTTTTAAATTTCTCTAAGATTATAACAAATTTGGGCTAAATTTGCCTGTAAATCTGCCGCCCTAGGCTCCAGCCTACTTAGCCTATTGGTAAATCCGCCACTGCAAAACTGATATATTAATATCTTTCCCCGCAATATACTTCATACGATTAGAGATGAACTGGACTAGAAATTAAATTCTGTGAAGTATTAAATCTCTACAGCTTCCTGCCGTTTGAACGCTTACTCTTAGATCACTTTCGAAACTTCGCAACGAATTTTATTGCGATGCTCGTCAATCTAAAACATCAATACAGAGTGATTCAGAACGTAGTCGTATATATATAGAAATATTATCATAGAGAAAAATTAGCTCTCAATCTAAATGTTTAATTATTTGACCCTTATTACCCGTGTAAAGCTAATGTTTAATCCACTTATAAATTGCTAATTTTCTGTTAATGGGTTTAATTTCAATAAGGATATCATCTTTTATTATTCATTGTCAATTCCTTGTTTTACAGTACTGTAAATGAATAAAACAAATACAAACACAAAATAATGTAACTCATAACGATATTCGTGAAAGAAAATTTCACAAAAGCATTCTTATCTTTCATAACCGTGCAGATTTCCCCACAGTTATGAAATCGACTCCCAATGTTTTTCTCTTTGTTTACGCTGAAGACGCTACTTGGAACTGCCAACGTAACAGCCAATACACACCAGTTGCTATCTAAACAATCAAAGATACGTGTTTATTGTTTCGATTCGATTCAATCGATCGAGTAATTTAATGCTTATTCGATTGCTACTTTATAAATCGTTAAAATTATTACCTACTTATATTGTATTTCCAAATTCCAATAAAGGCGATTGGTTTGACAGTATAACAGTTGAAATACCGTTCTATTATTTAGCGGCTTTCAAAGTGGTTGTATGTGCACACACTTAATAAATCACTTCCGTCGTTTTGGTTGACACTTATTACCACTATATGGTTGTTGCCATAAACCATAGCAAAAATCAATTTATATTTTTCACTGACCTATGTAGGTATATTAAAAGTAACCAAAGCTCGCTATTCAGAAATCAGCTACTTCATTACATTTTCAGT
Organism: Vanessa cardui; assembly: GCF_905220365.1. Classification (NCBI taxonomy): domain Eukaryota; kingdom Metazoa; phylum Arthropoda; class Insecta; order Lepidoptera; family Nymphalidae; genus Vanessa; species Vanessa cardui. The sequence goes on along the minus strand of NC_061130.1, from coordinate 5,694,321 downwards.
ACAAAGTATCATACATTTTTTTACCGTTAACAGTGGTTAATATAAAAACCCTTACCTATAAAAATATATATGTCATACTGGTCGATCAGTTATTCAGTCTGTTCAAACAAATTTAACGATATCATTTTTTATACACATACTTTTACTATTAATTATGTCATTTTAAAAGTAAGATACTAGATGTGAAGATTAATGTACTGTAAGTATGTTATATCTATACCTAAGTTTTTTTTTCATATAGTTATTGTGTTATTTTTAATATATATTTCCATATAAACCTTCACGTCAATAATCGACTGTCTTTTAAATGCGGTCACTCGCGAGGTGAATCGTATTATAACGACGGAAAATAATTCGATCGTGTACATGAGCTTGCAACATTATAAAAATACCTTTTAAATTCAAGCAGACGTTACTTTCTCTCGTTGAGATTAAAAAAAACTAGTTTGCAACGCCTTGGATTTAGATAAAAACACTAAAAAAATGATTGATTATTGATGGGACGATTTTCTCTTTATATATATTTTTTTATTGATTTGACATTCAAGGACTTGTATGTTATTTATTTATTTATATTATGAATGTTTCTTTGTGTCACAAGCGGTTGTAAGCTATCCACATATTAATAAGTTGAAACAGTATAGTTGTTTTGATATTTACGTGAAGGTTTCTGCTGCTAGCAGTATGTATCACCTTACAAATGTCCCAAACAAGTCATGTTTTTTTACAAGACCACAAAACAGGCACACACTTGGTTTAAATATTTTTTACTTTCATATCATATCATAAAATCGAGTCTCAGACTTATAGGACAGTCATGTTATATATTTAATACACTTTTGTATTTCTCTCCGTACGAAACGTAAAGTCACTATTTTCGTTCTGACCGTTAAAAGTGTAAAAGTCTTTTTCACTTAAAGTAGAACTCGCTATGAAATGAGGAGTTTTGTTTGTGCTCCGTATGCTGCGAGAAAAGCAAATATCCTATAAAGAGATTCCTTTAAAAAGCCAAGGGGCTTCGAGAAATACGAGCTTTAAGAGCTTTCTTCATATACATGAAACCTAGATTGTAGAAACAGTGTAGATGAGACTTCGTTTTGTTTAAGCGAAATCTTTCCGGCTTAATTTTGAAAATCGAATACTTTATTGACATATACAAACTCTTTCAATAGTTTTGTCTATAAATATAACAGTGCTCTGGTTAACCAAACGATGGTCTAGAATAAAATACAAAGAATGTGAACGAGTTCTGGGAGTCCCTTAGTAAATAGTATTGTACATTGTATAAATAATGACTAGTCTCAAGGTAAAGTGTAAACACGTTATAGGTCTGCCCATTCGCTTCAAGTACAATGTTTCACCTGCCGAGGTCAAATGTACTCCTGTTGGCCAAAAAAGGAAAGGGACGGACAGAGCTCAGACGAAACCTGCTCTTAATACAAAAATACATTTTACTAAAAAAAAAAAAAAAATTGAATACAGACATTTTCGGTTACATTGACTTTCATATTAATCGTTCAAATTAGTTATGATTTTTAATTAAAATGTCCTTTTTTTATATACTAGATTCTATATTCGTATTGCAATGACGTATAAAGGAATAAAAGAACATAAATACGCAATAATTACATTGACATATATCATTCATGATAAATTTATATTGTGTTATATAGTAAATGTATTTAAGTGCTTTTTTTCGCGTGTAAGGTCCGGTGGAACTTAAATTTGTTTCACACTAAATTAGATCAAATATCAACGGTTATTACTTTCGCATTTATAATATTAGTCTATTTATGTAACTGTATATATATGAACTATGTAATACATAATGAAATAAACGTGTATAGTACGATATTACTTAGATGTAGCATCGGTAAATTCAATTAAACCGATTACTGCCGATTTATGCAATCAATAGAAATAGCCCCCTATCGCGCCATTCGATGCTATTCGCTATAGATTCTTATTATTCTGTAAATTGACGAATATATTATGTCATATGATATTATAAGTTATTACGTTTGAGTAAAGATTATATTCACATAAGAAATAAATATTGATAATTTGGGATAGCGTACTAAATACGGGTGTGATCGGTTTTACGAATTTTTCGAAATTTTAGTCTAAGTTGTGTCATAATATACCGGGAACGGATCAAGTGAGTGTTCCTATTTTAGTTACACGTGCTCCGAAGCCAGTTAAATTATGCCTATTACAGTTCGTTTTATATTGATGTAAACATTTATCTCATGCAATTCCGGGCTTCCTATTTATCTAACCTGTAATAACTGCCAGATGTCGGTAATATTTGTAATAAGATGACCTAAATGAAAAACACGAACCAGCTATATCAGGCTATCCGTTCTAATTCTGACACTTACTGTAAACAGTGCTTTGAACTGCGTATACAGAAAACGATTGCGTCCGTTTTCTATTCAATCTATCTATACAAAACATTGCGTGTTTACGTTTAAACGTTAAACGACGCCGGTTTTGGAATTTAAGTTATCTAATAAACTATGTTTGTCCATAATGCCTGAAAATGTTAATAGAATCCCAAAACCATCATACATTTCAATGTATATCACATTTTTTATTTGACACACAACAATATTAAGTATTGCTTTTTGATAGTAGATTTTATGAGTGAATGATTCTCAAATGGGCTTATACAATGCCCTACCAACAAGTTTAATTTTAATTAAATTAAATTAATTAAAATGTTATATTTTGCGCAGATTTTCCGCGAGTTGAAATCGGCCCTGAAAATCCCTTGCGAGTCGAAGTAGATGGAACTGCAAACATGGTTTGCAAAGTGGACGCGAAGCCTAAAGTGAGCGGCGTGAGATGGACGAGGGAAGGAAAATATATATCAAATTCATTCAACCATATGATTCAAAGAGTGACGGTGCAGGACGCGGGCAAATATATCTGTAGCGCCGACAACGGACTCGGCCATCCCGGCGAGAACGAAATATACTTGGACGTTCTTTATCCCCCTAATGTCGTCGTGGATTCGAAAACTTACGAAGCAGAAGAAGGCGGGAACGTCGAAATTAAGTGCGAAGTATCATCAAACCCTGAACCCATTTCGATAGAGTGGACTATGGAGGGTCGCAATGATTTCCGTCAGAAAGGAAACACTTTATTACTCACCAGAGTAAACGCTGACATGGCGGGAACTTACGTCTGTCGTGCTGTAAATGTTATATCAACGAGCACCGGCAACAAAGTGGAACGAGCGGGCAGCGCATCCGTAGCTGTACTCGTGAGGCATAAACCTGGTCAGTCGTATATAAGTCCCGAAAATCCTGTAGCGCAGGAAGGCATGGGAGTGACTTTAACGTGCAGCGCTAAACCTCCCGGCTGGCCGGTGCCCCAGTATCGCTGGTTCCGTGAAATCGAAATGGAAGTTGGTGACTTAAAGCCGTCGGTTCTCGCCACCGGGAATAAGTACGTAATACCGAGTGCACACCTCGGCAGCGAGGGTGTGTACCACTGCCAGGCAACTAATGAGCTCGGTCACAGCGAACTCGCTACCGTTAACCTAGAAGTACATCAGCCTCCTCGGTTTCAGTCTAAATTGCAGCCGCACATGATTAAAAATTCAGGCGAAAGGAACTTCTCTCTGACCTGTGTCGTCCTCGGCAAGCCTTTACCTACTGTGAAGTGGTACAAAGATAATTCCGAAATACGCCCTGACGCTAATCTGTATGAAGTTAAGACGGAGATCAATAAGAGTAGGAACGCCGTGTTTAACATACAAAGTGTCCTCTGGTTCCACGGAAGAGCGAGGCCGAATGGTGATGATCTGCTGCCAGCTGATAGAGGCGTATACTCCTGCTCCTTTGAAAACGAAGTTAAGAAAGTCGATTCCTCTATGCAGCTACGAATTGAACGTAAGTAGCCGAGCTTCTGTTTTCCCATAACAAACTTTTATTTAATATAATAAAACAATTAAATAAATATATTAGATTGTGTTCTCACCAGCCACAAAAAATTGATCAAAATTTAACCCACATACTAAAGCTTAAGTTAACTAAAATTAGAAAAAAGTTTTCCCGGCTTCAAATACAATAGTAATCCCATTGTTTTTAAGAGATGTAATGTAATAGGATGCTTAAATATCGGCATCAAAATAGATTGTTCTTAATTGTCAGGCATACATTTAATGACTATATAGACGTCAAGGAAGCAAAACTGAAGCGAAGGTTATAAAATGTAGTCTCCTTATGTTTTAGTTTACATATAAGTTTCAATATTCATCCTCCTTTCACTCCAATGAGTATGAGACAAATTTGGAATGTTTTTATTAATTTTTAATTTGTTATTAAATTACAGACGAACCGATATCTGTCAGACAGCAAAAGAAAGTCGCCTACGATTTGATGGAAAATGCTGAAATATCATGTCGGGTACAAGCCTACCCTAAGCCTGAGTTTCAGTGGTTCTACGGCGCGACGCCTGCGCCGCTGCAGATAACGAACGACGGCCATTACGAGATCATCACGACGACGGACGAAAACGATTCCTACTTAAGCGTGCTGATGATTCGGAGCGTAAGAGCTCGAGATTACGGCGATTATTATTGCAAAGTGAAAAATTCATTGGGTAATATCAGTCCCCAAATTCGCTTGCAATCCAAAGGCGCCCCGGAGCCACCGAAAAATTTAGCCAGTCAGAAAGTCGACGCGACCTACGTCACGTTAAAGTGGGAGGAGGGTTTTAATGGCGGGCTGACGAGTACGAAATATTTCGTCTGGTACCGCCGCGTACGAAACTCAGCGAATGGGGATCATTGCGGCGCCAAACAAAGCGATGCCTTCGATTGGAAAGAGTACGACTGCGGCCGGTCCAACCCCTGCAACGTGACTCATCTCGACCAACACAATTCTTACTATTTCAAGGTAAGCAACTGCAACATATCTAAACTATATTAATAAAACGCACTATGCTGGTATAGTATGACACAAATTAGATGTAGCATCGGAAAATGCAATGGAATGAAAATAAAACCGATTACTGCCGATTTACACAACCAATACAAATAGCTCCCTATCGCGCTATTCGACGCTATTGGTCGCTATAGATTCACGCGTCAGAGAAAGCAAGTGCATTTAAATCGACTCGTTAAATTGACGAATATATTGGGTCATATGATATTACAAGTTATTACGTTTGTGTAAAGATTATATTCGCATCAGAAATAAATTTTGACAATTTGGGATAGCGTGCTCAATTCGGATGTGATCGGTTTTACGAATTTTGCCGATGCGACATCTAAGTTGTGTCGTACTATATTTTTCTATTTATTATCATATTATTACGTATAATTTACAATGTTCTAAATATGAAATGTTCTTAGCGAATTTCCGAAAAAAATTAACCTAAATTTTTATTATTAATGCTACCAGCATGTGACCTATGTGTTCAAGGTAAAATTTTACTGTTCTTACTTAATGTGATTTTTTTTCAAAATGTTTATTTAATTTAATAAAATTACGTTTACCAGGTTAAGGCGGTTAACACGAAAGGGCAGAGTAATTATTCGAATGAAATATCGGTGACGACGAAGGTGGATAGAATAATACCTCCGGATACAGTTACATACAATCCCAGTACGAGAATGGTTCGCTTTACTGTGGCGGCGACCTGCCTGCCTCTCGTGGGGGTCATCGAGAAACTAATGGGCTCGGATGGATGGCAGGTAAATACAACTCCATTGATTGAAAATACACGTGTTATTACTAAGGTAATTAGTGATTGTATTAATGTCGAAAACGATTAGTCATTTTCAAATGAGCTTAATACAAAATTGGTATCGGCTATACGTTTAATTTCAATCAATGACAATAATTTTAAAGCCAAAAGCTACAGCACAAATCTTGTTTCGTTTCGATTGTATTATAATAGTTAATATGAATATTTACATAGAAGTATTTAAATATATATTTGTAATAATTAAAATACACAAAAACTTCGACCGATACACGAAAACTAATTTGAAAATATTTATATCATTGAAATATTAATACTTCAAGTATTCATTTGGTACCGTAAAACTTGTCTGCTAAGCATCAGTACTTTGCACTGTTGTGATGTATGATGTTGTGACGTTTTGAAGGGCGAATGAGCCAGTGTAACAGCAGACATAAGATAAATCGGTAGTCACTTGGATCCCAAGGTCGGATGTAAGGAATAATTAAAATTCCTCACGCAACCGATGCCTACGTGCGTAGGTGTAGGTAACGAATTACGGGTGGCCCATTTGCACGTTAGCTAAAAACAAAACCGTATAGTAGGACACAAATTAGATGTAACATCGGAAAATGCAATGGAATGAAATTAAAACCGATTACTGCCGATTTACACAACCAATAGAAATAGCTCCCTATCGCGCCATTCGACGCTATTCGTCGCTATAGATTCACGCGTCAGAGAAAGCAAGTGCATGTAAAAAAACGCGTCAAATTGACGAATATATTCGGTCATATGATATTACAAGTTATTACATTTGTGCAAAGATCATATTCGCATGAGAAATAAATATTGATAATTTGGTATGGGGTACTCAATTCGGATGTGATCGGTTTTACGAATTTTGCCGATGCGACATCTAAGTTGTGTCGTACTATACCGGTATAATGGAACGCTTTGTCGCGCAGGTGGTAGATACGATGGCGCTGTCGGCGGCGGGCACGGCGCAGCAGGAGCGCCAGCTGGAACTCCCCGCGCCCAAGCGCGCGCGCGCCGGCCAGCCGCCCGCCGACGCCGACCTGCGCCTGCGCATGCGCCTGTGCCTGCAGACCAACCAGAACGTGTGCAGCGACAACGTCGACGCGCAAAGTAACTACTCCTCATAGTAGTAACAGCCTGTAAATTCCCACTGCTGGGCTAAAGGCCTCCTCTCCCTTTGAGGAGAAGGTTTGGAACATATTCCACCACGCTGTTCCAATGCGGGTTGGTGGAATACACATGTGGCAGAATTTCTATGAAATTTGTCACATGCAGGTTTCCTCACGATGTTTTCCTTCACCGCTGAGCACGAGATGAATTATAAAGACAAATTAAGCACATGAATCAGCGGTGCTTGCCTGGGTTTGAACCCGCAATCATCGGTTAAGATGCACGCGTTCTAACCACTGGGCCATCTCGACTCCTAATAATGTTACTGTTGTTGTTGTAATGTTAATGTTAAACTACTCCTCATAATGTTGCCTTAAATTTTCGCGATTATTACACATTTAAATAAAACTAGTTATAACGGATTTTAATCGCGTATAATAGGTTGGGGAAAAAGTTTCTTCGTATTTTATATGAAAATTCAAAAAGTTTTTTTTATAGTTTATTTACATTTGACTAAAGTATGTAGGTGCCATTTTGTTCCATAACTTTTTGCCATCTTGTTGGTAGTGACATGATCCCATTGCTGTAAAAATTTTGGGGCTTCTGATCGAAAAACTGCGACAAGTGGTTTTGGCAGTCCTCTCGTGATGTTAACCTGACACTGCCTAAGGAATTCTGCAGAGACCGAAACAGATGAATATCTGAAGGTGCAAGGTCAGGACTATACGGCGGATGCATTAATACCTCCCAGCCAAACTCTCGTAATTTTTGTTGAGTGGCTAAAGATGTGTGAGGTCTAGCGTTGTCATGGTGAAAAACCACACCCCTTCTGTTGATCAATTCTGGCCGCTTTCTCTCAATTTCTTGCTTCAATCTCATCAATTGTTCGCAATACAGTTCTGAATCGATGGTCCTGCCGGGCGGTAACAGCTCATAATGAATGATGCCCTTCCAATCCCACCATACACACAGCATTACCTTGTTGCGAGTTAATCCGGGTTTTGCCACAGTGTGTGAAGCTTGTCTTGTCGTATGTGATCCACTTTTCATCACCAGTTATTAGCTTCTTCAAAAATGGTTCGGTTTCATTACGTCGTAATAAAGAATCACAAATGAGTACACGGTTCATTAGGTTTCTTTCAGTGAGTTCATGAGGCACCCATATATCGAGCTTTTTTGTGTACCCAGCTTTATTCAAATGAGTCAAAACCGTTTTGTTATCAATTGCCAGTTCTTCAGCTAGATCGTAACTACTAATATGCCGATCTTGCTCCACTTTTTCAAAAATGGCATCAATTTTGTTCGTAACAGGGCGACCAGAGCGAGATGCATCTTTGATATCAAAATTTCCGGCTTGAAAACGCTTAAACCAAACTTGCGCTACTCTCACAGATACATTAGGTCCATAAACATCACAATTTTTTTTCGCGGCTTGAGTTGCATTTTTACCTTTTTTATAGTAAAATTTTAAAATGTATCAAATTTCTTCTTTAGATTCACTCATTTTAACAACAACAAAAACAAATGAAAATCACACAAATTCCTAATTTGAATTTGGAAGTGCCTTCTTTAAAATTAAAACTTTTTAATGATACCAAAACCAGCCAGATACAAATGGTATAGCCAAAGAGATTTTATTACAAGTTCATACATACTATATGCGAAAAGACTTTTTCCCCAACCTAATATTTTGGACATCTCGACGTTTCGAGCACTTTACGGCGTTCGTGGTCACGGGTAGACTACCCGTCTACTACGAGTCAGTTTTATTTAAATAACTATTACTCGTTTTCTCCTTCCATATCCGTTAGCGGCTTCAAAAATGTAGTCTCATCTTTTGCTCATGTAAACGCAGTCATTGTTCACATGCCGTTAACATCATTTTTAATAAAATCAGTCAAGACCATATCGTGACATCATCATGAATACCGAGCATTTAGATTGAATAGATTTGACCGACTTCCCCGAGTGTACGTAATTATAATATTTAAGGAAATTTGGATTAATTTATTGTTTTTTTTTTCAGTCGGTACATCGTTCGCAGAAGAATCAATAACATTGACGACATCTACACTCGTCGCAATAATAATCTCGAGTCTCGTCTTCCTCCTGTGTTTGAGTCTTTTGGTTATATTTTGTCGCTGCAAACGCAACGAAAATAAGAAAGAAACGTCAAAAGACTACGAAATGGATTCCATGCGATCACCGATGGGTTCGCCTCAGAATCAAGCACCGCCGCCTTATTATCCCAGCACCGGCATGGAAAATAAGGCCCTCGAAAATTCTATGGACATACCACTCACGATGGACGACTCCAAGAACACTGTGTATGCGACACAAGGAGGCTATGGCTACCACATCGCTCCCCACACGCAAACACATCCCGGACAGAACATGACGAATACAGATTGTAAGTAAACAACTTATTATTTTTCTGGCTTTAACTGTCCGTATTAGTCCAAAAAGGTTATTCATGTAAATTGAACCTTCAACCAAACAATGCATGAAACAAATTGAAAGCTTCATAAAAAAAATAACGTGTGCATGTCAATTCAAACCTGATCGATTTTAAAATAATTAACGATATAAAATTTCTTCTCATGCACGCACAAAGGACTAACCAGTAGTGACAGCGTAGAGGGTAACACTAAAAAGTGTACAGTAAAAGTCTGTTTGCACGAAGAATCGTGCAATAATTTACGCAAGAATACAATTCCTAAAACGAAATTTATTATAGGGGTGAATATGGGGTACATTGAAAATAGCTACGCTAATAGCAACAACGGAGGCAGCGTCAACTCGCAGGACTCGCTGTGGCAAATGAAGATGGCCGCGGCTAACAACCCACCTGGAATATCTCCCCACCAGATGATCGACCGACAGAGCAATTATGGGTAAGTGTACACGGGTGCTCGAGAGATGTATAGGAGATTTATCGTTTTGTTATAAATGGATGGTCTATATTGTTCAACAAGGCAGCCTGTAAATTCCCACTGCTGGTCTAAAGGCCTCCTCTCCCTTTGAGGAGAAGGTTTGAAACATATTCCACCACGCTGTTCCAATGCGGGTTGGTGGAATACACATGTGGCAGAATTTCTATGAAATTTGTCACACGCAGGTTTCCTCACGATGTTTTCCTTCACCGCTGAGTACGAGATGAATTATAAAGACAAATTAAGCACATGAATCAGAAGATGCACGCGGTCTAACCACTGGGCCATCTCGACTCCATTTGTTGTTCATTTAATATTAATAACTAACACGATATAGATATGATCCCATCGCACACGGCGGCTACGGAACAATCGACGACTACGCCTCCTACCCCCCTCTGCCCCACGGGACACAACTACCTGCACCGGATTATGGACTACGTAACTCTCAAAATCCTTCGAGACAGGACTACTGCTCTGATCCCTACGCCTCCGTTCACAAGCCCAAGAAACGCATGGACCAACATATCGGTATGTACTTTAATCTCTATACATGACATTCGCATAATGGACTGGACTATTAACGCCCAGCTAAGATATAGAATCTCGAATCTGGGCCCTTACTTTTTAACATTGTGTAGTCGAGTTATTCCGTAGAATAGGCTATTTGACTGGTTTTTAAAATCCATTTTATATTATATAGTAGATGTTAAGGAACCCAGTAAAAGTTGTTTTTTTTATTTCTAGTACATATTTGCCGAAACATATCATATTAAAAATTCCATATTTAAGTAACGCGCGAAAACGCTACTTGGATAATATGGCGCTGCAATGGGGTCGGTGACGTCACTTTGCTGTATTTTAATCTGTCGTATATAAAGCAAAGTTTACAAGAAAGTGACTTCATCATAAGCCCGGCCAATCAGGAGCGTTTTGTGTCACGTGACAAACGTTTGAAAATTTGCATTTTTATTTATTGATTTTTGAATAAATTAAGTATTATTTTCAAGTTTCGTTAGTAAATAACCATTTCTAAACTCATAATATACACTGATTACAATAATTCGCATTTTCAAATAGCCTATTACGTTAAGTTCTCCTAGACAAATGTAAAGGGATATATAGTATATATATAGTATGCTAACCGTGTCCGTGGCGCCGCAGAGTCGCCGTACCACGAGGTGAGCGGGCTGCCGGACGGTTATGCGGGCGACGACGCGGCGGGCGAGGACAAGCCGCCGCACCTGTCGCTGAGCTACGACGAGTCGCTGGAGTCCGGATACTCCACGCCCAACTCGCGCGCGCGACGCGTCATCCGCGAGATCATCGTGTAGCCGCCGTCGAACGATTCCTGGAACACTCGCATCTGACTTCAATCGATTCCTGGAACACTCGCATCTGACTTTGACTCGATCGGCTATAAATTAAGTAAGCTACCGCAACCGAGTTAGCGATTGAAAATTATAAACCACCGACCTAATGTGGGTAGCTAATGATTACTACTCTCGTCGCCTTTCGAAGGTGAATATTCTATTTGTTTTATGATCTTATTGTGGGGATACCCTCTACTCGACTAGGAATACTCGTTTTGCCCGGGAGCTGAGGGCGGAATGTTAGCTAATAATGAGAAGTAAGGGGGCGCGGAAATCTTAGATCTCGGTCGCTGCGACCGAATGGCGAGGCTGGCGCTGAGTATGAGTAAGATAAAATTAATTAATGAGACTGTCTCCGAATACTTCATATAGCTGCGTGTAAATACATTTACGCATTAGATAAGTGATAAGCTAGAAATAAATCTTCAAAATTATTAATTAGTTTCTTTTTGTATTTTTTTTAAACTACTTTTATTTATTTTTCAAATAATGAAATGTTTAATTTTTTAAACATTTTCTCATTGAGGGAAAGGCAAAAGCATTCCAAATACAGCCAATAACTAAGTTATCAATATATTTTCACATTCTGCATGAAATTAAAAAAAGGACGGATACAGATATGTAAGCCATAAAACTGTATGTATGAATATTTTAACAAAAAGTGGCGTTAAAAATCAAACAAATTGTAATATATAGGTACTAATGAAATGTGTATGCATATGTACTTCGTTTAATAAATAATGTCTTTAAATATATGTTATACAGTAATTGTATTGAATGGGTTGAGTGTAAGGTACCACAAACTGTGTTTTTGTTTTACCAATATGCTATAGTAAAATACATTATACTATAGTGCAAACTATATCACAATAATATTTAGATTTGAAAATCATCTGATAAATTGCAATGGAATATAATTTAGACCAGCATCTCTCTTGCATCTCACATACATCGAGTTATTTACAAAGTAAGACAATCGTTATTGTATCTTTTTGATCTGTAGCGAAGCGCCACATCTATGCAGATTTGCCCAATAATATATTCATCCAATATCTCTAGATTTTTTATCAGATTAGTTGCACGATTATCAGAATTACTTTCAATGGTTAAAAGCTTTTACAGCGATTTTTACTAAAGCGTTAAATAGATTTTTTTAAATATTTGCATAATAGGGAAGACGCGCTATTTTTATTTTAAAGAACTCCATATGGGATAAACCAAAAGTATATTAAAAATCCAAAACACTCAAATTTTTTGCAGCTTATAGTAGCAAGCTGCAAAAAATGTAGTTCCAAAGTGTCATTTTAAATTTTCGCACGAAAACGCATCTTTATTTCGTATGACGTCACTCCTGTCTGTCACTGGCCCATTGATCGTTCTTGATCTCACTGGCTTTCATACTTATGCATTTTTTCTCGACTTTTGAGATACTTTTTTATAAAAATTTAAAGCGGACTATTCCATACTCGGAAAAAAGCCGAATTGACATATTATGTTTAACACACAAAATATAAAATTCAATTTAATTGTCATTCATGGGCTAGGCTTCGGCTCACGATCAAGATCTATTCATCCATCTCATTGGGCTTTTTCGCCTTTACAAATGCAAAACGTAATGTTTTCAATTGGTGCTCATCAGAGTCAAAACCAATGCTTACGATTTACTACGTAATCAGATTCTGGATCGCAATAGTAAAATATAAGTATATTATATGTATTTTCATTTAATTTAGTTCTCTTTCTGTAGTGCCATGTTTAGAGAAATTTATTCGTACATATTTAATGTATTTTTATATTATAGTGTTCATTTTATGTACGAAATAATATCTCTTTATTATTATGTCTCGACAACATATTCGATTATAAATAATGCTTTGCATAGTTATCTTTATAGCTTTACACAATTTCTTATAGTTTAATTTTTAAGGGTAGCTACTTAAATTAGTTTTATTTTTACAAATCGTATATAATTATTATATTGTAAATAGATACTTAAGACTTTATTCTGTTAATAAATTTTAAACATTTCACACGGCTCATTATTATCTAGTACTGTTACGCTAAATATATTTTTTAGATAAAACAACATACATGTCCCGGATTCAGACGAATTCAGGACAGTTTTATTTCAAGATATATTTCTTATTATACACAAATACATGCACAATCTGTATCATTATTATGTACACAGTGAAATGGACTGAGCTATCCCGATGCAACTTATAAAAATCGATTGCTTGCTGTGTTTTTAACATTACATACCTATAATTATGGAACACGTATTGGGCTGCAAAGTTGGTTTGTTTTCCTCAAGGAAATGGTTGATTATTTAAGGGTATAGCTCAGTGTTTTCTTTTTATATGCTGTCATAAACGAGCGATAGTCCACAACAATGGAAACTCATTTGCTCCAAACAATTTGGCATATTTCTGCGTTCATAAATTGTTAAGTTGTTTTTACATCAATCTCAATAGACAAATAATACTCAATACATTAATATTCTTTCTCACAGATAATTGTTAACTAATATTAATTATAAAAAAAAAATGTTATTTTTACTTAAGTTACAAAAAGGGCCAATCTTTTAAATATAGTTTTTATTATCTGTAAACGATCTTGTCTCTACTTAATTAGTAATAGAATTATCTGATGAATTACATTCATTTATATTTCTAATTTTTCTGACATGTTTTATCGTTTCAAAATATGAAAAATGAAAACTAATTGTGTGTCTATAAATAGGTGCTATTTGACAGATTCAATAAAATAATTTTCCGTTCTGCAAGCAGTACGATCTTTCAAATTATTTTACAATACAAATAGGATTATTGAATATGTTCATAAAATATTTCATAATCCTGTTAGTGTAATTGAAATAGTTTATTGAAAAAATGATTCTTTAAAGGTATAATCAGGACTGTCCCTACTGCGCCAGGGTCAAAGGTGCCGGTTGTGATTTATTGTAAACGAATTAGTGAAGAAATGTATCTCTAACTCACATTGGCAAAGACTGGCCCTGGAATAAGCATAATCATAGATTAATCTTACATGTAACTCTTTATCTTCTGTTCACAGTATATTTTAATAAATATATACTTACTTTAAAAAAAATCTGCGTCACAATAATGTCACAAGATACAGACGTTAATACTTTGTAACGACAAATTGTATCAACTGAAGTTAAAGATAAATTATTACTGTTTTTTGATAATATTTTTCCGCAGTACTTACATATAATAATATACTTTATATGTAAGTAGTGTTGAACTACTATTGTCTATACTTATATAGGACTTTTAAAAACCAAAACCATCCTGTTTCAAATTTATCTAATGGAATATATTTGGTGATAGCCTACGAGTGTATCCTAACTTTTTAAGGATTGATCTTGAACTACCCTTCTGTAAAATGTGTTTTTCGGGATATCTCGTAAGAGACAAATTAAGAATAAAAATAATTATAAGTAGACGTCCGATTACCACTTTTTTTGGCATCCATCTTACGGTATCTTGAAATATATTGACTAAAGAAAACTAGATACAAGCTATGAAATATAAAATTTCGTACAAAAAAGTGTTCTTATTATTAATTATTATTGTTCCAAGATACACTATGAGATATTTGCAGAAACACGTTATTCAAGATGGCGGTTAATCCTTACAGGTTGTCAACGCTCATTGGTTACTTCTAAATATATTCCAAAAAATATTACTTTTTAAATTTTCCTGTTTAGCGACCTCACTTTGTGCAAGTGTCAGAGTTTAATAATACAATTGAAAACGACATAAAATAACTTGTTATTATAATTAAGTATATAAAGAATATTTTACTATTTCTCCGTTATATAAATGCACACACGAAAGTGATTTTATTGTATGTATTGTAGTTAGTAAATACCTCAAAACCTTTGATTACACACATACACACCCACCTAAAGTATTTTGATTTGTGATCTCTGCATTCGTCCTAACGGATAAACTTATATTAAATACTTGTATTCTTGTTTCCAATTTTTCTTTTTATTTTTAATTTGTAACAAACGTCTGCTTTTTACATTTTAATGACTTGTATAATTGTAATACATATTTTTTTAAACTTATATTAGGTAGTAGTATATATCTTATAGAATGGATTAAATGCTGGCATAGTTGTAAGTCCTATCATAGCAAAACGTAAGATCTATTTCTGATGAATAATACACAAACATTATGAAAATTTTGCCATATTTTAAACTTGAGACTCTAAAACATCATTACTTTTGTTGGGACGGAGAAATTAATTTGTTAAAATACTTGTAAATATATCGATATTGTATAACGTTCGTATTAAAATAAATGTTTCTTAACAATGCTTTAACTTTGTTTTTTTATATCTCTTAGAATTGGAATAAATCAGCATTTCGAAGAGATTCTTATATTTTACACGTAAATAAGATGAGACAACATCATATACATTACTCTGATCCGAATGTAAGTAGCTAAAGCAGTTGTGTTATGGAAAATCAGATGTAACGACAGTACCACAAACACCCAGACACAAGACAACATAGAAAACTAATGATAATCTACATCGGCTTGGCCGGGAATTGAACCCGGGGCCTCGGAGTGGCGTACCCATTAAAACCGGTGTACACACCACTTGACCACGGAGGTCGTCAAAATTGGAAAAGGAAAACTCATGATTTAAAAATAAACAATTCTATGTGTTAATTGTTGAAATTTTGCAGGTCGATTCATTACCTATATATTAAAAAGAAATGTGTATTTGCGACAGACCTTGTTAAACACAAAGAGATAAAACACATTTTTTGTCTGCTAGTGCGTGGTTATACATACTTAATGACTTTAGTAAACGGTCGAATTGTTGTTTGTTAAGATGTCAATTAGAAGTTAATATTTTAACTCTCCTCGAACCGACTTCAAGATGCGGGTTTTCGTTCGCTTCGCTTCCCAACTAAATGTAGTCTGCGCATCTGCAATTGCAAATTTACATACCTGCAATAGGCTTACACGCTACTGATTTCAGAAAACTTAAGGCGTGAAAAATAATTTGCTTGATTCTTAGATCCGAAGTAACGGCTAAATTGACTGGACCTCTCTGTTAAAAGAGAACGTTTTGTGCCCATTTCACCCCTTTCTTGTTGACTTCTTACTACGATGTTTTTAGGAATCCCTTTAGAATCGAACTTCAATGGAGTCCTTATTTTTCATCCCTGAAAGGAAGACTCAGAAGACTAGAAATGTTAGATAATTAACTGATATTGATACCGAT
This sequence comes from Vanessa cardui, assembly GCF_905220365.1. NCBI lineage: Eukaryota > Metazoa > Arthropoda > Insecta > Lepidoptera > Nymphalidae > Vanessa > Vanessa cardui. The sequence goes on along the minus strand of NC_061130.1, from coordinate 5,677,898 downwards.
CATTTTAGTATGTTTTGTTTATTTTCATAGTATCACAGTATTATGTCAAAAAAGCCCTAACTCTGCAGTCTTAGGAATTGCTTTTGAAGAATAATTAATAAAAATGTTACATAAGATCCTACTCCTAAATTCATATTATTAATATTTCTATTCAGAGACAAAATTGTATGTGGAAAAGACGCCAAAAAATGCTTATGTTATGTTGTAATTTTTCTATTGTTACCAAGATTTTTAGAAGTAGATTAGAAATTAACAATAAATAGGTATATTTTGATTTTGATTTTAAATAGGTGCATAGAAAGCAAACAATAGAAACTTGAAAAATAGAAATGAAATAAGTTTTTTTCAAAACAACTTAATCATAGAATTCTGCAAGATAAATGAAATAGTGTAGGTTAAGATACAATCACTCTTAAACAAGTAAACGCAATTAAAAAAAATGATACCACTATCTATAACAATCTTTAAGGATTGAATCTCAAAAAGTTGCCTACACAATCTGTACTATTATGAACTGCTGAACTAACTCTGTCTGTGTGTTACGCTTTATTAATTCTAATCTGTTTGTACTTTTTCCATATAGTATTTATTAGTGTTATTCTAAATACCACTTCATAACATCTTCAGTGAAGATGTTATGTAGTGGTATAAAAACAATAGTGTGAGACGTAGTGAAGATTCTTCACTACGTCTGACACTATTGTTTTTATTAGTTATATTTTTTGCTTATCAACGCCATCTACTAACGCATATCGCAATCACGCTAAACAATCAAATGATGGTATCTTCGCACTTCTATGCAAAAGCCTTGAAAGATTTAGTGTATTTTATAAGATTAAAAATACGCTCATACATAATATTGCTGTCAGTATATATTCAAAATATATTCAAATGTTAGAATAACTTTTCTTAACATGGTTAGCTTGTACTACATTTGAATTTGGCCTTAAAATATTGATTATGGCAGTGGCCGATTGCGCAGGTGCGATGTTTTAAAATAAAAGTAGATACAATGAAAGGCTGTGAAATTTCACTAAGCTAATAAAATGATAAAAACTGACAAATATTTTGCGCACAATTATATATTCCGAAACGCGGTGAAATATTTCATTTGATACATATATATACATACACGTACATATATTGTAAGTTTCATATATAATGGGTAATACACAGGCAGGTGAAAAACATACGAAAACCGGAAAGTCGCCAGGGAAGGGGAAACATTTCATAAGAAATTTAAACAGGAAAAGCTCAAATAAGGAGAACAAGAAACATGGTCGTAAAAAAAGTGTCGATAAACGAGAGGTTGATAAAGATTTCGATAAAACATCTGAATCTGATAACAATGAGACTATTGAGGCCTTCGATAACGATATGGTCGAGTGCGTGTTCAAAACATCGGCAAGGGACGAGAGGGGCGTGGAAAGATTGAGTGTGCAGTCAGAGGTAACGGTGACCAGGTGCGAGTCGCAGCGGGCGGAGCGGTCACCGACCCGCGACCAGTTGCCCGCCGCCGTTGTCTCGCCCGCGGATCCATCCTCCTCCGACTCAGTGTTTACGGATCCCTTAACGCCGCTCGCCGTCGAGCTCAACCAGTGTTACTACTCCGCAGAAAGTGACAGTGCACACGACGAACTTCCGCACACACTCACGCCATCTTACTTCGATGCGCCCGCGCATATCGGTCCTGCATCGACTGAAACTCGTCCCTCCGTGACGGAAATGTTACACGATGACACCGCTTCACCACTATCAACAAATGAGATGATGGAAAAAGAAATAAAAAGTGACGTCTCTGACATTAGTGACAGTAACGATAATTCAAAGGTTATGGGAGCGATATTATCAAAGTCAACGGAGCAACCCTTAGAAAAGGAGAATGAATGCAACCACGATTTTCTCGAAAACCGGTTAAAAGCCAGTCCGGGGCAAACATCGTTTACGATATCCAGGCATCGAAAAGTAGAACTTCCTCCTGTTGCCGCCGATTCTTCACTTAACATATTAGACAACGGTAATTAATGAATTTATGTTTTGAAAATTAATGTACTATATATAGTAAGTATAAAATATATACTTATATGAAAAAATATATCGTCTGCATATAGAAGTCTGCTTTTACAATGAAAATAAGAGAAATCATAGCAAGGTAAAGAATGTCATCAATAAAAACAGCTTGTAAAAATAATAATGATGAAAATTTAAATTAATCTTTTATAAGGAGATATACATATATACTAGATGTTTATATATATATATCTTGTTAGAGATAGATATGTCCATAATAATTGTTGACTAAATTATACTATTTTGTTTCTATGTATTTGGAAGATTTGTATTTTAAAGAAAATACATGCAGCTGAAAGCGCTGTGTGTAGTTATGATAATTATAAATTATTTTTAATGTGATATATATGTTTTCCATAGAACAGACGATATATTTTTAAGTTTAAATTTATAAAATAATTTCAGAAGACTGTCGTCATTCGAGTGTGAGCGACGTGCCAATGTCAGACTCGAATGTGTTACGGAAGGTTGCCTCACTCACCCTCGACAAACACACAGAGACGAAAGTTATACGCCCCAAGTTTGTACCCGAAAAATTAGATTTTCAAATTTATGAAAAATTTGAAGGTTAGTTAATTTTAATATGCTTCCAATAATAATAATATAATAACGATAGACAATAGCCGATTTCCATGAATTCTGATTTAATAATTAAAATAAATTTCATGTGAACTTTGCTATTTCTGAACAATACGCCAGTAAGACAGAATGTTAACAAAATTATATATCTACTAGAAGTCGCCCTCGGCTTCGGCCGCATTTAAGGGTGTTGTTTTTCATGTGTTAGGCAAAATGCAGCGTATCCTTTCTTAGAGTTCAAGTTTGCATTCCAAATTTTATCATCATCATCGGTTCAGAGATTTGATCGTGAAAGAGCGACTTTCACGTTTATGATGTTAATAATAATACTATAGATTAATTAGGTGTTCACTTGTTCATTTTATTTATTAGAGGATATCAAAACCTTGGTGGACAGCTGAACCACTTATCGTATTTCCATCAATGGAATTTAAAAATTTATACAAACTGTTACATGCATAACCGACTATGTTACGACTTACGACTTTTTGTAAGTAAATGTTAATTATTTAACCTTCAACGATACGTAGTATAATTTCACTAAAGAAGAAAATTAAAAACGCATTTTAATACGTAAAGGTGATGCTAATTGCCTTTTTAAAATATAATAAAGTACATACATCCTTTATTTGGAACTAGCTGTGCCAGCGACCTTCTATGCCTTTGACTAAAACAAAAAAACTATATATTATTGTAGCCTAAGTTACTCCTTATTATATGAGTTATCTGCCAGTGAAAGTCCCGTCAAAATCGGTCCAGAGATAAGCCGGAACAAACAGACAGATCTGTCTGCCTACAGACAGACAAAAATTGTAAAAAATGTTCGTTTAGTATATATACCATGTAAACATAGGCTATTTTAATATTACAAACAGACGCTCCAATTTTATTATATGTGTAGATATACTTAAACGGATGTTTATTTGCGTTTAGCAACAACAGAAATATTTAAACGAAACATAAGAATGAGTAAAACAAACTCGCCCCTATTATCATCAAACAATAAATAAAGTTATTATTCACTATTATCATATGCAAACAGTTGGTAATGATGTTGATGAATATATAGGTACAAACTTTGACATTATGAAATATGCCGGAACTTATTACCATAACAGAATCTAGAATGTCAATATACGAGGTTCAAGTGTGGTTCCACTGGAGATGGTATTAATAACAGTCTCACAAACACGTTTGATATAGCTTTCAAATAGCGGTTTATTGGAAAATTAGCCTAATGAGTCTTTATTGGTGAAAATAGTTTACACACATATCATGGTTACGTCCCGATTACTTACATTTTTTTTCTAAGAATTAACTATATATAAACGAAATACTAAATATACAATCGGTATCAAGCTAAACGATCTATTAATCCGTATGTACTGTGGTAATAATAAGTATAAGTATCTACATCTTATCTCATACTCCACGCCTTTTTTTCATATATTTATATATAGTATCTTGTTATATTTCTAAAACTACAACTACAAAATCCGATATGCAATATGTGGTAACAATATTTATTTAAAAAAGAGACTATAATCTTAGGTCATTATAGCCAATAATCCAAACTAAAATTAAGTATTATTACATACCATTTCAACACAAAAATAGATACTGACTCTTACACAGATTGATATATGTACAATATATATACCTACTACTTAAGACTTTTCTATACGAACGCATTTTCGAGATATAGAGTCTTAAAATTTTGCCTATATGTTTTATGGTATACTTTTGGTTGTATTCCTTTGAAACTATCCCGGTCCTATAATTATACAAATCAGGCTATGTTCACTTAAAACGTATGTAGTAAAGTTTCCAGATTGTTTTTGGTTGAATCCGATTAGTATAAATAATTACTGGAGATGTAGAATACTCGTTTAGCGGTTATTTTACTACCATAATTTTGTTATCTTCAAGATAATTACAATTCAATACAATTCAATACAAGTCATCGTTTTGAAAAGCTCTACTGCATTAACACTTCATATCAGGTTTGATCACTGTATGACGTATAAGTACACTCAGCCTATTATATTATATAAGTATATTTTTCTATGATCACAATGCGTAACATTTGATAATTAAGTAAAAACAAAAAAAGCAAGAATAATAAAACTACTTAGGCTACAATAATTTGATAATATTTTAAAATCAAATATTATTGCGTTTGTAGAATTAAAACAAGTGAATGGATATATTGATAGGAAGCTTATCTTTAATTACCTAATGTTTAAGCGAGTAAAGTTAATGTCTACTCTTATCTTAACGAAATCGTTTTGCATCAGTAAAGATAAAGTGTCGAGTGAAGCGAGTACGTGACATAAAACGTTCGCACAATTAATAATATTACTCTACAAATGTAATTAAAGCATAAAAATGCAGTTGTCATCTAATCGCGTAAATTTTGCGACTTCAGTTGCGCATTTTAATTATGTTAAATTGTTAAGCAAGAATCGAACTGCAAGAAAACGCGTACAAGACATTGTGACTGTATTGGGATTACATACCGACGATTTATCTCACTTTATATCTGACGCAACTATAATTATTAAACCTAGTGAAGAACAAAAACAATCAAAAACCTTAAGTACAGTTTTGTGCGCAATTAAGAGTTTACAATTTATGTGCAATGAAATAAATTGGTGGTTTAATGTAAAATTAAATATGCACGGTGAATATGTGTACATGGAGGTTCAATTGAATGTAAGAACCAGAATAATAAGTGTGTTAAATTTTAATAATCGAAACAAAAAACAACTTTGGCTAATAAATATTACAAGTAAAAAGTTTCCCATGCATAACAAAAGTAAGTTTCATCATTTCTTAATACAGATGCTAAGAAAACTTATAATTTGTCTTAATTGAATAATTATTAATCAACGAGTCAAATGCAAATTCATTTCTATTACATAAAACTAATTTCCATTTGCAGTCCCCTTATTTAATACGGTATTTAGGATACAATTTAACTGGAAAATAAAAATGCTAAATAGGACTTTTTATATTACAGATAATTTTTATGAAGTATTTCTATGACATAAAGCATAGTTTTATATAATATTTTTTGTACTAAAATATTATAATATGCGATTAATTTTACACACCTGGCAACTTTGCGTTGACATACGATTTCAATTTACAAAACACAATATTAAACGTCAAATTGATTAGAATTTAGAAACTATAGTTTGTACCTTGTTGAAAATATTACAGAACTAAAGAAGTATCTAATTATTTATTTTGTAAATAATTAGCTTACAAAATAAGTTAAACGAAAAATTTGCGAAAAAGTATTTATAATATATTGCTAGTTATTTAATTTTGTTGATACAAAATTTGAAAGTATACTTATAATATCCTGAGTATTCAAAACGTAAGTTCCTAGTTTCATTTTTATAGAAGTACGTTGATATAATACATATCACTTGGTTCCCATTTAATTGGGACTGGTTTCCGCCCGTTTGTGGAGGAGTTTGTAGGTCTTAGGTACTTATTTCGGGGATAAAAAGTAGTTAACCTATGTGCTCTCCATATTATATTCTGTCTTTAGCGAATTTCATTCAGAGCTCTGAAGCTGTTCTGGACTGATTAAGTATCAGACATCTGTCCATCAAAACTTTCACATTTATTATATTAGAAAGATTTATAACACGTACAATAAAAGTGTTATAATTTATGAATTACAACCAATTTCAATTTCATGGAAATCTGTCTAGTTATTAGTGTGATGTGTATGAAGATAAAAATGTTGTGGACCTCTGTATACATCAACAGTCGCTTTACTTTTTTGTATTACAATTTAATTAATGCATTCCTTATTATTTAATTGTATTACTAAATATAGGATGAGTTTACTCTAAAGTTTTGTGTTTTAAACAATAAAGCATAATATTTTTACTTTACTTTATTACTAGACTCAGTTGCTTCAAAGTTTTATAATTTATTTTCAGGTCAGATGCTTCTCAACTGGTTTCTTTCTTCTGTATCAGAAGATAGTCATTTAAAAAACCTAATAAGTTCTCAAGATCTGAAAATACTTGTTATTCAATACTGCACCCACCTTCTAGCTGCCGGTGTGCTCAGGCAAATATCCGATAAAGATGCACCCACAGAGAACATTTTTAAGGTAAAATGAAAATTGTTACAATATATTATATCTTAAAAAAATAATATTTATAATTTTTAAATGGTCAATAAATGGTAACATTATCTATTAAACATAAAATTTTAGTTGAAATATTAATTATTCTTAAAATTCTTGTGTTATTTAAAATTATTATTTTATTTATGATGGTTAAATCATGTTATCCTAATTACAAATATATATACAATAACAGTTTTTTTTTGCATTGCAGCCTAACTTAATGTATTACTGGTCACATATGGAGTTGCCAGCATCACAACCAGTCACTCCAGGGAAACTAGACATGTCTTCCTGGCCTCCTGAAAATCAACAAAAAGGTCTTAATCAATTAACTGATATTTGTCTTGTAGAAAATCAATATAATAAACAAAATAATGAGGACATTAGTGACATAGTTGAAGCAAAACTTGTAATATCTGAACTTAAAAAAAAACTACAACAACTAGAATATGAACTAGAAAATTACAAATTAAATACAGAGTTTGGAGTCATAAACAAAAAATTACAAAATTCATTCATATCAATACCAGAAAACTTATCATGTAGGGAAAAAACAGAATACATCAATAGAGAGGTGCAAACCAATGCTACTAATGAAAATAATAGGCATATTAATAAACCTGTGATAAATACCTCTAAAGATAATAATCTTTTAAGGGCAAGTGTAAATATGGATTCTAACATAGGTTTAAGTAGAATAGGTAACAAAAGTGATTTAATAAATAATGAAGATAAAGGAGAAAAACTTGACTCAAGATCTGAAAAAATAGAGAATTATTGCAAATTGAATAAGTGTCGGGAACCTACTGATTTACATAGGAATGAAGAAATTGGTTATATAGAAAGTGACAATATAATAAATGGTGAAAATGCTAAAGATATAACTACTAAGGATTTAAACTACCTCATGGAATCTTTAGAGGGACCTAAAGTTGCAAGTGAAAGTTTATCTGAGGTATCTTTTTTAAGTTCAGTATCTGAATTTATCAACAACAAAACTAACATATCTTCAAATTTAGTTGAACAAGACAACGAAATCAATAATTTGAGTATTGTTAAAATTGACAATAAATGTAATGATACATCTTATCAAATACCAAAGGACACATATACAGAACATACAATGTTACCTGAAAGAGATAAAGAATCACAATCAGATATAATTTCAAGTGAAGCATGTATTGTTATTTCAAATAATGTATGTCCATCAGACATTGATTTATGTCAACCTGTGCCTCCTCCACCCCCACCGCTTCCTGGAATGTCACCGTCTCCACCCCCTATGCCTGGAACAATGAATATTTCAGATGATACTTTAGAGACACATAGTATTGTGAAAACTTCCTTGAATGGAATGGAATCTACAATGTTAGAATCTAAAACATTGTCACATGTGGAGAATAAAAGTTTATTACATGAAAGCTCTAAGTTAGAATATTTAAGAGAAAAAAAATCAACAGTAGAAACAACAGAAACTGCTGTACAGTCATTACCTAACATGGTAGCACAAGATACTTCAAAAAATAATGTCGAAGCTACAACCACGCCTCCTTCATCGCTTGTAAAAACACAGCCAATATCTGACAAGGTCCCATTGGCAACATCACCACCAAAGTCCCAATTAGATTTACCGTCGAAACCTGTATGTGGTACCGTTCCCTCACCATTGCCTTTAACTAGCATAGGCCTTCCACCTTGTTTACCTAGTATGGCTCCAATACCACCGCCTCTACCGGATATGGCTCCGCCACCACCGCCGCTACCTGGTATGGCGCCGCCACCACCACCCCTAACGGGTATGGCTCCCCCACCGCCGCCTCTACCGGGTATGGCTCCGCCACCACCGCCGTTACCAGGCATGGCTCCGCCACCACCGCCTATGCCGGGCATGGCTCCGCCACCACCGCCTTTACCGGGCATGGGTCCACCACCACCGCCTCTACCTGGCATGGGCCCCCCACCGCCGCCTCTACCCGGTATGGGTCCGCCACCACCTCCACTTCCTGGAATGGGTCCGCCACCGCCGCCACTGCCTGGAATGGGTCCGCCACCTCCTCCTTTATCTGGCCCGAATACACCTGGCATTCCTCCCACGCCATCAAATACAACAGCAGGGCCACTGCCATTTCCAGCTCCTCCTGCTGGAGGTTGGAATATGCAAAGGGCAAGTAAGTAAATTACACAAAGTTAAATTAAGTGAAAGAAGCTAAATATAAGTGTAATTTATTGTTGATATCTAATTGTTCATAATTTCAGCACTACGAAAAACGCCTATAAAACCTGCAGCACCTATGAAACCTTTATATTGGACACGAATTTTGGCAGCTCCTGTACTGCCGACGAGTCAAGGTGAGCTGTCAGAATCAGCAGGAATGAAACCATTATGGCTAGAAATCGAAGAAGCAAAATTAGACAATATTGATGAATTCACAGATCTATTCTCTCGACAAGTGGTCAAAGCACCTGTGAAAAAAAAAGTTGAAGTAAAAACAAAGAAAATTCAGCCAATAAAAATTTTAGATAGCAAAAGATCTCAAAATGTTGGTATACTAGCTCAGAGTTTACACGTTGAATTCTCGGAAATAGAAAATGCTATATACAACTTTGATACATCAGTAGTCAGCTTAGAAGCGTTACAACAGATATATGAATTGGTGAGTCTATAGGAAATTATATGTTTTGTAATTTTGGCTAGATTTTTATGTAAAGTACTTTTATTTATTTGTTATAGCGAGCATCTGAAGAAGAATTGTTCTTAATTAAAGAACATATGAAAAACAAACCGGATATACCTTTAGATAAGCCTGAAGCATTTTTGTATGAATTATCTGGAATTCACAATTTCGCGGAAAGGATCTCGTGTTTTACATTCCAGGCAGAATTCGATGACGCCGTTAATACAATAATGCACAAATTAGATAATTTAAAACACACATGTGAGGTTTGTATTTAAAAAAAAATCATCTTTAAGATAAATGTATTGGCAGAAGTAAAATTGTTAAAATGAAACATATTTGTTTTAGTTTCTCATGACTAGTGAATCTCTGAAGCAGCTGTTTGCTATAATTTTGGCAGTCGGTAATTATATGAATGGTGGAAATTGTCAAAGAGGCCAAGCTGATGGATTTGGTCTGGAGATACTTTCAAAACTAAAAGATGTGAAGGTAAGAAGCTATTTACATTAGATTCATTTTTTATTATTAAGTCATTTCAAAATAATGGATTTACATGGAATCGCTTGACAACTCTGGTGTTGAGCTCGTTATAGAAATTTACAAGGCCTGGGAAGAGTCACAAGTTGCCTCAGGGCTATTTTGTGATTTATCTAAGGCCTTTGTATATGTAACACAATATTGGTCAGGAAGCTATGTCATTATGAAATTAGTGTCACTGAACCCAGTCTTCTGATTTCGTATCTGAGCAATTGATGAGAGGGTTGATACAAATTCAATGATCGTCCGGGGCTCCAGTTTCTGTGGGGGTCCCTCAAGGATCAATACTTGGTCCATTTCTCTTTCCCGTTTACATAAATGACCTGCCATATCTTTTATTTGTGACTCAGATTTAAACTCGGAACAGACGAGGCAGTCATTATATTGTCTATACCATATTAACGTACTATATCCATCTATAACAACTTTAAACGATCCGCAGTCGAAGCAGTCGAACGTAACACTGCTGCACTTCATCGTGCGCACGTACATGCGGTCGTGTGGCGGCGCGCTGGCGAGCACGTGCGCGCTGCCCGTGCCCGAGCCCGGGGACGTGCGCCGCGCCGCCGCGCTCGACTTCCCCGACGTCGCAGACAACCTCGCCGCGCTGCGAAAGAATCTCGATGGTGAGTACTTCTAACCAACTGCTACTTGTGATACAATACATGCCCATTCGAAGTCGCGCCTTTGTCATGTCTAAAATATATTTGAATATACATATCGAAAAATAAAAAAAATTATATCTTACATTTTTTTTATTGACTGACGAAAATAGACGTCAATATTTATAGCACTAAATTACCAGATAATAATTATAAGTTTTTAATATATTATATGTTAAAATAAATATTCTATGTTGTTGAACCCTAAATAAGTGATCCTTTTTAATGTTTTATGATAACGGTAACAAACGTAACGGCTTAATAATATTAAATGGACATTCCCGTCACATTTTTGTGTATGACTTTATACAAATTGTGTTGCATAATTAATTACTAAGGAAACATTGTTTTTTTCTTAATTTTAGAATGCAGAGACAAAATGGAAAAAGTGATAGAGGCGTATGCATTGCAAAAAGATGATGACGAGAATGGATTTGGAGAGAATGCAAAAAGACTTGAGGTTTTTAAAGAAAAAATGACTACATTCCTAAATACAGCCGAAGAAAAACTGAAGACTGAGAATGAGAACATGTGCGAATGTCGGAATAAGTTTATAGCAACTGTAAAATTTTATCAATATTCTCCAAGATGTGGCAAACTAGACGATTGCGAGCCGAAAGAGTTCTTTTCGCTATGGACTACATTTTGTAGTGATTTTAAAGATATTTATAAAAAAGAGGAACAAATAGCTATAAAAGAAAAGTAAGTATATCATCTAGATTCAGTGTTTATATTTTTATACATTTAATACTGTGTCCTAAAGAAAAATGCCAAAAGTGAATCAGTAGCTTATGTGATATAATTTTTCAGGCTAAAAGAAACGAAAAAACTTCAATGTGAAAGGCGAGCAAACACACAACCAAAAAAAGAAGGTGGACTAAAATCTCGTCTCCAGAAGTTATCTAGTGCTCGAAAATAAATCAAAATTAATTAAATACGCATAAAATATAATGTTTAATATTAATAACGGTATATAGCTTTGTCCACTGGGATCTGTCATATGGTTAAAATTATTTGTAAATTAAGAATTAATAACAGTTGTGAAGTTGAATGAATGATTAATGGAATTGTGAGGATTATCTTGGGAATTTAAAAACAGCCTAGTTCAAACTGATAATTTCTAGGTAATAAGCATTATGTCCTAATTACTGAGGTCCCATATGCCAGATCTCAAGAGATAACGAATGTAAACTGATACATAATTACATTCTCGGAATTTACTCATTAATTCACAATTCTTATTTCGATATAATATGATGTCTCCTTTCAAACAAGCATTTACGTTCCTAAAGAATTATTCTTATTTAATAAAGCATTAAGTTTACAAAATTTGTGAAAACCAAAAAGATATGCTAAAAATCAATTTTGAAATATAAATTTAAAAGAAAATTCATTAAAACTAATTTTCAATAATTCAGATTTTAAGGCTTATTATGATTTCATAATAAGATATTAATTTTATTACAGTAAAAAACAGTTTATTTTTTTATGTTTAACTATAAAATTTGACAGAAAATACCAGGCTTGATTTGGAAAATTGGCTTGAAATAGCATTTTTACATATTGAGCAATATACTTATATACTATTAAAATTGCTATAAATTTACTAACATAGAATAATATCTATGTTATGTACATAAAGAATTTTCTTAATTGCAATGTCATTTTCAAGAAAAAAAAGTGCTTAAGGGTGCATTGGTGAAGTTGTTTCAAGGTGCAGCTTGTGCATACAACTTATCTACCTCTTTTAGCTTAGAATTATATTGTTGCACTCTTACATATATACTATTAAAAAATCAGGAATCTAGTTCAACCAATATTAAAACATTTTAACCTATTGTTTTATTTGATTTGGAATAAATAATAATTTATTTCTGTATAATTAAAGAGAACCTTGCTTGTTTAAAGATCATCATAGTATAAGATTATACTTTAAATGTTATTTCATTAAAATATCTTTTTGTAAACTTGATTCCTTGTTTTGTTCAAGTTCTATATATACATTATATAAAAATGTACTCTTTACTTCACAAATTTTCGGTTTTTACTGACAGCAGGTAAAAAAAATCATGTAATCTGTAGATAAAAAATGTTGAACATTATGCTAAAAATTAATTAATAAATAAATCTTCTATTGGCATAATAAAGAAATTATGCAGAGTATTTGATATACATAATTTTGTTCAATATAGTAATATGCAACTTACTAATAAAGTACCTGATTTATAATTTAAAGTCAGCTTATTTAAAATGTACTCTGTATCTTGTTTATGATTAACATACTTTATGGTGCTTTTGTATTATTAGGTTTTGTAATTAATGATAGATAGTAATAATACACTTTTTTTCAATAAAGTATTTTTATTTACATGTATTCCAAACATTTTTCTTTCCATATATATTGAACTTTCATTTCCACTGTTTTCTTTTTCATATGAGAGCAATCCAGTTTCAGCAAACTGTTTTTTAACGCTTGCCACTGCATGAAAGACAGATGACTGGTCAGAGATTTGTCTTCATTTGATGAATTTCTATATTTTTCCTCATTTTCAATAAACTCATTCAAAGAATCTTGATCAGACACATTTTTTATACAGTGATCTTGTCTCACTATATTAACAGATGGATTGATTAATACGGGCGGTAAATTAGCCATGAAATTTTTAAAACTGTCTCTAGATATTGCTTCACCTTGATCATTTTTATTTTGCTTTGGAACGAACTTAGTGTATTCATCTTGTTTAGGTAGCAGCAATTGTGTATCTGGTTCAACATCTTTAGTCTTTTTATTAATATTGTCAACAAATTTTAAAATATTTTCATATAATCCTTCCTCATCATCGTCATCGACAATTGAATCAAAATTAATAATAAATTTTTGAGACCATTGGAATCTTCCCGCATTGTTCAAATATTTCATATCAATCCAATCTTCTAAGTTTAATGGCAATGAATATTCTTCTGGTAAAAATTTTAGGCCTTTATACTCTAATTTGTTTAAAGTAGGATACAACTGATTGTACCAGTTACAAGAGTGTTGTAACAATACAAAGGCCATGGACCAAACTCTACTCAATAGAGCAAAAGGCATGAGACACATCCAATGACTCTCACCTCTCTTTATTCTATTTAGATAGAACACAGCTGCTTGCTTGGAACAAAGTGTAACTCGGTACATAAGCTTGGAAAATATCATCAGTCGTGTCAAAACATATTCCAACATTTGTTTAGTAGGGGCTAATGTTGTTTCATTCTTGATAGGCAATGCATCCATAAAATTATAAACATCTTTAATTAAAGGTAATCTCAAATATGAGCGTAAAGCCACATTAACTTTCCTAAAGTACCTATATCCAATGTCATTTCTAAATTTCTTGTCGAATTTGTAGAGGAATCTTGAAAATATAGCACTTTCTTTATGTAGTGGAGATTGCTTTGACAGTACATGAATAATGGTATTGCAAATATTTTTAAGTGTTTTAAACTCTGAAAATTATAAAAAATAATCAATAGAATGAAAACAATAACCTATTTCAATAATAATCGTTAATTAATTTACTTATTAGGTCAGTTTGTAGTAAAATACATTTTACTTACCAATGTTTTTACATGCTGCTGTATTTATTGGAGGTTGTAATATGGATCTATTGTTCCATGGTTCCAACATTTTGTTTACTATTCAGTATTCAGTTTATTACTATTCAGTTTTTTTTGTGAAGTATTTATTAATAACATGATATTATAACCTTACAAAACAAAAACATAACCTTAAAATAAGGATTTTTTTTTAACTGCTGTACAGATTAAACAGGCTGATGCCTGATACATACATCCAATACTTAATGACACGAGTTCCTTTCTGAGATTTCATGTATTCGAATAAAAGTATTCGGATGTTCAAATAAATATAAATAGAGATTGTGAAAAGTTATTAAAGTATTCGACACTGAAGTGGATAGTATTATTATATTTTATCGGTTGAAATTTTTATCTCTTTTTTTCTTTTGACTAATTTGTATTTTGGGGCACGGTCTTTCTCATGGGCGTTCTACACTCTCGCGAGAATCTTGGGGGGAAAGTGAGAAATACACGAGAAACATGAATGTGGAACCGATTCGCGGGTTCTCGCATGGTTCTCGTCTTGTTCTTCGATTTTTGTCGGTTTTTTGGCGCGTGACAAAGGCGAGAACAGATGAGAACTTGTATTACCTAACTCCACATTAGCATGTTTCTCATTACCAAGCGATCCGCTGTTTAGAGAAGTTGTGTGTTTTGTGTTTTTAGGTTTTGTGCGATAACAATATGAGTGGAAATTGGACGAATGAACTAGAATCGACTTTCTTAGAAAATTTCAAATCGAAACCGATTTTGTGGAACGTGAGCTCAAAAGATAATACAAATAAACTTAACAACCATGAAGCGCGGAATTACATTATGCGTTGATGGGATTAACCATCTATGAATCAAAAACAAAAAAAAAAAAAAAATTAACTAGCTACAGAGGGAAATGAATACTATATGAATCAATATTTGTCATCCACCATCTTCTTCTTCTCCACTTGTTTTTAATTTTTTTTTAACTTTAATATAAGCATAATTTTAATATGCATATACGCATAGCAATAAACTTGTCGCAATATTTATTTTTGCGTCCACCGTGATCGAACGCGTGAGCGCTAATGAAAACCTTGTGAGTGTGTACCCAAAAATTTAAAAAAAAAAACAAGGGCTTTGCAATCTGTTGCCCACATTAAGATTCGATCTTGCGCCGCCACTGGTAACAAACAGGCACGGTCTCCCGGTGCAATTTTAATCGCAGTACTAAAAAAAAACGAGGGCCTCGCAAACTGTATCTTGCCCACATTAAGATTCGATCTTGCGCCGCTACTGCCCTACAAGTTCTCACGAGAAGTTCTCGCGTGTATGTAGAGCGCTTACCATATTCTAAAGTAAGACACACTGACAGTATAGATGGGTAGTTCCTCAGTTAATTGAAAGGTAAAGCCAAATAGGGAAGATGCAATATTTTTATTTTTGTGTTTATTTTAAAGAACTCCATATAGCATAGACCACAACTATATTAAAAATCTAAAACACTGCAATTTACGGCAAAGAATGAGGTTTCAAAATGTCAATTTAAATTTTCGCGCGAAAACGGCACTATATGTCGTATGACGTCACTGCTGTCTGTGAATGCCCTTTGATCGTACTTGTCCTCGCTGGATTTCATTCTTATGCATTTTTCTCGACCTATGTGATACTTTTTTTGTAAACATTTAAAACGGGCTGTCGATACCACGCAAATAAGCTTTATTGACATATGTTTGTGCCTATTTACTTCAATAAATTTTTCAAATAAATGGTTTTTGACAGGACCTTCTGACACAAAACAGAGATAAAAGTGGTTTCAAGCTGAAAAGAGGAATCTGGAGTCTGCTTTCACAAACCCAACTTCCATTTTAAATCGAAAAACGCAATTAATTTTCGTTTCAATGTTCATTTTTTTACAACTATAACCTCAAATATGTAGTCATTACAGGAGTGACGTCACTGAACGCTCTATTAGTGTTTTAAAATACGTTCCATTTCACGTTACTTTAATTCGTAATTATTGTTAAAAAACAAAACTATATCAATTATTAACCTTGCAGTGGCCCTTCTTTTATATTTTTTTAACATTTAAATAGCAAATTTTTCATAAATATTATATTTGCATGTTCCCTATTGCATTAAAAATGCTCAGTGTGCTCAGAAAATTATAACGAAAATCGACAACAACTGTGTGGAACTAGTTTTTGCCACCGAGTTTTCCGAACAAGTAATGCTTGAGAACCTTCGAGAAAAGAGCGTACATATGTACTTAAAGGCCTGCAACACAATCTCTTTCCATCAAATGGGCTTCCTGATCGTTTACCACCTACAAAATAATAATATATTAAACTAACAAAAACTTTGTCTAATATCTTGTTTATACCAGTTTGAAGTAGTAGTTACTAATTACATCCTGTAAATAAAATGTAGAATATACTTAGTACGGAGAATAATTTACCAAAAATTAATTATACATTAATTTTTATTCCAGTCAACAAAAATGTAACTTGCAATACACAGTTATGATAATGTCACGTTAATTTGCCTAGGTGTTTATTAAATTTATTTCTTGTCCTCCATTTGATCTGCGATTGAATTTTCGTTGAGAAGAGAATAATCTGGCGGCAGCCATTCGCAGCTCGTGTCTTCAGAAGAACACACCTAAAATATAATTAATGAAATACAGTTCAATAAATAATGTATTTATACGAACAATTTATATGCATACAATTAATATTTTATTCAATTCGAACATTTTTTACAAATGTAGGATGAAATGGATTTATTTGTCGTTATAAAGTCTTAGGTTTTTTATTATGTATGACGATTTCAGTACCTAATCCGTGTAAAAAGTTATAGTAATACAGTCTGTTATCTGTGACTAATGTGATAATAATACATGTAGTAACTTTCTAACCTGGCACTTGCAGTAGGCTGCTTCTACGTAATGATACAGTTCTGTACCGGGTTCCACGCCAGGGTCGCAATTTCGTAACTTGACTGAAGCGTGCTTCCTCTCTCCGTGCACGCAAACTGGATGAAAGGATACTTTGTAGGGGAATTGCCAATCTGCCGTCTGAAATGAAATATCAATTACATATTAGTTCCTACTATTCATTTACAATATATAGTTCTACAAACTAAGGAATTTTTGGCGGCTCAGCCAAAATATGTAGAAAACAATGTTACTAACATTTTTTTTTACATGGAATATTAATAATTACAATTGTTTCTAGACGGTCACTAAAAATAATTTAGATTACAATTACTTTTCTGAACAAAATCACTGTCAAAGTGTCGAATTCTCAGCATCCTGCAGTGTCCTTGGTACAAATTTTAGTTCAAAGTGCATCGTGATACGTTTACTTCTACATTTGGGTGTTAAAAGAATCGCATATTAATAAGCTTACTATTTTTCCTGGGCAAGTAGAACAATTAGTATAGGATTTTCTTAAAAAATATTTAACAAATCTTGTTTACATTTTGTCCCTACGATTTTATATGAGTATCCTGTTCGCTGTTGAATTAAAAAATATTCACTAGACTTAGTTATAGTTAGTTAGTTAGTGCATCTTTACCGATCCGCTGAGTTGATAGTACCTATAAAGAAGACAAAAAATGTCATCTATCTATTCTCCCCTAGCACGTAGTTTAATGAGCCCAGTGCGTTCGGCGAGTGATATGGCGTAGTAATCAGAGGAGTTCACATGATCCTGGTAAGATTTTTATTTACGTAATAAATTGTTAAAATGACTAATTTTAGCGTATTGATATGCAGGATGCCAGCATATAGGCCTAGTTAAGATGAATTGTTGTTGAAAGTTATAAATTGGTATACATATTTATTTTATTTTTAGACAGAAATTATCAGGAACCTGGCCTCAAGATCCTGTCAAATTAGTACCCAAGCTACTGAGAACTATACAGCATCCTGAGAAGATCCTATTAAAAATATCGATGATGTTGTAGCATGTGGAGGTGATGTTACAAACCTAAGTGAATTCTGCGGAGTTATTCAAAATCGCTGCCCTGGTGTGACACTTCATATCGTTACTAAAAGTGAAATTGAAGATATGGAATATGTTTTTCTTGTGGCTCTTTTAAATGGCCAGAAATCAAAAAATGTGTGATATTTTGACTGTTCCTTTTATAAAAAGCTAAAAGATACTGTAATTTAATTATTAAACTGAATTCCATCACCAGAATATATAAAAAATATCAGGCCGAAATCAGAATCGAATTCGTCCATAATTTGTAGAACTACCCATATAATATGTAAATTTTGTTTTTTTTGTTTATTTTTTATTTTAACGAGCAATCTTTTTTTTTATTTTAACGAACAATCTATCTTATTACAAGGTTAAACCTGTTATAATAAAGGAAGTTAAATATTTCAAAACATGTATTCATACCTCGTAAGATAAGCAGTATCCCCAACATGACATGATGTCGACTTCATCCCAGCAACGCAATCCATTAAAATCTGTTTGTACAGCGTTATGGGTGTACCGCCTCAGCTTACATCGAGAATTTGGTGAAGCACTTTTACAGCTTATAACCAAAAGTGAAAAAACCATTGTTATTAAAATAAAATTGTAATTATTTCTGATACGCCACATTTTGGATGAAAAGTAAGACAAGTTGAAAGCTTTAATCTTCCCGAATATATACTCTCTCTAAGCTTTCTTCTTTCTGTTTGAATAATCTGTTTGAAGGTGTATCTTTTTATAAAGAGTCAGAGTAGACGTCAGCACATTAATTCGTGTCACTTCACATCACAGCATTGCACAGAACATTACTTTTAATGGACCAAACCGAGCAATAAGAAATATTTTAGAATATATTTGAATATATTTGCCTGAATAGAGCAAATTCTATGAGATTAATGTATTTGACATGTTATCACTACATATTCTGAAACATATTCCTTCCGCCTCCTTTGTCTGTCTGAACGGGATATACTCAAAAATAACAAACAAATGTATACACAGTTTGGATATTATTTTTGTCCTGAAGTAATAAAGTGTTTCATCTACATATGTACATATAGTTTTGTATTACGCAAATATTTTCCGCAAAAATCCCTGTAAAGACAGAAATCTAATTGTATAGTATCCTATATTATGATGATGCTATCAATGCTTTTTCTATTGAGTTTTTGGTAAGATTACATGGTCAACTTTGCAGCGTATATTAGAATGCGTCTTTAGCCCGTACTGATGTTTCTGAGTAGTAGTGTCGACTTCTTCCTTTACAGTAAAAAGATTGAGAAGGATATAGAACTATATGACCATGTTCACGTGTATTAAAATAAATAAAATAAATGTTTAGATCAAACCAGTCATTTTTTCAAAATCTTTTGAAAGATCACTCGGACCGGCCGTTAACTGTTAAGTCGACGATACGACGCACTTTACGCCCTCAGTAGGTAATAGGTGTTTCTTATACTAGACTTGTCGACCTGAAATTAAAGGATAGTATGAATATATCTCTCTCCTCTAGGTTTAACCACTTGTGTTTGTACAAATCTTGACAGTTTTGGTTACTCACAGGGAGCGTCCCTGTTTTGTTTCTCTGACTCCATAATATACTACAAAGTAAATCTATAATATAAGTATATAATATAATTTCAGCAGAACAAAGGCTGTTTAATATACATACCTACTTACAGCTTTATTTAATTCTTTAGGTTTTGCTGAATACTACATGTATTCAGCAAAACCTAAGAAGTCAGAAGTCAAATATCCGTGTATTTAACTATTCGTCATCGTTCTTACTGAAAATGTAATGTAGGTTTTAACTATGCCTTATTTGTTAGATTTACTATGGTTACTTATTTGGTACAAGGGCTTTTCGTTGTCATGAACTCCTTTAATAGAAAGTGTATGCACATATTTTGGTCCGCCTTAAAGTGTTTTTGACTAAATAAAGACAGGACAATGCAACAAGGTCTAATATATTTAGAGATTAATAGTTGTAGCTTTCAGTTTCGCTAGCGACATGGATTCATAAATAAAATTATTATTTCCAATTTTTTTTTCTTGTTATAACATGGGATAAAACAGTAAATTATTATCAAAGTTAAATTAATTAATAAAGGTGGTGTTATTTTTTACTATTTGAAATTATGCTAAAGTAAGTACAAGAAATTTGAAACAAAATAAAGTCCGTTGGAATAACAAAAAATAGAAAGGTAATCAAAAAATCGCACAATGATATTTAAGAAAAAGAAGTAAACGAGGTGTTTAAGAAATTATTGTGTTATTAAAAATACACTCAAAATGATTTAAGTTATACAAAAATGTTTATTGTTTCTTTTAATATAATTTGTATTGTAGTTTTGAAATCAATATTTTATATTGATATTCATTATTAAATTTAAACGAACATTTCTAAATAATGTTACCATCGCTATCTTGTTCAAACAAAGAACAACTGCTTTCGTAAGCTT
The DNA here is from genome assembly GCF_905220365.1 of Vanessa cardui. Taxonomy (NCBI): domain Eukaryota; kingdom Metazoa; phylum Arthropoda; class Insecta; order Lepidoptera; family Nymphalidae; genus Vanessa; species Vanessa cardui. Next base: position 5,657,177 of record NC_061130.1, on the reverse strand, counting down.
TGGACAAAGTTAAAGCATTTATTCATTATTTTAAAGAAAGCTTTCAGGCTAGGTGCACGTTTTATTGAAGCGTTTCGATTTCATTTTTATCTGTGTAATTTATAAAGCTGTGTGACCGTTGATTATTCGAAACATAAAGGCTTAATTTAAAATTGAAGGTAGTGTACAAAATCGTAATAATTACATCTAATTTAAATTAAAAGATAATAGAACGTAAAAGTAACTTATGCACGTTTCATATTTATTTATTTATATTACATTTACAGGTTCACGATCTTCAAGTTAAATATTGAAAATGATTATTACTACACGTTGTGTTTTCCTAGCCGTTTTGATTTTTTGTACTGGTATTGATATTTTTATAATGTTTATTAATTTAATTAAGTATTCAATAATAATTACATTTTGTTTATTTTTAATTGCTTTTTAGCCTAACTAAAAAGCAATCCACTATTTTTAGATTTCAGTATGATATTTAATACTGTATGAAACAGTATGTTAAATAAAATTTGTTTTTTTTTTTATTTACAGATAACACGATGTCCTTAAATATATTAAAATTGGAAGTGCCTGAGTACATTCAAATAGGCTTAAAGGTATATTTATGTTGCGTCTGGAAACTTGATCCTGCTGAGAGATTATACTCTATTAAATGGTATAAAGATGGCAAAGAATTTTATCGCTATGTACCGCGTGATAGTCAACCACACAAAATGTTTCTGCTTGCAGGCGTAAGAGTTGAGGTAAGCGACTTTTTACATTCGAAATGTTTATATTTACTATTACTATTTAATTGATTGATTAAGTTAGTGAACTTTATGGTTAAGATAAGGATATTAGCTGTCTGTCGGAATTTAAAGTATACTAAATAGACGCACTAATTTCTAGCTGACATGAGTAGTGCTTCGAATTTACAGAAATGCCTTGTGGCTAAAATTTTCGATTGTTAAAGCATATAATTATGTTATAAGTACTTACCTATTTCTTCCTTTTATCTAAAATACGTTTATATTTATTACCTGAAATAAATAAATAGAAAAAAGTAAAAGCCAAAATTTTTGTAAATATCACACAACTAAAAACTTAACGAGAAATTACTTATTTTTTTAGAAATTTGATTCTATTGGTTCAAAAATCGTTCTATCACCGGCATCTTTGGAGACCGAAGGAAGATATCGCTGCGAAGTTTCCGGCGAGCGACCGAATTTTCTTACTGTCTCCAAATACGCGGACTTGGTTGTTGCTGGTATATTATTTTTGTTATACATAGTTACAACATATAAATATATACAACAATACATTTTCATGTCATAGTTGTATACGGTGAGCTGTTGTTGATTTTTTTTCATAAGTATTTTTCTTCTTATTATATTACTTGTTAAATTAACATCGTGAGAAAAAGGTTAATAAAAATTTTATTCAGTTTCGGTATTAATATGTACTAAAACATTAAATAATACATATTAATAGTTTATTTTAGTTTTACCGAACCAAGGTCCAGTTGTAACGCAACTCCGATCAGGCCACAAAGTTGGAGATAGAATCCAAGTTAATTGTACTTCTGGTCGATCTCGGCCAAAGACGACGCTTTCCTGGTACATTAACAACGTATCTGCGCGTGCGCAATATGTTCTAGAGTCGACATATACTGAACATGAAGATGGTCTGACAACCACAACTCTGGCTTTAGACTTCAAAATTAATGGCGGATTCTACGCAAACAAAAAGTTTAAATTAAAGGTATGGCTTGAATTTATTCTTAAAAAATATTTCGCCTTCGACTATGAACGATGAATACTTGTATAATTCAGATGAAACTCTGCCGTGTGTATACCTAGGGACAATGATCACCAAATATTAGAAATAATATCTTAGCCTCCTGATAAAGAAATGCTAGTTTTACTCTAACATTATCTTTATCGTTTACAGTGCTTAGCGAGCGTTCCGTACTTGTACTGGAAAAGTAACGAAGTCATCAGTACCGTCATCGCAGGACCAAAACATAGATCCACCAGCTCTACAAATAGTTTACGCACCGCAAAGAACTTGTACTCCGATTCTAAGAGTCATGGAAATACCAGATTTTTATTTCCTCTACACACTTTTAGCTTTTTAAATACAATTATTTTAATAATATTTTTTTAAAATAATCCTTATAATTAACTTTTTAAAATGTTAAAATAAGTATTTATTCTGATATATTAGATGTAACTTTAGGCTTTTAAGTTAAACATTCCGTATAAATTAACTCTTCAAAGCCCTTATGTTAATTTTTAGCTATATTTAAAAATACAATACAATATTTTGTAAATTATTTTCTATTATTTTTTTTTTTTTTAAAAATCAATTCCGTAAATCTCCTGCAATTTTAGTTTTTTTACATAGTAAATTTGAAGATCGACTTACTAAGTTTTTTGGTTACTATAATATAGGTATTTGGCGGCGTACGCTTGTAAAGTCCTTTTTTCAGCAAATTACATGCTAATAAACGAATAATATTCTAAGAAGATACTTCAGTCATATCAAACGGTATGTTCATGAAGAACGGCTTGGAAAAATATTTAGTTTGCCAGATGTCTCGGAGTCAGTAAGCCCGTCGGTGAAATGATTTTGCAGTTTTGTCAATATCAAATCATTTCACCTAAGTGCCTATATTTAATATTATCAAAAATCTATTAATTTATTAAAATTCCTCAATTATCCTCAACAATCAATTAATAAGTCATTTTTTCACATGATTTATATTTAAAAAAACACGCATGGGCATTGGGCAGGGTAAGGAGATTGGCGTTTAGCAAGAAGGGGTCGGTACATTGTAAAAATAATCGTCGCAATCCAGAAACAAAAAAAATATTCAAAACTAAATGCTTGCCAATAAACTTATTACAAATGGTATAGAAAGCAAGCAAGCAAGCAAGCAAGAAGATCGCGTCAGATTACAAACAGTTACTCCGAAAGAAATATATTAAAATGACATTGAGGATCTGAATAATTCCTAATAACATAACGACATTGATGGCACAAATATTATTCTGTACATATTGATTCGCAATAGAACTGTTTCGTTCTTATTTTTTTAATTCTGACGTCAATTTATTTGACAATTCTAGAAATGTATGCCAATACAACTGTCACTTTTGCAAAATTGTTAATTACAAAAATTTAATAATTTAGGGCTGTACATGTAAAAATAATAGAACTTTTCTTCCTGTATTAAACGCAGATAAATGTTTATTCAAAACCTAAAACTAAAGTATGGACAAGAAGAATCAAGATTTAAAAAGTGTAAATTACTTTAAAGGTACATAATGTCCCATATATCTCAAACACCAACTTGTGGTTCCAAAATTGACTCTTGTAACGAAAATGTCGGTAGACTATAAGTTATGCTCTTTGTCCAGCTATTTTACTATATGCCTTACTACTTGCCTACGCAGACAATTATGCTATGTATGCTGTTTGGGTCCTTTCTGAGATTTCTCAGTCAATTATCAACCAATTTAAGTTTTAAATAATTTAATAATTTTAATAATATACATAATTTTAAATTCAAGGAAGCTATTTAAATTAAAAAATATAAGTATAATCCTCTGATGATAATAGATATAATTGATTATATATATGTACATTTACAAATTTGGGTCTATATTAACTTTGAAATAATAGTTTAAAATGAAAGCATCGATAGATAAAATATCAAGTTAATAAAATAAAATAAAAATAGTCTTTAAAAATAAGTGTATATACAAAAGCTACAAGATTAACAATCGATTATTTCGATCAATTTATCATGATTTCAGTTATTAGCGCCCAACTCTACAATTCAATTCAATTTTTTATATTTATGGCCTCTGTCAATAGGTTGACAATTCTGCCAGTGTCAGGGTTGAAAAATACACGTGGTTGCTTAATACAGCTCTTTCTCGTTCTGCCCAATGACCAGTAGCACGATCTAAAACAAATAGGACATCACAATATAATACACCAACACCCACTAAGATACAAAATAATAAAACTACCTACATAGATATACTTATTATATAAATAATATATACTTAAACTAACTCAGAGTTTGATATTATATCTTTCAATATACTTAAATAAAATAGTTATAATAGAAATTTCTGAAGATGACAAAATGCAGGACATGTTGAAAGGGCGAGGAAAAGTAGGAGGAAGAAGATCATACAATGAAATAGGAAATCTGGTGCAATCAAAGAAAATATGTTCAACAGTACCCTCATCAAGGCCACATTCACATAAGGAGTGGTCCCGAACCCTGATCTTTGATAAAAAATGGGGGCTGCAGTTATGACCAAGACGCAATCGAATTATTGTAGAAGTAGAAAATTTAGAGCATTGACGAAACTTAAAGAACCAGGGTTTTAATGGAATATCAGGTTGCAAACTGCCATAGAATTTACCTTTAACATGACGGGAACAGTTCCATACCTCACTCCACTGCTTATTCAAATCAATTTTAGCGAGAGAACGTAAATCTTGGGCAAAGCAATTAGCATAAGTCTCCGTACCATTACGAATAGACCACTTAGCACATATGTCAGCCTGTTCATTGCCAGAAATCCCGGAGTGGCCAGGAATCCACGCAAGGGCTACCTCAATTCCAGCAGAGTGACACTTAAAAAGAAGTTCCCGAGTTTTGAGGTTAATAGGGTGAACATTTCTAGAACGTAACGGAAATTTTGAAATATCCTCTAAACAACTGCGACTATCTGTAAAAATTATGGTTTTATTAAGGTTGTGTGATTCTATCAGGGATACAGCTTCATAAATAGCTATTGTTTCTCCAGAAAAAACAGATATCCTGGGTGAGCATTTAAAACTAAGAGTCAGCTTCATGTCAGGAACCCATACAGCTGAACCCACAGGGGCATCTGTAGATAGTTTGGAGGCGTCTGTAAACATAGTTCGCCACCCGGGAAACTGTTCGTTTAAGAGTTCTTTAAACCGAAAGTTGGCTCCAGGATCTTCTTTGTTAATACCAAAACATGTAATTACATTGGGCCTAAAAGCAAGTGCATCAAAAGGGACAGCAAACAAAGGATTACCAGGAAATTGAAAAAGAGGAGATGTTGCAATAAATTTTTCATAACTTTTAAAAAGACAAGGAACTTCTTTATGAGCCCAGTAAGAAGAAGATGAAACATAGTTTGAAAGGTGACGAAGAGAAGTAAGTAATGGGTGGCAAGAATTTTGAAAAGCTTTGTAGAGAAATCTATCACAAAGATATTGTCTACGAAGAAATAAGGGAGGATCCAGACATTCTACTTGGAGAGCTTTGGTGGGCGAAGACTTCATAGCACCACAAATGATGCGGAGACACTTAGCTTGAATTTTGTCCCAATCGGCTAAAGCAGATTTATTACACGGTTCAAGCAAAAATGAACCGTAATCAAAATGACTCCGAACAATGGCGTTATAAAGGAGTTTTTGAGTGTAGGGGTGAGCACCCCACCACACACCTGATAGAGACCTTAAAACATTTACCCCAAGCTCACATTTTTCCTTAATGTAATTAAGGTGGACCGTGCCATTCATACGGGAGTCAAAATACACACCCAAAAATTTAACTTTATTTTTTACTGGAATGGTCTCATTTTCCAGAACAATATCAATATCCGGTATCAATCTTCTTCTGGAAAACACCACTACCGAGCTTTTAGGACCAGATAGAGATAAGCCGTGATCTGCTAGCCAGATATAAAGATTTTCTATGGCAGCATTAAGGCGAACAGAGCAATCATCCATAGACTTTGAGGCATAATAAAGAGCTATATCGTCTGCGTATTGTAATATGTTACAATCAGATGAACAAGAAGAGTCGAGATCAGAGATATATAAATTATAAAGAATGGGACTTAAAACCGAGCCCTGTGGTAGCCCCTTCCATACTGTTCTTGGGGGATACATAGTACCTTGCACTCGAACAGAGATATACCGTTGCATGAAAAGGTTGCATATGATATTAATCATCCTCGCGGGAAGACTCAGCTGGAGCATTTTGTGCCTGAGTAACGGGAGGAGAACGTTATCATAAGCTGAAGTGACGTCAAGAAAGACACCAACAAGATGGTGTTCCCTTGAGAGGGCCAGGCGAATTTCTGAAGAGAATACGCTCAGGCTGTCCATCGTGCCTACACCTTTTCTAAACCCAAACTGCGATTTTGGCAAGATATTCCTACTTTCGAGAATCCATTCCAGTCTATTTTTTATTAAATGTTCCATAATTTTGGCTAAAACTGACGATAAGGCAATAGGGCGATAGGAGGAGGGGTCTTTAGGATCTTTATGGGATTTAAGAATAGGAATGATGATTTGATGTTTCCATGATTCAGGGACCAACCCAGTTTCGTAAATTTTGTTATAAATACTGAGTAAAATTAGTCTTGAACTGTCAGAACATTTCTTTAAAAAGGAGTAAGGAATACCATCAATACCAGGGGAGGAGTCGCGAAGATTGTCTAAAACAGAGCAAAGCTCATCAAATGTAAAAGGATCATCCATTCGATCATAGGAAGGAGGAGAAGGGGAAGATGAAGGAAAGCAATTTTCAGGAGGAACAAAAGGTGGAGCCAGTTTATCCAAAAAATCATAGAGCCAGATAGAAGGATCATTAGAAACAGGATTACTATCAATGAAAGAACCTCGGAAGTTTTTTATTTTTTTCCAAACAAGTGAAAAAGGGGTTCGAGGAGAAAGACTCTCACAAAAACGAAACCAGCCGTTACGTTTCTTCAGGGATAATTCTCTTTTTGATTTGGCATTTGTACTTTGAAAATTTAAGTAATTTTCTAAAGACGGAAATTCCATGAAGACCTCTTCCATCTCATCCCGTTTGCGGATGATGTCCGTGCATTCATAGTCCCACCAAGGGGGGGAAGGAATGAAATCTTTAGGAGACTTTTTAATTGGGATGAATTGATTGGCCGAAGTTAATAAAGCAGAAATAAAATCAATATAAGTTTGTAAAAAGTTCTCAGTAGTTATTACTGGAAATAGATCTGTCTGGCTTGTAACAGATTTCTGAAATTCTGCCCACTTAGCCTTCGAGATACGATATTTTAAGAGAGGAGGAAATGGCATAGGCGAGACAGGAACATTATAGGATAAGGAAATAAGAATGGGGAGATGGTCACTACCATATGAGCAGGATAATACCTTCCAGTTACACTGAGAGGCCAGATTAGGGGATGTTAAGGACAAGTCAACACAACTGGGATTCTGAGATGGAGAAGTTCTTCTAGTAGGCGAGCTATCATTTAATAAACAAAGGTTATTATTATCAAACAAATCAATGAGATGAGCAGAAGGGTACTCACACTGAAGGGAACCCCACATAGTATGATGACAGTTGAAGTCACCTAAAACAACTAAAGGGGTGGGAAGAGTTAAGAGGATAGAGTTTAATTCGGAAATAATGGCAGAATTAGGATTAGGAATATAAATTGACACGACAGTTGTCTTTATAGCCCTGACGGCTACAATATTAAAAGAGGGAGAGTGGTGAGGAAGAGGAATCAAGGAGTAGGTAAGGGAATGCTTAAGAAGAATGGCACTTCCATCCCATCCACTAACATGATCATCGCGGAGACATGAATATCCAGGAACCCGAAAACGCGAACCCGGCTTTAACCATGTCTCTGAGATGGCCAAAATATGAGGATGATAAGAGTTAATTAGAGAGATAATTTCATGTTTTTTATGCCTAATGCTCTTGCAATTCCATTGAAGAATTGTTACCATTTTTATTAAAAGAACTAGGTGTGAACCGATTAAGTTTTTCAGTGACAGTGTACGGTAAACTGATATTATGCTGGGTAATAATATCAATTAAAGAAAGCAAAAGTTGGATGATGTCGGATAATTCAGGATTTTGTCTAGAATGATTATCTGAAGTTGTAAGAGCACAGCCATTAGGTTGGGAAGATTTTGGAGAAGAAACAAGGGCAAAGTGAGCGTCTTTGTCAAATCCCTTACTAAGGGGAGGACGAGGTTGTTGCTTGACAGATAAAGTTGTCCGTTTGGACGAAATAGGAGGGATTAAAGGGCTGGAGATTTCATAGATTGGAGTGAGAGGGCTCATAGTAGGGCGAGGGGGAGTGGACAAAGAGCTGGGAGGAGAGCGTGTGGAGTCAGCAAAAGAGCGGCGAGTAGGGCGAAAACGGAGAGAGGCTTCAAGGTATGGGATATTTTCCTCTGACATTACAATTTTTATTTGCTTTTGTCTCATATGTTCAGGACAATTGGGGTCAGTAGCCATATGTGAACCGGAGCAGGACAGACATGTAGCCTGACTATGGGGTATTTGACACGAACGTCCTGGATGAGCTTGAGCACAGATAAAGCACCTTGGTTTGGACCTGCATTTATCTTGGGTATGTCCAAAGCGGCAGCAATTATTGCACTGGATAGTGGGAAGGGAGTACAGGGTTACTGGAAGGGATGTGTAACAGCAATAGATTCTCTCAGGCAGAGTTTGACCTAAAAATGTAACAACAACTGTTTGAGTTGGTAGCCACTCAGCTTTACCATCAGTAATAGATTTGCGATTTAGCCTTCTAGCTTTTATAGCCCGGCAACCGGGGGTGTAGCATTCAATACAATTCAAGAACTCCTCCATAGACCAGTCGACGGGGATTTGCTTCACAATACCCATTCGGGTAATGTGGAAAGCTGGGATAATTATATTATATTTAAGCTCTTGAAACAGTGGATTCTCAATAAAATTATTGGCAGAGGAAGCATTCTGAAATTCAACAACAACACGGTTGCGTCCTGCTGATTTAATTCCTCCCTTGAGGACACCAGAGACATTGTTTTTGTAAATAGTTTGGGCAAATTTAAGCAGGTTAATGTTATAGCCAGCTGATGGCTCGGGTTCCACTCGAGAGACATGGACAATGAAAGGCCCTTGATCAGAGTCGGTATACTTGAGTTTAGTGCCACTAAACTCGGGGAGTGTAAATGTGTGCTGGATGGAAGCGCTAGGAGGACAGGAAGCAACTTTTTTGTTTATAATAATATTCTCTTCCGCGGTTTGAGGGCGTTTGGTAGCCTTCAAGACTTTTTTACTGTCTTCTCTAATTATAGCCTCAGTAACCATCTCTTCATCATGACATATGGAGTCACCTCCGCCCCCATCCGGGGGCTCCTCAGATTCCATCACCAACTACTAACTAATTAAAGATAAACTTACCTCACAACAAGTAACACACACGGAACAACACAGGACAAAACAAATATTAGTGAAACTAAGCGATATTAGTAAAAAAATCTAATGAGATCGCGCACGTGTAGTAAACAATACCCAACCTCGAAGCAAAAAACCCCCAACTCTACAAACATTGTGATTATAGATTGACATTTGTGATTTGACATATGACTTATGACATAACATAATCGTAACATATCTTTATATAGTTTAAGTTTGTATTTGTAATTAATTTATAACAAAACCTCAATGAGGCTTTCGCAGTTCATATATATTGCCATGATATTATAACTTCATTTAAAATTTCCATTTATTGTGTAGTAACATATTAAAATGTCTCGTCGAAATACAACACCGACTAAATCGAGAGTAAAAATTTGCAATAAATCTGTTTTTCACCTTCAAGATAAAAAAGCAGATGAAAGTGAGCTATCTCTTGGTTTGATTAAATCGGCTAAGCGCACAGGACAGTTGAGTTTATGTAACAGAGGACTAGGAACAGGTTCGTTTTTATATTAAATAACATTTCTAAGTATATTGGAGAACATATAACAATTAAACGTACTATTTTTAGTACCAGATAATGTCTGGAAAATTAATGAATTGGTGTTGGATGAAACCAAAGAAGTAGACTTCACACGGAGCGATCTGAACAACTGGTGGAATGCAGAACCCCTGAAGATGCTTGATCTCAGCTCTAATGTTATTAAAAAATTATCTCCAGACATAAAAATGTTGCAGGAACTTGTTACATTGAAGGTAAGTAGTATTTTTAATAATTCTTTATTTTATTCAAATTGGGTTCTCTTAAATTTTGTCAGTAATATTTATTAAGTACATTAATCCTTTGACTTAAAATTTTATCATGACTGTCTAAAAATTTATATTTTATTGCAGCTTCATGACAATGCTTTGACTGAGCTTCCAGCTGAATTTGGTGAACTTAGCAACTTATCAAACTTGAGCTTAGATCATAATAAGCTGGAAGTGTTGCCGATAGAGTTCTATAAACTGTGTGAGCTGAGATGGCTGAGCATTTCTCATAATATGCTTCAGAAAATTGAGCCGGACTTTGGAGATTTAGTAATGTTAACATTTTTGGTAAGTGAATTCTTTATCATTTCCTGCTATTGCTAATAGCAATAAGTAACTGTATATACATTTTATAACTGACTATACTATATATAGATATATTATACTAAACATTAATACAATTTTTATTACCTGTAAGTACTTTAATGCAAGATTAAGATAAGTTGATAAAAATATTTACAAGTTGTATATATCATACTTATAATCTAATTTATAACATGCAGGACTTATCGCATAACAAGTTGACAGTATTACCGCCTGGAATGGGATATTTAGTGCGCTTGATGGAACTCAACTTATGTCATAACCAACTGTCTGAGCTACCTCCTGATATAGTTAATCTAAGAGGTAGATTACAGATCAATACATGTATTTATATTTCATATTGAATTTAATTATCATTTTTTATATATTATTATATGTGTTTAAGATTTGAAAAAGCTGAATGTTAATAATAATAATTTGATGAAGTTACCTCCGCTCGGTGAATTGAGGAAAATGGAAATATTCGATGCTAATCATAATGACCTTGAAGAGCTTCCAGATTTTTATGGATGTACGGCTTTAAAAGAAATATATTTAGCTAATAATTTTATAAAGGTAATCTATACATATAATAAAATTAGAGTGTCTGTTTGTAATATTAAAATGGCCCTTTTTTACTCAATGCATATGTCTGTGTACACTGTACATATACCAAAAAAACATTTTTTACAATATTTCTGTCTGTCTGTCTGTTTGCTAACCTCTGGAACGGCTGGACCGATTTTAATGGGATTTTCACTGGCTGATAACTGATTTAATAAAGAGTAACTGGCTACAATAATATTTATTTTTAATTCAAACACGTACAAGGTAGAGGGCACAGTTAGTTGAAAAATAAATGTATTTTTTTATATATGGATTGGGTATGATTACTTAAGATTAAGAGATTAAAATATGTTTTATATTTAAGGAAATTACTGAAGAATTCTGTGATCAAATGCAACATTTAAATGTGTTAAATGTAAGAGACAATAAATTGGAAGTATTGCCGGAAAATATATCACTTATGAAAAAGCTTAAAAGATTTGATCTTTCAAATAATAACTTAAACAAGTAAGTGGCAATTTTTCTACAAATAGAAATTAAAAAGTAGAAGTATTGATACTATTTGTATGTATTTTTATTTGATTTGGAGATCATTTATTGATATATAAATATTTTTATTTGCTCATATAATAATATAAACAAAGTTATATGCCAACCCTAAGTTGAACATAGAATATATGGTGCAAAAAATATAAAAATATAATAGCATTGTATGTGTAATGTATTGATTTCGCAAACAAATATATATACAAATACATAGAAACCTAACTATGACAAAGATGAACATATAACATTATTTATTAATATTATTTTTTTATAGAATATATATAATAGAATAAATATTCTTTAGGAGAATAATTAAAATGAAAATAAATTGAATTGATAATATTTTTTATATGTTTACTCCTATCTGCTTTATTATCGAGCATGAATTAAAAAGTATTTTACCTATCTTGGCTATTATGATATTGTTATGAGGCCTATACCAAGTCTCAAGAAAATCATTCCATTAATTTCAAAGGCAAGAAAAGACTAATGGGTATCAGTCCATATAAATATAATTAGAGTTCAACAGATATGTAATTAAATTATTTTAGATAATTTATTTAATTAGTAATAAAATTACTTATATGGTAATGAAAGAAAACTCAAAAAAGTAAAGTAACAGCCTGTAAATTTCCCACTGTTGGGATGATGCCTCCTCTTCCATTAAGGAGAGGGTTTGGAACATATTTCACCACGCTGTTCGAATGCGGGTTGGTGGAATGCACATGTGGCAGAATTTCGGACACATGCAGGTTTCCTCACGATGTTTCCCTTCACCGCCGAGCTCGAGATGAATTATAACACAAATTAAGCACATATATATAGTGGTGCTTGCCTGGGTTTGAACACGCAATCATCGGTTAATATGCAAGCGTTCTAACCACTGGGCCATCTCAAACTCAAAAAGTATCAGTAAAAAGCTAAAAACAGTTTTGCTAATTTGAGCTAAAATGCAAAACATGTTTTTTGATAAATGCCTTAATTTTCAGTTTACCGAGAAACCTAGGTCTACTCTCGCAGCTTCAGAGCATAAGTATGGAGGGTAACAAGCTGTCATGCGTGCGACAGGATATTATCAAAGGGGGCACTGATAGGATGATGAAATATCTACGAGATCGAATGACGGACGAGGTCGTGAAGGAGACCAGGGTCGATGAAGCTAACTGGCCAGACAAGTGAGTTTGTGTCTTATTTATATTGTAATAGAGTTTATTTTACAATATCATATATTTATCATAGTCTATTCTAATAATATGATTTCTAAAGTTTAATGCGTTTTAGCCGATAACTGCGGGTTCAAATCCAGGTAAGCATTTCTTGCAAAACTTTAACTCGTGCTTTGTGGGGAAGGCAAACATCGTGAGGAAACCTGCTTGTGTCTTATTTCAAATTAAAATTCAGCCACACGTGTATTACGTGTAACCTTGTTTTGTTATAGTATGATTTTGTTGTAGATATACTATGAAAAAAAATCTAGCGTTAATGTTGCCTTCGAAAGAGCTGACAGCAATACCGGACGACGTTTTTATCGCAGCAGCCGATGCTGAAATTCACATAGTTGATTTATCTAGGAACAGATTCACAACCGTGCCCTCTGGGTAAGTTGACTTCTCTGCATAGTATAAAACAAAGTCGCATAACGGCGTGTATACGCCTAGGTCTTTTATACTGCGTATAATACATTCACATCATATGATAGAAGGAAAAAATTTGATTTTTTTATGTTTTATTAGTTCTGAATGTTTGTAGTTCTAGTCGAGATGGCCCAGTGGTTAGAACGCGTGCATCTTAACCGTTGATTACGGTTTCAAACCCAGGCAAGCACCGCTGATTCATGTGCTTAATTTTTCTTTATAATTCATATCGTGCACAGCGGTGAAGGAAAACATCGTGAGGAAACCTGCATGTGATAAATTTCATAGAAATTCTGCCACATGTGTATTCCACCAACCCGCATTGGAACAGCGTGGTGGAATATGTTCCAAAACCTTCTCCTCAAAGGGAGAGGAGGCCTTTAGCCCAGCAGTGGGAATTTACAGGCTGTTGTTGTTGTAGTTCTAAAAGTTGTGTATAAACCAATATTGTATCCGTGTAAAGCGGGTTACATTAGACAAAAATATGCGGAAATTTTCCTATCCATAGAAAGTCGAATATTAGTATTATTGACAACTTTTGTTAGTATTTATCTGTGGTTCGAACATTTCAAGTTACTAATTTTGCCATGCGGTTTCACCCGCATTTAATTCGCATTAGAAAAGTCGGTTTCATAAAGTTTGCGTTATATTAATCGTCGTAGCGTGAAGTTAAACAGCGTATAAACTTCCGCAATTGTTTTATTTTATTTTTAAATAGACAGTTTATATAACAATATGAAAGGAAGTGTATATTGTTCGAATTTTAATTTGTGTTATACCAGTTATTCTGATATAGAAACTTAACGATTCCTCGAATTCCTTATAATATATATTTTTTATGGTATAGGTTGGCGGACGAGCATATGGGCCACCTGATGGTAAGTGGTCACCACCACCCATAGACAATGATGCTGTAAGAAATATTAAATATTCCTTACATCGTCAATGCGCCACCAACCTTGGTAACTAAGATGTTATGTCCCTTGTGCCTGTAGTTACACTGGCTCACTCACCCTTTAAACCGGAACACAACAATACTGAGTAGTGTTATTTGGCGGTGGAATAACTGATGAGTGGGTGGTACCTACCCAGACGGGCTTGCACCAAGCCCTACCAAGTAATAAAATATCTGTTTTTACCCGTTTCGAAGATTTTATATATATAGACCGACATAAAAATAATAAAATTATATTTGCTTTGTTTTGGAAAATCGCAAATGACGTGGTAGTTTCAATAACAGACAGACATTTGAATTTTATTGGTATGCATAAAGATAGTACAGTAGACTGGTCACGAAATATATGTAATTTTACTTTTGTCCTCATTTTTTTAGTTATTTTACTATCATTTTAATAATTTCACAATAACGTAATATTTTTGAATATGTAATGAATGGTAATAATAAATTTAAACTTTTTCTTAATATTTAAAGTCCATTTTCTTTTACTAAGGAACACAGCCTGTGAACGATGATCATGATCACGATTGGCGCCAATATAATGAAACTTTTTTTTTAATAACATTTTAATGTTAAATAGTATTTATTAATTAAGTTGGAATTGAAATTCGCCGACAACAAAAAAAACCGCTATGCTTTTGTTTTTTTTTATTATTATATTATTCTAGGAACACATCAGATGAGACGTGCTAATGTGTTATGTGATACGACAGTAGAAATCTGTGGCCTTAATTAACATGTTTAACTTCGTTTGCGTGTATAGAACGACGTGTCAAATGACGGCCAGACAGCTATTAATTGATCTTGCGGTGCAACAAATATGTTAATAACATTTGATTAGAGCCAATACATGATACCTAGAGTATACTTTGAATAAGATCATAAAAAACATTAGAAATTACATTTCCCGAGTATGTTATAATAGACCGGAAGATTATTGATGATGATGATAATGAAAATATAAGCATTTTTGTGGAACAAATCGTTCGACACTCGTTATTTTTTCGACGCGTTCGATTAAAGACCACGCGATTGGGCCGCCGGTGCGAGCGCTATGACAATCATTTTCCTTTTTGCCTTTACGTAATTAGACCCCTGAAGAACCGCCATACTGGTACAAATAACCAAATATTTTGTCATTATCGTCTCCCGGTCTATAATGTCTCGAAAAGTATACACTTTTTTACAATAGCAATGAGCATTATAAAACAGATCATTTACCTTGGCAATTGTCCAATAATCTGATAAAGTACCTGTACTGTCTTATCTTATGATGTTATTAGATGATACTGTACATATTCAATAGACACACAACCTGAGCTAGATATTATAGCGCTCAAGTGTGTGCGGAAACACCAAGTGAACTGTCCAATTACTCGTTCTCTTAATTCAATGGAATGGCATTCGGATTCGACCGAAAAAAGTTCTTGACTCTCCACATGGTCAACAAAGGTGGTCACTTTACTCAACCAATGTTCGCGTTACTTTCTTGATATTTCTGCATCAACATTGGATTAATTAGTCTGTAGAGTGTTCCACAGACCTACGGGTGCAACCCTAAATAACAAAAACAACAGCCTGTAAATTCCCACTGCTGGGCTAAAGGTTTAGAACATATTCCACCACGCTCCAATGCGGTTTGGTGGAATACACATGTGGCAGAATTTCTATGAAATTTGTCACATGCAGGTTTCCTCACGATGTTTTCCTTCACCGCTGAGCACGAGATAAATTATAAAGACAAATTAAGCACATGAATCAGCGGTGCTTGCCTGGGTTTGAACCCGCAATCATCGGTTAAGATGCACGCGTTCTAATCACTGGGCCATCATGACTCTTAAATTAACGTTGTTGTAAAGTTTTATCGGCTTATAAATATACATTATTTTAATTATATTTATGAACTGCAAAGCTACCTAAATCTGAAAACAGGCGAGTAGTTTTTAATAATAAATAATCCAGTATTAGAAAACAACGGCTTCAGGTACAGTATTATGTTTTAAAAATACGTAACTCAGTATTTATATTTTTAGGCTTCACCACGTGCGAGATACACTGACTCAGTTGATATTATCTTCGAACAGCATCGAGAGTGTTCCAGCGGAAATAAGTGTTTGTAAAAATTTGCTTTACCTGGACTTGGGCAAAAACTGTCTGAACGACTTGCCCATCGAAATCGGAAACTTGAAGGATTTGAGGGAACTAGTCATATCTAACAATAAGTAAGTTTATTTTGTTTCCTTATTTATGACGTCATAAACTCTTGTTTAATTCTATATTATATACAATATGTATGAAATGACCTCTATACTAAATGGTGACGTACAACAAGCTGCCTCCATGACGTCAATCAATTCATCTTCCTTTCATAGAAAAAGTTTTCCTGAGAATAAGAAAGGAGACTCTCCTGAAAACAAAAATGATTTAGATAAGTTAGGTTAGAATGTAATTAACTGATTAAACGGTAAATATGCGGTACTGCATGCGCCACCGTCTATATTGACACTGATGTATTTTTATAGGTGTGGTATGATTTCCAAAATTACTCGCGCTATTATAATTAGATTATTTCTTATACTAAAACCGCACCAACGAACATATATATATATATTTCATTAACCTAAAAAATATAATGACGATACGATATACGATCGAAATCGATTTCGATACAAAATCCGAACGACTTTGATCTCATACTCTAGTACATTCCACACACGAGAGGAGTATTAGATTTCGTGAAAGTGAAACGGAACGTGCCCGTCACGTCGCTGTAGGTTCACGAAGATCCCGAGATGCGTGTACGATCTGGAAAAGCTGGAAATCCTGCTGGCGGCCGACAACCGCATCGACGAGATCAACGTGTCGTCGGACGCGCTCGCGCGCCTGACGCGCCTCGCCGCGCTCGACCTGCGCAACAACGACATCCGCGCCGTGCCGCCCGAGCTCGGCACCTTCACGCACCTGAGGTGACTGCCCACCACGCACCACACGCCACACACCACACACCACACACCACACACCACACACCACACACCACTCTCCACTCTCCACACACCACACACCACTCACCACTCTCCACTCACCACACGCCACACACCACACACCACGCACCACTCTCCACACACCACACACCACACGCCACACACCACACACCACACACCACACGCCACACGCCACACGCCACACACCACACACCACACGCCACACGCCACACACCACACACCACACACCACACACCACACACCACACGCCACACACCACACGCCACACACCACACACCACACGTCACACACCACACACCACACGCCACACACCACACACCACACACCACTCTCCACTCTCCACACACCACACACCACACACCACACACCACACGCCTCACGCCACTCACCACACGCCACACACCACACACCACACACCACACACCACACGCCACACGCCACACGCCACACGCCACACACCACACGCCACACGCCACACGTGACACGCCACACGCCACACGCCACACACCACTCTCCACTCTCCACACACCACACACCACACACCACACGCCACACACCACACACCACACGCCACACGCCACACACCACACACCACACACCACACACCACACACCACACACCACACGCCTCACGCCACTCACCACACGCCACACACCACACACCACACACCACACGCCACACACCACACGCCACACACCACACACCACACACCACACACCACACGCCACACGCCACACACCACACGCCACACACCACACACCACACACCACACACCACACGCCACACGCCACACACCACACACCTAGCGCGCCCAAAGCGTACCCAACCTTACCGTACCACGAGCTACGATGTTACGTCCCTTGTGACCTTGATGTTTAGTGGTAGATTATTATATGTCGAATGCGTGGCACCATTAGGAGCTCGCGCAAAGCCCAAAAAATATTTCAGATGAACTCACATAAATACTTCTAAATAGCTCAACTTCCACGTACTCAGAGTCGGATTTAAAGGTCTGGAGGCCCCCGGGCTACAAAGCAGTGGGGGCCCTAGACAAACAGAAGCGTGAATACCCTAATAATCATATTATTATGAATTAATTAGATTTTTTTATTGAAATCAGTCAGCTATGATTTATTTACTTTTATCGGTAACTTTTAAAATATTAAGTAGTAACATTACTATATCTGGGTATTTGTTAACTCGCTGAAAACTGACGTGGCCCCCTTATGTGGAGGCCCCAGGGCAGTTGCCCCGGTTGCCCTCCCCTAAATACGGCCCTGTACGTACTGGAGGTCGAATACATAATACACATTGACAGTATATTGATTGGAAATGAAGGACGTAAGTGTATAGATGAGATAAGTGGGATTACTTGTAAACATAAGTCTATTGTGAAATACAAAACGCGAGGTCGTACGGCATAGTAACGCTTCAGTGAGTTGCGCCAAAGAATTACTGTAATTCTGCAGTGGTCTATCAAAAAAACTACATATTTATTTAGCATTCGAAATTTACATTGAATTTTCTACGAATCCCATCCATCCCAATTCTACGTAACCATCGCTAATTGATCACTTCTATATATACACTTCGATATTCAGGGGTTGAGAGTGGCTAGATAAAATTTTCGACGCTACTGAGCAGCTTTGAGCCTAATAGGCCTAATGATTACAACTAATGAATCTTTATCAAAAGACACGCGTTTTCGGACACGACTGAAAGAATGACAGAGTTATCGAGTGCATAATAGTGCAGTCAATATCTTATTCCATGTTTGGCGGTGAAGGAAAACATCGTGAGGAAAACTCTAGGACTCGGATGAAAATTTGTGCCGAAGTCGAGAACTTAGTGCAGCGCTGGGATATTATATTTAAATACAAACAAAAAAACAACAAACAACAACAGCCTGTAAATTCCCACTGCTGGGCTAAAGGCCTCCTCTCCCTTTGAGGAGAAGGTTTGGAACATATTCCACCACGCTGTTCCAATGCGGGTTGGTGGAATACACATGTGGCAGAATTTCTATGAAATTTGTCACATGCAGGTTTCCTCACGATTTTTTCCTTCATCGCTGAGCACGAGATGAATGATAAAGACAAATTAAGCACATGAATCAGCGGTGCTTGCCTGGGTTTGAACCAAAAATCATCAAAACATCTCGACTCCTTTCCTTCCTTTAAATACAATCGAGTCGAAATTAATAATATTTAAATTGACTTCCAGATCGTTGGAGCTGACGGGCAACTGTTTCCGTCAGCCGCGACACGCAGTACTCGCCAAAGGCACCGCCTCCATACTCTCGTATCTCAGGGACCGAATACCTACTTAGTGAGCACGTTACATAAGGCTGACCGATTTGTGTGTTACTTGCGCCGCGGAACATAATGCCAGTGTATTAGACGATATTTATACTTCTTAACGAATATTATGAATGCGAAAATGACTCTTTTCTGTATGTTACGTTACACGACTCAACCACAAAACTGATTCAAATGATAGTCGACGTGAGTTTCCATGAGACCTTATTTGACGAATTTTAAATATTTTTACAAAAAAAAAAAAAATTTAAAAATGGAGTCGTCCCAGAAACTGTAAGCTGTGAGCTCCATACTCGCGTTTATTTTACGCGCATCATATCAATGCTGATCTCTTGCAGTTCTTACTGAGTAACATATAATATGGTCAAACAATAAACAATACTTGCGCATTAAACTTGGTTACAGTACACTGCACACAGTACACACACACACACACACACAGGCGCAAAAGATTCGCAATCAAAAGATTTTTTATGATTAAAGTAAATTATTTAAAAAAAAAACTCCATGTTGTAAATCTGTCTAAACAAATAAAAACGGTGCTGATAAAATTCCATTGCCATAACCAAATATTTATAATATTGTTATATATAAAATGAATTTATAATAACAATCATCCGTCCATTAATACTTTACATTTAACTATTTTTTTAATTTGCGTTACTTTTGACAACGAGGAAACATCCTTGCAAAACCGCGGATAGTTTGCCTTTAATATTTCAATTCCATACAATACAAATCGTATTTTATTGAGACGATTTTGGTTTCCTTCTCGTAAAATAGTCCGGAATCGCAACACTGGCATTATGTATCGTGACGTAAAATTCGAAAAAGATAAAATGGAAATTTTAGGTCAGCCTTTTGATCAGAAGCGCATATCTATTTTTTTTTTAATCTATGTAATCAATCGAAATCAAAGCATTTTTGCTTTAAAATTTTATTTTTGAAGATCAGCTTAAACATTTATTATGAAATGTAAAAAAAGAATTGAAAAACAGAAATCTTTGAGCAAATTTGTAATCTATGGTTGAAAGCATGAGAACAAATACTTCACCCATTTCAAATTAATATATATTATTTCACGTAATTATATGACTTACGTAAAATAATATCAAAAAATATATATAAAGTTTAATGATAATAAAACCGAATTAAGTTATGTGTATTATAAAAATATTACGAGTGTAATGTTTGTATGTGTCATACAATACTTAATGAGGGCTATCGTTCAAGGTCAATTAATGGTATATATAAATTATAATTTGATATATTTATTAAATTAATATCGAAATAAATAAAATATTGCTTGTGCCTCAGTATTGCGCTCTCCTGAAAAAAGGGATCATATAATTTGTTTCTACCATAATCATTTAAATTAAATTGAATATCCGCGATGAAAAAATAAAAGATGTCTTTGAAAGTTGAAACAGTAAACATTTGACATATCTAAAGAGCTGACTACACTAGCGCCTTTCGCGGCAAATTCAAGCGCGATAGCCCTCATTGTATCGTGTCTATTTCGTAGACAGAATAGCAGCGAAAATGACTATTGCCTATATTAGTATTTGATTGTGTGTGATAATATAATAGTCAGCTATCAAATTCATTAAAAATATCATTTACAATATTTCACGCGGTCAAATGTCATTATTTTGATCAAAATTTGTATTTGATAATGAATTGTAATCGAGGTGGCTCAATTATACAGATAGTTTTATCAAATAGGTTACCAAAAGTATTTTCTAAAAGTCTAAATTAAATGTATTCTTAATTTTACGACCGGTTACATTCGAGAAATGCAATAATTCGTTTTGCTTAATAATTGTGGAATTTTTTTATTAATCTGTAGCCTGCTGGCTGTATGGACTTAAACCAAATTAAAAAAAAATGTCTATGTGACATTTATAATTTTTATATATAAGATATATATTATCTGTGGTAGCAAGCCAATCGCAGCTTCTGAATTACGTCCCGTGGACATTTCTACAAACCGTAAGCAAAACGAATCATTGTGGTTGATTATAGTTACCGGAAAATAAGCTTAAATGCTTAGAGTCATTGATGTTGCCATATTTCGAGAAACATCAGCCAGCTGAGCCAAAGCTAGATTAGCCAAATCTTTTGATTATTATTTTTTTTTGTACCTGATTACCACCGCTGATATTTTGTTGCTGTTAATTGAAATGTTTTTATTTTTTTGTTATTTATTATTTAATAAGATTTATTATTGTACGGAAATGTTGTAACTAACAAAGATAATACTAAATTTATTTGTTATTAAGAATCGTGTGGAGAAAATTGTAAGCTTAATGTGTTGTTATTCTATAAATAACTATGCAGCTAAATGCCAAATATTGCATATTATAAAAAATGTATTCAACCTCTTTCTTGTGTTTAAGACCGTACCGTGACAGATTTGAAAACTAAGAATCGTCCGATCGTACTAAAGTGCTGCAAAGACTCTAAAGCGTACCTTACCTAATCTTCAAAAAGATTGATTCAAAGTTCATGTCATTGGATAATCATACATTCATACGTTAATATTTCACACATAAATATCCGTCTAGACGTATTTTACGTCTGGATCCAAAACCATCGGTTTGTTAGTTTTACAAATAAAATATTTTTTAATAAAAAAAAACCATTATTATGATGCTTTTCATCAACACTTGATGACTTGAATTATACGATCAAGAAAACATATGTAGTTTACGTTTAGTGTACGATCATGGTACGGTTTTATGTCGGATCGAGAAGTTTATTTTTTGAAAATTTTACTCGATAATATAAATTTCGCTATATTATACAGAAAATGACTGTCTCATTCTGAATGATTATTTTCGATATAAAATATGATTGTAGCTAATATTTAAGTAAAGTACAAAAGTTAAATTGCAATTCTTCAATTAGTTTAAATGTTGCGGCGTGCGATGCTAACTTACAATACTTGCTTGTAGAATTAAGGGTTTTCCAACTTGTTCTAGGTATGCTTTCCATGCAGTCTATACCCAATATTTGAGCTAAGCCTTTACACTATATATATATATTTATATATGTTATAGACAAAAGACACATGTCATGTATGTTCCTAGGTTTGACAAATTATTTTCGTGATGCGTCAAAATTCTATTATTAGCTTTTTTTACTTAAACTTGGTAGTTACATTTTATTTTAGTATAAAAATTGTTGCCTTGGTATTCACGTGTGTTAATAATATAATAAAAATATCCAGAATCCAATCCAGCTCTACAAAATACTTCTCTGTAAAACCAAACTTAACGTCACGAACATTTTCGAACGACGACTGTGAAATGTCAAAAATGGAAATTATAACATTTAATTAAAGAGCATCATTTTTCGACATTTCACGAGAGCGATTAATGAATTTAATTCATACGGAAAAGCTCTACAGATCAGTATATGTGCACCAAAGAAATCATTAAATATACATTCTTTTGCCAAACAAAACTTGATTGAGATAACTAATCAATTAATTAAATAAAGAAATCGTCATAACGAAAGTATTATGAAATTGATAAGAATCAAGCCCTTATTGTTAATATCGTTGTTGCTAAATGAAGCTCCAGTATTTATCAACCATAATATTAATTTGCCTGTTGGTTGTGACCTAGGGAAATAAATATCGATCGATTTAAAAGGTATTATAAACTGTAAGGACATTGTCCATACATTGACAGTAAATTGGCAAGTGAATAGTGAACTCATATAATTTGTGTGTTTTTATCAATTCTCTTGTTAGTATTTTTAAATATATAGAAGAACTTTTACTTGCAATGAATTTTTAGTAAAATACTTAAACAGATCCATATACCATATCAACTTCTGATGAAATAAACCCCTATTCAAGCTAAGATTTAGCAGTTGACTCAAAACGTTAGTGTCGACATTAAAAAAAAAAAGTTGAAATACATGAATGGTTTGGATTTAAAAGCGTTCTTTGCAGTTTTGAAGATTGACTAGATAAACCTAGGAGTGACGAAGCTTTGGTCTTTGACTATAACATATATTCCAGTATCGCAAATTTTCTATAATATTAATATCTTTGAACATATTATTAAATTTTCTTGATACAGTTTTACTAAACTAGAGTTTGAGGCTACCAATGATTTAGCAATTGTATATTCTCTACATTTTAAAACTTGTTAAATGAAATTGCGATATAAAAGTTGTTAAAATAAAAAAAAATATTTTCAATATACAATCTGCATTTTCAGTATTGTTAGATTCATAGATTTTTATAAGGAATGCTAACAAAAGGGAATTCATAGACGAGTTGAATTAGAAATCTTTCATTGATTAACAAAGATCTTTTGAAATAATTTTGATTTAAAAAAATAAATAGAAATTGTGAAACATTATGATTAGACGACAGTTTCATTTATATTAAGATATTTTTTGGTATTTTATGTAAATACATTTTTAAATTTTGTATAATCGAAAAATTTTCCTCAAGATTATATTTTGTTATTTGAAATCGAAATCTATATTTTTTTCTATTTTTCTTGCAAATTTAGTTCCATTTGGACTTGTATAAAACGTGATTTTGTTCTACTGATATTGAATGTCGATAAAAACTGTAAGAAAATATAACATTCCTAAAAATATTAAAATGTGAAATATTTTTTTATGAATTTTATAATGATTTAGATGTAAAACCGCGGACACATTACAATTGGTAACATATAATATGCAAGGCAACACAAAAATATAAATTGATCGAATATCTATTTCACTGACAGTCTGCTTTCTGTGACGTCTACAATAATCCTGCGCAATTTGGTCACCCTATTATAATGGCGCTCCCTTTGTGTGTCTCGACAATCGACAATACATCGAACTCGTCCGTACTTCGAATATGGGTCGAATGTAAAGATGGTTTTAGTTAGTTATTCTAGACAACAAAAGTATACTTTAGTTCTCAAAACGATGTTTAGAATAATTTTCTTCAAATTATTGTTTATAAGTATTATACTCGTTATTTATTATTTATAGAATAATGCTAGTCAAAATTAAATGTTATTTTGAATGTCTATATTTACTTTGTGTCAAATATGTGAAAACCATAAGGTCGGAATTAAGAAAAAAACAGTATGGGAATTATAGGTTATTAATTTTCCCCCCTTTTTCATTTAACGCCCAGGAATACGAACAGAAAAAAAAAGAAATTTTGACAGATAACAATCAGTTCGCGGATAAAATAATTCGTTTGAATAATAACCTATTACATTTAAAGAAATTTGTCTAACTTGTAATGTAAATGAAATCAGTCGTTGCCTCGCATGTTTTTGCAATATTTACAATGTGTACGCGGTTTCCTACTACAGCAGTTTTTTTTCCATGTCAAGTATAAATTAGTATGTCTTAAAGCGTGTTTATGAATCACAATAGCTATAGCGTACCTGAACTTTCACAGCTTAGCCATTTTGCGTGTTTTGTGGTATTTTTCATTTTACCATTGTTATTATTTTGTGTGATTAAATCGTTTATTTTAATATTTATAACGCACAATAAACAATAAAGCAATGTTGTTATTTTATTTCAATAGTTGATCAGAGCTTTAACTACTAAGAGTATTATTCCTTTTAAATTGTCATTATAATTATCAGTCCCTAATGGAATTGTTGGCACATTAAATATTGAACGCACCGAACGGACAGCGTGGATCCAAATATATACGAAAATGCAATTGAAATAGAAATATTGAATATAAAATAAGTTACATGATTCATTATGAAGAAATGAATGAATCACACGCGAAAACAATTGAAAGTCTAAGCACTGATAAAGGGAACAGGACACAGGTGAATTGTTTCGTATTTGAAATGTATAATATAATCATAATACTCCTGTATCAATTTCCTATACAGACCAGACCAACTAATGTGTAAGTACGAGTGCAAACAGGTCCATTCTCTTTATAATCCGAGGAGTCCTGTAACGGCCTGGAGCGTAAGGCTTACGTGCAGCACCAACGGTTTTACGTGCTTTCCGAGACTATTTAGACAAACACAACCGAGTTTTTGAACCCAGGACCTTAAAAGTTGCGGCCATGTGCCCAGCCACTTGACCAACGCATAAAAGTATCACTCTACATGATAAGTATATAATTCTTCATAATGATACAAACACAAAATAATATCTACAAAACGAATCGATGGAAATTATCAAAGGTCACTGAGGATAAGGTCAAAGCCCAGAAGCAGGAGTTTGATATACACATTTACAAGAGGAAAATTGGGCTTTGAAGTGAGTACCTAACGAGTAATATGTATGATGTTACAAATATTTATAAAAGGACTATCGATGCAATCGTCTAGAACTAAGTAACTCTTGTTTATGATCTAAGTACAACTCGGCACGCGATACTTGCTCTTGACAAGTTTTTTTCATCAAACTGCTCACGTAAATTTGTACCTAGTCTATGAACATTTACATAACAATACTTCAATGTAATCCAATTAACATAACAGATTGCCTTTGTGGGTCATCACATAATAGGCAGGACGAGGGGTACCCTGCATAAAATTAAGTTAAAATAATTGTATCATTTTATAATTAAAGTAACTCTATGTCTGCCTATCTCACTTTTACGCCTAAATTACTGGACCGACTTAAATGAAATTTGGTATACAAATAGTCTGCATGAGAAAGGACATATGCTACTTTTTTGTAAACCAAGCATCAATGTAATATTTTAAGTTAATTTGTAAATATATTCACATTAAACGCAAGCAAAGCCGCAAAACAGCTAGTTATTTATTTATTTAACTGGAGAACATACAGCCGTTGATAAACAAAATAACAAATACTTAATAACTATTAGGCTAATAACAGTTCTCACATTATGAAATATTTGTTACTAAAAACAACATAATTTAATTTTCATAGAAACTCAACACTTTCGATCGCATTCAATTTTATGAAACAAATCGTACTTATTATAAATGCTCGGGCGCTTTCCAAACAACGCTTCAAGAGTTGTACGGATACATGAATTTCTTGCGTTTGAAAGTAGAACTCCAAAATATTTAACGATAAGCTCAGTTCAACTATTATCAATTACAATATTTAATTTTATTCTACTTAAATGTAAAAGATAAAAAGAAGAAAGGATGAGTACTGATGATAATAAACTTCTAAGCGTAGCTGCTCCAAGTCGGGTTGGTGAGTAGACATTTGACGTGGGGTAAGTACCTAATTAAGCCAAATTTAAAGTTTTACAACAACAGCTTGGTTAAAAATTATAGATGACCTAGAATTAAACCACTGTAGAGGCAAAAATTATCTTTTATTAAAAGTACATTTAGTATTACAACTACAAAAAAATTAACGATTTCGTAAAAATATATTCAATAGGAAGATACCCAGCCATGTTTCCTTTTTAGTCCGTCATTATAAGTATACCCGTATCCGTTGAAGACGCCAAATCGTCTTAACGCAATCGTGATTACTGGACTTTTGTTTGCATCATCAATTTATGCAAAAAAACCCCATTTTAACGACATCTAATCACGGATACTTTTGTAATACTTAATAATGACATAGTACCCGGTTATTACCACCCCCTCATATTTATACACGCATAACTAGACCCGCATGTTACGAAACACGTCGGGCGTAGATCGTCACATTATCGTTCGGTTCTACTATCATTTTGTCGTGGACTCGTCATTCCATTGTAAATTGTCTGTAAAACCATAATAAAATGCAAGGTCGTGTCGCGTAGTGGGGGCCGGGGGGTCGGCACATGACAACTGCATTTTATTTTCAGTTAGTGTTACGGCAAGAGCGCGTAGGGCTTGCCTAGTTCTAAGCAGACGAGAACTAAGAACAGCTTAGAAACGTATACTAACTAACTATATTACAATTTTACCGCCTGGACGTAGAGTTTAAAAGGCTCGCCGTAGCTCACAGCATGCTCAGAGAAACGGTATTAACTTAAAAGTATTGTTTGAAAATTTTACTTCTTTATGGACTGTTTATTCAGCTGTCTCGAAAATATGGTCTATTGTAAAGTCAACGGATGTTTAAGATTATTCTTGAAGTCTAAGAAACTAGTAGAGCCCAAAATCGTATAACACATTGACTGATGTATTACATCTCAAAAATAAAGATTACTAAATCATTTCAACTCGAGAAACAGTTGCAGATTTATGCAGTGATATACCTAAATTGTGAATACACAATAAATTCGTGAAATGTGTTAATAAGATTCTGTGTGTCGTGCTTAAATCATGATGCAATACGGAAATATCGTGTGTGTAATTTTATTTACATTAACAGCATGTAAGTAATTCATATATTAATTTGTAGCTCGAGATACTTTTTATTAATATCCTTCTAAACATATCTATAAAAGGGTTTAACTAGTATTTTAACAATATAACATAAAATTTATATTAAACAATAACGTTAACTATTTTCTATTTAACAGTCATATCTGTTATTCAAAAAATATAAAATTTCAATCTATATGTATCTACATAAGTAATGGGCAAAGTCGGTACAGTTTAGTACCTTTGTACTTCCTTTATTTTTGTAGTTATTTTTGAACATATTGAATTGAGCAATTGGAAAGAATACAAAAATAAATGTTCGAAGCTGACTTTTCTTTAAATAAAAAAGTATCAATGATAAGTGGAGTACACGTAAATAAACTTCTAATTAATATAAAATCTAATTTAAAAATAGAATAATATAAAGAGTAAAGTTAAACGCAACCTCGACTCGACTCCACTCGACAAGCGGCAGCAGATCATGGAGTCCTGAGTTCAATTTCGGCGTCAGAATACTCTATCTTTACTATTTAAACTCTCCCGAAATATCTACGTAAGTCTATTGATGCTGGACTCAATTTATCTCCTGTAGTATTGTATTGGCGTCGAACTATGCATATTGTGTGTGTAAACATAAGGCGTGGAAGAAATTATTTTGAATACTCTTCCCAACAATTTAAATAAACACTAGTTATGTAAAGGTCAATAATCACTGCTCAGCATAATGGCTTAGAGACATTATTTTATTTCAATTTCTTAACTTATCAAAATATTAAGTATGATATTTGATGATAAAGGTACCTACTATTATAACTTAATAGTGTTTTTAGCAGAATTTTGTGCATAAATTAACAACTTTCCACTTTAGATCTTGTAAATATCATAAACAAGATTCGCTCTCACTGCGCCAGATATCTTTAATAACTCTCTCGTCGTAAAACTGACTAACTATGAAAGTCATTATCAATTAATAATCTCAACTTCACAAGATTACTTGCTATTATTGTTCTATTGTGATGTTTCTTGTATCGTGTTCTAGGTTGAGGTTGGTGAGACATAGTCCGCCAATGTCACGAAATGTCATTAGCAATTCTGTTTCGAATCCTTGTATAACAAGGTGCTATTTTCACATAATGTATTTATAGGTAGGTTAGGTAGGACTTGGTCTAGTAGTTAGCTTATAAGATCGTTGGTTCCAAATCTTGATTAAAAATCCGCATTTGATGATTTTGATTTTGTTTGACAACAGTAGGTACTTAATTATAAACTCCAAAAATTTGAATATTGTTTTGGTGGTCGTCAAATAATGTGCTGTGATAACAACGGTTTGATAATAGTCAATATCTTTTTTTTTATCAATAAGAATCAATTTTGGACTTAAATAAACGTACGTATAGTAGGACACAAATTAGATGTAGCATCGGAAAATGCAATGGAATGAAAATAAAACCGATTACTGCTGATTTACACAACCAATAGAAATAGCTCCCTATCGCGCCATTCGACGCTATTCGTCGCTATAGATTCACGCGTCAAAGAAAGAAGTGCATGTAAATGGACGCGTCAAATTGACGAATATATTAGGTCATTTGATATTACAATTTGTTACGTTTGTGCAAAGATCATATTCGCATGAGAAATAAATATTGATAATTTGGGATAGCGTACTCAATTCGGATGTGATCGGTTTTATGAATTTTGCCGATGCGACATCTAAGTGGTGTCGTACTATACGTGTATGTAGTCGTTTTCAAATTCAATACTTTATCAAGTCGTAAACTTTTAGTACCTTTTGAAACTAAATCACTAAACTGACAACTGAATATAAAATTAAACTTACACAGTATGATAACTTGGTTCAAAATAGTGTAACATCTTCGAACTACGTATAGTTTTATATCAACATGAAATATTTTTAATGGCGTGATTAGTCATTCCAAATTTAAATTAGATACGATATCTTCTAATGAATTGTCAAAATATGTCTGTCAATGTCATTAATTCTCGATCGGTAAAGCAGATTATCGCTCATACTGAGCACACGAAAATAGGTTTTAAGGTAATCAACCTTTTCTAACCCCGACTGTGCTTAAATGTAAGTCAATAAACTAACATCATACACTTATTCCTTTTTTTAATAAGAAAACTTATTTGGCAATAAGTATCAATAAAGGAAATTATTTTTTGTTTTGTTTTTATTTTGGGATGAAATAATAAAAAGTCAGTTATACGTTTGCTTTTTGGTTATAATAACAATATCTGCACTTTGCTATTGCTTACAATGTATCGTTATGATTTTGATGCTTGTGGGACGCATTTTCGGACTTCACCTATTTTCACAAGCACTTGGCCTGCAGGACACTTGTCTGAGCCGACTACTCGGGTTGCTGACTCCACCAATAGAAGAATACAGACGATAACCAGAATGCTTAGTAAACATTTTTGTAGAGAGAACATCTGAAAAAAAAGCTGACTTGTTTATTGAGATTTTTTTTTTATATATGTGTAAAGTAAAGTAACAGCCAGTAAATTTCCCACTGCTTTGATAAGGCCTCCTCTTCCATTAACGAGAGGGTACGGAACATATTCCACCACGCTGTTCCAATGCGGGTTGATGGAATGCACATGTGGCAGAATTTCGATGAAATTAGACACACGCAGGTTGCCTCACGATGTTTCCCTTACCGTCGAGCACGAGATGAATTATAAACACAAATTAAGGACATATATATAGTGGTGCTTGCCTGGGTTTGAACCCACAATCATCGGTTAAGATGCACGCCTTCTAACAACTGGGCCATCTCAGCTCAATTTATGTGATTACTTTTTAATACAGAAATAATTTATGATATTCTATCAAGTTTGAATGAGTATAACCACTATCATGGCTTATATGAAATTTCTTAATTGCTAGCAATTAACTTGAACAGAAGAAGTTAGTGGTTAGTTACCACTCTAGTGATAAAAGTATTTTCAACGATCTCTGTTCTTACTTCTGAGGCCGCTACAGTGCAATCTGTTGTATGTGAAATGTTTAAAATGACTTTAGAGAAAAAATACCAAGAAACCTTTTTTTTTCTTAATCACTTTATTATAGCCTTTATGGTATTATAATTTTATGCAAGTACTTTGGTAACTAAAATATAACAAAACTATGAAAACAATTTATAATTATATATGTATATGTATATTCCTTTTTTATATCGGAATATAAATTTTATGAGTATCTAACAAAATTTTTAGAACATTCATTATTTTTTTTATATACATAGTAGTTTAGTGTGATTATGGGACTTAGTATGAGATATACTACAAACCAATTTACAAATGCTACTGTGCTAAATAGCATTAATTAAATCTATAACTATAAAGATTAATAGTTACGTTACGCGTCCACATTATATAAAATAAAACATATAGAAACTTAGCCATGAGTTATTATATCTTTGGTAATTAATATTAATACTAGCAAACAAACAAAAAGTAAATTAAATAAAAAAGATAAATAATAATGCTATACCTAATACATATTGTTAAAGTACAAAGAAACATTGTATAATAGTAATAAATCGCATTTATTTATAGAAACAAGGTTATATCAATAAATAAATAATTATTTTTATGTGTAACATAGATTATGAAGCATTTGTTTTTTATATATATCCAAATAAATAAAATCGAAACGTATTGCTTAAACAATAAGTGCTAATAACAACATCAAAATAAACATCCAACCTACTATATTTATAATGGTAGTAACTATAAATCGTAACTTAACTGTATACTATTGTATTATGATTATTATGAATATATATACACGCGTACTTACGATTTTATCTCTTCAATATTGTGTTTATGTTGTTAAAACAACTTTACACCTGTAGTCTTGGCAAGTCACTGCGCAGATAACATTTGAACAGGTTTCGCTTTGTTAAATACTCGTATACTGACCCGAGGCAAAAGGTACTATAATAAATTTTGTGCTTTTGAATGCAGTTTATCCGGTACTAAATATTTGTTATTTATTAAATAATATATATGTATAAATACTAATAATAATCAACTTGCAATTATTATTATTTTTTTAATTGGGTCTCCTAACTGTAAGCAGATTTGACTAGGCTCACCACAAATTTAGTTATTTCTTATATAAGACAAGCTACAAGTTATATAGGTACATGGATTATCGATATTCGCTCTATACTCAAACAAAATAACATAAATATCTGTTTTATTAATATATTGTTAAAGTGATTAGTATGGTGAATTCATGTTTGAAATAAAATGGACATACATTCAAATTACAGTTTTTCGTAAATATTACAAATTGATAACAAATAGTGTTTGACTTTGAAGGTTTAAAAATAAAATAATTGGAATTTATAAGTTATACTCAATATAGATTTTCTAAATTATGATATAAAAGTGATTGTAAAAACCCTATTTGTATAAAGCATATTTTTATTATGATTGAATGTTACTATTAGATAGTGAATCAAGATGTTCATCGACACAGTCGCAGACGTTCGTAAGGTGGTCGGGGATGGCTCCCGATGAAGCCACTCCAGTGTTCGTCTATTCAGCTAGTGGAGATGAGGAATCATTGACGGGCGCTTGCTTAGCGCGCTGTAGGGAGCTGGAAGATTGTGCGGCGGTGATTGTGGCGTACACAAAGGGAAACTGTCAAGGAATTGCTATGTCACATACAACACAATTTCATGCGGATAACGACGTCGCCTACTTCAACAAAATATGTTTAAAATGTAAGTTATTGTTCGTTGTTATTATTTTATATAGACATAGTTGTTAGATTGGGTTTTAATTATTGCTGAAAAACCCACAATGTGTTTCCCCTGCATAAAGTTTGTGAAGGACTTACCAGTGTCGATTATGCTGGGAACCCATTCAATGCCCTCCTCCCTTCTAAGAATAAGGGCTTAATTCCTAACATACTCTTCTGCAAGCATCTCTGCCGTCATCTCCATCTCCACCATAAATTTTTGCTTCTACATATACATTTCAACCAATCGTAAAAGAGAGTGATGGAATGCACGAGGACATTTATAAATTATTAATTTTTATTTGGTATTAAGAATTTAATTTTTATATATACATTCATGTATAGTAACGTAGTTCTTAACTTTTATATAAATATAAAATAATGTCCAATGAATCGTTTCTACAGCATCCCGTAACTGTGATAACAGTTGGTGGTCCTTGGAGAGTACACCGGGGTATTATTTGAACTCGGAGGGATCCAATATAAAAGTAATAACGAATACAACCGTTGAAGAATGTTATAATGCCGTCTTTTCAACAAAAGATAAACTTTATCGGTGGGTATAATTACATTTAAAAATTAAAATATCATAAAATAGTTGAATCTCTCCTTTTTATAATTAAGATTTATAACCAAATATGATTTTAAATTGTATCTTTTATAATCTGTATATAAAAAACTTACTATGTATTTTTTATTATTTTAGATCGATATAGAATATTGTATTCGTTTTATATCCAAGGAGGTATTATAGTATATATAGCATCATCGCAAATTTGTAAATACCGTTAGGTCATAATACATCTCGCGAATTTGCATGCTGTCGAAAGGTGATTCAACTTACAAGAAAACGTAATAAGTGTCAATAATTCATCGTCTCCTGTTAAAGTTTTAATAATCAGAAATTCTCTTCTATTAATGATGTATAGAGCAAAATAATTTGTTAAACTGTAACCAATATTTTTCCATTTTATACACTTGACAATCTTTCGGCAATTTACAATGTCGCAAAATAAATTATAGTCTAACTGTATTGACAGTTTTCGATGGCACGTAGTAGTAAGACACAAATTAGATTAGAATCGGAAAATGCAATGGAATGAAATAAAACCGATTACTGCCGATTTACACAACCAATAGAAATAGCTCCCTATCGCGCCATTCGACGCTTTTCGTCGCTATAGATTCACGCGTCAGAGAAAGGAAGTGCCTGTAAATCGACGCGTCAAATTGACGAATACATTAGGTCATATGATAATACAAGTTATTACGTTTATGCAAAGATCATATTCACGTGAGAAATAAATATTGATAATTTGGGATAGCGTACTTAATTCGGGTGTGATCGGTTTTACGAATTCTGCCGATGCTACATCTAAGTTGTGTCGTACTATACAATGCTTTTAACATTAAAACACACACATACATTACACATTTTATGCTGTGCAATAAATATTATTCTTTAATGGATTTACACAATACTAAAGATAGATCAACTATTCATATGTTACTAGATCAGCGCAATGGATATATCCAGACAGTACGCCTGAGGTGTTCGCTCTATCAGATTCAATGATAGGAAACTGTATCTTAAATGGTGAAAATAAATTCACTGAACCCGAGTCGTACAGGGTGTCGAACTATTACACAGTCTACATCGAAAACCAATGCGGGCATGACTGTGAGTATAGCTTTTGTTTCTTTTATTAAAATGTTTGTATCGCTACATAAGTAGGCGTTGCGTTCCGTGCATTTGGTGTGTCTTAAATTTGTACTTTTTATGCGTACCTTTATATTTGTATTCAGGCAGTGTAGTACAAGATGTTAAAGTACTAAGCTTTACTTTATTACTTGTAAGTTTTATTTATCTTATTACTCATGAACCTTACCAAAAAACAATGCCCAATAAAAAAAAACTTTCAAAATTTGAATTGGCCGTTTTTATTGGTTTCATAAATGTTTCGATAATAAGGAAGCACTATAGAAAAAAATTAAATTATTATTGACATAAAAAAATGATTAGATTTTTTTTCTAAATCAGATGAAATCTGCTAACAACAGCTTGTCAATTTATTGCAATCGAATACTAACGTAATAGTTGACGTTTAGCCGTTTTCCTATTCTAGTCAATGCAACGATCCAGGTGCAGTTCGATCGAAGTTGTCGATTTATAAATTACTAGAATTGTATGAATTACTAGAATCCACGTTATGATATCATTTGTTTTGTTGTAGTTGATGCATTAGAAAAGGACACTGCATTGATAATTTGTTTTATCCATATTGATTTTGATTACCCTAAAATAAACATATTATGAATTCAATTAATTAATCATATTTAATTAATTGAATTCATAATAAGCCGAGATAGTAATTTGGACTTTAATTTCAGATCCCAAAAAAATAGACAGATGCTCGTACGAAGAATACTACAATCAGACTTTAAAACACGTGGATTTGACCGCTAAAAACTTTACAAAAGACGAGGTATTAGAATTATTGTGTTATTTATTTTTATAAACAAATTTGTGTATAATCTATATTAAATATATAATAAGCTAACATGAAATACTATAATGTTCTGGAATATTGTGTGCTTATCGTGTATTTTATTCAAGTGTAACAAAGTGGTAAAGATATTCATAAATTTTTCACTGTATGATGATCATAATGACGATTCCTCTTGACCTCTTGACCGTCTTATTCACGTCAATTATCTAATGGCACTAACCTAACAAGTAATCAAATAATCTAACTAGCAACGCGCCACGGCTTCAACAACAACAACAACAGCCTGTAAATTCCCACTGCTGGGCTAAAGGCCTCCCTTTGAGGGGAAGGTTTTTGGAACATATTCCACCACGCTGTTCCAAAGCGGGTTTATGGAATACACATGTGGCAGAATTTCTATGAAATTTGTCACATGCGGGTTTCCTAATGATGTTTCCTTCACCGCTGCGCACGAGATGGATTATAAAGACAAATTAAGCACATGAATCAGCGGTGCTTGCCTGGGTTTGAACCCGCAATCATCGGTTAAAATGCACGCGTTCTAACCACTGGGCCATCTCGACTCTTCCCGGCTTCGCACGTCTTAAACTGTCAGTGTTTCTCTACTATGTTGTATAACTAGTAAACTCTCAGGGATGTTACTGATAGTTTTTTTTGGGTAAAAAATGACTTATTTTTTTTTTCATTCAATTTGGAGATCGAAATTTGGACTGCCTCCTTTAGCCATATCTTATTACCAGTACTTATTACCACCAAAGGTTTATTTTAAGCTAAGTTAAAATCTAAAATAATATATTTGAAAAATAAACTTATTTACATTACAAACAATAATGCAAAAAATGTAACTACCTAAAGTCTTTATCTGTCGTTAGTATACGAGCGATGTAATAACTACATCGTAAGCAGACTTTTTTATGTCGTCCTATAATTATAGTAAATTACGTTTGTATAACATAATATTTCTTACAAAAATATTAACAAAAAAGAATTTAAGACAAATTGAAATAGATAAAATATACCAGTTATATACAGTTTTTTCAAAGATAAATTACATTTTCGTGAAACGATTCAAATAAGGCTTTTAAAATTCAACAAAATTGTTTTCCTCTTATAAATATACCAAACACACACATACACATTTCCTCTTGTTAGCATACGTACCTATACATGTGTGTCGTACGGCTTTGAACTGTCAACTGGTTTTAAATGCAAATATTAACGTAACATTGTAGTACAAAGAAAAAACAAAAAATTTAAATAATATTATGTTTTGTGAGTTTGTGACACGCATTTTTGATTTTTTTTTTTTAGTGTAAATTAGCATGCGAGAGTGAGAAAAGATTTGTATGTCGCGGTTTCACTTGGACGGTGGCTCCATCTCGTGGTCTTTGTGATCTGCACGGTGAAGACCTCGTCACCACAGGGTCTTGGCTGCTGCGTCGGGTCACCGGAGCAACGTACTACCGTCGTGTCATATGTCTCAATAGTATGTCATTGAAAACTTTTTCATTATATATACATTTTACATTCATTTATGGTGTGGCGCCAGCGAAACTTCGTGTTTATTCAAAAGATTTTTTAAGAATTTCGAAACCGGTTATGTTTTTGTTTAATTTCATTGTAAATTGCCAGTCACTAATCTACATTTGGCGCCAAAACGATGAAACCTTTTTCAAAGCTCATAACCGACCAGTAACTTTTTTCCTCTCTCTAAAATTAATTATTTTTTAAATGGTAACAATTTAGTAAATAGCGATCAAGAATCCTTTTTAATTCTCTGCACTTCAAAATCTGTCGCCCCATAATTACTGGGACAAAAATCTGCCTACGCTATTATTATATAAGACATTATGCTTTATCATATATACGTTAAAGATTTTTATTTAAGAATACATTTTTTTTATTTCACATATAAAAAATAAACATAAATACATGAAGTCTTTGATTACACCTTAACAATTGTTAACGTCACGTTTAAAATTGTTTTTAATTGCGATGTTTATTTCAGTAAGTGTAGAGTGCGAAGGCTCCCACTTAGTGGTAACGTACAGACCGCGAGGCCTGTTCCGCGGGCGCATGTACGTGCCCGGCCGCAGCGAACGTTGCAGCGCACGTGCTCTGACGCCGCCCGGGCCCGTTCGCCTTGCCCTACCTCTGCACGGGGACTGCGATGTCAATTTCGCCTATGCGATTAGCAAAGGACCAACCGGAACCGTCAATAGGTAAGTCGATATATTTTCTATTCGCCCACTAAATATTCTCCAATTTTTCTTTGTATACAAATTTAGCAATATGAGCTTGCAGAGAGCGTGCTGATTTTCACAAAGACAATCGACAAGTCTTAGCCATCAGTGGTAAATTTCTAATATGTATTTATTTCATATAATAGTGAATTTTATTATTTATTGTATAATAACTTTTTGAAGCTATGGATTAGCACATGTTATCACACTGTTCCAAATGTAGGCTGGCTTTCATCGAACATACGTACGTTCATAATGTTTTGCGATACTTGCCCGCGATTGAAGCCACATTTTTCGGTCATCATCATCATCAAATATTTCTTATGTCGTTACAGAACAATGGCGTATGTGATGCTAATGATTCAGACCAATCCGATTATCCAGACCGCGGGAGACCGCTGGGTGCGCGTCGGTTGCTCCCCGGGCGCAGGAGCCAGGGGATACGCTAAAGTTGACGCTACCGTCGCCGTCAAGGACTCCGGGTAAAACTAATATTTGCATACAAGTTATATGATATGTATAAGAGATAGTGTTGGCAGTTACAAGGCGTCGAGGACTCGGCAGTGGGAAATTTACAGGCTGTTAATATAACATGTTTTGATGAAAATAAAAAAATTCTAATACAACGTACCTTATTACCTTATTTATGTTAACCTAAATTATCAATTTATCAAAGGCGCTATATGACAATAATAATGATAAAAATAATATGAAATCAACATGAATTCATGGAGAGCCTACTTCAGTATGGGCAACTAAGTTTTGACTCTTGTGTCTATCAGGGTATATGTAGTAATATTTGTATTATATAAAATTTCACGTAAGGCGACCGTCACTGGCCAGCGAGTCGTCGAACGAGGACATCGACAACCGCGGCGCGAGTGCCGTGTTCGGCGGCGGAGCGCCGCTCGCGATGTACGCCGTGCGCGCGCACGACGGACACGCGGGCGCGCTGGCGCTCGGCGAGCCGCTGGAGCTGAGAATAGAAACTACGGGTAGGACATTAGAAACAATATATACAGAGTCGGATTTAAAGGTGTGGAGGTCCCGGGGCCACAAAGCAGTGAGGGTCCTAGACAAACAGAAGCGTGAACACCCTAATAATTATATTATTATGAATTAATTAGTTTTTTTTATTTCAATCAGTAAGCTATGAATTGTTTCGTATTTGTATCGGTAACTTTTAAAATATTAAATAGTAACATTATTATAATTTGACTATATCTCAGTATTTTTTAACTTGCTGAAAACTGTGGCCCCTTCTCATGTGGAGGCCCCCTCTTATGTGGAGGCCCCAGGGCAGTTGCCCCGGTTGCCCTCCCCTAAATACGGCCCTGAATATATAATCAATACGTGTTAACTATACTCATCCAATAATCAGATAGCACTTACCTTTTGCTACACTCTCTATACATCATTTATTTCTTAAATTAAACTCTAACGTATCATATGTGAAATGACGAAAAGAAAAACGGGTATATAATTAAGTGTGTCAAGCTTCATTGTTCTGAATAGGTGTACTAGTAATGAAATTAGTACTTTTAATTAACCCATTAGAAAAACCCACTTTAATTTAATGTTTATCAATTAAGGAAACATGTGTACAAAAGATGACTCGGGAAAGTACTCCGATATGTATTACCATGAATAAATTTTATCTCGTAATTGTTATCACACATGATCAATATGATATTATTTTATGAATTAATACTTTTCCTTGTTTTATATACA
The DNA here is from genome assembly GCF_905220365.1 of Vanessa cardui. Lineage (NCBI taxonomy): Eukaryota > Metazoa > Arthropoda > Insecta > Lepidoptera > Nymphalidae > Vanessa > Vanessa cardui. The sequence goes on along the minus strand of NC_061130.1, from coordinate 5,618,243 downwards.
ATTTTTTAACACATACACATATTTAAATAATACATGATCATCATAATATATCTTGTCACATATTTATTTGTACAGCTACGTTTTAGACAATTGAAATCTAATTCACAAAATATTTTTATTACGTTTTACAGAAGAATCAGAAATTGAAGCTTATCACTTGGTGGCATCTTCAAGACTTGGCGACAGCTCAGTGCTCTTGTTAGACAGCAGAGGGTGTCCAACGGGCCAGGTGTATTAATTATTTCCAATCAATATATTATCTCTTATATCAATATATTATATCTTTGTTTCAAAACGTAAGGGAACTCATACCGATGAGAAACTCTGGTAACACTTTTGCCTTAAATATACATTATACATATGTATATGTATTTATCAAACCTTTCAAATCGATTTTTGAATCACACTTTACTTTAGAAACGAAATATGTGTTTCCCTTCTTTGCATAACTTTGTCATACCTTTTTCATTAATAAAATATGATTATTTACATATATTTTTTAATTATTTGAAAATAATTATTATAATTTTCTATTTTAAATATATTTTAGGTTGATTTTCCGTCATTTACGAGGTCTCGGGTAGGAGGAATGCAGCGACTTTCGGCTCAATTCAAGGCGTTCCGTTTTCCGACTTCCCAGGTTGTACGATTCTCCATAATGGTACGATTCTGCGATGGAAAATGTCCTACGGTATTGATCGCCTTAATTCATAAACATATTAAGCCCAATGAATATAAACAATATCTTATTCTAATTGAAATTATAACATTTCAGCAAAACTGTGGAAAATTAGAGCAATTAAGAAACGCAAGAGACGCTAACGACACGTATGGAGCAACAGATGCGCAGGTTTCTGAGGTTGCAACGCAGGAGGTGGGGGGGATTTCGCTTAATAAATTCCTATCAAATATCATTAATTATAATAATGCTTAAAACATACTAAGTCATTTTGTCTAGGCTCATTAATGTATAATCCTCAATATTTAATCAAGTATTTTATCAGCATCCCGTGTATTTAATTGAATTATAGGTCTTATCATCATCATTGTCCCAAAAATTTAGATAGCTGCTTAAAAGTACGGCATACATTAATATAAATTTAACAAAATAGAAATATAGATAGGCACGTTATTAACTTTACTCCGAATATTTTAGCTATAGCACAGCTTAAAATAAATGAACGATGTTATGGAGTAGTTTAATTTTGTATTATATGTCTCAGTGATCTTGGCAGCAACTGTTAAGCAGATTGTGACGAATGCGTTGCGTTTGCTCTCAAGATAACAATTGTTGAGATCGCTTTTGATTGAATCCTCCTTATCCGTGTTATATAACAAAAATAACCAACATTATCTAACAGAGCTAAGATGACCCAGTGGTTAGAACGCGTGCATCTATCCTCATCTATCATCATCTGCCCTTGTGCTCGGCGGTGAAGGAAAACATCGTGAGGAAACCTGCATGTGTCTATTTTCATCGAAATTCTACCACATGTGCATTCCACCAACCCGAATTGGAACAGCGTGGTCGAATATGTTCCAAACCCTCTCCGTAATGGAAGAGGAGGCCTCAGCCTAGAAGTGGATAATTTACAGGCTGTTACTTTACTTTTTTACTTATTATTTTACAAAGCAGGCATGGGCCTCTGCAGTAAGGATGGGGTGCGGTGATGCGCAGAGGGTACCTCTCGAGTTGCAGCTGCTGGTCGGCGCGAAACCTGTGCTCTCCGACACCCTCGTTCGAGCTGACCATCGCTCTGCGTTACGTAAGTAACCACCACATTAAACGGCACAAAACTACCTATAAAGGTTCTTCAGTCTCGGATCTATGACTTGGAGCAAAACAATATTTATATTTTACGAGCTCTTAAAAATAATTTGAAAAAACTCACATAACAAATATACCAATTTATTTTTTTAAAAACTTCTTATACGTAACGTATCCAATATGCAAGTTTTTTGAAACGTTACATTTATCTGTGATTAATTACCTACTTTAGAATAATAAAAGTATGTTTCCTTGTCTACATTAAATATGTATGAATTAGGTTATCCGGAGCATGCATCTCGGTTTGACTTATCACTCGATCGGGCTGAATGTGACAGATAAAGGACTTCTTAGGGATTATGCTAATATATACATATAACTAGTAAATATAATTACACACATCAGAGGCAGTATAAGCAATATATTTTTCTAACTTTTACGAGAACGATATTTTATTCTCGGAGTATATACTCGTAATTGTGCAATTTTTAGACGATTATAGCGAGTTAGTTATAATTTTTTATTCTCTGAGTATATATGTACTCGTAATTGTGCAATTGGTAGACGATAAATGAGAGTTAGCTATAATTCAGATGATAATAATAAAACTTCACTTGTGCTATCAGCGGACGAAACGCGGCAGACGGACAGTGCAATGGTTTGTGTGCATGAATTGTTGTTGGTGGCGCTGATGCTGGCGTGGTTGGCCGTGCAGGTGCTGCTGCTGCTGGGATGCTGTGTACTCGTCAAGAGGTTAATTGGCATTCTATCTTTTACAAATATATACATCACATTATCTTGCTTTATCAAATGTAAGATTTTAAATTAACATGGTTATTTTTATTATTACAGTTGTTAAAAATGGGATATTTACCAAGTTTTTTATTTTTATTTATATCCCGTTTTTAAGTAATATAGTAAGTAGTTGTATTATATAAAGTGTAAGTAGTAGTAGTGGTAGTAAGTTGTAGTAGTAAATTATATAAAAAGAATATTGTAAGTGACCATTACTAATAAATGTTATGTATATTATGTAGACTACGATAGCATTGGCTGAAACCTCAGTGGTTTTTTGTTGCTATTATTGTTTTGATATGTGTAATTTTGTAAATTGTTTAAACGATAAATAAATTAAAAAAATAACTGTAATTCATAAAATTTATTTGTAATTTGTAGGTATGTACGTATGTGTGTATGACATAATGGTTGGGAACATTAATTGGGTAATTAGATATTACATTTGTTGTATTATGTTGTTGTAAGTGTTGATATTATTTTATTTGTTGCAGATATAGAAACTTAGCGGAAATGAACATGCAGAAAGATTACCATTCCTTCGACAACGTGGGCTTCGAGACCAGCTCCACACATCGACGTGTTCACTGGCCAGACCAAAACATAGATATAATACACGCCTCATAGTTTACCTTTGAATTTTGTATCAAACTAGTATAGTCCAATTTGTATTATAGTCTGTATTTAAATATTCTTAAATAAATCTATTTATTTTTTGACTAGTTTTTTCTTAAATATAACTGTTGGAATGCGTGGGTTAAATCTTATAACAATTGTTGCTTGTGACAAAATAATTTAGTATTGTACCTACTACATTAACGAAATATCTTTGATTAATCATTTATTAACCAAAATAATTAAAAATGTCATTTCAGCATACTTTTTATTTTTCTAATTTTTTTTTAACTTAACATTCTTTTACGAAAATGCCATGAAAAACAACAAGCAAGCGTGTCAACCGTAATTAAAATATATTTCATGAAGATTCGATAGTATTTTATGTAGAAATCTTTCTAAAGAAAGTGTTGTCACAAACTAATAAGTATATATAATAAGTGTTTGCATTAATAAAAGATTTAGTGTAGTGTTTAAATTATATTTGATTGAAAACGAAACAAAATTTGATACAAATTGCAGACATGAGTCATTTTTTAGGTAAATTGCAATACTTTTATTCGGTACATAATTTTTCCGATAACCATTTAGCCCTAGTTAATTAGTTCCGAACACAGTATATTTTATGCTGGGTCGTATGGACTCTACTGCGTGGCGTTGCTTGCTGCGTAGAGGAGAGGCGGGGCGGGGGCAGGAGGGGGAGCGGTGCCCGGCTGGCGTCCGCCACGCGGAGCCGATTGTCTCACACTCTGTCTATTCGAAGCTGCGTTGTAGTGGTACCCATCGAACTTGTCACCCCCACCACCACCGGATTGCGACGGGTATGTCGCTGTACCCATGTACATCACCTGAAAAATAACAAGTTTTATAATATTTTTACGAATTAATATAAGATTAAGCATCGATAGAACATGTTGACAATTTATATGTTCGTAGCTTCGAATTGTCAACAGGTGATATTACAAAAACAATTTCAAAAAAATCATCATCATTGGGCATAAAAGCTCGTACACCTACGCAGCCAGGACTCTATTCGAAATCCTACTACTATTATAATCCTACTACTATTATAAAGGCGAAAGTTTGTATGTATGGATGTTTGTTACTCTTTCACGTAAAAACTACTGAATGGATTTGAATGAAACTTTACCACAATATAGCTTATACATCAGAATAACACATAGGCTACAATTTTTGAGGTTTCTAATGTGAGGTCGTAAAAAAACACATTTTTTGCGCTTACATTGCAAACGCTGACTGAATCCTACAAGATAGATCAAAACAATGTACTACAGTATTGTACAACTTAAAAAGGTCTACAAAAAAGTCCGTGATGGTATATGTTTATCTCTTAGGAATAACCCACAATAACCATTTTTTATCCTTTACTTTGTACAAGAAATAATGGCTTATTTACGAAGCGATTTTAAGCGATTACTAGACTAAACGGGACGAACCTGAAGTCCACGCGAACGAAGTCGCGGGCAAAAGCGAGTATTATTATAATGACAATAGTTGCACTGTACTTACTTGAGGTCGATACCCATCGGGCCCAGCCTCATATTCGACAAGTTGCGTCCTCCCATCGGGTAACAACACGTGATATGAGCCCTGCGCTCGGTCATCCTTTCGTTTCTCGTTATGCCCGAAGTCTAATGAGACGCCATTATCTTGTACATCATATGTGAATTCATAATTTGCTGGCAACTGAAAATAAAACATAACGTCACAACGTAATCACGTCTACAACACCCGTTATAAAAAATATAAATATAAAGGACAATGTTTTGTTTATATTTTCAATACAATTTTTAAAAATAGTTGACATAAAATTGGAATATTTAAAAAAAAGTAACTCACAGTTGGTTCAACTACTGGTTTCTTATTGCCGCTACCGACGGCGCCTGCGTTTGTTTTAGGTGGAAGATATTCTTGTGCAGAAGTAAAAGACTTCAACGACACCCAAGCTAGTAATGTTACCTGGACCAATATATGTAATTTATGTATATAAATAAATAATGCAATATATAAAACTATATGTGTAAAGTATAACATTTGCATCAATTTAGACTTATTCAAAAGAAGTAAAATATCATTTTGTACTTTCAAAAAAATTTAACTCACGTAAAAAATCTTCCACATTTTGAAAACGTTGGTCTGAAGGTACCAGGAGGTTATGGTTAGAAATACCAACAGAGGACGTATATAAACGCTCAGGTTGCGGTCGCAACCGTGCCGCCCCTGTCATTTTCATTACTGAGCTGCACGATCCACGAAAATTTCGAAAGAAAAATAACCCATAATAGCTAGTCTAGCTTATAATTTTTATGAGTAACATAAAATTTGGTGTCAAAATGTAGTTAGGTTTAATACGATGAGCTGACAATATACCCTGAAAAATATTGAGAACTTCTTAAAAAAAATTCGACAGCTCAAGACCACAACAGTGGAATTGATCTACAATTTTATTGGTTAGGTTGATCAAGAGCTGATGATGGATCAGCAATGCCACAGGAAGTCTGTCTTATTTTTGGTGGACAGACTGAGTGCAATAAATTGCTCTCAATATAAGTAGTTACATAACAAATGTTCGCGCCTGCGATTTTATTTTAATTATATCTTTATTATATAAACATTCAAATTTATTTAATTTTAATTAACATTATATCATCACATATAAAACCTTTTTTTACAATCTAAGTAATAAACAACAAGTAAGAAAAAAATTTTCATTAAACAAAATGGAAAACTTATAGATTTTCTTTATTCGCTTTTGATAAAACTAATTATATGAAAAAATCTTGAATGTATGAACATAAAACAGTTTGATAAAATGTATATTAATGCATTTAATCTACGCTTCGTTTTACACAAATCCTTTATTAAATAATAAATATATGAGACGTCTGACGGCTTAGTTCCCTAAGTTGGTCGCGCATATTAGATTTAAGTAATGATTAATATAATCTAACAGCGATGATTATGATAATGGGCGATGGTGACCACTTATCATCTGGTGACCATTTGCCCATCTACCTAACAACATCAACGTAACATCAATTGTACGATGTGACTTCGTACAATTGATGTTTAAAAACCTAACTATTGTTAGAATTGAAACCGTTAAGCCGGCAAATGTGTACCTTAAATGTCAAATAATCCAATAAATATAACATAACTCGACATTTAGTGCCCATAATTGTGCAAAGTTGAAAATCATGTTGATGCATTATTGTTACTGCTCTATTTAATTTACATCTTCGTGGATATAGATATATAGATCTGTAAAAATATGTTTATAGTGTATTTTAAATATTTATAGAAATATATAAAATATATTATTTATATGCATTGAGTTGTAAAATAATTCCGATAACTAAAAAATGACAGCAATATACTAAAGAACACTACTAATGGGTCGCAAACCATGGAAACATAGATTATTTGTACCATGTTCTTGTAATTACACTCGCAGTTTGCACATTCACAATTTGGATCAATACATATCTTATATTTTTATCAATATTCAATTATATTAGTCTTTGGTTTTCTTAACATAAACATTAATAACATTAAATGCTTAAATATACAGTTATTTTCAATAAAATATTACGTACTATATTTAAATAAATAAAAACTAGGTTCTTGTTTCATTTAATTGGCCTATCTGTATATTAGTACAAATTGTTCATTTAAACATCAAACTCTAACGTAACATTTAAACCCAATTAGTAAGAGTTTCTTCACCTGAATTTATTTTCAGACGTAAAAAATTAACACGAAACTTTCGTGTTCGAAGCATATGAGTTTTTATTTACATTGTTCGTTTTTATTGCGTACGTTATTGAATTATTTATCATTGGATAATTGTATCTAACTATCATTGCATATCAAGTTTCGAATTATTTAAAAAAAAAGTGATTTTTGCAATATTAAATATGGCTCTTACGATCAAGAAAACTTTTCACGATTGTATCTTATCGTACTTGGAATCTAATGACGATAATCCCTCAGCGGGCTAAGCTAACTCTCCCTTGGAGAAGAAATTTCGTAGCTAATAGACAAGATCGCTATTTTTATTTTTGTGTTTATTTTAAAGAACTTCATATAGGATAGACCACAAGTATACTAAAAATCCAAAACACTCTAATTTACTGCAAAAAAGCAGTTTCAAAATGTAATTTAAAATTTTCGTGCTAATTCGGATCTTTATTTCGTATGACGTCACTCAGGTCCGTCACTGGCCCATTGAGCGTACTTGTCCTCACTGGCCTTCATACTTATGCATTTTTTCTCGACTTTTGAGATACTTTTTTTTATAAAAAATCATAACGGACTATTCGATATTCCGAAAAAAAGCCGTATTGACTTAATATGTATTTTGCCAATGTGTTTATCTACTTGAACAAAGTTTTCAAATAAATGGTTTTTGTGTGGACTTTCTGACACAAAACTGAGAAAAAAGTGGTTTCAAGCTGAAAAGAGGAATCTGGTATTTTTTAACAAATCCAACTTCCATTTTTATTAGAAATACGCAATTAATTTTGGTTTAAATATTATTTTTTTTACAACTATAACCTCAAATAAGTAGTCATAACAGGAGTGACGTCACTGAACACTAATTAGTGTTTCGAAATACGTTCCGTTTCAAGTTACTTAAATTGGTAATTATTGTTAAAAAGAAGGCAACATTATATAAAATATAAACCTTGCAGTAGCCCTTCTCTTATAATTATTCAACATTTTAATAGCAAAAATTCCATAAATATAATAATAGGTTGGGGAAAAAGTTTCTTCGTATTTTATATGAAAATTCAAAAAGTTTTTTTTATAGTTTATTTACATTTGACTAAAGTATGTAGGTGCCATTTTGTTCCATAACTTTTTGCCATCTTGTTGGTAGTGACATGATCCCATTGCTGTAAAAATTTTGGGGCTTCTGATAGAAAAACTGCGACAAGTGGTTTTGGCAGTCCTCTCGTGACGTTAACCTGACACTGCCTAAAGAATTCTGCAGAGACCGAAACAGATGAAAATCTGAAGGTGCAAGGTCAGGACTATACGGCGGATGCATTAATACCTCCCAGCCAAACTCTCGTAATTTTTGTTGAGTGGCTAAAGATGTGTGAGGTCTAGCGTTGTCATGGTGAAAAACCACACCCCTTCTGTTGATCAATTCTGGCCGCTTTCTCTCAATTTATTGCTTCAATCTCATCAATTATTCGCAATACAGTTCTGAATCGATGGTCCTGCCGGGCGGCAACAGCTCATAATGAATGATGCCCTTCCAATCCCACCATACACACAGCATTACCTTGTTGCGAGTTAATCCGGGTTTTGCCACAGTCTGTGAAGCTTGACCGGCCTTTGACCACGATCTTTTTCGCACGTTCTTGTCGTATGTGATCCACTTTTCATCACCAGTTATCAGCTTCTTCAAAAATGGTTCGGTTTCATTACGTCGTAATAAAGAATCACAAATGAGTACACGGTTCATTAGGTTTCTTTCAGTGAGTTCATGAGGCACCCATATATCGAGCTTTTTTGTGTACCCAGCTTTATTCAAATGAGTCAAAACCGTTTTGTGGTCAATTGCCAGTTCTTCAGCTACGTCGTAACTACTAATATGCCGATCTTGCTCCACTTTTTCAAAAATGGCATCATTTTTGTCCGTAACAGGGCGACCAGAGCGAGATGCATCTTTGATATCAAAATTTCCGGCTTGAAAACGCTTAAACCAAACTTGCGCTACTCTCACAGATACTACATTAGGTCCATAAACATCACAAATTTTTTTCGCGGCTTGAGTTGCATTTTTACCTTTTTTATAGTAAAATTTTAAAATGTACCGAATTTCTTCTTTAGATTCACTCATTTTAACAACAACAAAAACAAATGAAAATCACACAAATTCCTAATTTGAATTTGGAAGTGCCTTCTTTAAAATTAAAACTTTTTAATGATACCAAAACCAGCCAGATACAAATGGTATAGCCAAAGAGATTTTATTACAAGTTCATACATACTATATGCGAAAAAACTTTTTCCCCAACCTAATATTTGCATGTTCCCTATTCTAACACGTTTCTTCAATGCGGGTTGGTGGATAACTGGATAGACATGTGGCAGAATTTCATCGAAATTATGCGCATTTAGGTTTCTCGTAGCAGCTTCTCGCGATTTCCTTCACCGCCGAACACGAGATGAATTATAAACACAATATAACCGGGCAGAAATCCGGGCTTGTACCTACATCATATGATGATACACTCGTCCTTACCACTCGACCATCTTTACTCTTATATAACACAGTATGCTAGAACGATAGGTACTTATATTTTCACTCTAATCTGGATACTCTTACCATATAGATAATACATAGTTATACAGAGTTATACATGACTAAAGACGAAAAACGATGAATGGATTGTGTGAAGACGATATGGTTAGGTACTTGTGAGATGACGTCTGACGAAGTATGGAAGGAGAAGTATGACCTCATATGATATTGGGATAAGGGCAGGAGGATGAATGATGCGTATCATCCATCCATTAAAGACCTATTGTAATAAAAATAGTACAAGTTTTACATAACAATAAAACTTGTATTATTGAGCAGAGACGATGCACAGCATCCGTGAGAGTGCGTTGTATACTTCCCTTTCCTGTTTCTTATTTTTTCGTATGGCGGGTATGACGTCACGTCCGCCCCACTCCTTTCGTTAGGTTCCAGGGGGGCAGCTTGCCATTTTGGTTTCATAGAAGTCTCTCACCAGGAGCCCTTACTGGGATGCTGTGCATCGTCTCTGCTCAATAATACAAGTTTTATTGTTATGTAAAACTTGTACTATTATTTGGCATGTGACGATGCACAGCATCCGTGAGAGACGTGTTTATATCTCCTGGTGACCCCTAAACGACGCTATGTGACAACTGAGAACATATAATAAATATAATAAAATCAGTGTAATTGAAAATTATATATTCACTTGACCAGAAGAATATAAAAATCAACTGAGTTATATAACATCAACTTAAAACTATCCGACTTTATATATTAATTTCAACAGTAACCATAATACACATCGGTGTTTTAGAAAATTATAGACATAAAATTATAAATAATAATTTATAAAAAATTGAATAATCAATATATTAATCTACAGGTTCAAAATTATTTGAAAAATTATAATGAGATGGTTTTGAATTACTTATTATTTGTTTACAATAAAACTTAAGGAAAGTCTTTTCACTGCGCCAGTTTCCACGTGCTAATATGTCTTCAATAGAGAAATGTTCAAACCAATTTAAGGATGCGACGGCAGAGCGGAAACTGCCTGCCGAAGCTACAATGCCTGCATCTTTAAAAACTGACTTCACCCAACCGCTTATCACAGTACGAGAAGCTGCTCGGTTTGAACCTCTAATTGTTATGAATAGAGAACTATCGCAAATGGGCGTCCGCCGCTCAGTGCCTAATTCGACCACTTTTCTCAACCAGTATACAGGACAAACCCTAGTACATGAATGACTCATCAATTTCCAACCTGATTGCCTGTACGTGGCTGTATCAGTCTTTGAGCCAAATGTAGGATGTAAAACTATATAGTCACCGAAATCAAAGTAATGGCGTGAATCTATTTTTAACAATGTAAGGTCATGAACACGTCTACCAGATGCGAGTAACAAAAGACATGCTAATCGTCGTGAGGCCTCAAACAAAGAATTAATCACTGGTGGATTGTTCTTTAACCAGGCAATCAAATCATTTGGATCCCAAATTGGAGGCTTTATGGTTTTTGGGCTACGGAGAGAAATAGCTTTTAAAATATGCTTAACTAAAAAATGTAAATTCAAATTTTCATTATTTAAAACTTTTCCGAACGTAAGAACTACTGATTTATGTAGGAGAATGGTAGGATAAGCTAATTTCTCTTCTAAGCTCAAAAAGGCCAAAAACCTTGATAAACTAACTCCACTTGGATGTTTAAAATCAAAATTATTTAACGCACACCACCTTACCCATCTAGACCAAGCGGGTTTATATGTTCTAAGTGTGGATTCCCTCCAACTAGACCTAAGCAAAGTCTTTTCAGCTTCAGACCAAGTCTGAATTACATCTTCCCAGCCCCAATTTTCCAGACAAAAAGCTCTATGTCTTGAATTCGGGGTGGTGGCAAGCCTGTCGTTTGATCCACCAGCACTTGAGATAGCCGTTTGATCTTCAAAGGTCTGCATAAAGCTCGTCTGCGAAGATCTGGAAGCCAAAACACTCTCTTCCACATTGGTGCAACGATCAAAAAGGTTCCTTGAGCAGTGTTGAGATGTTGTAGCACCCGCGGAATGAGACTCGGTGGAGGGAATACCCACGCTAGATGAAACTGCCATGGACGACTGAAGGCGTTGCAAAACAGAGCTGAGGAGTCCTGACAATTGTTCGAGACGTACTTCTGTACCACTCTTGTTTCCTTCGTGGCAAACAAATCTATCTGAGGAACTCCAAACCTGCGGAATATCACATTGAGAGCAGGCTTCAGTAGGTGCCATTCGGCTGCTTGTTTCCCTCTCGATAAATGATCGGCGATGTCGTTGAATTTGCCTGGAATATATTCTGCTGTCATCGTAATATTCCACTTGTCCAGATAATTCAGAAGCTGGTAGGTTTGATTGAGAAGAGCCATCGATCGTGTGCCGCCTTCTTTTTGAATATATGCGATAACCGTTCGATTGTCTGACTGTAAAATCAGATGAAGACCTTGTATTTGTAATCTGAAATGTCTTATAGCCGCTATTATGGCAAACATTTCTTTGCGGTTGCAGTGCCATTGCATCTGATCTTTTCTCCATCTGCCTGACACTGTGTGATCGTCCATTTGAGCTCCCCACCCAAAATCTGCAGCATCTGTTGTCAAAAAATGATGAATGAGTTCCGAGTGCAACATTGTTTTTGGCTGAGACGTCTCCAAAGTATTGATCCACCACTTCAGATCTTTTATTACTGCTGCTTGCAAGTTCATTTCTTTCATTGACGATTTCACTAGCATCCTGGATTGTAACTGAAGCTGACGGCAGTGTAATCTCCCTCGAGGGACTACAAAATTGGCAAAATTTAGGTAGCCCAAAAAAGCTTGCGCTTCTTTGAGTGACATTGTACGTCTCTGATTCAGGCGGTATGAAATTGACAATATCTTGTCGATCTTTTTTCTGGGAAGACTTTTGAAGTTCAACCTGGTGTTCCAAACTATTCCTAAGAATTCCACTTCCTGGGTTGGTTTGATTATAGATTTCTCGTAGTTGATAGTCCAACCCAGCATTCTGAGCTTGTCTATCGCCAACTCTACTTGGGACTGAAGACTTGCTTCCGATTGATTTACAATTAAGAAGTCGTCTAAATAAACGACAACTCGCAAACCTTGATTGCGCAAATGTTGTGCCACCCAGTTGGTTAATGCAGCAAAGTTCTTCGGGGCGCAAGACAGTCCGAAAGGAAGGCAAGTCATTTGTAGAACTTGTTGATTGTAAACTAACCTTAAGAACCTTCGATGGTATTCCCTGATCCCTACATGGAAGTAGGCTGACGACAGGTCGAGTTTCACCATCCAGTCGCCCTTCTGTAGAAATCGCGGTATCTGGAAATGTGATATTAGTCTGAAGGGTTTGGTTGCAATGTACTGGTTTAACCGCTTTAGATTGAATATTGGTCTGTTCGAGCCGTCGCTCTTTTTGACCAGAAATATTTTTGACAGAAAACTGGGTTCGTGGTGGTGATGACTGACTACTTCTAGAACCCTCTGCTCCAATAACATTTTTACTTGTTCGGTCATCTCTGGTGACTGTGGCGTCTGGAAGCGTTCGAGAACCTTTGTTGAAAGTCCGATTAATATTGGTTTGGAGGTAAATGGCAGACGCATTCCCGTAATCATATCGAGAAGAGCCTTCGGAGCTCCAAGCATCTGCCACTGCCTTCGATACGCTCGAAGGCAGCCCCCGTAAAATTTGTTGCGGCGTGGCCAATAGTCACTTGTCAGACGGTCGCTTGACCTGCTGCTTATCCTTTTTAAAGGTTCTTCTATTTTTGGGGTTATACTCTTGTCTTGTAAAACCCGTGTGAGATTTAGGCTTTCTTGTATCGAATCTCGAACGAAAGGAAGGATTAGGACCGTCCATGATGAAATCTGAATTATTAACTTTTTTGGTAGATTTAATAAGAGACTTGTTATTAGTTTTAGATTCTCTTCCTGTATGATACCATGGACGCAACCACTTATCAATACCTCCCGTAGTCTGTATGTAATGTCTAAGTAGATTTTCATCGAAAAGATGATTAGAACTCGGAGGTATTTTACGCAAACCCTCACGAAGGTTCTTATTTGGCAACTCGTTCAGGATACGCTCCCGACGATTTTCAATATATTCGGCACGCTTACCACAGACCATTTGCATAATATCTTCGCTAATTTTGTGAAATTTTGATGTTGGTTGAAATAAATCACTTATTTTGTCAAAAACATTAGTTGCAGACAGCACCGTGTCGACGGAGGCCGCCCAATCAACCAAACATTGTAAATTTTTATTAAGAAGCTCACGCTGTGTAATTAACGCATTACACATGGCCGCCAGTGCTTTTTCGGAGGATGCTAAATAGTCTTTACCCTTTAAAAATTGCCTGAGTTCATCATTGACTTCTAGATCCACAAATCCCGGCGAGGCAATATGTACTTTTAAAGGGTCAGTATACCGTACATCCTTCCACGAAATATCTCCGAATCTTTGCAAATTTTGGAGAATTTTTACGTGCTCGGGATCGGCCCGAGGCACCTTTGGGTCTTTAACTGAAGTATTAATCAATCCTAAACTTAAATGACAAGAGGTATTGTTTATGCCAGATAATTCAACTACCGGCCGTTTCAAACAAAACGTTGGTGCTGACGAACTTCCTATGGGTTCGATTGAAGGAGCAGGTAATTGAGTTGCTTGGTTATTATCCGGAAAAGAACTCAATAAATTATTCGAATGCATTTGTGTTTGTGATGCGGGTAGATAAATATTTTGCAATAAAATATTGGTAAGCTCACTGACCTTGTTTGTCAAAGCATCAAGCTGATTGGAAGACCTGATCCGCTTCCTCCGTCTACTGTCTGACTCACTGTCAGAGGAATTCGAAGAAGACAAACTTGAATCGCTTCCATTCCCTTGTCGTTTCCTTTTGTTAGACGCCGGTTCTACAACCGGCGATTGCAAAGACCGGTTACTACAACCAGCAACTTGCTCGAAACCATTATGGTTTAAGCGCACATTTTCCACATCACTGTCACTACTCATATTAAAAATAGCAGAATCACTTATTAGCACAATATAGTATTTCACTAAATATAACTAACACTATTTTAATTACGAAAAGTACAAAACTTTACACACTTAGCAAAAATTGATGTTACCAGTAAGAGAAGTAACGACGCTATGAAACCAAAATGGCAAGCTGCCCCCCTGGAACCTAACGAAAGGAGTGGGGCGGACGTGACGTCATACCCGCCATACGAAAAAATAAGAAACAGGAAAGGGAAGTATACAACGCACTCTCACGGATGCTGTGCATCGTCACATGCCAAATAATATACAAAGTAATGTAAATTAATGGTTTAAAAATATTCCCGGTTAGAGACGTATTGATTTGTATTTAATGTAAAGGCATTTAGATCCAACAACAATAAATACGCAGCAAGTAAATTATAAAATAATTCTATTTGATTTTAAAATTCATTCGAAACCTTTAATCGATAAATAAATCTTGTTTTGCTATTGCTATTGTTGAAATATGTAACAAATAAACTATTCTCAAAATATGAGGATGCGATCAGCTGACGTCTAATATTTACGGTATCAATATTATATATTTTTTATGTAGCAACATCGGAAAATGATAACGAATCCGTTTCAGCTTACGAAACATTGTGATTTTCGACTATATTCGCTTAACTTACAAGATTCTTTACTACTTAACCTTTTAATTTGTCTCTTACGTCTTTGTTACTCGTCTCGTAATTCTGAAGTCTAATAGTTGTCAATTGTCAACTTGTCTGTCTTGTCTTAAAACTAGACATTCTGTATGACTTACCTACCAACTCTGAATATTTTTGGATTTGGAGTACTAATAGAATGAAAAATCTGTAAATAATTATTGAAACGTACGATTACTGTAATAAACGTGTATTCAGATAAATAAAGGTAAAAAGTTAGGAGTTTTTCATTTAAAATGAACTCAATTTTAAGAAGTACAGTGAGACCTTTAAGTCGGTTTTTATCAACAACACCAATTAAACAATGTGCCGTACCACCTAAGTTAAAACCAAAGAAATTTACCGGACCAATAACATGGAAATCAATGACTGTCACAGCACTTGTCGGCGGTGGACTTACAGGATTTATGTTGTACGTGAGAAAAGAAAAACAAGAAGCGATAGACCGTGAAAGGAAGCGGCAACTTGGAAAAGCCAAAATAGGTGGTACTTTTGAGCTGGTCGATTCCGAAGTAAGTAAACTTATTTATTTTAAAACCAAGATTTTTTATGGTTATATAAATAGCCCCTCTGATAAATTAATCTTACATCATAATATTATCATTAGCTAATGATAAGTTGTAACCATAAAGCAGGACATAATTGAAAGTTTGATTGTCTGGTTTTACTTTCTTAAAACATTTTTTTTGTATTCCATTTTAATGATTAATAAATGTTATATTTAGAATCTTTATACCACATAACCTATACCTTCTCAGTATACCCTTTAGTATCTGAAATAAGTAGAAATTAATAAAAATATATATAATTAACATGGACTTATGGTAAAAACCAAATCTATTAATGATACATACATAGTGGAATCTTACGAAGATAGAAGACATATATTGTATTATAGTTATAATATATCACTTAAATTAGTTTATATATATAATATAGTGCATATATATAATGTGATATGAACATTGATTATTACAGGGAAGAACAGTAAAAAGTACAGATTTCCTTGGTAAATGGTTATTAATATATTTTGGCTTCACACATTGCCCTGACATATGTCC
Organism: Vanessa cardui; assembly: GCF_905220365.1. Lineage (NCBI taxonomy): Eukaryota > Metazoa > Arthropoda > Insecta > Lepidoptera > Nymphalidae > Vanessa > Vanessa cardui. The sequence goes on along the minus strand of NC_061130.1, from coordinate 5,601,987 downwards.
CGATGAACTGGAGAAACTGGCAGAAGTTGTTAACAGACATGGTAAAGTGATAAAGACTTATATTATTTTAAGATATAAACTTTGAGTAATTCAAAAACCTAGCATTTTATTTGAAAAAATCTTCAGTAATAACTCGGTCTCTAAAAATATTTAATTTAACAGCAATAATAAGACATAGTAAGTTAATATTTTTTTCTATTCTTGTAGACCAAACGCCATCAGCACCACCTTTGCAGCCTATATTCATATCAGTTGATCCCCAGAGGGATACACCTGAAATAGTAGGAAAGTAAGTTATCTAATTCCCATAGTAATATTTGTTATTATCAACATGATTTAATATTACTATACTTTCTTCTGTTGTTAGGTATTGTAAAGAATTTACGCCAAGATTATTAGGTCTAACGGGTACAAAGGAACAAGTACAACAGGCATGTAAATCTTACAGAGTATACTTTAGTGCTGGACCTCAGGACGTTGATAATGATTATATTGTGAGTAGCGAAGTCTTCATTTTATAAAATATGTTAATAAAATGTATAAATTGATACTTTAGAATTTCAGAACTTTTTATTTGTATTTTTTTATAATACTACAAAAAATTTTTTTTTATTTATTTATCTTATGGTAAATGGTCACCACTCCCTATATATGGCGGCATTGTAAGAAATATCAACCATCCATTATAGTGCCAGTGCACAGAACAATACTAAATACTGTTGTTTTGCAGTAGAATACCTGATGAATGGATGGTACCTACCCAGGTAGTACTACCGAGTAAAATCTGTTAACAAAGAATTATCAAACTTTTGTATGAAACATAATTTAAAATTGACTACAAACATACATTAATATGCCATTTTTAATTACAGGTGGATCACACAATTATAATATACCTGGTAGACCCTGATGGAGAGTTTGTTGACTATTATGGACAAAACAGAAATGCAGCAGAAATACACGATTCTATGCTTGTAAATATTCAAAAATATCAACAGGGCAAGAAGACGTCATGGTTCTAAGAAATGCATTTAGTTATTGTTATTATGTTCCAGATTAAATTGAAATAAATGTATTTATTATAAATATGGATTATTTCAATTAAATAGTATAAATGTAACTATTAATATATTGCTTAACTAATTTTACTAGTTCCAAATTAATATATTCTGAAGCCATTCAATGGCCAATCACAGGTAGTTTTTTTCCTTTATTTAATTAAGAATTTAACATCTTTATTGGGCCTGTAGAAATCATAAGCTCAACTTATTATAAGAAGACCAATGAGTATAGTAAAATGTACCAATATGACATTGAACTGGCATAATATAATTTTGAATCTGAGTTATAGTATTCATGATGTATTCATAAAAAATATAAATGACTATCTGTCAATTATTTATTACTAGTTATCGCCCGTCACTTTGCTCACGTTTTAAAGGTTCGTCGTGAGGTGTTAGGCATAAAAAGTTCTGGTATTTTTCTGAGTATATTTGTTTGGCAGAAAAATATATGCGTGATTAGCTATATGTATTTACTATTAAAAGTTAAATATGTGATTATTACAATAGGCCTAGCATATGGGCCAACCGATGTTAAGTGGTCACCACCGCCCATAGACCTACCGACACTTGGGGATACGACACTGGGAATTGATATGTTACGTTCATTATGCCTATAGTTACACTGGCTCACCCACCCTTCGAAATGGAACACAACAATACTTCTCCTGTTTGGAAATGAATGGGTGTTACCTACCGTGTCTGGGTCTGCAAAGCTCTACCGATAATAAAGAGGATGTGTTTTCAGAAAAAATAACTTTGATAAATAACATTTATTGAAGTAATTAATTGTTACAGTTTCATAGATATATAATTGTCTAATTGAAGTTCGTAGTCATTTTACTAGTAATCTTTTGGATAGTGATATGTCGGCCAGACGTATGGATTTGAACTAAACTTTGGTCTAGCTGGTATAATTTCACTGCACTTCCCTCCAAGACTGAGGCGGACTCAGATATATTAACCTCGCCTTCATTAACAGTCACTAAACTACCAGTAGGTGTATTTGGATGATTTTCATAATTAATATTATTTGTATTTAGACATATTTCGCCCTCTTCGTAATTTATATCATTATGCCCAACATTGACCACTACGAGGTCAGCCTTCACATTACTGTCATCCTGCAACACAAGCTCTCCGGACACTTCCAAAGGAACTTCTTCTGTAACCAAAGTAACTTCTTTATTCTCGTATTCACTATCGATCGATTCTGGAGTACCTTTTATATCGATTTCATTAGTGGCACTTTCTGCATAAATTAAATTATTGTCCATCACGAAAGGTACTTGTTGAACAATTACAATTTTTTTTTCTTTAATTTTTTTCTCTTTATCGTGGCTCCTGAGATGTTTCGCCAAATAACTTTTCTTCTTAAATTTTTCATTACAAATGGCGCATTCATAGGGTTTTTCACCTACAAAAAATGCATTTAATATTTTAATGTTCAATAAATTAAAATATAATTTTTATAAATAAATATTAATACTATCTACTTTAAATTGGCATAAAACGTTACCCGTATGTATGAGATAGTGGTCACGTAGTCGCGCCGCATTGATAAATTTCTTGGGACAAACACAGCAGGCGAAAGGCCGTTCGCCGGTGTGTTGGCGCATGTGTGTACGAATGTATGTCCTTGCAAATCTAAAATAAAGGAGAATGAATTATACAAAGTAGTATTACTTTTTTTAAACTTTTGTTAAATTATGTCGGATCGACAGCGACATCAGTAAGATCGACAGGCATCATAGGGGCGTATTACTAGGGTGATCGAGCAAAGAGGAAACCGCGAATACAAGAACAAGTTTAGTCTACGTTTAAAGTACTTAATACACTTAGTAGGAATTCAGTATCACACTATATCACACTTGGCAACGAAGCGAATGACAGTTCCTGGGATGGAGGTACAGTACGACACAACTTAGATGTCGCATCGGCAAAATTCGTAAAACCGATCACATCCGAATTGAGTACGCCATCCCAAATTATCAATATTTATTTCTCATGCGAATATGATCTTTGCACAAACGTAATAACTTGTAATATCATATGACCTTATATATTCGTCAATTTGACTCGTGGATTTACATGCACTTGCTTTCTCGGACGGGTGAATCCATAGCGACGAATAGCGTCGAATGGCGCGATAGGGAGCTATTTCTATTGGTTGTGTAAATCGGCAGTAATCGGTTTTAATTTCATTCCATTGCATTTTCCGATGCTACATCTAATTTGTGTCCTACTATACTGATCTTATGTATCGTAAGTGAGTCGTCTCTGAGCGCCTCCATCGGGTCGGCTCCGTCGTAGCACGAAGTTAGTCGCGTCGTGACGTCACGATAGTGCTGCCGCCTCGCGGGATTCGTGCCGCGCTTCGTTACGCTAAGGAATTCATGACCGTCGTCGACATATATAATATGGAATGGTCTAAATAAATACTTATTTCTGTTACCTTTTACCACAAATATGACAGCTGTAGGGTTTCTCGCCGGTGTGTGTGCGACGATGGCACGTTAGCGAGGAGCCAGAAGTGAACTTTCGCCCGCAGACGTCACACGTGTATGGTCTTTCACCTATAAAAATGCATGATTCATGTATACGTTCTAATTTGTGAACTTATTAATAAACATAGATTACAACTAATAATAGGTACTGTATATTGAGAGGAGCTTAGATGGCCCAGTGGTTAGAAAGTGTGCATCTTAACCGATGATTAAGGGTTCAAACTCGGGCAATCACCACTGTATATATATGTGCTTAATTGGTGTTTATAATTCATCTCGTACTGGGCGATGAAGAAAAACATCGTGAGGAAACCTGCATGTGTCTAATTTCATCGAAATTCTGCCACATGTGCATTCCACCAACCCGCATTGGAACAGCGTGATGAAATATGTTCCAAACCCTCTCCTTAGTGGGAGAGGAGGCCTTAACCCAGCTGTGAGAAATTTACGGTCTGTTACTTTCTTACATTGTTAAAAGAAAACAAAAGGATTGGACTGTTTTGAATGAAATTTATTACAATTAGTACATATACGACATGCCATGAAATGTATAGGCTATTTGACTGGTTTTTAAAATCCATTTTATATTATTTAGTGGAGATAAAGGAACCCAATAAAAGTAGATTTTTTTATTTCTAGTATATATCTAGTATATATCTAATTTTAATATTTAAATAACGCGCGAAAACGCTACTTGGACAATATGGCGCTGCAATGGGGTCGGTGACGTCACTTTGCTGTATTTTAATCTGTGGTACATATTGTAGAAAAGCAAGGTTTACAAGAAAGTGACTTCATCATAAGCCCGGCCAATCTGGAGAGTTTTGTGACACGTGGCAAACGTTTGAAAAAATGCATTTTTATTTATTGATTTTTGAATAAATTAAGTATTATTTTCAAGTTTCGTAAGTAAATAACCGTTTTTAAACTCATAATATACGCTGATTACAATAATTCACAATTTATTTTTTCGCATTGTCAAATAGCCTACTTTGCACGTATTAAATAATGTACCCGTATGAGTGCGCATGTGGAGCTTGAGGTTGGAGCTCTGTATGAAAGTCTTCCCGCATATCGAGCACGTGTAGGGCTTTTCGCCCGTATGGGTGCGGTGGTGCGTGTTGCGAGTCGACTCGTGACGAAATCTGTACAAGTTTAAATGTCACCTTGAAGTACATATTTAAAATATGCATAATATACTCGAATTTCTTCTTTTCACTTTAAAGATAGGCGCACACCTAGGCGGGCCGCAACGCATAACAAAAATTCTCCTGAATCAGTTTCATACATTTTGTATGGGCTATCGCACACCTCAGGCTGGCCGCAACGGGCCGCATCGCAACGCATTGGCGCATCACTAGCCAGGCGTATTTTTGCGACGATGTTATGCGTTGCAATGCGGCCCGTCTCAGTGTGCGTTAGCAGACGCAACGAGTAGACGGCTGAATGAGTGATGTTCGCGAATTACCATAATTAATTAATAAAAATAATTAATAATACAGAAACCGAATCATCAACAATATTTATTCAGGTATTTTTTTATAGTACTAAAGTTTATTATTTTCTTTAGTAGAACAGTACAAGGAATTGTACGACCTACAACATCCCAAATATGATGATGTACAGAGAAGGAATAATATGGGAAGAGATAGGCGGAATCATAAAACAACATATTGAATAAAAAAAGCTCTTTGTCAGAACTATCCATCTTCTTAGATTGCCAAAACCTGACTGATTATAAGATATTGGATCGCGGTGCGGCCCGATGCGCCTGCTATATGCTTTGGCGCAATTTTGCAATGCGATGCGTTGAGACCTGCCGCGGCTATAGTTTGCGCGAGCCTTAATAACACTATAGTAGCGGCACGCTATGATGGCCGTTTTGACGTTTGCCCGCTCATGAAGTTTCGTATTTAATAAATAATTACATCAAAGGAGCAAATTGTTGTTCTTTATTGTTAATAGTGACGTGCAGTTTGTCATAAAATTTATCGAATGTGATTTCTAAACTACGAATATTACGGTACCGCGAAGATAACTTCTTTTTTTTTGCGTAAACGTGTACGATTTCTGTGTAATGTGTTTATGAAATTATTCATTCTAATTCCAATTTTCGATTTAAATTGATTTAGTTCGAATTTGAAACTTATTTTACATATATATATTTTTAAACCTTTTTAATCAGATACTACTTGCAACAAAAACTTGAAAAAATTACTTGCAAAAAAAAATTGAATATATTATATCGATAATAAATTTACATTTCACATCACTTTAACGTGTCAAAACGGCCATCGTATCTTGCCGCGTATAGAAAAGAATGTGGGAAGAGGTCGCAGCGCTCACCGCTTGTCGCAGTAGTCGCACGCGAAGCGCTTGAGGTCGGAGTGCACGAGGCAAACGTCAAACGGCCATCGTATCTTGCCGCTGGTATAGAAAAGAATGCGGAAAGAGGTCGCAGCGCTCACCGCTTGTCGCAGTAGTCGCACGCGAAGCGCTTGAGGTCGGAGTGCACGAGGCGGTGCGAGGCGAGCAGGCGGCGCGACGGGAACGCCTTGCCGCACTCGCACGCGCACGGCCGCACGCCCGTGTGCCGCGCCGAGTGCGCAGCCAGCTGGCTGCTGTCGCAGAACCTGCGGATACAAACAAAATAAATTTTATTTAAATAAAACGGATTTGAATCGCGTATATTAATCATTTTTGACATCCCGACGTTTCGAGCACTTTACCAGACTACCCTAGTCTACCCGTGACCACGAACGCTGTAAGAAACTCTGTTACTACTCTGTTACTACTCTCTCTGTCACCTACTCTGTTAGAAACATCCCGAAGAGAGTCTCTAAAAATCAGCGTTCAAGCACGGACCGTTACCCGACACCGTCTATCACGACAACCTTGAGAATGCTTTAGCTGGTGGGTCGACTTACCTCTACCAAACGAGTTGCTGAGACTCTTAAGAACGAGATGGATTGCATGAATATTGCGTTAGTTGGGGTGGCTCATCTACTCTATCACAAGGTAAGATATTATTTTTAATTTTGCAAAATTACCCTTGTTATCGATAGTACACATCTATCTTGACAGCATATTTTATTCCCATAGATTTTTCCAACCAACATTAACTAAATAAATCATAGCTCATACTTAATCGCCAATATATTATATTTAAGCTGATCACACAATATAAACAGGACTTAACTGATCAAAATGAAATAAAACTAGTTATAACGGATTTGAATCGCGTATATTAATTATTTTTGACATCCCGACGTTTCGAGCATTTTACAGCGTTCGTGGTCACGGGTAGGGTAGATTCAAATCCGTTATAACTAGTTTTATTTCAATGTGTAATCGCAAAAATTTAAGACAACATTATGATCAAAATGATTTTACGATCAAACATACCAAACGGAATAAAGTGGATCGAACCTTTTGTCGCATATGTCGCAGCGGTACTTCTTCTCGAGCTTCTCGCCGGTGTGCACGCGCGCGTGGCGCCGCAGCGCGCACAGCTCCGAGAACGTCTTGTCGCACGCCTCGCACGCGTAGCGCTTCGTCTCCATGTGCCGCCGGATGTGACGTCTGAATCGGTTGCGTTCTGAAACAGTTTTTAATAATGCACTAGCCGCACCCGCGACATTGAACGCGTTTGAATTTAACAAAAAAAAATCGTCAAAATCGGTCCAGCCGCTCCAGAGATTAGCTGAAACAAAGAGGCAGACAAACAGACGGACAAAAATTGCAAAAAATATTATTTTGGTATACAGGGTTAAATTTAAAACTTCAGCAATTTCGCAGTAAACTATTTCTAACATCACAAACAACAACTTTTGTTTTATGACCTTGAACAAAACTAAATATTTTTAAAAAATAAAAAATCACTTCCAAGTTTTTGTTGCACTCCCTAACATTTGCAATATCCTTCCGTGTGGCATTCATATTTAATAATAATAGTAAAAACCCTCAATGTAATCACGTGGCTATTGGCCAGCGGTTTTCGGAAAGCGCGTAGAAGGGATTCGCGCCGCCCACACGCTTCCATATACGTCTTCGTATTCAGTTTAACTGATACAGCGACGCGCAAATGTTTGCAGGATGTAACAGACTTTGTTCCTTTCGTGGCTACGATGACGAACGTTTATCATAGTGTGAATGTTTGTATTTTATGTTTACGTCCGGAATTAGGATTCCCGGAAATTTTTACTCTGAAGTGCCGAGCAAAAAGTGATGTTCAGTCTCATGTTCCAATTTAAACACTTGACTAATTAATTTGCAAATAATTATTTAGTTAGGTATTTGGTATTCGTATAGCGTAGTAAAGTTAATTATTATTTTATACCTTTTTTTAAACTATGTACCTAATCTCCCGGATCCTATCTGGTAATAGGATAATAAGATCCTCAACCGACTGTTAAGTATACTTTGAAATAAAAAAGAATTTTCATAATCGGTCAAACCGTCTTTGAGATTCGGTAACATACCTACCTACATAAAAAAAGTCCCGACAAATTAAAAACCGCATTTTTAAGTCGTTTAAAAAAAGCTATAAAGCTAAATGAAAGTTAATTGCGAACAAGAAAAAAATTATTTCTCAATTTTAACAATCTAAGTTAAAATAAGGTACCTATTTAATTATTTATGAACAAAAGACAATATGATTATTATCAATACCTAAGCTATTTTTTAGTAAAACTGCTTTTACTACTACTACTTTGCTTTAATTTATCTTATTCAAGGTAAACTAATGAGTTATTTAATCTAACAATAACTAAAATCTGATAATCACAATAAATTAAAAACTTGTCAACATTTGATCTGGCCGGCCTATCCATCAAAAGCCCTAATAATATTAATCGTGGCTCATTATGTACATAGGTAAAACCACAACGCCTTCATACTCGTACTTATCAAAGCATAAAACTGACCGTATTAAAAATGATAAAAGGTTAAATCGTTTTGTCGACGATTAATGTATTCAACATTTAACTATTTCTCCATTTAATTTTTAACGCAGTTGTATTATCAAAATAATAGTGTAATGGGTGTATTATTAGTAGCACTTCGATTACCTTAAACTGTAAAAACTAATTACCTAGATGTAATCATAGCATATCTATGCTATGTATATGATTGTTTATGAACAAATAACGGAAGTCACAGGCAACTACAATAAGGTCAGAAATGAAATAATATCGTATAAACGAGAAAAGATAAGTAATATCGTAGAAACGAATAATAAATTTCAATAAAATAAATAAAAAATCAGTTTGAGAACATACTAAATTGTACATACAATCAAAACTTATAATATTTTTGACTGGTTAAAGATACTGTTTTAAATACCATAGTTAGTATTAAGTACTTTTGTTGCACTGAATTCCAGCACTTTGAGGATTAGTATAAAATAGATAGATAGATAGATAGATATTTATCTAATCTTATAATGGGTTTGTAATTTGAGTAAACGTTTTTTTTAATTTAGAGTAAAGTCAGCATATTTGGAATACACGTATGTTTTTTGTGAATATCTTTAAAAAGAAACGGGGTACTTTGATAAAAAGGCAAGTATGTAAGCGGGCAGTTTTAAATTCATTTTTGGGCAGTGAAATTAATACAAACGCCAGTTTATTACGTGACATGTCAACCACCCAGTTCATTAAAAAACTGCCCATTCATTATTTCAACTTCCTAAGTAAAACTGACCAAAATATTTTTAAAACAACCGAAAAAAATTGACATAAATAAACGTTAAATTATTGGGAAAACTAATCAATTTTAATAATTTAAACTATTAAAACGTAACAGTAATCAGAAACCTAATCGATACGCCCTTTAAAGTGAAAAGCGAATTATTTTCACTATTGGTATACCATATAACTAATCAACATGACATAGTTATTTAAACTTCCATTATTCTTAAAATAATTATAAAATCATTGTAACATTCTAACTCACAATGTCACTTAAAGTTATAAGTAATTTCAATAAATATTTAAGTATTACCATAAATTATTAGAGTAAGTGCGGCATATTTGGAATACATGTTTGTTTTTTGCTAATATCTTTAAAGAGAAACGGTATAGTTCGATAAAAATTGCGTTAAATTATTGGAAGTTTAATAACTATAATAATTCAAAGTATCAATTGTAACAGAAATCAGGAACCTTATCAAAACGCCTTTCAATGTGAAAAACTCCAAAAACGAGATTTGACTTGAAGTGCAGGTTATTTGGAATATAGAATTTTTCGCTTTATCTCACTCCTTTCATCCTCACTATATTTTTATTACAGAAAAAAAAAACAATCTAACGTGATTATCTTACCAATTTTCAATTAAATTTGTACTCAGTTTTCCTTTTTACTTTAATCGACTAATATGAAAGTAAAGTAACAGCCCTAAATGTCCCAGTACTGGGCAAAAGTTTCTTCTCCTATTAATTAGAAGGTTACAGAGCTTAATCCAACACTCTGCTCCACTGCGGGTTGGTGGATATACTTGAGTCGGAATTTCTTTCGGCACATACAGGTATCTTCACAATGTTTTCCTTCACCACCGAACACAAGATGAATTTAAATACAAATTTAGAACTACAAAATTCAGCGTTGCTGGACAATTTTTTGGTTTGAACCCATGACCTTCGTTTAGATCGACGTGTTCCCACCACTAGGCCATCTCGGCTATAAGTAGTAAAATAGAACACTGTTAGCAGTAATAATTTTTCTTAATGTGGATATACACACTAACAGATGGATGTGGTGAAATAATATGGTCTCTGTTTTGAAATTCGCGGTCGGACGTCTGACGTGGTCGTGACAGGTGTTTCTTGTGCATTCATCTTGAAATATAATATAAATAGTCAGTTAAAGTGAAAGAAAAAACAAAATTAGGACATTTATGGAACAAATACATAGTGAGTGAAGTATTCAATATACAAGAAACCGCTAAATCACAGTGTTTTGTGCCTCTTCAATCAACTGTTTGGATCAGCTGATCCGTACGTACCCTCATAAATTTATTCAAAAAGTATATTAACGGGGAAACAATTTGTTTTTAAAATAAATAAACAAACATCAAGTGTCTAAAAAAGTACAGCTGGACTAAGAACAGAAAAAACTAGACGATCTTACAAAACAATTTTATATTTGAAATTACTAAATTAAAATTAATTAATATCAGTGTCATCTATTGGTTATTCTAGGTACTTTATTGTACTTAAATATGGCTAACAAATGTAGTCAATGTGGGAAGTTCCTGACACCAACAGATGGCGCTAAATGTTCTAAATGTAATTCGATATACCATCGTTCCTGTATCAATGTAAGCCCAGACTCCCGCCTTCCTGCGCGCTGGATGTGTCGCACTTGTCGTGCACCGGACAATAAAAACAAGTCCGCGATAACCATGGAATCGCCTACTGCAGAAGAAATTTATACAGATGCGCATACGACAGATAACGGAGAAAAAGCTTCTACGTTATCGTTGGCTGAAGAAATAAGGCTCCTAAGATTTGAATTAATTTCAGTTTCGCGGGAGATGACATCCATCAGGCTGGAATTAGGTAAACTCAATGAAAACATGGTCGATTTTAACAAAAGGGTTGACATCATAGAGGAGCGTATGTCATCTTTAGAGGATAAGTACGCGAATAGTGATTGTAGTAGCACAAAAATCGATGAAACGATACAACAATTAAAAGCTGATTTTAATGAACGTGAACAGGTTACACTTTTAAATGATATACAAATATCGGGTATACCAGAACAGAGCGGAGAGAATGTGGTGCACCTAACTCAGGTAATTGCGAACAAGTTAGGTATCACTCTCGACACTCGCGATATTGTAAGTGCAGAGCGTGTCGGGCTGCGCCGCCCGCTGTTGTCGAGCGAAGACCGGCGACCGCGGCCGCGGCCGATAAACGTGCGCTTAGCGCGCCGATCTTTGCGCGATGACGTTATAAAGTCAGCGCGGATACGTCGAGGGACTGATACATCTGGGGTAACTGAAGGCAACCCGTCTCGTGTTTATATCAATGAAAGCCTGACTAAACTTAACCGCCTTCTTTTTTATAAGGCCAGAGAAGAGGGAAAACGTCATGGCTGGCGTTACATTTGGACTCGGGAAGGACGAATTTACATGAGGCGCGATACAAGTGCGTCCGTTCAGCGTGTTCGTACGGAAAAAGACATTCTAAATTTTTTTTCTACAAAATAAGTTGGTCTTTTCCTTGTTATATAAATTTTAAGTATTTTTATGTTCGATACGTGTTATTTTTTGTTGTAATATTTTTTAAGTATTTCTATTTGTGTTTTATTCTATTATGTAACATTAACAGACGTTCCCCAAGTAATGATATATTTCTATACCACAATATAATATATTTAGTTATTACTAGTGTAGGGTCCCTTACCATGTCATACTTTTTTTTGGCTGCATTTGATAAACTTTTAACTTTAAATACTTTTTGCAAAACATGTTTTGTATTCAATAATACTCCGTTTCATAGTTTATATTACAATGTTTATTCTGAAATTAACTACTTTCACTATAAATTCATTTTTACGATTTACCAGCATAACTATATAAATATGTATGTTTGCATATTTATGAGTATTTATACATATACTATATATAAGTACATTATAAATTCATTTTATTTTCTTTTATTTTTAGGTATTATGTTCTTATATTTATTTTACCCTGCTATTAATAATGATAAAAACAAATAACCTTAAATTAGGTTTGTTCAACCCAGGATCGCTTGGCTCACATCATGAGGAATTTATAGTACTTATGGAGCGTCATAAAGCAGATATAATTGCAATCAACGAAACTTGGCTACGTCCGGGTGAGGATGGCAGAGCCCCTCGAGTGCCAGGCTATAGCCTCAGTCATATACCGAGACCGAGAGAAATACGGTCACGAGGTGGCGGTGTCGGTTTTTACGTCAAACGTGGTATAACCATACAGACACTAGTACATCCTATAGCGCCCTTGGTTGAACAAATGTGGATTGGTATAAGGTTGAATTGCAAGTCCATAGTTATCGGTACGGCCTACCGGCCTCCATGGGCAAATATTACAGACTTTCTTAATGCATTATCAGATACAATTAGCTCATTACCTTATAATGACTATTTATATTTATTAGGAGATTTTAATGTTAACAACCTTAGTGAAACTCATGACTACAATAAACAAATGCTGGATCTATTCTTGTCTACTCATGGCTTAATTCAACATGTTCAAAATCCTACTCATTTTACTGCTAGCAGCGAAACTTTAATTGACTTAATTTGTTCTAACGCAAAGATTGGACAGATTATGGTGGATTACGTGGGAGAATTCGGCGGCCACGCATTTATTTCCTGCGAAATATATATCACAAAAGATAAAATTAAAAACAAAACTATTATGTACCGCCCTCTAAAAGATATTGATCCAGATCATATAACTTCTGCGCTTAATTTAGTAAATTGGCAAGCCATTTCCGGAATTAAAGATATTAATGACATGGTTGATGAGTTTGCTGGGTGCTTGCAATGGGTATTCGATATGCTCGCTCCAAATAAGATTATTTGTATTAAGGAACAACATTACCCTTGGATAACTTATAATGTAAAACTAATGATGACCAGGAGGAATGAAGCCCAGACTCGTGCTAGAATGTCGAAATCACAATCGCAGATCAGTTATTATAAGGATCTAAAGTTTCAGGTAGTACAAGCAATACACCGTGAGAAATCTGCTTATTTTAATCTGCACATAAATGCAAACATTAAAAACTCAAGACTGCTATGGAATAATTTGAAAAAACATATTCATATTAAACCGAAACATAACCATATTATACCACAAAACCTTAATGATCCCAAAATGATAAACAGATACTTTCTTAATATACCCGGTAGCAACTATATTTCACCATTGCTCACTAATTATTACGAAACGCATAAACATAGTACTGGAGTTTTCACGTTACTGCCTTCTAACGAAATTGAAGTACAAAAAGTACTGCGGTCTCTAAAATCAAATGCTATCGGTGTTGATGGCATTTCATTAGACATGATTTTATTGACGCTGTCAAGTACATTATCAGTTATTACTAAAGTTGTTAACACGTCTATAATGACATCTACATTTCCTACCCAGTGGCAGACTGCACTAGTGAGACCCATCCCCAAAAAAGAAAATATAAGTGAACTCAAGGATTTACGACCTATAAGCATATTACCTTGCATATCAAAGATTTTAGAAAAGATTGTCTGTAATCAACTGACAGGTTATTTAGAATCTAACAATATTCTACCATCCTTGCAGTCAGGGTTTCGAAAACATCACAGCACCACGACAGCTTTATTAAATGTAATAGACAACATTTTATGCGCTCAAGACGTAGGTGAGATTACAATTCTCATATTATTGGACTTTTCTCGGGCTTTTGATACTATAAATAGATCATTATTTTTAACAAAATTAAAATATTACGGATTCACTATTGATACAATAAAATGGTTTAAAAGTTATTTGGCACATCGGAAGCAAATTGTGGAGGTGCTGAACGATAATGGCTCAAGAGCTATTTCTGACTGTTGCCCTGTTAACAGGGGGGTTCCTCAAGGTTCCATATTAGGGCCAATTATCTTCGCACTATACTGTGCCGATATAGTTAATAATATTAAACATTGCAAATACCATATTTATGCTGATGATATACAGATGTATATATCATTCAGGCCTGCGGATTTTAATTTAGCCATATTACAATTAAATGAGGATCTAAACCGTATATCAAATTGGTCAGACTCACATAACCTTATATTAAATCCAACCAAAACTAAATACATTATACTAGGAACAAAAAATCAAATAAACCGAATCAGTCATTTAAATCCACTCATACATATCAATGGTGAAAAAGTTCAACGCGTCACAGAGGCACGGAACTTAGGTTTATTAATTGATGAGAATTTACGATTTGAGAAACATGTGGTTAATACAGCGCGTAATTGCTTCTATAGGCTTAAGGTACTATACAAAACAAGAGATGTCCTTAGCGTAGACATGCGAATTAAGCTATGCGATTCTCTCGTGCTGTCTAAATTTAGCTATGCTGATGTTGTTATTGGACCAAGACTACTTGCACGAACAAAGAACATTATTCAACGTGTACAAAATGCCTGTGTCAGGTATTGCTTTAAAATACCACCCCATACTCACGTAACTCCTTATCTTAATGACGCACGAATGATAAGAATGGAATATCGCAGACAATTACATCTTGCGACCTTACTCTTTGGTATTGTCCAACATAAAGCCCCTATATATCTTTACAATAAATTGAGATGGTTAAAAGAAATAAATACACTGTATCCTACAAGAGCGTCTTCGTACTTGCTAAGTGTGCCACCACATCGAACGGTGAACTTTCGTGGTAGCTTTCGATATGCAGCGACGAAATGTTGGAATAACATACCACCTCCCCTTTTGCACTCAAAAACCTTGTACACGTTTCGTATCAAATACAAGTTATATTTATATAGTTTGCAACTACATTCGTCATAAATACTATTCTTATTAATTATTTATTATTATTTTTTTTTATTACTTTTACTACTCGCTGCAACTTGCTATTTTTGATACAATTTATTTTTATAATGTCTAATTATTATTATTATTTTTTTTTTTTTTTTTTACTAATTCAAAACTATTATTTTATTATTTTGGCGGTTCGCTTTGCATTTACTTTAAAAACTTGCATTTATTTATTGCTATTAAACGACAACCTGAATTATAATATGTAAGTATATAAAGTATTTATTTATATAATATTCTTATTATTTTACATAACTATATTAATTTTTTTATTCAACACTTTGTCACGGCTCGTCACAGTCACAAAGGGTACCATTGAAAATCAGCGTTGGGTTTTAATCCAACATAAAAGCTGAATGGTTCACCTTTTCGGGAAACATCGCGATTGCAGACATCATAAGTTAAGACTTTGTTTGTTTATTTGTATAAATTTTGTGGCATTTGTTATATTATTATTATTTTTTTTTTTTTTTTAATTTCCTTTAAATGTTTTAAGTTTTTTTTTTTTTTTTTGTTTTCTTATAGTCACTAGTTAATGTTGTTAGTTAGCTAATGTTAAATATGATGATGATTTGATTTGATTTTTTTGTGTTTTTTTTTTTTTTGATAATTATGTTTGCAATGTATGTTTGTCCCGAATAAACATTTCTTATTCTTATTCTTATTAAATTCTGGCTAAGAACCTAGAAGATGAGGTGCCTTTTTTTATTTTTATTTTTTGGGAAGATAGTAGTCCGTGATAAAGGAAAGTTAGCATATTTGGGATACTTAAGGTAATGTGGAACACCTCAATATCTAGAAAAGTATAAACACTATCATCGTTTTTTTGCTGTTAACATAAAGTAATATGACACACGAATCCATTAAACATTAAAATCAGGCCATCAACTTGAAATTCCGGCTACCAGAACTAAGAAATAGAAGTGCATTTTAATTTTTTTTTTTTTGGGAAGAAAGGAGTCAGTGATCTTAATTTACATTCAACAATAGAATTAATGCAAAAAAGTTTCATCAAAACTAATTATTTTTCAGTTTCAAAATAGTAGGTATCTTTTCTATCTATCTATCAGAATCTTACTGTAAAGACAAGGCTGTATGGTCTAGTATCATTGCCTATATCAAATCAAGATGAATTAAAATTAAACCCTGCAATGTGACATTTATGTATTTGTTTACATTTTTTTGCAACTTTTCGGCAGTTTTTTTCGCTTGCGTTAGCTTTGGTTGACACACGTGTTAGTGAGATATCTGTGTTTTTATATCAATTCTTTGTATCTATTTTGTGAATTTTCAGTGCAAATAGTTTAATTTTATGGTTTCTGGGTTTTACTAACATAATTCGGTTTCGGTAAGTGTTATTTTTCTTTTGATTATAGATATAGTATATTAGTTAAGTTACAGTAGTTAGTGTATAATGGATGTCGATCCGCCTCCCGAACCGCCTGATCCCGGGGGTTCGGAATTACAATCTGATCCTTCAACATCCTCTTCTCGCAAACGCTCCGGCGATAAGTCTTCTTGCTCTCCTGACTCTTCAAAGAAAACAGTAATCCACCCATCTACCGCTAGTCCCTCTATCCAGAACGTTTACGTTAATCCTTCGTATATTGATGGCCCAAAAAGTTACACGGATGACGACAAAGGTCCCTTCATTGTCCACGTCTCTCGGGAAGTAGCTGATCCAGCTGCAGGCAATTCAATTAGAGCCATTAAATTCGGACAATTTCTTCATAAGCACAAGATTGGCTCTATTATGAATGATGGTGTCAAAAATGTTGGAAGAAACAAAATAGAAATTCAGTTTGCTTCAGCACAAGCTGCAAATAGTTTTTTAAAGAACCCAGTCTTAGCATTGTGTAAGTATACGGCTAGCCTTCCTACTTATAACATTACCAGAATGGGTCTAATAAAAGGCATCCCAGTGGACTGGTCTATGGAGGATCTTATGGAGTCAATTGAGCTTCCTCATGGATGTGGGGAAGTAATAAAATTGAGGCGTCTTAACCGGAAGACTATTAACGAAGGAGTTGTGTCTTGGATCCCAACTCAATCGGTAGTCATAACTTTTAAAGGTCAAATCCTCCCTAGCAAAATATACTCATTCCATACATCCCTTCCCGTTGAAACATACAATCTCCCCACAATAATATGCTTAAACTGCTGTCGTTATGGCCATGTTCGGACTCAGTGTAGATCTACTCCCAGGTGCTTTAAATGTTCTCAATCTCATACAGGTGATTCGTGTGAGGTTACTAAAGACAAGGCTACATGCTTACATTGCTCTGGCAAACACTTTGCCACAGACAAGGATTGCCCTGAGTATTCTCGTCAGCAATCAATTAAAATTGTAATGTCGCAAGATAATGTTTCATATATGGAAGCTGCCTCTCGCTTCCCCAATGTCCGTAAATCCTATGCTGAGGTAGCTAAAGAGTTGTTCTCTACTCCTACATACGTCCCACCCTTCCCTGGTCCTTCAAAGTCCACCTCCAATCCTACTATATCTTATAGACAAACCATTGTCCGCGCTTCCGCCCCTAGACTTCCGCAAGGAAAGGGGTATGATAAACATGCACATCAGGCCATAGTTGGCAACTGCCCCTCCTCTTCTCCTAATGGTTGCGCTCTAAATGTTCCTCATCCCTCCCCACCTAATAATAATCCAAATTTATTGGAACTACTCACCAAAATTCTCCTAAATATCCTCAGTACATGCAATGATGTCCCATTACCGTCCAACGTTGCCAATGATTTATCCCAATTATTTACCATCCTTCAAAATGGCCCCAATCAGATTCCTTCAATGGAATTGTCAAAGCATCCGTCCTAAGAAACCTGAACTCCTCTCACTTATCAATTCATATAAACCTGTCATTATTGCCATCTCTGAGACATGGTTGATTCCTGGTTCTCGTTTTCGGGTACCGGGTTTCTCCTGTTTGAGGGATGACAGAAATGATGGGTATGCTGGCTGTGCCATCTTGATCAGGCACTCCATTCCCTTCTCCCAAATTCCCTTACCTCCTTTTAGCCAGCACATCAATGCTGTAGCTATCAAAGCCTTCAACATCTCCTTTTTGTCTATTTACATTCCTCATCCTAGTCCTTCACTTGCTCCTGAATTACACTCCATTTTTTCTTCCCTCCCAAGCCCTGTTCTTGTTATGGGGGATTTTAATGCCCACCATACATTATGGGGTTCCTATTTCTGTGATGGATTTGCCCCCTTGTTGGTGGACATCATTGATGATGTAAATTTTTGCATTCTCAATGATGGTTCGCCGACTCGTAGGGTTTATCCTAATCAGAATCCTAATTCTGCTATTGATTTATCCATAGCCTCCCCGTCCCTTTCCTCTCAAATATCTTGGAATATCCTCCCATCTACGTTTGGTAGTGACCATTTCCCTATCCTTCTTTCATTAAACAACAGATCCATTGCTCCATCCAAATCATCCCCACTTCTAAAATATAGGCTTAAAAATGCTAACTGGTTAGGATACTCTAACTCTATTGATGTCATGTTAAGCTCTCTCCCTGATTTTGTGAATGGTGAAAATGCTCTTGCTTACTACGAGCTTTTTCTTAATATTATTAAATCCTCCGCTGATTCCCATTTCCCACAAAAAAATCTTAATAAAAAAATTTGCATCTCTCCGCCTTGGTGGGATGAAGAGTGTAATTCCTTAGTCCAACAGAGATCTGAAGCCGAAGAGTCATATAATGTATCTATGACTACACAAAATTTTATCAAATATCAGCATATAGATGCCAAAATTAAAAAACTATTTTCCAGAAAGAAAAAACAGGGATGGACCAATTTCTGTGAATCCCTTAGTCCTCGGTCTCCTCCTCAAACAGTTTGGAGAAATCTTAAGAGATTTCGTCGCTCCCTCGATTCTGATAACCCAAACGCCTATAATCCGTCCGTGTGGCTTAATGATTTTACTACCAAACTTGCACCCCCCTTTGTTCCATGCCAGGATAGTTTTATAAATTTTACTCAATCATCTACCTCAGATGATATGGATAGTCCGTTTACTATCTCAGAGCTACACACAGCTCTGAACGGACTGAAGGACTCGTCACCAGGGGAAGATGGCGTGCCCTACTCTTTTATAACAAACCTCAGCGATAAAGCTAAATGCGTCTATCTGAATATAATTAATGCTTTTTTCTCAGCAGGAATCGTCCCGGAATCTTGGAAGTCCCAAATTATTATCCCCATACTCAAACCAGGAAAAAGCCCTTTGGACCCCAATTCTTATAGACCCATTGCTTTATCGTCTACATTAGTGAAAGTTACTGAACATCTTATAAAAATCGTTTATCGTTCATCGTTTGGAATGGATAATGGAAAGCAGGAATATTCTCTCGCCCTCTCAATTCGGCTTTCGAAAGGGTTTGAGCACTCTTGATAGTCTCAGCATTCTCACGACAGACATTCGAATAGCCTTCTCTAGCGGAGAGTACCTCGTGGGTGTTTTTCTAGATATTTCTTCGGCATATGATAATGTTCTTCTTCCGGTACTCAGGCAGAAGCTGCAACAGCTGAGTATCCCTCCGAGGATAACTCATTTCATATGCAGTCTGCTATTTTGCAGATCAATTTCCGTTAAACATCAAAATCGTGTTCTTCCCCCCAGGTTTGTCTGGAAAGGTCTCCCGCAAGGATCAGTTCTAAGCCCTCTGCTTTATAGCATTTATACCCATGATCTCGAATTGTCAGTGAATAACTTTTGTAACATACTTCAATATGCTGATGACATTGTTTTGTATTTTAAATCTTCATCTGTTCAAAATTTAACTTTGCATCTAAACTCTGCTTTACATTATCTTGACCTATGGCTCTCTGACCATGGCTTGTCTTTGTCTATTGAAAAGACTCAGGCAGTTGTTTTCACTAGAAAAAGACAAATTCCGGTCTTCGACTTATTTTGTGGGGATCAACGTATCAACTTTGTCAACAAGACGAAATTTCTAGGCATTATTCTCGATAACAAACTGAATGGAATTTTTCACTCTGAGCATGTTATTAAAAAATGTGAAAAGGCTATTAACGTCCTTAGAGCAGTCTCAGGAGTCTGGTGGGGAGCTCACCCCTATTCTCTCAAACTACTGTACAATGCAATAGTTCGTAGTCATTTAGACTACGGACTGTTTGTCTTAGAACCCCTAAGTAAATCCGTGTCTGAAAAACTCAACAAAATTCAATACAAATGCCTCAGAATAGTCATAGGAGCCATGAAAACTACTCACACTAACGCTCTGCAAGTTGAATGTGTTGATCCTCCGCTTCAACTGAGAAGACAATTTTTATGCGACCGTTTTGTAGTAAAATCTTTACAGTTATCCTCTCATCCTCTTTGGTCCCGTCTAAGCGAACTGTCCCAACTCTGCGTTCGCTCTAGAAGCACTTCCTTATTATTAGATAGTTTCTTAAAATTTACAACACTCCCACACCCTATCTTAAGGTTCCAGTCAAATCCTCTTTTTTCCACTCCATTCAGATCTCTAGTCTATAATCCATCTATTATTACAGATCTTGGTCTTGTTAAAGGGGCCCCTGATTCAAACTCTAAATTTCAAAGATTTCTTCATCAAAATTGGTCAAATCATTTACTTATATTTACTGATGCCTCTAAACTATCCCCTGACAGCTGTGTCGGCTCAGCCTGTTGGATACCCAAATTCAAAATTGTTCTTCAATTTAAATCCCCTCCTGAAACATCCATCTTTTCTGGTGAAGCAATTGCAATTTTAGAAGCCATCCTTTTTGCCCACTCCCATGACCTCAAACACACTTTAATTTTGACAGACTCTTTGAGTTGTTTGTTGGCTATTAAGGAAAACCCGTTTCGTAGTAGTCGAAAGTTTTTCATCATCCTTAAGATTAGGGAAGCATTGTTTTCCTGTCATCAAAAGGGGTTGGAATTATCGCTTGTCTGGATACCTAGCCATTCTGGTATTCCCGACAACGATACTGCAGATTCGTTTGCTAAATCTGCTATAACAACTGACTCACTTGATCACTTTAAAAATTCTACTCAAGACTTGTGTGCACTAGCGAAAACTTATCTTGTTAAATCCTGGAACTCTGATTGGGAAGTATCATCAAAATCTAAAGGTAGATTCTACGCAACTCTACAACCAGGTATTCCAAGGCGTCCTTGGTTTTCTCATCACAGGCAAGCTAATCGTTGGGTCACCACAACTATCTGCCGTTTACGCCTTGGACATGCATGTACGCCCGTTCATCTTTGTAAAATTAGAGTAAGAGATCACTCTTTGTGTGAATGTGGCCTTGACGAAGGTTCCTTATCCCATATACTGTTTTCTTGCCCCAAACTCCTTCATCCTGTATACGACGTTCTCCCTCCCAAAGTTCCTCGCCCTATTAATGTTGAATGTTTGTTAATGTGTGTGTTTAGTCCACTTTGTAAATTTTTATGTAAATATATTGAGCGTAATAAAATTAAGTTGTAAATATTTTTGTGATCGTTCTTATTTGATGTTTTAATAATCATTTTATATGTTTATCTAATTATGTATATATTATTGTATTGTTTTAGGTTATGGGTTAACAGAGAGTCCACTACTATTGTGCCCTTAAAATTAATTTAAGCCTGCAATCTCGACTGCACCGTTCAATCTCCATCGTGTCTTCTCCATCGCACGTGACATTGGCGAAATAATCTGTGCCCTCTTGGCACAAAGAAAAGCCATAAAAAAAAAAAAAAACTTTTCGGCAAGTTTGTTTTATGAATCATTAGTTTTAGATTTAACAGTTTTTGCAACTTACTTTTAGTTGGACTACTATTTTGCGACATTGCTACTGACCATTGCAAATGGAAAGTTTAGTTCTTTCCACCATAAGACAATTAAAAGGAAATTAAATAGTAAGTATGTTTATTTCTCTGCTATGTTTTACATTTAATGTAATCTTTTGTTGGGATTTTTTTTAATATTAAAGTGTGGAAGTTTTAATTCATTCTTTATACCTAAGTTACCTATGTAAAATTTTGCGTATTTTGTGATACAAGATTAAATGTTGTCTGTTACTTTGCACCTTTGTACAGATGTGTACAAGACCTTGTTGATCTCCCTTAAACAATTTTAAATAAACCAATCTATTTAAAATTTTATAAATGTCATACAATTTCTATTCTCTTGACAAAAATATTGAAGAGAAAGCTCATCATTGTACTCAACGGCTTTCTTTATTGTTATTTCCTATGATTGTTATTGATATTCCTTTCTTTTAGTAAAATAAGTTTACATTACTAATACAAAGTAAGATTAAATTCTTAGAGGAAGCATAAATTAATAATGTTATTTTTGAATTGATAAGACAAAAAAATTAACTAAATTATTAAGCATGTAATTTAACTATTTTTATTTTCTTTTAGTTTGGAATTCAATAGCAGCAGATGTATTTGCTCGAGATTTAAAATGTGAAAGTAAAGTCCTCACTTAAATAAAAATATTTTTATTTTGCATATGTAACTTTTTGGTATTGCTAATATTGCAATTAGAATTCAATCCAACACCTCTGATGGAATGTTTTATGAATTCCACAATACATATTTCAGTATGGATTGTATTTTCTATCCAGTAAACTTCTGTTGACTTGACTTATTAAAAAGTCTCATAATCTCTACAGGTAGACAACTTGTCAAAAGTTGTATATCAACCATGCTGGCAAAGGGCTGATCAGACCAGCTGGGATTGGGTACCTCAAGCAAGCTAGACCAGGAAACTATCAAACCTTCCTGCAAATTTTCAGAGGAAAATCTCAATTGAACATCAATCATAAGAATAATAAAATTATTTTATTATAAACAAAAGGCCTTGTTTTTTATTAATCTTGGTATTGTATGTCCCTATGGTATTTAGTAACTGTATTAATATGACTCAATATATTTTATTCCTTTCTTCATCTAATTTGTTATAATAATATTTTTGTATAATAAATTAAGAACTGAAATAATTTTTTTTAAACAAAAAATAGATCTTAAACATAACAAAAATAGATACAAAAAAAAACCAAAGGCCAACATTTTTATTATTCTGACTGGCTCATTTACAAAAAAAAATGCAAATATGAATTATGCAATTAACTTAAAAAATATGATCTTAACTCTGTTAAACTGATTTCATGATGGAATTAGGATCTGGGTATAAAGATTCTTCTCAAGTTAAAAGACAAACTTAAGTTTTAGCTCATTGATTTTGTTTTAACAAATTAAAAATAAAACAAAAACATAATAAAATGATTGTATGGGTTTGGAACCACACACCATTTAGAATTCATAGTTTTATGGAAACCAGCTAGTTTGTGAGTATCGCGTTTAGGTAATGAGAATGACTTGTCTGTTTGAACGCTTTATTGATACTGACTCAATTATAACAATGCTTACATTTATATTTGCTTAGGAATGTGAAACAACAATGAAATTATGTTAATGTATGGGTGAACCCATGCAATGATATTTATTTTAATTTAAATTTTATTCTATAGTACCTCTAAGGGTTAAATCCCGGGGATGTCTGTGTGTGTCCCGCACATATTGTTCTGTGTAATCACCTTCACAACCTACACATAATCCACAACTAAGAATTAATTGTTCATTCACTCTCGATAGCACTTGTGAGTTTGACTTAATCTGGTCGAAAGCCCAAGTGATTTTCTCCACTAACATTTCACGGCTTGTGATTTCGCATCCACTATACACCAATGTTTTGACGTGTCCCCATAAATAAAAATCTAATGGCGTAATATCTGGCGACCTAGCGGGCCAGGCACGAGGGCCGCCGCGCCCAATCCATCGACCAGGAAAATTGTTGTTTAAAAAATTCCGGACTTCACGAGCATTATGCGCTGGCGCTCCGTCATGTTGATAATACATAACACGTAAATCAGCGAGGGGTATATCTTCCTCTAAATCTGTGAGAAAACGCAGGTATGTTTCTCCATTGAGTCGCTCCAAAAACACAGGGCCTAGTAAAGTGAAATTTACAATTCCTGCCCACACATTGACGCTAAATCGGTGTTGAAAATGATGAGGTCTAGTTTCGTGTGGATTTTCATGGCACCACAAATGCTCATTGCGAGAATTGAACAAACCGACTCTGCCAAATGTTGCTTCGTCAGTCCATAAAATAGTTGGCCTCTCGTTTAGCACCCAGTTACAAAAGCAACTCGTGCGGGTTTATCGGGTTCGTTTAATTCTTGGACGCGAAGAAGGTGAAAAGGATATTTCCCTTCATTGTGTACAACACTCGACGCGAAGTATTGCGATATATTAAACCGCCGGGCTGCATCGTTGGTGCTCGCTGCTGGATTGGCTTCGAAGAACTCCAGGATGTCTTCTTCCTCTCGAACTGTGCGCCTTGGCGGACGACCACTATCTCTTAAAGGAGAACGGAATTGGCCGTAATCGCGTAATCGCTGTGTGGCAGCTAGCATTGTCACGCGGCTTCGAGTAGGCACATTTGGAAATTTAATCGCATATTGACGACATGCTTCTGAAACGTTGTCATCGCATTTCGCTAAAATGCGAACCATTTCAGTATATTCGATATTGGAATATGGCATAGTGAACTTATTAACTGAAATCAACGGACTGAAAACTGAAATTAGCAATAAGAACACGTTGCGCGGGCACATCAAGGCGTAAGACTGCGACGGCGCATCAAAGCGTTAATTACGTCAAGTCAAGCGTGTTAACTCGGCCCATTTTGTGGGTGGAGCTAAAATCATTATAGACTATTTTTTAACTGTTTTTTTTTTTCATTGCCGTATAGAGTTTTTAACATAAGAGAAATCAATTTTAATATTTTTAATTTTGTATGAAAGTAAAAATTAATGAGTTATGAAAAGTCATAAAACAAAAGATGTTGTTTATGATGTTCTCAATCTAGCCCTGCGAGGTTGTTAATGTTTGACAAATAACCCTGTATATACCGTGTATACAATATGCATTGAGTAAAAAAGGGCTATTTTAATATTAAAAACAGACACTCCAATTTTATTACATGTATAGATTACAATGTTATATTCATCTCATTATTTGATAGCCATAATTAGAAACATAAACTCAATTTTTAAATTATTATTATTAAATATATTTTAAAACAAATCATACCTGTAAAGTCTTTAAAGCATTTATTGCATGTCCAGTGGGTACCCTTGACGTGCAGTGCCGAATGTATGTGAAGATCTTCTTCAGAGTTGAATGAATCTTTGCACTGTCCGCAAGCAAATGGCGGTAGTGTTTTACCACTATGACATGTCAGGATGTGCGTTCGCAGTGTTTTAGATTTCAGGAAATTCTAAAAAAATTATTATAATGCATATTTTTCTTAGTGCATACATACAAAACAGATAGATACAAAAAACTTTTATTTATATATCTACATCAAAATATTAATGCGAAAGTAACCCAGTCTATCAGTCTGTTGCTCTTTCACATTGCTAAACCACTAAAACCAATTTTATAAAATTGTTTCATAAAGCAAGCTCAATCTTCAAGGAAGAATGGTCTATATTGTTCCTTCCAAGCAAAGCTGCGGGTAACAACTAATATAGAATATTATAGACTAAACTTTTGTAATCTATATATTGCACCTAACAAGAATGAGTTACAAAAGAAAAAAGAAACCTACATAATACTCTACAGTAAAAATTTACAAATGTAAAACATCTTACCTTAAAACAATTGTTGCAATTAAATCTTTTCTTTTTTGCTTTAAAACTTTTTTTATTGTAATTTTTTTCTTTATCTGAAATTAATATAATTCATAATTTAATTATTTAATTATTGATTTTATTTGGTTCCTCAACAATATGTACACTGATTATAATGATATAATATAACAAAATATAATAATTACTAATATAACAATTACTAAAAGAACACAGCAATAGCAAAAAGAAAACAATCAATCAATCAAATTATTTACATGTTAATTAAAAGGGAAAAATACTATGTAATAAATCTATAAATAAGAAAGGATTATTATTATGAAGTAAACTCAAAATATTTCATATAAATGACTAAAACACCATACCTGTTAATTCCATTGTAGCCTCAATTCTGTAATAGAATTTTTTAAATAATTATTTAGTATAAAGAAATATAAAATAATAGACAACTAACTATAATGTCAGCCTTAATATAATTTGAGTACCTTTTATCCTCATCTTTTACAGAATCATTGTCATAAAAGATGTCATCCTCTAAATATTCAATTTCTGTAACAATATTCAACAAAGAGTTTTAAAATGTATATACCGCAATTATTAATTAACATGACTATTAAAAAAGACCTCGGTATTTTTTAATCTATTGTAAAAAAGTGATAAATTTAAAATAATACTAAAAAAAAATTAGCTATAACTAATACATGGCCACAATATATTTCTTAGAATTTAATATAAATTATGCTAGCATTCTTGCCACCATTCCACGCGGTCAAGATTTATACAGTAACTAGTTTTAGTTCATATTTGTATATATATATTTAAGCATTTAATGTTGTTAATTCTTATGTTAATAAAAAGTAATTATTAATTAACCTTCATGTTCTTCATTAATTTCTGTTTTTAGATCTTGTTCTTCTTTTAGCAATGTTTCTTCTTTTATAGTATTAATTTCATTCTTTTGCATTCGATTTAATCTTACATCATCAAACATTGTTTGTGTTACCTGATCCACTTTTTCTAAATTGCTGCAAATGCAAATGCTAAATGTATTTGTTTAAATTTATTATAATGACGATTTAGTAATACCCCTGAGCTTACCTAGTCTCGTAACTACTTAAGTTACTCTTACATTTGTCTTTTAATAAGGACCTCAAGATGTTGTTTGTCTTGTTACATTTGAGCTTGAATTTATAGCAATGTAAAATATCACCTTGACATGAAACACATATTTGTAATGGAAGGCTTTCATCGGAAGAAACCTGTAATAACATGTATTTGAAAATATTTCTCATAAACTTATATTTGAAAATGTTATTGTTAATGTTTTGATATCATATTTCATTCATTTGTACCACATACCACAGCTGTAATCAACTGTCTTATATTTAATAAATATGTCAGCACCCTTAACTGACTTTTGCTTTAAAAACTGAAGCCGAGACCACAACTGGGACAAATGACCAAATATATAAATTATTAAAAGTAAATAAAAACTTACTTTAATGGAAGAAATAGATGTAAACATATCAGCTAAGACATCACATCCAACTGTAGACATCAGTGAAATCATGTTATTTTCAGCCATTAGGCATATTCGACAAACATATTTTATATCTATAGATATCTCTGGGCTTGATGTAGATTCATTTTGAAACATATTTTTTGCCACGACTGTTTTACTCTGATCTACATGTTTGTTATATACTATGGCAGTTAGGGGTATTTCATTTTCTAAATCATTAGAACTTTCATTGTTTTGATTCGACATCATTTTCTCTTCAAATATCAATTATCTTAAAACTAAGAGAAACGTAAGACGTATGCTAATACGTATGTTTTAAGGTATAAATATTGCGATTGGTGAAAGCATTTTGGAAAAACTGTATTTAATGCACTAGTACAAACAATTTGTTTTCGATTGTTTTGAAAACACCTAAGTTTCTAATTAATATTTCATGTTATTTGAAAATAGTATGTGAAGTGTCGTTTGATACTGAACTATACACAAACCACAATGTTGTACAACCAAAAATTTTAACGGCTTCTCACAATGTAAACTAATCTCAAATAAAACTTAGATTTTCTAAAATCTATCCAAACATCGAATTGCGAATTATTTGACTTTTGTCAGTAGATCTTCCTAGTTTTTACCATAGATAATACATTATCTGTAACTGACTATTAAATAGTCAATTTGAATTTTGTCTTCAATTGAAGTTGACAGTAATTGACATATTATTTTTTTTAATTTATGAATTCTTTAAAAAGCATAGATTTACATCATGAAGTCTTCAATATACTTCATTATAATATACCATTTTTTATATCAAACCTCACATATTGTCGGATAGTAAGAGTAGCTAATGAAATAAATTAATATTGAAGCAGTTTAAATATTGACAACAAATCAATAGTAAACAGAATATAATTACCAAAAAAATACTTGGTAAACATGTCTGGTTAGCCGTTATCGTCGCTTTATTAAATGTATTTAATATTTATTAAATAATAAATTGTCCATACACTAATAAGCATACGACTTACTTTCTTTCACAACTTAAAAAAGACTTTTATAAAGATTTTTCAGTTAAAAACTTTTTATCAAAACAATGAAATGCAGTTCTCAGACTGAGCCACTACCGGTATCTATATAAGTCGAAATAAATTATATGGGCTATATGAACTTAAGAAATATAATCGTGATTGTAAATTTATCAATTTTTGTTAAAAAATATTCTAAATTATTTAAACAAGTTTGTCAAACAGCTGGTTTGTTGCATATTAAAAATAAAATCTTAAAATCTAAAAATAAAATGAAAACTACTTGGGACATTATTGTGACGGGTAGCAGCGTCACCGGTGCGAGAAGCTACGCCCTGCGATCGTCAACCCGCCTGCCCAGCGTGGCCATTATGGGCAATATCCTCAAAATGCAGCACACACGCAAGCCACGGCCCCCAGTTCCCGGCAGCCCCGGTATTCCTCGTCATGGTGGCGACGATGGTAACGGCGGGACGGGAGGTGCTAAGAATCACCGGGCTACGGGAGGCCACCACAACCGACTGACCCTTGCGACGTACAATGGACGCACGCTACGGCTTGACTCGCATCTAGCGCAACTTGAGGTAGAACTTGGGAAAATTAGGTGGCACATATTAGGGCTATGTAAAGTCCGTAGAGAGGGAGAGGACACCGTAACCCTCGAATCGGGCCACCTAATGTACTTCCGAGAGGGAGACCAGCAATCCCAAGGTGGCGTTGGGTTTCTGGTAAATAAGTCCCTAGTTGACAACGTTCTGGAAATCTCCAGTGTGTCGAACAGGGTAGCGTACCTCGTTATAAAGCTCACCGAGAGGTACAGCCTCAAGGTGGTGCAAGCGTACGCACCGACCTCGACACACTCGGACGATGAAGTGGAAGAATTATTCGATGACGTATCGAGGGCCCTCCACTTCACCACGAAAACCCACTACAACGTTGTCATGGGGGACTTCAACGCTAAAGTGGGAGTACAGAACTGCAGCGAATCGGTAGTAGGACCCCATGGATTTGGAAGCAGGAATCATAGGGGGCAAATGCCATTGTCAACTTCCTCGAACGGGAGGGGCTCTTCTTGATGAACTCCTTCTTCAAGAAGCAGCCGCAAAGGAAGTGGACGTGGCAAAGCCCTGACACTACGACAAAAAATGAGATCGACTTCATAATGACGGACAAGAGGCATATATTCAGAGACGTCTCAGTGATTAATAGGTTCAATACCGGTAGTGATCACCGACTCCTCTGAGACTCTCTGAATATCAATTTTAAGGCCGAGCGCGCCCGTCTGATGAAGTCCACGCTCCGAACAAAGCTGCGCCAAACCATTGCGGGATCTGAAACATTCCAGTCAATGCTGGAGAACCGATTCGCTGCTGTGGAAACCACAACTGACGTAAACCAGAACCTCGAAAATGTAGTTCGCATGCAGCGTAAAGGCAGGAAGTCCAACCTTTCGGAAGAGACTTTGAAGCTCATGAAGAAACGACGTGAAAACCCACCTGTCACTTCGTCAGAGAAACGGCAATTAAACCAAGAGATCAGCAGGCGCGTACGACAAGACCTCCGGTTCTCCAATATTCTTGCAATAGAAAGAGTTATTGAGCAGAATCGGGGTCTAAGGTGTTCGAACAATCTCTTGGAAGGAGCCACCTGACGAAGTTGACCACAGCAAGTGGAGAAGTCGTTTCTTTAAGCCGGCAGTACTTTCGGAAGTAGAGGACTTCTTCGGCCGGTTATACGCATCGCATGCATCTCGACCTGATCCCGAAAATGAGGATCTTAGAGCTACATTAACACGCCATTTCTCCTGCCTGAATTCAGTATTGGCGAAATCGAGACTGCTCTTGGACAGCTTAAAAATGGAAAAGCCCCTGGAGAGGACGGCGTTACCACAGAGCTATTAAAAGCGGGAGGTAAATCGGTACTTAGGGAACTTCAGACGCTTTCTAACTCTGTCCTCTTCGAAGGGAGAACTCCGGAGACGTGGAGTAGGAGTGTGGTCGTCCTGTTCTTCAAAAAGGGAGACAAAACCCTGCTGAAGAACTATCGTCCCATATCCCTACTGAGCCACGTCTATAAGCTGTTTTCAAGGGTGATCACGAACCGTCTTGCGCGAAGATTCGACGAATTCCAACCCCCGGAGCAGCCCGGGTTTCGGACCGGATACGGCAGCATAGACCACATCCATACAGTGCGGTAGATTATACAGAAGTCCCATGAGTATAATCGGCCCCTGTGTCTTATATGAGAAGGCCTTTGACTCGGTTGAAATCTGGGCTGTTCTGGAGTCCCTCCAGCGTTGCCAAGTTGATTGGCGATACATCCAAGTGATGAGATGTCTCTACGAAGCTGCCACCATGTCCGTCCGAGTACAGAATCACCAAACAAATCCCATACCATTGCATTGAGGAGTGAGACAAGGGGACGTTATTGTTCACTAATGCAATGGAGGATATGTTCAAGACGCTGTACTGGAAAGGACGTGGCATTAACATCAATGGCGAATACATCTCTCACTTGAGATTCGCAGACGACATCGTCATCGTGGCAGAAACGCTGCAGGACCTACAACAAATGCTGAACGAGCTGGCTGATTCTTCTATGCGTATCGGCCTACGGATGAACTTGGATAAAACCAAGGTCATGTTCAATGAACATGTTCTACCGGAACCGACTACGATACACCGTACCGTCCTCGAAGTTGTTCAAAAATATGTGTACCTCGGGCAGACTCTGCGATTAGGTAGAAACAACCTTGAGGACGAGGTGAATAGAAGAATTCAACTGGGTTGGGCAGCGTTTGGGAAGTTACGTCGAATCTTAACATCGTCGATCCCACAGTGCCTTAAGACGAAAGTCTTCAATCAGTGCGTCCTACCCGTCATGACATACGGAGCCGAAACGTGGACACTCACGACAAGGCTGGGACCAGCTAAAAGTCGCTCAGCGTGCTATGGAAAGGGCTATGCTCGGCGTTTTTTTAAGGGATCGCATCAGAAATGAGGTGATCCGTCAAAGAACCAAATTCATCGACATAGCCTACCGGATTAGTAAGCTGAAGTGGCAGTGGGCTGGTCATATTTGTCGTAGAACCGACAACCGTTGGGGAAAACGTGTTCTAGAGTGGAGACCGCGTCTCGGCAAACGTAGTGTAGGACGTCCTCAGACACGGTGGAGTGACGATATACGCTAGGCGGCAGGCAGGAGCTGGATGCGAGTAGCCGGAGAAAGACCACAGTGGCATGCACTGGGAGAGGCCTATGTCCAGCAGTGGACAAAAACGGGCTGATGATGATATGGGATTTATCAGTTACAATTATTAACAATGTATTTGTCGGCTCCTTATATAGCTATCATCTTTAATAAATGTGTACAACCTGGTTTTTTTCCTGATATGTTAAAATTAAGTAAAGTAATCCCATTATTTAAATCCGGTGATAAAAATGATCGAAATAATTCTAGACCGATCTCTATTTTGCCAGTATTGAGTAAAATTTTTGAGAAAGTCATGCTTAATCAATTGCTATTTATTATACTTTAACTCAAATAAGCTATTACATCCTCAACAGTTCACTAAAGGTCACTCGACTACTGATGCGGGTGTAGCATTTGTTGAGCACATTTATGATGCGTGGGAAAAGTCACAAAACGCTATTGGAGTTTTTTGTGACTTATCGAAAGCTTTCGATTGCGTTAGGCATATTCTTCTAGAAAAGCTTAAACATTATGGTATCAGGGGACCTGCATTGAAATTCATTTCCTCCTACCTTAATGAAAGAGTTTTAAAGGTTGTGGTTAATGGTGCAAAATCAAATGACGCTGTGGCGCAAATGGGTGTACCACAGGGTTCAAATTTGGGACCTCTATTGTTCTTAATATATATAAACGATTTACCTTATTTTGTAAAAAATACTTGCGATATTGTACTGTTTGCAGACGACACATCCCTTATTTTTAAACTTGACAGAAAAATAAACAACTATGACGTTGTAAGCAGTGCTCTGACGCGGGTTCTTGGTTGGTTTGATATAAATAATTTAGTACTAAATGCCATAAAAACTAAATGTGTTTTGTTTTCCTTGCCAAATGTCAAATCAAATTTTCTGCAAACACTTTGAAAAATGAAAGGCTTGAGTTTGTTGAGTCAACGGTCTTTTTAGGGATAACCCTTGACTCCAAATTGCAGTGGGGCACCCATTTGTATGCCATAGCAAGGAAACTAAGTAGTGCCATTTATGCAATAAAAATAATTAGAAAACTTACGGACATAAGTACTGCTAGACTAGTTTATTTTAGTAATTTTCACAGTCTTACGTCATATGGAATGTTGTTATGGGGTAATGTGGCAGACATTGAAGTTGTTTTTATTCTACAGAAAAGAGCTATTAGATCTATTAACAATATTAGCTCTAGGACATCATTACGCGAGAAATTTAAAGAAATTGGTGTATTAACGGCTGCTGAATGCTGTGAATCTTAACCTACATCAGCTTCTTGTAATCGGTATTAAAAAAAAACCGGACTACTTGCGACAATATTTTGTTTATTCCACTGCACTGTTACCCAAAATATGTGTCTATAAGTCGATAGGACAATAATATAATTATAATCGTTGCCACATTCATCGCTGACTTTATAATATGCAGGCTGGCTGTAACTGCCGATGACTATGAAATCTCAAACGTCTATCGAATCCGTAAGGGCAGGATCCACTGAATCTTACGAGGTATTAATTTGTGCTTAAAATTCATCTTGGGTTCGACAGTCTTAAATCTCAAGTTAAAATCATCTTCAGCAACACACATTGGAGCAGTGCGTTAGCCTCAGGGCCGCCGTAAGCGGGGGTGCGACGCGTGCACCGCACGCGGGCGGCACGTCCAGGGGGCGGCAAATTGAGTAATACATCACGTACCTAATTCAAGTCATTATTATAATTCCCACAAATCCTTAAGTAAAATAAATTATTCAAAGCATCGAAAAATATCGCACTCAGTAAAGTTAAAAGTACGTCGTCTGTAATCCTATGAAAAACAATACCGTCGAAGTTAGGAGAATCCCCTTTAAGCTTCCTTATCAATTGGTAGATTAGGTATCCGTTACTTGTAGTAGGGCGTTGTCGTAGGGCGGCTTGAAGGGTATCACGCCGTAAGTTATATTGGTGGTCGCTCGAAATAGCAGAGCTACGGGCACCGTTAAACCGGGCGCGGAGGGCATACGTTCGCTGTCGCAGGCGCAACGTGCTCAACGTTAACTTAGAGGTACACCTGTGGGCTGCACATCGTCAGTTGAAAAAAGAGTTAGAAAAGGCGTTAAGTAAACAGAGAGCAAAGGGGCGCCCCTATCGTGGTTTGCGAGGGAAGCTCCGAACATACGGCGCTCCTGTTACGGAATAACTGCCAGATCTCCTGCGACTGATCGGGGAGCTATTTCCGGGAAAAAGGGCGGGTCATTCAACCATCGATGCCCTAAAACACCCTGAAGACCCGGACAATGGAGGCGGTGGTCCAAGGATACGTAGACCTAACGGTATCACCGGACGTGGCGAACGACTTCAATAGTCTTCCTTTCTTTTTTTCTTAATTTAATTTACGGCATCCATGGGCTCATAGGCCCATGCCTTTTTTATATTTTACATTTATACACTTTGGCGTTTTATACTTTATATTTTTACTTAACATCAGCAGATATTCGCTAGACTTCAAGCTCGCCGTCTTCCTTTCGAGACCATAGGACCATTTCGATATCACGAGTTGCCTTCCTATCTCAGAAGGCCGTTGGGGTATACCTCCAGGATCAGGTGATCCTTTGGGAGGGGGCAATGGACGACTTGTCCGGCGTTTGAAGTTGGTTTGACTGGCTCCTGCGGGCACCGACCTCGCCCGGGATGGGTGTGTTGTGTCACGGTGACGGGGCGAACCTTTCAGATGGCGGCCCTAAAGTCGGAGTGTCGCTCACGGTGGATCGAATCGAGATGCTGGTCTTGATGGTTTCTCTAACTAAAACGGAGGGCCTCCTAATCCACGGTCCTTCCTGAGGTCTCCTCGAGGAGCGTCTACCGCCCTCCAAGAGACGGCAATTAAGGCGCAGACACATATGAAGGATCAGGGCCTCATCCTGGATGGAGCTTCGTGCAATATTTTGTCCAACTCAGCCTAAAGCTCATCAATGCCAACGTAGGAGGTCCTCCTACGTTGGCATTGATGAGCAAACCAAACACCTTGCCTGCGTGCGCTCTATGGCATTGTATTTTTTATTTATTGTAAATAAATAAAACTAATCTATTCCAGCCCATTTCCGGTCACTGCTGGATATCTCCAGTCCTCTCCAATTGCACGCTACTGAGATCGTTCTTGGGCTACTCGCATCCAGCTCCTACCAGCCGTCTTGCGTAAGTCGTCACTCCACCGTGCCCGAGGACGTCCTACACTACGTTTGCCGAGACGTGGTCTCCACTCTAGAACACGTTTTCCCCAACGGTTATCGGTTCTGCGACAAATATGGCCCGCCCACTGCCACTTCAGCTTATTAATCCGGTGGGCTATGTCGATGACTTTGGTTCTCTGGCGGATCGCCTCATTTCTTCTGATGCGATCCCGCCGAGAAACGCCAAGCATAGCCCTTGCCATAGCACGCTGAGCGACTTTAAGCTGGTGGACCGGCCTTGCCGTGAGTTTCCACGTTTCGGCTTCGTATGTCATGACGGGTAGGACGCACTGGTTGAAGACTTTCGTCATAAGGCACTGTGGGATCGACGATGTAAAGATTCGACGTAATTTTCCAAACGCTGCCCAACCCAGCTGAATTCTTCTATTCACCTCGTCCTCAAGGTTGTTTCTATCTAATCGCAAAGTCTGCCCATGGTAGATATATTTTTGAACAACTTCGAGGACGGTACCGTGTATCGCAATCGGTCCGGTAGAACATGTTCATTGAACATGACCTTGGTTTTATCCAAGTTCATCTGTAGGCCGATACGCATAGAAGAATCAGCAAGCGTTTGCAAATCTTAATCTTTAATCTTAAGTGAGAGATGTATTCGCCATTGATGTTGATGCCACGTCCTTTCCAGTTCAGCGTCTTTAACATATCCTCCATTGAATTAGTAAATAATTTGGGGGAAATAACGTCCCCTCGTCTCACACCTTGATGCAATGGTATGGGATTTTGACACCTATTTGGTTGGACTCCCTTAATGCTCGTAACAAGGCTCTTATCTTACGGGACCGGGGGAACAGTGCTGCTGACCCGCTTCACCAAAGAAGACCATTAGAAGGAGTCTTCGCTATGGATGTCTTCTCCTCCCGCCATAAGTGTCCCGGGGTTAACGGTTTCTGTACCCTGAGAACTCCTTAGGAAGTGGAACTCCGCAGAGGTGAGCCTACCGTTAGGACGTCACGGTAGTATGCACAAAAGATTTCGTAACATCCTCCAAAAAGACAGAGTGGGTCGCATACGTTGGTTTTTTAGCAGGTATACCTACACCTCGCCCCCCACCTCATGTGGAGGAATAGTGGTATGCGTTTTTGCAGCAAAAAAAGGGTGGCATAATAGGTATTGCACGCGGGCGACAAAACAGCTAGCGGCGGGCCTGGTTAGCCTTTTAAACTTCTCCTCAAAAATAGGCCTTATTCTTCAGATATTCTGGCAGAGTGATATTTGCAGGTTGTCTCAAGGAATATTTTAGCGTAATCAATAAAAAAAAATATGCATAATAATATTCAATAATAAATATTCAAAAATAAAATAAAGTATGAAATGATCAGACGTGGCGATATCTAACGAATACTTTTCATAAGTACTACGCGTCAACGCGCATGATCCCCGTGACCTGCGTTCGCACAAGAAACAGCTGATAGTTGGTGATTACTAGTTTTGTTATCCTTATATTCTTCATATTACCTGAAATAAACAAAAAACTTATAAGTATAAAATATAATGAAACCTTAAAAGTTAAATTATTTCACACTAGCCGCCCGATCCAGATTTGCGTCCACTTTGCTTTGCTATTGCGTGGGTGCAATTTATTAAGAAAGATAATTCATTCAATACCTATAATTTTCAATTATTGCATTTTATTGTATAATATATATTTTACTTAGTAACTATAAACAGAAGACCCGTGTCAATAAAATGGCAATGATTTCCAAGGCAACTATATTGTTTGAATCAAAACGAGCTAGTGAGCAGAAAATGGATTTCTGTAAACGAGCGCCAGTCCATTAAACGTTTATATATTTATGTATTTGTGATGATAATATAATTAATTTTTGTTACATTTTAGGTATAGGGAAAAATGATACGATAAAATGAATCTTTTTTTATTATTATTCTATGATGCCTGTTCATACTTTTAATACAATGAGGTTATCTGCATGTATAAGAATCTCATATATATAATAATAAAAACCGTGCAAGTCAGGAAGTTTATAAAACTTTTGAATGTTGTAATGCAATGCGATCCCAGGAGCAAATTAATCATATTTATGTTGTGAACACGCGTTTTTCATCATTTTTGTAATTTTAACAAAATATACTAAGTACTATATTTCAACTATTGCTTAGTAGTTTTCTAAAGAATAGCATAAGTTGTGATTGAGAATACACTCAGAAATTTACCTTTAGAAATACAACCACAGCAAGTTTCTGAATATAAGATCTTATTATTAGATTTATCTTATACCGTTTAGGCGTTTAAAATTTTGAAACCTGAAAATTCTTGACCCTTTTTTATTTCAAATAACTGATTATATTTTTAGTATTATAATTATGAATTTATATATACATACAAAGCATACTTATAATGATTTTTTTTTTCAATTATGTGATAAAGTTCTCAAGAAGTCAAAAAGTCAATCTATTATGAGCTCGCTAATATGGCGCGCTGTATACATCCGACTTTTGTTGCAGCATGTGTCATTTCAATTTTAAAAAGGAGAAGTATTATTATCAAATTACACATTAATCTTTTTTTGTTTCATGGGAAATAAGATATATCGATGGTCTTCTGTTACATTTTATTTCAGTGCTGTTGTTATCGACACTTACTAAATCCGCAGCAAACATCATAGTACACGAATATGTGCCCAAACATTGCACCACTCTCACCAAACCCAATGGAACAGGAAACCGACACGATGGGAGATAGATCAGACACAGGACTAACGGGCATCATATGACGGAATTTGTTCTCAGAGATACGCACTTAAATATTATATAATCATTGTTATACGTATATATCTAAGACCATAATTGTTTTCGTTTATTTTGATAAGGCATTAATTAAAAATGACAAAAAAATCACATTTAATTTGCGGTAACAACATTGTTCTGGTTTATGTATTGTGATAAAAAACATTTTTATTGTAATGTTGATTGATGTATCATTTCCATAACATTTCCTTTATCCTAAGTGGAATTAATACGAGCACCTTAATCCTATGTAATTGTAAGTAATTGTGTGTTGTATTCCTTTTATTCTTAGAAAAATATTTTATAATAACTTTGCCATAGCTGTGCTCAAAAATCTAAAACACACCGTTCACGATATTAGTAACATTAAAACAAATTGTAAATGTATTCAATCTGTTTTATTCCAACGAAATAACATATATCTTTCATATTGAACACATTATGAAACATATCTAAAGACATAAGTAGTACATAATAATATTTTAATTGTTTCAATTGTCGTCCTATAACGTTGTTAATATATATTACATAATTTTCAATTTTACAGGTCGCTATTTGAGTTTGCGACTCTTCGTTTTTTATTACTCACTGTCATTATTATATATTGCATGAGAATACCTTACCTATTGGGTGTGTCAGGAATTTCATAAATTAGACCAAAACTGGGAATGGAAATAAAATATCTTATGTACTCTACAAGTATAGGTGTCATTTAGACTCATTTACGTACCTATATAGATACGGAACAGGACAAGGACGAAATGATAGAAAAATTATTTCGTATCACCTTAAAAATATTTTTTTTACTAAAGTATCGCTTTAAATTTGTGGATTTATCAAATATAGTAGGTATTAAAAGTAGTATTGCGCCCCTAGAGATAAACATGACCTGCAGAGATAACGGGTGGAAGGGTCTCGAGCGGGCGAGCGCTGGCGATTGCGAGACGGACGGTGACCGGCCGGTGGACTGCTCTGGATAATCACGCTTCACATCCAAGAGGCTGTATCTTAGCGTTTAACCCATACTTCCAACAATATGTTTATTGGTATAACATCTAGTGGAGACAACGTCAATTCACACTACGATTATTTGATTTGAACAACAAATACAAGGTAAGCATTCATACTTTATTCTTATCAGGGGTCGTTTTCGCCATCTTCTCAACAATAGTTTATAAATACGTATACAGCTATTGATAGCGAATGATACTGTAAGTTTGCCATACGCTAAGCTTTTGTTTCGTCAGCGGTACGGCGATATGATACCAGTGCGAATATTATTATGATTACCTATTCAAATAAATAATATTTTACATTTTTAAGTACATATGTATACCGCAAACTAATATGTTTTAGCTAAATAAATTATTTCGTTGCAGATATCATTCATTTAGGATAATTTCATTTTTACTTTTAACTACTTGAAATGGCCCTGGACTTCATAGCTGGATGCATTGGAGGTAATTTATTCTATTTTGTACCCACTTGTCGTCTTCTTAATTCAGATTTTGCGCCTATTACAAATTATGTAACATTAAATAAACAATTAAATATATTTTATAATACGCATAATTTTTAATTGGTATTATTTCAGGTTGTGCTGGAATTATAGCTGGTCATCCACTAGACACATTGAAGGTCCACGTTCAATCGGGTAGAGGTAGCGCATTGGAATGTGCTAAAGTTCTATTTAAAGGAGGAACACTTTCCAGTGCTTACCGTGGAGTGGGAGCGCCTCTAGGAGGCGTAGCAGGAATAAATGCAATAGTTTTTGGAACATATGGCAATACCAAACGGATGTTACCGAATCCAGACTCTCTGATGTCATACGCAATAGCTGGTGGGGCTGCAGGAACGTTACAAAGCTTTGCGTGCGCTCCAGTTGAACTTGTAAAAACGCGACAACAGCTTGCTACCCCTGGACAAGGAATGCCAAAAGGAGCATGGGCCGGAGCGCGCCATATTATTCGAACAGGAGGATACAGAGCACTTTTTCGAGGCTTGTCAATAACGATAGGTCGTGATAGCTTATCATTTGCGATTTACTTCACATCATACGAAGCTATGACTCGTGGACACCAATCCGCAATGAAAGTTTTCACAGCTGGTGGCTTAGCAGGAGTATTATCATGGGTAATTTTGTAC
Source organism: Vanessa cardui (assembly GCF_905220365.1). Lineage (NCBI taxonomy): Eukaryota > Metazoa > Arthropoda > Insecta > Lepidoptera > Nymphalidae > Vanessa > Vanessa cardui. The sequence goes on along the minus strand of NC_061130.1, from coordinate 5,562,246 downwards.
CCTGTAGACGTTGTCAAATCAAGAATTCAAGGTGACGTAGTAGGACGATATACAGGAGCATGGGATTGTTTTGTGAAGTCGGTGCGAGCAGATGGTTGGCGTTGCATGGGACGTGGGATCGGTGCTGTAACAGTACGTGCATTTATAAGCAACGGGGCTTGTTTCACAGCTGTTGCGTGGACGGAACGCGCATGGCAAAGAATTTTATCTGGCGAATCTTCGACAAAATCCCTAGTTCAGGCAGCTACACGAAACGAAGCTGTAAGGTGTGACACCACAGAGTATCAATACGATATATAAACTAGTTACATAACTAATTTGTAAAATGTGATTGTTTATAAAAAAATAATGGAAAGTATATGATAACACTATTTTGATTCCGTTACTAAAAGTCGGTGTACGAGTATATATTACAGTGAGTGTACATTGGTGACAACTGAATTGTAACGTGATCTTTTCAAATGGTACAAAGAGATAATTTTCCAGTGATTATAGAATAATATATTTAATACTTAATCTATGTTGTAAAAAATATTAATCTCTAAATTAAATGAATGTTATAACACGATGAGTGCTAATTGTGTAGGCCCAACTTTTATTAGCAACATTATATATTTTTTTAATAATATACTTATTGTTATAGGTTTCCTTAAAGAAATTAAACTATTGATTTGTCAATAACTTAAGTATTTTATCACCGGTAACTTAAACTATATAAAATTAGGTATTTAATAAATTTACTGTTTAATTTTGAATATTAAAAAAATGTTCAAACATAACATGTTGCACGCCGTACGTAGATAAGACGAATCTATTGCCGAAAGAAATGGGTACATTTTATTTCTTTATCTATACTAATATGCGAAAGTTAATCTATTTATCTGTCTGTGAGTCTGTCTCTATCGATGCGTCTGTCTGAATATGTCTGTTGCTCTTACACGGTAAAACCAAATTAAATTGGTGAAATTTGGTACGAAGCTCCAAATAACTTTTTTTATGCCTTTTGCCTGATGACCAAGCCTTAAGCGCGTAAAGCCATATTTATTTATAAAATATATATTTTCTTATTAATCATAACGATTATTTATAACTTTGTAATTATGTTCTCATTAGTTAGTTACAAATTAGTAGCAAATAAACTTATTCGGTTTTGACAAATAAAGTCAGAGATTACAAAATAAAAGATAGATAAAAAGATGTTGTATCGTTAAATATGTTGTAATGTAACATTAAATAAAACGACAAATTATCAACTTAAAATCGTATACTTGTCCGAAAAATTTAAAACATTTAAAAAAAATACTCCAAAATACAGAAATGATTCACATTATGAAAAGTCATCATATTAAAATATGCCAAAAGCGCTAAATATGTGTAAATATTGTATAAATAATAATCTTTAACATCGTATTAATTCCACAAGAATTTTACTTATTGATTTCTAAATAGCTTCATTCCAACTTCGAACTATTTAGGTAAGATATTTGTATATCGATATGCTAGGTGTGATCTGTTGAAAAATATAGTTTTTAGCATTAAATATAAAAAAAAACTAAATACATACACTATAAACTTCAAATTAAACTCCTGTAGTAGTAGAGTCTGATTTGGGTATAATAAATATTTAAATAATTCATAATTAAAATTTACGGTTAATATTTAATGGCGTATTAATGCCTATCCTGCTCCATTGGCTGAGGGGGTGGCGGCGGAGGCGGGACAGGTACATCGTTGTTAGCTTGGTTTTCTATCAGTCCAAGTTGCTCCAGCATATCATCATTGTCTTCGATCAGATGTACCTGTCGAGTATATCTTACGTGATCTTTATCAATCTTCTAAAAAAAGTTTTATTAATCAAGTAAAATAACAATGAATAACAAGAAAATTTAAGTTTTATTTTTAATTATCTTTTTACTATTATTCTTTTAGGAAATTCCACGAGCAGAAAGTAGTTGTAAGATAAAAGATCACGACGAACATTATGTTATGTTTTGTTCGACCTTTGGAGCAAATTTATCACTACGCCTTTGTTTAATATTTATAATAACAAACATGATGAAGACAAATCATAAATCTTACATAAATATCATACTTTTTGTGTCTGAATGAGCAAATAACAAATAGAAGTTACAACGTTGAATAGTGCCTATTTTATGAATAAAGGTTGAGTACCTAGTCTACAAAAAAAAAAAAAACTAGAGTTAAGAGTACGTATTCTGTTTATATATGCGAGCTTAAAGAAATAAATATGTCTAATATTTAAAAGAAATGATAAAACTGAGACAATTTTTATTGATTAGGATCTTTGCCTCAAGAATTCAAAACTAAACAAAACAAGTTAAGTAGTCAAGTTTAAAAAAAATCAAGTCTAAATTTTTTTCCTTGAGTAATGATACTCTTAAATATATTAATTAGTAATCCAAGCAGCAGTAAATCAAGCAGCTGGTATGCAAATACGGCTATACTCTTCAGAAATTTTGACAACAATAATTGATGTCGCTTACAACGCATTTGATTCTTGTAGTCGGGACTTAGATGTTAAAGTATTTTTTATTTACTTTAATGAGGATAACTACGTTATTATTACTACCAAAATGTTTACATTGTTGTTCAATAAAAATAACAAAATATTCTAACATCGGGTAATGCGGTGCGGTGCTGGCCGTGGCGAGCGGTCTCTGACAGTAAGATCTTCTGGCGTTTCTCCTCCATGAGACGCTCGCGATGTTTGTGGATGTAATCATAAACGTTTGGAAGTCCCATGATCACACATGCTGATAGTGCGGAGCGATAGATATTCATATCAGTTGCTTCATACCTACAAATATTTCATATATCATTTAGTTTGTAATCAGGGATGTTATGGAGCTCTATGTCATGTGTGACCTCAACCGGAACTATCGGATATCCGATAATGAGTGTTTTTTACTTTACTATTTCTGAATAATGTCATAAACGTAACCGAATTTATCAGAAAATAATCGGATAATCCGTAATAATTTCGTATCTGAAACCGATAAAATATTATATCTATATATACGTATCCATATTCAGATCCGAAATGAGATCCATAACATCCCTGTTTGTAATAAAACTCATTAAATATGTTTTTTGAAAGCATAATTGCTTCAATCACTACTTGCACAATCGACCGAAAAGTGTAAAGAAGGTTAGCACATTAAAATTGATTTTTTATACCTCAACCGTGGAACGTATATTTTTGCGATTGGGTTAGGCACACCCTACGATAGGACGACCCTATACGACCCCACGGTGACGACACAACACCCTAGGCTCTAAAACTCACCATTCATTAGTTCTCTCATCGTAACACTCGACGTGATAAATAGTGGTGACTCCATTGAACCCGCCAATAGCGAAAATCATATCGTCAATGACTTCGATGGCGAAGTTGCTTCGTGGATTGTACATGTCAGGAACCGGAGACCATGTGTTCGTGTTGGGATCGTACACCTCGCCGCTGCACATCCTCGAGATGCCATTGAAACCGCCTATCACGTATATCTGTTTAAGTTATATATCATTAAAATATAAGATTTTAAATGAAAATGGTTATTTTTATTAGTATTACAGTTGCTTAAATCAGGACATTTACCATGTTTTATATTTTTATTTAAGAGACTCTAGACATTCGTAGATAATGTAGAAATATCGAGCTCCATCAAATTAAAATAAAAAATATGATAAATATCCCGTTTAGAATAACTGTAATGTAAAATATTTTTTGAATTTGCCAAAATTTTTCAGGAGGCAAATGACGTTCTATTTTGTGGTATTCTTGGTCAGTCTTTTTATTCTTTAAGTACGATAAACTTTCTCCTACGTATACTTACTTTTAAACTTTTAAACTATCTTATAATCTAGTCTTATAAAATAGGGTATTACTGTGTCAAAATACCTTATTGTGGTAAGCAATACAAGAGACGCCGGAGCGGCGCGAGCGCATAGGCGCTAAGTTTGTCCATTGATTGGTTTCAGGATCATATACTTCCATGCTGTTCATGCAATCTTGGCCATTAAAACCCCCCGTTATATAAATTTTATCTGTAATATTTGTTGTGTTTATTGACATTGCAATAGGGATTTTTATCAACCAATAATAAGGGTTTTATACTATTAGATCATGTGGGATACTATAACAATTTTTCTATGAAGATTGTCCTGCACTTACCTTTCAGTTTAAGACAATATTGGTCTCCCAGGGTTTGATTTGAACCCTGCCAGACCAATTTTGTCAAACTACCAAACAAATCAGAAATAGGTATATATCAAATCACAAAATTAAATATTTATATATACATAAGTACGTCTGTTAAAGCTGGAGATTGGACTAAAATAAATAAATTCTAATGATTTTCAAGGCTTATTTGAATTAATAATCAACAGACTTATATTTATAACGTATTAATAAATTGAATATTTTCAAAACTAAATCCTTGACTTTGTTTGGTTACTCTCACTATCTAAAGCTGCTGCACTCGCATCTGATCTCTGAGCATTCATGGGCGCCACCAATGACCACTGATTGGTCCTGTGATTGAATCGTTCTGCTGTATTCTGACGATGATGACCATCATAACCACCCATTGCGTATATCGTTTCGCCCAGCACTGCCACAGACACGTAGCAACGACGCGCATTCATGGGTGCTACCTAAAATATATTAACTATATAACGATTGTAAACTTGAAACCAAATTCAAATACAATATTGAAATAAGATGTTTTAATTGAATTTGAAAATAATCAATCTCGTTCATGTATTTCCGATTAGCCTAAAATATGTCTGTTTAGTAAATATCATTGGACATTTAGTTCGACTTAATGTTTTCTTAAATTTTCGCGATTATTACACATTTAAATAAAACTAGTTATAACGGATTTTAATCGCGTATATTAATTATATATACGTGGTCAGTCTACCCGTGACCACGAACGCTGTAAAGTGCTCGAAACGGGATGTCCAAAATAATTAATATACGCGATTAAAATCCGTTATAACTAGTTTTATTTAGTTCGACTTAATTATATTTTTAAGTAATTAATAAATCAATCTTGCTATTAACCTCTCGCCAGTTTTTGGTAACGGCGTCAAAGCAACGACAAGAATTGAAGTAGTCCATTCCGTCGAATCCGCCTATGACGTAGATACAGTAACCCAACACAGCAGTGCCGTGGTAAGCACGAGGACCAGCTGGGTCCACTTCTTCTACCTTAAAAATATACAAATTATATGAGTTCCAACTTCCATTTGGAATCACTTAATAAAAACAAAACAAAACAAAACTGTCCTGTTAACCTAATTGTTAAAGAATTACGAAAGATAAATAAATAAAATATTTTAGTGAATTCCATTATTAAACATTAATAATAGCGTAGAATGAATTACACACCATTCGTTGATTACAAGACATGCAAAATGATAATGATAATTAAATAATTAAGTCGAAATAACGTAATGACCCTAATTAAACAATCATATGATTAAAAATTAGGTAATAAAAGCCCCCGCCCACAAAAAAGTTTATCAATCCTTCTATGGAATAAAAATGATAAACTTGTTTGTCAATATAGAAAAGCAAAGAGAAATTAATTATTTGTTGTCCGATAGTATCAAGAATTGACACAACAACAACAACAACAACAGCCTATAAATTCCCACTGCTTGGCTAAAGGCCTCCTCTCCCTTTGGGGAGAAGGTTTGGAAAATATTCCACCACGCTGTTCCAATGCGGGTTGGTGGAATTGACACGATGATCGTCAATACTCGATCGACATCGATGAATTGACTAGCCAACTGACATATACTGGGCGCTAATTCTACTAACAAGTTGTAACGTTATCGCAATCGAAACGAAATTTTATTTTTGCCATCCAGCCCTTTTCTTATACTACGAACACAACGACGTACTTGCCGTTCTGGTCGAATCAAACATCGATTGACCATTATTTAAAGTGAATTCTCTATGAAGTTTACTTAATATATATCCGATTTATTAATATATTACATCATCCTGACCAAATTATCGCCCATACACGTGATCTTTTTAAAATCTACGACAATAATTAACCTTAAGACGATTTACGTATTTTTTAAAATTGGCACGTGGTTTGAACCTTGAGCATCAAGGTCTGCGGCATTGAGCTAGCCGCTAGATTTAATATAATCTTGCAGATCATTACCTTTATCCAACGGTCTGCTCTAGTGTCATAGGTCTCAATAAAGGCCGTCGGCGACCCGCCACTCCATCCGCCAATTGCAAACAATACCTAATAAATAACATTCATATTGATTTAATTTTACATTATAATTACTATTATAAGTATTTTACAAATGGGGCACTTGCAGAAACATAAATAAAAAAAATCAATTGGTAAGTTATTCAAGCGATGCCCTTGAGTATCTACTCCATGATGCAATGCACTTGATGGACACTTAAATGAATCTTTGAGACCAGAATAAAGTCTTTGTCTTATCTTATCTTATATAAATCTCTCGTAGGTCAAATATAGTTAAAGGTGCTCTGTTATAGAGATAAACTTTCTGATTGAAAGTAAAAAGCCCAAATTTCCGAGAAAACAAATATAATAATATTCCGCCATTAAGTAATCTATTCAAATATATTTCCATCCGCGTCAAATTTAACAAAACATATTTAAAAGTAGCATTTTCCTATCCACTAAAATCATTTTGAAATTTTTGAAGGATGAATGTTTTTAAATAACCTCATGTGGAACTCGCGGTCGAGCAATTTCTGGTGTCGCCACTTCACCGTCTCGCTGAGCGATCATTTCTAAGTCGTAAAGGAACTTTAGAGTTTCAATAATAATAGGGCGTGAGCTTTCATTTCCCGTCACATATGGATGATCCTTAACGTTTTCTAAAAAGAACTGAAATAAATAGCCTCCATTAGTTATATAAAAGTGATCAGATGAATTTATTACTCAATTTCTCACTTGTGTATCCAATAAGCCAAGTCTAATGCTGCCCATAAGTTTAACGGTATGATGCCAACGTATATCAGGATCATAGTTGACCCAGCGTAACACAGCTTCCCATACAACCTCCTCGCTCTTAACATTCAATTCATCCTCAAGTATGATACTGTTTAGTTCATCTATTGGCAGATGAAGGAACTCGTCGCTCTGGGTCGCTACAGTCACAAAGTAACGCAACAAATATCTACGAGAATCGGCCTCTAACTTATAGCAGAATACCCGTCTGAAACAAATAAATAATAAAACAATTAGCTCTACTGTGTTCACTTAATTTTAATAATATTCCTGCAATGGAATAAGTTTATTAATATTTCATCACGATTAATCAGTAAATGCAGCTAAATTAATGCAGCAGGGCAAGGATAGCTTATTTCAAAAACATACCGCATACTAAAATACGCCAGTGTCTCAATTTACGAATAACAAATAAAATCTACAAAAAATATCAAACCTGGCAAACATCATAATACCCAGGCAATTTTTAGGGTTAAGAGAGCCTCTGAGATGATCGCAACAGAGCTGAAGCACTCCAAGGAAGGCGAGATAATCGGCTGTCATGAGGAGCTCGTACACGTTGATGTCAGTAACTTCAATACGCCGAAGGTAAGCGTATTCGATCAAAAGTAGAAGAATTTCTGAACCCACGCCCGATATTAGCACATCGCTTTGCTCGCGCGAGTGTAGGGTTGTTGTAAAAAGTGCCCTGTTGGTATAAAGATTAATTTTTAAAAATATTTCAGACCTTTTCATAAAAAATTTATGTTTTTATATTTATTTAATTAATTATGAGACGTAACCCCTTTATAAATATTAAAAATTAAAAATTGAAATCGATAATTAAATGAGCACAAATAATCACATTTAGGGAACATTAATAAGTAAATTGAATAATGTATGGTAATTAAAGGAAAAGAAGAAAAATCCTAACAAAAAGTATGGACTGCAGGCCGAGAGTATGGCGCGGTGGACTGGAAAAGCGGCGCCGTCATCCGCGCGCACTATCGCGTCGCACAGCAGCCGGCACTCGCGCAACCGGTGTAGCGCCTGCATCGCAGCCACCGACATACATCGCCCAGTCTCGCGACCCGCCGTCTTAACATTTACCAAATATGCCGAAAAAATACAATGCAATGAAAAATATTACACTTTAAGCAGGCTTCGCTTCTGGTTCAATACAACGGCCTCTCCAAAATACTTTCTACAAAACAGCTATACCCGCTGAGAACAGTAACAAAACTCGCAACAATTACATAAACAATTTAGAAAACTACATTCATGTTTAATATAAGAAACTTAAATTAATGGTCTTTGGTTAGGACATAAAATTGTGTTTTCACATTTAAGTTTCAAGTGATAATTAAGATATCTGACAAATTATGCTTAAGTCGAAAAGTTACATTCCCTACTCTAGTACTTACTGTGTTATTCGGGTCGTTTTCCATTTTATTATGACTAACGTAAATTCATCATTAAAATATTGTCGCCCGATAAAAAATATAAATGTTAAGCGATAGGTGTCGCGATACAAACGAGATTTAGTGTAACGAATTTGTAAAATTACCGTAAAAAATAACTAAAAAAAACAGCAAAATCAAGTCATTTGATAAAACATTTTAGGTTAGCAAAAAAATGATATATGAATGACAAACATGTCACACCTTTTTCTTCCAGGTGACATTACTGGATAACAATATTTTCATATTAGCGGTTGTCTTGTGGATATCAAAAATATTGCTCATAATAATTTATTATAAAGGCTTTACTATCCATAGCCAATAAGTTTTAATTTTGTAGTGATAGTCAAACTCCTTGATTGTTTTTAAATAACTTGAAGTCACATTGCAAGTACTTACAAGTAGAATATGTGTATGTGTAAAACATTTTTCTTTTTTTGTTCATATTAGTATTAGGTATACTAAAATAAATAAACACAACTATTAAAATCACACTTTATTATTTTGTATCACAAAAACAATTTCAATGTTCACATTATATTAGTACATACATTATGCCTGTTTTTGGAAAGTTTGATAACTATTTTCTCCTCCAGCTTAGCATAAAGCTTGTCTGAAAATCGGATATTTCAATAGCACAATAGATCAGAAATGAGGTTCGTACCTGCATTTGTTATATTTTTATACGACCCGTATACCATTGAGCTATTGGAGATTTAAGCTGTTTACTTAAAACTCTAACATATGTATAATATAGTATTGTATTCCAAATCACTTCACACATTACATCCCTTAGTTCACGCACTTTATAATTTAATCGTGTGCATTTCACCGTACTACGTCATATCTTATACAAGATTTGTAATAAATATTAACATAAAATACTATTAAACATATAAAATATATAAGTTTAATTAGTTTTACTATTCAGTCAGTCAACTTATATCGATTAAATATGTATATTATTTAACACTTCAGTTCAAAGGCCTGATAACTTCTTTTGCTGTGATACCGTCAGCTCGTAGCCTGGACAGAAGTGATTTATATACGACGGGAGCAAACGGCAGTACGACACCTCTTTGTTGAATTTCCCCTGAAAATAACACATATTAACATATAATACAACATTATAGTTGGTTTTGAAGTATAACTTTTATATTGGTATAAATTAAAACAAGTAAGTGAAATTAAGGAAGGTATACCTCTAATCGAAATCTAACTTTGTACAGGAAGAGAAAATAACATTGTATACCGTACATACATTTGGTTTTAATTTGTAGACATTGTGTCAAAATAAGCGACCACAAGCGAGATGGCCCAGTGATTAGAACGCCTGCATCTTAACCGATTATTGCGGGTTCAAACCCAGGCAAGCACCGCTGATTCATGTGCTTAATTTGCCTTTATAATTCATCTCGTACTCAGCGGTGAAGGAAAACATCGTGAGGAAACCTGCATGTGACAAATTTCATAGAAATTCTGCCACATGTGTATTCCACCAACCCGCATTGGAACAGCGTGGTTGAATATGTTCCAAACCTTCTCCTCAAAGGGAAAGGAGGCCTTTAGCCCAGCAGTGGGAATTTACAGGCTGTTGTTGTTGTTGAAGCGATCACTAATCTAACGACAATGGAGTCGTTGTAAGTAATCGAAATAAAAGCCAGAATAGATATCATTGTTAGGTCTTACCATCGAGCACCATCTTCGCAGCGATGGCGGTGGGCAGTCCTACGGTCCGCGCCATCGCGGTGTGCGAGGCGGGGTCTCCGCGAACGGTCATCGTCACCTCGCGTCGTTCCTTCCTGCCATCACTCCATGTCACACCGATCTCGTGTCGAAGGACTACGAAGTCAGTTTCGTCTTTTTCTGAAAAAAAAAAGGTTTTATTCATATTATATTATAACAGACATAATTCTTTATTTCCTTTTAATAGAAACGTCTCCTGTGGCCTATATTATTATTATCATTTATCATCGCAAGTATTATTTCACTTTCATATAATCTTCCCATTATATTTTAGGTCACATGCAAAAGAGAAGTATATCGAGAGAGCTGGTGTGTTACCTAATTGCAGCTTCTTCCCTAGGTAATGTGAGACGGTGTCGAGAGGCGAGCCGCGCTTAACGACTGGCTCATCGTCTAACAGGCCGAGTGACTCCAGCGCTTGCGCACCCGCGCTGCCGATGCGCTCCGACAGGCGAGTCCTAAGATTCCCGTAGAATATCGACGAGTCCATCAACCCGAGGAGCTCACATGCAAATTGCCGCTATGAAACAAATACCAAGATTAGTTTCCATAGAAATCCGTAAAGTATACGTAATAATGATACAAAATTTACCCATGTTATTTGCGGTCCTTCGGGGTGTAATGTAGGATGAGGATTCGGATCAACGAATCCAAAAAGTTGCATAGCTTTCATCGTTTCGGCGAAACCTGAAATATCTTATAATTAGTATTTTCCCTTAAATCACAAATTTATAATGAAAAATAAAATTAGAGTCTTAATTTAAATAACGATTTCTTTACAGTAAACAAATAAACAAGTAAACAAATTGTACTCAAACAGACCTTTGTAGCGAAGTGTTCCTCTAAACATGGTGTGAGCATCTTCAATACCATACAGTGATGAATATATGGTGCTGTCTCGGTTGGGAAAACCTTCGAAAGCAAAACCTGGTAGGAAATCAAGATCCCGCGCGACTGACATCAACTCGCCTCCACTGAGAACCTCCACCACCTAACGAAAACCAAAAAAATATACTTCATTATATTTCTTCATCAAGACGCATTATGCATACAGTTATGGCAATACTTAATTATAATTGATGTTTTAATTTGATACACCTAGTTATAATAGAGTTTATATTTTTTCAAATTAGCTATTCGATCTTTTACAATCTTTAAAATTAATAATTGGCATAACTTTTTCTATACTTTTCGATGAAAGTTTTTTTTTTTAATTTTCATCACAATAAAAAACATATTAAGAAAATAAATTAAAATTATATGTTACCTGTCCTTTGCTGAGGTACTTGGCCCCAGAAATAGTGTTAAGTAAAACACCACGTGGGCTCCAAGAGAATTTGTATCTCAAGGCATTATCACTGTATTCTGGCGCAGGTAATCCTTAAGGAAAAATATTATCCCATTAAAAAATTATAATGTCTTAATTTTTAATACATTATTTATTTTTAAGTTCTCACCTCCACAATATGATACGAATGAATCAACTCTACCGCCATGGTTCTGTACATCATGTATGCATTCCAATGCCAACAAATGGTCAATACCAGGATCTAAGCCTACTTCATTTAGCAATGTCACTCCGGCATCCTTAGCACTGTAAAATGTTGATGAAAAATTAAGCAAATCTTACATTTAAAAAACGAAAACATGTATACTATATTTTTTTATTGAAAATAACATTAATATATTACAAATGAGACTTAATTTAAAAAGTACTAAAAGATTAAAACCAAAAATGATACACATAAAATCGATACGCCCAATAAAATTATCACTCATTAAATAAATTATCTCTGTGTCAATTAAAAGCTTAGGTGTACATTTATCGCGTTAGTATCGCTGAGGTGCTAGAAATATTCTTATCAAATCTTATCACAGAAAAAAAATGTAGCTAATGTAAAAATGTCCAATTAAAATAAAGCGATAGAACTCACGCCTCATGCAGCTCCTGCACCTCAGGGCGCACGTAAGAGGCCGTGACGAGGTGCACGCCGGCACGCACACACGCGCGCGCCACTGTTCCGTGCAGGTCATAGGGCAATAACGACACCACCACGCGAGACTGGGAAACCAAGCTATTCAGCGCTGACTCGTCGTTCGCCTCCAAGTACTCCGACCGGATGCCGTACCGCTCCGCTAACGCGTCCGCTTCTTCTTTAACTTGTGACGCTGCACATCATCATAATTTAATAAATAAGTATTACTTCTGTTAATTTACAAAAAAGAAATGGCATAATTGTAATATAGATTTTTGGATTAGTAAATCTTTACTAAACTGTATTATGAGAATGTGTTTTACTAACCAATAGTTACGGCGACATTCTTGTCTCTTGAAAGATATTCAACTACAGGCGCGGAAACAAGACCACTGCCCAAAATCACAACTGGAGATTGCTGGTCGTTTCCTTCCACCTTATGGCGTGAACGGCTAGAATAAACAAAGTTTATAAGTATATAAATGGTATATATAGGGGTTATTTTATTACGTTTTAATTTTTATCAAGAACAGCTAACTTATAATAACAAGCTCTTAGAAACTCACTTATTTGCCATTCGAAGTTCGTTGATGTATTCAAATGAAGATGTAAGTTTTCCGTTGCTGGTAATGATAGCCTAAAATAATAAATACATTTTAAATAAGTTCAATGGAATCTTTTTTTTAAATAATAAATGGACCGAAAGTGAGATCATGTTTTTATTGACTGGTCAATAAAATTATGATAAAAACTTACTCCTTGTACAACAGGAGAGAAATTATGTTCTTCCAACGGCCGAGTTGCATCAGAACTCATAATATCTTCAGCGTAAGGGTAGAGCAAATCACCAAAGAAGTCCGTCGATTCACGAGGTAGTTGCGTGGGCATGTTGTCAATAGAACAAACTAGCACACCCGGCCCTTTGAAACTGTGGAATATTTAAATGAGCATACTCACGTGTTTATCTTGAGAAGACATAATGTCCTATGATTTTATGTTCTTATGTCACTGCTATTTTCAGCGAGTTTCGCTTTATTTATGAGTGTTATTTATTCTATATTACTGTGAATAGTTTATTACGAATGTAATTATTTGTTCTTATTGTTACAAGAATTCAATCTCGTGTGTTTATAAATACTTTGCATGTCGGAGCAAATATTCAATAGCAGAAAGATAAAATATGCCCTATAAAACTAATATTAATCGGACGATAACCTCACCACTTCACCTATTATCTTTTGATGTACTTGTTATTAAGTAACCTAAAGTATATCCATCAAGATATTTAAATTGCACTTCATATACACATGTACGCGAACTATGTGTGTGTGAGATAAATAAAAAATATATTATCACATACGATTTATAAAAAACTTCAGCTGAATATCTCGTTATGGAAGTACAAAAAACGTTAAAGATGTGTCACCTCTTTGTGTCCTTATTTCTGTCGGCGTCGTAGAGACAAAATGGTGTGTCGATAGTGGTGCACTCGTTCATAAACTCGATGGAACCGCCGGGGTCTGCCGAGATGTCGCAGATTGCCAGCATTCTATCACATCAAATAGCTTTTTCATAATCAAATAAAATAGTCATGGGACTTCTTATAATTTACACAATACAAAATTAAAATCAAATATTGTATGTACCCCACTAAAGCAAGTTTCGCAAACAATCTATTAATACCCTACAGCACATCGAAGGAAACTTACGTATGTATATCTACGGATTGTAGTCGAAGTTCTGAGTGAAATTCTGATCCGTATTCAAATTCAAAGACAAAATTTTTAGGTGATTATCATTCTTAACGAATACTAATCAGCTATCAAAAGTTATTATAATGCCTAAGTGCGTAATCCTCCACTGGTGCTTTTTATTCTGTCTTTCATAATTCGATGGAATCGCAATCAAACACGATCAAAAAGCGTTCAAGAGAATCTTTTTACGCAAACCGACTTGTACAAGCCGTTCGGGTCCGGATCATTTGAGTGTAAGCATATATCGTATAAAAAAAAAACAATTTATGTAAGTAGAGCGTTATAAGGTAGCTATAGTAGTATCGGGAAATTAAAAAGAAAATAAATGAGTAAGAATTTTTTTTTTTCTTAAAAATATCGCCATTACCTGTGTGGTAGAGCTGGTGCGCCAATACTCTTAGGCAGCCACGGGGTGTGTGATGGCATAAGCAAGTGCTTAGCATCTGGAATCGTCAGTAGTTTAGGGCTGTCCACAGCCCAGTAGATGCAGTTTACCAACACCGAAGTGTACGGAGCTATCTGTTCAATCATATTGAAATATTTATGTTATAATTCTAAAACGTAGCCATAGTTAATCCGATATATCGCTAATAATAATAAAATGTTTCCCGACTATACCATTTTTTATGAATAAGAATAGTTAAACGTTTTTCATTTTTAAATTTAATACTTTTAAAAGTAATGGTAAGATATAATACCTGTATATATGTTATTGTTATTGTTTATCATACTGTATGTATTATAACAATTAAAAGTAATGAAAACCCATGTGACAATTTTCTTTACCAAGAGGAAAATATTATGTATTTCAAGATTGAATTGAGATTTAAAAACAAATTAAGCAAATTCACTTTTGTGGCATTTGCTTCAATACGAAACCTTCGGTTAGGAGTCACGTGTTCTAACGATCAAGTCGTATCTATATATGTATGTGTCTTTCGTGGTATTGAAATTAATAATTAGGCATTTAGAAATTCTAAATTAGCTAAAGGTTAGAGTTTAAGAAATAAAAAATCTTAAGAAGAAGTACTCGCCTTTTGTGCGAAAACAGATATGTATCGTTCTGGGTGCTCTTCATACTCCTGAGGGTCGTAACCTCCTCCATTTTTTCGGACTAAGTGGTGCCGTCTTCGAACCTCACAACCATAAATTTTATTGGGACCTTAAAGAAATAATTGAAACTTAAATATATAATTTCAATTATAGCGCATGCAGCAAGCATTGTACTTGTACACAATACGAATTTTAATAAATACTTTTGAATAGAACACAATTAGCATTTCTGTTTCATCGAAACTCACTTCGTATTTTTATTCATTAATTTGTAAAACCTACTCAAAGCGATCCGCTGATCACCATATCCTCAAAGATACTTAGATAGACTTTAGGTTTATATATGAACATTTTAAATGAAGGTTTAATTTATGTAGATAATTGACTTTTACACTTTTTCATTTAGTTTTACTATAATATAATAGCTCAACAGATGAACTAATAAGTAGTAAGCCGGAACATTAGTGTTTTATTAATTAACATATATTTTTAAATGGTACTTATAATGCGATTGTTCTGATATTCAATGATAATTGCAGTTAAGGAGTCTTTACTATGCTATTGGTTGGCGGACGAGCATATGGGTCACCTGATGGTAAGTGGTCACCACCGCCCATAGACAATGGCGATGTAAGAAACATTCATCATTCCTTTCATAGCCTATCTACCACCAACCTTAGGAACTAAGATGTTACGTGCTTTGTACCCGTGTAGGTTACACATCTTTAAACCGGAACAACCAAGTACAAAATATCTGAATATATTTGGTATTGGCAGTCAAGTTTTGAATATAGGTACTTGGCTTTGTATCAAATAGAAGTGTCAATAAGGATAACGTTACAAAAATAGAATCATTAAAACAACTATATAAAGAACTTTTCCATGACTTGAAGCTTTTGGTTGAAGATATATTATCGAACAATGGTCTTTCTCAAAAAATAGTTCTTTTTCTACCTTATGATTATAACCTAGATAAATAGATTTCAATATACTAAAATTGTAACACCCAATGATTTTTTTTATATGTACCTTATAATAATATACAGCGTGAGTTAAAAAAAATAATATAGATATTATATAATAAGGAAATCAATAATTGTAACACTAATCTAAATCCTTATCAAATGTGCCATGATGTATATTTTTGTTATTCTACTTATCACAGTTTTATCTAAAGATTAATTGGACTGTTTTCTTGATTTGATAGCTTTAACTTACTGCCGTGCTCCGCAACTTTCCTTAACATTTCGGGTGGAACGTATTCATGCGGTAACTCATGAAATATTTCTTGACTGCCCTGAAAAAACAAAATACATTTCTTCCTATTATAAATATGATTAACAATTTATAATTAATTTTATAGAAAGCTTAACATTTTAGATAAGATATCGATAATATTTGATTAAAAGTAAAGTAACAGCCTGTAAATTTCCCACTGCTGAGATAAGGCCTCCTCTTCCATTAAGAAGAGTTTGGAACATATTGCACCACGCTGTTCCAATGCCGGTTGGTTGAATGCACATATGGCAGAATTTCGATGAAATTAGACACATGCAGGTTTCCTCACGATGTTTTCCTTCATCGCCGAGCACGAGATGAATTATAAACACAAATTAAGCACATATATATAGTGATGCTTGCCTGGGTTTGAACCCGCTATCATCGGTTAAGATGCATGATGATGTTCTAACCACTGGGCCATCTCAGCTCATATTACAATATTTGATTAATATTATTTTAAATATATGTTAATGTAATATATATATATATATATATATATATACTATACGTAATAATCAAAAACAGTTTTATCTTAAATAAAAACTAAAAACAATATTCGATAACAATCTATGATTGATTGTTGGTGTAAGTTTTTCGTTCATTCAATAATTTCTTCTAGTATTAGAGTTAATTTTATTATGAATAATCCTGACCTGAGAGACATTTCCTGATCCAGTAAAGACGAAAGTAAGCGGTCCAAGTGACTTGGGCATCATACCAAGTGCGACTTCGTAACCTGCGTCTCGAATCGCTTGACGAGCCATGCTTGAGCTCCGGTAGTTGTGGGCCGGACCTATATGCTAAATCAAAAAGTTTACAGATAAAATAAAATAAATAAATATTGGACAACATCACATACATTACTCTGATCACAATGAAAGTAGCTAAAGCACCGATTATACGCAAATACAAGGTGTATTTAGTATTTAATTTAAATATAATATTAGCCGAAATAGTGATGCTTTTCCTAAAAAGGTTGGACTGAATGCCTGAATAAGAGGCCTGACTCCCATACCCCCTTATACCTCTTCATGACCCTTAATAAATATATTAATTCGTAGCTGATATTTTATTCGTTAATTAATATGTTACGTTTTTTATACGAGCAATTGATAGTAATAAATTAAACTTTATCTTTAGATACACTATCTCTTTTTGAAACTAATTTTTAAGTCCCGATTAAAATTCTAACTATTTTTATAGGTTTTTAATCCAAGAGAGATCACGTAGTATATTATTAAAATGATAGATGATAGTTGGAAACACTTATCTATTTTTTTGTCTATGGTGTAAAATATTGAAAGTCAAAGAATATTTAATAAAAAAAAACATGATACATGTACTCTGAGGCCGAGTGAAGAAGCATCTTAGGCATTAGGTGACTAAGGTACCGAAACGGTAGAAAATATTAAAACTTTTAAAACATACTACAGAAATAAGCAGCGCTGTCTAGACCGATCGAGTTTATTTATAGATATCATTGTAAGTATTATTTCAAGAACCATAATAATTATTATTTTTATAGTGACGTTTATAATATTTATATTACTGGCGCTTAAAAGGCAGTGTATGGCGTATGATAAGATATACCGATACAGAGTAAGCTGACTGGGGTATGGTAGATAAAACTTGGCCCAATAGATACTGATTTGTACTATTAACTCAGGACATTCTTACTATTACTGATGCAAGAATTACCATGAACGGTGTATGATGTCCCAACGCGAGCAACCGTAATCCAAGTCCGTGCAAGATGTTAATCATACCGGCTACTCCGGCGTACTTTCCAAATGCTACGACACGGTTACCCGCGTCATCCATTAGCTTCTCATAGTCTATTAAACGGATGTTCTGAAATAAAGATAAAGGACTATGTAAAACATAATTAATTTTCAATATAATATATGGAAGTGATAGCGTTTAATTTTGCCATTACTGTGCCCCAAAAATGCCTTTTGTCTAAATTATTAAGTAACAAGTTATATTAAAAAAAGATATTCTAGTAAAAATTAAAAATATTGATTAGTTTCGTATTCACTATTTCATAGTAAAACCTTACCTTAGCCAATATAGCATCCAACATTGGCATGTTTGCTTCTTGAGCCTTGATTGTGTGTGAAAAGAAGCAATAAGTTTTATTAGGAATCAGAAGGTCAATTGGGGTTTGTTTAACACCAAATATTACACTGGCTTCGCTGATGTCTTCTCTGACTATTGCTCCCGCATTTATATATGACTAAAATCAAATAATTATAAATTACTAATTAATACACGTACTAAAAAAAATCATAATCATTTTACGCATAAACGGTTTAGGATAAATAGGAACAATAGATGTACTTGTTACAGAGGGTCTTCAAAATTTGAAGGTGATATGCGAATGCTTATAGTGCATTCTATGAAAAAAGAAAAACATTATTCCGTAACATAATCAAAATGGTAAATTAGGATTACCTTTCAACGTACTGCATCACAACATTACGAGTTTTCAAAGTGTATGTAGTCGATTAGTTTTTGTAGATATATGTATATGTAATTATTTATTTTTTATTTTATCATACTTATTTCGTTTTGTAATTAAACTAAAAGAATCTATTTTTAAAATTCCGTAGCATATAAACACTACCAATTTTAGCTTTTGACATAGATCTCATTTCATTTAAAAATTGCTACGGAGTTATTGAATGCCTAATATTATTGTAACTAAATACTAAAATACTACTCCTGTGATAATATTTTGACAAGTAGATGAAAACACAAAAATTCAAATTTTATTGGTTTTCTTGTTCAGTAAATAAATGTAATTCGTAAATGTATGATATCGTTGTTATAGCGTTACATACGAGATATGTTTTGTGAACCTACAACGCATTTATACATACGCAGTAATCAGTTTGTTTGAGTTTATTTAACAAGTGAAATACAGTCTTGTAAACATAATATTTACAAATGTTCTATTAATACATAGCCAATTAGTAATATAGGACGTAATAATAGCATTGTCATAGTATATTGGTTGTTTTATTTGCTTAGTTTAATAAAGTTATTTCGTTTTTTTTACAATAATAATAAAATGTATATGTACTATTTAATAAGACCTATAATAATAATAATTGAATCTACCTGCATAGGATACGCTCTCCGATTGGAAGGCTGCACAATAACTTTAACGCCATTTCGGACTAGACGATTGACATTCGACGGTGAGAACGGAGCTCTCCTTTCCCACACTGATTGATCTTCTCTGCGAATTGCTATTATTCTTCGATGCTATGAAAATAAAATGTTTTTAAATTAAATTTTACAATATTTAAAAACAGATATTTTCAATGATATTCTAATAAACAGATATGTTATATCCATACTAAACAACAGAAAAAAGTGTGCCGCGCCGGGGACCGTTTATTTTAGTTTATTTTTACATTTCGTTAAAAGTAAAAAGGATAGCTTGATAAAAACAATAAGTAAAAGGGATAACTAGATGTTTTAATTACGCAAAACGTATTACTACGTAATTATGATGTATTATAACGTATTACTACGTAAAACAACTAAAGGCAAACGTCCCAATTAGGACGTTTTCTAGTCTTCTTTCTTATCTGTTTACTACAATATCATTGGATATGTTCTAATAAATTCATACTATCATCATAAAAAGGTAGCAAGATATGATGAGTAAATTTCTTAAAGTTTACATTCCAGACTTCGATACCAATTTCACTGTTTACTTGATTAATAAGTCACGCCTCATCTCACCTATCGTATCTAACGATCTTCGAGTACTTAATAGATAATTCATTCATTCCATTCATTCAATTTTGATGTCATGATAATAATCTTTTAAAAACTTTCGTACGACGGAGACACGAACATCACCACCAACCTTTGAAAATAACTAACTGTGGTCACCCACATTTAAGGAATGTTTACAAATAAGCAATGTTTTTTGTGCTAGTTAGTAACAACCCGAATATGCTGAGTTCTCTTTTGTCGTGGAAGAAATGTAGAGTTTTTTTTTACTATTTGCTGCTACATTAGGGGTAGTGAATATAACTGGCGTATTCTCCGAGACTCAAGAAGATGTGTAACAAACACTTTTTGGTTTTTTTTTATTTCCGTAATTTTATGCCACTAATTATCTTGAATATTAAACAGAGTCTAAAATTGTGCTTTAACCAGAGAAAGTTTGTATAAGATATTTCTTACATCGACCTAAAAGTTAGAGCAATATGAGCTTAAAACTTAGTGGTTCACGCTGTTTCCTTAATTTTCTAATTAGGAGGAACTACATTTTTACCACTAAAACAAATATTAGTTTTGTGTAAGTATAATCAATTTTTTTTATAAAATAAATAATTTGCCCCAATCTTTATGATTATAATATTGAAATGTATATTTTCAAGTATAGCGATACATTGTATCTGCCAAAGGTAGGGCATATATATTTTTTTATATTATTATATTATATTATTATATTATACCTTTCGTCAGAATGGCGACTGTTAGTAATGCCGAGCTGACTGAGTCGTTCACGTAGCTGCTATATTCATAACGGAATTCTTAAACTTTGTAAATCTACAAAGCTTAATCAATTGAGTCTTGCTAGTATTATAAGTGCTCCTTTTATTACGACGTTTTTTAAGAAACTGATATAATATTAATCTATTGCACATTTGGAGATCCATCATAATAGTTCGTAAAAATAACAATAATATGTTTTTTTATTGCTTAAGTGAAACTAATTGAACATGAAATTTACTTATCATTAATCAACACTACATATGGCATAGGTGACAAAATTGCATCATGTAGGTAGATCTTATCATCTACATCTTCATGATACAATTTGTAAATAATTACAAGAAGTCGATTGTTTTATTCGTCACTTTTCATAGTGACAAATCCATCAAATATGATGAATTAATAAATGAGACTGTACGCATTGTTTTTGAGAATGCTTAGAATATACTCTTTGTAAATTTATTTATAATAATTTTACTATAACTGTATATAAATGTACCTTATAATGTTATTTATCAAATAATAAGCGTTATGATATGAATTTTATAATAAATGAATGAGTTTAAAAATACGTTAAGTTTTGTTAAAATATTAATTAACAAAACTTAAGCTAATTAAAAAATCGTTTCAAATTCCCTTTATTTTAGGAAGTTTCGAAGTCTTGAGTAGCGGGCCTTTGAAAATATCACAACAGTCCGGGACTCTACTCGAGACACACTTGATTCTAAGAAGTGAAGTTTAGTTTTTAAATAACCTTTAATAAAACTGCTAATACATTTGTAACTTTCGGTTACGCATTACATAATTATGAATTATTTTAAATTACACCTGAACGACGTTGAAGACCATAATAATAAACAAAGATAAATGCTGATTAAATAAACTATTGTTGCCATCGTAATACGTTTTTTTCCTTTAAGTTAGGTATTTATATTATTAAAAGATAACGTGTTTGAAATTATTACTGATTAATTATATTTATCGTCTTATCATTTATCAATCGTAAGACATAAAGTATCCACGTTATACAGTAAAGCATGGTGTTGCTAAAATATATAAGAAACTACAAATCACATGTATATATATAATATATATAATTCCCAATACATATATACCATATGTATTGGGAATTTTTTTATCAAGCTTAAGACTGTCGAAATTATTTTGTATTATAGCTGGAAGAACAACTTGCCCATAGATACTCCAGTTATTGCTATTTCTCATAAAGATTTAAACGCTGGATTTTATTGTCAACTGTAGCTTACGCTAAGTATTTTTACAACATTAATTAAGTTATTAAGTACTTATCTTTTAGTTCATGACCCACTTTCCTTAATCTAACATTAATATTGCAAAATATAAGCACTTATTTAAAATAGAAAATTATTTTCTATTAAAGTAAATTATAGCATAAAAAGTTAATTTATAGTTCTATAAATTTCTTAAAATACAGATTTACAAAAATATAAAATAAAAAAATACGCATTCTTCGTTCTCAAATAATTTAAAAAAACCTATGTATAACGATTTAATTTTTTATATTGTACCTATAATAAATATCTTATCTTATGATCGGCTATTCCATTTTTATTTAAAAAAATCCTTTAACGTAAGTTATGAAAAGAAAGCACAATGAGTAAATAATACGTACCCTTGAAGTTGAATAATAGGCGAAGTGCTTTACTACCTGCCATTTTGAACGCAGCGCTGCAGTTTTATAAAACATTTTATTTACATATATTATAATTCTCGATATAAATGCTACTTAATTATAAGAAAATTGATAACAGTAAGAGACGGCCGTTACACTCGTAATGATGTATATGAGTAATCTATTTGTGTTTTATCGTCCCGATATCTTCTCATTCTGAACAGCTTTCTGAAAACAATCGTAATTTCGTTTATCTGTACATGATTAAACATTTATTATTTACTACGCCTATTAAGATTATTTTGTTGATAAAAGAAGAATCAGTATTTACCTTATTGATTTTTCACACCCACTTTATATACATACATATATGTTACAAAACAGCTGTTACCCGCGGATTTGCCCGCGTAGTAAATGTGAATATATTTTCACAAATTAACATAAAATATTACATTGACGTGAGATCTCTTTGTTTACAAAACTTTTTTCCAATTGAAAAGTAGCCTATGTCCTTTCTCAGGCTCTAGACTATTTATGTACCAAATTTCGAGTTACGATATTATGTAAGTATTGATGGATGTTCGCGAAGTTAAGACACTTAAAGATATAAGTAGAATTATGAAGAATAAATCTTTATGGATCTCAAATAACAAATCCATACTGAAAAAGTTAATAGCGAATTATTATTTAAAGAAAAAATTTAAAATACTGCTACTGAAAATGTTCTGGAATGGGCGTACATATTTCGGCGGCGGCTTCTAACACAGGACCTCATAATCAGTAGATAACTATGCACGCTACCCATTAGACCCACGAGACAATTACTATTAAATATAGACAACAGTCATGTAGCGCGACCTCAAAACTTAGTCAAAACAGCGAGTATAAGAATAAAAACTTTAATATGAATATTTAAAATAGAATAACTAAAGAAATACTAAACAGCTAGCTATAGCTTATAACCCAATACTGTACTTTGATAATGTACTTAGTATTTACTACGTCATATCTTTGTTTAAGTATGTCTCTAAGCCCAAAGATATATTAGGTAAGTACAAAATATAAATGTAAGGACAAATTCTTACACGCTAAGGTCAGAAATCTATGTACCCTATGTACAAATTAAACAAATATTACTATTAATTAGTAGTCTTTTGAAATCGGATCAATACAGTCTAAGATTGCAAAAAACATAAATATGTAAATTATTTTTTTGTGTATGTTCTAATCCTCATCATCATCATCTTTGCGTAAAACTGTTATTAGATTTAATTTAGTGTCAAAAGGTCGGATAGGGGCTGAAATTTAGCCTGTAAATGTGTCCTATAAACGTTATCCGTTCTAAATGCATTGAAAAAATATATAAACATCATTATATTTTTTTAAAAACCATGCTTTGACGTTCTCACGTGCATTGGTATAGAAAGACAATAACTGAATAGAATTTTAATGCATATGTAGGCCTGTCGACGATATTTTTTTACACAAATTGAAAATGGTGTAACATTTACAAATAATAACTATCTAATATATTATTCTAAGTTGACAGAATATTATAATTTATTATTAGTGACACAAGGAATAAAACTTGACCTAAAATTAATTAATTAAAATGATTGGAGTGATTTAATGGAACTTTCAGCAGACCTTTAAAAAGGTAGTTATTCTAAAATAAATATATTATATATATATATCTTTACGAAAGGTCATGATAATGATAAAAAATTGATATTTATTATTTATATTCCTTATTTTGTATTTGTATTTTCTCTAAACTAAGTACATGAGATCAAATTATTATAAATCATTTATTATTTTTTTGTTGAAATTATAAATTCACTATATAAACATATTGTTTATGGTTATATAATACTTTTCCTCAAATTAAAAAAGAAATAGCTTAATTCTCAGTGTCAGAAACGATTTAAAAAAAAATACGAAAGTCGAAAATCCTGACAATTGTGAACTGACACTTGACAGATCAATATGACGGTGGTCGGTGACAAATAACTCACCCATGTAAAAAAGCTCTAAGGCTAGTAACAAGACATGTATAACAACGTTCAACGCATTTAGAACGGATAACGCAAGTAGTATTTATTGAATATTCAGTGCTTCTATTTCGTAGTTCATACTTCATAATTTAAACTTAATTGATAAGTAGTTTGAAGTCCAATCGTAACAGTGGTAATGTCGCTACTTGGAAATGACTTGTTAATATATTTGTTAACACAAAATTAACTACATTTATGAAAGAAATATCTTCAACTGCATAGTAAAATCGGTGTATTTTACGAAGAATTTGTATCTTATTATTTGAAATGGCTCGCTTCTTATCAAGGGATAAACTGGAAGGGTTTGAAAAATACAAGGTTAGTATTTTCTTTTATTATTATTATTCACCGAACATACATTTCATTTTCTTATTTTTTATTTAAATTTTTGTTTTGAAATATATGTTTATGTTTTGAAATAAAATGTTAAGAAAACGGCAAAGTAATTTATACCGGCTCTGAACCTAACCATGTTTGTGCATTATTAATTTTTGGTTATACATTTACTAATTTATTTTCTACTTTCAGTATAACTCAATTGATACAAGCATATTAAGTAATTATGTGATGCACCCCTTTTGGAACTGGTGTGTTCAGGTAAGCGAAATCATTTCATATTATAAATAATCACATTTATTATATAGTTCTAAGTAATGTTATTTAAACTCTTATAAAGTCTTTTTTGATAAGCAACATATCTTGCAGATCTGTTTCAATATATAGCATTAAGTTTTCAAACTAAAAATAAAATATAATAGTAGTAGAGTACTTATGCTCATACTATAATTCACAAATACATAGCCAATAGTTGATTTCATTAACATGTATTGTATTAGTGTTAATATTATATTTAGTGTTATCAGTATTAGATTAACACATGTCGAGGCCTAGAAGCTATATTTCAAGGCCTCTCTTGTTCTAACTTCCTTACATGTATATTTTACTGTATACAATTTTTCTGATAAACATTTTTAAATTAAATTTTTTTTCATATTTAGAAAAGATTTATAGCAGTTCATACCCATAGTCAGTTTTATATATTATTTTTTTAAATGATTGATCTTGTGTGGCAGTATTAATTTGTGACGTAAGTAATATACATAATTTTAAGTGATGTTTAAGTTCATTTTATTTTTACTTTTGTAGTAAAATAAATGTAGCCGCATGTGAATGTATTTAAATAAATATTAACACAAACTGAAATGTTGCAGTTTTGTCCGGTGTGGGTGGCACCAAACCTTTTAACATTTTCTGGCTTCCTACTGACAGTCCTTAACTTTTTATTGTTCTCCTACTATGATTATGGATTCCATGCCCTTACAAAGGAAAATGCCACCAATGATCATATACCCAGCTGGGTATGGGCAGTCTCTGCAGTTAACTTATTTGTGGCTTATACACTTGGTGAGCATTATAATTTTAGACATTATTATTCCATCTAATTAACTATACAACATGAATGAATATACATAATATATTATTTTATTACACATTAATGATGCTATTAGTATTCATGATATTTATAAATGTGATATATATTTTTGAATTCTTTTAAAGTTGTGTTTTTTTAAAGAAATTTACAATGACAAATAAAATTCATTGAATGTAATCCAGATTCATAAAAAATCTCATGCTAGTATTGTACATATACATATATTATTTTTAAATTATGTGTGCATAATGAACCCTTCTAAAATTGAAATACTACTATTATGAAAGTATGTATCAATGAACATATAGACCATGAAGAATAAACAAGCAATACAGTTACACTTATTTACCAATAAAATTTCATATATTGACCAAGTAATAAATATTACATTGTTAGAATAATCAATAATATTGCTCCAAAGTAATGTATTTGTCTAATAAGGCAATCTCTCATTCTTAGTTGCCCTTTGTTATCAACATTATAATGTCTTACATTGATAACTATAGTTAACAAAACATTGCATCCTCTTCCAGTTTTGATAACAAATGTTACTAATACATATTAAACACATACTAAAATTGATTTCTTGAAATAACTCTTCTTATTACAAGAATGAAAATTATTCTTTAAACCAATATTTTTGGTTTCTTTTATTTATTAATGATTTTAAAACTACAAGACGAAATATTTATTGTAACATTTTGAATAATATTTTACAATATTATAAAACTTATGAATACATTTTATGATGAGATTTAAATGTGTTTATTTTCGTAATGTGCAATACTCTATTCACACATTAATATTACAAAGATGCAAACATATATGACTTACAAAGTATTATTTTAGCCATGTCATTAAAAGTTAAAAATAAGAACTGACCTTTATAAGATCAATAAAATAATTACTATAAAAAATAATACTTACAAAATCTGGCTTGATCAGTTAAATAAATTATTTATTTTGGTCCATTAAAAAAAAAAACATTTTTATTGTCAGGGATGGTAATTAGTTTTTGACGACTAAGATAATCAAAATATAAACATTTCAGATGGTATTGATGGTAAACAAGCTCGTAGAACAGGCAGCAGTGGTCCATTGGGTGAACTTTTTGATCATGGTCTTGATTCATACTCTACAGTTCTGATACCTACATGTTTATACAGCATTTTTGGAAGGTATGACCAAAAATTATATACTTTCATATTGATTTTTTTTTTTTTTAAATGAATTCTGATCTTTAAATTTATATTTGTCTTTGTTACAGAGATGAGCTGAGTCCGTTAAGATTTTTCTTTGTAATATGGAATATATTTTTGAACTTCTATTTAACTCATTGGGAAAAGTACAACACTGGTGTTATGTTCTTGCCTTGGGGATATGACTTTACAATGATTGTAAGATATCCTTCTATTGTTTAAATATTCTATATATATACTCTTCTTTTGTTGCTGTTATTAAAATAATGAATTCAAAATTATAATATAGTCTATATATAAAATAGCCGAAATGGTCCAGTGGTTAGGACGCGTGCATCTTATCCGATAATTGCGGGTTCGAGCCCAGGCGAGCACCGCTGTTTCATGTGCTTAATTTGTCTTTATAATTCATCTCGTGCTCAGCGGTGAAGGAATACATCGCGAGGAAACCTGCACGTGCCTAATTACATAGAAACTCTGCCACATGTGTATTCTACCAACTCGCATTAGAACAGGGTGGTGGAATATGTTCCAAACCTTCTTCTCAAAGAGAGAGGAGGCCTTATGACAGGCTGTTCTTGTATATATAAAGCTAATGGTATCACATTTTTTCAACTTTGAAAAATTGACTATGTTGAAGTGAGTGTTGATTTAATCAGTCCATATTAATGTAACGACACATTTCAGGGCTCCTGCATCCTGCTATTGGTGACGTCGGTGACGGGACCCCGTGCGTGGCACGTGTCATTGCCGGGAGGGATCACTCCTGGAATCGTATTCGAAATTGTCCTCTACTTCTCTGCGATGATTACCAGCCAGACTATCATATTGTGGAATATTTACAAGTATGTTTATTAAAGATATTGGATGTTTAGTATATTTACAATATCTTTGTAATGTGTTTTTTGTTTTTTTTAACTGTTAAAAGAAAGATACGAATACTCGTTATAAAGACGACGGTCGCCATTTTTAAATGTATTGCGTTGATTTTATTCTGTATTTTTATCGATGTCTTGACATGACCAATAAATTTAAAAAAAAAGTAATGAATTGTATAGTACTTACACAATAGCCATCCGCGTTCATAGGTCATACGTTATAAAATATATTGCAGTTTCGATTTCGAAGTGTTTAACCCACTTACTTACTCCATATAAAAAAATAAGGGAAACATTAGTATAGTAATATTAGTAATCTACGTGATTCCACCAAGTCGCATTGGAACTGCGTGGTGGAATATGTTTCAAACCTTCTCCTTAAAGGGAAAGGAGGCCTTTAGCCCAGCAGTGGGAATTTACAGGCTGGTGTTATTGTGATTCCTTGTCAAAAAAGTTAATTAATATGAATGAATGAATGAATGAAATATACTTTATTGTACACCAAGGAAAGTACATAACATTTTAAAACAAAAAAAAAAAAACAATGTAATAGAGTATACAATCGGCGGCCTTATCGCTAGAAGAGCGATCTCTTCCAGGCAACCGGTATTAATATTCATAATAACTTCTATAAAATAAAAAAAAAGAAAATTACTACAACATTTTTTCATTGTTTTTATTTATCTTCTTTGGGTCAATGTCGATATGTACTGCCGCGGATTATACCACAAAAAACAACCTTTGTATATAAGATATGTGTATTGCTCATTGTAAAGTGAACTGTAAGGTTCTTTATGGGTAATAAAGTTCTTTAACCTGAAATAAGTGTTAGAGACATCCGGTCACTCCAGTCCCAACATGAAGCATACAGCATAAATATAATTATTGTTGTGTTAAATATTAATTAAATAATTTAAGATACTTAAAGTGGGTAAATGGTTATTAAAATCAATCATAAAACTAATTAATGTTATTATATAGATTTTGTTTATCAAATATTGTGAGGGTAGTAGTAACTTATTTTCTGGGTGGGACGATTATCAAAAGTTATATAAGTTATTACAAATTAGATGGAGTTTAGTTCAATTTGTTCATGGAGTGCTTACTAAGTAGAAACGCTGTAACTATAATTATAGTGTAATAAAAGTAATAGAAGTTTGTGTGGACTGTTTTATTGGAAAAAGAACTTAAAGTGAACAGTGAGAAGTGACATTTATTAACATAAGAGTTTTCGTTCCAGATCGTATCGCGACGGTACCGGCAAGATGCGTCCGTTCATGGAGGCTGTGAGGCCGCTCGTACCGCTGGTGTTTTTCTTCTGCCTGAGCACTATATGGGCGTTGTACTCGCCTACCGACATCCTCAGTCGGAGTCCGAGGCTGTTTTACGTGCTCACCGGGACAATTTTCTCCAACATAAATGTGAGTTATCATTAGCATAAAACCAGAGTCGGATTTAAAGGTGTGGAGGTCCCAAGGCCACAAAGCAGTGAGGGCCCTAGACAAACAGAAGCGTGAACACCCTAATAATTATATTATTATGAATTAATTAGTTTTATTTATTTCAATCAGTAAGCTATGAATTGTTTCGTATTTGTATCGGTAACTTTTAAAATATTAAATGGTAACATTATTATAATTTGACTATATCTCAGTATTTGTTAACTTGCTGAAAACTGTGGCCCCCTCTCATGTGGAGGCCCCAGGGCAGTTGCCCCGGTTGCCCTCCCTTAAATACGGCCCTGCATAAAACAAAGTTGCATACTACTGTCTGTCCCTATGTATGCTTAGACTTTTGATACTTCGCAACAGATTTTGATGCGGTTTTTTTTAAGAGTGTTTCTAGAGGATGGTTTTTGTACATAATACACGGTTCGCGGATATATATCAATCGATTTTTTCTTGTCTTCTGAAATACAAATTTTGTAGATTTATGTTTACCCTGGCAACACGTAGCGAAAAACTATAATTCAGAATAATTTAGATTGTTTCCCAAAATGGCAACCTCATTTAAAGTAGGGGAAATTCCATTTAACTTACCAGTACGGCTAGCTTTTTATTTAAAAAAAAGGTACTTGTTTTTTAAGTGTTCATTAAAATTTTCTGTCTCAAATAGATAGGCACTTATTCCTTTGTTACTCTTTTGTAATAAAAAATGTGGAATTTCAACGCTTGTATTTCACATTTTTAAGTGTTTACAAGATGAAATCCGCTTCGTTTTCTTAGCCTGGATATATATCTGATATATATCCAGAAAACGAAGATGATATATCGGATTTATATAAAAAAATCCTATTTTTCAAACCCTGATATAATATATTAAAATATAGTAAAATAATACTGATAATTTTCGAAGGCTCTAATGTGACGTCGTAAATAATCAAATTCTGTAGCATATTTCGTATAAGCATTGCATCCTTGCGAAGCCGTGCCAGGGCGCTAGTATTAATATAAAATGATTTTATGATTTATTGACGGTTTATACATACAAAATACAAATGTATAGCCATCAGGCTACAGATTATAATAAGAATATAAATTATTCTACTGCCAAACACTGCCTATTGAAGGAAGAGTTAGCCAGGTTTACTCTTATTATAAAATCGTACAAGTATCGTACAAATATATAGTTGTGAAATCAATAAATAGCGGACAATTTGCTTTAAAGAACCTTACCTAATTAATAATGTATAGTACGACACAACTTAGATGTCGCATCGGCAAATTTCGTAAAACCGATCACATCCGAATTAAGTACGCTATCCCAAATTATCAATATTTATTTCTCATGCGAATATGATCTTTGCACAAACGTAATAACTTGTAATATCATATGACCTAATATATTCGTCAATTTGACGCGTCGGTTTACATGCACTTGTTTTCTCTGACTCTTGAATCTATAGCGACGAATAGCGTCGAATGTCGCGATAGGGAGCTATTTGTATTGGTCGTGTAAATCGTCAGTAATCGGTTTTATTTTCATTCCATTGCATTTTCCGATGCTACATCTAATTTGTGTCGTACGACACAATGAATACGACAAAAAGGTGACCATTGAAAATCAGCATTGGGTTTTTTTTTTAGGACCCATATTTCGCTGAATGGTCCGCCTGTTTGGGACACGGCATATTTGCAGGCTTTCTATGTGTACATGTCTACGCACATAATTGTTTTTGGATTTATTGTCATAGTTTTAGTTAGTTCGTAGATTTTTTTTGTTTCTCTTGTTCCTTCTTTATTGTAATACCTGTGCCTGTGTTTCAAATAAATACATTCTACATTCTACATTCTACTATAGTCATGTGTACATGTCGAGCTAAAGCTATATCGTGAGCGATATCGTCGGCAGTGCCGTCTGATCGTGTCGCAAATGAGCGACACGCGCTGCGAGGCGTTCAACGGGCTTTTGGTGCCGTACGCGCTGGCGCTGTGCGCCGTGCTAGGACTGCGCGTGTCGCCCGCCTCCGAGCTGCTACTGCTACTGGCGCTCACGGCAGCCGCCTCGCTCGCGCACATCAACTACGGCACCAGAGTGGTGAGCACACACGCCCCTCCCTATAATAATAATAATAATAAATTATAGACATAGCAGTATGCAACACACAGAATCTCCTTAATACATACACTGAAAAGATAACAAAATACTTAGAACTGGCTAGTGAGATTAAAAGGCAATGGCAAGTAGATAACATAAAAATCTTGCCCATTGTGATATCTACAACGGGCGTTGTCCCGAAAACTCTATCGAATAACCTAAATGCCCTGCAAATGCCCTCATCCACCATCAGACTCATTCAGAAAGCAGTTATCCTCAACACTTGCCGTCTCACTCGTAAGTTCTTAGCATTATCAGATCCTTAATTTAAAGGCCGATACACTTGGCTTAGGCTCGTGTATCAGTTCCACTACCCCTCTAAAAGGGAGAAAAAACAGAAGAGAAACATAAATAATAATAATAATAATTTATTTCAGACCATAATTTACATATACTCTAGCCACATTCGATCTGGAATTTTAGTAAACAAACCATGTGTCATCATAATTAGGGTTGATACACTCTTAATAAAAAATAATAATTATTATAATTACAACTATATTCATTATAACACAATTTCCTGTTTCAACACAAAAAATTGAATTTAATACAGAATCCAAAAATTTTATTTAGCCGGTCAATACATAATTTATATGAAAATTAGCTTAAAATAAAAGTTTAAAATTTTTTAATTACCACTATAATATTACTACAAAACTAACAACCCTATATTTTAAAACTGACGTAAAGAAATCGCAGGTTAGTAACATTTGGAGTATTTTTTAAGCAAGTGGAAGGTAAAATATAATAGCGATACAAGCTCTTCGTAATTGGTGGTGTATATTTTTAGTCGTATTATAATGGTAGTATAACCACAACAGGTTAAGAATTTTAACATTACACACAACGTTTCATTACACATAGATTAAAAAAAGACATCTTGTTTTGGCTAGCATAAATATAGCACTAAAATCACTGTTTCAAATTAATCTTAATGAGTCCTGTCGTTTGGGAGGCGATAGATAAAGTTAATAAAGCGAATTATATAACTACGAGGTAATTTCTGATATCATTTTAAAATTGGAGGTATTAATGCGCTTAGTCCTTTGTCTTAAATATTTTATTATTAATCATCAAATTTAATTTTTATTAACATCAAAAATAATTGTTGTACATATTTCTAAAAATGTTTTGAGCATCTGTCTGACATTGGTTGCTAAGCAACGCTTTGTTATTAAACATTCCACATCGAATTTGGCTGGAGTATAGATCCATATAGTGTTAGTAAAAATAAATTAATTAATCTTAATACCTAAATTGGTTAGTAAGTTCACAAAAGCAATTTTACTTAATTATTTATGTATGACATTTTTTTTAAACTAATTTTAAACTATTCTACTGGATATAATAATAAATACTCTTTATTGTACAAGGCAAGTAAGGCAAATGGGTAACATGTTGAGTAGATGTACAGGTGTCTTATCGCTACGGTAGTAATTTCTTCCAGACAAACTTTGAGCATAGGACTGAAAAAATAAATGGAAGCAGTTTGGATGCGTAC
This sequence comes from Vanessa cardui, assembly GCF_905220365.1. Lineage (NCBI taxonomy): Eukaryota > Metazoa > Arthropoda > Insecta > Lepidoptera > Nymphalidae > Vanessa > Vanessa cardui. The sequence goes on along the minus strand of NC_061130.1, from coordinate 5,529,130 downwards.
AAAAGTTATAAATTATTTCTGATAGCCAGCTATTCGCAGGGCATTTTGGCAAGTGTCGTAAAACTACCTATATACACTGTTTAAGAGCTCCACTTCTTGGATGGAACGTAATACAATCAGTTATCTGTCCCTCATTTAGCTCGCTCTAGTTTAATGTATGTATTATACACACGAAAGAAATACGTATACTCTTAAATAAAACTAATTATAACGGATGAATCGCGTATATTAATTATTTTTAAACATCCCGACGTTCCGAGCACTTTGCACTTTTTTTTTCTCACGGAACGTTACTCAAGATATCAATTGAGAAATCGTTGGCGGTAGTTGTTAATAATATTTCCTTTGTTCTTCAAATAGACAAATGTCATATTAGTCTACCCGTGACCACGAACACTGCGAAGTGCTCGAAATGTCGGGATGTTTAAAAATAATTAATATACGCGATTCATCCGTTATAATTAGTTTTATTTAAATTTATATACACTGTTTAGGAGCTCCACTTCTTGGATGGAACGTAATTCAATTAGTTATTTGTCCCTCATTTCCGATATTTTGCTTTAGTTTGACGTATTATACACACACAAAAGGAATACGTATACTCCTCTCCTACCGTAGCAGAAAGAGCCAAATAAACAGCATTTGATAATAATGAAAGTGGCTATAAGAATTAAGATATATTGATCATAAACTCTTACTAGTGCAAGATATAGCCGAGTTATTAGCAAATCGCTTGAAATACGTAAATCCAAGGTTTGTTTACCTTTATTCCCACTTCGATTTGACGAGACTATTAATGACGTATGTGTATTATAATAATTAAATGTAATGAGCGCACTGCAACACTTTTATATAAATGACTTATAACGCCTATAAAGCTCATTACACAATGAAAATAAATAAGATATAAGGAACAGCGGAATCCAGCGATGGCAACACCGTTATTCAATTCATAATTTAAAAAATAACGAATAATAAATCCTTATTCCTTAATAAGAATAAAATTTCCGTCGCGGTCGGAATTTATTTCTTATTTCTAATAGCCAGCTATTCGCAGGGCATTTTGGCAAGTGTCGTAAAACTAACAGCAGCACCTAACTAGTGGCAGGTATTCAATCGCTGTGATTGGTTGAATATTGCAGCCTATCGCGTATTGTGTTTTGGTTGCTGTGCTATTCCTTATCTCTTATACCTTATTATTTTCATTGTGTAATGGGCTTAAGAGTTGCATGTTAATTCTGTTGCTGGGCTGATTTTGAGGATAATGAAAGTCACTAACTGGTTCACGATTTATTAACGAGACGGTACAATTATACGGACTGTGACGCACTTGATAGACACTCTGTTTTTCATATGCAATGCTTCGACTTTTATACATGATATATGCCAAAGAATGTGAGATACACAGATGTGAAATATTTTAGTCATAGAATATGTAACTTTACTAACTGTTTACTTTAATACCTATATATAATAATTTATTGACCTAACTCATGCTATGTATTTTGTTTCAGGTGCAGGAAATGTGCGAACACTTTAAAATCTCATGTTTCCGAATCAAGCCAAAGATAAAATAAGGTTAAAATTATTGTTTTTACATTTAATGGAATCTGGTCGTAAATTAAATTATTATTACTTTTTTAGATCATCTGCTATATGATATATAAGATGATTTGATTTGTTTAAACAATTAAGTAAATTATTTATCAATAAAAATGAAATTTAACAAGTGAACGCTTTGTTCGGTTTATTGTTACAAATTATTTTATTTGTAGACTATGTAGTCCTACTGTAATATGCAATTATTTTGTGTGTCAGATTTGCTGCGAGATCTATCAGTGTACAACTGGTACACTTTGTTCTATTACGTCTTCGAAGCAATAAAAACGACTTCCTACTAATTAGCAAAGTATAGATAACGTTTACCATACCAAATCAAAAAATGTAGATGTTTCATGTGTGTCGTGGTAGATTTGATGTTTTTCTTAATGTTATACCTCTGATAAGAATCTCTGCATTTAAAAAAATCTATGTGTAAATGATAGTTATTTAACCACTAGTCATATGTATATATACAACATATCATAGACATTTTTTTTTAAGAAAAATTTGTATATTAAACTTGAAACCAAATAAATAAGTGATTCCGGTGTTTTGTTATATTGTGATTTATATATTTTATTGTTATTTATTATATTAGAATATGTCAGGGCAAATGGAGTATTGTTTAGAGAAGCAACCATCTATGGCAGCTCAAATTGTATAACATTACATTAACATAACTGTGGGAAATACTAACAATGATACAGTTATTTGTATTTTGATGCGGGTTTATACGTTTTAGGAGAATATTTAAAAAGAAAATGTATAGCAATACCATGTATAGCATCGAATTTGTATGACCATGAAATAATTAATTATTTGTATTACATTTTTAGTATTTTTTTAAAACCAACTTTTACGTTTGATTTACTTGTAAAGTGGTAACATCTTGCCAACTATATGTAGCCAAATTGTAAAAGGTAAAAATGTTTTATTTTTAAGTTACTCTTGCTTGACTCTAAACATCCAAAATAGGGGTCACACTTTTAACAACTAACTTATGTATAAATATGAAACTGGTTTTATTATATTTTTATAGACCGGATAAGTTATAAACTAACATATCCAGTGTTTCGTAATATTTTTGTCAAAGCTGGACACATTTACGAACACTTATATAAAAAAATCTGGAAAAGGTTATTGTTACAATTTATATTATGGCTAGGGAGCTGTTAACTGTCTATGTCTATTAATGATGTCCGATAAATTATCACATGCTAGATATAAAAACCCTTATTTTAGAAAAATGAAACAAGAATCCGGGGATTTCTATTAACTGTTAATCGATAACGCAATGCTGCCATGCCAAAATAACGGTCCTAAAAGTGTTCCCACACGAGGCAATCGAGTCATTCAAAATTTGCTCGCCTGCTTTATAATCACTAGATTCTAATTTTTATGTTTTTCAAAATTTCTTAGTTGATGTAGTTTTAATATTTATAAAATTTATAAACCTACATTAATCAAGACTATCAAAGATTTTTTCATTGATTTGCCACTCATAAATGTAAATATTTTTTTCTGTATACAAAACAGGTTAGGGTACTAAAAGTGATTATAGAACTATTGACTTTTTTTAAGTAGATGCCAATTTTTTTGTAACCATGTTTTCTAGTAAATAATGTTAATATTAAATAGTAAACTTAATGTATAACCTATTTTCTAAATTCTATATCATGTGCAACTAAATAATTCAGGGCATTTGATTAAGTCTTCGAATATATAAATTTTTGAAATGAGGGATATTAGTGTTTTCTTAATAAAGTGTATTATATTCTTGAAAAGGATTTGGGGATTTTTGTGTGTTTTATAATATTTTACTGGTGTTTATTCGATGCTCTAATTAGAACTCTTAGCTTTTTAAGGTTAGAAATGGAAAAAAGGTCAGAGGTCGCCATGTGTTTTTCTTTTCATATCTTATGTTTCAATATATGAATATTTCGATGTATGAATATCACCTTGTTAAACTTTTAAACTATAGAAGTAATGACAAAACTGTTTTTAAATGTAAAATACGTACGAAACGTATTGTAACGAAAATAACGCTGAAAATGGTGTAACAATCGAAAAATAAAAATAAAAACACATAGCGACTTTTGCAGCAGTAACGACGAAATGTATTTTGATTTATTTAAACTTTATATAATTTACTGGTTTCGGTTCAAGCGGTGATGTATTAATAATATTATTAATTTAAATTTTAAAATTCATTTTCATATCCAATTAACCTTTAGAAAGATACATTTTGTATAAACTGTAGAAAACTACTTCATATACTTACATGTAAAAAGTATAACATTTTTACGTTATCGCTTTGAAAGTAAAGCCGGAAAAGACTGTCATTTGTTTTTAAGAAACAACTTGAAGCTGATTGTATTCGTAATTCAATTTACACTAAAAGCAACAAATTGACTATATTTTAATTACAACAGGCCATTTCAAATTGTTAATGCACAAAAATGACAAGGATTTGAAAGTTTTGGGAAATATTACTGATTACTTTTTAATAAGTTAAATGTTAACAAATATGCAATGGCGGGTTACGATAAAATTTTATGTCGATATGATCGGGCCCATCTTGCCCAATTCCGGAGCCCTAGAAGTTATTTAAATAAACCATTTTTTATTAATAACAATTCAAAAATAAATTATATGTAATGACACATAATATCGAAAAAAATTATCTTTGATACCCACCCTTTTCTTACTTTAAAAGATATATGATTTACAAAAGTGAGGTTAACATATCCTTAACAGGTTATTTTATCCTAAGCTTTAGAACGCCCTTTAACTACCCGATCTGGCCTTACGCCGCTACTGCAAATAGGTGTCTTTTTTAGTGTATGCTATTGATCATATGCTCAATATTAAATGTACCTGTTTATTTTTTAAGATTTCTACAAAATATCAAAAGTTATGAAATTCTGTATCTTGTGCTTTAGATATAAATGGATTTTCATTTGTAAATTATTTCCTAATACCTACAGATTAAACAGTTCCTAACTTGTTTGCTGTCAGTCTTAGTCTGTTATTATTGTTCATAGAAGCAACTTTAGGTAAATTTTGGTGTTGATTAAGTATACTCTAATTTAGTCTTACTAGATAGTACCTGTATACAACACAGGTTATCTGATTTTGGTAATCCATTAATATACGTACATGATGTTATAAAAAATCTTTTCTTTTTTTATTCCTTCCTATCACAATTTAATTTTCTTTGACCTCTTTATTAAATAAACTTATAATTAAATGTTTTGCATTACTGAATTTGTATACTGAATTTCAATAAATTCTGTAATAACTGGTTAATTTTATAGTTATACAACAATTATGGTAACACATAATTAATCCCATCTACAATTGAACTGCTGGCCATATCTTCAATTAGTGATTAGACTTTGTGCAAGTATCTGTCTAGGTAACCCCTCATCACATATTCAACCCTTATCAGCAATATTTATTATTTTTGGGCTCCAGTTTGAAGGGTAAATGAGCTAGCCAGGGGACATAACTTCTTATTTACAACAGTTGCTGGTGCATTCGTGAATTAAATACAACCATCCCTGGTTAAATTTCAAAAGTCTAAGAACAGTTATTTAGTAATAGCATTATCAGAAAAATAAAGATAATTTGTGACTTCAAAATTTAGTAACTCACAAATTATACACATGAATCTGTTAAATCTTTAGCTATCAATTCATTGGTATGTTTTTCGAATTGTTTTTTACTTATCAGTTTTCACAGATGGTCTTAATTACTGCATAACTATTTTACAACAAATTATTTTAGTAATTATGGAAACAGTTTTCATAAGAATGAAAGAGAATAGAATATTAAATCATTTTATTTTTAACATTAATTGAATGGTTCTTCTTAGCACATCGAACTAATAGTTTCATTAATTTCATCTGATAATGACAAAAGTTTCCGCCACATATCAGGTGTCATGCTAATTCCTTTTTTTCCTGGTAATAATTCCCCATTCTTTTCATAAAATTCTCTTATATCTATGTAAACTTTTCCCTTAAATTCACGAATTTTTACTAATTTCTTTCCTTGTAAGACCCAAGTTGGTTCCTTATCATCTGTTCTTGAACCCATCTTGGCCTTCTTCTCTGGGGGTTGATTTTTCTAAAATCATTACAAATTAAATTAAAAAAAGAAACTAACGAGTTATACGAGAGATTCACATTATTTGTATATAGTAAACTGATTAAAACTAAAATTTTAGGTTACAAAAACTACATACGTCAACCGGCCCATCATCGCTATCACTGCTGGAACTTTCTGCTTTTTTCTTATTTTTCGGCATTTTTGTTCGTTAAAAATAAAAAATGCAAATAACTAAATGATAAATTTACACAAATATTGACTTATTAACATATTATTTCAAAATACAGCTGAAATAAAATTCTTTACTGTTATGTTTTCGGCTTTCCGGTTTCACATAAACTTCACTTAACAGTTTTTAGTTTAGACTTGTCATTGTCAACGATAAAGAGGGTAGAGACAAAGTATATAAACTTCAGCATAGAGTATATTATAGATAAACGAAAAATGTAATTTCTGCATAAAATGGGCATCCTTCATAATATTTTAAATTTGTATTTTTTTTTTATTCCAATGTTTAAATTCGAATTAATAAATATTAATTTCAGGTAATACTTCAACCAATGGCACCAATCTAGGAGTTTATAAAACCCTATCTAAATTTAATTAGATATTGTAAAAAAAATAGCTCATGGCAGCCCTGATTTTACAATGTCAAACTGTCAGTTACATACCACAGCACAGAGTTCCATTGTAGATTGTATTGCTGTATTAAATACTTTTAAGAATATCAAAATTCTACTCCGAATCAATTACAATTACCAAATGGAAAGGAAATAAAGTATTTAATTACAAAATTGTCCAGGAACAAGATAAGTATTTAGTAGTAATCTTGCAGTAAACATGTAATCATAATACAAGGGCTTTTTTATGTACGGTGTTATGGAAAACATCAGTCATGAAATACTTTTGTATAATTATTCTTTTTGTCGTCTCACATGAAAGTCAGTCGTCGATTTTTAATAAAACGGATTCATTTTCACTTCTTAAATCAAACTCGTCCGATCAAAAAGGATGGATCATAAAACTTGATATCTATTTCGCCAAAACACTTCCTACAGTGTTACAAAAATTACCTGGAACTGACGTTCGCTTTAAATGCGAGGCAATAATGAATTTTACCAAAGTAGAAAAATTTACTAAAAACAAAGAGGGTATAGAAACATCTTTAAAAGAATTTCCTCCAGATCATATTCAAGAAACTTTGATGAAGAATGTCAAAGTATATTGGTTGAAAGATAACAAAGTTTTGTTAGAAAATCAAAGACTCAAAATTCTTACTAAAATAGACAAAACAAATGGCACCATTGGTACATATCTTAGATTAAAAAATTTAAGCCCTGATGATACAGCAAACTACACTTGTGTTATTAAACAAAATTATGAAAAAAAGTTGTCAACAAGGCTGATTATTGAAAATGATACTTACAACCAGTTGACATATCCTGCAGTTCCTACAAGTGCTGGCAACAACAATGAGATGGTGTTGAATATCAAAACAACACCCAATTTAGTATCTGAAGGTATGATAGCAGAAAATGAAAATAGTATAACTAATATTACAGCTATTCCTCAAAAGCTAGAGCCAATATGTCAAGAATATGTGGGAACTGTTTGTAGTTCTCATTTGAAGGGTCATTTCGTTTACATTCCATATGGGACTTCTCAAGCTGCTCTTGAGAACAAACTTATGAAAGCTTTTCAGGTGACAAAATACTCAAATGATATAAGCTCCAATTGTGAACGGTATGCTCTTCCTAGTTTATGCTATTCCACTTTCCCAATATGCAGAAACCCTATAAAAACAAATGAAAACTTTTTTAAGGAAGTTAACAACAGTTTTAAAGCATACACTGAAATGAACAAGCAACAGATAGAAAACTCAGATAGTCAAAATGTATCTAAAACAGCTGATGCACAAACATCTCGTTACATACAAGTACCCCTTATTTTAAATAATTTATCCAAAGATTTATTCAATTATCGCTACAATTCCACAATACTGCGACGTGTATGTAAACAAGATTGTGAAATATTAGAAAATGAACTCTGCCAAACAGAATATGCCATTGCTAAAAGACACCCCCACATTGGGCAACAGCTGACATTGGAGGAATGCCAGGATCTGCCGGAGGATGATCCAGATTGTCTTAAGATAGGCATTGGCAGTCTGATGGTTTCAGATGATGAATGTTACTGGGAAAATGGAGTTGGATATCTTGGTAGAGTGAGTGTTGCTAGTTCTGGTATGGCGTGCATAGAATGGTCTAAGCAGCTGTATTTAAAACTATCAGACTATCCTGAATTAGCAGGTAGACATAGCTATTGTAGAAATCCTGGTGGAATCAAAACCCAACCATGGTGTTTTGTTGATAATGATGGAAAAACAGATCAACTATGTGACATTCCAAAATGTGCTCACAAAATATGGATTTACATTGTTGTAATTTTTCTTCTTTTGTTGTTACTGGTTGTTGGATGTATAATTTGCCTCTTCTATAGACACAAAAATAAAGGAAATGCTGCTACTATTAGGGATATTAATCTTCCAAATGCTGATAAAAACATCTATGGAAATTCAAGATTGAACTCACCTATAGAAATGAATGAATTACTAACTAATCAAAACAGTGGCAGTCAACCACATCTCACAACTTCAACACGAGGAAATGGTATCCTACGTATACCTCAATACTCATTATCACAAATCAAATTCTTGGAAGAATTAGGTGAAGGTGCTTTTGGTAAAGTTTATAAAGGAGCATTGAAAAAGAATGGTGAAACTCAATATGTGGCTGTTAAAGCATTAAAAGAAAATGCTTCTGCTAAAACAAAAGCTGATTTTAGAAGAGAAATCGACTTAATTTCAGAATTAACACATGAGAACATAGTATGTATTGTCGGAGTAGCTCTCAGAGAAGAACCACTATGTATGCTGTTTGAGTTTATGGCCCGTGGAGACTTGCATGAATTTCTCATGGGCCGTGCACCTCCTTCTGGCAAGGGCTTGCCTTCAATGAGACTACTAAACATTGCCAATAATATTGCATCCGGTATGCAATATCTTGCCTCACATCATTATGTGCACAGAGATTTGGCTGCAAGAAATTGCCTTGTGTCTGATGATTTTATAGTAAAAATATCAGATTTTGGACTTTCTCGGGATATTTATAGCTCTGATTATTATAGAGTGAGTATTTGTATATAATGGTTTTTGTTTCTTGGTGATACTAGACTATAAGATAAACTTAATAATCCTTCTCCTCGTTTAGGTGCAATCTAAAAGTCTACTACCGGTAAGGTGGATGCCCCCAGAGTCAATACTCTATGGTAAATTCACTACTGAAAGTGATATTTGGTCCTATGGAGTTGTATTATGGGAAATCTACAGCTATGGATTGCAGCCTTACTATGGGTAAGACTAACATTATAATACTGAAATTATTATTATTATTTTAATTATAAAATCTTTATTAACAACCAGCTGATGTAAAGAATGATTTAATTTTTAATTCCTTAATGTTAAACCATATATGCAATTCCTAATCACTACTTATTTATAGATATAGCAATCAGGAAGTGATAGCAATGGTCCGTGCCGGTGAACTATTGATGGCTCCTTCAGGATGCCCAACAGCCATGTACACTCTCATGATGGAATGTTGGAAACATACACCTCAAAGGAGACCAAATTTTGAAGAAATTGTTATGAGGTACACATGAGAGTCATATTTATATTTAATCTTGTATATCTATTTGTATACATGTTCAAATGAATATAATATCTTTATATTGTAAATTATATCACTCATTGCGTTACGAAATAATTTAAATTAACCTTGGTGAGCATGCCATTTGAACCAAAATATCCATACCAAAATTTATTAAAACATGGTCAATATCCCATTAGGATGGTATAATTTTATGATGACTTCCTCCTAACCGATTTCTATCAAAGCTATTCTCAATGGAAAATTACCAACTGTGCTGTAGATGTTATGCTTTAATGTTTTTATATATACACGACCTTAAATCTTTTGCCTGAAATGACCAAATTTTATTATTTAGACTACAGGAATGGATTCAAATGGGTGGATGTCCAGACACTGCTCCTTCTGAATCTGGCAGTAGTTGCGGGCACCGACCTACAACGTCTACAAAGGAATTCCAAGAGCGAGTCCCTCTTCTACCGCCTCACTGTTCCTCCTCAAACGGCTCACTTGCAACTGGCAGCCTCAAGAAATTCAGTGCAGCAGGATCTAGTTCTAAAGTGACAGATGATAATTTCTCCACGTGTAGCGAAGTACCACCTCTTGCTCCAAAGACTAAAAAGTACAGTTCTGGATCCCTCATAGACACGGATAAAATTGGTACCAAGGACACTGTTGTTAGAATACCTAACAAACACTACGGCAACGAAATATAACCACTGCTTAGATATTACTAGACATTTGTTAAGCTTAAAGTTTGCTCTCTCCTTGGTGAGTATTAATATAGTTGTAAGTAAATTATTGGCACTGCTAGGATAAGTAACATCATGATAGTTATAGATGGCTATGCACACTCCGCCTTATTATTTATTAAAAGACAATACATTTTATTTATTGGAAGAAATTTTAGTTGTTTTGTTATTTTTGTAGTTCAGGGTAAGTAAAAAAATATTTTGAAAGATGTACATAAAACATATTTGCTCAAGGTCTTCAGGATGTATCGATACATTATCGTACATATATCATAAGTACATGTAGATGTGATTGATGATATAGTTGCAGAAAATTAGGTACTTTTTGCTTAGTGCATACTAAATATTTTGAGTCTTTACTGAATTTTATATGTTCCTTAACATAAAATTAAACTTGATAAATATTTAACACGTTCAGTGCCAGCGACACGCCTAGCGTGTTCATGCGAATTTCTTTAGCCACGCCGCGAACACGCTAGGCTAGTTCTAAGAATTTCAGTGATATCTTAAAAACTAGGCTAAATTATTCATTCAAACTAATTGTGTGCAATCTTCAAGCGATAAGCTACTGAGTTTTTAAGTGGCCCGTTAAAAATAATATTTTTTTTTTATTTTACAAAAAAATGTCTTTCGTAATGCCGGCGACACGCTAGGCTTGTTCACTTATTAAGGATAATCATAGATTGTCAAACTGTTTTTTCAACAAACCACATTTTATTTATGGCTTATTACCAATTTGTTGAAAATTGAACTAATTTTGTTATTGTTTTCTCAAATTTGCGGAACTTTGTTACATTTTTTTTTTGTACAAATATCTATTATTATAAAAATTTTTACACCTTTGTAGTATAAATAAAAATTTTAACAAAAAGAAAAACCGACTTCAAACAAAACACTATTTTAAAACAAATTAATATGCAAGAAAAAGTAATAAAAATAATTGCGTATTCAACATATTTTTTAGAGTCTTCCTAAGTTAAATGAAATGAAAAATATTAGACTACTTAAAAGTCGATTTACGATTATATAATGTAGTTATAGTTATTGAATCGAATTGATAACCTCCTCCTTTTGGAAGTCGGTTGAAAACTATATAAGCCGTAATTCTGCCATTCCTATTTAATGACAAAGTTTATACTAAATTGTCTTACTTTGTGTTATGTTGATACTGATTATGTATTACAAGTACCTATATGTTAGTTCGATTAATCATTAACTACCACATACATACACCAAATATATAAAATTAAACACTAAATAAGGCTGATTTACCTTAAAAATATAAACTCATGTCAACTTCAAATTCGTGTTACAAGAATTGAAGTAATGAAACAATAAAACGAGTTTAGCTTACAAGAAGCTTGATTATTTTTTAATTATTTGTTTATTAATTATTACTTATTTAATTGTTCTTTATTATTATATCAAGACATGTGCACCGAATCGATATCCTATGACCTTTGAACATTTCTAGCAACTAATAAGAAAGTGAACGAAACAAGTGAGATAAAAATTGATTTTAGAAATTAATAAGTATGTATTTGAGAAAACAAAAAAAGAAGGTGGATTTTTATGGACACTTTATGAAGCGAAATTTAAACTCTGTTTTAATTTGTATTGAAAGTTCTATTTTATTTTATTTGATTATACCTTGCTACTTTCAAACTGACCCGCGTCCTTTGCAGGGATACAACAGTAGATAACAGGTAACAGTATATATCATGAACAATTTTTTTATTGAAATACGAACTAAATCATAACGCGATAAAAAGTATATATCAAATTCGACACCAATATAAATATGATATGTGGGAATTTATTAAAAAGTTTTACAACCACTGATTACATTATGATGTTTACTTACCATAAAAGCGGTTTTTTGTCATAATTCCAGGATAAAACACTGACAACATTATTCTAAACACCTTAATTATTGCATAACACAAGAAATATTAACTAACAAAGACCGTTTTAAGAAAAAAATGATAATTTTTTTGTTCCTGTGCCAGTGGACACGCTACGCTTGTCCATACAATTTATCTAGCGATGCCGGGGACACGCTTACCGTGTTCGCGGCATTATGTATGGCGGCATCGCTATGAGCATAGGAAAAATTTAGGTGGCAGTGAACGTGTTAAGTAACCCTTATATTTATTTTTTTATTTGTTACAAATCAGGCAAATATATTGCCTTAACTAAATTAGTTTATTGTCTATGCCAATTCATACAAGTTTATTTCACCTTTAGTGTTGATTACTATTCTTAATTAATTGCATACAATTTTGTATAAGAACCTTGCTTTGTTACGATTTAAAGTTTTGTATTAATTTTAACTTTTAGCTTAAATGTATCCATTACGTAATTTAAATAACTAGATACTTTTGTGTAAAATTGTTTTTAGATTTTTTTTAGTAAATTCAAACTTTTTTGCAAGTTATTACTATAAAGTTAAGGTTTGCGTAAATATAAGTAAATAATTCATATCTAGGAAACTTTTTGAAGCTTTATAATTTTGTTAGAGTCAACCTTCGTTCTGACAAGCACTAGGGATATTTTAGTTCTGACCAGGTTATATATTAGGACAATAAAATATTTGTTATTTCAATCAAATATAAATAGCATTATTATCCGTCTGTTACCTCCGTTTTATAGACACTTGCCAAATCTTTACCCGATTACAATTACTTGCGCATATTAAGCATTTATCACTTTCTTGAGTAATTTATTAAAAAAAAAATTATTTATTTTTCAATTAGTACCTGCAATTTAATGTAGGACTAAACGATACTTGCCTAAGTTTTTACTAAAATTTGACACTGCCAATTTAAAAATTTGTATTATTATAAAAAAAAAGTTTGTATCTAAGTATTTAAAATAAGAATTTTTTATTCACAGTATTTATCAAAAGCCATTTATTGTTTATTATTTTCATAGAATACAAAACCCAATCAATGGCATGGACATTCAATTTCGGCGATAAAAATTAAGAAACATACATTTCTTAACCGTTTATAATCTGTAACTGCAAGATTTTGATACCAATTTTATATATTTCAAAAATCTTAGTCATAAGAAAAAAATGTTAAACTAATTTATTGCTGCTCCGAATGTCCAATCTTTCATACTAATTGTAATTTTAAGTCTATGTCTATGATTAAATTACGTTATAAGCGGTCGAATGCACTTTAAATAACGGTCATAGGTGTTTCCCAGCAAAAGATGTAACGTTTCCATACTAATAAAGCATTATCAACTATTTCACAATACATATTTCTATATCGACCACAGCCCACATCTTTCTCAATTTAAAGTAGATTGCTTTTGCCTTTAATCCGTTACAATAAAGCGGCATTTAGTTATCCATATTTCGCTGTGACTTTTTATTATTTGGTTCAGCATTCGTGTATTCAAGTGTGTTCGACTCTTAATAATAATCGATCTATTCACCCACGAAGGCACCTCACCTCTTTAAAAGTTAAATTAATTATTTTTAAAAATTAAACTTTGTTGTTGTAACCACGTGTGTCACTTATTCATACTAATGCACGAGAATAATCGATCGTGACGGGTGCGTCTTCGCGAATGAATAGATCTATGTCGATATCGATTCGATAATTTTATCGATAAGATTTGTTACCTCTTTTACGAGTATCAAGTCACTTTAATACAACTTTATTATTTTTTTAGGATCCTATAGTACATATTCTGTTGTACTTGCCAAAGACTTTTTTGTATGTGATATGTTTATTTACTTTTTTACTTGAATGTAAACTGTATTTCTAAATTAAACAATTTAGGTATATTATTAAAGTGTTTTATTTTCAAAATAATGACTTTTTTTTTTCATTTGTAACATTATGTTACTGCATGCAATATGTTTAACAATAACGATGTTGCACTTTATTATTTTTTATGCCAAATGAGCAATACTTGGCTTTGTTACCAATACAAAAATAAATATTATGAAGTATTTCATTCATATCACCAGCTTACTATTCGCCTTTTCTACATCGTTTTGAACTTTTTTCGCAATCACGTATTCACCGTGAACACGCATGTGTACTTTGAGATTGTTATTTCCAGTAAAGGCCTTTTGACATATTCTACAGACATATGGTTTAATACCTGAAATTAAAAAAAAAAAACATTGCTTTAAAAATTTACTGTTACATTCAATGCGATAGGTCTGTTTCAATTGTTATTAGGATATAGCGTATTCGAGTTTATGTTTGGGGTCAAATAAACAAACAAGAAATAGAAAAAAAATGGAAATTAATTATATCAATTAAATATTGTAGTAATCACATGTCTAAAATTAAGGGGACTACAGGAGCTAATTGCCCTTGAGAATCACGCGCACACATACATACACTAACGAGTCTAACGACAAAAACGGCATGTCCCCCCGCGCACTACGCTTAGCGAGGCGGCGAGGTTACGCCTGAATATTCCAATAGATGGCGCCAAACCGCCGCGCGCCGCACCGAGCGAAAGCGAAGCGAAGTCAATTCTATCAATTCTATCAATCATAGATTTCATAAAAATAGACAGGACAACAGAATTATTTTAATTTCTTTGTGTCATTTAAAAAATTATGATAAAATTAAACAGAATTAATTAAACTTAAATTATTATTATTTTATGTACAAAAAATAGTTAATTTAAACATTTTTTTCTTTAATTTTTACTGTATCAATTCAATTAGTTGTAATACTAAATATTAAATCGTACCTATTTTTAAATTTTATAAGTTTGTTAAGCGATTTATTAAATAAAATTGGAACTGTTCGTAATTTGTACACTGACAAAAAGCGTAGAGTTTGTTCATTTTACTAATATCGGTACACAAAGAAAAAAAAATAAGTTAAAAAAGTCAGCATCAAAAAGTTACTATAAAAATAATATCGTCAAGTCGGTTTAGTAGAATTATTGGTTAACTCGGTCAATCACAGTGGGTTTAGTCATAAATCTCATAAAAATAGTTTGGATATTAGAATTATTTGTATTGTTTTTGACTGATATTTGAAATAAAACTGATTCAATTAAATTCAAATATTTTTATTTATTTTTGGTTTAACAAAAAAACAAATAAATTTCGTTTCAAGTTTTTTATTACAATATTTTTTTTTTAATTATTCGTTCGTCGTCGTTCGTTATTAAAATATCTTGGATACTTGCAATCAATATTTCACCCACTTTCACTGAAGCTACGAGCTAAAATTTTTCAATTGATACTATTTCCAATCTTTAAAAAATATTGAATTACGTATATGACACTTCTAAATATTTTAGTTCTTTGGTTCACAAAAATTACATATTTCAAGATGGCCCAGTGGGTAGAACGCGCGCATCTTATTGCGGGTTCAAACCCAGGCAAGCACCACTAAATATTCATGTGATGTGCTAATTTGTATTTATTTATTTTTTTTATTATTAAATTTCATCCATACATAACTATATTTCCTATTATACACAAAATTGATAAAATTAAACTCTAACGTAAAATAGCTTCCGTGTTATTTTTTTTCGATTTTCTTAATTCTGAAAAAATAAATGCATAGTTGTTAGGAATTAAATTTTAATAATTATAAAATATATGCATATATTTTTAAATATAGTCCTTTAAAAATAATAAAATTTTAGTTCAGAGTGCGGGGATCGAACCCGCACATTCATCTTGGACTTGCTTGCATTGACCAAATACTCCATGGTGACTGTAAGAAATCTGTCGAAAAATCTGATTCTATGCGAACTAATTGCATTGTTTTTAATAAATGTTTCCAATAATCATTATTTATAATATATATATGTTTACTAATTAAATACTCTTACCTTTTCATATTATCTTTCATATGTTCGGCTTTTTAATTTATATGAACGTTTTTTAGTTTTCTTCACAGATTGTACTTTATTTCCCATGTTTACAAAATTAAACTTTATAAAAAATAACTTAACAAAAAAATAAATGGCTAACTACAACTAGACTATTTTAACTTAATATATTTATTTACATAAAAGAATAATATTCGACAATTAATTTACAATTAAAATGACACAAAAATAAAATCTACGAGATTTTATTCGCAACGATGCGGTGAAAAGAGCGACACGTCTGTATAGCAACAGGCCTCGGCCGGCAGTGTCTGTACGAGGCGCTCACGCACACATGCTTACGCATTTTGGTCGAAAATAAGAAAATCTGATTTAAAAAAAATCTATTGATTTTACTAAATAATTATGATAATAAATTTTTAGTATATTGTTTGTAGAATAATCTGACAAAAGACCAAAATTATTGAAGGTATATAAGTGTAGTTAAAAAACAAAAAAAGACTTTTTTAGAGGTAACTTTGCGATTTTTTTCTATCGTACCAAATTAATTACATCATGTTTTCAACACAATTAATAACTAGCGTCTATCCTGAAGATTAACATATATTTTTTTCATTTGGTTTATTGCATTGGATTATATACTTTTTGGCATTTTAAAACTTGCATTTAGCTCATGTAGTCCCCTTAACGATGACACAGTTAATACTTCAAATGGGAACAAGGTGGGTATAAAAATGAAAGTATCAATATTGAATAGCAATGTCGAAAGATAAATATATCTTATCGTTTTTCGTGGAAAAATATGAAACACGAATGAGAATAGTTAAAAAATATGAATCATCAAATTCTACTTTACTCATGACAATCTCCTTTGAAAAAAAGGCATGTTACATTATCATCAATTTGCCTATTGTATATTATTAGTTCTGGACAACAAACCAGATAACAAATTGCCTTAGATAATTTTACAGTAGTTCTTACACTAGACTATTATCTGGAAGGCAGGCAAACAACTCTTGGAGGTAGAGGGCTTTGTGCTAGTCCGCCTGGGTAGGTACCACACACTCATCAAATTTTCTACCACGAAATAACTGTACTCAGTATTGTTGTGTTCCGGTTTAAAGGGTGAGTGAACCAGTGTAACTGCAGGCACAAGGGACATAACATCTTAGTTCCTAAGATTGGTGGCGCATTGGCGATGTTAGGAATGTTTTAATATTTCTCACAGCGCTATTGTTTAATTTGTTATTTAAATGTTAAAAAAGAGTAACTACTGAGTTTCTTGCCGGTTCTTCTCGGTAGAATCTACTTTCCGAACCGATTCATTTAATTGTAAAATGACGATTCAAAATTGCTTGTAAAAGCCTACTTGAATAAAGTTTATTTTGATTCGATTTGATTTGTCTATTGGTGATGGTCCATATGCTCGTCCGCCAACCTACACCTAAAAAGACATGAATTTAAAGGTCATGCGAGCTGGTCTTCACTTTGGGAATGAAACGATCGCCTCCTGGCTATTTCTAATCATATACTACTATGTATCTTATTAATTTGACAAAAAAAAAAAACCCGCTGAGTTTCTTTCGCCGGTTCTTCTCAGGTCAGGGTGTTCCTTTTTCCGAACCGGTGGTAGTGTTTATTTGACAATCAATAAGTAAGTGTAATGCTTCTATATTGAATAAAGGAGTTTGAGTTTGTGCCATTGTCTATTGGTGATGGTGATTAATTACCATCAGGAGGCCCATATGCTCGTCCGCCAACCTACACTTTAAAAAAATATTTAAAGGTCGAGCTGGTCTCGTGCGTGTACCCGTGTGCGTGCGTCGGTGCTTGATGAGCACGGATGTGGTGTAGAAGCTCTTGGGGCAGTACTCGCAGCGCTTGGAGCGCACGCCGTCGTGGCGGTCGCGGTGCGCGCGCAGTGCGTCGCGCGTGCGGTACGCGGCCGGGCAGCGCTCGCAGCGGTGCCGGCCCTCCGCCTCGTGGCACGACATGTGCCTGCTGAGCTACACCAGCATGTTGACAACGTTTATTTATTTATTTATTTATTTAAATACTTTAATGACCAACAACATAAGTTGTGACAAAACGCGGACTTAATGCCTGAAGGCATTCTCTACCAGTCAACCTTCAGGCCAAACAGAAAGTCATGAAGGCGGTAACAATAATTTTTACAATAAATACGATAGTAATAATAATATAACAAAAACACAGATAAAATATTATATATATGCATGAGAATACAAATCTATAATTATATATACATATATGATATAAAATAACAGAGACGTAATAGAAATTTTAAAAACACAGCGTAATGAGAAAAAAAGGAGAAACTTAATAGAGGTTTTTAATAAGATGATCCTGTAAACGACGCTTGAAAAATGCCTTAGTAGGAGCCTTTCTAATTTCAACCGGAAGTTTATCAGAGAAGTGACTGGGAGAAGAGAGAAGGAGAGAATCAATAGAGCGTATCTGTCGATCGTGATTGTCAGAAAGAAATTTGAATTTATCCTTTAAGTAAACAGGGGAAAGAGGGTCAAAAAGAATAGAAAAAGGAGAACACAGTAGCCGTAAATCTCTGCGTTGGCGGATAGGGAGCCATTTAAGTTCGGCCCGACAGTGGGAAATGGAAACGTTGTGTGCTCGTTTGGGATAAGTCATTTATGACGTAAGACTAATCGCTAATTTGTGACCTCTCCCCCCAATTACAAGAAAAATAAGAATAGGCCAAACTCCACATGCGCATCCCCTTCCCTCCTCCTCCCATTTGCGCATTTTTTTTATCAAACGTAAGAACTATCGAAACTCATTCCCACGCCCTTGTAAGAAAACATAAGACATGGTCAACCCTCTCCCCCCTAAAACGTGTTACGTAATAAATGTAAGGCCCCTTACCAGGCTTAGTGAGTGAATTAAAATCATATTACTTGCCTTTGATATTTTGAACATATTTCAGATTTTATAGTATTACTAGCTGTGCCCGCGACTTCATGCGCATTTAAATTTAACAAAAAAAATTATGTTGTAGCCGATGTTATTTCTCATTACATAATCAATTTGCCAGTAAAACTCCCGTCAATATCGGCAAGCCGTTCCAGAAATTAGCCGGAATAAACAGAAAAATTTAAGAAAAAAAAAGATTTTCGTATATGTATTGCGTACAAAAAGGGACACTACAACTTCATTATATGTATAGATATAATATTAATTTAAATTTCTAATATTTGTCCCCAGGGCAATGGTGATGAATGTTCCTTATCCCATATACTGTTCTCCTGCCCCAATCTCATACATCCTATATACGACGTTCTCCCTCCTAAAGTCCCTCGCCCTATTAACGTTGAATGTTTGTTAATGTTTGTGTTTAGTCCATTTTGTAAATTTCTATGTAAATGTATTGAACATAATAAGATTAAGTTTATTTTGTGATTGTTGTTATGCATTTTAATAGTAGTTGCCTTATTTTATTTACTTTTTATGTAATTATTATTGTTGTGTTGTTTTAGGTTATGGGTCTCCAATTCGTCTTGCTATTATGCCTTTAAAATTTATTTGAGCATGTAATCTCGACCGAACCGATCAATCTCCATCGTGTCTTCTCCAACGCACGTGACATTGGCGAAATAATCTGTGCCTTTTTGGCACAAATAAAAGCCACAAAAAAATGGTGATGAATAAATATGGAAGAATTCAACAAGTATGCAGATTTGTTTCTTACACAATTTAATCGTGATTTCATAACTTACCTGCCTAGACCCTTGAAATGTTTTACCGCACGTCGAGCACACTAACAACATCTGGACACATTTATGGTTGTCATGGATGAGCTGGTTGCCGAAAACTCCATTACATTTATTACAATTAACTCTTTTAGGCGTGTGTCTCCTTAATTTGTGTCTCTAAAAATAAAATTACAAAAAACATCATTGTGTGCTGTGCAGGACAAATTGTAGTTAGTCCATAATATGGACTATATATAGTACGACACAAGTTAGATGCATCATTGAGTACGCTATCCCAAATTATCAATATTTATTTCTCATGCGAATATGATCTTTGCACAAATGTAATATCATATGACCTTATATGTTCGTCAATTTGACACGTCGATTTACAGACACTTGCTTTCTCTGAAGCGAGAAACTATAGCGACGAATAGCGTCGACTGACGCGATAGGGAGCTATTTCTATTGGTTGTGTAAAACGGCAGTAATCGGTTTTAATTTCATTCCATTGCATTTTCCGATGCTACATCTAATTCGTGTCGTACTTATACCTAACTGTACCTGCATGACCACTTAAAATTGTACTGCCGAATTTCGCAACATAAGTTTGCTGTTATATAGCTTAATTCAGGGACGCAACTAAAGACTATGCTATTAAATACTTTAAGTAGATCATATGTGTCTAAAATTTGCGCAAAATTTGATCATGTGTTAAATTAACATCAAAATTAAAGATGGCAATGTCCTCCTGACTTGTTTATTTATTTACTTACACCGCCATTATGCAACCTATTTTGGAAACAGTATGTTTTGTCAGTGTTACCACTGGCTTACTCACTCTTTAAACCTCACTCAGGAACACAATCAAATGGTGAGTACCCTACAACCAACTAATTTAGCATGGACGTCTTGAGTTAATTCGAACATTTGTGTATCATAAAATAATTTCCTGTAGGTACTCACTCACATTTAGATTTCCAATAAATTTACAAGAAAATTCACATAGATCACAAGCAAAAGGTTTGTTTTCCAGATGCACCACCATGTGTATCCTTATTTGCTGTTTACTCGTGAATCTGTAAAGACATTCATTATTAGACCGGGAGATGATAATGACAAAATATTTGGTCATTTGTACCAGTATGGCGGTTCTTCAGGGGTCTTATCACGTAAAGAAAAAAAAGGAAAATTATGGTCGTAGCACTCGCACCGGCGCCCCACTCGCGTGGGCGTTAATCAAACGCGTCGGAAAAATAACGAGTGTCGAACGATTTGTTCCACAAAAATGCTTGTATTTTCAGATAGTCGAAAAAAAACGAAGTAGGCGGTAGCGTATTGCCATACTTCTCGGGTGTGGCTTACTGCCCGCCATACCGACGCGAATACGTCAATTTTAATAAAACAATTCAACCATTTGTACCAATTTTTGCATAGCTTATTATCGTCGAGGAGCCATTCACGAAAATCACCTTGCCATACTTTTCCGACTGTTCCCAATGGCCGCCATACCACTGCAAAGGAGTATTTTTTTTTTATCGCCAAACGATTTGTACCGCCCTGAAACTTTTTTTTACTGGTACAAATGACCAAATATTTTGACATTATCATCTCCCGGTCTGCCAATGTGTCAAACATTTTCTTATCACACTAAATGTAAAATACATCGTGTATCAAAAATATTTTACATGTATTACATCTCAGAGGAATTTTAAACTCAATAGACACAATGACAAAATTTTACTTACTCTTTGGAACAGTGATCACAGATAAATTTCTTATTGGAATGACATCCCCAAATGTGTTTTCGTAATTGCCTTGGTGTATTATAAATTTTGTAACATTGAACACATCTTAACTGAGTTTTCTATAAAAGATTAAATGACATATATATTTCATATATATAATAAGTATGTAGGTATGCTTAAATTTTGGGATTGAAGAAATATAAAATTGAATGAATTGTCAAAATATATCTGTGGCC
The DNA here is from genome assembly GCF_905220365.1 of Vanessa cardui. NCBI lineage: Eukaryota > Metazoa > Arthropoda > Insecta > Lepidoptera > Nymphalidae > Vanessa > Vanessa cardui. Next base: position 5,507,415 of record NC_061130.1, on the reverse strand, counting down.
TGATTTTAAAAGGTCCAGTAAATTTTTGAGTGAAATATAAGCCTCTTTCATTATTTGCAAAATCTTATACAAAATGCATTGTCCATACTTTCTATTCTGATCACCAAAAAGAAGACTCGCCATAAGGTAATGGCCGTTTTAGTACCAGCCCGCACATATAATATAAAATTTGATTTTTAGGGACTAAAAAGAATATTTATCCAAGATTTACCTCATCAGGTGAGTGAGCATCTTTGTAATGGTGCTCCAAATAGATAGATGATTGAAATCTTTTGTCACAAAGGTGACATGTTTTGTCTCTCCAAGGCAAATGTTTCAGTCTATGAGAAAGTAACTGCTGCCAATCACTAAATCTCTCTGAACATAGTGAACATATCTTATCATATTTATTTCTATGTATATCTAAGTGATTCAATAAGATACTTCTATCAGCAAATATTTTAGTACATAAACCTATAATACAAATAACTCTCAGATTATTGTGTTTTAAAAATTAAGGAATTAAAGTAAATTATTATTATAAATGGATATACCACAAGACAAACTGGGTACACTGTGACCGGTGACTTCTTTTTTCTCCTTACTAACATTAGCTAGAAAAAAATCAAATTATTAAAAATTACATGTATCAATAGTAACAGGGCAAATTTTAGCAAGATTGCTCTGACTAGGTTTTAAAGGATTTTCTGTAACTAATAAATCATTATAACTTTAAGTAGGACACATCTAGTCTGCAGTTGATTATTTTACTTTATATTATGTATTAAGTTTCCAAATATTTATACAGACTTTCCATGTATTTATTCAAATTCAACATACAGTATGCATTTCAAAATTGATATAAGTAGCTAACTAACCCAGATTATTTATATTGGTTTACCTTGGATATTTTCGCTTTTTATGACTGTTTCAAGTAGATCATTTACTGAATGATCCTCTAAATCTATACGATCGTGTGGACTCTCGTCATCAGAACATATATCACGATTGTCATCTGTTTCTATTTTAATATTATTTTTGGTTAAATAATTTCTTTCATCATTTTCGTCTTTATATTCGTTTTCGATTTTTGTCTTCTGTAATATTTAAAATGCATATTTAATAAACCATTATTTTTATAGTATGAATATTAATAGTTATTGAATACTTTACCTCTTCAAAAACATAGTTATTTTGGAAAGCACTATGTGCTTCTATGCATTTATTTCTAAAATCCACGAACAAGTTCAACATTTCGAGGCAATATTCACACATTTGCTCTCGCATAACATCACAAAGTTGAATCTATAAACATATATTATCACGAAGCATTTTTATTTAATGTTTAAACTTTAAATGACTTTAGTAAGTAGTAAACAATTATGATTTTTTACCTTTAAATTGGTTAATAAATTAAAGTGTGATACATATTTTTCATTAAAATAAGTCATTTTCAGCGTATCGCTAGATCTTCGACAAATTTTGCACTTTATCATAGTTTTAGAAATATTAAATATAGATTCCTTCAATCCTAAGTCCTAACTCCAAACAATAATAAACTAGGGTTGGCCTAATTTATCGATATATGAAAATAATGGTTTTTTGAAGCTCGATATCGATATTTATCGTCATTATTGTAATCGATACATTTATTTTTTGTTTAAATAGATTGTTTAAATATAATGAACCTTAATAACACTTAATCAAAATTGATCGAAAACTAAGACATCGTTACATTTTTTACAACATATTCTATAAAAGCATCGAAATTTCTGAGTGGGTATGGTTAGGGTACATCATATCGAACGACATTTTAAAGTCCGAAATTCTGTAATATTAAATAACCTGGGCTTTTAATAAACGATTTCGGTCCCAGGTTTTATAAGAGGTATTGAATAAGGGTTAAACAAAGGTAAATTGAGCATGAGGTACTATATATTAAGCTCCTGAAACGTATTTGTGGAAGTTCAATGTCGAACAAAAATTGATATAATAGATTTACGAGAATTTAACCTAAATATAGAAATTTAACATCAGGCTCTAAGAAAAGGCAATAACTTAATGGGCTCCAAATAAATGGTAGCACATCAGTCTACCGACAGATGCGAAGCCGCGTATTAACATTTTAAATTAAGCAGTTAAACATCATTCAGCTCCGACCTCCGGGTGTGGCCGTAATGCCGTGGTAGCATGATTTGGAACCCCACGTTTTCTATTTCAACGGCCCAGAGGAGGACATAATTCGGAATGGTCTCGTACTGCCGTACGCACTAGGGATGCGTAGTCTGGACCCCCGTCTCCTTCCTCCCCAAAAGAGAGCTCCGCTGAGCCACGATCCGTGCAGTGGTACGGGAGGCTGCAATCCTGAACACTTGGTTTTCTTTGTCAGGTTATCTCAGAAATCTCAGTTGCAAATTGTATTTAACCTAAAATTCTAGCAATTTTTTATAAAGTTTGCCCGCCACGGAAAGGTCAGATTAGTTTCACACTAAAATTACAATTAACAATCAAATATTTGGTGGGCCGAATTGTTATGATTGAAACAAATAAGCCAAAATTTTATTTATTTAAAATGTTATTTATACAGTTATTTATTATATATATGTTATTTATACAATATCAACAACAGTTGCGAACTTCAAACGAACGACAATTGTTTTTATAGCCAAAATTGGAATCATCTTTGAAGTTGGGCGATTTATTTAATTTTTGTAATAAAACATGAATATATATTTTTTATATTTTTATCTCCTCGATTCATTCTTAGTCAAACACTAGTCATATCTGTCATGTGAGTCATTTACCTACATAGGTATCACTATTTTACAGTGACAGACTGACAGTCTGACAAACCTACACAAAGAGTATTTAACCACTTATTCACTTGTTTGTTTCCAGTTTGACAGCTGATTTGACATTACAACATATGATTACATTTGTTACTTTTTAACTACACTTACATATTTTGTCATATTTATTAAAATATGTGTAATGTAGAGCAAGTTGCTGATTGTGGTGATATTTTAACACTAGGGAGAGCTCTTTTCATTCCCGAAAAAGAAGGCAAGCGCATTTATTGTTGTTTTGTAATTTATTTGTCTGTTGTTACGGGCTGATATTTTCGTGTTTAACAATAATTTTCTGTCTTGTTCACGTTTAGATGAAACCTGGCTCTCTAAATGTTCAGTATCATTGTCATCTTGTGGGAATTTGTTGGCTGTAGGGTATAAGAAACGTCTATGTTTCCTAACTGCTCAATGGATAAGTTCTATTGAAAGTAACACTTACTTAGTTTCATGGAGTGGTACTCTTCCATCGGAAGTAACATCTGTTTTAGCTTTATCCATTTGTCCCTCACAACAGTCATCTCAGGTAATAATTTAAATTAATAAAAATATTTTAATATTTCTCCTCAACTTAAAACACTTAAAGCACTAAAGGAAAGAAACCAAATTTGTGATGTGATCAATTGTCCTGTGATATTTTTAGACAATACATAGATTTATTCCATTTTAAGAAAAGTTAAACCTCAAAAAAATATATTAATAAAAGGACATTAAATGAAGATATTTGTATAATATATACTTTATGCATTTTTTCCTATTGAGTTCTTAAAATAAAAAAAATATTTCAGTTGGTAGTTATTTTTGGCATGCTTTTTATAATTTTTTTTTTATCTAAAAATTATGTGCTATATAAGATTATTAAATAAATGTGTATGTATTGTTTTGTAGAATGGTCCTGATTGGTTCTGTATAGTTGTTGGATTTATAAATGGAAGTGTGGGATTTTACACCAATACAGGGCATTTATTATTACTTGAAAAGCTAGAGGAGAAGCCTGTTTTGAAAATATCATGCCATACAGGGACTTTTGGAACACTGCCTGATGATATACACATATTCTTTCAAAGTGCTGTTTGTCTGCTCTCTGGATCAAGTTTGTTTCAAACACTAAGAAATGCTAAGGTTCAACTAGCTAAAGGTAAGATGTTGAAAATAAATTCACATTTTTTTATAGTCAAATAAGTCCAATCTTTTATTGTAAGATCAAACATACAACATACAAGATGATTATTATAATATCTCTATGTAATGCAAGTGATCTTTTTGTAATTGCTTGTTTTTATTTTTTAGTTCAAGCGGGTATCTTAAGTGAGTATTCTATAGATAGTAAAAGTATCCAAATTCGAAAATGGATTTTTTCTGAACAAGAACAAATTAATGATGCTGCAGTTGTTGGCCTTGATTTAAAAAATTCGTATGAACATTTCTTAGCGGCTTCAACTTACGGAGGATATGATACTTGGTATACAATTTGATTTTACTTTACTTTTAACAAACAACTTCCCTTTTCATTGGCAGGTTCACATACTATTCTGATCTAGTTTTCTTTTACATGACCTATTCTATATTTTATCCTTTGAAAATATATATGAGATGTGATCTAAAGCATATGAAAAACTAATAGGTTTATTTTGAAAACTTTTTTTTTAATAAAAATCAATCTTCACCTAATGACAATACAACTATTATTATGTAATTATACTTACTTTTCTAAATTATAATCTATTACCTTTCTTTCAATTTTTTTTATTTTGTGTATACTAAAATGTAACAATAATAAAATTAAAAAACTTTTGCTTATTGTTATAATTTATCCTTATTGTAAACATTTTAGGTATCGATCTATTCCTCCATTAAACACTTTAATTCTTGCATCTGGGATTGTGCCTTATATTGGATTTCATTATGCTGTGGAGGGTGGAACCACCCCTCCACTTCAAGATGTTGCTAGAGCTGTTGCCAATAAAATTAAGTCTGCTCTACCGTGAGTGTTTTTCTACTAACTGTAGCTAGTGGAAGTTTCATGTTTGGTGTTGCTATATAACTTATATTAGCCAATATTACTGGCAAACATACAATTAAGCAATTTTTTAATTTTTAAATATTTCAAACATAATAAGTATTTGTGCAGTATTCTTATAGCTATAGTTTTTGTGTTATAATGTTAACTATCTTAATGTTTTGTAAATAATCATATGTAGATTAATGTAATTTTAGTACCTATGTTAAACTAAGGTTTGATACTTACCAGAACCCTTACAAAGTGCAGGCATTTGTGAATGAACTGTAAGAGGAAGGCAGCTGTGTCTGTAACACAGTTCATACTAGTACTGGACACAGACATTCATTCTGTCTCAAAAATGTATATCCTACCTATCAAAATGGTGTTTTATTGCAAATTGAGAGGGTCATATTGTAGCTGGTTGAACGAAATAAAAAAAATATGACTATTATATAATGTATAATAGAATAAGCTTAGAGGATTAAGTAATGGGTATTATAAAGCTTTTTACAATTTCAGAGGATGGCTTGGGGGTTCGACTGAAAGCGCACCATCGAATACTGAGCCTGTTATAAGAGCCGAACAGCTGTCTATGCGGAATGGAGTGTTTGACTCGCAAAGACAAGGCACCTTAGTTGCGATATCCCCGGACCGCCGCTTAGCAGCTTTCACAGATAATTTGGGACGAGTGGCTGTCTTGGACGTTACGAAAGGCTACATCATAAGAATGTTCAAAGGCTGCAGAGATGCTCAGTGTGCTTTCATACAAGTATGTTTGTTGTTATTATTCTGTTTTTAATTTTTTTATACTGCACTTACTACTACTCTCCGCTGGTCAGGGCTGCCAATGTGTATTCACCTAATTCCCCAAAAATCGTAGCGAAATTCCCCAAATTGGGAAAAACAAATGTCCCAATTCCCCACACAGAAATACAGGAAAAAAATCATGTTATTGTATGTTTGTTTTTCATTTCCTAACTAAATTTCGTCAAATCAGACTACTCATGGTTACTTGACGACTTTTTTTTTCGTTCAATCAGACTAGTCATGGTTACTGTCTATATATAGTGTGTATTTGCTACCATGCTAACTAATAATCGACTACAATTTTAATTTTTGTACCAACTAAACAACGGGTAAACAATCAATTACCGATCGTTTTGTTATAAAACGCATAAGTATAAATTCCCCTCATTTTCCCCATATACGACAATCCCCACACCAATCATAGATCGACTTGCCCCGCAATTTGGGGGATTCTCCACACATTGGCAACGCTGCCGCTAGTACTGCTCCAGGAACATATTTTTTGTTACTTGTCATTATAGTTGTATCCAAAGGATAATTATAAATATGTATAATTTGTAAATTTTTAAATCATTCGTAAATAAAATTTTTATTGCACTGTATATATAGATTTCGATAATGACCGCCATACATTGAAAATAAAAAAATTATGGTTCACTTTATGGTCATTTGTCATAGTTATGTAAGTCTATAGCATAAAACGGGACAATTAAATGCGGCACAAAACACATAAAATGAGAATTGAGGAAATACTAAACTATTATTTTAGTTTTTTTGTTTTTAAATTATATTTTTCCATATTTGCCGTAAATATTGTGTCACTGGCTGAATGCATGTACTCGAATGCCTCTTATTGTATATAGATCGCTGGATATTTCTCTTTAACCATTTCCCTACGGTACATTTTATATCACACGATCGATCACACTAATTTTTTCCTTTATTTCAATTATTAGTGTTAAATCCAGTGCCATTCGTTCACTCAATTTCAATTTTATTAGAGTCGGCTCTAAAATACAAATATTTTATAAAATATATGCCTTTCACAAATCTATAAATATATAACATCGAACTGCATATTTGTTTTGATCGGGACAAGCGCATAAGCAAACATTTAACATATAATAGGCTATGAGAATAAAGACTAAGAATAAAGATCTCATTCCGCATATTTTATTAATAACTGTTTTTGATTTTAGATTTTTGATGCCGAAAATAAGAAACCTCAACTTTCCATGGTTAAAGAAATGCGTAGAGCCATATTTCTTATAATCTATAATCCAAAAAAGGGTTTAATTGATATAAGATTAATGCAAAGAGGGACTAGAGTCGCAGTTTTCACAGCGACGAAAAATGGGAAACTTTTGTACAATACTTGCGGTTTAATAGGAGCGGAAAAAAGTTATACTCATAAGAAGCTAAACTTGCCCGAGTTTCAATGTGTACTCATTGACCCCGATGGTAAATTAAAAAAGTTTAACATTCCATTCTACTACTCGCTTGGAGGTGAACATTTGGAAAGGTCAAAAGATCTCCACGTACTAAGGAGCATCCGTGACGTCATCAAAAAGACAACAAAATTATCAGAAGAAGCAAAGCTAGAAATTATAGAAAGTGTTGAAAAATTAAACACTCTCGAGATAAAGAAACATTGTTTGGAAATGTTAATTAAGTCCTGCGAGTCTGATATACTGATCGCTTGTCTAGAACGGATTTGGGGCAGTTTGTCAAGTGATGACGTAATTAACCAATATAATGAAAAATTTAAAAATTACTTTGGAAATTTAGCACTGGTAACACTTTTTCATAGACGTATATGTAGTGAAGATGTTGATGACATGCAAGATTTAGTTGTTAAAGTACGTGAAGAATTCGACGCTGGAGATAAACTTGATGACGAAACCGACGATCAAGATGAGAATCTTGAATTTAATCTTTTGGAAGATGACAACTGTATATTAGAAAGATTATTCATTTTGGCTCAAGAAAGAGACTTTAAAGAGCATCAAGCTAAAGTTACCTTCGCTGATAATCGTATCAGCACGTACAAAGATTTTGTATCTTGTTTTGAATTAGAACAGAGAAATAGATATATCTCACTGAAACAAGATATACCGACTGAGAAATTCAATAATTTATCAAGCGATATTTTTAAATCTATTATACGTTTAAACGATTACTCCACGCTGGGTAATTTCGTCAAAAGCAGTAAAGTCGATCCAAAAGAAATCGTTAAACTTGTCATTACACATTTGATGAACATGCCACTTGAACAAATCAATGTAGATTTAATCGAAAAAATCATAGCAATTCTTTATAATCTGTGCAGCGCTACAGAGGAAGCGACTAATATAACATACAATGAAATATCACCATGGTGGGAGAATATTCGCATCATGTTGGTGGAACAACCGTGCCCCTTAAGGAGCATGATAGTTGCGATGGCATGTAAGGCTGTTGTTAAAATATTTGAAACCAAATCATCAGAAAAGGAAGACGCGTGGGAGTCTGTGACCAAAGAGAATGCTAAGTGGGGCATATTAATTGGAAAATTAGAAGATATATCAATTTTAAGCATAGTATTGTTGTTTAAAGCTGAGTTTAAGGGCCAGTCGATACCAAAATTGGCTTTCGAAGACATCAATATCAACTTGAAATATATTTATTCTAGAGGAAAAGGTTCGATAACGGAGTTGATCGCTAAGTGGCTCTGTAGTATGGGCGTACCGCCCTCTTCAATAGCAGCTAATGAACTGATGGAAAAGTACGATTCAGTTTTAAATTCAGATCCAAGTTCTTTAGAGGATGATGATAGAGCGGAAATTCTGTATATGGAAAATCATCGCTACTTAATTGATGATAATCCGCAGATATTCAAATGGCTGTCACTCCTACGTCGACAATTTCCCCTTAGCACGACAACTGACTACATAATTGCCAATATGTCGTGGGAATATGCCATGGAGTGGCAGAAATGTATGAATAAAACTGATCATTTGGATGTTGTTATACAATGCTTGCAGATCATAACGAACGTGCGTTTAAGGTTGGGCATGTATTCGATTGTTTGGTCAACATATATAAAACACGTTTTTGAAACCTGTTGTCGACTAGTCAATAAAGTGGGGAAGTTACCTAAAGATCAATTGTGCTTACAAGAAGTAGGATTTAAAAGTGAAGCTTTATTGAGTTTTTTAAAAAGTTGTACTTATTATTTAGACGAGTTTTATTCTTGTTCTATAATGTGTGTTGATGCAGAAAAAGAATCTATTCAATATGAAAAAATATGGGACGAAAGCGTACCATCTTTAGTAGAAGTAGCACAAGACACGAAAAATGACAACAGTGAAGTATTAAAATTGAACTACCAAATATCTTGTACTCTGTACTACCAATGCCACTTTAAATTAAAGTTTTCGAAGCCGTTGGACATTCTTTACGACATCGACTATCAATATATTTTGGAAGCCCTGACTGGTAACGTCGTACACCGAGATATTAGCGCGAAGGGGTCCGAGAAACTCATGAGTCCAAGAATGAAGTTTTTAACTAAGCTTATTCGTCATGCTATCGAAACTATAAGCTGCGAGGAAAACGATGATAAGCCAATATCATATCACGATGAGGAATGTGTGCTTTGGATTCAAAAAATATGCATACTCGCCGAAGTATGGGACATAGATAACAACTTTGTATTTCGACAGGAAGTAAGTGTATTATTGTTTTCTAAATTATCATTTTAATATACTTAGATATAGTACGACACAAATTAGATGTAGCATCGGAAAATGCAATGGAATTAAAATAAAACCGATTACTGACGATTTATACAACCAATAGAAATAGCTCCCTATCGCGCCATTCGACGCTATTCGTCGCTTTAGATTCTCACGTCAGAGAAAGCAAGTGCATGTAAATCGACGCGTCAAATTGACGAATATATTAGTTCATATGATATTACAAGTTATTACGTTTGTGCAAAGATCATATTCGCATGAGAAATAAATATTGATAATTTGGGATGGCGTACTCAATTCGGATGTGATCGGTTTTACGAAATTTGCCGATGCGACATCTAAGTTGTGTCGTACTATACAGGCTATTTACTCAGGACTAAAAACTGTTAAAATTCTTTAAAATAGAAATTTTGATTACAGGTAATTGGCTTATACCACATGGGTTATGATGAGATAGCAGTGACTATACTGAGTATGATTAAAGAACCAGAGTTGGTGTTATTACCAATTATAGCGATCACAATACAGCGCCTGAAACGAAATTTGGAAAACTCTAAAAATCAAGCAGAATGGATTGTGTCAATGCCACCACAGCTTTACAAACGACTACAAAATACGGTTTGTATTAATGAATAAAATTAATTTCATTCTAACTTGGTTTATACTATAGGTTAATGGCAAGAAGTAAAAATAAAAATATACCTTAGAATAACACATTACATGTGATATGCTAATAACTCAAGTATTGTTATCCACTACAAACAGTTCTTGATTATAGTACGACACAAATTAGATGCAACGGAATGAAAATAAAACCGATTACTGCTGATTTACACGACCAATAGAAATAGCTCCCTATCGCGCCATTCGACGCTATTCGTCGCTATAGATTCTCGCGTCAGTGAAAGCAAGTGCATGTAAATCGACGTGTCAAATTGACGAATATATTAGTTCATATGATATTACAAGTTATTACGTTTGTGCAAAGATCATATTCGCATGAGAAATAAGTATTGATAATTTGGGATAGCGTACTCCATTCGGATGCGATCGGTTTTACGAATTTTGCCGATGCGACATCTAAGTTGTGTCGTACTATATCTATATCTTTATTTAAAAAACATCATCACTTCCGGTTTCCGTTGATTACTTCAAACTACCGATAACAATTTGGCTGACATTCAAAATGTTGTATTTTCAGGAATCCATAATTAATACCACAGATCTTATAATATCTCGACTATGTCATGTCAATTCAAGGCCGAAATTGTTTATTTATCTTTACTCCAGCCATTAGAATAGATTACTAATCTTGAACTTGACATCATCAGCACAGATAAAAAACGCTGTATGTCACATTTTTAAAAATAGCTTTTGGCGTAATATGTATATTATTGATAAGTGAGTGTGTTACAATTATTCTTCTCGGAATTAAAATTGATAAAAATAGTGACAGCTTTGTTGATTGATCTAAGTAGACAATAAATAAGATTTTTTTTTTTATTGTAAAGACAAAGTATATTAAATAATTTTACTATTTATTAATATAACGTGAATTTATATGTACATTAACAACATGTTTGTGCATGATTTATTTACTCAAATAATAAAGTTATTATATGTAATATCAAATTCGATATCAAACATACATTTTCGAAATAAATTTTGAGAACCACAATCACCAAATCACAAGTATTGTCACATTTTGAACTTCCAAAGGAAAAACTGAACTTTTATTAAATATATGCATTATTTTAAATTGCAGGTTTTAGACACATCGATTCCGGCTAATCCGTCATTGGCAACAACGATACTCGTTTTACAAAAAGTGTTGTCCGAAATCGAGAAAAAGTCTAAAGAAACGGAAGATCTGAAGCAGAACGTTAAATTGACTCGACTTATTATTGAAAGCTGTGAATTATTAATAAGACGTAAATTATAATAAAGTTATACATATTTATAAAACGGTTAACTATGATATTTGATGTATTTAATTAGAATGTTCTTGTATTTATTGTTATTTTATATCAGAAAATGTTTTCTCCATAGCCAATGAATCGTAAAATGATAAGTTTGGATAAAATCCAAGTCAAACTCAATTTGACATCAGTTCTGGTATGTGATTACAAGTTGACATCACTTCTGTTACTATTTTTTTGTTTGTAATATAATTTCATTTATAAAAAATAAAAGTATTGAATGTCAAATTTTTGTTAATTATTTTAAAATATGAAAGTATCGTCTTTGGAAAAGTAATGACAGTTACTCGCACATACGGTAATAAAGATAAGCCTATCCGTAAAATAGAACAATGAACAGAAAATTTTCGTTGAAAAAGCCTTAGTTCGTATTTTATTATAGGACCACTGCGAGGCTTTAAGTCTCTGAGTACCTATTTAATTGTTAAAATATATTTACTACTTGGGTTTAAAACGAAGAACAGCTAAGGTGGCCCAGTGGTTAGAACGGGTGCATCTTAATCGATGATTTCGGGTTCAAACCGGGCAAACACCACTGTATATATATGTGTTTAATTTTTGTTTATAAACCTGCATGTGTCTAATTTCATCGAAATTCTGCCACATGTGTATTCCACCAACCCGCATTGGAACGGCGTGGTGGAATATGTTCCAAACCCTCTCCTTAATGGAAGAGGAGGCCTTATCTAAGCAGTGGGAATTTACAGGCTGTTACTTTACTTTACTATACCATAAAACGAAGTGACTGTATTATTTGTATACTTTTTTCATGCTTAAAAATCATTTAATATAGGATTGTAGCCATATATAGTATTGTTAAAAGGGTTCAAAATAATTTTGATGACAATTACTTTTCACGAATGTCAAATGAATGAAAAAAGAATAAATAAATATGTTCAGTAGAATCTCGCTAAAATACAGCAATACCATGTTTTATAAATGCACCTTCACCTGATGAGTTTGCTTTTTACTCTATGATCTATCTTCTTTTTTATGTCAAAATGAAACTTCAATTGACAATTTGACAAAGAGATCAACTCAACTAATTGTTGACTTTTGTTTACAAGTCATTATTTAAAAATATGAAATAAAATAGAAATAATGCATAAGTTTCTTCGGTAATATTAATAGCCTAGCATCTGGCATCGAATACTTATATACCATTTGTTAAATAAATTGATTTTATTAATCTATCGATAATTTGCAATAATAGAGCGATTCATGATCTTTATATTTCAGATATCTTCTACTATAAATATATCCTACGATCTTAAAAATGGGATGTTTTCAAAGCAAAAAAGAAACTACTGATCTACATCCGAATGTCTTTCGTGTTGTTAACATTGATGAAAATGGATCCGATTTATGTTCAGGACAATTGGAAATCACGGAATCAGACATAATTTTATACCGTGAAGGCAGAGAATCTACTGTGTGGCCGCTTCATTCTTTACGACGATATGGTTTTGAAGGAGAAATATTCAGCTTTGAATCAGGTATTTCATATTTTTATTTTACTTTACACTTTCTTAGCTAGTTCATGAAATTGTGTTATTATGTGTAATTGTGTGTATCACTACTTCATAATTCAAACGTAAAGGACTTGTTAATATAATTAATTATTATTTATAATGGCATTCACTTCATAAATTACATTTAAAAGAACATTTTAAGTAAATACACAAAAGAAACATTTATTTCATTGCATCTTAGATAAGATCTAGAATGTCAAATTCAATACGACATATGGCTGCTATAAATTTATCTTTATTTTTAGGAAGAAGATGTGAAACTGGTGAAGGCATATATGCATTTAGATGTAGAAGAGCATCTCTTTTATTTCAAACATTACAGCAACAAATACAATTAAGGAATGTCGTTCATGATACTGTTCCTTATCCCGTAACGAGGCTATCACCATCATCACAAGGGAGACAGACATTGCAAGCTAGTGTTGTCCATCGTTCCTCAGTAGACAATGGTCAACCCGATGCAGCAACAGCTTTCAATAATAACCTGTCAAATATGGCTGCTAATGCAGGAGGAGTTCCACCAATATTAACACAATCACCTCGCTCGCCCTCCAGTGCCGATATATTAGAAGTAATGCCTCTGTATCCACACTCACAAGCATCTGATAGTCATGTAACAAATATATATCAAGTAAGAGATTTTAAACGGGAACATAATAATAATAATCAAGCAGAAATAGGAACTGACAATCGACATGTCTATACTAATGATTTTAGTAGAGACTTAGCAATACTAAGAAATAATTTACGACAAGAAGCTGTTTTAAACACCATAAGGGATATTGAAGATGAAACAAATTTTCTTGAGAATAGATATGTAAATGAAAATGTACCGAATAACTCATCAAATCATGTCATTTCCCCTACAATGAGTAATTCAAGTGAGCACTATGCTCAATTAAGCATGGAACAACAGGCATTGTCGAGATTATATGTTAACATTCCTGCCAGTGACGCAAACACTTTTGACATTAACAAAAATGACACAACACCAACAACACCAATAACACCCAAACAAGTTGAATATTGCAACTTGTCTCTTGGAACAAAGCCTGAAATAAATGTAAATACATATGCAAACCTAATGTTGGGTGACATCGCCGACAGTGTTAAAAATGTAAAATCAACTTTTAGTACATCTGAACACACCCAGAAGTTTTCGGAATCTGACACCTTCACTTCCATGTCACCAATTGAAGAAATGGAAGTCAATTATGCTATTTTAGACATTGATTCTAATAAAGATACTCATATTAAAGGAGCTAGAAGTCTTATATCGCCAGAAAGTCAATCAAACAGTTCGAAAAATGAGAGCACTGCTTTATGTTCCTCACAGCCACATGGTCGGTTGCTCTCTCAGACTAGTATTGATCAATCAACAGCAGGAAATGCATCCAGTACACTTCCTTGTACTAGCATTGGTTATACAACTATTGATTTTGATAAAACGGTTGCATTGACATCTGTAGCCGCAGGAGCAGAGCTCAATATGGATAGTTGTAGAAAAAATAGACACAATTCCTGTGGAATTTTATGTGGCAGCCCCAGCAGTAGTGAGAAAAGTAAAGGGATCAACTGAGGTTTAATATTCCCTATGTTCAAAAGGGGAAACCATTAGCAGTTTGAACTTTCCAAAGTAGCACAAAGACTATTTAATGTTTATTTCATACTTAGTTATGTAAGATTGTGCAGTGAACTTTTCACAAATCATTTTCAATGTTTTAGAAATGCTAAATGTAATTTTTTTTTTTTGAGTATTGTAGTGAAACCAAAACATGAATATCTAAAGCCAAATGTTTATATAACCAAAGCTTTTTAATTCCATATATTTCTTCATGTTATTGCACCGAAGAATATCTGTAGAATCTTCTTTTGAGATACTCTATACTTGATGGATGACATCTTTTGCAAAAATGTACATTTATTTATTAATTTAAAAACCTAAAACAAAGAGGTAGAGACTGAAATGTATAATATTGTTTAAGAATATTATGTTTTTATTATTTCAGGATATGAAACAAACAACATCGAAATTGATAGGAATGTAGGGTATTTTATATTCCTTCCAAAATTATTAAAAATGTTTGAGATCGTTTTATGATATATACATGATTATATCTTTTATCACTGCCTGGTGAGATTGCCTCTTATTGCCTATTTTATGTAAGTTATAGTTTAATATTTTTATTTTTTTACTGTTTTTGTCAGTGATTGATGTAGTAAATTATTATTTCTGGGCTGTCCAAGAATTTCGTCCATTAGACGAATATTTTTCGGTACGAATATGCTCGCAGATGTTAACAACAAAATTGTTACGGTGCAAGTTAATATGATAACTAAATGCTAAATAATGCTTTGTAATGGCGCTATTATATAGTACATAAGGTTTGAGACAGTTAGTCTGACAAAGGGTGGTGCAAATTTTCTTTTAAGGCTATGATTATCTATAATAATATAAGATGTAATATACACTATCAAAATACGCTACGCATATGCTAACGTAGTTATGTATGTTTAGAACGATTAAAATTGTAATTGAATTAATGTTTATAATTACAATATTGGTACAATGAGTAGTTTTGTAGTTAAATGTTACATATAGGTTCGTCGTTAGCCATAGACTACATTATATGTGTATAGCTAGCTTAAAATATATTAAATGTTAATTATTATCACATAATATCATGAAGTCATCATCTCATCAAATCCTGATTTCGGCCTGAAAATAGAATAGGTATTATATTACCGTAAAGTTCCTAAAATTATTCCATTTTAGATGATCCATATGTTGCCAATCAGATGTTAACTTATGTATTGTGTTATAGTTGTAGACTTTGATTTTAAGAATGTATACCAAAACTTTACACGTAAGGATAATTCACATTTTACTCTATTTATTTCGTATTTAAATTAAAAAATAATAATTGTGAGCTTTCCTTTTAGAGGCAATGTTGCCTGAATTATTTAAACTGATTGTTTACAAAAAAATGTAATACTGTGAAGGTCACCTTTCTTTTAGAAGGGAGTGGTTAGAGTTCTTTTCACCATACTGCTCCACTGTTCAATTTATGGTTAGATTTATATGTTCTAACCAATGTACCGGCCATCTTGGCCATTTCTTGTAAATAAATACAAATCTAGTTTATATATTTATATACAAATATCAATTGTTTTAAATGTTAGATATAAAAAATAATATTACGAAAATTAAGATCAAGACAAATGTACCGACTTAAATAATAAAAAATACCAAAGAATATTTCTTTAAGAGATTACGAAAAAAAAAATAATGAATGTTTATCGCAAGATTAAAGGTTAATAATGTAAAGATATTAGTGATGTTAAATATAATTTTAACGAAATAATAGTGAAAGTACATGAAGTTATTGTAAAGCATGCCACAAGCAATGAGTGTTTAATTAAGTATGTATTTAAAAAAAAAACGCTGCGCTGTTATCTAAGTTTGTTTTATTTATGAAATGAAATTAATTAAATATTTGGACAATTGATGAACTTATATTTTGTTTCATTTATTCTTTCGATTATCCCGATTAGGATTGACCTTAAAGTCAATCGAATATTGACATGTATTATTTTTTAGGGACACAGCCATGACGCCTTTGAATAAATGCACTAATACACTATTAAAAATATAACAATTACGATATTTTAAATGAAACTCTTGAAAATAAACCTAAGTTATACATATATGCTACTCCGGTATCCTGGATAAAGTCCAGACCTACAAATATCCCAGTCCGAAGCTATTTTTCATGTGTTGTGTAATTAAAAAAATAAATAAAAAATAGAACAAATTAAAGTTTAATAAAAATATTTTACATTACAATAATAAGTATCACATACAAAGTTTAGTTTATAGGCAGAAGACGAAAGTAAAAGCAGCTATGACTAGAAGTAGACTCAAGGCAGATCCGTGCTCGGCTTTACCTGAAATTAATTAATAATATTAATATACGTTGTCACATAAATAGATTATGACTATATCATTAAATCGGGTTTTTATTTCCAGGGACAAGCGTGGTTAGTCAGAGTAAGAGCCTAATTAATAAATATAATTACAAATAATTATAGGTATGCATAGTATGATAATAAAAATATATTCAGGATTTCATTAGTAATTTAAATAAATTGCCCTAAATAAACCTAAAAATAGAAATATATATATATATATATGCTTCTATTCAAGGTATACTATAGGTCATGACAATGTGGGTACACAGAGTAAATACATTCTTGATACTGTTGCACACTATCTCTACAAATACTAATAATTATATTTAAAGACCCCACGCATCAGAAAGAGATAGAAAATAACATTATATCATATCATATCATATCACAAATATCAGTCCAGTTTTAGTGATCAAATATAATATACATTACTAATTACATACATTCTAAGTATTTTAATTATATATAGCTTCAATGCATTTAACAAGAAATGCTGTTATTATTATTTTTTTTACCACAAAAAAGTATTGTACATTAAATTAATTCTTGTATAATTGTAGACTATGAGCGATATATGATTTTATATTAAAACCTTTAGATATATACATTTTTAAAGATAGATTCTGATTATATTATGTCACCGCATTAAAGTATGTAATAGGCCTGCCATTAATACAAACTTTTCATTTAGTATCGGATAGCTGAAACTTTTTAAACTACTATCGATATTTGCATTAATGTTCTGCTATTTGAGGGGGGTCTAAAAATTTTCATACAAATATTCAATATCAATTTGACATAAGATGAAACTTTTAATAAGTTTAATTGAAATAATAGTAAATAAACAGGTCATTAGTACAAACTCTTACATGTAAATGAAAAAAATAAAAGCATTTTAGCTCTCCGAGAATTAATAGCACAGATTCCTTTATAGGCCACTGTTGCTTAGCTTATAAAATAATCTTTCTAATGTAAACGTTTCTTATTATATATGGACACATTATTTGTGCAAACCTTAAGTTAATTTCATTTAAAAAAATGTATGTATTACTGTGGTGTTAGTCTGTATCGTTTTACATATATGTAATATTGATTAGATATATAAAACATGATGATATAAATTTAAGTAGTTACTTCATGAAAAATCTTTTTGGCTAATACACACTAAACAATATTACGAATATCTTTAAACTTAAATCGTAGAAATCGTAAATTAATTGTATAATTATAACGTAAAACAATAATATACAAGCATGAATGAAGATAAATATAAATGTATATTATGTTAACATACTTTAATATAAATATAAATAAATAAGTATATATGTATAACATGAAATAGATAGTACTTTATTTTTTACAGTTTGGAAATAAATGCGTTCAATATATTAAAATTATGAAAGATTTTATTCATGAACGTAGATTTTTTGACAAGAATATAAATAGTCGTTTTTTTATTTACGTAAATACTTCAGTTTCTATTTCATGAATCGGGGATAATACCGGGGTCAATGGACTTACTAGTGTATTGTAATGGATCTGAGGTAGCTTCGGTCGTGAAGGCGTCCTCGGCATCCTCCGTCGTGGTCAGCGCTGTGCATCGATAACCAACGCCAGTTAGTACTTACAACACAAGCCAAATTACTACTAATTAAAAAAGAAGAGCGTATTGTAATGAGTCTCATTGTGATGTATTATTGTAAAAACCAATCTGTTCCATAAAATGTTTATAAAAAATAGTTAAGGTTGAAGGATTTTTGAGTCAGTGATATATTTTGTTGTTTTTGGCATCAAAAATGCTCAATATATTATTTTATGCATTCACAGATTATTAAAAAGTACCTACCCTAATAAAAGATTTATTTACTATCGTAGTTAAATGAAACTATTTATTGTTACTATATACTGGCGCATTGACAATATTCGAAATAATCAATTTAAAAAAAAATTTACTATTAATTACTAATTGTTGTATTCTTAATATTTAAAATTAAGCTCATAAAAACTGTATATCGCGCTAACTTTTGCTAGTTATGGTCTATACAGGCGATTCATCGGGTCCGTGATGTTTAAATGACCATTTAATTCCTTCAAAAACATTCTGATTAATTTCTGAATGGGGCCATGCCTTTATTAATTAAGAAGATTTAGAGGGGGCGACCATGTCTTATGTTTTCTTACAAGGACCTTCCTAAGATCAAAATAATATGCAAAGTTAAGTAATTTAAATAATTATGAGACTCATTTAGCTCTTATTATTAAACAGCGGCAGCACAGCGTTGCGTTAAAAGGTTTTACCATTATAATTTTTAGTCACGCAATGAGAAATAAAAGTTTCTGTTTGAGTTGGATTTTAGTTGGATATTTGCGTGACGTCGAATATCATGGATAACCTTTAAGTATAATACTGTTATGTGTAAGCGGAAGCAATAATTAGAAAAGTCCAACAGACACGACATCTAAAGCGATGGCATTGTAATTAAATTAATCTAGCGCACAAAGATATGTCTAATAAATTGTGTAAAGTTGAGTCTTATGTAGTCATTAAAAAATCAATATTTTGTGTATACATATTTTCTTCTGCTCATTTTTCGTTTCGTTTTGTTTTGTTTTTTTTTTTTCACTTTTTTTGTTGTAGCGAGTAATAGTAATTAATAGTTACATTGGCATGTAGTGTTTGCTTTTAAATTATTTTACATAATCCAATTGTATATTTATGTTAGAATGACAAATGTAAAATCGCTAGCAAACCCAATAAATAAATAAAAAAAAAATACGGCAATTTGTTGTTTTAATATGGAGCACCTGGTCTATAGGACAATATAAGGGTTTGTTGGCACCTAAATAGATAAGTAAGATCGCGTATCAGAACTAGACGTTAAATAGAGATATGTTTGTGTAATAACTCAAAACGAAAATAAGAACCTCAACTAATTATCAAAGTGTTCTTATCATATTAGGTATGACTAGTAAGGTAATATAATACGTTACAATTTAAATGTAATTGGACTACCATAGATGCCTCACTGCCCTTCATATTTGGGACTAATAGAAAAAAGTTTTACAATTTCCATTTCTGATGATACAGTTATGTGACTAAACAAACAAACGCACTGCGACATCTAACTATAAGATATTTTTTATTGCTATTTCCATGTGTGTGTACGAGTGCATTACGTATATAAAAGTCTTACCGGCTTGGTCAATGTAGAAGGTCTGAGTGTCGACGTAAGGCGAATGTGTGACGTTGACATCCCTATAGTACAGTTCGCAGCTGATGTCAACGCCGTCCGCTTTGTCTTTGGGCAGTACCGTCCAGGCGTTTATATTGAATGTACTTCCATTCGACGAAATAGATTCATTTGTGGGAAGAATCTCCCTGAAATTATAAAAAAATAAATATAGAAAAATCACAAATCGATTTACATCCAAAAGTACTTACAACTATTCAACGTTTTTTTTTATGGTATAGGTTGGCGGACGAGCAGATGGGTCACCTGAGGGTAAGTGGTCACCATCACCCATAGACAATGACGCTGTAAGAAATATTAACTATTCCTTACATCGTCAATGTGCCATAAACCTTGGGAACTAAGTTGTTATGTCTCTTGTGCCTGCAGTTACACTGGCTCACTCACCCTTCAAACCGGAACACAACAATACTGAGTACTGTTATTTGGCGGTAGAATAACTGATGAGTGGATGGGACCCAGACGGGCTTGCACAAAGCCCTACCACCAAGTTTATAATATAGCTAAGCCGCACAGATTCATTTACTTCAAAATTGGAGTATATGTAACTTTTCACACACAAAGACGCGCCCTCGGCGTTAAATTATGGCGTGCCTTATTATCAGATGAAAATGTCTTAGTGTGCTTGTCGTAAATTAGAATAATGACGGCAAAAAATACAAAATTGACTATATAATAAATATTATTATGATAATTCAATGTGGGCATGCCTTCGTGTGATAATAAATAATAATAGCATACCGTAAAGTAATATACTAACTCAATTAATTCACTTTTGGACGCAACACAAACCTCGGTTTCACCCGTTACTGTTACGTCCCGTGAATCATAGCGTGACGTAATAAAGTCTGTACGTTTTAATCCAAACTTTTTCAAGTAACTAGCTATCTTACGCACATATCATGAGATTAGCTAATAATACCTACATTCTTATTAATTCAAACTAACTGGGATAGTCTTTAAGCATATATGTATATATAAATCACTTTTAAAACGGATAATTTAAGAAAAAGATATTTGATTATAGAATCGAGATTTATGTGGCTCTAGTGAGTTGCAATGATAACGAATAAAAGATCGCAAAATAATAGATATTTATAAATATAATATAAAAAATCAAACTCGTATCTATCTTTCAACTTTCGTTATCTGTTGTAAACGTCAAGACCACTGCGTCTATTAATAATATCTCACACATATCTTACCCATTGGCGATAATGACGAGGTCAGGATACGGCGCCACGTCAGTGGCCTCGCAAGTCACAAGGACATCGTCCTCGTCGTCTGCGTCGGGTCCGTCGTCCACCAGAGTGATATTCAAGTCCGGACCACTCCCCATCGCTGTTATATACAAACAAAATGTTATATTAAGGAGATGTTGATGCGATCTGAGAACGATCGATAGAATTGGAAACATGAGAATTTACTACGAAATATTTTACTATATCACCGATCCTGAATTATATACAAACGTTTCAACACCAGAGCCGAGATGGCCCAGTGGTTAGAGCGCGTGCATCTTAACTGATGATTGCGGGTTCAAACCCAGGCAAGCACCGCTGATTCATGTGCCTAATTTGTCTTTATAATTCATCTCGTGCTCAGCGGTGAAGGAAAACATCGTGAGGAAACCGGCATGTGACAAATTTCATAGAAATTCTGCCACATGTGTATTCCACCAACCAGCATTGGAACAGCGGGGATATGTTCCAAACCTTCTCCTCAAAGGGAGAGGAGGCCTTTAGCCCAGCAGTGGGAATTTAGAGGCTGTTGTTGTTTCAACACCAATCTTATGAGTTGTAGCGTGCTATTAAATGCTATATGACGTGCTTCAAGAATCGAGCCAAAAACTGGCTAACACATAAGCTCTATTAAGTGTTTAACATGTAAAATCAATGCTGCTTGCCAGGGTTTTAACCCGTGACCATCGGTCGTCTATGTAATGAAATCATCTCGGATCATGGATTTGAGGATTAAAAAATGATGAAAGCAAAAATGACTTCTGGTCTGTGTTATCTATGAACAATGACGACGATGATGACTGACTTCGGTCGCAGTGGCCGCGCTTAATAGGAGCCAATTGCAAAGGACATATTTTATCGCTTAAGCATAGCATACAGAAGGTCGTCTGGTACCTTTATACCTACTTGATAAAAAAACTTACTAAATACAAGAAGTTCAGCATGTTTGCGGACCTCGTCTATGTTTGAAACTTCGCATTCATACGTTCCAGAATCTTCTGGAGTAACGTTTAGAAGTAGGATGGAATCATTTTCTTCTATTTCTGAAAATGAATTAAAGAGTTTGTAGAAAATTACCTTTTATATAATAAGGATAAGTTACAACTTTATCATATTCATAAAATATATTCTTTGTTATACTTTAATAAGGTTCATAGTTTTAAAACGAACTTGTTTACACTGGTTTGACAAAGCTTTTGAAGCTTTAAAGCGTAGAAAGAATTTTATGGTCCAAATTATAACAGTTATACAAATGAAAATACAAAAGAAATCAAAGAAAAACGCGTTAAGTCCATAAGTTTCAAAAACAGACAATTTGTTATATAGCCGTTGGTAACTTTATAATATGTAGTAGTAAGATTTTGGTTCGTTAAATAGGTAATGCACCGCGTATATTGTAATATGACTAGGATTTTAATAGCAAAACAATGCTTAACTATTAATATAAAAAATAATGTCATACTGTACTATGTTTTCAAATGATGATTATAGCTAATATCACTTGGGGTATTGTAAGTTTTCAAAGGATACCCCATACCTGCATCAAAATCATTTCAAGCATGTTAAAGTTATTGTGACATAAACTCACTTATCACAAACAAACAATTATACAACAATTTTACTTAATCGGATGAATGACCAAGAAAAAGAAAGAATACGAACATAAACAGTCCAATTATATATGTTTTTTTGAGTCATATTCTTAATAAAAAATTACAGCACCGATATTCCCGCGTAGAAATTTGTTCGTAGCAAGAAGTTTTTATTACGCTTTAATTAGGCAGAACGTGATCGTAAAAATACTTAAAAATAAATTCCAGTCACTTTTATACATAGAGCTGGTTCATATTATTTTATTTATATAAAAAAATATTTGCTGCTGTAGAAATATCATTTGAGGCCTGCCCGAAAATTTGTCAAAGTCCGTAGTTGTTAATCGGCCCGTACACCAATGCACTATAGAGGCTTTAAATAAGATGACGATTATATATACAATTATCTGTATATAATGTCGTCATCGAGGTTAAAAGGATAAACTCATTACGCCAAGTTTCCTAGTTTGCAAAGTCGATAAATCCTTTTTGGGGCAATAATCCGTATTCTATAATAAAATTCGATAGATATTTTTAACTTTGCTGTTTCATAATCATAATGTCAAATCATTTGTAAAAAATACATTGGCAAAGAAGGCATTCAATACAAGATTATACAGACGATAAATAAGCGCATTACATACGTTAAGGTATAATTATAATTAACTAACTTGACTGTATTTTTAAATGATGAAAAAGAATAACTAGTAAATTTCTGGCCGGTTCTTCTCGGTAAAATCTACTTTCCGAACTGCTGGTAGCTCCACTTAATATAATTGTTAAATGATCATCGAAGTGCTTGTAAAATCCTACTTGCATACAATAGACTAAAAATTTTCTGACACCTAATCCTACTACTATTATAAAGGCGAAAGTTTGTATGTATGGATGTTTGTTACTCTTTCACGTAAAAACTACTGATTGGATTTGAATGAAACTTTACCACAATATAGCTTATACATCAGAATAACACATAGGCTACAATTTTTGAGGTTTCTAATGTGAGGTCGTAAAAAAAGACATTTTTTGCGCTTACATTGCAAACGCTGACTGAATCCTACAAGATAGATCAAAACAATGTACTACAGTATTGTACAACTTAAAAAGGTCTACAAAAAAGTCCGTGATGGTATATGTTTATCTCTAAGGAATAACCCACAATAACCATTTTTTATCCTTTACTTTGTACGAGAAATAATGGCTTATTTACGAAGCGATTTTAAGCGATTACTAGACTAGACGGGACGAACCTGAAGTACACGCGAACGAAGTCGCGGGCAAAAGCTAGTACTATATATTATTATCGCGTAAGAGTTAGGTACAATAGTATAGACAATAAATTACAAAAAACTATAAATTAAAAAAAAAAATAAATCTTACTAATGTCATTATGTAAAGCCACAGCGGGGTGACCGGCTATTCTCTGGTAGAGCTGATTCCGCTCGTCGCTGGCACTGTTCAGAGGCGTCCACCACCATTTCACGAAGAGGGCTTTATCAGATTCATCCGAAGTCAGTTCGTATTTGCAATTTAGGCGGGCATCCTCACCCGATTCAACTGAGTTTGGTATCGAAAATTCTGTGATAGATAATTGGCGACTACCTGGAAATGGAAGGATTAATTTTAACTTTAAATATTTAAACGCTCACTTAGAGAATTTATATATGAAAACTAAATCGTTTGTTAAAAGTAATTTTGCGAAGAAATTCAAAAGGTCATCAAGGATCAAGAAAAACTTTGTGAAGTTCGTTAGATACTGTCCCTCTGCCAAGTAAAGACTTTAAATTCTTGTAGAGTTTGGGCCTTATACTACTTTGCTTGAGTCAGAATGTTTTCACATGCGTCAAATATTATATCCTCAGATAATGAGATTCAGACAATTAATATTCTTAATACCTTTATATTTCTAATATGGAATGAGTCATAAACACATAAAAATTCAGTGGTACTTGCTTGGATTCGAACCCGCAATCTTTAGTTAAGATCCACGTGTTTTATCAATTGTACTTGCATAATGCGAACAATCTTTGAAGAAACGAACAACTTCTTTAGTGAGTCATACTCGTATTATGTTAGTCCTAATAGTGTAATAGAACATCATTCCTATATTAAATCCAACAAAAGTATGCCATTTAACTATTTGAAACCATTATTCAGTCCACCTACAATGACTACTAAATCAAATTAAATATCATTGTGACGAGAAAAATTGTTATTATATTTAAACAAATGATTGTAGCGCATTCAAACGAAAATACTCCTCGTATTTTCTTTTGATACTTTGAAGATAGCATAGACATTGAACTTACAGAAATGTTCAGATTTGTATTTAAACTTGGGAGATGCGATAAACTTTAATCACCGCATCATGGTAACATCAATGAGATTCCAAACGTAAGGGATCCTATTTATAAGTTTAATAGAAAATTAGGTCATATCCGAATGAATAAGCGACTATCTTAGGCAACCTTGAGTTGGTCCGGGAATGTTAAAAATACCTCCGCGATCCACGGCGACCTCAAGTGTGGCTCGCACGCGCCGTTTATTCAAATTATTCGATAAATATAATGTCAGTATTTATCTTATCCTGCGTAACGGCTCTTCATTCACAAGCATCAATGAAATAATACTTCCAAGCTTATAACTATCAATTTAACTCGGACGATGTCTATCTATGTACATACAATATACAAATACATATTTATATTTGTTGTGTTGTACATAATCATAATCGCGTTTGCTATTGTTTTATTACAAACCGATGATTACACATACATATGCATAATGACTAGATACTCAGTTATTTTGCAATAAATTGATAATTTATTGAACATAAATAAATGCACACAATGTAATCCTCAATTCGCTATTATTAATGCAAGTAGTTGAATAATTAAAAGTGCGTTACAAGGATATTAAGAAGTTATAAAAACAAGCGATTGGTAACAATCGAATGCGTGTTTACATAAAACAAGTAACTGTTAAATACAGTTTTCGCAGTCTATGTGACAAACGCAGCGGTTATTTGCACGTTTGGAACAATCCCAAAAATCATTAATTTAATGACACTAGAATTTGCAAGAGAAAATTAATAACGGTTGGTCGTGTGTCGTGTACTTTTAAATGTTACATTACGTTTAAAATTAAAAAAAAAAAGACACAAATATATATGATCAGAATTACGAATATATAAAGATAAGGTCAGATTCGTAATTAAATCAATTTTAAACAAGAGATATTTATTTAGGATCAATGTAGAATTACACCACACTAAATAATTTAATACTTTGTTTATAATTTTTTTTATATAAACTGTAAATGTCATAAAGATAATAGATAAGACAAGTGAAAATAATAAAAGGGATGAATAAATATCTGACCTGTAACGAAGTACAGAAGCAGAACAATGGCCCACATCGCTCCAAACAGCGCGCGTGCGACTGACTGCCGCCCGCCCTTCTACCACAAATTGGTCTTTAGTTATCGCGAGATAATCGCTCCGCACAACTACGGCGTTACTAACATCTTTAACAAAACTTCATATAATAAATATATTTCACACGATCACTTTATTACAGCCAGTCTTGCTCACTCTGACTCTGCACGTGATTTTTTGCTATAAAAATAATACGGCACGATTATGTTTGATATTCGCGACATTAATTTTTAATAGCAAACCGATGTGGCGGCGTAGGGGCCCGCCTCAATACTGAAGAAATATTCTCGTTTTCTGGAGCGAATTCGAGTTATATCTTGGAATAGATCCATTATAAATATTAACCCGAGTGTATGGGGCGCTAAATGGTATGCTTCAAATTAAACTTCAATTTTGTGTACGGTTATACATTTTTATTAATATTTTGTTTTTAACATAAAAAAATAAATACGAATTTTATTGAAATATATTGTTTAGTTAGACATTTAATTCAAACAAATATGATAACTATTATAATCATATGTATGATATAAATTATAAATAATACTAGAGTTACACATTTGGCGTGGTCGGCCGGACGACCAGAGTTGTCAGGTGTCTGACTTCACGGGGACATGTTGCATGTTTGTCTGTTTACGGGCGTATTTGGCCATATGTTTAGTATAATTATATCGGCCTCACTCCGATAACAACAAAAACAACAACAGCCTGTAAATTCCCACTGCTGGGCTAAAGGCCTCCTCTCCCTTTGAGGAGAAGGTTTGGAACATATTCCACGACGCTGTTCCAATGCGGGTTGGTGGAATGCACATGTGGCAGAATTTCTATGAAATTTGTCACATGCAGGTTTCCTCACGATGTTTTCCTTCACCGCCGACCACGAGATGAATTATAAAGACAAATTAGGCACATGAATCAGCGGTGCTTGCCTGGGTTTGAATCCGCAATCATCGGTTAGGATGCACGCGTTCTAACCACTCGGCCATCTCACTCCGACGTTTGTGTTTAATGCCTCACAACTCTAGTCCTGGTACAATATAATCTTATTAAATAAATAATAAACATATAATTTTTATTTTATTTCAAACTATCTCGTGACAAGCGGTGCTGGGTCAGGACACGGCGCCTAGAGCGTGAAGTGCGCGACGAGGCGGTCTGGTATAGTACGACACAACTTAGATGTCGCATCGGCAAATTTCGTAAAACCGATCACATCCGAATTAAGTACGCCATCCCAAATTATCAATATTTATTTCTCATGCGAATATGATCTTTGCACAAACGTAATAACTTGTAATATCATATGACCTAATATATTCGTCAATTTGACGCGTCGATTTACATGCACTTGCTTTCTCTGACGTGAGAATCTAAAGCGACGAATAGCGTCGAATGGAGCGATAGGGAGCTATTTCTATTGGTTGTATAAATCGTCAGTAATCGGTTTTATTTTCATTCCATTGCATTTTCCGATGCTACATCTAATTTGTGTCGTACTATACAATATAATCTTACGAGAAAAATAATAAACATATAATTTTTATTTAATTTCCAATTAGTGTGACAAGCGGTTCTGGGTCAGTCTTCATGCACGCGAGGCCTAGAGCGTGAAGTGCGCGAGGAGGCGGTCTGGTACAATATAATCTTACTTAAAAAATAAAAAGCATATAGTATTTATTTAATTTCCAATTAGTGTGACAAGCGGTGCTGGGTCAGGACATGGCGCCTAGAGCGTGAAGTGAGCGAGGAGGCGGTCTGGTACAATATAATCTTACTAGAAAAATATTAAACATATAATTTTTATTTAATTTCCAACTATATCATGACAAGCGGTGCTGGTCTTACTTCAAAAATAAAAAGCATATTGTTTTTATTTAAAATCAAACTATGTCGTGACAAGCGGTGCTGGGTGAGTCTTCATGCACGCGGAGCCTAGAGCGTGAAGTGCGCGAGGAGGCGGTCGTTGAAGGTGATGGAGCTGAAGAGCTGCGGCAGCGCGGCGTGCGGCTGCGCGCGCGGGCGGCGGGCGGCGCGCACGTGCGCCACGGTGTCGCGCACGTGCGCGCGCGGGACGTCCCCGCGCAGCGCCAGCAGCCGCACCAGCTGCTCCTCGGACACGTCCGGGCACTTCTCCAGCAGACCGTGAAGGTCCAGCGACAGCATCTCGATGTCTTGGCACCGCAGCACCTGGGTCGAGACTCGGGTTACAGGGCACGTGTTTATTTTGTATGTGATCCTTAATTATTATTATAAAATACATATATAAAACATACATCTAACTTAAATAAAATTGCTAGATTTTAATTAAAAAAAAATACTTCTTTCATGTCTATCTTTGACTGATATAGTTGACTATGTTTATATTGAGGTTCAGACTGCTTTTGAAAGAAAAACCAGAATCAGGACTATGAAATTTGCGAATAGGGTATAGGAAGGTTAAAAATGATCTTTTTAACCTTCCTATACCCACGTATTGTTCTGTCCGACCGACAGTTTAAAGTTAATCAAACAAAATGGAATAAAACTGCTCCGTCAATGATATAAAATGCACTACTTGCAAGAAATAATTTTGTATGGAACATGCAATTATGGTGTGCTCTGACTGCTATGGTGGACCATCAGAGGAAAATATTAATTTTCAAGATTTAAGACTTTTTTTTTTTGTTAGATTTCAGAAGAGATATTTTTTGTTGTATTAAATAGTTTATAAGAATAAGTACTGCT
Source organism: Vanessa cardui (assembly GCF_905220365.1). Lineage (NCBI taxonomy): Eukaryota > Metazoa > Arthropoda > Insecta > Lepidoptera > Nymphalidae > Vanessa > Vanessa cardui. Next base: position 5,478,317 of record NC_061130.1, on the reverse strand, counting down.
TTTCAAAGGCTGTAAAAAAAGACTTTTAGTTAGTAATAAACATTATCATTGCCAAAAGTTTAGTTTATATTGATTGTGTAAAAGCCCTAAATTACATTTGTGTGGTTAAAAGATAGCAATTTATTTAGTAGACGTAAGAACTATCGGTCCCAGTGACCGACACGGGTATATGTGTTAATGTACGACACGGGAATAGGAAGGTTAAAGAAATAAATTATTGCATATGTAAGTCCCTATTGCCCATGTAGACCGGAATTGTCTAATTTGTGAACCACAGAAAAAATATGAGATTTTAAATTTCTAGAAATGTTCAACGTTGCGACGTATATTGAGTCACATGTTGGCTGGGGAACTTTTACATTAAGGCCCATTAGTGAATCAAATCAAATAAAATCAAAATAAACTTTATTCAAGTAGGCTTATATAAGCACTTTTGAATCGTCATTTTACACCTGAAGCTACCACCAGTTCAGAAAGTAGATTCTACCGAGAAGAACCGTCAAGAAACTCAGTAGTTACTCTTTTTTAACATTTAAAAAATACAACGTCATGTTAATTAAATACAATTATTTAAATTAATGTATCCTGCTTGGAAGTCAACAGGTATTAACTCCACGCTTATTTATCATCTATAAAATCTTGTATTGAATAATATGCTTAATGAATGAATGAGCATGAATCCGACCCTGAAGAATATACCCGTGGGAATTTAGCTGTAAATAGGATGATCCTGAGTGGCCAAAACAATATCTTCAGCTGGACTTTTTTCAATATTGGAAAAAGGCGATTCACGTGACATACGTACGAACCTATGCCATGTTATAGAAATTACGTATCTATGTTAATTATATAATCTGTGTTTGTTTTTGAAAATGTCACAAACATATCGTTGCTCATTTGTTTTTAAAAAATGTCTATATTCTTTTGTAATATCTAAAAAGGAAAACGGAACTACTACTTCTTAATATATATTATTTAATAAACAAATTAGGAAAACAGCACATCATTCACCGGATTGAAACAAAATTCTATAGCCATAACAATGTCCTTCGAACTATTTTCATTTATATGTTAAAGTTTCTTGGTGGTAGGGCTTTGTGCAAGCCCGTCTGGGTAGGTACCATCCACTCATCAGTTATTCTACCGCCAAATAACAGTACTCAGTATTGTTGTGTTCCGGTCTGAAGGGTGAGTGAGCCAGTGTAACTACAGGCACAAGGGACATAACACATCATTCCCAAGGTTGGTGGCGCATTGACGATGTAAGGAATTGTAATATTTCTTACAGCGTCATTGTGACCACTTACCATCAGGTGGCCCATATGCTCGTCCGCTAACCTATATCATAAAAAAAATTACTGTAAGTTAACTCACCTCGGCCAAAACACTGATAACTTCAAAGGGCCAATCAACGTTAACGCCCTCTGCATTCAACGCAATCCTCCTAAAGAACGATCTGATCTGATTCGCTTCCTTCACGATCTTCGTGGCGGCCTGCTGGGCTTCCTCGACGGTTTTAAACGTTATTTTCTTCGATAACATCGCCGTTATGTACTTTTTATAGACGAGGTTTTGCGCCTCGTTTATGACGTACTCGAAATTCTTCTCCCTCAAATGATTGTAGTCCTGGAAGTAATCTTCTAGAGTGACGCAGATCGTGTCCACCGGTATACTCGAAGTGAGCCACTTGGTCGTGAAAAGATCGTCAAAGTGTTCCTCCAAATCCAAGAAAGCCTCCTCCAGAAGGAACTTGGCGGCTTCGTCTCGCAAACTCTGTAAAATGGAACTTCGGTAACTATAATAGGCTATTTGACAATGCGAAAAATAAAATGTCAATTATTGTAATCAGTGTATATTATGAGTTTAAAAATGGTTATCTACTAACGAAACTTGAAAATAATACTTAATTTATTCAAAAATCCATAAATAAAAATGCATTTTTTCAAACGTTTGTCACGTGACACAAAACGCTCCTGATTGGCCGGGCTTATGATGAAGTCACTTTCATGTAAACCTTGCTTTTCTACAATATGTACTACAGATTAAAATACAGCAAAGTGACGTCACCGACCCCATTGCAGTGCCATATTGTCCAAGTAGCGTTTTTGCGCGTTATTTAAATATGGAATTTTTAATACGATATTTTTCGGCAAATATGTACAAGAAATAAAAAAAAAAAACAACTTCTACTGGGTTCCTTAACCTCTACTAAATAATATAAAATGGATTTTAAAAACTAGTCAAATAGCCTATTTAGATTCGTTAAGTGCGAATTCAAAGAAATTAAAATAATGACTGTCACTTCACAATTTTTTTTGATAATGTTATGTACGTAAAAACATAAATGATATTTCCAGAAATTGTGACGTACATTATACATACTAGGATCAAGAATAAACTTTTTTTAAATTAAAATGGTTATTTTTATTATTAAAGTTATTCATTTCGGGATATTTAGCATGTTTTATTGTCTTGTTCGTAAACAAGACATTTCTAAAGTCGAAATATCGCGCTCCACCGAACAAAAATAAAAAACATTGTAAATATCCCGAAATGAATAACTTTAAGAATAAACTTGTTACTCCAACCAGATTTCACAAATTAGTAACTATTTTGTGGGGCAATGTGTACGTTTATACTAGGGTTTCGTGTATAAGAGGAATTTTCACTCGCAAATTTAGAGGATGAGGATATTTTTCGAGGAAGAGGATGTGGATGAGGAAGCGGTAGAAAAAGCGGATTAGGATTTTTTCCACCATAGAAGATTGTGTTCATGCATATTAATTCGTTTTTCCTTAATGTCATTATTTAATAGTAACTTTAGTACCACACACCTATCTATTGGTAAACTTTCATTTTCATCGTCACTAATTGGTTCAGAGGCTAGCATTTCGGCTAACATTGAATCTACAATCTTACCCGAGGAAGCGGTAGCTGTAGGGTAGGATGTTTTTACTACAGCTCCAGATTCCTTATAAATTGCTCTTAAATTTTGAGGAAGTGATAGCGGAAGAGGAATTTTTAATTTTCATTTATGAGGATGCGGTATCGGTTGAGGAACCCAAAATATTGCGGAACTTTCGCATTATGAGGATGCGGTATCGGTTGAGGAACCCAAAATATTGCGGAACTTTCGCATTACGAGGAAGCGGAAGGGGAATCCTCAGCAAGCCTAGTTTATAGAATGGCACCTGGAAGGTGTCGAGAAGGCGCTGGAAGCTGCGCTCGGCGGGCGGGTGGTGCAGCGCGGGCGGCCAGCGGCGGCTCTGCGTCTGCTGCGCCAGCCGCACCATCTGCTCGCTGTTGTTGACGATGGTGATCATGTGGTGCGTGAAGTACGCCACGCGCGACCGGTCCGCGAAGTGCGCGTTCTGCAACAGCCGCCATTACTTCAGCCGGCTCTTTTTTTCGGCCTCGGACGTCACTACTAGCGACCGCCCCGGCTTCGCACGGGTGCAATACTGATACTATAGTTGCGGCACGCTATGATGGCCGTTTTGACGTTTCCCCGCTCATGAAGTTTCGTATTTAATAAATAATAACATCAAAGGAGCAAATTGTTGTTCTTTATTGTCGATAGTGACGTGCAGTTAGTCATAAAATTTATCGAATTTCATTTCTAAACTACAAATGTTAGGGTACCGCGAAGATAACCTTTTTTTGTGTAAACGTGTACATCACACTCTTACACTCGACCTCGTAGTCGGTGTTATATTTGTGTTGACAGTAAAATTTTATCTATTTTATAAATATATGTTTATTGTAGAAAATGATAATAGAAATAATATTAGTATTCAGAACAGGCAACAGAACGTTATTTAAATTGATTTCGTTCGAATATATTACTTAAACTTATTTTAAATTTTTTTTATTAAACCTTTTTAATCAGATACTACTTGCAAAAAAAACAAAGATTTGAATATATTATATCGATAATAAATTCAGCCATTGTATCTTGCCGCTAGAATAAATATTGCTTATTTATGACGTCATATTAGAAACTTTTAAAATTATCCGTGTTTCTTTAGTGTATTGCCAATATACAAAAACCTTCCTCCCGAATCACTATTAAAAAAAAATGCATTAAAATTCGTTGTATAATTTGTAATGATTTTAAAATAAGTTTACGAAAAAAATATGTAAGAAATTTGTAATGTTACATTAGTTGCAAATTTAATGTTTAATAAATGATGTTTAATAGAGGCGGGGCTATACCACCTGGGTCTATAGGATAGATCTCACCTTGAACTGTATGACGCCCTCTCTGTACATGTTTCCAAAGCGCGTCACTTGATCAATACTCAGCAGCAGGGCTTTGAAGGTGATCTCCTTGCTTATAGTCTCGGTCACCTAAAAACAAAACAAATTCATTTCTTATATTTCCTTTTCATTTTTAAGACAACAACAGCCTGTAAATTCCCACTGCTGGGCTAAAGGCCTCCTCTCCCTTTGAGGAGAAGGTTTGGAACATATTCCACCACGCTGTTCCAATGCGGGTTGGTGGAATACACATGTGGCAGAATTTCAATGAAATTTGTCACATGCAGGTTTCCTCACGATGTTTTCCTTCACCGCTGATCACGAGATGAATTATAAAGACAAATTAAGCAGATAAAACAGCGGTGCTTGCCTGGGTTTGAACCCGCAATCATCGGTTAAGATGCACACGTTCTAACCACTGGGCCACCTCGACTCCATTTTTATGAAGTTGTCTGTTTTTGAATGTTACGAATCCATAGAGCACGTCGTGAGTAAAATGGAGATTGTAAATTCCGTATCGCCAGGACCACATATTGTGCAACTAGTAGCGAATCTCGGCAAGATTCTCTCTCTATTTTTTAGTACAGGGCCTGATTTTGTGGTTCTTGGTCCTAGTGTAACAAACAAGTGGAGGCCTTATTATTTTACGACTTAACTTTGTCATCAGGCAGATTCATATACAGGGCATCATATTCATATACGTATTTTTTCTTCCTCCTTACGTATGAGAGACTTTCAAAACAGTTATTATATATTAATAAACGTCAATAATTGTATTATAGTACTATACAAAAGTTTTAACTCGTGAGAATAATGTATTCCTATGTCCTAGAAATTTCTAGAATAGACCTGTAGGTTCTGGTCGATCATCTGGAAGATGATGACGGGCGCGTGCGTGTGGAAGGCGCTCGTGTGCGGCTCCACGTCCGGCGAGCGCTCGCCCGCCCACTCGGCGCGCTCCGACTCCAGAGTCTTCTCCATCCACTCCATGTAGTTAGACTCCATTTTCTGCAAACGTTTTATATATAGCGCACGAGTCGAATGCAGAGCTCAGGAATTCGATAGTGCTGTGACCTAATTATAATTGACGACCGAAATACTCATTATATTGTGAGTAATTAATATCCATAATTTTATTTATTTATTTATTTAAAATACTTTATTGCACAACACATTACACGACAATGGGTAACAGAGAGACAAAAAACAAAAAATGGTGCGCAAAGGCGGTCTTATCGCTTATAGCGATCTCTCACAGACAACCTTTGGTGACAGGAACTTAAGACGAGAGAACAGGTAAGTGCAAATAGAATTAAGAGATGATAATAATTTAAGTAGACTAATATTACAGTATAATAATAAACTACACACAACTACATCCAAATAATACACATATAATAATATAATATATATTATATATCAAAACTTACTAGGTTAGCATAATGAAAAAAAAGGCAAAATAATACCGATCATACATTTTTATTAATTATTTCACAAAACGAAATAAAAAAAAAAAAACACAAAAATGTATTTATTATTATTATCATCAGATTCACACATGGTTGAATCGGTGGTCATTATTCAAATAAAAAAATAACACTACTTCAACAATAATAATGCGGTAACACGGCAAGCGTACGATAGCTGTCAAGGATGGAACAACACTAGACTGCGGGCGAGCGAGGAGGGGCGTGCGGACAGCGGGGGAGGTGATCCCGCTCTTTACCCCACGCCCCGACTGCATTCAACTCGTGCTCTATCTATACTTATATATAGTACGACACAACTTAGATGTCGCATCGGCAAAATTCGTAAAACCGATCACATCCGAATTGAGTACGCTATCCCAAATTATCAATATTTATTTTCTTACACAAATATGATCTTTGCACAAACGTAATAACTTGTAATATCATATGACCTAATATAGTCGTCAATTTGACGCGTCGATTTACATGCACTTGCTTTCTCTGACGCGTGAATCTATAGCGACGAATAGCGTCGAATGGCGCGATAGAGAGCTATTTCCATTGGTTGTGTAAATCGGCAGTAATCGGTTTTATTTTCATTCTATTGCATTTTCCGATGCTACATCTAATTTGTGTCATACTATACGCCACTCGCACTTCTGGAAAACCAACCAACAACCATAGCATTATCTGTCTCACCTGCAGATATTCATCTTGCAATTTTTGCATGACCTCTTCGCTCAGAAGTGGTGGTAATACAGAGACATCTACGTTCACCTCCGGGCTGCCCATCAGCTCTGTACCGGGGTACGTGTTCAGAATCCAGGACAGTAGAGTAACGTATTCATTACCTTCTAGGCCGTTCTGAACTATGTCTTGCAACTGAAACAACAAATATAATAATATAAATATACTACATACATTTTAAATATACCGTGTTTTTTTCTTTAACGTCGATACAAAATATTTGATTTTTTTTTAATTTTTTTGCTAAAAATAAAAAAAGTTAATTTTGGAACAGTATCAGTGACCAAACGTTTATAATTAATTCATTACTGGAACTTTACTTTTTTGCGCAGAGGATCGGAATTGCGATTCAAAGCGGAAACGCTGCTAGCATTCTTGTCAAGATTTATACAGTAACTAGTTTTAGTTCATATTTGTATATATATATATATATATATATATATATATATATATATATATATATATATATATATATATATATATATATATATATATATATATATATATATATATATATATATATATATATATATATATATTTAAGCATTTAATGTTGTTAATTCTTATGTTAGTAAAGATCTTACTGGAACATTATTTGAAGATAACGAGATACTTACACTAGAGGACAAACATGTATGATACATATTAACATATTTATTGACGATATCGTAGTGCGGCGGGAAGCACGGAACGCATAGCGTCTTGACGACCCTCAAGTCTTCCAAAATCAGCTGCCTCGTGAGCTCGAGGTAGCGTATCAGCCACAGCTTGTTGTCCTCTCGCTCGTCCACGCGAGTTCCCTCTACGCGTTGAGCAACCGCACACTCCAATACTTCGAATGCCTTTGTACGCCAGTTCTTTGGTCTCCCGGGTGGCATGAAACCAGACTGATCTTGTTGCTGAAAGTTATAAATATGAGACAACATCAAATTACTCTGATATCAATGTAAATAGCTAAAGCACTTGTGTTATGGAAAATCAGAAGTAACGACAATACCACAAACACCCAAGACAATATAGAAAATTAATGATAATCTACATCGACTCAGCCCAGAATCGAACCAAGGACCTCGGAATGGTGTACCCATGAAAACCGGTGTACACACCGCTCGACCACGGAGGTCGTCAGAGTTATTAGTCGGAGTTATAAGTTCTTATAATTGCATACGTATTTTGGTAATGTTTTATTATCCACAGAATTAAAAATACAAACATGTTACAACATATCAATCCTTTCTTACTACTTTATATAATAAAAAAAAACATTTACTGAATAAAATTGAATAATGATCATAATATCATCTCTTATTTCGCCTTATAATAAACCAAACAAAAGTAAATTGAATAAAGTTGAAGATAAATGTTATTATACTACATGTATATGCACTTAAGGCTTAATGCTCTTTGTACGGGCTTAGAAAATTGAATTGCTCGGGACGTGGTTTATTGGCGACTGTATTAAAAATAATTTAAATCTATTAAATGCTTACACACACTAACGCATACATCTCACATTCATACGACAATGTTAGTGGTGTAAACACTACATATTTAAAACATTACCTGTATTGCCATTTGATCCCTTTTTTCCTCCCTCTCTATAATTCTAAGAGCCGTCACAATCACGGTTGGCTCCTTGCGAACCGTGTTCAATGTTCTCGCTAGAATAAGCTTAATCTGCTTCTCGAGCAAGTTTGAAACCATCTCAACATCTTCAAAGTACGCTTTGAGCATAATTTTGTCATGGGATGATTGATTGGGTAATCTATGCAGTTCATATAGCAAATCATCTCTCGAGTTTTCCAGGTCACTAAGGCACTGCAAATTTGTATAAGTTATTTTTTTATTAGAGCCAAGATGGCCTAGTGGTTAGAACGCGTGCATCTTAACCGATGGTTTCGGGTTCAAACCCAGGCAAGCACCACTTTATATATGTGCTTAATTTGTGTTTATAATTCATCTCAAGCTCGGCGGTGAAGGAAAACTTCGTGAGGAAACCTGCATATGACTAATTTCATAGAAATTCTGCCACATGTATATTCCACCAACGTGCATTGAAACAGCGTGATGGAATACGTTCTGAACCGTCTTCTCAAAGGAAAATTACAGGCTGTTGTTGTGTGTAAAGCTGTTCGTTCAGCTATCTTTATACGTTTGAGTTTGGTATATATACATTAAGTAATTAATTAGAATTTTTTCAAATGTGCATTCCACCAACCAGCATTGGATCAATGTGGAATATGTTCCAAGCTTTCTCCTTAATGGGAGAGGAGGCCATTAGCCCAGCAGTGGGAAATTTACGGGCTGTTAATTTACTTTACTATTTTTAATTTATACATAAAACATAAGACATTAATTACAGTGATAGAGGCACAATATGTAACTTGAGTTCTACAAATACAAATAATTCGCCTAATCTTTTTACATTGATAATGATTCTATATTTTTTTCAAAAATTTGACTGTTTTCTGTACACATATTTCCATTAGTTACTTATTATAAATTGAGCCAAAATCTATGCTTTTTTAATAAAATTTCTAACAACCTAACGGTAGTCTTCAGTGTCTAGAATATATGTGCATTTCATGCCTTAAATGCCTTATATCTAAGCAAGACAATGCCATCTAATTAAATGAATAATATACCTGATGGGCATGCAATAGCTTTCCTTCTCCAATCCATTGTTTTGTTTTGGCAACACTTTCAGGAACTGTAAAGATATGTTTCAAGCTATCCATGGCTGTAACATACTGGGAATGACGTGAATCTTCCTCCCTTACTGCTTGCAATGAGGCCACTAACGGTGGAACACCAGTTAATAGGTCTTCTAATTCATCCATTCTGGAATAATTTACAAAGACAATCATATACACAATTATAAGCCTTGGCTACTCAGTAAATTGATGGGGTTACTGAATTGTCATGTATGTAAGATGTGTTATTATTCATCTCACATTTGGCACAAAGACAAACTCTATGAGTTGTGTCATGATATGCATCGAATGAAATTCTGCAGTATTAACCACACTGCTTTGGAGCAGCAAGACGGAAAGTGGTCTTAATGATCAACTTCCTATTTTTTATACATAGACTTTAGCTCAGCATGAGAACATTTCCCGGCTTTGATTTACAATTTTCAGTTTAAACTATTATTGTTTTGACAATGGTTTTAATAAATAACATTAATTTGACACTACTTACAAAAAATGAGAGCAATTTAAAGATGATTTAAAAATTTATAAAACCTTATTTATTATTGAAATCTACATAGATTACTCACTTCAAACTGATTTGTTGTACATCATCCAGACATTCTTGTAATTGCCTTAAGCCAACTCTAACTCCATCAAGTTTTCCTTGAACTGCAGATTTCAATTGTGCTTCAATTGATGCCTTCTTGTGTGTTATTCTTTTTTTATATTGTTCCACCTAAGGAGAACATTCACATGTAAATTACATTACAATATTTTCCTAAAAAAGCTTGGCATAACTTATAAGGATTTTTTTTTTTATTATATACATGATGTATGATTTTATTATATTATATTGCCCGGCAGAGATCTGTCTCCACATAATATCAACAAAATTATTAAAATATAATGTTTAATAATTTTTGGTATTCCAAATAATCTCTTATATACATATATCTTAAATAAATATCATATTTTATATCTACACCTATCAAGTTCGATATTGATATAAACTATATATAAATATGTATTTTAAACTATACTGGTAGTTTTAATATATACGCCCACATACATACAAAGTAAATTATGGGTACATAATAATGGGTTAATTTATTAATTAAAAATGGTTAATTTATAATCAATTTATATTTAAATATGAAGTTAAAACACCTCTCAAACCACAATTAAGTTTACTCGAGATTATTCAAATTGTTTGAAAGTAAAAACCCTACTCACCTTTTCTAACTGTCCCGGTCTTTGCATCATATTCATAACCATCTTTTCAGCGGCAGCTCTTGATTCCTCCTCAATTTCATCCATTGTGCTCATATTTATTATAAAAATATAGCTATTAGATTTTTAAGCCTAGGTATGTTGATAATTTACACCTACTCTTGTTATGTGGTTTTTACTCTTGTATTAAGTTCATTTATAAACAAATTTAGTATTTCACATATTATACCTAAGGATATTCTTATATTATAATGTAAATTATAGATTTTAATATTATTATTATATTAAAATGTTATTATATGACTAACAACTATTTACAAAATAATATTTAATGACATTAAATTAAATATGATTTATGATTTAGTGCTGCCAGTAATAATTTTATAAAAATCATGTAAGTTCATAAAGGAATAAAAATCTTGCAAAATACAAAATATCAAAGCAAATATAGCAATTCTCTATTTTGATACTGATTTAATTTGAATAAGAAAACTGTAATAGTATGTTTTTTTAATTAATCGTGTAATATTACAGCCTTGGTGCATACGCTTTGTCCCTAAATATAGAACATGGCATTGTTATGCTTTAATGACGTAAAGTTTTTGATAATTTATATTTTCAGCATCGAATAAGACCTAGCTCAGGGAAGTGTATCCAGTCATATGTTGTTTAGTCAGAATGTCTTTTATTATAATTCCAATGCATCAGAGCCATCGATATCATAGACAGCCGAGAGGAAAACGTTTTTCTCCACATTATTGAAAATCAGTCGCTGTTCGTTGCAATCGCCACTCAGGGGACGATTTTAGCAATCGAATTGTCACAACCATTCCAACAATAAAACTTCAAATACAACACACGGCTTTTATTTTATTTCTGACAAGTGAACATCGACGACAACGGGCAACACTATTACTGACGTTTGGTGATAATGATGTTATGACTTCTGACTTGTGATAACAATTTGAATGTCAAATATGACAAAATGTTATTTTATCGTGTTGTTCTCGATAAAAATGTATTATTAAAATATTTCTTAAAATGAACGATAATTTATAAGTTAGGGATTTATATGATAAGAAAACCTTGATCATTAGAATTAAGTACTTTATAACTGCTGAAAGTTTAATACAGAAAGATGTGGTCAATCATAATTTTAATATTTTTATCTATTGTATCCTACCTTATAACTGACGAGTTAATACCTAAAATTAAAAATCTTTTCATAAATGCTGGATTATTTGGTATTGATCTTTGTAAGGTTTCTAAAGAAAAAATGTATGTCTATATATAGATAAATAAGTTACTGCTACTGCATATAAACAGAATATTTATAACTATTAAATTTACAGACCTGAAGCTATCGGAGTTGTATCAGGATGTGTTTTCTTGGTGACAATTTTTATGTTCATACCAATTGTTTTTGGGAATGATCTGATGGATCGAGGAAATTTTCCTCATAATGAGGTAAAGTCATTTTAAACACTAATTTAAATATAAAACATTAAATGTTAAAAAAGTGTAAAATTTTATGATACCCATACATATTATAATTAATATATTTTAATGTTTTTTCCAGTTTGCAGAGTTATTGGCAGCATTATTGTCAATATGTTGTATGTTGCTGCTGGGATTTGCAGATGATGTATTAAATTTGAAATGGAGATACAAATTACTTCTTCCAACAGTAGCTTCTTTACCATTACTAGTTGTTTACTATGTAAATTTTAATTCTACTACTTTCATTGTACCAATACCTCTGAGGCATATTTTTGGAAATTCTGTCAATATTGGTTAGTAAACATTTCTTTATTATAAGAATGTCATAATTGTAAATTAATTTAAGGTTCAAAATTTATTTTTGAAGCATGATAATATTACATATATTTTTGTTTAAAATAATTTACATTTATTACAGGTTTCTTGTACTATATTTATATGGGTATGTTAGCAGTTTTCTGCACCAACGCTATAAATATATTGGCTGGAATAAATGGTCTTGAAGTGGGTCAATCAGCCATAATAGCATTGTCTATAATAATTTTTGATATAATTGAATTAAGAGGTGATCAATTCAAAGCTCATAGCTTTTCTCTTCATATTATGATTCCATATCTTGCCACCACACTGGCCTTATTAAAACATAACTGGTAAGTTTCACTAAGGTATTATAACAACTACTACTTATATTTTTATTAATAATTATAATATTTATTTTTTTGTATGATTAATTCAAAATGATAAAATTACAATTGTATGTTTCAGGTATCCATCAAAAGTTTTTGTGGGAGATACCTTTTGTTATGTATCAGGCATGACCTTTGCAGTAGTTGCCATCCTCAGCCACTTCAGTAAAACTGTTTTATTATTTTTCCTGCCTCAAATTATCAATTTTGTGTATTCTGTGCCACAACTTTTTCATATCATACCTTGCCCAAGACATAGACTTCCGAAGTATAGTGCAGAAACAGATTTACTTTATCCAAGTAAAACTGTAATTTTGAAAAAAGATATGAGTATGTTACATAAGAATATTTTACAAGTATTGACATTGTTTCGGCTAGTTGATAAGCAGGAAGATGATGGCTCTATTATAATTAACAACATGACACTAATAAACCTATTCTTGATAAAATTTGGACCAATGTCTGAAGTTCGATTAACATCAAGTTTGTTAGTATTTCAAGTTCTGTGTACATGTATTGCATTTTTAGTAAGATATCCAATGGCCTCGTATTTTTATTGATCTTCACCAATTTTATTGAAATTTTATACAAAAATATAATTATATGTATAAAAGTGATGTTAAAAGCATTTTTATTTAGAAATTCAATACTGACAAGATACATATGAGTTAGGTGAAATTAACCAGTCTTAGTAAATTATGTGCTATTTAAATAGATCTATTTACTAACTAATTGGATCATAATTATAAGTATTAATGAAATTAACAAAAGATTATTATATTACATCAAAACAAATCCCTTTTTTTGTATATAAAATAACCGAGAATATACTTGGACCGAATAAACTTGTAAGTTGTAATTTACTACATAAAAAAAAATGAGGCTGTGAGATGGACCGACCGATGAAATGATTAGATTCTAGCCAAAGTTTTGGTAAGAATATTATATAGAAATATGAAATTGATATTGTTGAATGAAATAAATTCAACATTGTTATAATATTGTTTTATTTCTCTTTTCTGCTGCAACGTTACAAATCAGAGTTATAAGAATGTATCAACCATACGCTATCAGTTAAAATCATTTACTCCAACCAGTTTATATGTATTATCTATGCCTCCAACCATATAAGGATAAAAGCTAAATGAAATGAACAACATTGACAGCAAATCGATGCAATATCATGGTTGAGAGCTTGATTTATCTATGATATTCATTATTCACTGTAGGTTGGTGAAAAAATGCCGCTTTGAACATCGACGAATCTGTTATTGGAATTTTGGAAGTAAATTAAATGGATATAAGTAGGTAAAATAATAGTGTTGTACCTATACATATAGTAAAATTGAAGTGTCTGTTTGTAATATTAAAATAGGCCTTTTTTCAACAATGCATTTGTATGTATACACGGTACATATACTAAAAATAACTTTTTTTTAATTGTTGTCTGTTTGTTGTGGCTAATCTCTGGAACGGCTGGACCGATTTTGACGAGACTTTCACTGACGGATAACTGATATATAAGGAGTAACTTAGGCTACAATAATTCGTCGCAGGCACAGCTAGTTTTAAATAAATATATAGCAATCATAAATCTTTATTAGTGCACAATATAGCTAAGTAATTAGCAATTAGCAAATCGTATGAAATACGTAAATCTAAGATTTATTTATCTGTATTCCAACTTCAATGGGAATGTTGAATGAATTGAAAATAAGTAAATTTGGAACAATTGAAGTAAAACCGATAAGCGGAAAATACTACCTTTTACATTTACTGCCTCGCTTGGTCCGTTGCATAGCAGTCTAACAAGACCAGAGAAATATAAGATCTCAAAAGAAAGGTGCTTGATTGTGCTTTGATTTGGAAGTAGATAGCTAAATCTAGACAAATACCAAATATTTTAAAGAAATTTAAATTTTCGGCGCGATCTGGGTTTTAAGAAAAGCCCTAATTGCAGTGCAGACAACACAATATTTATAAATTATACAATATTTATAAATTGATAGTGAATAATAATAATAGATTAATTTCTATGACTTTAACGGTATAGTATTAATTTTTCAAAGCATATCCAGTTTTCATTAAATAATTAATTTTATTTAGAAAACAAAATATTAAATATACATATTACATTTAATAATTTTCAATCTGTTTCAAACTTAGATCACTCTAAAGCGAAGCAATGCTATTGACACAATTTTAGAACCCGTTGCCTTATCTGATAATCAACCGACTTCAAAAAGGAGGAGGTTATCAATTCGTCTGTATTTTTTTTTTCTTGTACTCAAGATGAGCGAAAATTTATTTGTCTTTAAATAAGCTAGATGTCAGCAGCCCTACTTATTAATAAATCGATACACTACAAAATACATTTCGGTATATATATTTTTTAACATTAAAAAATATATTGTTAAAGGAATCATAGTAAATATTGAAAGAAAATCATTCAAGCATACACCACTCTTCCTCACGTCATTTAATCTTTTACTGAGGAACTATAGAAACATGAATATTTTATTTACAATTATTTTAATATGAAATATGCAACCTATGTACACATTTATTGATTATATTCTAATATTTAAAGCCTTACGAAATAAAGGCTCATGTAAAAGGGAATGGTAAATAATTTATTTTCTAATTACATTGAGACTTAAATATAAAATCAAATATAAAAATTAAACAGTAAGATCAATTTATTAAACATGTATATTTAATCATAATTAAAAAAAGGTAAGCATGATGCATTACTTTTATATATATATTTTATTATATTAATTGTTTTTTCAACAATACGACATTTATTTATAATTTTTGATAATTTGTATTTAAAAATTAATTTCAACTAAGTTTACAGTGTAAAATGCTATAGTAATTTAATTTGTTAGTTTAACCAAATGTCATATAATATATTATCATTTTCGGTATCATTATCATTAATCACTCTTAGAGTTTTGAGAGTCTGTAAATAAAAGGTTAACTCGGAGGTAACGACACCATGTTGAGGGCTACCATTCGCAACTATATTCATCTTTGTCAATTGTTCTCTCAATTTGTCTTTAAAGTTATAATGTACTTTCATATATATATTACTAATTTGTTCTAGTGGCAAAATATCAATAAGAGCTTCATGAAGTTTTACTAAATGTTTTGATATATTTCGGAATGTTTGTGAAGGAACGGGAGGTTTGGCTTCCCAGCCTCCCAACTGAGAACCTAGCATATTACTTACAATCAAGCATATTTTACTTTCAATTTCTTTTTTATGTAAAGTTATGTCATTTTCTAAGCTAGTAAAACCATTTAATGAAACCTCTTTTGAGTGCATTTTTTCCAATAACTTCATAATTAAAGGTAAAAGCCATAGAATAACTTGTAAAGATCTTGACACTAAAGCCAAATTTGATGTTGATATTGTTTTCAAACCTGCACTCTGTATTGCTCCAGCACCTAATACTAGCTGACAGCACCGAGAATTAAACATTCTAATAAGTTCTAACATACAATGTACCATATATTGAACAATATCTGGTGATTGCTTGGTTGCATCACAGTATTCAAGTAAGATTTTAATTAGTAGTTGCACTGTAGAAACTACAGCATAGTTTTCTTTGTTGATAATTAAATATTTTCCATCAGGTTTTCCACTTTCATAATTTAGTACAAGAGGGATTTCCCCAACCTCACATATATTATTTATAACACTTTGTAGCTCACATGGTACATCTGCAACTTTCCATCTTTCAGCATTGAGAGCAGCTGTAAGTTGTGATCTTCGTTCAGAATGCAAATTTTGAATGTATTTCATAGCAAAACTTCTTAATGCCAGTTTCATTGCACTACTATAATGTCCTGTTATTTTCGCACATTCTTTCGAAAAATGATCTATTAAGTCAGATAATTTAGATAATTGTGATAGATCTGTTAATGCATATTCCTTATCAGTCTTTGTGACTATAAGATTGGCACATCTTTCATTACTATAGTCAGAAAGAGAGATAATAACTTTTTTTACTTTTTCTTCTATTAAAAGCAATTCTTCCTGAGTCCAAATTTCTTCATTGTCATTTCCTACTATATCACCCATTTGGCTTATATCTAGAATTAAATTGCTTATAGATAAAATTCTTTTAAATAAATTTACTAAGTTTGGTGTAACTTTCTGAAGAAAGGTGATGCCCTCATTACAAAGTAGCCATGTGTCGCTATTTGAACCCCTCAATACAATTTCGGTGCTTCCATCCCTCTCTGAAACAATTTCTACCAGACATTGTTTAATAGTAGCCTGAATTGAAGTCATTGCTTCTGTTTTAAAAATGTCAAGAAAATCAAATTCCTTTAAGCGAAGAATTCCTGATACAATAGATACTACTTTATCTCTTTCTGGCAAATCTGTTTGATCTTTGAGAGGTCTATTGAGATCGGATACAATAAATCTTAAAAATTCATTACTTAACATTTTGTGTATTAATCTTTTCATTTCTGTCAGTTGAGGAGATAAATGTCGAAAGGCTTGAATACCTGATAACCGTGTTGATAATACTTTTTGTGTAGAACTGATTAAGTCTAGAGCTGCAACATAGTCTGATGTACTTAGAAGAAGTTGTATCATTGGTTGTGTTTGTTGAACTGTACCCATTAATTTTAAAAGATCATGCACATTATTAAGATTTTGATTTATCCTTGTCAAACTAATTAATTTCAATGGACTCTCGCTGAGGTTTTGTTTGACATCTTTAATATCTTTTCTTGTATTTTGGACAGTCCTAACAGCTCTCGCCATTTGTTCCATAATAGTATCATGTGAAAGCATTGCATGGAAGAAAGCATCTGATTTCTGTGCAACTTGTTTTGATATTTTCATTTCAACTACATCCAGGTATGTGCTCAATGTTTCTTGTAATGACCTTATAGTAGAGTTAATGTCTTGTGTATCAGCAAGACCAGGAAATACTTTACAAAATACCTTTGGATCGTTAAGTGCTAAGGATTGATCATAAAAAATATTTGGTACTTCACAAACATTTTCTACAACAGGTGTTCTAGTTTTATTCGGCAAATTTTCTTTAAGTTGACAGTGTCTTCTATATCTTCTTGAAATTTTCTTACAATATGACTCAAAATGTAATAAACTTATTTCTGGTAAATATGGACTAGGATAAATTTCTACTTTCTCTATAAAACCATCACCCCATGTTTTTGTAAAAAAGTTACTTTGTTTTCCTCTGTTTGGATCATTTAGAACTGCGGGCAGATTCTGTGATGATGAGTAAAATGTCCAATCATCATTGGTATTAGTCTTATAAACGTGGTATTGCCTCACATGATATTTAAAACCAGCTTTTCGTAAATCTCCAAATTGTAATGCTGAACATATGCCATTTTGTCCATATTGACATAATATGATGGTTCCCTCTTTAATACTGTGCTTTTCTTGAATATGTCTAAAATACAAAGCGTACATTAAAAATATGATTACTGATTATGTTTGTGTTTTTATATAATAGGTTAATTAAAAAATACGTGTAGTATTCGTTTTATTTACAAATAATACTCTATTTTATATATGTAAAGATGGTGAGCACATATAAAACTCTTAGACAATATATTTAAAATTAATCTACATTTTTAAGAACCTAATCATTTAAAATATATAAAATATAAACCTTTCGAATTCCGTGGCAGTATCGAACAGCAGGTTTGGGCAATGCACACAGTTTTGCCATATTGGCGTCTTATTTGAGATGGACTTGTCCTCCATAACATCTTTGTCCTACTTATGAGAGTAAATGTTTTATGTGTTTTTAATATCATCTGAATATTAAATTAACAGAAATTAAAGTATACATGGTATGTTGGTGAAAAGTACATATAGGCTGTCAGTATGACTGGTGACATTTAATTTTGGCGTTTGACAATTATGACAACTTAAAAAACAACAGTGCAGTTACGACGATAGTTTGATGTTGTAAGTTTAAAAAATTGACTATAGAATAATATTATTTTGGTTATTTTTTTTCAGTATTTCTAAAATGCAATAAAAAAAATTCGGACTTTGGTTTATTCATCATTTTGTTTATTTGAAATCCCAATTATTTTATATAAAAATATACAAAAGGATTGATTTCCACGATGGGTCTGGCTAACAAAATCAAATAAATCGAAAAATATTAATTAAATTTTTAAAACATAAACATACAATTACGGGTCTAAAATCAGATAATGCTTAACTCAGGACTACGTTTTTATCGCAACTAAATTATAATTCAATTATATTTGGAACTAATTCAGCTTGCTAGATTGCGCTTAAACATACATTGGAAGTTAACACTGCAAGACTTAACAAAAAAAGAAAAACATTTAAAAAACAAAACTAATGTAAATCAAGTTTGCCAATGCAGTGTAAGTATTACATGTTTTATCTTTTAAATCTATATCAACAAAATTTGAAGAAGAAAATACGCGTGGCCAGATTGCTAGGACTCTATAAAATCAATTACAATTATATTCGAAAGTGTTTTGTATAATTTTCGTACGACTTAAAACGACCTTTCAGAACGAAGACATGCTCGGTTCTCCAGGTAGCGATAGTGCATATTCATGACTATGGATACTTGAATTGAATTGGCCATGGCGCCGCCATCGATGGGTGGCCTTCTCAAATCAAATAAAATCTGCATATTTTTAATATAACATCCTACGCTTGAGAATAACCATTTTTAAAATACTTTGACAAAGTTTCATATGTTACTATGTTCTAATAATTTTGCACGGTAACAGCTTGAGAATATTAAATAAAGATATAAAGATACAATACGTTTCTCTTAAATTTTCAATTACGTTTGCGGTCAGATTTTAACTGCTTATCGAATACTATTTTAATAATAGGGAAGATGCAATTTTTTTTATTTTTTTGTTTATTTTAAAGAACTCCATATAGGATACACGAGGAAATTAAATATCTAAAGCACTGTAATTTACTGCAAAAAATGCGCTTTTGACTGCACTTTCTGATCCAAAACAAAGATAAAAGTGGTTTCAAGTTTTGACAAACCTAACTTTAATTCGAAAAACGCCATTAATTTTCGTTTCAATGTTCACTTTTTTACAACTATAACCTCAAATAAGAGGTCATAACAGGTGTGACGTCACTGAACGCTTATAAGTGTTTTTGAAATACGTTCTGTTTCACGTTACTTTAATTCGTAATTATTGGTAAAAAACAAAATTATATCAAATATAAACCTTGCAGTGAGCCTTCTCTTATATTTTATTAACATTTTAGTAGCAACATTGTTCATTGAACATGTTCCCTATTAAAAACAATTTAAGTATTGCCAATTTATAAAAGAGAAAAAGAAACGTAAAAATAAAAATAGGTATTGGAATCATAAAAAATAAGGATTATGCTTGGGATTTTAATATCCATATGAGCACTCTTATTCTTCTATGGTGTAATGTAGGCATTTTTCCTACCTTCCAACTTTTCTGGACCTACTTATATACTAAAAGGTTGAAAAAGTTAATTTTTAATTCATTTTTAAGAAGTTAATTTTTTTTAGCAAATGTTATAATAATGACTCAAATTGCAAAATAGTTGATGTAATTAATGATTTGATCACTAAATTCATTAAAATTATATATGATACTTTTGTTAAAAACAAGAACTTATATGCTTCAAAACATATACGCATTCGTTGAATTCGATACTAACAGTTTTAATAAACATGTGTGATGATGTCGGCAGAATATAATAATAAATACTTTTTGGTCGATATGTTTAATTGTAATAAGTCAAGGGAAAACCTCAAATTAATATCGTTAAATTGCAAGTTACATTTCGTTATTTACAGTTTCATACAATTATATTAATGCATAATTAACGTAATACATAAGTTATAATCTATAACAGTACAATAATTGAGATTTATTCTTTCTGGCAGTGGTAGCAGGCACAAGAAACAGCCGACTTAAAAATTAAATTTCTTTCTCCATCTAAGCACAATACTTTTACTGGAATCTGGAACACATAAGAAAACACATTAAATAATAGATAGGACTTATTATACAGCACAATAAATAAATGATTCCTTTAATTAAAGGACATGAGCTTTTTCTTCTAGTAAAAGAAACTACTTTAACACAATATTCGGTACTTTTGAAGGGGTGTTTGATTTTAAATGTAGATATATGTAGTGCAGGGTTGTTAAGGGTATCAAACTTACGTCTTCAGATTCCATAATGTTACAGCATTGCCCTAAAGAAGTAACCGGATGTCGCTTGAAACCAAACATGATACTGGGCAGGGACCATGATTCACAGTATCCTCGGCAGGCATTTGTCGTTATCTCGAACTTGACACAATCCGGAATAGTAATATTTTTTTTATGACCTGTCAATACATAATAAATTATTATGCTCAGTGCAATTATTTTGATTGATTAGATCAAAAACAATTTCACGGAATACGAAATGATATATAGTATCAATATGTTATACAAACCCCTAATATGGCAGCCAGGTTTTTTCCATGATTCTGACGCTAATAAATGACTGATAGATAACAGAAATATTAAGACTCTAAGAAACATATTTTTATTTTTCTTCTGTTCCACACGAAGGAATGATAGTCTTTCAAAATGTTTCCCTTTATATTTCGTTTTTTGTATTTTATTACAGAGGTTGTTAAACGTTGGTATCTGTATAATTTCCAATATGTATAAAGTATGGTAATCAACATCGTGCTAACAAACATTAATAGGCATTATACTTAAATACTATAATGTCTTTATCTATTTTACTGCGTGTTGTTATTTATTTCTATGTTATTGTTTATGGACTGAAATTTCATCTTTTTACGTTTAACAATCATTAAATCAAATCTCAAATCAGAATGCCATATTTTCATTTAAGATGCATTGAGCTTTTATATTATATACTACATTAGCGTGCTTTTGGAGAGGCCTATGTCCAGCAGTGGACAAAAACGGGTTGATGATGTGATGTGATGTGAGCTTTTATAGACTCGAGTTGAAAGTTTAAAACTAAAGTAGAAACTAATTTCAATTTTTGCTGAAGGTTTTAAGAAAATGTAAAAATGTTTACAACCGCTGACAGATTCCTGTAACAGAATCTATGTAAATGCATCTAAGAACGAACCGTTAAGAACGATTCATTAAGTTAAATGGTTAAGTTTTATGAGATGGATGTTAACGTGCAACGATCTGAAATAATTCGACTGAATTAAAACCTTCAACGTAAATAGAGAAAAAAAAACGTTCTGTTAATGGTCGTTTTTCTTTATCATGGGAATGAAATAATGTTTTGCTTTTGTAATCAAAAGTATTTTCTAAAGAAATAATAGATTACCGACTTGTTAGCAAATAAAAATAAAGCAAACAAATGTAGCAATAAAAGTAGCAATTCGTTACGGAATCATCCATACAGGATAGGTATAAAAGTATCTATCATGCAAGAATCTACTGAGAGTATCTTGGTCGTAGCACCTGCAAGATACTCAGTTATTGATTGTTCTTTAACAATCACTATTATCATATAAACTATCCAATATGTTATTATTACTACTAGGTATAGTACGACACAACTTAGATGTAGCATCGGCAACTTAAATAAAACCGATTTCTGCCGATTTATACAACTTATAGAAATAGGTAGCTAGCTCCCTATCGCGCCATCCGACATCTACATCTAACTTGTGTCGTACCCAGAATTATATCAACTCTTGTTTTCAAAAATTTTATTATTTCTTTTTCTATTTCAAACATACTAATCAATATTTTCATGCGATAGTATTTCGTGCTCGTAAGTCCAAAGCTCTAAGAGCTCGTCGCGCGGGGCCGTGCTCGGAGATCGCGACGCTTGCTAGGAGACAGCGACGAGCTAGGGTCATGTCTCCGGTCGACTGTGGAGCATACAGAAAGTAAAATTTTAATTAGTTTTGATCTCGATGTCATAGAAGCATTTTAAAATGTAAAAATGCATTTACAATTTACGCATATAAACATTAATCTAAACTTATATAAATTTAAGATTTGAAAAAATAAAAATTACATACCAATGCTACGTGCGCTAAATTAAACCAAATATTAGAACATGTTTCTGGATTCGCAGCGAAGTAAAGCGCCTGCCTGAAGCATGGCAGCGTAAGATCCCATTGATTACAGTAGAGACAGCAGAGTCCGAGATTGTTATAAATCTCGGGGCCTGGAGGATTTGTTGCTAACAACCTCCTGGAATAATATTTTAACTCAAATACTCAGACCAATTTACCGCCAAAATATTTACCTATACTCCCGGTAAATTGAACCTTTAAATTATGTATTCATTTAATGGTACTTGATAGATCATCGTGCAAGCTGTCTAGGTGGGCACCACCCACTCATCAAATAATCCAAACAACAATATTTAGTAATATTGTTTTGAATTTTGAATAACCTAGTGTAATTAAATTAAGGGCACATAGAACACCAATCTTGGCGACATATAAAATAGTTAGAAAGATAGACGATGTTTATAGATTGATGGTGACCATTTACCATCAGCTAGCCCATTTGGGGATCCACATATCTTAAAAAAAAACTCTATGGACTCAAGCACATTTATTTTTGTTTGTTATTGTTTATATATTAAAATAAATATACCTGTAATATCTTAACGCTATTTCTGGTTGGTCATTATAAAAATTATACATAGCGATATTTGCGATCGCCTCAACATTAGAAGGATCTTCAGTTGCTACGATACGGTAATATTTTACAGCTACAGCACTGTTGCCCATATGTTCGTGAATACGGGCTTGTTCCAATAATAATGACGTATTGACGTGAAATACTAAGAGACCTTGTTTACAAACTTCTAGGGCTGAAAGAGGTTGATTAAGACTGACATACATTGCTATCAACCGTAAATATATAGTTACATGTTTGTTCTGTTTGAGTGCTTGTCGTAAGCATTCCTCGACATTTCTAAACATTCCGAGAGATTCGTAACAACGAGCAAGAGAAAAGTTCCACCACCAGTCAGTTGTATCATCTACTTTTACTGCTTGAAACGCAACATCCATGGCCTGAAATAAAAAAAAAATAGTACACTTTATATAAAAAAGGAATTAATTTAATTATCGTATTGTAATTCCTAGCAATATACCTTGCGAACGTTGCTTTCACAATAATATATGTATTCAAAAAGAGTTTTCGACGCTGGCATGAACAGTTTGTCATTTCTGTCTATTAACCTTAATGTAACGGGTGCGTCTACATCAAACGAAGTACCACCGGCAAGGGCAGTGGCAGCTCGGGAAGCTCGCGATGCTGTTTGGAGTGCGGTGCGAGCGGTGCGATTGCGAGCTGTACCGGCTCGGGGTATCAGTGTTGCTGTTGAGGGTGGTCCTTCCTATAACGATTGTCAACCAAAAGTCAGCTATATCGACGTTCAAATTAACGAATATATTAGATCATATGATATTACAAGTTATTACGTTTGTGTAAAGATCATATTCACATGAGAAATAAATATTGATAATTTGGGATAGTGTACTCAATTCGGATGTGATCGGTTTTACGAATTTTGCCGATGCTACATCTATCTTGTGTCGTACTATATCAAGAATTATATCAACTCTTGTTTTCAAAAATTTTATTATATTATTCAATACTTTAGATTTTACTAAATAGTATAATATAGAATGTATTTCAAACATAATAATCAATATTTTCATGCGACAGTATTTCGTGCTCGTAAGTCCAAAGCTCGAAGAGCTCGTCGCGCGTCAGCTGTAGAGGACATACATATTAAATAATAATAATAATAATAAACTTTATTGAAAAAACACAATGCTTACATAATAGATTAGAACATATGGCACAATATTAATCTTCTTAAACTTAGCTTAAACGATTACAATGTTTTAGGTGCATTATGGGTTTAGCAATTTTAAAATGTTTGATTATCTTTGGACCCCACACTAGGAGACCTGTATCGTGGGGCCAAAAAAATTTAAAATTTCTATAGTTACGCATTTCGCTAATAACTTGTACCCGTGTAATGTGTAATGTCGTAATATGTTTTAACTTACTGAATGTATATTGTGTGCTGTTTTGACCACTCTTTGAAATGTTGTTCCAGGACGTGGTGTTTTCGCTACTGATGTTGTTGTCCAATCGTCTAATTGTGGGAAATAGTTAACTTCTTCGTACCCATTACCAGCTATTTTTGCAAGAATAGTCATGGCGCGCATCCGAATGAACTCTATCATACGATTACTTTCGTTTTTTAATGTTGTGTTGCATAATATTAGGCATTCATTGTACTGCCTCGTTACGTACAAGTTTAAGATTTTATAATCCACTTCTATATCCATTATTGGACTTACAAAGTGTACTTTCAGTTTAAACTACTTGCAGTTTGCTTGTGATTCTATTTATTGTTTGCATTCATTGGTTGCTATGCGACATAACGCTATGTAGAATTATATATACTTGTCTGCATATCTAATTCATATCCAATTCTGGATACTCATGATGATGCTTGATAAACAATCGGATAAAAAATTGAATTAAAACATTTAGTAGGTATAACGTCAAACAAAATTATAGTTTTTATAATTTCAACCTAAGGTGTCGAGATTTGCTAATGATTAAAAGAGATAAAATAATATTTAGATAAGTGCAATATTAACTATAGATATTAATTGTATTATTAATTTATAAAAGAAAAAGGTAGGATGATACTTTAAATTTTTAGATTAGATTGTTATGTATAGTTACGTTCTAGGATAGATAGTATGAAATGGTGCTCTTAATTTTATGGTATTGAATGATAATGGGTAACATATAATTAAATAAAAAAATCTAAGTTTAAAAGTATATTTAATGCGAGTTACTTAAATATTTTTAAAGTGTTTTATCGTAATAAAATTAAGTAATCATCGATTGAAGGGTCATATGATTCCATGTTTCTTAATTCTTCGTATTTAAGGGCTGCTAAGGAGTCCAATATAGGTTCTGGGTGACTACGTTGAATGGTTTTTACTTCTAGTTTTATTTCTGTTTCTGAAGTGATACGAGATAAATGGCGTGCTTTTATCTGAAAATGTCATTATTTCAAGTAGTTTTGTATGTATAGGATATTTTTTTTATACATAATTTTAAATTATAATGTCATAATAGGTAGTTTAGACAAAAATATACGCGCATTTTGTTCAAAAGTGTATACCTATTGGAAAATAGACCAGTAAATATAACAAAAATGTAAAGAGTGGAAAATAAGAAAATTAGTTCTTCATTAAAATATTTTATACATTTTGTCTGTTAAACCTATCTGAAGTCAATGTCAAACTTTTTGATCTTGACCTTTGGCTTCCTAATTTTATGATATACATAGGTTGGCGGATGGTACGTGGTCGCCACCGAACATTCTTTACAAAGCCAACGCGCCATTACTTTGGAAACTAAGTTGTTATATCCCTTGTGCCTATAGTTACACTGTCTCACTCACCCTTCAAACCAGAACGTAATAATACTGAGTACTGTTGTATGGTGTTAGAATATCAATGAATAACCTACCCAGTTTGCCAGCTTGCACAAACCCAAATATGTCAGATATGTGAATATGAAAAGATCAAATATCTTCAGGGATTTTATTTGCTTGCGATGTGTCTAATAAAATAAATAGAAATATATATAATAAATCTAGAGAAAGGTACATTGATAGACTGCATTAAAATTCTTACATGTTCCAAGGTAGACTCCGAGACACCGATACTCTCCCATGAATCTGACCCCTTAGGTATTACTAAAGGCTTCATAAAGTTTGTGTTCTTTTCTTTGAGGGTTACATTATTACCAAAACCAATGGTATAAAACATTTCTTTGGCCTTTCTGAGTAAATTAGATTCTTTTAATGAATAAAACAATAGATTAGCATTGTACACCAAAGAAACACTTCTCATCGTTGTACATATTATTTTCTTGATTTCACTGTCTGAAAACGATAAAAATTTGTTGGTATTTATAAAAAATAATATACAATTTAATCTGATCACATAATAAATGTTTAGGTACCATAATTTTTAAAAATGTCGTATTTCCCTCCGATAATTATCAACTCGATATCATCCGACGGTTCATTATTTTTTTCCTTGATGGCTTTAATGCATGTTTCCAAAGTATTCCATATTGCTTTAATTTTGCTTAAATCTACCATAACACAGTAGAAGAATTTCCCTTCTATTGGAATAGATGTTAAAACATCTTTTAACATTTCCAATTTGCCGCCATATTCCCATACGTGGCAAATAGTTTTATCAATGCTTTGCTTCTGGGAAGATTTTCTACCAAATGAATACTCTAGTACTAATGTTTCTCTTGGTGTATCAGTTTTGTCAAGAAAGTTGTGCAATAAATTAGATTTTCCCTAAAATGTTTTAATTTATTTTATAGATAATAGAATTTACTTATGTAAAAACGCTTTTTAGGTACCAATTATAATACGCAAGTGACACGTAAGGCGTCTTCGTAATTATCATAACTGCTAGACTAGAATCTAAAAGATTCTGGAAACTTATCACCGTGTGTGAAGCAAGGTAACAACTTTTACATGTTTTGAGTGTAAATATTTAATAAGGGTTTCTACTGTAATTGGAGCTATGCCGCTAAGTACTTAACAATTTAATTTCAGCTGGAGTCAGGATTAAACCTATGACGTCTCAGCTACTGGCCTACTTTTGGTATTGAGGTGTCATAGACTCGATCACTTACAGTTTACTACACACACATTAATTTCTAATCAAGATGGGCAAATTTATTTACCACTGATTTACTCCCGACCAAAATAATAGTACGCGCATTATCCTCGCTTGATTTAGAAGAATCATTTTTCACCATTTGTGCGGCTATATCTGGTATTGACATTTTAAAATATTTAAAAATCAAACTTATCGAAGAAGTAACAAGTCGGTTTAAGTTGCTTTGTTATTGTTTTGGTTGCTAAGCAACAATGTCGGTGTCATTTCAGGAGGTACTGGTTGACAGATGACACTAATGGCTTTTTCTCATAACAGAGTCATACTGTGGTAAATGAGTAAACAGTTTATATTTTGTTAGACACTGGACATATAGCCCAAGAGCCAGTGATCGGCAGACTTACGTTGTAGTGTCAGCTATACTGCTTCATCTGCTGTTGGTGAAATGGCGATTCACTATTCATATATTATGTTAATATGTTAGTTAATAGAAATAGTAATTGTCTATGGAATTATCTTTATACCCACGATGAGATGTCAAATACGTTACGTAGTCTTAGAAGTATGTTCTTTTTTAGTATACAACTAACTTTAATGATAGCATATACACGAAAACAAAACAATATCACCAATATGTTATTGCAAACGTTTTATCTTTTAATTTAGTGGGTAGTAATACAAAAATACCGTCAGTTAAGACTAGTAACATACTGGTAACCGATTTTTTTTTAATTTAATGAATAACGTAGGGCCAGTTAATACTGATATGTGTTTATATAAAAAAACTACATTTTATTGATTGAAAACATTATATTGGTAATCGTAAGTGATATTTTGACATTGAGCCATAATAGAATATCTGATAAACAGTAGACTGAGAGATAAAACGTCGCAATTAGAAAAAAAGAGCAGCTCTCGAACATCAAATGATTTAAATCTTCTTATCGATAATTTATAAGCTTGTATGTTTCCAATTTAGAAAATAAAATGATATATGAATCATCAAACATACAATGGCAGTTAACGTAGAAAAAAGCCGTGCATAGGACGAGCAATGCATGCCTTTGTATACTCAGCGTGGTATTAATAGCGTAAATTTGCACGTTGTGCTTATAAATAAATTATAATTAATTGTAAATAAAATAAAAAAAATGTTATTTTCAGTAGTCAGTATTTACAGTTATTTACAGTATTAAACTCTATATTTACATACATACAACAACAACAACAGCCAGTGAATACCCACTGCTGGACTAAAGGCCTCCTCACCCTTTAAGGAGAAGGTTTGGAACATATTCCAACACGCTGTTCCAATGCGGGTTGGTGGAATTCTCATGTGGCAGTATTTCTATAAAATTTGTCACATACAGGTTTCCTCACGATGTTTTCCTTCACCGCTGAGCACGAGATGAATTATAAAGACAAATTAAGCTCATGAATCAGCGGTGCTTGCCTGGGTTTGAACCCGCAATCATCGGTTAAGATGCACGCGTTCTAACCACTGGGCCATCTCGAATCTATATTTACATACCTAAGTATTTATTATAGATGTAGTTCTGTAAAATGAAGTTTCAGGCTTAATTTTGTATATTTAGTGAAGCTACCGTTTCGGAAAGTAGATTCTACCGAGAAGATCCGGCAAGAAACTCAGTGGTTATGTTTTTCAACATTTAGAAAATAAAAAGTCAAGTTAGTCAAATACAATTATTTAAATTAATATATCCTGCTTGGAAGTTAACAGGTATTAACTCCTCGCTTTTTTATCATCTATAAAATCTTGTATCGAATAATATGCCTTTTTTAACAATGTATTTTTTATAAACGATTTAAATATACCAAACGGCAATTTTAAAAATGTCTGCGGAATTTTATTATAAAAACGGATACCTTACCCCAAGAAGGATTTATTGACTTTGCGAAGTCGGAAACTTGGCGTTATTAGCTTATCCTTATTTATACATACAATGAGTATCACTGATTTTATCAAAGTGATCAATGCCACTGTGAATATACATAATATTGTTGTTAATATACTGTGACGCAACAGTGACTATTCCTACTTTGTTAAAAACATCCCCAAGAGAGTCTCTAGCTCCAAGATTATAAATAGACCGGATTGCTATCTTTTGTAAAATAAAGACAGATTTAATATCTGCCGTCACCCTAAAGTAATATGCCATATGACATAATACTGGTTATTTTCATAACCAAAATATACTAGACGAGCGGTATCAACAACAGTTAGTTTAACTTTAGGGCTGATAAATGAGGACTCCACTGAAGTTTGGAATCCAATTCTTTTCCCAAGAACACCGTAGTATCAGCTACATCAAGACAGTCACCGTTTAAAGATATATTATAATTTTGCTTTCTTACATTGGGTATGGTAAAAACTACACATTTTGTTTTTTGAGCATTCAAAACTAAATTATTTTCGGTAAACCAATCGTGTATCTGTGATAATGCAACGTTCACATCGTCAAAGTAAGTTTTTTTTCAACCTTA
This sequence comes from Vanessa cardui, assembly GCF_905220365.1. NCBI lineage: Eukaryota > Metazoa > Arthropoda > Insecta > Lepidoptera > Nymphalidae > Vanessa > Vanessa cardui. Next base: position 5,448,463 of record NC_061130.1, on the reverse strand, counting down.
AAAATCAGTGAAGTATCGTCAGTAAACAACATTATATTACAAATACCTTTAACATAGAAAGGAAGATAATTTATATATACTAGAAATAGAAAGGGACCCAAACTTGAACCTTGTGATACTCCCTTTTTTAACCAGAAGACTTTATTTCATTAATGAAAACTTGCTGGATTCTTTGAGTATGAAGCAATGAGATCAACAGCTTTACCTTTAACACCGTAATACTTGAGCTTATAAAGAAGCGTTTCGTGTTCTACACAATCAAGTGCTTTTGATAAATCACAGAATACTCCAATAGCATTCTGTGATTTTTCCCAAGCATCGTAAATATGATTGAGAATTACCACTCCTTTTTTTTCTTCGAAAACTATAAGAGAATATATTTTCTTTATCAATAGACTCTAGAGTAGACAATCTGCTCGTTTGTATAACTTGGTTCAGAAAAAACTTTCAACTAATTTTTATTGTTATTTTTCGATAATCCTTATACTTAAAGATAATTTAAAATCCTTATACAAAAACCATTTAACTTCAATAACATAGGGTTTTCATACAAACTACCATCCCATTTTAACCTCCAAAATGGGCTTTATTTCTAAAAATACACATTATCAGTACACTTCCACAATATTTATAGAGCACCATTTACAATTTATAGTGTCCCCCTTCAAAAGACTTTCATACAAACTTTCTCCAAACTCCGTTTCGTCCACTTGGGGAAGGAATTTTGTAAAATATGTTCTAAGCCGATGTCCGGAAGACAAGGACTATCTGCCCAATTTTAAGATGGTAGGTTTCATAATTTCTTGATTTATCAGTGGGTAGTATTTCAATTTTATGAAGGTATCTAGAAAGGTATATAGAAAGATATGGATGTAGGCATCAAATATACGTTACGTTACGGTACGTTTCTTGAGGATACATTCTATTAAAAATTCGACGACCTCCGTGGTCGAGTGGTGAGTACACCGGTTTTCATGGGTAGGCCACTCCGAGGTCCCGGGTTCGATTCCCGGCCGAGTCGATGTAGATTATAATTACTATTCTATGTTGTCTTCGATCTGGGTGACTGTGGTACCGTCGTTACTTCTGATTTCCCATAACACAAGTGCTTTAGCTACTTACATTGGGGTCAGAGTAATGTATGTGATGGTGTCTCATATTTATAAAAAAAAAGAAACTAAACTTTTGTATATTTTTTTTGTTCAAATAACTAATAAATATATGGGCCACAAACCAAGCTAAAAAATTCAAGCTAAAAAATCATTACATTCAAGACTATATTTTGAAATAAATTTTAGTACCTATATATACAGTTAAGGTTACTATTACTAGACAAATAAAAAAACTAATGTAGGTAGTTACTCTTTTTATTTTTAAATCAATTTTGGATATTAACATAGTGTGCTAGTAAAAAAATATAAGTAGAGTCAGCATCTTACTCAAATATTCAAAGTTTATCATCATTTTACAAACAGTTTTTTATGGGATAAGTTTGTTGAGTATAGACCTCTTTCTTACCATGCTACTTGTCTATTAAGAGAGGTCAAACAACTGTCTCGGTCCCGTTATGGGTAACTCGTCTTGCACCTTTTAAAAATTTTGTTAAAACTTCTTTGACGGGAGGCTAATGCAGTGTCTCTGACCATTTATATAAATGACTGCAAATCCAACATATCTAAACTGGTTTGTCGTCAGATTTTACGGTTACGAGCTTGATTTCGTTTCCGCCCATCGTCGGTTCGTCCATCCACAAATCCTGTAAAGCACCTCTTCATATTAATTATTGCAAACCCAATGCAGCCGAAACTGATTTGTCATTGGATTGTAGGGTTATGAGCTTGGATGTTGACGCCAAGCATTGATTTATCTATTGCAACTGAGAATGTATTAGTTAGTCACAATATTATGTAATAATGCATTAACTTTATTTTGAATAACCATATTAGTAAGATCATACATAATATTTCATGGAACGGTAATTTACAATTTTGCCCTGCTTACCAATATGAACGTGTTTTAAGAGTTAAGGTGCAGTCACTAAAGTAAAAATATGTTCTATGTACATTCTACTTAAGATATAGAATAGTAACTTTGTACATTATATAATTTAATACTGACCTTTAAATATTATATTTTAAGCAAAGAGACTAATATCAAGATAAATAGGAATAATTGAGATTATATACATAGATATTATTTTTTAACAAGGAATAAACATATTCTTTATTTAGAATTAGACTTTAACTTATGATATTCCATTTCTTTCATAACTATTTCCTTATTCAATGTTTTTAATATGTCCTGAAATCTTTGTCTTAAGGTCATATTTTCCATCCTGGATATTTCGAGTTGAGTTCTTTGTCTCCTTTGTTTTAATTCTTCTAGTTCAGTTACAACTTCTTGTAATTGCGTACTTGAGCTGTTGTAACTAGTTGATTGTTGCTGAATATTATCAAATTCATAAGAAGCACTAGTTTCATTCATCATTGAAGTACTACTTTTATGTGGATTAGATTTCTTCTTTTTAGTTTCAATGAAATCTGGCTTTGTATCTGGAGTTATATGACAATTTCTCATTGCTTGTAATCCAAGGACAGAATTTACATCAGACAATGAGTCATCATATGCTGATGTTCTACTGTCTTCTAGATCGACATTCACATTTTCATCATCTGCATCGCTGTCACTTAAAGCTCCTCCAAATATGTCTTCAACTTTTGATGGTTGATTCGGAATAACAGTTGAGTTTTTGTGAGACTCTTTCTTTACTTTTGCTTTCTGAGAATTTGCAGCAGATGATTCCTTTTTAGGAACATGCTCATCTTCCTCCTTAACTACTTCCCAAGTAAAACTGACAGCCTCATTATCAGCTCTTAATAGCCTCTTCACTTCCTTCTCTATTTCAGGTGACTCGGCACACTTTTTTCTTAACGTTTTTCGAAAACGTCGCCTCCTTACATTCTTTGTAGGTGGAGTGATTCCATGTGGCCACAGGTACTTTTTATCAACTTTTAATGGATCCTTTTTTTTATTTTTGGTAGGTGCCTCATCTTCTGTTGTGTCATCTAATTCTTCCTTACATATCATCATTTGACAAATATCAGCTGTTTTATAAAGACTTTTTCTGTCAATTGTCTTCCATGACTCTACAATGGTGGGTAAATCAACAATTTTAGTATGCAACAACCAATGATCAATTCTAAGTTCACCGTGCCGCAAATCATCGTGTATTTGTATTTTTACTCTATTTTTGAAATTTTCGCCAGACGTTATTAATTCCCTTAAAACTTTTGCAGGTTCTTCAGGCAATCTGATTATAAATTGAGTTTCTAATTGTACTGGGTATTCAGTTTCTCGTTTATCCCGACTCATTTTAAGAATATTAAATGTAAATCGATCAATTTAAATTCTGCCAGTACATTAAAATTCTTAAATAAAGTATAATTTAGTATAAATTGAGTAAATCACAATGACAATCGAATTAAATAATGTTTTATTTTCTTTAAATTTATTAATGAAAAATAATTCACTATCCTCGCTATCAATTTAAATTTTTGAAAGAAATTGTCATTTAGCATTGGCAATTCTCATTTGACAATTGACAATAGACACTAGATAATTCTAGAACAAGATATTGAATATTAATAGAAAATACATTTAAAAATAATAATTAATAAAATTTGTACTTAAATAATTTTATAAATTTTATGACATTAGATTTCCTCTTTCCAATTATATCAATCATTTTTAATCACAATAGCGGACAAACTGCCAAATTATTCTGACTAAAACATTTAATCAAAAAGTCTGAATTATTTTTTATGAATAAAATATTTTATGAGCTACCCCAATAAATTTTTAATATAATTTTTGCTTCAAAATGTAAGTTTAATCATTATTTAATTGTCTCTTTATTTTATGTCAGTGTGACTATGGCGAAATATGTTTTAGGAGTTGGCAGCCTTGTGACAATTTCTGTTCATTTTCTGTGGATTGGTTTTGTGAAATAAAAAATATGTGAAAATTGAAATTAGGCTCTACAAGAAGTAAAAATTGATTTACGTGTAAATGAATTGTGTTACAACAATTATAAAGGAATATTTGAAAGTATTAAAGAAGTGATTAATGGATGCTTAATTGAATATAAAAATAACAATTTAGCGTCATGGCTCATTGAGTGTAAGTGGGAGACATTGTTAAGCTCATTAATTTGTTTTAACTATTATTTTGTAATTATTTTGCAATGATAGTTAAAATATGTCTCAACTGTGATTTGCATGTGCTGCACTGTTTTCAAGCAAATTGGGTTCCATTTTTTAAATAGGTGCTATAAAAGAGAAAGGCATCATTCTTCATAATATATATGGGAGCAGTAACCTACATAACAGTTGTGATTGTTTTCACTTATCTATATTTTTATCCATAAATTCTAATATTTTGTTATTTATTTTTAAATAATATATTATTATTGTAAGATTTCATTGATGATTCATGAATAACTTGATTAAAAGTTATAGATTAAAGATTAATGCGTAAATATATTTTTGAAGGCATTTAGAAAGATTTTTGTGACTATTAATTGACATACGTAATTATATTTCAGATATAGTAAAAATCACTGAGGCCTAAAGGTATCGTAAATAATTCAATTAATATTTTGTTATTGTTATATTCTATGAATTGAAATAACATTGTAAATTATTTTAGATGGCTGAAGTGGATCCTGAAACACTACTGGAGTGGCTGCTGACTGGCCAAGGCGATGAGCGGGATATGCAGCTTATTGCTCTTGAGCAGCTTTGTATGCTGTTGCTCATGTCGGACAATGTAGATAGATGCTTTGAAAGGTATAACCATAAAGAATAAATATAGAAATTTGTTTAAAAAATAAAAGAGTTAATTATTCATATTATCTTTTTTGACTGAAATGTATATTATTTGTTTCAGTTGTCCACCAAGAACATTTTTGCCTGCATTGTGTAAAATATTTCTGGATGAGTGTGCACCGGATAATGTGTTGGAAGTAACGGCGAGGGCAATTACATACTATCTGGACGTGTCAGGTTACTACTTATATCTGAATTATATGTATAATACCTTTAGCTCTTTATTTTAAGGTATTTATATTTTAAACATTTGTTATTGTTTGTTATCAGCTGAATGTACAAGGAGAATAGTGGCAATCGAGGGTGCAGTGAAAGCTATATGTAGTAGATTACTGACAGTAGATCCAAACAACAGAACAAGCAAGGATTTAGCTGAACAATGTATTAAAGTGAGTAAGATTCATGTTGATTGATATTTTATTAATAAATAACTATTTGTTATTATGAATAATCTCCAAAATATTACTACTAGGTATATTTGATATATAAATGTGTTTTTGTCTTTAAGGATATTTGTATACAATTTTTTTTTTCTTGATATTTGATATTTTAATCATTTGCTTAAAATATGAAAATATATACTAGTATCTTGTTATATTATGTTTTATATCTTAGCCTCTATCTATCTAGGTCACAATTAGTTTTTTTATATATAAATTATTGACCTACTTTAATAATGCTATGTATATGTGTGCTAGATTTTAATATTATATATATAAAACAACCGAACATTTGAAATGTTAGTACCCAATGATTTTAGTATAGAGAGAATAAATATTGAAAATAATTCACAAATTTTTTAAAAGTTTAAAATTGGATAGACTTATTATAATACAAATTTTATTGTGACATATACATAGTATTGGTATATTTTTGCTAATATTTGTCATTAAATTGTCTATAAATGTAATATTTTCATGAATCCATAGACTATTCAAGAAGTAGACCCAAATCATCACTTTAATTCAAAGCAGTTTAGTTGTCTTTAATTCTGTTGTATTTCAAACTGTAGTCTTAATGATAATAATTGTAAAATTATATTATGGCATTTTTCTTTTCTAGGTGTTAGAGTTAGTATGTACTCGTGAAGCTGGAGCCGTATGGGAGGGCGGTGGATTGCCATCTGTATTACACTTTATAACCCACCATGGAACATCTGTACACAAGGACACTCTTCACTCTGCTATGGCTGTTGTGTCCAGGTAAATGTGTGATGTCTTCAAATTAAACATTATTACTATATTACTGCTATTCATACCTGCTATTAATAAATATTCCTTTTAAATATGTTAGATTGAATGGAATATGACAGAAAAAGGATTTCAATCTTACTAAAATGTAATATTATTGTTATTTAGGTTTTTCCAGTTAGTCTAAAAGTTTCCCGGTAGAGAATGCAAACTGGCATTAAGTCTACTTTTTGTTCCAACTACTATAAAGTAATCTATTCAATAAGGTTTTTAAATCAATGAATAATATGTTGATTTACCAAGTTTTAAATATTACATCAATAAATAATAAATAAATATGAGACAACATCACATACATTACTCTGATCCCAATGTAAGTAGCTAAAGCACTTGTGTTATGGAAATCAGAAGTAACGACGGTACCACAAACACCCAGACCTAAGACAACATAGAAAACTAATTGTAATCTACATAGACTCGGCCGGGAATCGAACCCGGGACCTCAGAGTGGCGTACCCATGAAAACCGGTGTACACACCGCTCGACCAAGGAGGTCGTCAATAGACATGATCTTTCACAATTTTGTATAATTATGACATATAGATATTGAATAATTTGTACAATTGTGAAACAAATGACAGCTAGTTTCTTATTATGTAAGTAAACATTATGCATACATAACAATTTAATTGTATTGAAATTGTAGAGTATGTGGTAAAATGGAGCCGGGCGACGCTCGGGTGGGGGATGCGGTGTCGTCGCTGTCGACACTGCTGCGACACAACGACGCGCGTGTAGCTGACGCCGCGCTGCGCTGCTTCGCTTCTCTGGCGGACCGCTTTGCGCGTGCGCACGCCGACCCCGCGCCCCTCGCTGAACACGGTTTGTATACTATAAATATATATTATTCACATTTTGTTATTGTTGATTTCCATGGACTTTTAAATAGTTTTGTTATATAAAGTTCGGTTATTATAATCGATCTTATAGTTTACTAGATTTCGTCTGTGGTGTAGCCCGCGTTTAAGGTGTTAGGTATTAAAATAAGCTTTCCTTACTCTTCCTTATAATATTATTTGAACTCCGTTTGGTCTATTCAACAAAAAATCTAAGTTAAAAGAAACAGGCTTGTTTAAAAATTGTAATGTGTATCCATATGTATTGGATTTTTAAATATTCACTTAATTTGTTTTTATTCCAGGTCTTATTGAAGAGCTAGTTCGTAGATTAGGGTCCACAGAAAGTTCCGATGAGAAGTGTCTAATGCCTTCGGTTTCTACCACCGTCAGTTTATTGTCAACTCTCTGCAGAGGCTCAGCACAGATCACACACGTAAGCTTGCAATATTTAATTCATTTTTTAAGTTTAAAAAAAAATTAAATATGAAGAATAATCGGTGCACTATCAGAATGGGTTGCAATTTCTTTTTTATTTTAACACGACTAAACTAAAGGAAGTTTCATCTCATTCTGATAGTGCGTGAATTGTATTAATTGTTAGTAAATATATAAGATATTATTTTTTATATAATGTAAATCTAAGATTATTGTCATTCGTTTAGGACCTAGTGCGACTGGATTTATGTTCGGCTATCGAGGCTGCTGTACAAGCGGATGAGCGATGGTGCCTGGAGTGCATGCGACTCGTAGACTTACTGCTCGTCCTACTGTGTGAAGGACGACATGCCATACAGATGTAAGATGAAAACTTTCATTTAATTTTGTAAACATTGAAAATTAGTTTATTGAGTTGGAATTGGATATTAATAAGCACAACGCTTTTATAGAATTAAACTAACTAAATGTATACATATTTATACATATATAGTGTTAAGTTTACTATTATTCGTAATAATAATTAGTTGTATAATGTACGAGACGAGATGGCCCAGTGGTTAGAACGCGTGCATCTTAACCGATGATTACGAGTTCAAACCCAGGCAAGCACCGCTGATTCATGTGCTTAATTTGTCTTTTTAATTCATCTCGTGCTCAGTGTTGAAGGAAAACATCGTGAGGAAACCTACATGTGACAAATTTCAAAGAAATTCTGCCACATGTGTATTCCACCAACCCGCATTGGAACAGCGTGGTGGAATATGTTCCAAACCTTCTCCTCAAAGGGAGAGGAGGCCTTTAGCCCAGCAGTGGGAATTTACAGGCAGTTGTTGTTGTGTAATGTGCGCTTATTCTTCTGCAGCGGCACCAGTCGTAACGGAGCGGCGTCCAGTAGTAGCGGAGAAGGCTCGAGCGGCTCGTCGTCCACGCCGCCGGCGGGCAGCCGGGACAAGTCTCACCGGCAGCTCATCGACTGCATCCGCGGCAAGGACACGGACGCGCTCATCTCGGCCGTCACCAGCGGCGCCGTCGACGTCAACTTCACCGACGACGTCGGGCAGACGCTCCTCAACTGGGCCGCCGCCTTCGGTACCCGGGAGATGGTCGAGTTTCTATGCGAAAAGGGTAAGATTGTTATTCTATTATATATAAAAGTAAAAGTAAAGTAACAGCCTGTAAATTTCCCACTGCTGAGATAAGGCCTCCTCTTCTATTGAAGAGAGTTTGGAACATATTCCACCACGCTGTTCCAATGCAGGTTGGTGGAATGCACATGTGGCAGAATTTCGATGAAATTAGACACATGCAGGTTTCCTCACGATGTTTTCCTTCACCGCCGAGCATGAGATGAATTATAAATACAATTAAGCACATATATATAGTGGTGCTTGCCTAGGTTTGAACCCGCAATCATCGGTTAAGATGCAAGCTTTCTAACCACTGGGCCATCTCAGCATCTACTATATATATACCGTGTGATATGTTCTGACTAGAGGACACCACGATAAGTAAAGACGCAAGGGGCATCATTACTGAATTTCCAAAGATATAGCAGGTTGTGCATTACTAAACAACCAGTGTGTAAAAGTGAATGTCATTGTGTATGATTATTTAAAAAAACATTCTCAATTTAAATAAATGCAAAATTTGTATCAATTATAAAACAACCAATAAAGTTGTTTATTTATTTAGGCGCCGATGTAAATCGTGGTCAACGCAGTTCGTCCCTGCATTATGCAGCTTGTTTTGGCAGACCCGCTATTGCGAAAGTGCTGCTTCGTTATGGAGCCAACGCCGACCTCCGCGATGAGGACGGCAAGACGCCATTGGATAAAGCGAGAGAGAGACACGATCAAGGTATAATAGAATAAGTACGATGCATATTCATGTCGTTTCTTTGTACAAATTTGTGCTGTGTTATCGTAAATATTAAATTATCCTTCACAGGTCACAGGGAAGTAGCGGCGATATTACAATGCCCAGGGGAGTGGCTGGTCGTCAGCAATCAAGACTCACCAGTATCGAGCAACGACGAGGACTTCCCAGAGACCGGCGACAAGGAGATGGCGGCTATCTACTTAGAGTGAGTAGCACTAGACTGGCCCGGCCGGGCGCGCCCGCGCAGCGCTGGAGTAATGGCCATACACGTTAGGGTTTGCAGTATGGTTATAACCGTACATGCTTAACCGACATGCAAACCCTAGTGACATAAAGCACATACACGTTAGGGTATGCATGTACAATTTTCAAGAAACTCTCAGTCATAAATAGTTGCAGCTACGTGACGGTGTTTTGTAGGACGTTAATTTTTCTAACGACATCGTCTTTTGTAGCTTTAGGTTCCAATTCCTTTAGCTTATTTATTAATTTACCGTACGCTGCCGATCTTTTGTCTCTGTCGTGATAATCTTTGCACTTTACGCGCCAAACACAAGGTTCGGATTGGTGGATAGCAATAAATTCTTCTAGTATGGCGTTGCGCTTGCGACTCGCCATTTTGAATTTCAACGTGATGGTGAGCGCGCGCGACCTTCCACTGCCACTGGCTATAGGATACTGAGAAAACTGCACATGCAAGCACGAGCGGGCGCTACACACGCTCGGCTATGCATGCGCGCAAACATAACCGAGCGGCAAAAAATATATTTTTTGATATTCGTTAGGTTGCATGTACATGCACCGATAACTGTACAGTTTTATAACATACATGCTAGGGTTTGCATGTTGGTTAAGAATGTGCGGTCATAACCATACTGCAAACCCGTAACGTGTATGGCCACCATAACGGCCCGTCCCCCGCAGGCGGCTGGTGCCGGTGTTCTGCGCGCGCTACATCGGCGCGGGCGGCGCGGGCGTGCGGCGCGCGTGCCTGTCGCTGGTGCGCAAGATGGTGCACTACGCGCCCGCCTCGCGCCTGCGCGCGCTGTCCGCGCCGCGCGCCGCCGCGCTGCTCACGCGCCTCGTGGCGCAGGTGCTCGACACGCAGGTGGGCCCCTCTCACTGCTCTGCGACCGGACCGCCGGCCCGCCGATGTGAATGTTCGACGATATTAAGTACTTTAATGTTGAGCTACCGTGTGAGCCTTCGCTTCGGTCGGTCGGTGTCTCTCGTTGCTCGTGTTGAAATTGAAGCAATGCGTGTGCGCTCAGGGCACGGACGAGCTCGCTCCGCGGCGTCCGGCGGCGCGCGTGCTGCGCAGCCGCTATATCCGCCCGCCCGCGGTAATGTTCCGATGGTGTGATCGTTGATACTTCGTCCCGCATCCCAACCGACGGCTCTAAATCACTGGACGCACCCATGTCGATTGTATTCGTAATTCCGGGCGGGGCTCGCCGCAAGTTACCGGAATCGGAGCAGTCTACATGGACATGTGCCATCCACGCTTTAGAGCCGTTTTGTTTTTGAATAACGAATTTGTGTACTCGAGTAATTTGTATTTAATCAAATAGAACTCGCGATTCATCCTACGATGACATTACGATGAGTTTCCCAAGAGTTTGGCATTGTTGTAAATAATAATTAAAGTATAGTTTGTTCGTGCGAGTTGGTGTTTCACGAATAGAATTCACCCATCGATTTGCGAAGTAATCACGTTTGTTCACAAGTTCATATAGTTTGTATACCAAATACTCTCCATCCAATTTTACTCTGTTATACTCTTTCGAACAAACTATTTTGAAAGGTACACTTTTATTACTAATTTAAGCGAGTTTGTTGTATTCCCTCTGAGACTACTAATAAACACTAGTAGTTTAGAACCAATTTATATTGGTAGGTTAATTTAACTTATTTAACATCATTTTAAATTATGAAGCATAAAATTAATCTTGTAAAAAGTCACACCATCGAAATATACCTGCATTAAACTGCCCCGTCCATTCCTTCGTTTTGTTGTGCAGTGCTTATTTTTTAGGATTAAGTATTTAAATAAAATAGTAACAAGAATTTTGTGTTCTCCGATAAAAATGTAAAGGAAGTCGCTATGAAATTAATTAGCTCGGATGTACTTTGTAAGTTGCGTGTAGTTTACCTGTGATCACCATGAATTTCAAGTAAGCTATTTGACAATGCGAAAAATAAATGGTTACTTATTGTAATATATACAGTGTATATTATGACTTTAAATATGGTTATTTATTAACGAAACTTAAAATAATACTTAATTTATTCAAAAATCAATAAATAAAAAAGGAATTTTTTCAAACGTTTGTCACATGACACTAAACGCTCCTGATTGGCCGGGCTTATGATGAAGTCACTTTCTTGTAAACCTTGCTTTTCTACTATATGTACCACAGATTAAAATACAGCAAAGTGACGTCACCGACTATAAGTCAACTTTTACTGGGTCCCTTAACCTCTACTAAATAATATAAAATGGATTTTAAAAACCAGTCAAATAGCCTATTTTCAAAAATTCTTTTAAGTTAATAAGATCTAAAATTTCGGAGATTTCGCTGTTTTTTTAATACGATTTAATTTATCACCACACCACAGTACTATTCTATTAATTTAATTTCTGTGATTTGGAACACAAAGTTCGTTTACTTATTAACCTTTGATATGTGGTATTTTAATGATTTTGTTGCTTTATTCGACAAATCATTTATGTACATTGATATTATTAATACGTAATTATAAATGTGTCATTGATAATTTATCATTGAAATACCATTAGGTATCTCAATATAAATAAACAATTTTATTAATATGTGAATAATAATTTGTTTGTTGTATGGACCTATTAAGTATAGTGTTGGTAAATAAAATAGCGAGTTATTCTAGATTTCAAGTATTTGTCGAGACGTTTAGGACTGACTGTTTGGATGGATTTTTTGAGATTTGTAAAAATAATAAACTTTTTACACCAGAAACTAACCATATATAAATCATGCGACAGGATGACGACGACGGACACTTGACAGTACTGGGAATCGCAGAGGAGCTGATGGTGAAAGCGTCGGATATTTATTTGGAGCAATTCGCGCGGCTCGGCGTGTTCAGTAAAGTGGAAGCCTTAGCGGTCTCGCCGAACGAGCAGCTCTCAGCAGACGGGGAGACTGTCATAACCACAGGTTTTTATTTCTAAGTCAATTACAATCAACGAGTCCATTACGATTGAATCGATACTATTCGTCCTATAAATTACATATAGTACGACACAAATTAGATGTAGCATCGGAAAATGCAATGGAATGAAAATAAAAACGATTATTGCCGATTTACACAACCAATAGAAATACCTCTTTCTCGCGCCATTCGACGCTATTCGTCGCTATAGATTCACGCGACAGAGAAAGCAAGTGCATGTAAATCGACGCGTCAAATTGACGAATATATTAGGTCATATGATATTACAAGTTATTACGTTTGTGCAAAGATCATATTCGCATGAGAAATAAATATTGATAATTTGGGATGGCGTACTCAATTCGGATGTGATCGGTTTTACGAATTTTGCCGATGCGACATCTAAGTTGTGTCGTACTATAAGAAAGATACGATAGTATAAGAATGAATTTGTAAGGCCCCGGCGAGGACGCCACGAGCCTGTGCTCGGGCTGCGCGTACTGGTGGGGCGACTGGTCGCTCTGCCGCGGCCGCGACGCGCTCTACGTGTGGAGCGACGCCGCCGCGCTCGAGCTCAGCACGGGCTCCAACGGCTGGTTCCGCTTCCTGCTCGACGGGAAGCTCGCCACCATGTACTCCAGCGGCAGTCCCGAGCACCAGACGGACAACACGGGTACGCTCATTTTAAGGAGGAAATTATTTTTCTGCGCTTTCAGTCGATGTTGTAATCGGTGTATTTAATCTAGGTAAACGTAGTAATTTCGATACTATTTGCAGAAAATCGTGGCGAATTTATCGATAAGCTCCAGAGAGCGAGAGCGTCAGTTAAGAATTGTGTGCCTCAAAGTATTCTTTCAAAACCTGGGCCCCACAAATTGATCCTCGGCAACTGGGTGATCCTTTGCAAAAAGTAAGTATACCGAGCATCAAATTTGTGTCCTTTTTATTATTTAAATGGAATAAACATTTAATAACTATTCTCCTCCAAGGGAAAAAGAGCTTCACATACATAACACAGATGGACAGCAACAGACTACGATATTGCGAGAGGATTTACCCGGATTCATCTTCGAATCCAACAGAGGCACGAAGCACTCGTTTACTGCCGAAACATTTTTAGGTAACAATAGATAATCAATATGTCGATTGGAACGTAATTAATTTGGCGATATATTTTATTACAAGTTTCGACTCGACACGCAGGACCGGAGCTGGCCAGCGGCTGGGCGGACCGCAGGGCGGCGGCGCCGAGTGGCGGCAGCGCGACGCAGAGCCGCAGCCGCCTGTCGGCGAAGAGCGAGGCGCAGCGCGCGCAGGTGGGCGAGCGCGCGCGCGCGCTGTACTCGCGCCACCTGGCCAGCGCCGCCGGCCGCCAGCCGCGCGCGCCCGTCGCGCGTCTGCGGGCGCTGCTGGCGCGCCTGCAGCGCCTCGCCGTGCAGCCCGCGGGTACGTGCGTCTACACTCGCCGACGTTTGTGTCTCGAAATGGTTAAATGTCTCTCGCGTCAGAAAAGTGACCAGCTGTTAGATTTTCTTTACAGTTCATTAAATAATTTTACAAATGATACCTCGATTTTGTGAAGATTTCCCGTTAATTGGATAATAGTACCGTGCATCCCAAACCGATTTTAGTTATTGTAGCACAATTGAGTATGTTTGAAATTGGATAAGTGTACAAAGTATAGTACGACACAAATTAGATGTAGCATCGGAATATGCAATGGAATGAAAATAAAACCGATCACTGCCGATTTACAGAACCAATTCAAATAGCTCCTTATCGCGCCATTCGACGCTATTGGTCGCTATAGATTCACGCGTCAGAGAAAACAAGTGCATGTAAATCGACGCGTCAAATTGACGAATATATTAAGTCATATGATATTACAAGTTATTACCTTTGTGTAAAGATGATATTCGCATCAGAAATAAATTTTGATAATTTGGGATAGTGTACTCAAGTCGGATGTTATCGGTTTTACGAATTTTGCCGATGCGACATCTAAGTTGTGTCGTACTATACCTTTTCACTTATTACTTTTCGGCCTTTCTGTTAATTCAATAGGCGAATGGCACGGCGAGCTGCGAGAGGCACTAGATCAATTGACGGAGTTGCTATGCCGCGAGGAATTACTATCGGCTTACGAGCTACAGTCTTCCGGTCTCGCCCCAGCTTTACTTCATGTTTTATCACCTCAGCCGAACGGTGAGTTCATATTTTCACATTTTTTATGCATTTTACTAAGAATACTATCATAATATTAATAACATAAAAAAGTAGCTTGGGATAATCGAAAATAAATTGAAATAACTTTTAAAACCTATGTATAACTATTCAGTGTCGTAGTCAATTAACTTTGTTAAAATACCAGACAAACCGGGGCAACTGGCGGAGCGGGAGCGTATCGTGCGGTCGTGGGTGTGGTCGGGCGCGGACGGCGAGGGCGAGGGGGTGGAGGGCGCGGCGGAGGGCGAGGCGGGCGGCGCGGTGGGCGCGGCTCTGGCGGCGCGGTTGGTGTCTGTGTTGGAGAGCGTGGAGCGCCTGCCCGTGCTCACGCCCGCGCCCGACGCGCCGCCGCACCAGCCCGCCGCGCTGCACCATCTCACCAAGCGGATCCGGTCAGTTGCAAACACGATACCAGCGTACTGGCTCCCTAAAATATTTACAATTATATGTGTGTAAAGAAAAAGTATTTTCTTTAATTTGAATTCCACGTATGAACTGTCATCGAACGCATCATGACAACTAAATTTTGTTAGCTATAAAAATATCGATAGAGAGTACTTAGAAAAGAAAAGAATTTTGTAATTTAGTACAAAGACATTGTTAATAGTAACATTAAATGTCGTTTTATAAGATTTTATTTTATTTTACAGAGAAACACAATTTTGTTTTATTAACCGTGTCATCCTAGTAAAAAGAATAAAATCTTATATGTGTAGTACTACACAACTTAGATGAAGCATCGGCAAAATTCTTAAAACCGGTCACATCCGAATTAACTACGCTATTCCAAATTATCAATATTTATTTTATGTATATATGATCTTTACACAAACGAAGTAACTTGTAATATCATATGACCCAATATATTCGTCAATTTGACACGTCGATTTACACGCATTTACTTTCTCGGTTTGAACCGACGCGAGAATCTATAGCGTCGAATAGCGTCGAATCGCGCGGTATTTCTTTTGGTTGTATAAATCGGCAGTAATCGGTTTTATTGAATTAGCCGATGCTACATCTAAGCTGTGTCGTACTATACGTTCGTAGTTAAATAAATTAAAATAAGTTATTTGAACGAACATGGTGTTTATTCTTTAGGCTCCGAGTTGAACGCGCCAGCGATGAAACTTCAGAGGAATCCGTGATAAACAATAACGCCGGACGTAATCTAAAGGTTGAGGCTCTAACGACGGTGCGCCAACTTGAGAAGTTCCTGGCGAAGTCAGTCGCTCGGCAGTGGTACGATATGGAGCGGTCGACGTTTCATTTCGTCCAGAAGATTAAGTCGGAAGCTCCTATTAACTTTACATATGATGTAAGTTGTTAGATATAAATTTGAATACATATGCGTATATTGAACTGTATGTTCTACTGTGTATAAAAATAATCAAAATCAAAATATACTTTGTGTGTTTTTGTGGGCTTTTTCAAGCACTTTTGAATCGTCATATAACAATTAAGTGAAGCTACCACGGGTTCGGAAAGTAGATTCTACCGAGAAGAACCGGCAAGAAACTCAGTAGTTACTCTTTTTCAACATTTAAAAAAAAAGTACAGTCATGTTAGTTAATACAATTTTTTAAATTAATATATCCTGCCTGGAAGTCAACAGGTATATGTTATGTATATATATGTATATGTATATAATATGTTTGTTTTTCTTTTGTAGCATGATTTTGACGAAAATGGCGTCTTATACTTCATCGGTAGTAATGCCGGTACATGCGAGTGGGTTAATCCAGGGGCGCATGGGCTTGTAAGCGTGTGGTCATCAGATGGTCGTCAATTACCGTATGGCCGCGCTGAAGACGCGCTCTCTCGATCTCCGGAGCCTTTGAATGTTCATACAAATGATGACAGACGGGCTTTCATAGCAGTCGATCTTGGACTTCATATTGTTCCATCTGCGTATACGCTTCGACATTCTCGTGGATATGGTCGCTCTGCGCTGAGAAATTGGTTATTTCAAGTAAGTAAAATGTATTACGTGATTATATTTTATAAAATCATAAAAAACTATATTTTACAAAAATGTAAAACGACGGTCCGATGAACTGGATAACATAAAAATAACAGCATTGATATTCCTTATTTCACCACTATAGTATATTTTTTATAGATCACGTTTTCGTAAACTGAATAATATTTTTATACACTCTTAAACAAGTCGCACATTTAGAGTAAACAATTTGTTTTTATTTTTGACTTCGCTTCGCTCTAAAGTTAATTTTCTATAAAATTTGTTCCTATGTATAAATTATGATTATTTATTATGGCACGTTTGCAGATGTCGATGGACGGGGTGAGTTGGAGTACGCTGGTGGCGCACAGCGACGAGCAGGCGCTGCAGGAGCCCGGCAGCACCGCCACGTGGCGCGTGCGAGCCGACGCGCCCTACCGCTACCTGCGGGTGCAGCAGAACGGGAAGAACGCCAGCGGACAGAGCCACTACCTTTCGCTCTCGGGCCTCGAGATATACGGAAAGGTGCGATCGAGTTTCGACCCCGTGAAGTTCTAATATATATATATTTTTTTATGGTATAGGTTGGCAGACGAGCATATGGGCCACGTGATGGTAAGTGGTCACCATAACCCATAGACAATGACGCTGTAAGAAATATTAACTATTCCTTACATCGTCAATGTGCCACCAACCTTGGGAACTAAGGTGTTATGTCCCTTGTGCCTGTAGTTACACTGGCTCACTCACCCTTCAAACCGGAACACAACAATACTGAGTACTGTTATTTGGCGGTAGAATAACCGATGAGTGGGTGGTACCTACCCAGACGGGCTTGCACAAAGCCCTACCACCAAGAATGTAATAGTAATTTGCATAAAAGTTTCGAGTTGAGTGCGCATGAGTATTTATCATAATGGATCGACAACAATAGGTGGTGAGCGTGGTGGAATCTTCCCCTCGGCAAATGGGCGGCGCGGGCGCCACCGCCAGTGCGGGCTCCGGGGGCGGGGCGCGCGCGCGGCGCTGGTCGCGCGGCGCGCGGGGCCTGTGCGCCGGCGCGCGCGTCATGCGCGGCCCCGACTGGAAGTGGCGCGACCAGGATGGCTCGCACCCCGCCATGGGAACCGTCACATCGGATCTGCACAACGGCTGGGTGGATGTGAGGTACGGGCTAGATAGAGTACGATTACAGTGGTACGCAAAGCAGTATGTTGTGGGTCAATACAAGTCTAGTCGAGAGTCGAGATGGCCCAGTGGTTAGAACACGTGCATCTTAACCGATGATTGCGGGTTCAAACCCAGGCAAGCACCGCTGATTCATGTGCTTAATTTGTCTTTATAATTCATCTCGTGCTCAGCGGTGAAGGAAAACATCGTGAGGAAACCTGCATGTGACAAATTTCATTGAAATTCTGCCACATGTGTATTCCACCAACCCGCATTGGAACAGCGTGGTGGAATATGTTCCAAACCTTCTCCTCAAAGGGAGAGGAGGCCTTTAGCCCAGCAGTGGGAATTTACAGGCTGTTACTTTACTTTACTTTACTTTACTTTACTTTACAATACAAGTAGCTCATATTGTAGGTGGGACCATGGCGGGCGAAATTCCTACCGCATGGGCGCCGAGGGCAAGTTCGACTTGAAGGTGGTGAGCGGCGGCTCGAGTGCAGGCGGCGCGGGCGAGGGCGCGCGCAGCTCGCGCAAGAGTCACTCCACGCCGAGTCTGCCCGACGCCACCGCAACGGACCAACAGGTCCTGACGCGTTTGATCTTGTATCAAGTAAACTATAAGTGTCATGGTTTATAACAGCACGCAAGTCACGCAAGTGCGACTTCATATTTGGAAATTTATATAAGTTCACATTCCTCACTAAATAATTTCAGTACAATCTGAAATGAAAGTTATGGATCCTATTAAATGAATGTTTTTAATGCTGTATTCTCGCCTAACAGGTGTCGGTGGCTTCCACTGAACAGGCGTCGTCAGCGGATAACATATCGGAGGAGGTGGGCGGCAACATGGCGCGGCCGCGCACGCACGCCACAGACCTGTCCGCCATAAACACGTCCACGCACCACATTAACACCGGTATTGTTGTTGTCTTTGTTGAACTGTATATTAATATATAAAGAATATAACGAATTTAACCATAATATTAAATTTGGACCATAATATAATTTATAACAAATATTTTTTATGATATATATTCGTTCCAGATTTAGCGACGATTGTTGAATCGCTCACACTGGGAGCAGAGGGTAACAACTGTATGGCAGATTTAGGAAATACATCATTTACAAACATGGAAATGGGTCCTACGAGTATTACGGACATTACCAAACCTTATCCAGCCAAAGAACCTCTACCAGATTCAGCCCCTCAAGAGGTAATATTTAAAGGTTTTAATAATTTTGCATTCTCAGCTCTTTTTTTGGGTTCTTTCTGAAAATTTACTCAATTTTAATATTTTGGAAAAGTATGCCTTGTAAATAATTAATATTGTAAATAATTTTAGTATTGACATTTAACTAATCCCTCACTTGTTTTTACAACATTTTTTATGTCTGTCATTATAACGTTACATTACTGGCTTTCAAAGTTTTCATTTTAAACCCTCTAACCTACGAGTCTGTCCGATCCAATTCGAAAAGTTTTTGGCATCACGAGTAACAATGTGCCAAGACCGGTCCGGGTCGCAAAGTCGTTGGGACGCGGTCAGTAAAGTGGGACGTGTCGTGTGCAAGGAGAGCGAGGCGCGCTGCTGCGACGGCGACGCGATGCGAAACAGCGCCAACGCGCTGCTGTCCAGCGAGCTGCTGGCGCTGCCCGCCCTGCCGCCCGGCCTGCTGCACACGCTGCGCAACAACGCCAACCGCCTGCACATACAGGTAGTGCACACACATATCCCCTTCCTCTGTGAATATCCGGCTCAGTCAGGACGCGCATGTGCTCTCTCTTCCATTATAACATTTGTAGTTCTGAAAGAGATAGTCCTCTTGATTGGAGGCACTGTCGCCTGGTCAACAATATTATGTGTTCCATTCCACTGGCGGGGAGAATAAAGATAAGCAAACCTTAGTAAAAATATTCCATGTAATTTCATAGTTAATAGTTATAATATATTATATACTACATATATTTATTGATTAGTGAATACCTTTGTATTTATAACCACTTATTTTTTTTATTGATTGACATAGCAAACAATTCAAGGAGATAGAAGTGACAATCTAATGAGCTATTTTTATTTTCCTCCAATGGAATGGACTATAGTTTTATTTATATAATTTGATTACTGTATTTAACTCATGAATGAAATGAGAATAAACTAAAAATCAATAATCTTTTTCATCAGTGTGAAGAGAACGAGAGCAGTGAGGGTCAGTTTGTCGAGCACAAGAAAGACGCACAGGCTTCCGGCGCCATGAGTGCCAGCGAACCCGATCTGACGCAGCAGGTGAGTATCAGATGGTGAGGGCGAGCCGCACGTCGTCATTAGTCATTGGCCTGTGCACGCGTGCGCTGTGTGCAGGGCGCGGTGCGGCTGCTGGAGTCGCTGGGCGTGGGGCGCGGCGCGGGCGCGGGGCGAGGCGCGGCGCAGCGCGTGGCGCGCTCCAACCACTCCGCCGGACTCTTCCCGAGGTCAGTCCCGGCCTCGCACGAGCATCCGCGCCTCGCTTAGGCGTACCATCTGATTGACCTCTCGCTTTCAGCTTGGTGCGACTCGCGCTGTCCAGCAATTTCCCCGGTGGGTTGTTATCGGCGGCGCAGAGCTATCCGTCTCTAGCTCCGAATGCCCAAAATGCGTTGACTTTGTCTCTCACTTCAACGTCGAGTGAGAGTGAACAGGTATGTAATATATTTTTAAATGATCTACTTTAAAATATTGTTAGAAGATTAGAATTTCGTTGAAAGTAGTTGTGAACTATGCTTGGAGTTGTATTGAAAATAATTATCGAATAAGAAAAAATAACAGTAAAAAAATGAATTAAAGTATCGGCAAATAAAGATAATTTCATGTGTACAGCTGTACAAAGCTCTCGCGAGATGAATTGCACTTTATTTAATAACATATTTTTTTCTTGATTACTTCTCAAATCATTAACAAATATTTATTTTGTTAATTTATTTGCAAATAAAAATACATCTCAATTACAGGTTTCTTTAGAAGATTTCTTAGAATCGTGTAGAGCGCCCGCGTTGCTCACGGAGTTAGAGGACGACGACGAGGGTGACGATCCGCTTGACAGCGATAAAGAAAACGAGCCAACTTACCAGGAAGTAGTGAGTAGCAGCTATTACAAAAACTACTCTCAAAATCATAATAATACCATAGGAATAGTAATAGGCTATTTGACTGGTTTTTAAAATCCATTTTATATTATTTAGTAGAGGTTAAGGGACCCAGTAAAAGTTGATTTTTTTATTTCTAGTACATATTTGCCGAAAAATATCATATTAAAAATTCCATATTTAAATAACGCGCTAAAACGATACTAGGACAATATGACGCTGCAATAGGGTCGGTGACGTCACTTTGGTGTATTTGAATCTGTGGTACATATAATAGAAAAGCAGGGTTTACAAGAAAGTGACTTCATCTTAAGCCCGACCAATCAGGATCGTTTTATGTCACGTGACAAACGTTTGAAAAAATGCATTTTTATTTATTGATTTTTGAATAAATTAAGTATTATTTTCAAGTTTCGTTACTAAATAACCATTTATAAACTCATAATATACACTGATTACAATAATTCACGATTTATTTTTCGCATTGTCAAATAGCCTATTTTTGATCTGACCACTCGTCCTTTCACCTTTCACCATCAGGTGTCTCGCAACCTGCTGTCGCTGATGGAGGAGGAGGCGCTGGAGGCGGTGCGGGGCGCGGGCGGCGCGGTGGCGTGCGCGTCGCGCTCGCGCAAGCCCTGGGAGGACGACTTCGTGCTCAAGCGGCAGTTCTCCGCGCTCATCCCCGCCTTCGACCCGCGCCCGGGCCGCGCCAACCTCAACCAGACTGTCGGTGAGATGTCGTCACCTTTTTTTATTTAATATTTCACGAAGAAGTAATCAAATCGCGTCTCAAACGATGGCGATGATGTCATAGGCTGGCACGGTCGTTCTCAGAACTGCCTGTTACAGGACGAACTAAATTATATATTAATTTTATTAATCAATATCATCAGTTTAATTATACTTGTCAACTGCGTTCAATTAAAATTTTTGATCTTTCCTCCTCACGCTTAAACTACATTTTACATGAAATTTCAAATGGAGTTAGTTTGAGTCCCCCGGCAAGAACATCGACCAGTTTTAAATCTCTACGTTGTGTAAGTCGCAAAAAATTGTACCCAATATTGGTAAAGTACTGAAAATAGAATGATGTACTCGCTTCGCAGATCTCAACATATCGCTGACCGACGACGCCGATGGCGAGGGCGCGGCGGCCACGACGAGCGGCGCGGCCGAGCGCGCCAGCCTCACGCCGCCGCCCGCCAGCAAGCTGCCCGCGCTGCGCCTCGTGCTGAGCGCGGCCGGCGTGTCGCTCCCTCTCGAGCGCCCCTCCTGGACCGTCTACCGGGCCGTGCTGGCGCTCAACTCGCGCCTGCCGCACGATGTCCACAGGGATACCACCTACACGTGAGTCCTACGTTCTTGCCGACTGATGCTATTTTATCAGATAGATACAGTTACATTACTGTAACTAGTAAGTAGTAGTAAAGTCAATTTGATGTAATTATAACACGGGAGTGTTCATACTTCAGACTGTCAAACTCACTGTCAAACGGGCTCATATCCAGATTATTAATACCAAATTGTTTCAGGCTGTCATATAAAGAAGTCGACGGTAATGAAACGTTCGCGTGTTCGAGTGATAGTGAAGACGATGAACCAGGGGATCCAGGTATGAGATTATCTTTAAAACGGCATTGCCCACTGCATTTTCTTTTTTATGATAATAATGTCAAATTCAATTAAATATATATAAACTGTATTAAAATAAGATAAAGTAATAAACAAGTTTCAAGCTCAAAACCTTTTATATCATGAGTTTTAAGTAATAACATGCCTTATAGTTTTTTAATGTAAAATAAATTTATTTCGTGTTTATATATTTGAGCTTTATGCTAATTCACATTGCTCTGGTCTGGTATTAAATTTTCATTTGAGAATGATTTTGAACGGCATATATATATCCTAAGCCCAGTTTTAATTCAAATTTATGAAGATGAATTTGGCTTCAGCTTACAAAATTTTCTGTATTGAAACTTTTTGAAGAAATGAGTGACGTGTGACATTAAGTATTTAGAGTCATATGCCTGTTGAAGGCTTCACTACTAGCGTTTGTCCTCCCAGAGCGCGGCGTGGCGGGCGCGTCGGGCGCGGAGGGCGCCATGCTGTCGTGCTGCGTGCGCACGCTGCGGCGCCTGCGAGCGGCCGCCCCCGGCCTGCCCGCGCACGCCTTCCTGTCCACCAAGCTTACCAATAAGCTGCACCATCAGCTGCAAGACCCGCTGTCGCTGGCAGCCGCCGCCACTCCTCGTTGGTAATGCACCGTTTACGCTTCCTTATATGATATGATATTATATGACACAAAAGCTGTTACGTCAAAATAAACATTTAATATTTTAACGTAGGTGCCAGCAATTGATAGATTGGTGCCCGTTCCTGTTCCCGCTCGAGACGAGGCAAATGTTCTTTGCGTGTACGGCGTTCGGTACCTCACGAACTATCGTGTGGTTACAAGCACAACGGGACCGTGCGCTGGATAGACAGAGGTAATAATAAATATTTTTAATAATAAAATATTCAAATATTACACATTGTAGTGTAGTATCATAGAATACATTACAGATATTAATGTAATGTCTTTGTTACAGAACGGGCAACACAGTCTCACCAAGGCGTGCCGATTTGGAGGCCACCGAATTTCGCATGGGACGTCTGAGGCACGAGCGCGTGCGAATACCGAGACATCCCAATTTGCTGCGCTCCGCCATGCAGGTCACTATAGATTAAATTCAACCATTCCTGGAAACCACTGCCATGAAACGTGTATTTTTTTTTGCTTTTATATTTATTCTTTTCTTTATTTACTTGGAGGTAGGGCTTTGTGCAAGCCCGTCTGGGTAGGTACCACCCACTCATCAGTTATTTTACCGCCAAATAACAGTACTCAGTATTGTTGTGTTCCGGTCTGAAGGGTGAGTGAGCCAGTGTAACTACAGGCACAAGGGACATAACATCTTAGTTCCCAAGGTTGGTGGCATATTGACGATGTAAGGAATAGTTAATATTTCCTCCAGCGTCATGGTCTATGGGCGATGGTGACCACTTACCATCAGGTGGCCCATATGCTCGTCCGCCAACCTATACCATAAAAAAAAAAAATTATTCATCGTAAGTAAGCTGGCGGTGTTCGTTCGCAGGTGATGCGCGTGCACGCGGGACGCAAGTCCGTGCTGGAGGTGGAGTTCGCGGACGAGGAGGGCACCGGGCTGGGCCCCACGCTGGAGTTCTACGCGCTGGTGGCGGCCGAGCTGCAGCGCGCCGACCTGCACATGTGGCTGTGCGACGCGCCCGCACACCACGACGACTTCAGCCCGCTGCCGCTCACGCTGCCCGACGGTAGCCGACACGCCCGATACCTCTCTTCGCGTGCTACCGACACGTGAACGAGATAGTAATAAATTATCTGTGTGTTTCAGAAAAACCGGCCGGCTACTATGTAATGCGGGCGAGTGGCTTGTTCCCCGCGCCGCTCCCGCAAGAGTCTTCTATCTGTGATAAAGTTTGCAAATATTTCTGGTTCCTAGGGGTATTTTTAGCTAAGGTAAATTATAATATAACTTAATGTTGTCTTAAATTTTCGCGATTATTACACATTTAAATAAAACTAGTTATAACGGATTTGAATCGCGTATATTAATTATTTTTGACATCCCGACGTTTCGAGCACTTTCCCTACGAGACTACCCTAGTCTACCCGTTACCACGAACTCTGTAAAGTGCTCGAAACGTCGGGATGTCAAAAATAATTAATATACGCGATTCAAATCCGTTATAACTAGTTTTATTTGAATATAATATAACTTATTTATATTGTAAAATACGAATAGATTCATGTTTATTTTTTTGTGTTTCTCTATAGGTTTTACAAGACGGGCGATTGGTTGATCTTCCTCTATCTGAGCCTTTCTTACGTATAATGTGTGGGGAGGAGTTGTCGTATGACGACTTGAAGGAGATCGACCCCATACGGCACAAGTAAGTTGTAATATTTTTTATCTAAATAAAAAATCTTACTGTACTATCTTTGCCGCAAATTTCAAATGTCTCTATTTGATGTTAACGATTCATCTTAAAAAGCCTACTCTTAATGTTCTACATTTACTCATTAGTGACATTGCAAATTATATATTGCATTGTGTATAGGTAATACATTGAAAAATTTCGGGCGTCAACTTATTCGATCCTCTTGTAGAAGGTTTAACCCCATAATTTCAAAAATACTTGTTCAAAAGTACAAGTCACAAAGTGCTGGACTTTAGGTTCTGCAATTTCAATTAGAAAACAATGCGTAATGGTCAATGTTTTATGTATACGTACATATGATATCCAATCGTTATTTTTCTACCAAACTGAAATGAATATTAAATTTGAGATTCGAGTCAACGATGTTTGTGTTCTTGGTCAGATCTTCGAACAATATAAATTATTCTTTCATATTATTATATTTATAAGGCGTTTTTGTTGTTCGTAATTTACTAAAAGGTATTATACCATTTTGAGCTGAGATGGCCCAGTGGTTTGAACGCGTGCATCTTAACCGATGATTACGGGTTCAAATCCAGGCAAGCACCACTATATGTATATAAGTGCTTAATTTGTGTTTATAATTCGTCTCGTGCTCGGCGGTGAAGGAAAACATCGTGAGGAAACCTGCATGTGTCTAATTTCATCGAAATTCTGTCACATGTGCATTCCGCCAACCCGCATTGGAACAGCGTGGTGGAATATGTTCCAAACCCTCTCCTTAACGGAAGAGGAGGCCTTATCCCAGCAGTGGGAAATTTACAAGCTGTTACTTTACTTTACATTTTAAGGTTCCTCGAGAGCGTATTGGAGGCTGCAAATGAGTATGACTCAATACTACGCGATACCACGCTTTCGGACACGGAACGGGAGAGTCGCGTAGCGGCGTTAACGGTGGACGGTGCGACATTCGACGAGCTCGCGCTCACTATGACGCACGTCGGCTCTAGTACGGCTCCAGAAATCGCCGTGCATCCTTTATGTGATGGCGGGGAGCATATTGAGGTGAGCCTACTAAAACATTTAAAACAACTATATAAACTGTGAAGCTTCTATTTCAAAATGTTTCATACAGAAAGTAGATCATTTGCGCATATAATTCTATTAGTAGAAAAGGTACGGTTGCGATCCGAGGGTAGTTAGTTTTATTTTATTTAGATATTCCTATTATATTCCTAATAATACGCCGATGCTGGCGAATGAGGCCTCTACTCGACCAGCAAATGACGCCAGTATTGTTTATTTAATCGAATGTTTTTTACTCTTAAAAACATACCGATTATGTTTCATATTCGTTACGTTACATAATTTGACGTGAAGTAAGTACAGTACGACACAACTTAGATGTCGCATCGGCAAAATTCGTAAAACCGATCACA
Source organism: Vanessa cardui (assembly GCF_905220365.1). Classification (NCBI taxonomy): domain Eukaryota; kingdom Metazoa; phylum Arthropoda; class Insecta; order Lepidoptera; family Nymphalidae; genus Vanessa; species Vanessa cardui. Next base: position 5,422,089 of record NC_061130.1, on the reverse strand, counting down.
TCCGAATTAAGCACGCTATCCCAAATTATCAATATTTATTTCTCATGCGAATATGATCTTTGCACAAACGTAATAACTTGTAATATCATATGACCTAATATATTCGTCAATTTGACGCGTCGATTTACATGCACTTGCTTTCTCTGACGCGTGAATCTATAGCGACGAATAGCGTCGAGTGGCGCGATAGGGAGCACTTTCTATTGGTTGTGTGAATCGGCAGTAATCGGTTTTATTTTCATTCCATTGCATTTTCCGATGCTACATCTAATTTGTGTCATACTATACCTAGATCATTTGTGCATATAATGCTTAGTAGAAAAAGTACGGTTGTGATCCGAGGGTAGTTTGTTTCATTTCATTTAGATATTCCTGTTATATTGCTTATAACACGCCGATACTGGCGAATGAGGCCTCTACTCGACCAGCAAATGACACCAGTATTGTTTAGTTCATCGAATGTTTTTTACTCTTAAAAACATACCGATTATGTTTCATATTCGTTACGTTACATAATTTGACACAATAACTATTAGTCCATTTTTCCAAACATAGTTTGTTTACTGTACGGTCCTATGTTTTTTTTTCATTTATTCATTTTAAAAAAGCTTTCCAATACCAACAAGTTTAAATACTAAATATATTATTATTATGCATATTCGTTACGTTACATAATTTGACGTGAAGTAAGTAAGTTACGCGTGTCGGCAGGTGGGCGCGGCGACGGCGCGCGCGTACGCGGAGGCGAGCGCGCGCTGGATGGTGTCGGCGGGCGTGTCGCGGCAGACGGCGGCGTTCCGGCGCGGGTTCGCGGCCGTGTTCCCGCCGCGCCGCCTGCGCGCCTTCTCGTCGGCCGAGCTGCGCCTGCTGCTGTGCGGCGAGCGCGGCCCCGCCTGGACGCGCGACCACCTGCTGCAGTACACCGAGCCCAAGCTCGGCTACACGCGCGACAGGTGTGTACGGTTGCCGACTAGAGTCTTGCTCGGATGCGTATTGTTACATCTTTTACTGCTTTCCGAAACGGTGGTAGTATTTGATTATTGAACATTCAAAAACGCTTCATTGTGAAGTTTACTTGAATAAAATTGATTTGATTTGATTTGATTTACGGAATGATTCGCTTGCAGCCCCGGTTTCCTGAGGCTGGTGGATGTGCTGGTGGAGATGTCGTGGCGCGAGCGCAAGGCTTTCCTGCAGTTCGCGACAGGCTGCAGCAGCCTGCCCCCCGGCGGACTCGCCAATCTACACCCGCGACTCACTGTCGTGAGAAAGGCATGTCTTTTTCGCCACTATTATTCATGTACATATAATGTGAGTCGAGATGGCCCAGTGGCTAGAACGCTTGCAACTTAACCGATGATTGCGGGTTCGAACCCAGGCAAGCACCGCTGATTCATGTGCTTAATTTGTCTTTATAATTCATCTCGTGCTCAGCGATGAAGGAAAACATCGTGAGGAAACCTGCATGTGACAAATTTCTGCCACATGTGTATTCCACCAACCCGCATTGGAACAGCGTGGTGGAATATGTTTCAAGCATTCTCCTCAAAGGGAGAGGAGGCCTTTAGCCCAGCAGTGGGAATTTACAGGCTGTTGTTGTTGTAATGTGTAAATTTAGTGGCTTTCATATTAATGCATAAAAGAATCCTCTCGATTTAAGTTTTGCAAACAATGAATACGATATAATAATAATAAAATAACTTTTGTTTGTTGAGTTGCACTAATTAATTAGTTATGCATTCCGATTTGTAGGTCGATGCCGGTGACGGCTCTTATCCATCAGTGAACACGTGCGTACATTACTTGAAGCTGCCAGAATACTCATGTAAAGAAGTACTACGCGAGAGGCTGCTTGCTGCAACAAATGAGCGAGGTTTTCATCTCAATTAGATCCGGTTACGATTTTACTGTTTTCATAAATTAATAAATAAATATATAACACAATATGCCGCTTTCGTAACTGTAGTTCGGCACTACTTTAATATTAATTGATATTGTGCACGTTGTAATGCTTATTTCATACACAGTAGGTGATTATAACTGTTGAGAATTTGTATATGATTATTGATGATTTGTTGTTTCTGATTATTCATTAAATAATATGTTATTTGTAGCTACTATCTCATTTATATGTAAGAAGTATACGCAATAATTTCACAGGAATCGGTTTTATTCGACAATATTCAAATGTAAACTTGTAGGAACATGAAAGAGGCTTCCCTATTCGAGCAACTCGGTGTGATCTCGTCATTGTTTAAATGAAACAATATACTGACTAAACAAATTTTTTTGAAGGATTTTATACAGAAAAAAAAAATCAAATATAAAAATATCTTTATAGTTTATAAGTTTAAATAATTCTTTATTACAGCTATTATGAAATTTAACTTTATTAATAAAGACAGCCAAAAATTGTATCAAGATGTCAAAAAAATTATTTATATTTTGAATCTTATGAAATAAACCAGGTGAAGTTTGTATGATTATGTAAATGGTTGGCTTATTGATCAGGAACTAGGCTCCGTTTAGTTATAACAATAACTATTAGTCCATTTTTCTAAACATAGTTTGTTTACTGTACGGTCCTATGTTTTTTTTTCATTTATTTATTTAAAAAAAGCTTTCCAATACCAACAAGTTTAAATACTAAATATATTATTATTATGCAAAGAGAACTATCTATATTATGTTGCAATTTTTGGACTGAAATATTAATTGGTGAATATTATTTTTATAGTGTGTAACACTTGTTTATTGTGTGAAATGATTAGTTGTATGTGTTCCTTTAATTAAACATTTTTTGTCAACTTAAAGTTGGTATTGTGATTTATGAAATAAAATATATGAATAAAAATATATTTAATTTGAATTTAATAGGGTTTAGAATAATTAACAAATATTGTAATATGTAATCCATTATTTTGTTGAAAATTGATTGAATAAAGTAAGGGAAATATGAAATGAGTTTTTATTTCCGAACCCATCTTTGTGCTTTTTGTCTAGCTCCATTTTTTAGTACTAAGTTACTATTATAATATTAATAAAATAAATATACCAATTTAATTAAGTTACATTAAACTGCAAACTACACGATTGGGCACTAATTTCATTCTTTTAAAATAATAGCCATCGCACTATTATATCATATATATTTTCAAAAAAATATCTATAATATAATAGTGCGATGGCTATTATATTATACAAACAAACAACCGATGCTTATAATCGTATAAGCATCGTTTGTTTGTAAAACATACTACCGAATTTGTGTTCAAGTGCTTGGCATTGACAAATATTACTAAAACTATAAGAAATAATAAATAAAATACATTTAGCGTGCAGAGGTGAAATGGATGTAAAAAAGACGAAAATATAAGTAACTTTAATCAATTTACTAATAAGCCAAAATACTGTAATGAAATTGTCTTAATAAAAATATCACCAAATCATGTCTACATATTGAAGTAAATCACTTACTTAACTTAAAAGTCTCTTGATATTGGCGGCAATATCAATAGAAGAAGAAGAAAAAGAAGAATTGATGGCGGTTTAATTAAGTAGTAAGTTTCGCGTGCTTTTGTTTTTTTTTTTAATTTTTTTTTGTTCTGCTAGTTGCATGGATAAAGGAATCTCCTAAATATACTATTATTAAATCACGATAACGCCAAGAGCTACTCATTTTCATTAATGACATTTATGCAAGGCTTTTTTTAAAATATATACATATATATCCGTGCAATTATAACTTATTGTCCCCCGGTGTAATAATACTTACGGTAGGCAAACCATACCTTATACCAACATTTAATAAAATCTAATATAACATTAAAAAAAGCTTGATGTATATTTTGCAAATATTAAATAATTAACACAATACATGGAACACCTATATACACTGTACTAAACTATGTTACTCTTTCTTTGTCGCTGTTTTGTTTGTTGTTTTATATTTATTTTATTATTATTGTATAAGTGTTGACAACGAATACCGATGTACGGATAAATCCAGTGGGGTTTTTGTTACATCGTTGTCTGTATAAACAAAGCATGTATACTCGTGTTCAATAAATCAAATGAATATTTGCGGCAACGACTCTTTAACTTTTTTTTATAAATAATTATCCACTTCGACTTGACCATAGTATGAATTGTACGTTACTATTGTTGATAATACTATGCCAGAAATCTTTAGGAAACAAACTACCAATAACGGTACAAAGTTTCTATTCTATCGGTTGAACCGATCGTTCATCCGCAAACGCATAGTTGGAAACAAAACTAGCGTTATTTACATAAGATGACAATAATATATTATGATAAATGCCTAATAAAAAGTTTAGCGAAAGGTATTTGGTGACATACTTCCAACGACAATACGCCACAAAAGCGCTCGTAACAGCTATTTCTTTTAATTACATTTATGTTTTAATTCGATACGGTCAATATTTGTAGGTACATACTGAGGTTTTCAATTAAGAGGGTTCACCCAAAGAGTATTCATATATAAACTTACGGAAGGGTAAGTCATTGCTTGTGGTGTTTGAAATGTGCTTTATATGTATGTAATGTGTGGTTTTGAAATGTTGTAGTATCGTTTATTGGTGTTTATTCTATTTCAATACAACGTTCATAACGGTTAAAGACCTTACTTTTTTAAGTATTTGACATTGTAATACTATAAATTTTCCATTAAGAATCTGTTGTGTTTATTATTTTATGTTATGTTTATGTCTTATAAAGATAATTTTAGCAAAAGAATATGTTAACAACAAAATTGGAGTTTGTTTATTTTCACCAACATCGTCATTACTCAGCGTTGGATATTGGTTGCGATTCGAAACTTTCGTAAAGTCTTTGATTGAAGCGCTGCCGCGTAAGATAAGCCATAATGCTGTTTGTAGCGGAATGAGGTAAAATTATAGATATTAAGCTCATAAATATGTACGAGAACATTCCTCAAGTCGCAAGCAGCGATGTATAGTTGCGTTATTAAGGAAATCGCATTAAATGTGAAGCGCGTTTAATTCAAAGCGGGTTGTTGTTCAAAGGTACAAATCATTGAGTACTATTATTGTCGTAGTATATTATACAGATCCAAAAAAGAATGAATATAGATAAAAAAAACTTTAGATTTATGTATTGTTAGAGAGTAACTCTTTACGAGTACGGTGTTATGTGATTTGATTCTACATCACATCATATTATTATAACGTATTATTATTATAGCAGAGCTATTGAATTTACTTTATTATATACAATTATTATTGTACAACAACAACAACAACAACAGCCTGTAAATTCCCACTGTTGGGCTAAAGGTCTCCTCTCCCTTTGAGGAGAATCTTTGGAACATATTTCACCACGCTGTTCCAATGCGGGTTGGTGGAATACACATGTGGCAGAATTTCTATGAAATTTGTCACATGTAGGTTTCCTCACGATGTTTTCCTTCACCGCTGAGCACGAGATGAATTATAAAGACAAATTAAGCACATGAATCAGCGGTGCTTGCCTGGGTTTGAACCCGCAATCTCTCGCTTAAGATGCACGCGTTCTAGCCACTGGGCCATCTCGACTCGAATTATTGTAATTGATTAATAATTTGTACAACTGTAATTAATACTATTTATACAGCATAGCATTTAATACTGGCATATAACACTATTTCTTATTTCAAAAATGGTTGAGCTGTCACTATTAAACAATTGGATGATTGCGTTTGTAATAAAAGATAGAGATTGGAGAATCATTGTAAAACATTATTTTATTTTGTCATCCCTACTACTGAATTTACAGTATTTTTTGTTGTTTGCGAAATATTTCAGCTATATTGTAATAGTTCTCGGTTTATATGTCTTTATTTCAAACGTAATATTATCATATTTAATTACTTATATTTATTCACTTGAATGTAGCACTGTTAAGTTCCGATAACAGTTTCGTCGTCGTTTAAAACGCCATTTCTTTGCAAATCCACAACGAATGTCATAGATAAGTCAAGCTCTCGACCGAATCGAATGATACGGCATCAATTCAATGCCAAATATTGTTTATTTGGTGTTTATCCTATTGAGGCTGGAATAGAGTATAGATCTATTTACTTACGTAGGCGCGTTCCTCCACTTAAATTATATCGGCGCGCATTATATAATTTGTATTTTTAGCTATCCTTCTCGATGTCGTCTCACACACACAAAACAACTTGTGTGTGTGTATTTTTGTCAAATTATTTTATTAAATCCAATATGACATTTATCTGCCCACGTTGAGATGGCAATGGTATTCATTTGCTCTTTTCAATATTTAATTTAATCTTGTTAAATGACGATTCGAAAGTTCTTCTAAGATGTTACCTGTATATAAAAATTTGATTTGATTATAATAATGTGAGAACGCTTTTATTAGAATGTTTTCAATTTTTTTTTGTATAGTCATATAAAAATAAATGTTTTTTCGATATAAAAGTTTTACACTAGCTTATTGATAGTTAAAAAAAGCGGTTTTTTTTAGGGAAACTCGACGTAAAATATTTATTTATTTTAAATAAAATAAAATGTTATGTTGTTATTTATGGTTAGCAACGACATATAATGGGCGGGTACAGTTAGTATTTGAATAAACGCATAAAAAGAGAATTATTGCGTGCGGTACCATAAGCCTAAGCTATGACAGTAAGGGCGGGTATCGATTGTATAAGAATAATTATACATACATACCTACATATATATAAAAAATATATTTGGTTATCCTTATTTTAAATTTTCAGTCAGAACTATTAATTTTCACTTAAATTATCTATGATATTAATGCTTTATCATAAGCTTCTATAATGTAATTGCAAATATTTATTTTGTAATAAATTAATATGAATGCGTCGCAAGGCGTTACAATCTCGGCTACTTGGCTTTTTGTTATACGAATTTGTAGCCGGGTATTGAAGCAAATAAAAAACTTCACAGAAAAACCTTAACAAGTACATGTTTATAAATCACATTATTTTAGGGGAAGTACTATGATAGATATTGTTATATTATATTTTAGTAAGTGTGAGTGTCGGGATGGCCCAGTGGTTAGAACGCGTGCATCTTAACCGATGATTGCGGGTTCAAACCCAGGCAAGCACCGCTGTTTCATGTGCTTAATTTGTCTTTATAATTCACCTCGTGCTCAGCGGTGAAGGAAAACATCGTGAGGAAACCTGCATGTGACAAATTTCATAGAAATTCTGCCACATATGTATTCCACCAACCCGCATTGGAACAGCGTGGTGGAATATGTTCCAAAAACCTTCTCCTCAAAGGGAGAGGAGCCCAGCAGTGGGAATTTACAGGCTGTTGTTGTTGTTTGTTGTTGTTGTAAGTGTGAGTGTTGTTTAAAGTTGTGATCAACATGTGTAAAGTTAAAACATACCCAGTGGCGACGTAAGTGCAAAGGGCCTCGCGCCCGAAATTTGAAAAAGTACAACATAACATTGGGATCAGAGTACTGTGAAAAAAAAGCAAGGGCCTCGCAAAATGTATCTTTCCCACATTAAGATTCGATCTTGCGCCGCCATTGAATATACCGTGTCTGTTGATGGACTGTCATTATAGAGATAATAATTACATTAGTAAATAATAAATAAATATGAGAAAACATTACATAAGTTACTCTGAACCCAATGTAAGTAGCTAAAGCATTTGTGTTATGGAAAATCAGACCAGACCCAGACCCAAGATAATATAGACAACTAATGATAATTTACATCGGATATCGGGAATCGAACCCGGGACCTCGGAGTGGCGTAGCCATGAAAACACACACACACTACACACCACTCTATCACGGCGGTCCTCTAATCAACGGTAATCATCTATACAGAGTATGAAACAAAGTCGCTTTCCGTCGTTAGTACGCTCAGTACTTCTGTGTGCAGTGCCGGCCATATTCAAAGAACAATAGACGCATGATGTTCGAATATTGTGACATAATGGTCGATTTACAAAAAAGAGAAAACAAGGCAGACTGTTCAAAAGATGGAGTGATGAAATTAGAGAAATAGCTGGAGCATTTTGGACGAGAGTGGCAAGAGATAGAGATAGCTGGCAACATTTGGAGGAGGCTTTTACCGCAAAAGGCGGCACCCTTACATAGAATAGAAAGTATAGACGTTGAAATATAGACGCAAGTATAGACGTGAAAAAGAAGAATAAAATAAAATCAATTAATTAATATACGAACTTATAAAATAAACTAAAATGCTAACCTATAAACGATTAAACTATTATAAATATAGTAGTTATAATATATGTATTATAAACTAGAGAAATAAAGCTTTATTATTATTATTATATGTCACATGATCACACAACACAAGAGGAACTTTAAAAGTGGTACCGGTAACTGACAAATTATGTGGAAGCCGGCTATCACGATGCTGGAATGAGGTCCATGTTATGAGGAAGATCTCGAGAATGGATATACAGGTAGGGCAGGACTATAGTAACGATGTGAAAGACAAAATGGCTGGGAAGAATGTAACTTGTGAGATGACATCAGACAGAGAAATATGCAAGAAGACGTGCTGTCCCGATACGAAATAAAATTGGGATATGGTCAGGATGACGATGACGATTTTTTTTGTATAAGTAAATATATAAGACAAGAGTAGTTAGCAAAACTGAAAACTAAACTTTGCACTATATTAAATGTAATGTTTGCTTAAATCTAAATTAAAAAAAAAACAAAAAATCTCGATGCAGCTTGTTCAGTTTAACGAAAAAAAGCCGTGTCATTGTCTGACGTAGTCTCTATTTAATTTATACAAATATTTACTTGAGCAATGTTGTATTAAATTGTAAACAATATTATAATTAAGATCGGTGTAATGGCCATTCGATTCAGAATAGCAGTTTTTACCAATACTTGGTAATCAGGAGAGAGCTGCAGCGGCGACGCAACCACCGGCTCAGTGATAAAGCTGAGGCCTTGGAACTTCTCATTACACAAGTTTTAACTAAAGCAGTTATTTAGTATAAAATGTTAAGTGCTATCGGTCAAATTATCAGTCACTTGTTTCCATTCCAGCGATACAGTGGAAACATGAGGAGTTTAATTCTATGTGGTGTCGTATTAGCGGCGCTGACCTACGTCAGCTGCCGTGAAGTGTCACGAGAAAAGCGCGACACCGACTTAGAGGAAGCCGCCAGCCATCACGGTGGAAAATGGGACAAGGGTGGAGGCCATGAGCATCATGAGCATCACCACCATGATCACGGTGACAAGGGACACAAAGGTTACAAGGGCCATCATCATCATGAACACGGCAAGAAGGGCCATCACCATCACGAAGGACACAAAGGTCATCACGACGAGCACGGTGGACACAAGAAGCATCATCATCATGATGACGGTCACCATCATGAGCACCATCACGGTGAAAAGGGCCACAAGGGTCACGGACACCATGAAGAAGGACATTATCATAAGGGACATTCCACTAAGGGTCATCATGGCGTACACAAGCACGATGAATTCAAAAAGGAAAAACACTTCCACGATCACCATCACGATGGCGGACACCATGAGCACCATGGTGGACATCATGAGGAACACGGACACAAGAAGGGCGGCGGTTTCCACAAAGGGCATAAGCACGGTGGACACCATCATCACGAACACGGCAAGAAAGGTCACCACGAGAAGGGAGGACATCATCACGATCACAAGGGTCATCACGATGAGGGCGGTCATCATGAGCATCATCATCATCATCATGACCATGGAAAGAAGGGCGGTCATGAGGACCACAAGCACTGGGGTTACAAGAAGGGACACAAATAAGAAACTTGATATGCATATTACTGATTTTTGTAAAAAAAACAGTAAAGCCATTAACTAGGTTTGTTTAGTTAAGCTCACCTTTTGTTAAGTTTTATTGCAATTTATTTTGTTGACTGTGATGTTTTGTTGTTAATAAATTTTTATATAATACGTTATGCTTTGTTTAAATTAAAACTCTATATCAAATATAGGTAATTGGTCTTAACACTGTAAAAAAACTGAATAAGTTTTTGCAATACGAAGTGTGAACTAAACAATTTCAATTCTCGTTCCGTTTCAACACAAAGTTACATAAAACTATTGACCGCGGTTTACTTGCAGCATTTTCCGGCGGAGATCTGTAAACCAAAATATTGAGAAAGTAGACCAGTGCCCGAGATCGGCCTACTTATCAGCCTTGGCAAGAGTTCGCGATCGACCGTTTCCTATAGAAAACACTTGCATTCAATCTGAAATTAATAACATTTCTCAATAGATCTACGTTCAATAAGCCACTTTCATTGTACTTGAAGTCGGTACAAATAATAATATCCGATCCTTACTTACGGTTAATATATCCGTTGATATTGACAATACAATATAATAATACAATGACTGATGCATTTATTTAAAAAAAAAATAGTAATATATTCAGAGACATAATTAGGCCCTGGAACAACAAAGAAATGGAGGCCCCTAATTACCAAACAAAATGCTTTTTTTTAGCTGTTTATTTATTTAGATATATTATACAAAGAAATTACTTTATTAACATAAGAATTAACAACATTAAATGCTTAAATATATATACAAATATGAACTAAAACTAGTTACTGTATTATTGTATTACGATTTACAAAGATGAATATTACTATGTATAAATACAGTTATATAAAAGTCGCGTCCTCGTCGAATTAGATTTATTTTTATTGTTAACTGTTGTGTCTACTTTTGTTAACCCCCCAGGGCTCATGTGTGTGGGTGGATTTTTTATAAAAATGTTTATATCCAAAATTATAGTCTGAAATATTGCATTGCCTTTTGGTGCTAGTGACAGTAAAAGCATTATGCATTTTTTTAAAATAAACTTCTATACAAGCTGATTTAAAAGGTAATATTTTCATTTACATTTTTTAAATATTATAATAATGATAATATAATAATGATTTGTATTGATAAATTCTGGTTATTATTGAACCAATTAAAAAAGTTTTGTCTAGTACCTGTATGGCATTTTTTTATCTATTTCAAAAAGATAGGTGGCTTCAAGCAATTAAGTACACACGTACATAATTGTTAATATACGAGATATCAAAATGCAGCTCTTAAAACAGTAATTGCAATATTTTTTGTAATTTGTTTCGTATATCTTTAAAGCTAATTCAAGTTATATCGTCAGCGAACTTCACAATTAAAACTCTTTGCCTAAATCAATAAATTTAAGCTGAAAAAGTGTAACGTATAAAATAAATAATAAAAACAAACCGACTGCTAATAAAACAGAAAAGAGGCGAACAAACTTTAGTTTCTTGATTGAGAAATGTTAGTAGCAGTAGGAGGCATTATGCATACAATTCTCCCTCGACAGAATTAACTAGAAACTAAATAGCAACCCTCATACTTTCAACTTCCTTAACGTGATATTTTCTAGTTTTTCAAAATAAAAAATCTAATTAAAGACTTTTCGCAGACCAAATTTCATGTCATGTAGTTAGTTAGTACATTTACAAAATTGTTTGTTTACAGCTCGAAAACTTTACTACGATACGAACAATAATCCGAATAAAAAAGTGACATCTGACTTTTTCGATGTTTCTTCTCCGTTAAACTGAACATTCCGATCTAATGGTAACTTTACAAATTGCCAGCATTACATTAAATTAATCTTATAAAATTACAATACAAAAATGCATGTTTAAATTTTTACATAGCTAAAAGAGCATATTTAAATGTTTGTTATGGTTAAATAAAAAAATTAATTACGAAAAATAAACATAATTTCATTTGGTTGAATCGGTTAGTGATTTTAGTTGATTAAGTTTCTATTTTATTTGCTTTAAATTTAGTCGAAGAAGGCTAGAATACCCAAGGATCTTTTTTTTCGATACTTCACTAAAGGTATGTCCAAATGAACAATATGAATTATGTTATTGACATAACATATTTGGGTAAAACAAATATATTTGACTCAAATATGTTATGTCAATAATATAATTCACATTACTTATAATAATTGTATGATGAAACGAAAATCTAATTTCTAGTATGTATACTCAACAAACTGGCTACTGTGTATACTTTTTTGTAATATTAAACTAGCTTTTTTAAATATATTTTTATACATTTAACTAAGTTAGGAAGGAGGTATTATGTTACATAGTGGTAGTGCTTTATTGGGTCTATCCAAACGGGCTCAAACACATCGCTATTAGTGGTACATCATCCAAACATCCTATATTCTACCATCAAGCAGCAATACTTAGTACTGTTGTGTTCTAATAAGATGTGCTATTGAAGTGTAACTTCAGGCATAAGGGACATTACATCTTAGTTCCCAAGGTTGGTGGTGCAGTGACGATACATTAAATGGTAAAATTTTCATATAGCGTCAATCTCTATGGGCAATATCCACTTACCATCAGGCATAACATATACAAATCTATTTACCAATCCTTCAACCTATGTTAGAAAAAAGTGATACTTAAATTTAATAAAATTAATTTAACATTTTTGCTCACTAAAGTAAGAAAGCTTAATGGTAATAGTCAAAAGCCTTTAGCGACGTAAAAGACGCAGGTTCTATCTTAACACTGACACCACTGACAATGATCTAAAAAAATAGAAACATTGCATACTTTTTATATATAGTGGTATATATTTATATTTAAATTATAATTCATAACATCGCTGAGAATAAGCGGTTGTACTTTTTTGTTATTATAATAGAATATAAATAAAGTTACAATACACTTAATTTTCTTTTTAATTTCGTCACATTGAAAACATAAATAATTTAGTTTAAAATATAAAATATTATATGTGAAATGAAATTCGAGCAAATAAGTTAAAACTTTTTTACGTAACTAAAAGTTGTCAGTCTTAATTATACAACGGTTATTAATTTACATTGATATATCTAATAATAAAATCTACCAATAAGCTGCTAGTTTCATGATTTTTATTAAACAAAAAAAAAATTACTTAATTAAAATTAATTTACAGTTAAATTTATGGTTTCTAGGTTTTATAGTACATTAAAGAAAATTATTAAAATATTGAAAATGTTATCACTTAATCAATTATAATGTTAGCATTCTCATAACGTAATTATTTGGATATTATATAAATTAATTTGCTGTATACAAGCTTAGCACAAGGAATCGGTTAGTATTCTTGCAACAAAACCATTGAGATTGTCTCGCGACGCGTCATTTGACAAGGGTTACACAATTCCTTATATAAAACTGCTGCGCTATCAATAATATCGCCAATTTTAAGTAATAAGTGAACAGTACGAGGCCCTCTCAGTAAAATCTAAACATGAGGCTAGTATTATTGTTAGGTTTAATTGTGATAGTTGTCGTTGCAGAAGCGCGTCGAATACCTTCGAAAAAAAATGAGAAACTTCAGAAGAAAGAAGAGTTAGCTGATCAAGAAGATGCGGCGACGGAACATAAAAAGGAACACAGCAAAAATCATGAATTCAAAAAGGGCGGCGGAAAAGATCATCATGCACACCACCACGATGAACATGGAGAAAAGGGTCATAAAGGTTATAAAGGTCATCATCATCACGAAGAAGGAAAAAAAGGTCACCATGATAAGGAACACCACAAAGGTGAGTATGATGATCACGGTGGTCATAAAAAGGACCACCATCACGAGGATGGTCATTATGACGAGCATCATAAAGGGGCTAAGGGCGAAAAAGGGCATAAATACGAGGAAAAAGGACATTACAATAAAGGACATTCGACAAAGGGACACCACGAAATACACAAACTCGATGAGTTTAAGAAAGATAAACACTTCTTTGATGAGGACGGTGATTCCGGCCACGAGGAGAAACACGGGGGCTATCACGAAGAACATGGTCATAAAAAAGGCGGGCATTTCAAGAAAGGCCACCATCACGGCGAACATCATGAACACGAGCACGGCGAAAAGGGACACCATGAAAAGGGCGGACATCATCATGAGCACAAAGGGCACAAGACTTCCGCCGGCCATGATGAACACCATCATCATCATCACGACCACGCCAAGAAGGGTGGACATGAACATCACAAGAAACATGGTTACAAGAAAGGTCATTGAATATAATGAGTATTTCGGAACGTTACACTTAGATCTGCTTCATTTGACTCGGACTATGATTTTACTTGCCCATTGTCTGGCCACCTATTTATTTATTATTAATAGTAAGTTTGTTAAAACTTTGGAATCGTATCAAAAGTTAAGTTTAATGTTTTTGTACCTTTGTTAGGAATAAATGTTACATTAATATTAAGTATTTAAAAATAAATAGATAAAAAAGTTATTTAATTACCTACTCGTGTTATTATTTTTTATGTATTTAAAATGGTAGATTTAGTTAAACAATAATCTCCGAATTTGATTTATTCTTAACCTTACATTGACATAAAAAAACCATTGCGCAAATCTAATTAAAACTATGAATAATTTAAAAGTTTCCCCGATCCCAACTTAATTGAATTCGACGACTAATTGTTTTATTTTCAATTGTAATATCCTAGCTTATTGCATTAAATTAGTTCTTGTATTGTTAAGATCAGGTTGAGCAAAAATTAATTACATTAAGCAATTGCTGAAAGCAGTCGGAATAAAAAACTCTTCTTAGTAAATTAAGAATTATATTAATACCAAATAAACTTATTTTTAAAATAGATAAATGATTTCAACTGATGTCACAATAAAAGTATTAAAATGAATATAATTTATATTGATCGATTGATTTATAATACAGACGACAAAACACTTACTTGTTGTAATACTTCAATAATACTCTGTCATAACAAGTAAATGAATGAAATCATTTTCACCGGTATTCAAGTAAATATATTATTTATTGTTAGATAAGATAGTTTACGTAGTTATTATACGAATATCTCTTCCGATGGATTCTCGTAGAATATAGTAGAAGCTCAACCTGGGAGTTTCAAACGTCGAAGTGTCGAATAACATAAGAAGTGTTAAGCATCGGCATCAGAGGAAGGCAATACTACGCCGATCACCAAATAAGTGGGATAACCAACTCATAAAATATAAAACTAAAATGTTATTAACAGAAATTTCTTTGCATTTCAAATATTATGTCTATTATTTAGTAAAGTCCGTTATCTAATTTGTTTTGAAAGTGGTTTAATTTTGACTGGGTCGAAAGAGGTCACAGAACAGGATCAAGAAAACACAGAAGTTTCTAAATGTTCGTTAAATTTGTGGATCTGTAAAGGTAACCAAAACAAACTGTCTACACAAAGTTAAAAATAGGACAGATAATACTTCAAGCATGAACATTAGAACTATTCGAAGTTTTCTTATATCTGCAGGTTTAATCTTTTGTTTGTAATTTACTTTTGAAGTAGGTACATTTAAACATGAAATGTTGTATAAATAAATGTTTAAATAGGTATTATAGGTTATTCAAAATAAGTTAGAAATTATTCCCATAAGATATGGAATAAGGCAGGGTTCCATATGCCGTTGGAATACTTTGTCAAATATAAATTTGATCATTTAGGTTTTACAATAAAAAGAAATAATAACATCATTTTTTTTAAGATTTAGCCTCAATAGGTGTAGTAAGACTGACCTAACTCAGTAAGTTATCTAATCTTAATATTTGCATATGGCAATAATTTAATTCATCTCTTTATGTAATATTCGCAGTGATGTTAGGTCATATAAATCTAGTCTCTGCTTCAGACTCTCGTTCACAACATCGAATCTGTGAGCAAGTTTTCTTTTGGAGACTGTGCAAACTTTGAAGTAGTTAAGAGTTCTGGCTCAATTCTTGTTTACTTATGTACGTACCTTAATGGTCTATTGATTCCGGAATGTATCCGTCATTGTAATCGCACTGTGCTTTGCACAAAATTTGTATCTCACAAGTATCGCATAAAATGTGCACTAACTATTTTATAATGAACACTCGAAGAATATTAAATTTTTCATATCTATAATAAAATGCGCCGAGATGGCCCAGTGGTAAGAACGCGTGCATCTCAACTTGAATGCGGGTTCAAATCCATGCAGTGCAAAACTGAATGTTCATATGCTTAATTTTTGTTTTTATTTTATCTCGTGCCCAGCGGTGAAGGAAAACATCGTGAGGAAACCGGCATGTCATATTTCATCGAAATTCTGCCACATGTGTATTCCATCAACCCACATCGGAACAGCAGCGTGGAATATGTTCCAAACCTTCTCAAAGCCTAGCTTTAGCCCAGCACTGGGAAATTTACAGGCTGTTGATGTAATGTAAACGAATTTCGATCCAAAGTACTATTTAAAAATTCTCAAACTAAAATACTCACTATTGTGACAGGTATGGTTAAGGCAAGTTCAGCTACCATGTTCACAAAATAACATCCTGGTAATATTCCGTCGATGAGACATGTTTATATCCGAATACTGATTTCCTTTCGCTGAAATTGAAATTGATTAAACAAGCACATTAAAAAGTAAGATTTCAACCTTCAATTCGGCTATAGTGTACTCAGTTAATTAAAATAATTTTAGATATAATTAAAAAGAAAATTGTTTAACATCAGTAAATATAGTGTTTAAAGTAGGTAAAGAGTTTTTTTTATTTTATAAAATAGAACATGACCGGAACATACTAAGCGATTATGCAATTAGCAAATACATATCCCAAGGCTTTAAATCACATTAGCTTCAAAAGACGAAGGATTTAATGTGACACTAGATGAAGCCATAAATCTAGTGCGAGGTGTGTGACATCGCTAAGCCCCATACTCGCTCATTAATTAGTGCAAAGCTTTATCAACGGAACGGATCTTACCAATATTTGAACGTGATAAAAAAATCTTTCGCCGAGCAAGGACGATTAATTGAGCAGTTTTTTTTAAAGTTAATCGCTCTCTTAGTGCAATTTTCGTTATAAAATTGTATTTGTATAATTCATCTCGATTCTATCCATCTTATCGACATCGTCTTTTTTGAAATAAACATAAAATAATGGTGTTTACTTGGTATCTCCCACTGATTAAGTACTCTACCGCCAAACAGTGATGTAGGTGGGAGAGTAAGGTATTCCCACACTCGCTTAGTAGGTGAGGGTAGTCCGATCAGTCCCACAGACATTCTCGCTTCATGCGTGGGAAACGCGGTAACGTGTTTTGCAGCGGCTTCGCTCACGTGGAATACAGCTTGTCACAAAAATCGATTACCGTCGTGCTATTTTAACGTTCGTATTCTAACAGTTGTACTCCATCACAAATTATTGATCTCAGATCGGCTCGCACATCGCAGTCAGCCGACGTTCTCTTGCCTTTGATCAGCAATGAGCTAGCCCAGGACATACTTTGCAATATTGAAATGATGCATATATTCAACATTGCTATATATTAATTTATTATTTACTTAATTACTTATATAATGGTTAAAAAAAATTCTAACTGAAAGGAACCTCGTCCTCGTTAGTATTCACAACAATTTTAATGTTTTTTTTGGTGAATTGAAAACGTTTATTAACAAAATTTTAGATGTCATTAACCTTCGAGATTGTTTTGGATTATTTGGTTCCATCAAAATCAATAGATTAACTTATTGATAGGTTTAATCGCTGAATATCCTGAAGGCTAACTAACTTTCCGATGTATCTCGTGTAACTAGCCCAATTATCGAAACTTTGTGATGATTTAATTGTTTGGTAATTAGTTATCCACCCGGCTTATCTTTACTCGGAATATTACCAATATGAACCAAATATCATTTAGCTAATGACTCGAATAATAGTTAGCGTAATTATTTAATATGTCATGTTTTGAACAATTATATTTGAATTAAATTTGAGGAACTACTTGGTGACATCAAATGAAAACCATGCATTTAAAAAATATGTAATTTGTTATTCTTTGATTCTAATAGTAATACTTGTCGCCTAAAGTCTACTCTTTCGAACTTGTCCGGGGTAAATTGTAATATATTATAGTAGATAACGGAAATCAAAATAAATATTTTTATAGACCCTGTTGAATGTTTTTACTCAAGAAAAATCAAAATCAAAATACACTTTATTCGGGTAAGCACTTTTGAATCGTCATTTAAAAATTAAGTGAAAGTACCACCGGTTCGGTTTTATAAGCTTATCCTTATTTCTTGTGCACATACAATGATTATCACTAATTTTATCAAAGTGATCAATGTTACTGAGAATACACATAATATTGTTGTAAATATTTTGCAACGCAACAGTGAGTATTCCTACTTAGTTAAAAACATTAAGATTATAAATAGACCGGATTGCTCTCTCTTGTAAAATAAAGACAGATGAAATATCTGCAACAATACCCCAAAGTAAAATACCATATGACATAATACTGTGAAAATAATAGTTGTCTAACTTTTCTTACCGTGTATGCTGCGAACTGAGTCTTCCTATTAGGGATAATAAATATTCCCAAAAACACGGTACTATCGGCTACATCAAGACGGTCACCGTTTAAAAGATATATTATAATTTTGCCTTCTAGCATTGGGTAGGGTAAAATCACAAAAAAAAATTTAACATGCAAAACCAAATTATTTACTTTAAACCAATCGTGTATCTGTGATGATGCACCGTTCACATCGTCATAGTCAGTTTTTTTCCTGTCAACCTTAAAAATCAGTGAAGTATCGTTAGCAAACAATACTATATCACAATTATCACAAATACTACTTTTAATACTTTTTCTTAATAGCCTTTATTATTTATTAATTATTTAGAATAAGAATTCAAAACTATTTACAATAATGTTTATTAAAGTGAGAAGTCATGTCAATAAAAAACGTCAGATAAACGTTTAAAAACTGTATATCTATCTGCTTATTAATTGTATAGTGAGGCGCTCATTCTATGTTTTCAACCGACTTCCAAAAGGAGGAGGTTATCAATTCGTCTGTATTTTTTTTTTATGTTTGTTACCTCATAACTTTTCACTGGGTGGACCGATTTTGATAATTTTTTTTTGTTTGAAAGGTAGTGTTTCCCGTGGGGTCCCATTTTTTTTATTTTTTTTTCCGATGTTGGTATCCATGTGAAAACGACATAAGTCTTAAATTTGCATTATGTATATGCGCGACAAATAGGTGAATAACTGAAAATCACGTTAAAAAATTTTGATAATTTTTTTATTATAAAATATATACTTTAAGGGTAGTTTGGTGAAAGTTTGGTACGGTTCTGAGTACAGGATCCATGACAAATTAAGGCAACGGGAGGGAACGGAACAATTCTGAGGAGCACGTTAGCAATACTCGGTCGAATCTTTTATTTATGGGTTACTTGGATAGTTGAATCACCTTCCGGAACGTGGTTATGTTCATGTAATTGTCATAATCGAATATTATAATCAACTAGCGACCCGCCCCGACTTCTCACGGGTGCAATACTGATACTAAATATTTAATAAAACCCTACAGTATATCTATCAAAAAACAATACGAGAATACTTTAACAAATATATTTTTTACAAATTACCTTTTACACTGGATCAATCAAGGGGCTCGTATCGCTTCTTTCTTTTGATTGTTGGGGCAAGGGCACCGTGGCTGACACCGGCTCCAAATATAGCAATAACTATAACTACATGATATAATCGTTAATCGACTTTTAAGTAGTCTAATATTTTTCATTTCATTTAACTTAGGAAGACTAAAAAATATGTTGAATACGCAATTATTTTTATTACTTTTTCGTGCATATTCATTTGTTTTAAAATAGTGTTTTGTTTGAAGTCGGTTTTTCTTTTTGTCAAAATTTTATTTATTCACTGTTTATTTGTAGATACAAAATATTACATAGTGGATACTGCGTTTTCCACTGTCGAAATTTTAATTGACGACTCCAACCACGGAATAGTTTTCATTTTAATGTGTTTAATTCCTAAATAAAAAAGAAACTTTATTCTAATTAAAAATATGTATTAAGGAAATACAAAAACTAAATCTTATGAGCACGTATTTTTGTTGATACGCTTACACGTGTTATTGTTAATAATTTTACAGAAAACAATATAATACATCATAAATATTTGTTTTAGGAATGAGTTAAGCTCTCTCATCAAAACTTTCACCAAACAATTAACAAGCAATATTATAACATGACGTAATTGAGCCGGAGATGCTAATGTTGCCCCTTGAAATACTTAATTTTTGATTAAAATCAATTATTCAACACTTAGATATTGGAAGGACACACTATTGGATTATTGTGGTCAGCTAGCTTTATGCCGATTTGGCAAAACAACTTTGAGATATGATAGTTAGTTAGATATTTGATTGATTAAAATACAAAAATAAATACATTTTTAATTTATAAAAACAGCAATAAAAGTTGATTAGTACATGATTTATTAAATATATAATATATATACACTTTGATTTACCAAAAAAAAACTAAAGCAATTATGGCGGGCATGTAAATAATAACAACGGTTTGACTGATTTCCACTTTACTGTAGTTAGTAATCAATAATTTAATAAACAAATGAGATAAACCTAAAAAATTAAATGCGCAAGAGCAAACGCTATATTTTCTTACTCGTGTCCCGACCCGACTACTTTAACGTCCCGTTCACGGTAACGGGCCGTTGTCGCATGGGGCGCGGGCGACTTCCTGGTTCGTCCGCTATACAATCTATATAAATAATTAACACGGTTTCTTACGTTTTTTATTCATATGTATTGTTGTGTCTCTGATCTGGAATTAATTGCAACACTTAATGAAATATATACATATATATTGAATTATATATAGATATACTAGCTGACCCGGCAAACTTTGTACTGCCACAATCGAAATACTTAAATAGTCCAAATGTGATGAGCATAGAAACCATTGCACGCAGCGACACTGGTGATCTAACAGTAACAATAAATAACTGATACTAACATTAAAAGCGACCCTATCTATATTTTTTTCTATATTTTCAATGACACAGGAATCATGAGGTTGTGTGATAAATTACCATGTCGCTATAATTAAGTCCTTACAACATAAAGTTTGCAAAATCCATTTATTGTAAACTGGCCATACATATAGTTTTAATTTGAAACTCATTTGCAATACAAATCAATATAATATCACTAAATACAACACAGATAAATAATATAGGTGGTCAAGTTTTATTATGATGATGTTGCTTATAATATTTTGAAAATATTGTCTGATTTATATTGCTCATAAATAGTCACGTTACAAAAATTAGATACTTACATAAATTAAAATTTAAACAAAAAGAAAAACCGACTTCAAACAAAACAATATTTTAAAAGAAACTAATATGCACTATAAAGTAATAAAAATAATTGCGTATTCAAAATATTTATCAGAGTCCTCCTAAGTAAAATAAAATGAAAAGCATTAGAGTACTCAAAAGACGATTTACGATTATATTAACGTAGTTACAATTATTGTTATTGTTGTTATCGAGTCAGTATATTATCGTATAAAACCAAGCCAGCCAAGAGCTGACACCGACTCCAAATATGACGACCTCCGTGGTCGGGTGGTGTGTACACCGATTTTCATGGGTACGCCATTCCGCGTTCCCGGGTTCGATTCCTGGCCGAGTCGATGTAGATTATCATTTGTTTTCTACGTTGTCTTGAATCTGGGTGTTTGTGGTACCGTATTTACTTCTGACTTTCCATAACACATTGCTTTAGCTACTTACATTGGGATCAGAGTAATGCATGTGATGTTGTCTCATATTTATTTATTTAATTGACCTTAGTAAAAAAACTTTGCAAAAGAGCTAAGATATGTCGTACATCATAAGGTCACAAATCATATTGAAATGCAGCAACGAACGTAAGTACATTAAAATTTTACTAAGGACAATAACCCACCTACCGCACCCTGAAGCTTTTTAGAAGTTGCATTGATTATCATATTCGACTATGACTTGTTGTTGTTGACTTGTATTAGTTGAACGCGTTACGAAAGGTAACTCAAATGTCCAAATAACCCATATAAGATTCTGCCGAGTATCGCTAACGTGTTCCTCAGACTTGAAGAGTTTCGTTACTTTGGATCCCATGCTCAGAATCTAACCAAACTTTCACCCCTTAACAGATAACAGTACCCTTGAAGTATATCCTTTCTAATAAAAAAAGAATCATCAAAATTGCTATTTACCTATTTATCGCGCACATGCATAATGCAAATTTAAGACTTATGTTGTTTTCATATGGTATTCATTCATCATCAGAATTGGATAAAATTAAAATGGGACCACATGGGACCACAGTTTCACTGCGTGTAATGGTTTAACATCTGCGTTTTTTTTGCCACTGGAAGAAATTAGTAAATTCGAGAAATAGATGAAACGAACTCATATGTAGCTCACCGCATGAACCATGTTTCATATTTTTAACGACAACGTGAAATAACTCTGGATCAAGAGTTTGATCTGGAGTTTCAGCTGATATAACGTTATCAATTTGATCTGGAGCTATTTTAAGTAACTGGCAAATTAATACATTTGCATTAGGGAATCCCCTCTTTTGCTATTCAGTGGAGTACATATGGCACCTCTCCAAATATACATAATTTTACAGTTAAATCTATAAGTGCTTTCAATTTTTGCCGAAAAACACGTTCTGTTATTTCATGATGATCAGTTGTCGACTGTTCTTCAAATAAATTGTTTTTAATATCATCCCACTGCGGATTACATGTAAATGTAATGAACAGATCCGGTCGACCATTATATGATTATGTCGACCACATAAGAAATTTCGTCTTGTGCATCTTCGTTCATATGCTGTGGGCAACTAATGAACGAAGATGGCAATATAGTCAATCGCCCGATGTCATTTACATTAGCATCATTCGCTATCGCATCTTGCAAATGAATATATTCTTCGGATTTTAATTTTGCTTTGTTAACGATTAAAATTAAGACGGTCAGTTTCTAATTTGGCATGCATGTCAACGATGTACTGATGATATAGTTTACCATATCTCGAGATATAATTTTGTGCTAGTGGACGAACCATCAATCGATACGAATAAAAATTCATGGCACTAACCTTTTTCTGCATATTTAGACATGAAAATAAATGCACACACTGTACGTTTAAATGTATTTTTTTTTTTTATAATAATAAATTGAAATTATTCGTATTACCTATTGAAACTGGTGGATCAGTGTACTAATTTTTAATTAATACTCACTTTTATTTTGACAGCACAATTCCCCGTCTAAAAAATGTCCATTAACAAAATGACCCGCCATTCATTGAATTCATTTGTTACAAACAATGTGATAAATGAAGAACCACTCTACCGATTTTGTGCAAACTTCACATAAACCATCTACTAAATAGTCCGAACAACCCCTGAAAATTTGGTTTGGATAGGTGAGCCCGTTCTTGAGTTATAAAGTGACATCGAAAATGCCACTTATTTTTATATATATAAATTCGAAAAATTTATGTAACGATGATGTAAATAATGCAAAATAAATTTTAAAACATCAATGTTTTATCGTCTAACATCGATAATCATAGAAAATCAATGATAATCCTCTAATAAATCTATTTCTAAGGAAAAACAATTTTGTTGTTTTTATTATATTCTTAGCATTTTTATCATACTTACTTACCTTCTAAACCTTCCCTGGACTTCCACAAATAATTCAAGACCAAAATTAGCCAAATCGGTCCAGCCGTTCTCGAGTTTTAGCGAGACTAACGAACAGCAATTCATTTTTATATATATAGATTGGAATTTAGTTTCGGATATTTATCATATCAAATAATATATCCCGGTTCAAAACACATTATCTGATATCTAAACTTGAAGGTAAATAAAGAAAATAATGATGGCATAAAAAACTGTGCCAAAAATATATAATGATCTCGACACCCTCCGCTCTGGTTAACTGAGTCTGCGACGGCTAGCTCTCACAGCGCATCGCTGACCGCCATAATTATTTTACTCGAGAGTTCTTATTTTATACCAACTGCTTATATATTGAGATAATTTATACAACGTAAGGAAAAATATGTTCTGTATTACATATTATAAATAAGGTTATATTTATTTGTAAATTAGCATCAAATGTTTTCGCTAAAAATATTTGTTTTTGAAAATTTAAAAGATAAATAAGTACACTGTGAGTTATCCTTCCTTAGACACTTGATATTAAATACTGAACGGACTTGAGACATTACTTTTGTGCAACTCTTACTATGTACGCAGAGTATGGATGCTTTAAAGATGTTTTCATTGACATACTTAACGACATACTTCCCGAAGTCTATTTTTTTAATTGTAAAATATATTTGTTGTAAATCTTTTGAAATAAATGAATAGAGGTGTACGTCTAAGAGAGCAGAGATGGCCCAGTGAAGAGCAGAGATGGCCCAGTGGTTAGAAAGAGCAAAATGGCACAGTGGTTAGAACGCCTGCATCTTAACCGATGAATTATTGATTTAATTATTAAAATTCAATGGAACCCACAATAAACCTAGCGTTAAAAGCAATTAAATACAACAATATGCGAGTAATAATGACAATTTACTTTGTAATCGCTTAACATAAAATATTTTTATACTACTGTAAGGGGTACTTCTATGTGGAAATATCTAAATTACAAAGGGTAATAACCTTAACCTATAATTTTAGACGAGAAATTCCTTCGTCGCGCGTTACATTCCAGACACTTGGCCAGATTGAAAGCTACGCTGAAATAGGTATAAGAATTGCTCCGTCACTATACCATTGCTACAGTATGTTTACAAGAATATATATATATATATACAAGTCGACCCATTTAAATAGGATTTATTTATTTTTACATTGTACAGTCGGGGTAAGAAAAGGTTCGTCACCTTAAGATCTATTTTCGTGTGCCCAGTATGAGCGATAATCTGCTTTACCGATCGTGAATGACATATTGCGTCGTAATTATTTAATGTTTAGATTCAAAAAGTACTAAGAGTTTAAGTCTTTATAAAGGAATTAATTTGAAAAGTGACGAAGGTTTTCTTACTCTGAATGTACATGCTGGCGACGCCAGTATGAAATGTACGATAAAAATAATCCTAATTGAACTTTTTGATACTTCGATATATATTTATATACATAATTAAGGATATACGTGTATTTTATAAATTTCAAACAACTATAATTAATGTCAATTTTATTAATATTACTTATTTCTTAACGATTATTCATATATTTTATTTATTGAATGAATTTATATAGCGGAAGGAACTTCTCCCCGACCAGGTTTCCGATACCTAACATTTTTATTATTTCGAAATAAATAACAGAAAGGTAAGGACTGCGCGATGCGAATAAGTTTCCAAGCTGTGAAATTGTAACTAACAGTTCCTGAAATAACTCACACGGCAAAGCGGATTTAAGTACAAATGTTAAACGATTTAGAAGGCGTAAGTTAAAATGTATCATTGTTAATATTTTACAGGAAAATGGTTCGTGGATATTGAAACAAATGAAAACTATTAGCTCAATTATCATCTATTTCGTATTAGCATATTAACCGGATCGGAAACAAATAATGTTTGTTTTTAAATAAAGTTTTATTCATTTATATGTGTATTATGATAGTGAAAGAAATGTTAAAAACTGAAGAATCGGTAATACAAAAAGGTATACTTTGAAAATTGATAGTATTTGTCATTAATATTCATATAATACTTGTATTATATATTATATATCTTGTTCGTGTAGCGGCTTGCTTATTCCTTATATGGGCGTCATGAAGAATAGAAAGAAAATGAAGACGCTCCTTATAGCTCTGGGATTAAGGGCTGCAGGCTTAAAAGGTCCACTTGGTAGTTAAAAAGCATCGCGCAGTGTTTACTGATGCGTTATAGTACCCTCTTCGAATGATTCTACCTTTGCATCCCAAAAATGTGGTAAATATTCCATTTAGCTAATTTTCTTATGACAGGCGCAGAAGCAAAACGCCCGTCATATCGTGGACGCTGATCGTGGCAATTTATAGTTAATTTGTCCCATCGAATATTGAGACATTTTAGTTAAGTACAAATTAGTAGTATTAAACTATCACTAAAGTTACAGTAATTATAAAAAAAGGCTAACTTCGCACATCTAATTGCTATGAACTAAAGAATAGAATTAGATTTAAATTTAACAATGCTTCTTGTAAATTTCAAAATTTAAATATAGAATGGTGTAAAAGTGAACGTTGTATTTCGAATGACAGATGAAATCATTTGACTACATTGTGTCTAACGTAACTATATTGCTTCCAATACATTCCGGGACAACTCGTGCTCGGTGGGATTGCTGTTTAAGCAGGTCTAATCTGAAGGTTCATATTTTGGCAGGTACTGAATATTCATGCCTTTAATTTCTTTTTGTCTGTTTCCTCGCACATTCTCTCCTCGAACTGATCTTATTTTTCGACCGGACCTTCTTCTTCTTCGTATTTTCTTGTTTCCTTTTTTTTGTAGACTCGATTTACACAATAATATTTTTGGGAATCATTAATTTGATATCCGTCTTTGCATATATTTGGAATAATATTTCTGGATTCTACTAGCGCCGTTGCAAGCTCTTTATAATGTCACTTGAATATGCGTGTACAGGTTACACTTCTTTTTAACTTTTGAAGCAATAGTGCACATCCACTTATAAATTAATTCACTCATAAAGGCGCGCCCATCGGTAAACTACACTCTATAAATAAATAAATAAAATAAATAAATATGAGACAACATCACATACATTGCTCTGATCCCAATGTAAGTAGCTGGAGCACTTGTGTTATGGACCCAAGACAACATAGAAAACTAATGGTAATCTACATCGACTCGGCCAGGAATCGACCCCGGGACCTCAGCGTGAACCCATGAAAACCGGTCTACACACCACTCGACCATGGAGGTCGTCGTCTCTTAATCATCTTACACACCAAGATATCTTAAAAGCAGGAACGTTACTTTATACTAATGAACGCCAATAATTTAAGATGGGAAGGCGCGCCTTCTCGAGTCAAAAGGCTAGTAGCCTTAGATTTAATCACAGGCAAAATACCCTACAGAGTGCTCTACTTCTCATGGGTTCAACCTTCGTTTACACTTTATTAGACTCATTGTTATTAGCGTTTTAAATATGATGATACTTGGCAGCATAAGATACAGCAATTGTCACACGGTGAAAAAATGTTTTAAATATATACTGAATTAGGTATTAGCTTATACAATAACATTTTAAGTTGGTCTATGAAATATTTAGTAAGTAGTATAACCCTGTCTTTAGAATATACTTTTCGACAAGTCTAAATGTAACGGTACATTAAAGTTTTTTATTTCTAAGAGTTTTTATACTGTTACAAAAACCCAATGAAAAACAAGAGAGCTATGACGAACCCAGTAATCATGAAGTGTGTTGATTAAAAACTAATTTTTAAATTTAAATTAATATTCTATAAATGGGATAAAAATACGCAATAGGTATGACTTAAAATTGAAGTTAAAAATAAACAATTTTAGGAAAAGTTGAGTGTTCTATTTACAAGTGCTTTCTTAGAAATGTAGACAATTTTTAACAACGTATAAAAATATCTTTAACAAATACTGTCACATCTCACAGGTCAAGTTTAATGGCCCTTCTTGAAACCCCAGTGCTTGTGATCATCGTGACCTTCTTTCTTGCCGTATCCGCTGTGGTGGTCGTGGTGTTCGTGGTGACCACCTTCGTCGTGGTGGTCCTTATGTTCGTGATGGTGGCCGCCCTTTTCATGATGGCCCTTTTTGCCGTGGTGGTGGTCGTGATGACCATGGTGCTCGTGTCCCTTGTGGAAGTGACCACCTTTCTTGTGACCGTGTTCATGATGGTGGCCTCCATGACCTTCTTCGAAGCCTGATTCTCCATGTTTGTGATGGAAGTGCTTATTCTTCTTAAACTCATCTAATTTATGAACACCGTGGTGTCCTTTGGTAGAGTGTCCCTTGTGATAATGTCCCTTTTCTTCAAATCCGTGTCCCTTTTCACCTTTTTCGCCGTGGTGGTGTTCGTGGTGATGACCGTCCTCATGGTGATGGTGTTTCTTGTGGCCTCCGTGACCTTCATGATGTTCTTTATGGCCGCCATGGTCATGATGTCCCTTTTTGCCATGTTCATGGTGGTGGTGTCCTTTGTAGCCTTTGTGGCCCTTTCCACCATGTTCATGATGATGATGGGCATGATGTTCTTTGCCGCCACCTTTTTCATGATGATGGGAAGCTGCTGATTCGAGATCAGCTTTATCGTTTTCCTCTAGGGTTCGTGCACTTGTAATGAGAACAAGCGCTGCAAAACAGCCCAGTAAGAGAACCCCCTTCATCGTGATTGTTTCCTTTGCTGCTGTCTGTGTTTCTATGGAATATTATCGACAACAACCATTTATAAATACTGGCAATCAATTTTCTCAGCACCTGCGTTGGGCAACGATTGCAATGGCCGGCAAGAGTTTGCATCTACTGTACTGTCAAGGTCAGATATTTAATTGGTATTACTGTTATGCTTAATAAATATATTTTATTATACCTTACTTCTCATTTGTAATTTACAATATTTTGAAACTTTCGGTGATTTGTCGTTCGATTTTCGAATTAATTTTTTTTTAATTTCAACCTAATACAGAATTATTCCTAGTTTAAATCTGCACACATACTCTTTACACACTATACTGAGTTAAAAAAAAAATGGTAGCATTAGATAGCATATTATATGTATATAGCAAATTGCTAGATTTTTTGCTCAATACGTAAATAGAGTTAAGTGAATACTGGTCAATGATCTGCAACGATCTACTATTTCTGTATTGGCGTTTTACATAAAACTCGAAAAATTTATAATTATAATGTAATTATTTTAAGGAAACTCGATATTAACAAAGTACATCGAATGACAAAAATGAAATGATGCAATTTCTATTCTCTACGATAAAAATAAATTAACAAGAACAAAATTAATACAATTAAAATTAGTGGACAATTTTAATTTAACTGCAAAGGATGTCATTCATTCGTAATAATTATTTTATGTACTCATTGTATTCTATTCTATTGAATATAATTACATGGAAAAGTTCAAATTCGCTATTATGAAACAGATATTTGACAAACGTGTAGTCGTTTTGGTAATACCTATGTTTTCGATTGGTACACTTCTAATTTAATAATCTTTTTAAGTGTACTGATCAGTAAGTTTTTTTGTTGTAATTTATTTCAGAACTGTAAAAGATTTTAACATAATATGATAATAACAACATAAGTGTGAAGAGATATCAGATAGTCTGTAAAGTCGAACGAGACTTCCCTGCTAATAGTTGTATCTCCATAGGTTCCTCAAACCGTAGCGTTCTTCTGTATAGGTCTTACCTTCATGCGCTACAAGAAGATGGTGGAACGAGGCTAGGGAGAGACCGACCCTGTTTAGTGGAGACTATGTAGTCGTCGTCGTGGTCCTAAGTAAACTTGGTTATAATAACATAATTATTTTTATTTTAATATTGCAACTATTTAATAGTGTGTTTGGTTTAACAATAAACATATTTAGGTAACCATTACCCATCTGTTAGAATCACCCATTCAGATGTATGTAATACGGCTTCGGACTTATGCAGTTGCTATTTCACAGAGGGGGTCCAATCAATGGGTAATTGGATCGGCTAATGCGTACAATGTTTGCACTTTCGGTAAAACCGCAAGTAAGTAACGTTAATCTGTGAAATTGAATCTTCGTTGACAATAAAGAAATGTTTCAATATGAAATTTTGTTATTGACATATTGTGAGCTAGCTACCCACCCATTAATATAATAATGAAAGGAATAGTTATTCTACCGCCAAATAACACTACTCAGTATTGTTGTGTTCCGGTTTAAAGGGTGAGTGAGCCAGAGTAATTACAGGCACAAGGGACATAACATCTTAGTTCTCAAAGTTGGTGGCACATTGACGATGTAAGGAATAGTTAATATTTCTTCCAGCGTCATTGTCAATGGGTGATGGTGACCACTTACCATCAGGTGGCCCATATGCTCGACCGCCAACCTATAAAGATTCATACCGATACGTTCAGTAGTTTTTCACGAGGTTTTAGAACATTTGTAATTTTTAATACATCTTGTTATTCTTCTTTGTTTTATTTTAATAATTAATATTTAAAAAAACATAATTGTTTAATGTTTATGTTAATTGATTTCTTAGAGTAGTTGCTGAGTATGATTATGAATCACTTCCCTACATAAGGTTTCGGCTCCAGTGGGAACCTGAATAGTAGAATTTAATTTATTTTCATTTTGTACAAATACATTTTCTCATTAATATATTTTTATTTTTCAGCTGAAACGGTATAAATCCGATTATCATATAAAATAATATTATACACATAGCATCACTTTTCTCGTAATGTATGGGCTGTCACGTAGACCGTTGGTTACTTGAGTTCGCTATGTAGCGATTAAGTCGCCAAAATTGTATGCTTCTCTTATTTAGGTTGTATACACGTTCTCTTTGTGGTGTACAATATACTATAAAATTATAAAATCAAGTGTATACTTTTTGACTTTATACATAGTAGTGATCCAGATTTTTTTTTTAAATGAACAGCCTGTAAATTTTCCACTGCTGGGCTAATGGCCTCCTTTCCAATTAAGGAGAGGGCATTAACATATTCCACTACACTGTTCTAATGCGGGTTGGTGGAATGCACATGTGGCAGAATTTCAATTAAATTAGACACATGCAGGTTTCCTTACGATGTTATCCTTCACTACCGAGCACGAGATTACTTATAAACACTAATTAAGCACATATATATAGTGGTGCTTGCTTGGGTTTGAACCCGAAGTCATCGGTTAAGATGCATGTGTTCTAACCACTGGGCCATCTCGGCTATAGATCCAGAATACAAATATAAAACCATAATTTTAATCGTTCATGAATATCATTATTAAAGAAGCAAATAAATGTAAATTATTATTATTGTTTTCTATAAAACAGATAGAGAGATCTCATGAAGATTAATATCTTCATTGCTGCATGTCCGCAGCTGTTAAAATGTTTGATGGTTGTGTTTGATATATACTACCCGTACAAATACGTCAGTTATATTTACAGAGTTAGAACATGTGTATAAGTTAGAACATGTAACGAATCAGAATAGCGGTTGGATTTTCAACGGAATAATTTATTAACACATGAAATTTAGAGATCATGGATGTCGTTAGTATGTATTGTGATTCCGAATACTAAGGTCTGTGCGAATGTGATATTTGATACGCCTACGAGTATAATTACGTATTGTACTTGTTTGTCCGAGTTTACTAAGAATTGATCCAGTGGTTTTGTAGTCGTTTGAGTCGTCGTATTCATTAACATATTTGGCAACAGAAATAAAACAAACAACGCAGTTTGGGCGTGTTGTTTTTAGATGGAAAAATATCTTGATTTCTTTTGGCACTTGGTTTAAGTAAGACGACATTGTAAGGCCGAGGGAAACATCTATCAATTACAGGATATTTTTAGACTAATTACGTGACTAGGATTATGTGCTCTTAAAATCAGAATAACAAAAATACGAGGGCAACTCTTTTTCTGTTTTATGTGTGTGTCATACAGACTATATATTTTATAATGGTGCCTTTAATATGGATAATCATTAACAAATTCTCCTCAAGCTAACAAATTTGCTCTGTATCAAAAACATTTTTGTCACAGGGATTGATTTCAAGAACAGTTATTATGTTGTATTGAGTTTGTTGTTATCATAGGAATGGTGCTAATTGAAATCAATCGCTTAGTATTTTTTAAGGTTTCTAGCAGACAGAAAATTAAAGAGAAAATTGCATTGTTGATTTACGCAAACAATAAATCTTTATTTAAAATACTAAAAATCTATTGTTGTTTAGACGACGACGCAACAATGCTGCTTAGATTTACGATATTATATGCATTTTATTTTAAAATTAAATATTTAGCTCTTCGGTCGCTTACGCAAATTGTGTGATGGTAAACTGTCACCACATTCGTAACGTTGATATTGATATGTCATATGTGTTGGAGTATGTAAAAATGTTGTATCTCTTGTGTCTTTAGTTACCATACTGTTAACTCATCCTTAAAACTAGAACATGTTACTAACTATTGCTGTTTGGCTGTAATATGTAAGTTGGTGTTACCTACATTAAAAAAACAATGATTTCGACAAAACTGCTATAAATTTATATGAAAACACTCTTAGGAAATTGTGCATAATATTACAACGAATCTCAATAAAAATAACTAACTGTAATATAGGAAAAATAACTGTTTCTTTTTCTATAGCTTCGATTTTAGACAGTTAACCTTAGGTTATTTTTCCTCTTAGCAAAAATTTAATGCTTAGGTGAGATTATACAGATTAGAGATTATTTTAATCAAACATTAATTTGTTATAACGAGATAATTATCAAATAAAAATTTACTGTCTTAGCAATTATCAATAAATTTAAAGAAATTTATTAATTTTATCATCAGAAGATGTAAACTTGTTGCTGTATTTTCCATTATATATAAATTATAATATATTATGAAAACGAAAGCTCTGTATTGAGTGGTTTTTGCTTAGGAACATAGAATATTGAAATAAGTATAATTTTTACAAACTGAAATCTTGCTTAAGCATAGGAATGTAAAAAATAATTTAGGAATTGAGTAAATAAGTGTGTATTAGGTACAAAACAATTTTATTTTACGTAGTAAAAACATAACAAAAAATATATATGTAATAAGTCAACAATTAACAATTTGTTTGGTAATTTGTACATGTTAGTGATGAGACTTGTGTCCCCAGTGCTTGTGGTCCTCGTGGCCTCCTTTCTTGTCGTGATCGTGGTGGTGATCCCAGTGCTCA
This sequence comes from Vanessa cardui, assembly GCF_905220365.1. NCBI lineage: Eukaryota > Metazoa > Arthropoda > Insecta > Lepidoptera > Nymphalidae > Vanessa > Vanessa cardui. The sequence goes on along the minus strand of NC_061130.1, from coordinate 5,389,155 downwards.
TGGTGGCCACCGTCGCCATGATGTCCCTTGTGGTGGTGGTGGTGTCCTCCCTTTTCATGATGACCTTTCTTTCCGTGACCGTGCTCGTGGTGGCCACCGTGTTTGTGTCCCTTGTGGAAATGACCTCCCTTTTTGTAACCGCCCTCATGATGGTGACCACCGTGGTGGGAATGGTGACCCTTTTCTCCGTGATGGTCATGGAAGTGCTTATCCTTTTTGAATTCGTCGTGTTTTTCAACACCATGGTGGCCCTTAGTGTCGTGGCCCTTGTGGAAGTGACCGTGCTCCTCGTGGCCATGTCCATGTTCTCCTTTTTCACCATACCCGTCGTGATGATGGTAGCCTTCATCGTGGTGATGGTGCTTCTTGTGGCCACCGTGCTCGCCATGATGTCCCTTATGCCCTCCATGATGATGGTGGCCGTGCTTACCGTGGTGGTGTTCGTGATGTCCCTTGTGTCCCTTGTGGTCGTGATCACCGTGATCATGATGATGATGCCCATGATGCTCATGGCCGCCACCCTTGTCCCAGTGATGACCCGAGGCTGCAACCTCGAGGTCGGCTTCCCTCTTTTCCCGGATCTCCCTAGCGGAGACCGCGGCTACGAGAGCCACCAGCCCACACAACACCAGAAGACTTCTCATGGTTGGTTAGACAAATTGCAGTTGTTGAATGATATCTGCTTCAGTACCACTGATATTTTATACTATTTAACAAGCACGGTTAGGAAATTTTTCGTTTTCGTTAGTGTCAAGGTTGTAAATATAATGAACAGTAACTAAAGATTTCTAGTTCCAGACTACTCAGCTATTCACTTGTAAATATTGTTGTGTTTTTATTCATAAAATTCGTAATCAAGTCTCCGATAAGAAATACAGTTAATTGGAATTTGTAACGGGATCATATTTACACAGGTTTGCTTTTAAATTTTGCTCCGAGTATGACTTTGCATATATTATTATTACATAATATTTCAATTTCAATAAAAAGATAATTTTATTGTTCGATACTATTTATCTTTTTAATTGTATAAAAGGATCAGAATTATGTAATATTTTTAATGGTTATTGTTGCTTAAAATGTGTTGTGGCTTTCGGAAGAGTAAAAAAGAATGACCATATCTGAAAATGTGGTTTCCTCCGTAAGTGTACTAAAGAATCTAATACGAATCAAAGCTCTCGCGAATTACACGTGAGGCAAAAAGTATGCACCATTAATGCGCTTCCAAAAATGAACTTATATGAGACTATAAAGCGCTCGTCTAAAACTGGTCTAATAATATAATTTAATATAAAGCGCTTTCATTGCTTTTTTATTTAAGGACTTGAACCGTGAAATTAGCCGTGATATGATGATGATGGTAATACCACGGGAGATAGGGTTAACAACAGCCCCCTCGGTATTAATCGAATAAGTAAAATAAATACGAACAAGTTGCCCAAATTTATTTACTTTCTGAAACTAATGAAGAGGAATCAGTAACTTAATATTTTATTTTTAAGTTATCTTTACTTGGTAACTAACAAAGTTATTTTAGAAATAAATCTAGATTAATATATTTTGCAACAATAAAATCATTCTTATTCAGATGACAATAATCATTTAGGTATATAAGTGACTTGGGGCTGAACAAGGCGGTGGGAAGTGAAACTGTATAATGTCTTCCTTCCGTTCGATTTGGGTCATTTATTTTGTCAAACTCCAATTGTCTGTTTTTAATTTAATTTTATTTTGGTATTTTTTTTATTCAGATGATTTTTAATTATGATGAAATAGTTTGTAAAACAATAAATGTTATGACATAAGTCACATATAATTTTTATTATATAAAAGATGGTTTTTTCCATTGCTCAACTTGCCCTTTTCCTTTGCCCTTGCGTGAATTTCGGTTTGTCTGGCCGTAGATACCTGAGAAAGTGAACTGATCTCATAAGGTTTAATTTATTTTTGATTATTTTTTTATTTCAAATGACTTCTAACAAATGGTTTTTGAACACGAAGAGAATTTTCAGAGTTTAATTTAACAGAAGTTAATGAATACGGTAGATATATTTATTGACTCTTCCACTTAAAATAAAACATCTTTAATATCGGCAACGTTCATATTAATTGTAAGTTACTTGTTTTGTATTATTGTAATTAGTGTTTTTATTAATAAATGCTTATTATTGTTACTGTAAAATTATTTTGCACTTTAATACCTGAATCAACTGCCTTAGCTAGACAAGCTCCTTTTGCTACAGTTACTTAGTATTGTTTAATGATCAGATTTTCTAAACTAAGAGCTACGTATCGTGTGAGGCGTGAAAGTATTATTAATATCAAATAAGTAGCAGTACACTTCTTTCCTTTATGGACTTATAGTGGAAATAATTTAGTAATAAGTGTATAAGTAAAAATTTATATATACATATTTATATATATTAAGCATATTTCTGACGAATATGAAATTTAACAGGTCCTATTTACTGCGAAATCATTATAATTCAAAAATTAGACTCATCACCGTGGAGCAGACACAAATACATGACTTTGAGAACTTATTTTAATACATTCAAATCTGTAATGGTAAATACTGGTTTTGTAAACAAAAAAAAATTCCAAATAGTTATGATTTTTTTTGTACATGGAGTTTGTTAATTCATTATTTTTGAAAATTATGTACTCGTATTATTTGCTCATTGACGATGAGAATACACAAATTTTAATTTCAATAATTCCTCCCAAGCTCATCCCTTATCATAAGTATTGATCAAATTGATTTAGAAGAGTAATTTTTAAATTAGATTTTTAATTCTGTCAAAATGCAGATTACCTTTGCTTAGTATTAAGCAAATTATTTTTGTACTTATTTATTTACCTATTTCAGAATGTCATGAATAATCAATTGATTAACCCTGTTGTGATGAGTAAATTAGTTGAATTTTAGGTTTTTTCCATATAAGTAGGTTCAGTCTATAGATTTTCGCTATTTTTCAAATGATTTTAGCATCAGATTTCAAATGATTTATGACATAGTATTTTCTGTTTTAATGAAATTTTGGGAATAAAATCGAGTTGAATTTCTCTAAATTATCTCCATCACCATTTTTTCCGTTAGATAAACCTATCTTCACAAACTATGTCTCCATTAAATTTGATTATTTAGAAAGGCAATTATATAATTGTTCAATATGCTTATTTCTTCTAAATTTTCTTCTAATAAAATAACAACTTTAATGATAAAAGTAGTGCCCTGATATTAGGCGGAAAAGAAAAACAATTTTATAATATTAATAAATTAGCAAAATAATTATTTATTTACATATCACAAAATATTCAACAATAACAAAAGCTTCTTTTATTCGTTTCGTTTCACGTAATGTCTATTGATTAACTTTAATGTCCCTTCCAGCCCCAACCTTTGTGGTCCTCGTGAGATCCTTTGCTACCGTGTTCTGCATGCTGGCCCCAGTACTCGTCGTTGCCACCTTCATCTTTATGACCTTTCTCTTCGTGGTGATGACCTCCTTTTTCGTGATGACCTTTCTCTCCAAATCCTTTTTCGTAGAAGTCACCTACACTGTGTCCTTTATGGAAGTCGCCTCCCTTTTTGTAGCCACCTTCCTGGTGATAGCCACCGTAGCCTTCATCAAAACCTGATTCACCATGTTTGTCGTGGAAGTGTTTGTCTTTCTTGAACTCGTCTAATTTATGGATTCCATGGTGACCCTTAGTGGAGTGTCCTTTATGAAAATGGCCCTTTTCTTCAAAGCTGTGACCTTTTTCGCCTTTTTCGCCGCTATGATGTTCGTTATAGTATCCATCGTCGTGGTGGTGGTTCTTTTTATGACCTCCACTTTCTCCAAAATACCCTTTATTTCCCTCATGAAGGGAGTGACCTTTTTTACCGGAATCTTGGGCATGGTAGCCCTTGTAGCCCTTTTCGTCAGATCCACCTACTTCGGAATGATGATCGCCATGGTGCTCACCGCCAGCTCCTTTTTCCCAATGATGTGATGCCGCTCCTTCAAGATCAGCTTCCCGTCTGTGGCGTACATTTTTAGCGTGCACCGCCGCTACCACCACCAATAAACCAAATAAGGCAATTGCTCTCATGTTCCTGTTCTCCTGGGTGCTGTAGGCTGGTTGCCAAATGATGCATGTTGCTTATTTCTTGCAGTTTATATAGTATTGCCAATACCACACTGCGTTGTCTTTAATGTCAGGGTAACTTGAAAATGACGGTCACGACGGAGCGAGTGACCCAAATCATTGACCACACTTTATTATTATGTATTTTAACATTAATCTCATTTCCATTGTTATGTACCTTCTTAATTGAAATTGGTATTGCTTTTGTATGAATTAATTATAAATATAAAACGAATGCCGGTGTAAATTTAAGGTTGCTAAATGTAAACATATTTCATTTGCTTATGTTTAAATGATTTGAATATCTCATATCGTAAGGCAGATTTTAATTCTAACATTAATATTTATTTTAATTAAAAAGTTGATCTAAATAATTAGAAGTTGCAGGTTAACTTGCCTCACGGGATATATATTTCATTGTAATAAATTATATTTAAGCTCAAGCAATTGATACAATTTGAGATCAATATAAATATCGCACTTTCCATATGACTTAACTTTTTCAAACAAAGATATTCCACGTCTAATATAATTTAGTACTATTTAATACTAACTTTAGTAATTCCTGTAACAAAAATTTCAAATATAAATCAAGAATTTCAACATATTATACTATTTTTTTGTGTCGTTATCTTAATTTCTTGAATGTATTTTATATTCTATGATTCACATAATGACCATTATTACTGATGGTAAAAAAGTATTTGTTTAGTATTTTTTTTTAATTTAAAAAACCTAAACTTAGTTGGTGCAATTTAATGTATCGCCTATATTAAAAAACGTTTTTTTTTAATCTGTATCAGTTAATCTCTCGGCCAATGCTTTCTGTGTTATCAAATGAACATTTTCTTTTAATTATTATTGATTTTTATTATCATTAAATCAAAGGAATAAAGCTTTATTAAGGGAATTCGTAATGGATTCAATAATTATTTCAAAGGTTTGTAATAAATAATAATTTAATCTAAGCGTAACTCTTTTACTTTCTTATGTACCTAGTAGTTATCGATTCTATTATATTTTATTCACATAAAGTTATACACAAACAAACGGTATATTTGTTTTATCATTTAATGGACAAAGAAATTCTCGGTACTAATATGAAATATAACTTTACAATACACTGCAGTAATCATATATACTTCATATGCATTTTTCTTTTGACATTATTTGATTTGATTCAAAATAGACTTTATTTAGACTTAAGGCCAGTGGCCAGGCCGCCTTTGAATTGAAGAATTGTATCAAACGTAAATCTATTAGTATAGTGGGATAGAAAAGTAGTTGATATATCTTTATACACGAGTTTTAGTCATTCCAATTAATGAATTGTAGATTTTTTTACACAACAACGTGATTTAGCACGCTAGGAAAATTATTGAAGGATGTGTTGATCGTAAAACATATCCTCTATTAATGGAACTCCTTTTATATTTTGGAACCCATGTGGTCAATTAAACATGACCAATATAAACCATTCTTCACTTGGATTTGCACAGGACCGAAGCAATACAACACTTCAACACTTTAAAAAAATACATTATTAAACATTGCAGCCCATCTAACGGATAAACGAATGTTCAACTTGCTTCCGGTCCTCTCACTTAATCAAATTTTCATCATCCTCTGCTAAAATATTGCTGTCTGATTTTAGGCATCGCTGTTTGTCTTCAGCAGTTAATTAAATAAAATTATTAAAAAAGCCGGCTACGATAATATATATGAAATAAAAAAATGATAACCCGGCTTATGTTTATTACGTTCAATACAACCTGGTATTATGCTTTAAAGAGGTTTTATAACATTTTATGTATCATAGAGAATCATGTTTTCTTCTATTTTCTGAATGCATGGAGCTAATCGTATAATTCTTTTGTGTCAATCTATATAACGTTGAACATTTTAGAAAAAAAATCTTAGCGCTTTTAGCAATATCTACTTTAATTTCAATGATTCCGGTTTTCTTAATATTACGAGTGCAGGGACATGGTTGAAAATAAACAACTCAAATAAAATACGTGATCCATTTTCTTCATCATTTTGCTCTGTTTTTTTTTTTCAAATGTGGTTTATTGGTTTGTTAATGAAAGAGCGACAGACAGGCAGACACAGATACTTTCACATTTATAATATTAGTATAGATATTGTTACCTTTAAGTGGTCGTCCCTAAGTTATTTGAAAACGAATTGTGATATGTGTACGCAATAGGCTATTTGACTAGTTTTTAAAACCCATTTTATATTATTTAGTAGAGGGTAAGGAACCCAGTAAAAGTAGATTTTTTTAATTCTAGTACATATTTGCCGAATAATATCATATTAAAAATTCCATATTTAAATAACGCGCGAAAACGCTACTTGGACAATATGGCGCTGCAATAGGGTCGGTGTGTCATTTTGCTGTATTTTAATCTGTGGTACATATAGTAGAAAAGCAAGGTTTACAACAAAGTGACTTCATCATAAGCCCGGCCAATCAGGAGCATTTTGTTTCACGTGACAAACGTTTGAAAAAATGCATTTTTATTTATTGATTTTTGAATAAATTAAGTATTATTTTCAAGTTTCGTTAGTAAATAACCATTTTTAAACTCATAATATACACTGATTACAATAATTCACAATTTATTTTTCGCATTGTCAAATAGCCTATTATTCAGATCTCGTTGAACAAATTAAATTAGGAGCTCATTAACGTTTCAGATCTTTTTTTATTATAGCACGGCCTTCTTTCCTTCACGAATGCAAGATTTCACACTTTAAGAAGGATGTATCATTTTTCACCATCAAAATTGCAACTTCCTTTTACTGTAAATCACGAAATACCTCGTTAAAAATGTCCACACAGCAGTTTTGTTTACCATTTAATATTTTTGGTTTTTGGTGTGTAAAAAATCCTTTTGATTTTTCACGCAAAGCCATAAATCTGTATATTTATTATTGTCTGTAGCCCTTATGCTATTATTGCTTAAATGATATTTAATTAGTAAGAAATGTTTCAGGTCTGTACAAACAGCTGTATTATTTTATATATACCGGCTGTCTATTTTTATCCAATAAAAAATACAGACAAATTGCTAACCTCCTCCTTTTTAATAAAGGAATCACTTTTTTTATACGAGTAACTATTTCTGTAGTAATTATAAAAAAAAAGAAATGACAAATAATAACATCCGATGGTAAATAAAATCATTTCATTTTATCGAATGATTGTTGTTGTTTTTCTTGTTACACATTTATCTTACAACAAACTAACAATGTGTATTTTAAGCAACATAAAATCGAGTATATAAAAAACTAAAAGGTACAAAGGAAAGGTTTTTAAAATTGTCACTAGTTTTGGTTTCTGCAGTCGCTGAATTTGCAGAGGACGAAAATAAAGTTACTAGAATTTGAAAATGCATTTCCGTTTTTAATAAAAATGAAAAACAAAATGCGACAGAAATAAACGACAGTGGAAAAAATTGTAATTTCTCTTTAAAATGTCAAAATCATTGAGTGTTGAAAAATAGGGATCAATATGCTTCGTAGTTTTCCCTTTATATATTATTTACCTTAGCTTATACTTAGTGAAATTTGCATGCAAAGTGTTCTCTCCAACAGTAGTTATCTATAATATTTGCAATGTTATAGGAGTTACTAGTGATGTAGTGTTAAAGGTCATCGAACTATGTTATTCTAGTGACGTCAACGAGAAGTGGGCTGGGCTCTCTAAAAAAATCATCATAAATTATAACTATATAAAGCAATTTTACATTTTCAACATATTTTCTAAAAAAACCATATGATTGATTTTAAGTTAATAATCCTGTAAAATACGGGATGCTAATTAACGGATTTCCCTATTAAAACTTTACGTACTACTACGTAGGGACCCGCACCGGCATCGAACGGAAACGTCTTAAATTTTATCAGTGTTATTTTACTGTATTGCTCATCAATAATACATATAAACCTTCCTCTTTAATTGTTCTATCTATTTAAAAAAAAAAACTCATCAAAATCCGTTGAGTAATTTTAAAGATGTAAGTATACATAGGGACAGACAAAGGTAAGCGACTTTGTTATTATTATGTATGTAATGGTTCTGTATGTAGCCATTATCTCATCGCGTATGTTACTAGGTATAGGACCATGTAATTGGAGATACGATATTAGACATAATTCAAAGATTCTACGGTCGTTATCGTGTTCCTTTAGGGAACATAAAATATAATTTGGTAACATTATAATGTACTAAGATCCGATGTGTATGGATTTTAACATCAAAATATTAAATTTTAAGCTTAAAGGGATGAGACAAAGCGTTTTCTCCCAAGTCAAGGCCGTGCCGTGTCAAGGTGAGGTTGTGAAGGCGTCGCCCTCGTCGTTTTCTGTTTTATTTAAGTAAATTCTTTTGATAGATTTCTTGCGCCACTGTTTCCGCTAGAGCGCACACGCTGTCCTAAGTAAGTTGGACGCTGAGACACGCCGTTAGCGTGGATACAATGCGAATGGTTTGTTTTTTTTTTGTTTTTAATTTAATATAATTGACTATTTAGTTTGTAAGATATAATTCGACTTATTTTTATTTTAGCTTGTAACAAAAGTTATAATTTAATTTGAATGATGAAATCAATGGGTGCATTTATGTTTGAGTATATGCAAGCGTTCCATAATTAATTACTTATTTCTCTTTAGATCTCCTACGAGAAGATATTCCTTGTAATTTATATAATATTAATATGCATATTAAAAATGAACACAGGTCTTTCATTTCACCAAGGAGTTAAAGTGGCATTTTTTCAACCATTCAGTACTTGACAGGAAATATGTTTATTATATAACCTATACTAATATTATGAATGGCGAAGTAACTCTATCTATATGTACGTCTTTTTGTTACGATACTCACGGCCAAGCCGCAGAACCGAATCTGATGAAATTTGACATGAATGCTCAAACTCCAAGGAAGGACATACGATAGGTATAATTTTTATACCTAACCTAACGATCGAACATTAAACCGCTAGCGCCGCCTCACGCAAAACCTAGATATAAATATATACTTTTTTAAATAAGATATCCAAATACACAATTCAATTCAATTCTTGGTTTAATGGATTTTATTTGTGATCCAAATATACAATTCATAAAAATGAAATGTCATTGACAGTTATGACAAATCGAACATTAACGGCGATCATGAGATATTTGAAAGTGGATTATTGATTTATTTAAAATGGTAAGCTAACAGATATTCAAAAGGTCTTAACTCAAACTATCTTTAATCGTATTTCTATATATATGAACAATAATACTAATTATTAATTTAAAGAAGAAATGTAAATAGCATACTTGGTTTTAGAGATTCGAGATGTCCCAGTGGTTAGAACGCGTGCATCTTAACCGATGATTGCGGGTTCAAACCCAGGCAAGCACCGCTGTTTCATGTGTTTAATTTGTCTTTATAATTCATCTAGTGCTCAGCTGTGAAGGAAAACATCGTGAGAAAACCTGCATGTGACAAATTTCATAGAAATTCTGCCACATGTGTATTCCACCAACCCGCATTGGAACAGCGTGATGGAATATGTTCCAAACCTTCTCCTCAAAGGGTGAGGAGGCCTTTAGCCCAGCAGTGGGAATTTACAAGCTGTTGTTGTTTGTTGTTGTTACTTGGTTTTTAAAATTTCAAGTAATACCGGATACCGGAATAGCTGCCGGCTAAAATATCTGATATTGAGTAAGACAATAATGTTTCTCGCACAGATAATATTACGGAGGCTTTTCCAGGTCGAGTTGTCCGAGTAACTCATGCAATTTCTTTGTACCCATGGATTGCCAATATTGTATACAAAGAAGATTTCACTTAATTGAACTTAAGACAATCGATTGACAAGGGTAAATATATTGGTTAAAGTAAAGTTAAGTTAAGTATCAGCCTGTACATTTCCCATTGCTGATATAAGGCCTCCTCTTCCATTAAGGAGAGGGTTTGGAACATATAGCACCACGCTGTTCCAGTCACATGCAGGTTTCCTCACGATGTTTTCCTTCACCGCCGAACACGAGAAGAATAATAAACACAAATTAAGCACATATATATAGTGGTGCTTGCCTGGGTTTGAACCCGCAATCATCGGTTAAGATGCTCTTAGTATATTGGTTATAACTAATAAAATATCATTAAGATTAATTATAATAGTACCGTTAACAATAACACTTATCCTTAAAAATACAAATAAATATTAAAAAAACAACAATAAATAAGTGCTAAGTAATCGTAGTTTAATCTCCTTGCAGTATAAATGTTTTATAAAAACAAAATTGGCAGTTAAAGGGACTGCCGATAGACGTGAAAACTTAAAACTTTTGGTAATAACATTAAAAATTTCCTGATGTAAAATTAAATTCATCAATATCAATCTGGTTTTCACAACTATTCACTCTCCGAACAACTATTATATGGATTTTACTATTTAATTACCTATCTTACGGGCTGTACAAGATGATGATGAAATAACATAATAAAATACAGTCATATTATTTGTGAATAGTATGTGTTTTTGCACATATTACAATAAACATGAATTGTAACATAAGTTTAATTTTTTGCAACATTGCCATCATTCATATCAACAATACTTAAACATTAATGACTTAATTATGTTATAGTGTTCTAAAAAGGTTACAAAAGCTTATGGTAACTTAATAAGAAATTAAAATGTTTGATTAAAATTTATGTTTGTAAAAACCGTATCAATCGTCGTTTTATATATTGTAGTACTGTATTGTAGTTTATATTTCGGTCATTGGATAAATTTAAATTAAGTGTTTCTTTTAGAAATTCAATTTATCCTAGTATGCATTTGAAATCATCGGTACATTATCATATTTTTCGCCAAATCTTTTTTCGAGTACTTCATAAACTTTTTTTGTAATAAATTGCAACTATTAAAATGTATTGCCCATTTTTATAATTGCACTGAGCAACGAACATTTCGCCTTTATCAGAAATATTAGTATCAATGCTTCTAGTGAATTTAGTATGTCCATATATGAAGTAATGTGTAACTACAGGCACAAGATACACAACATCTTAGTTCCCAAGGTTGGTGGCACATTGACGATGTATAAATAGTTAATATTTCTTACAGCATCATTGTCTATGGGTGATGGTGACCACTTACCATCAGTTGGCCCATATGCTCGTCCGCCAACCTATACCATAAAAAAAATAAAATAAGGTGTGACTATAGAGAGTGTTAATATCTTTAAAATTGTGATAAATAGCTACTCCTACAGCTAGAACTTCAGGTCTTTTACAGCCTACAACTACATTTTCCTCGTGTAATCTTATAAATTCCATATTTTCACGAATGTGTGCCTCCTCATGAAGAAATGGAATGTGCAAAGTTACCATTTCTCTTTTATATTCGTTGGAATCACTCACATCATTAATTTGATATCATTGGATCAAGAATCTATAGAAATATAGAAAATAGATATTTAAAGTAATGTTAATTCCATTATAATATTTTTTCGTATTTCTAAGAATAAAATCGTGTTATATAAAATATATGTATATCATTATGCCAAAATGGTGCCTGGCACGGCTAATGAAGCTTTCATTTAAAAAAGCAAAGCATTTATACTAGCAATATTTTAAATTTCATAGGTTAAATTAATAAATAATGATAACGAAATATTAAATTTCTTAAAACAAAAAATCTGGAACAGAAGAGCATTTTTCTATTCATTATTATTCCTCTATAATAATAAAATAAATATTTTAATAATAATATAAGGACTATAATTTAACTGTCTATTAAATGATTTTTACATGTGATAGCTTTTAAATTTTAAAATCCATTTTTTAATTGTAATTCTTTTGTAATTGTATATATATAATTGTATATATATATAAATATGAGGTTTTCTGTAAACATACATACTACGACAATGGTTTTTGTAACATTGTTTAGCGGATGTTTAGTTAATTTTTCTTTTTCAGTCATCAAACAGCCTGTGTAACTAAACAATGTATTATATTGTACTTGGTGGTAGGTGTTTGTGTAAGCAGTGTTGTCAGAGTTAGTCAATGAATCTACAGGCATGTAACTTCCAAAGGAGGCGGCGATTTAGGCTATGTGAGGAATGCTAATATTTCTTTTAGAGCTAATATATCTCGGCGATGATGACCACGAATCATCAGTAGGCATATTTCGTACGCCGTCCTAAAAAAAAATAGGAAAACGTTAGAAATAGAACTTGACCCCATAACTGTTTTAATAGAGATTAACTTGCAAGGAGAACATTTCGACCTCGCTGACACAATAATGCTTAAGATACACCTGATCGGTTTTTCGGAAGTTAGTATGCTTATTTATTCTTTACTGAGAAAAATATTGTGTATATATTATGTATTTGTAGTGGTTTAATGTGGTCAACATCCGTTGTGTTTTGATTCGTGATGTATTTGGATATTCCATCTCCAGTCTTGTCAAAGATTAGATAACCTCTTATAAGGAAGCATATCTTAAAAAGGCCTGGTTCAATTTGAAAGTTTTGATTGTAAATTTGGTAAAGAAAATCTAGTTAGTTATCCGAAGTAATCTAATATCTTGGGAATCTTGGAAAATACTTTGGAATACAGACAGTTTAGAAGCTGTATTGACATATCGGATGACCGGTGTGATAAATTATGAATATTACGGAAACGTGTAAAAATGGCGTTTTCAAATGGATATAACTCCTTTAGTTCAACAGTGTTTAAAACTATATATAAATATGTTAATCAAGAACGTTTCTTACATATAGACTTTATAACAAATACCTAACTTATAATAGGTATACAAATTTAAGATTCGTTTAGCTCTAAGTTATCGATTGGAATAGGCTTTGAGTATATTAATTCAGGGCTTTTGTAATTGTTAGAATTTGTATTGTCTTATAAAATATTCTATTTCATTACTTATGCTTATTATATAAGTATTCTATTTTATTTTTAGAATTAGATGGTATTAAAAAGATAATAAGTATTTCTTCAATTTAGGGAATAATTGCGTGGGTAAATTCGGTCGAAGAATGCTTCTTTTTATACACTATAGAAGCCATTATCATCTAAGTTTACACTTTAATAAATTTGTGTTAATTAATTATCTTATTTATTTACTTACATTCTGATCTTTGCTCGAGTCTTTTAAGTGCCCTTAAAGATATTTATGTCGAGGTGAATTATTAAATTAATTATATTTGCTTTGATAAATTAATTACTTAATGAAAATATGTATTAAATAAATTATTTTTGAAATACCTGTGTATTTCAAAAATAATTTATTTAATAATGCAAAAAAAATTTACGTGTATGATAATATATATCTTTAAGTTTATGTAAAAATATTAAATGTAGCACCATTTATTTTTACTTAATATTGAAAGAAAATAAAAATATGAATATACTGTTTAAAGAGTTTATATTAATATATCTCTAAAAAGTCTGCGGAAGAAGTGAATCGGTAAATACATGTATAATGGAAGAAGTTTTCTCCACTAAGAAACAGATGGCGCTACTATTAAGGTATGAAGTAGGTAGCAGTTTTTTTTTCATATTATATAACTAAAACTTATGGGCATTATTTCTAATGGATATCACTGGGGGACTTATATTTAAAAAAACAGTATGTAATACATTTTTTTATTAAAAAAAATACGAATAAACATAAAATAACCCAAATAGCGGTCGCAATTGAAAATAACCATAAAATAAACAATTATCTAAAATGTATTTTTTTATGGTATAGGTTGCCGAACGAGCATATAGGCCACCTGATGGTAAGTGGTCACCATCACCCATAGACAATGACGCTGTAAGAAGTATTAACTATTCCTCACATCGTCAATGTGCCACCAACCTTAGGAACTAAGATGTTATGTCTCTTGTGCCTGTAGTTACACTGGCTCACTCACCCTTCAAACCGTTACACAATAATACTGAGTACCGTTATTTGGCGGTAGAATAACTGATGAGTGGGTGGTACCTACTCAGACGGGCTTGCACAAAGCCCTACCACTAATTAGTATGTATTGAATATAATGAAATTTTTAAGCAAATAACTTTGCTCATCTTTTCAGAAGTTACCATTAAGATAATTTTGTCTCAATTCCTCTCACGGCGAATTATAAACCGTCTCGAAAATGAAGACCACAAGTTAAATTTACCTATCATAATCTCTCAACTAAATTAAATTGCGGCTTCGCTTTGTTTTATCTAGAGAGTATTTTCATACAGATATTATAAACGAAATCTCGTTCATATACAGTTATATAGATTATACATCTAATTTCTGAACGTATCCGGACTATTTTTATGATATATGTAGGCAAATGGACCTGATGGTAAGTGGTCACCGACTGTATGTCGGATGACACTGTAATATTAAAAATTCATTTATATTGTCAATGCACAAACTACTTTTAGAACTAAGAAGTTATGTACATTGTGCAACTATTTATTTAAATATTTGTGTAACTATTTACACGTGCTCAGTCAACCTTCAAACCAGAACTCAACAATTCTGAGTTCTGTTGTTTGGCGGTAGAAAATCTGATGGTGCCTATCCAGTCTTTATGGTGTACATTTTTGAGCGAAAACTTGCTTATAAGGTTGTACAAACTGAGTTTCCGATTCCAATCGAAAAAAAGGTTTGTTAATTTTTTTTTGTGTTAAAATTTTAGATAGCAGAACGGAATTTGTTAGTTGACAGTGTCGATTGATACACTGCCGTGCATTGGGAAGTAAAACTGCCGGTTGCGAGCCTGAGCGCTCTCCAGACGAGTCGAATTGCTGTTTCTGGCTTCGACTGCACCTGGGTTTATGTGTACAATAAATATTAATCTTCGTATAGTCTCTTTTGGTAGTAACCACATTGATCGCTATCAATAAGAAGTACATCAAGACATTATATATTTTTTAATTTTCTAGGTTATATTATATCTAATATTGTTTCACGATATCTGTATAAAAAATAAACGGGAATAGAATATTTTATAAACAAGTGCCACAATTAACAATACTGTGATTTAAACAAGGAAAATAAAATAGAACTTTAAGTACTTTAACTTCGATTATCCATTTTGGACACGATAAAAAGGAAAAATAGTAAGAAAGAAAGATCATGATCACGAACGGTCATGTGAAAATAAAAAGGTGAAAGTTTGGCAAAGTATTATTAAAACAAGATTGTTTCAAAATGTAAACTGTATTAATCTTAACTTCTATTAACAAAAATGTTTTAAGATGAGATTATACAAATGTTTTTGAAATCTCATTCGTCTTACTTTTGTAATTTTCATAATCCTCCGTCGTCGAATGTCTTCACAGTACAATAACGGCTTTTTTCTACTTAGGATTTTATTTATCGCTCATGACTGTGAGCTATTGTCTCCGAACTGTGTCTCAAGTCGTAGTAGATAAATCAAATTAAGTGCTTTTAAAGTATACAAATGTTTCACAGCAGTGATTCATATTAAATTGAAATATCATAACAGCGGTTTGCCATCATGATATTTTCTACGCGTGTCATCTTTTTATCTAAAGCGATTTATGTCGGTACGTCTCAATTTTAGTAGAAAAAAATTTGACTAGTTGGGCTCATTCATAGATTGAATATCAGCATTGGATAGCGAGGAAGTATATTCAGTGATAGCTAACGAGCAATTCAAGGAACTTCAAAACCGGAGGCAGGCCTTTGCGACGGAAGCGATTAATAAAATTTGAACAGCAATGCAGAGATGCTTTGCTGTCTTCCTCAATTGATTTCCATAGACGGGAATTGTCATTCCGGTTGAGAGGCGCACTCGAATCCTCTGGGTCGACAATAGTCGTGATATGAAAAGCAGGTGGATCGACCGCTCGTGTCTAGAATACTAAATGTCTTGTTATCATCTCATTCTCGACGCCGACGAAGCTCGAAGGTTAAATTATCTCTCCAATTTCCCCATCGGATTTTTAGACGTGCCTTATTTTAAAATTTTTACAGTTTTATTTTTGCATAGTAAAATAAGATAGACGTAGATAAATGGCGTTACGGTTTCTGCGCTAGAATTAAGAAGCTCGTTACAAGATAATTAATTATTGCGTGCAATTTTATTAAAAAATTGCAGAAATATTTCATTAATTAAAGTAAACCGTATGGGTATATATATTATGAAAAAGGTAAGTGGACTGACAAATTTTCCAATTGATGACAAATGATTACCATTCACCATTCATTCACTATATATAACCAATGCGCTACCAGCATACTCTTTTCCATGTACCTATAGTGACATTGGCTCACTCACCTGTTTGGCGTTAGAATATATGATGAGAGGGATGATCCAGCAGACGAAAATGCACAAAGCCACCAATTTCTTGAAATTGTTATTCGCTAAATTAATTCAATCAGAAATCAAGCACATATATGTTTACTTACATATCTTTTATATATGTTTGGTTTTTAGAATCAAATTTAAGTTGTTCGACATAAAGATTTTACATAATTCAGATCAATTTCAACAACGCCGTATCATTTGTTAGATACTTTGGAGTAGATTCCTGTCAAACAGTGTTCGTAAGAGCGAACGGATCACAAGCCCTGCATTTCGCAGTTCGTTGACTCGGAAGTTACAATTGATTCGAATGAATTCGACTAAGGAGAAGTTTGATCTTTCACGTGGAAGTTCTTATGTGGCGTCAGGTGATAAGTAAATTTTACCTACGTAATTGCTTAAATTTGTTTACCTAAGTTTGTTTTAATTGATTTGTAACGGGTTGTTCAACTTTATATATAAATATTAATTATTGTTTTCGTTTGTACTGATCGAGTATCATTAATACAATTAAATTGAAACTTTTAGATACCATCGATACTTGCATAGAGGTTTCCGCCACGATAAAATTAAAGTATAATACTGTCTTCGTAATTGAAAACACAGTAACTTAAGTACAGGTATAATTCAATGTACTTTGTTTTTAATTACAAGGAGCGAAAAGATAGTCGCATCGTACAATATACGGTTAACAAAATTAAATAAAGGTATTGCAACTATGCGGGTATTAGCTTGTATAAAATATACAATAGTTAATTTATATTCCAGTTAAATTATGCTAAATTATTATCGATTATTCATATACAGAATTCATTTGAAATTGATGCAAATCTAGTAACTGATATTTAATGGTTTATTTTGATTCTTTTAACATGTGTACGAATAATTCAATTTGTTTTCAATTCAATGAGTTTATACTTAAAAATTAAAAATAGAAGTCGTACAAATCAAGAGCCTTTGGAACGTTGGTACGAATATTAGTAGCATTTCTCCGTTCAATCGGAATTCCGAAAACAAATCATTCTGTCGCCAGCGAAGGCAATATGACTGGATATTTTGCGTTAAAATAATTAATAAACACAAAGTCGATTATTAAGAACAAAAAATACAAATATGAGGAAAATAAAGGATTCATTTCAACCAACGATATTCTAATAAACTATAAACTAAAATTACTTTACATTTCGTTATAAGTAAAAAGGATAGCTTAATAAAAACAATAAGTAAAAGGGATAACTAGATGTTTTAATTACGCAAAACATATTACTACATAATTATGATGTATTATAACGCATTACTAGCATAATTATGATGAAAACGACTAAAGGCAAACATCCCAATTAAGACGTTTTCTAGTCTTCACTTTTTCGCGTTAATGACATATCTGTTTACTACAACATCATTGGTTTCAACAATAACTGGTACGCGTTTATTGATGGAAAGGTCTGATATATATTTTATTGAGAAAATAATCACTTAAATCAAGGTTAACTCTCATTGACGCCGTGAATCACTGAATTACGGTACACACAGGAAGTAATATATTGTTTGCAATTGCTTTATTAAATATGTAGTTACGTGCAATGTAAAATAAATAGCATAAAATTGAATGAGAACAGGGAAGCTTTTAAAGTGTTTTTAAATGCATGTCTTTCTCAGGTGTAGAGATGTTCTGCAGAGTTAATGCACCAAACCGCTTGACTACTTCATAGTTAAGATATATACTAAATAGTTGCTGCTTAACTGCCAGCTTCAACTAGCTTGTTTGTGGAAAATACTTTTGTTAATTATAGCAAAGTTTTCATGAAATGACATAAATAACCAGGTCTGACGTCTTAGGTTAGGCATTAACACTGATGCATTAAATTGAACCAATTTTTTTTATGACTTAGGTGCAAACTTGCAGGAGGCTCACCTGATGGAAAGTGACTATCACCGGCCATGGACATCTGCAACACCAGGGAGATTGCAGGTGCGTTGCCGGCCTTTAAGAAAGGAGTATGCTTTCTTCTGAAGGTTCCCATGTCGTATCGGTTTGGAAAAACCGCCGGCGGAAGCTGGTTCCACAAATAGGTTGTGCGAGGCAGAAAATGTCTAAGAAATCGCGCTTTTGTGGATTTTCGGACATCAGGTGCGGGTGATACTTCGAATTTTGACGAAATGTCCGAAGGTGAAATTCAGCAGCCAGGGTTAATCCGAACATTCTCCGAGAAAAAATCAGTAGAAGATGCAGAGTGATCCAACATCTCTACGCAAAGCCAAAGGATCAAGGAAATCGGAAAGGGCTTAATCGTCGATAACTCGAGCCGCTCTACGTTGGATTCGGTTAAATAGAAGAAGCTGGTACTGGGGAGTACCCGTCCAGAGCACAAATGTAATATATGTCGATAAGTATTTACACGCCAGATTTTTATTCCTTGTTTCTTGATTATACTATTATTTAAATTAAAAATGTTATTTGGTGATGGAACGGGATGGAAAATTTTATGGTCACAACTTTTTATCGGATGATCCATTTGTCCGTCCACATACCTATATTGTAAAATATATGTACACATACATAAACTAGGTGAAAACCCGGGGTTGAAAAATAACATTAATAATTATTATCTACACAGCTTTCTGAACGCACCTGTAAACATCAAACATGGCCGCCCGTTGAACCGTCATGTCATTGAATATCATGGATTTAATATGGAAATATCTCGATTTTACTAATATATGTTATTGACTAAAAATCATTATTCTATAACGATTTATAATTGGACAGGTTTCGATCAATGTAACAAATGGTTATTTTTTGATTTTTTCAAAAAGCGCTGAACCTATTCCAATAAAACTTATACGGGACCACTTCTGGAGCATGATATACCAAACAATAACATAACTTAAAAAAATAGAATGTTTAGTGAACCTGTACTTCTCTTTATAAAAGCTACGAACAGGAGTATAAATCCATATATTAAGGTTGAAAGAACTATTTCCTAACTCCTAGTAATTGAGGACTTACACCTTCCATCATCAGCTCAGCAGTATAACATTATGATTGCCCGAAGCAAATGCCAATATAACTTCAGAGAATATGTAAAACACGGTACATGTGCCTATAAAATTTGAGGGTTCCCCTCGATTTCTCCAGGATTACATCATCAGACTTTGATATCCTCATCATGGTACCATTCCAGGAGTATCTTCTTTCTACCTAAAAAAAAAATCATCAAAATCGGTTCACAAATGGCGAAGTAATCGGCGAACAAACATAAAAAATATATATATACCGGTCGAATTGGGAACACTCCTTTTTTTAAGTCGCTTAATAAAATTAGTATAAAATATTGTCAGATGGGCTAGCCAGCGACGACTTTGGGGCCTTTTATTTATTAAGTAAGACGATTTTGAGGGGAAGGGGTTCTAAAAGGTCTAATGTTTTTTTTTATAAAGGAGTGGGAAGGAGTTTAGATACATAAGAAATTTACGTAAGAACGTAAGATCAAAAAATGCGCAAAGTTAAAATTATTTGAATAAGCGCGGCAAACTGTTCGGTTGCCGAGGTTCAATCGGTTCTTTAGAACCTTTAAATATCAAAATAATTATTTAAAAAAAATGTTATGTGCTTTAAAAAATAGATATTAAAATAAACCAAACGTGTATAAATTTTTTCCTTTAGATTCTTACGTAAAAATATTAAACAGGGCGGGAGAGTGTCGGCATATTCTAATTATTTCTTAGAATTTCTCGTAATAAAAGAATGGCCCCCTAGTTACCGACGCCAATAGAGTTTATTGTATAGTAAGTCTTTGGGTAGGTTACTTTACAATAAAGTAAGGTCGACCTTCCTTCCTACGACAAATTTACAAAGAAACAAGTCCACAACAATGTTGAAATTAAATATATAAACCTTTTTTCACTAGATACCAAATCCAATGGTTTTTCCAGATCATGTGTTTCAATCTTTGTACCAGTTTAAATAATAACAGCATTACGATAACGCCCTTCAGTGCTCAGTAACATGTTACATTTAAATAACTATCTAATAATTGAATAGATAATTGATTGAAACCGAAAATATTTGAGTGTACATTACATTACGCAAATTATTTAATACGAATCATATTGCAACAAAATGACAAATAACATATTTGATTAAATTCCTAGTATATGTTATTAGCATAATATTATATTATTTGTGATGTCGACGGGCAAAATTTTCACCTCATAAATGCTTAATGAGAGTTAAAATCCTAATAATAATGAGAACATAAAATGAGTGCCCCAGTGACCGGTAATTTCAGAATTTACTTAACTAAAATTAGCATATAAACTGCCTCGATAATAGTACTAGAATGTGCTACAGTAAATGAACGGAATTAAAACTGTATAGTTATTAGTTTATTATTAATATTTATTACTTACAACATCGAATTTAATTAAAATAGGCCCCTATACGGTTTATTATTTGTTTATATTATTGTTTTTAGTATATTTGTACCATAAGTTCATAAATAATTTAGAATTTTGCCTAGAATTGACAATAAAATGCATAAATTTAATTATAAATAGTATTTATGATTAAGTTAATAATAACTGTTCGAGAGAAATGCGTGTTGGATTGCTGTTCCAATGTAGATTGCATTGCAACAGCAATCTGATACGAAAGAGTGAGGTCATGTCCAGAACCAATGAGTATACGCCCTGTATACCCATACGCCCTAAGGGAAGGGGGTGTATAATATATTTTGGTCATGCAAAGTAATGAAATCATAGCAATTTCATGATTATGAGTGTCGTTACATCTGAATCATCAGTCAGTTAGTTCATTACTATGATATCATAACCTGACTGACTCTAAGTAATTCAATACTAATGTACATATTTCAGATCAGAGTAGACATCACTCAGTTTTATAATCTCATTTGTGTTACTATATTATTTAATTTATTAACATAAGGATTAATAACATTAAATGCTTAAATATACACAAATATGAACTAAAACTAGTGTCTGTATAAATCTTGACCGCGTGGAATGGTGGCAAGAATGCTAGCAGCATTTCCCCGTTGAATCGCAATTCCGATCCTCTGGGCAAAAAACGAACCAGCCCTCCTGTCACCAGCGGAGGCAATGAGGCGAGGTGTTATACTTTTGATGAAGCTTTGTGCACCACTACTCCAAGGGCCAAGCGACAGCAAATTCTCAATATAAATTTTTAGAAAATTTTATTTGTGTTATAATCCACTTTTAACTTACTCACGTTTCGGGGTCAAAAGAAAAAGATCATTAAAGTTTATCGTGCTTAGTCGAATTATTTTTACTATATACTATATACTTATTTGAGCTGAAATACTATGTTTCACATTTTAGAGCCATATTAGAGCAATGCGACGTAAAACCTTCCAGAAAGATCATGACGTTTATTAACGGTCAGCAATTGCACAAGCATCTCAAATATATATATATATATATATATATATATATATATATATATATATATATAGATATATGTCCATGGTTGATAGTCACTTCCCATCAGTTGAGCTTGCTGTTAGTTTGCAAACTATTAAAAAAATCGAGCAATATACTTAAGGACCAACAATCAAACTGTTTGAACTACAAGATGTTAGAAGCTTTTCATTTAGAAGATTATTGTAATGTAAAAGGCAATTACGAACTATTTTTTGCGACATTTTGATTTTCTAATGGATTGATTGCTCAATTTTCAACATCAACTATCTGTGCAAAGTATACTTCTTTGTTCGTTTCCAGGATTACGAGTCGATAAACGAGTCGCTTTGGAAACGCCTGAATACATATATAATTCAATATTCCGAGAACTTACACTTACCGGGTAGTGTTGGTTATTTTTTATTTGTTTGTAATCCTCACGATTGGATTTCATTTACGTGTAGACGGTCCAGTGTGTTTGTTTCTCTTGCCATCTAGATAAGAAAAACGCAATCAATAGACTACACCATGACTAGATTGTCATATCGACTTATACAATTATCAACCGACTTCAAAAGGAGGAGTTTATCAATTCATATGTATTTTGTCTGTAGTTTTTTATCCATGACAAAGTAACGGGACAGAAGGGAATGGAACAAGTCTGAGGAGCACGTTAAGGATACTCGGCCAAATCTTTTATTTATAGGTTATTTGGATATTTGTGTCACCTTCCGTAACGTGGTTATGTTCATGTTATTGTCATAGTCGAATATTATCATCAACTAGTGACCCGCCCCGCGCGGGTGCAATAATATTTGTTTATTTACGACATCACATTGCAAACTTCTAAAATTATTTGTGTTTCTTTACTAATTTGTACATGTATTATATACACAAACCTTCCCCTCCACTGGCATCGACACTTGCTCCAAATATAACAATAACTATAACTACGTTATATAATCGTAAATCGACTTTTAAGTAGTCTAATATTTTTCATTTCATTATACTTAGGAGGACTCTAAAAATATGTTGAATACTCGATTATTTTTATTAGTGCATATTTATTTGTTTTAAAATAGTGTTTCGTTTGAAGTCGGTTAAAATTTTTATTAATACGATACACTACATCGTGACTAGATAGTCACTCGACTCAATTCTACTCGAGTCAGTCAATGATGAGAGAAACATTTTAACTACCTAGATGGTCAGACCCATTTGTACTATTATGCCTAGTCATGGTATAGTCTATATAGTATATACTTTTGTCTTGCACTCATTGTCATCGCGAAATCAGAGGATACAAACTTCAATAAAAACAATACACTCATAACTGTCTTCTTCTCATATTTCATCCATTGTCCATACCACGATTTATAAGTCAGATAACAGATTCAATCTCCACCTTCATTACCACTGATTTACATCTCATCTTTCAATTTCCAATGTTGGATTTAAATTGTAATTACGTTTGCTACGAACTTAAGAAACTTTTGTGAATTTATCGTTATAATTTATACATGCCAATTACGAATTAATATATTTCGGATTGTGGTTTGTTAACATTGTCTAATTCACTCAAGCTAAATCAAAACCAGTCGTATTCATTTACGTCCTAAATTTATTAATCAAGCAAACATTTGATATTCAATAATAATTAATACCAAACTATTAATTATTAAAATAACATGAACAGACAAAGCTTTTACAATAAATTATCTATGTATACAAATATAATACAGTTTATTATGTATTAAATATTATATTATAAAGAGAATTAGTGTGATTTTCCGAACGTCATATGTCAAGCTGACAGATGGCTTTTAAAATTCTTTCTCTTTTTGGCGGGAGGTGGCGCGAAATACGGTCAGGCGTATCATTGTTTTATTGTTTTTGTTTGAAGTATTTGGTAGTTAATGATATTATTTTATATCATTGCAATAAATTTGTTATAAAAGTAATTTTATTTTGTTAATAATATTTTATATTTGTATTACATGTTTCCTTCCATATGCGATTGTCATTATATAGAATCTGTTTATTTTGTACATAGTTTACTTTTTTATTCAATCAGGAATGCAGGCTATCATATGTGCTATGTAATAATAATTGGTTACTGGTCGCAGTGGTGTTGTCAGAAATGTTAATCATCACCATTTCGACCGGTACACGACAATCCTAAGTATCTTAAGTGTTGCTATTCGGTGGAATAATATATGAAGATGGTACTTAGTAAAACAAGCTTGAACAAACCCTTCTATCAAGTAATTTTCTTTCTCTTCTTCATCGGCGCGACTGCGAAAAATTTACACAATACGCCTATTGTAAAAAATTAAATGATGGACAACATCACATACGTTACTCTATCCCGATGTGAGTTGAGTGAGTTCTGGAAAATCACATGTAACGAAGGTCCAACACCCAGACCCAAGACAACATAGAAAACTAATGAACTTTCTACATCGACTCGGCCGGGAATCGAACCCGGGACCTTTTTGTTGCGTTAGGAATATATTTTTATGGGCAATAATTATATTAATTATTTATAAATACCTACAAAAACTGTGAAGTAGGCTGCATACATACAGAAGTCCTAAAAGAACGAAGCGCAAAAATGACTATGTATAATGTTCTGATACATTATGAGTTTCTCATTTTCTAGTAATAGAATAAGTATCACAGAATGTTTTCATAATTATATTTGTGGTAATTGTACTTTACGCCATAGTCAAAGTGGTCGTCAGCTCACTGTGTAATAGCAAAAGTAGCGCCGCCTCGTCGGGTAATTAAAGGAATATTAATTGTATACGAAACGCACGGTAAAAGTTGTAAGTTGGAGAAAAAAAAATTAATAAGAAATAAGTTTTTATCATTTTTATTGAAAACATTCTGTTATCTGTAGAAGTTGTTAATTATATTTTAATATCTCGCGTGACTCCGCAAAAATAGGCAACGGAAAGTTTCTTCTCCGTAAGGTTTGAAAGGACATTTAGTTTTTCTCTTTCAAAATAAATAATAATAAGCGAATTGTAAGAATCATTAAAATTATGTGTATATTTATTGACATACTACATCCATTTAATCCTAGATAGAGTACATTTAAAATTATTCAAAAAAATTCTTGCCAGATCTGAGAAATGTTTGTTTCTAAATGATTGCTATATTTTTGACTGTCAATAAGCAAGTGAAACATTTAACATAGATTCTTGACATAGGAATAACCAATTATATTAAATGTAAAGAAAGTTAGAAATATGTAAGAGTTACTTGTTAAAATTATAAATATTTTTGACTAATGACTCAGGCGATTGAGATGTAAGATATAAGATGTTATTTTTCGACATTAATTTTCATAACGTAGAGTTTAGCGGTAGTCATAAATTATGATCTAATTGAGCCGCCATATTTGATTTCGGAGAGCACCTTAAAGTGAGCGTGGTAGGAATAATCGAGCAGTACGCGGTGTTAGGTAATGGAGGTTAAACTTTGCAAACTCCCGTTTCCGTCGCCATTTGTCAAACAAAAAATATTGCTCAACTTTCAGGTCAAAAGTGTTGCCAGACACGACGTATATAAATAACTTCCTCGGTATGGTTAGTTTAAGGTCCATTTATATAAGATTTATTCCATACGACGTAAGTTATTCTCAAGATTTTCTTCTTACTTTTTATAAAATCGTTTCAGTATTATTCTAGAAGCGAGTAAATGTGATGTTATATAAAGTATATTATTGTAATCGTCTAGAAAAATGAATCTTGAAATTTAACGGTACTTGAAATAATATTTTTGTTTTTTCTTTATTTTATTATGCGGACTGATGAATAAATATATATACGTAGTGTAAGGTACGAAAACAAATAAACACTGGTTTTGGGAGATGTCTGCGTAGCTTACATCGTCAAAGCGCTGCCAACAAGGGATATATCGAGTTATCAGTCTTGTACTCATAATTACAGTGGCTTACGGCCACACTTCAAACCAAAACACAACAACACAAGGCATTAATGATTGCGGCGAGAACATAAAGTTGATACTCTATCAATAGTCAAATTATTATCACGGAATATTCAATGTACAAGAATAATAATAATTCGTAATAATATAATTCGCAAATTTTAACCGCGAGAATAACCTTTCATTATAATATTTAGGATTCCAAATTATATAATTGTAAAATATATCCTAAAATTCCCTTTGACAATTAAAAAATAAAATATTGTTTTGGTAAATATTTGTTTTGTATTTAATTTGGGTAGAATTAAAGTTTCATTAAAATTGCATTTCTTATAAAAATATAGAACTATTAATGCGTGTAAGTCAGTCATTATTATACTTAATAATCGTCTCGATCGAACAGAACAAGGTTCCTTGGTTATAGATCGATACCTATATAATTTTTTGAGTTTATTTATCGATATATTTCGCATTTATCGTTCTATGAGAGATGGAGAGAAAATAGTCAGTGAACATATATAAATATTGTACATATATCCGGCGCATATTAATCGTGGGCATTTAATAATATTGTCATTACGTACCATATATATTTAACGTTCGTAATTTCTTAAGAATCAGAACATGAAATTCTGTTCAATATAATGTTATGCTAAAAGGTTGTATAAAGTGTTAAGTAAAGTAGCAGGCAGTGCGCACGTGGGTATTTACACGAACGTTTTTGAAATATAAACATTTTTGTACATATGCGATTCAAATGAGGATCTCGAAAAAAATAAGATAAAAATAAAATGGCTGTAGCGTGAGTAAATATTTTATGATGTTCTGTAAAAATAAAATATATACAATCTTGTATAAATATGTTTTATTTGATTCAGTCAAAAACTAAAACAAGACTCAAAGAAAACATTAAAGTTACGACGAATAGTTATTATATCTATATTCCAAATTGAAAAAAGAATGTTTGTTAAAAATATAGACTACTCTAGTTTTACATAAATGGCAAAGTACTAGCCCATTTTTAAAATTAATTCTAGCCTTACTTGTAAATTAAGGCATTCTTATGTAGCTGAATGCAAAATATCTGAAAAGGCAATTGTCAATTTTAAATAACACCTATAAGTTTAGATACCAGTGATCAATATGTATACAATAATAATTAAAATTCATATGAGGTCATGTAGACCAATTACGGGGTACGTAGCTTATTGTTTTGAGATAATAGGGTTTCGTAAAGTATCGAAGTTCAACATGATATGCTGGTATTCTAAATTTAAATTAAAATATAATGAGCTGATAGCAGTAGAAATTTAGAAAATAGTCACATGCTTGTAGATGTGGGTGTGTGTAATAGTTTTAAAATTGTATTCGCCATTAGGAATAAAATATTCGTTCAGATGAGAATATGTGGGCTGGAATGGAATATCATCTGTACCATGGCGGGAAAAAAATGTAGTAAGCTGTTGGACCTTTTCAAAATATAAAAAAAAACCAGCGATCTAAGTAATGACCTGTTACTTTTGAAATTTCTAAGTAAAGTAACTTAAATATAATATTACCTTCAGAAGATGCAGAAAGCAATGAAGCAGGATTTTTATGTAACACTAGCTGTGCCCGCGAGTTCGTGCGTGTTTGAATTTAACATAAACGTTATTGTAACTTATTAGTTCAGTATTAGGCCTTTTGTTATATTAATTGGTTGTTGGGAGGCGCGACGTGTCGGTGGAGTGGAGTGGCATATTCGAGGACAGTGTGCGGTACCTACTGGACAATATTTGAACACTGCACCGTGATTATATTATTATTATTTTATATATAACGGAGAAGGGTGTCCGAGCCCGTTTTTAAACAACATGACGTCAGAATCGCTGACGTCACTAGTGTCAGGGTTTCGTCCTTAACCATCCTCGGTGGTATAAAATTACACTCAGGAAATGATAATCTCTGATTCATTCCAATATGAGAAGGTCTGATCGCTCCGACGGCTCGAACAAGCCAGTCGATAACGACGAGTGCTCGGCCTTTATAACAAAAATATGTAGGTAGACTAATCAAAATACACTAAAAATTATTAATTTAACAATCAATCAGTCTCAAAATAACAAAATAATCATTTCTGGACATGTGTTTTTCTTAAATTCGTGGTTTCGCGCCGACATATATTATTATAAAATAAAATTAGCCAAGTTACTCCTTATCACATTAGCTATCTGCCAGTGAAAGTTCCGTTAAAATCGGTTCAGCCGTTCTAGGGATTAGCCGGAACAAACAGACAGACAGA
This sequence comes from Vanessa cardui, assembly GCF_905220365.1. Lineage (NCBI taxonomy): Eukaryota > Metazoa > Arthropoda > Insecta > Lepidoptera > Nymphalidae > Vanessa > Vanessa cardui. The sequence goes on along the minus strand of NC_061130.1, from coordinate 5,360,990 downwards.
GAGTAAAAATCGGTTCTTTTAATACTATAAACAGGTAATTCAATTTTATTATTTGTAATAGAAAAAGAATAAATGTATTATGTAACAAAAGAAACAAATGTTTGTTTCTATAAAAAAAAACAGAGCGGAGAGTAACGTTACAGCAATATTCACATAAACTTTTCTATAAAAATCCTAATATACAAATACCATAATTATTTTAAGGAAAAAATGTCAAGAAATCTCTAGGGGCTCCGTAAGTATCCGGGTACCTCCAGGATCTTGATCTCTTTTTCCTGTATATAAAATATTATCTTATATTTATTGTTTGCTAATGACATTTTGAAATATCAAGACTATACGATAATATTAAGACATATTAAGAATCTATATAGAATGCTCCATCCCAAAATAGTTCTTTGGTTTAGTGTTGACCAAAGTTTCACAAAAATCAATAAAAAATAATTAAAATGTAAGCCGATTCTTAATTAGTTATTATGAAGGTATTTCAACGTTATAAAATTAAGAGAACTAATGACTAATATCGTTTTATTGTGTATTTAATTAATAGCATTATTTATGATATGGTATCGAATATTGATGAGTTTTATATAGCATTTAATTTTTCACAATCGCTTGGAAACGGATTCATTCCCTAATTTATTAAAATTTATTAAGTTATTACCAATATTATAAATGTGACAAAGGCCCTTGGCGGTAGGGCTTTGTGCAAGTCCGCCTGTGTAGGTACCACCCACTTATCAGATATTCTACTGCTAAACAACAGTACGCCGTATTGTTATGTTCCGGTTTGAAGGGTGAGTGAGCCAGTGTAACTACAGGCACAAGGGGCATAGCATCTTAGTTCCCAAGGTTAGAGGCGCATTGACGATGTAAAGAATATCAATATTTCTTTCAGCGTCATTGTCTATGGGTGATGGTGACCACTTACCGTCAGGTGGCCCATGTGCTCGTCCGCCAACCTATTCCATAAAAATAAGGCGATTTGTGTAATTAAGTGCTTATTTTCATACTGCCGTTGATCGAAATGTTTAAAAAAATATATTACCTTATCTTTTGATTTATTTTGGTGTAAATACTATTTGTCATTGTAAGATCAACAACTGATAATGGAATGATACTTAGAATAAATATATATAAACGATTCATGGGAGAAAATACAGATTGCTTTTATAGTGTTCTGTGATTTATCCAAAGCATTTGATAATGTAGCGCATGAAACGCTTTTGTACAAGCTAAAACATTACGATGGTAATGCTAAAGCTAGTGATCTTATCTTAACTCTCTATACTTGAATCGAATAATTCATAAGTTCATTTAATTAAACATTTTTCTGGATTTTTATTAAGAATGGGCATTCCATGGGGATATATCTTGGGTCCTTTTTATGTTAACGTCATACACTCGTAATATATTGTATTGTACCTATACTAATAATGATACCTCATTACTTTTTAAGATGATAATAGTATAATTCATTAAATTTTATGTATTACATATAAAAATCCAATTTTAACGAAACAGCCGGTCAAAGAAACCGAATTTATATTTTCCAATAACAATTTAATTTCTAACATTAGAAATGATTTTAATAATAGTTTCGATATATGTACCTTTAACTAAATAAGAATTGCGTATAAGTTCACAGTTATTGGTGACGATGCCACGTGACTACAGTCATTCCAGCCGATTAAATAACCTTCTTTCTTTAAGAATGACGTAATGAGTAGCAATAAGGTAAACTTGATAATGAGGGAAGGAATCGTAGGTAACATTAATTAATTATTTATTAACATTTCATTACTGCAAATTAGTAGGCAATTAAATGTTAATATAATTATGTCCTCTTGTACATATGTACAAGATTGAGAACTTATAAGTATACATAAGATATTTCGTAGAACAATTAGTTTGTCACGTTCAAAGTAATTGTTCGGGGATTTTTTTTAACAAAACATTTTTTTTAAATATTTCTTATTCTTCATTTTTTATCCAGTTATTATTTTACTTAATTATTAAATTAAAAGTAAATAACAGGTTGTTAATGTCCCACTGATGGGATAGGACCTCTGTTAAATAAGGTTAAGACTTTATTCGACTATGTTGCTCCAATACGAAAAAGATTTCTGACGTAGTTTTTCTTCACCGCCAACTACGAGATGATTTCGCGGTTTTACGTTACGACTGTGCATTAATATTATAGGTCAATATAAAATTTATCAATAGCACTATCTATCGCACGTAAAAATTATAAGCCATTGTTATTATTTAAGTACATTTCTATCTTTGGTTTACTAGGAACAATGAGGGACACGAGTCTAGGACGCTACAAATGTTGACACTGGTCTCGTCTCATATCAGAGAAACAAAGTTAAGAGCCGGAACAGCTGCGGAAAACGCTGAAGCAAACAAACGATCCAAATAGTCGAGCCTTATTCCAAATTATGTTTTTGTCCCATTTGCTGTTGAAACACTTGGACCTTGAAGTAGTTCTTCATTAAAAGTTACTACTTCATACGTTTATACTTGCACCTCACTTTTTGCCCCCACTGGTGGCAGGAGGGCTCGTTCTTTTTTTCCTAGACTCTAGAGGATCGGAATTGCGATTCAACCTATAAATGCTGCTATCAAGTCAAGACAAGTCTATACGCTATTATGATAAGTCCACTAACTTTTTAAAATGTAGGTATATGTACGTATAATTAAGGACTTAATGTTAATAAATAAGGTGTAAATATAATAACTGCTACACTGAACTACCCAGTCGGAATTTCATTATACAAGATAAGTATGTTAAAACAACAGTATTGTATCAAAATTGTTTATTGCGAACTGATGGTGTTCCATCTCATTATTACAAATACGTAATCGTATTATATATATTGTTGAGAATTTAATGTTTATTTCACAATGATACGATGTAATTCGTAGCTGACAATTCACGTCACTTAACACAACAATTTCTGTGCGAAAAATAATTTAACCATAAAATATTTATGTATCGTTTTAATTACAGTTGATATTTAATCGATCGTTGATTATTAATATCGTCGGAACTGATTTGTTAGCGTACAATCACTGTTTATTATATTTTGAATCTACCTCTAATCCATTACGAAATCATACTAGCCATACATTAATTTTAAGTTAATTTCAAAGTGTCAATAACAACTTGAAACTACTTTTTTAACGAATCCATTTTGAATCTTGAAGTTACCAATCAATGATATGATGTCAACGCAAGGTCAAAGTTGTTTATCTGACCTTTGAAATTGCCTGTATATACATACATATTGTACAAATCAATAGATACTTTAGTCAAGTAGACTCGTAATTACCCAATATTGTAACGTCATATTACATGGTAGGATTACATTGAAATAAGCTTTTATTGAGCCGAGATGGCCCAGTGGTTAGAACGCGTCCATCTTAACCGTTGATTTCGGGTTCAAATCCAGGCAAGCACCATTAATTTGTTTATAATTAATTTCGTATGTAGTTTCTTATTTATAAATTTAAATATGAAAAATAACGATGACTAACTTTAAGCGTTTTGATCATACTCGAGTACGATCTATTAAGTGATAATTTCTTAATATAAGATATAAATGTATTCATAGACCAAGTTATATATAGTAAAGTAACAACCTGTAAATTTCCCACTGCTGGACTAAGGCCTCCTCTCCTATTAAGGGGAGGGTTTTGAACCACCACGCTGTTCCAATGTGGGTTGGTGGAATGCATATGTGGCAGAATATCAATGAAATTAGACACATGCAGGCTTCCTCACGATGTTTTCCTTCACCACCATGAGATGAATTATAAACACAAATTAAGCACATATATATAGTGGTGCTTGCCTGAATTTCTAACCACTGGGCCGTCTCAGCTCTAGTTCCAAGTTATATATGCGGAGTTTTATTATAGAATCGATTAGTTCGTCCCAGAAAGGAAGTATTGACTTGGACGTGGGCTGTGTGAATCTTGACAGTTGTTAAAGACATTTCTTTCTATCAATTAAGCTCTAGACTTTTTCTTTTTAGTCTTCGAGTCAAAATGTGCACTCGGAAATAATAATAAAGTTGAATATTTGCTTAAAATACTTTATAAACTGTTTGTCGATCAATCAGAAATTAAACGCAAATTAAAAAAAAAATCTTAACATTTTATATGCAGTACTTTCGAACTTGCGACGGCAATAAAAAACTGATAACTTTAGTGTAGTCAGCTACTTTGCAATTTACATAATTTATTTTTCCACCCAAAAGGATCGGAGTTGCAATTTAACGGGAAAATACTGCTAGCATACTTACCAACATTCTCGTTATTTCGTTCTGTATAATATACATTTAATGAAGTGTTATCACAATTGTTTCATTTGCGAAAAACATTATTTAAAAAGGATTAAATTATTCAGCGATTCACTTTAGCAAAACATAATTAGGCCAAAAAATTTTTGTACCACACATTTTTTTTATTAATTATAATCAACTCGTTTCTGGACGGTAGCTCTTAAGTTTATCAAAAGTGTAAAGTGGATTATTACGTCATTTTTATCCAAAAAATTCAACAATTAACAAACAGACTGAAAAACTTCAAATTGAAGGAACTTCTGGAATATTTCCTTTATTATTCTAACTGAATTAAAGGAACGGACTCAGGATTATATTGTTACATTGCCTTAAAGATTACCTGATCATAGAGCTGCAAATCCTTGAGTCAAATATCAACAACAGTTTAAAATCAGAAATATTGCAACGCTACATACCCGTGATATATGACTAATAGGGGTGTTTGAACAAACAACTTATGCACAACACATAAATTTGAATCGACGACCTCCCTGGTCGAGTGGTGTGTACACCGGATTTCATGGGTACGCCACTCCGAGGTCCCGGGTTCGATTCCCGGCCGAGTTGATGTAGATTACCATAAGTTTTCTATGTTTTCTTGGGTCTGGGTGTTTGTGGTACCTTCGTTACTTCTGATTTTCCATAACACAAGTGCTTTCGCTACTTACATTGGGATCAGAGTAATGTATGTGGTGTTGTCTCATATTTATATTTATTTATTTATAAAAAAATATTTAAATACTTGTAGTCACCCGCATCTTTACTCGCGTTTTAGTGTGTTGGTTGTAATGTATCAGACAAAAAAGTGGTCTATATCCTTTCTCGGAGTTCTTGTTTGCTTCATAAGAAATTTCATGGAATTTGGTTCAGCAGTTTCATCATGAAAAATCTACAGACAGACAGACAGACAGAATCACTTACAAATTTATGATACGTATTGATATAGTAGTAACTGTAGTTCCCAAATTGTTGTTCAGTCATATTAAATTTCCTTCGACAGCATGTATATTATTGCTATTCGTAAAATTTACTGAACGAAAACATTACAAAAGTAATTAACGAGTTAACTTTGGCGATCAAACGGTTATAAATCGAAATAACAAACTTTGTTTGAAATGATTAAGGAATAAATACAGAACGACAGAGTAAGTAAAGGAGACGATTGGAGTTTGAAGGAGACACAAATGTAGATATCAGGGGTATCGTATTTCCGAAGGTAACGCCTTATTTAAGATATGATGACTACTGAATTATCCTTACCTTATAATGTACATAGTATAAAACAAAGTCGATTACCGGTGCAGTCTCTATGTCTGCTTAGATCTTTAAAATTGCTGAACGGAATTTGATGCGGCCTTTTTTAATTAGATAGATCGATTCAAGAGTAATGTTTATATGTATTACACATGGCCAATATAGTAGATAAACATTGATCATTTTAGAGGTTTAAAAGTGATTTCATAAATAAACACATTTTTTAGTATATTTATATATATTTATATTTATTATATCAGAATTATACTCGTGCGAAGCCGGAGCCGGTTGCTATATCTAAAAATAAAATATGTTACTAACTTATGTAAGTAAACAGCAATTAATAATTCTTGCAATTCTATACATGTGGTTTCATAAAGTATTTATTAATTCGTGTTAATATAAGTTCATTGTTCATAACAAACGTCAATAGAAACTGCGGTTACAATATGTTAACATGACAGCGAGCACGTCGTTCTCCACACTCCCACAGTAACAAGCTCAACCATCAACAACTTGTTCGACACCGATAATGTACAAAGTTCATTATGTTCGGTGCTCGACTCTGAGTATATATTATTTAGCACAAAATGTTCACAAATATGTAAGCCCGCTTTACTAAATCGAAATATTTATCCAATATTATGCGAGAACTAGCGGGTCTAACTTCGCGTTTATTCAAAATGTTTTGTTTTTTAAATTTCGAACATTATGACAGATTTTATTTTGACTTAATTATATTATAGATTGCATGTCAAATAGTATGTAATGCTAACCGGAAATTTATTTTTCCTCTCTCTAAAATTAATTCTTTGTTAAAACGTAACAATTTTGTAAATTGCAATCTAGAATCCTCTTTATTTTTCTGCACGGCTCGAGCTCTTCAAAATAAGACCATAACGGATTTTTATGTCAAGCTATCGTGTCAGGAGGGGACAAGCTTGTGCTATTAATATACATATAAGAAGATTTGCTAATCGGAGTCTAAAAATTTGCCTTAGAACTGAGAAGAACGGTGGAACGGGGAAGAAACTCAAAGGGTTTTTAGTGTAGTAATGATTTTTTCATTTTAATCTGTATATAGTTAAAGCATTAATGTAAATAATTCTTATGCAATGTAATGCAATAAACATGTAAAAAATATTTGCCTTTGAAAGAAAGAGATAGTGATTAATATAAATTTGATGATAATGACTTCGCATATAATTAATATTGTGTAATAAACAGAAATAGTTATTTTGCCTCTACCTTAGAACTAATCTCGCTGTTTCTGTCTTCCTTTGTATGAGCTACAATTACTACTTCATTTTCTAGTACATCGTTATGATGTATCTTCTAATATTTAGCCAGAATGAAATCGGCCATTACGTATTAAAGTGTTTTCAAATTATACGTACCTGATTTATCAGTCTTTCTATTAATGAAAACCGTAAGAAAGCTGAGTCGTACAGCAATAGTGGGCTGAGAAATAATTAAATGAAAAATGTTTAGCCTACGATAAAGTTTGAAGAGACGCGAGAAATGACTATACTTTGGTCATGAAATTTTCTTTGAAATCAGTTTTGATAGATACACGAAGAATTGTTCTTGGAATTGTTAGTTTAAAAAAATAAAGTGTCTTTTTGATGGAATTCGACGCAATTTTTGTCAATTTCGTACTTTGACGTTGCGTAACGGTATAAATCATCTTTGATTCTTTGATAATCTTTTGTTCGTTTATAAATACTTATATTTTACCATATAATATACCTGATACACTTGAATATAATACATGTATCATGTTTATTATAGTCATATCAAATCGGTACAAACATAAGAATAGTAGGGAAAAGTAACATTAATCAGAAATAAGCTTCATACATCCATGATACCAACGGATTATTTACTAGATTTTGTATTATACATATTAATCAAAATATATTTACATATTATTTATAATATGTAACATTTCATATTCAACAAAAATTGTTCCCAAGAAATACCAGAATATTTTTGCTCTAACATTGATGGATGGAAAAGAGTAACGAATGTGTACAGTCAAAACTTTGAAAGATTGAATGCAGTAAAAGTAGCCCGAAAACATGTAAAAGTTAGCACATATTTTGCGCTCAAAAAGTTTTAATTAAAGAACATGATTTAAGAACATTGTACCGACTGCAACGGCTTTAATGTTGAAATACTGGCTTATTTTGTAAACGTTTAGTTTTTTGTATTTTTAATATAATTCAAGACTAAGTCAAGACTTCTTGGTACGGTACGTACGTACGGTACGTACACTACGATTGCTTTTTACCTCTTATCATTTAAAAACAAAAAAAAAATCGTGTACGGTCCGCTCCTGAAGATGACGTCTACTAAATGACATGGATGATCGAATGGTTCTGCAAATATTTTAAGCTTTACTTATAAAGAATCACTACACTCAAGATACGGTGCTTGATTAACCAACGCAAGAGAGTCAGAAAATGCGACGGCATAACAAGGGATACAATAATTGAAGTAATGATAATTTTCATCCTCGTTAAATACATAACAAAAATTAGTCAGAACTGTTCTGTGACCGTTAGAATAACAATTTTCTTCTTATTGATAAATATACCTATATTTGTATATGTATCTGATCGCTTTCTAGGCAATAGGACCCATATCCATTTGGGAGTATTTGAATCCTTTTGGGGAGCTAAATTCCCCTAGATTGAGTCTGACGAGTAGCGCTGCTATCGGAAACTATAAAAAAATACTATTTCACCATGAAAAAGTCAGGTCAGGCCGATGTTTTTAATAAAAATGACCACCTATTTCATACAATCACATAAAAATATAACTGTAAGTATTATAATAACAAAAAAGCGAAGAACGTAAAAATACTATAAAATATTAGAGACAGCAGACAGCAACAGATGATGTGATCACTGACAATGGCAGCTGAATAGTACAATTAGTAATTGGCATAATTGTTTCGAGTTTTAAAATATGAATATATTGTGCATGGTACATACAAATATTGTTTCATATTACCTGTAGTTAGGTCATAATGGAGGGCTCTTATATTAATGGAAGCACTCAATTAAGTTATATCAAGAGAGCCGTCGGAAACGAAGCGCGGTGCTGCCCACTTTCCGAACACGCAGGGAAGACTTCAATTATGGATAATGGAATATATTTTAACAGGAATTGATTTATTTTATTCGATTCAGATTCATTTGATTTACCCAAATATCGAGAGCCGATCAAAATATTCAACCAGACTTCTACGTGTATTATAATCGTAAAGATTTATAAATTATGTACAAAGTATTTTTGACCACACCGGCTAAAAGATTTCCGTGGAAGACAATATAATTGATTTTCCGTATAAACATCACGTTGGCCAATAATAATTTTTCGAAAGTAAATTTCTACGAAAATATACTGATACGCGGTAACAAGATATTATTTTATAAATTGAATAACATATTAAAAAAATTAACATTTTTTTTATAAAAATGATATTTTAAATGAATTTAAAACGAATTTGGTGACAGAACCCAGAACTTGTTGGCGCATAAAAGAAGACATAATAAAGTAAAGTGATATGTGAAAAGTGAAAAAAAATTAAGGCTACATTAAACATATATGTATTATATTAAGCATACATAGCACATGAGATATTATCTTCATTAAAGACTGAATTAAAGGTGGTTGACTAGTACATAACTAAGGATATAAACTCGAATCGAAAATGACACAGAAATTTGCAATGTTTTTTGATAAATAAGCTATTTATAATATTTTATATAACAAAATAAGTAGTGCGATTCTGCTATCATTCACTTTATTTCTCACTCGTGAAATTTTGGCAACTGACTTACAGTCATACATCATTTATGCGCCCATATCCTCTCTACAGTCAGACATTCCACGGCGACCTTGGTTTTCTTTTCACGGGTAAGCGAATCGTTGGGTCACCAACCATCTGCCTTTCGTCTGTGTAAAATTGAGGTTAAAGATCACTGGTTGTGTGACTGTGGCCTTGACGAAGGTTCCTTATCTCATATACCGTTTTCCTGACCCAAACTCCTCCTGTATTCGACGTTTGCCCTCCTAAAGATCCGATTAATGTCCGTTCTACTAATGTCGAATGTTTGAGTTTAGTCCACTTTGTAAATTTATACGTAAATATATTGAACGTAATAAGATTAAGCTGTCAATAGTTTTGTGATTGTTCTTATGTTCTAATTATTATTGTTGCGTTGTTTAAGATTATGGGTTTTTAATTCGTCTACTACTATTATGCTTTCAATTCAATTGACCTGTTATCACAACCGTACCGATCAATCTTCATCGTGTCTTCTCCATCGCACGTGTCATTGGCGTCTGTCTTTTAATCTGTCTTTTTGGCACAAATAAAAGCGATACAAAAAAAATAGGCATTTCACATTATTACATTTCTTGAGATCTGCAATGAGTTTCGAGTTTTTTCTTAACTAATACTTCGACGGAAGAAGAAGATAAGTAATCATTCTTCAACCAGTAGTTGCGACCTAATTTATTACATTTTTTTATGGTATAGGATGGCGGACGAGCATATGGGCCACCTGATGGTAAGTGGTCACCATCACCCATATACATTGACGTTGTAAGAAATATTAACTATTCCTTACATCGTCAATGTGTCACCAACCTCGGGAACTAAGATGTTATATCCCTTGTGCCTGTAGTTACACTGGCTCGCTCACCCTTCAAACCGGAAAACAACAATACTGAGTACTGTTATTTGGCGGTAGAATAACTGATGAGTGGGTGGTACCTACCCAGACGGGCTTGCATAAAGCCCTACCACGAACAAGACATACGACAAAACAATTTGCGCATTTAAATAAATATCTAAATCTTTTGATGCTGTGTATACGAAACGCTTTTATTAAAGTTCTAATATTAGTCCCTTCAAGATGAACTTGATCTCATTTCTTTTTATACTTGAATCAAAAAGATTTCACAAATAGAATTACATATTATGGATCCGTACTAAAAATAAGTGATCCATTAGAAGCATTTTAGATTTTTTTTTATTGTTGATAAATATATACGACCTTTATTTAATTATATTTCAAAGGTCTTTGTGATTTTATGTTGCTGATATTATCTCTATATAAACAAAAAGGATAATGCTAACCTTGTCTTAATTAAGAAATACGTATTTTAAGAAAATAACCTCAGTTTAAGTAATAGTATATTTTATGACTATCGTTATAGATTCATAATTTTACTGGAATCTACATTAAAAAAAACAGAGAGGAAAAGAGTTCTGTCGAAGAAGAACAAAATGGAAGCTTAACAATCAATGGATACTGAAATTGACTCTATATTCGATTTTAAAAGCATGATATTATTTCTGATAATGATGATTTTACTTGTTGTAGCCCGCAGCTTTGCTCGCGTTTTAGGGGTTGGTTGATAGGCAAATTTCATCAAATTCGGTTCATTGGTTTGCTCATGAAAGAACAATAGACAGACAGTAAGAGTTACTTTCATATTTACAATATATGTATAGATTCAAGCAGGCTTTTACAAGCACCTTTGAATTTAAAACTACCACCAGTTTGGAATGCGGAGTGTACCGAAAAGAACCGGCAAGAAACTCATTAGTTACTCTTTTTCAAAAATCAAATATACAAAGTCATGTGAGTTCATTTATTATTTTATATGTATATAATACATTATGTCTGGAAGTCCACAAGTATTAACGGAACGTATCTAATAGTCTTCGGTATTTTGACATATTAGATAACAATTTGATTTTAGAATACTTCTTTTCATAGATTTACAAAAAAATATTTTCAAGCTAACATATATAATGCTGTGTCTTAATTAAATATATCTTTATATTAATCGAACGACGCGTTATTAAGAATATTAGTTAAGATGTGACGGTCTTCGTAATAAGACATCAGAGGAAATTGCGTGACGATCGTCGTTCGTACAAAAACCTATTATTATATCTTATTTACTGGGTCGTTCATATAATGGTTAGCTTTGAGTAATCAATATATAAGTTATGATAGATTGAATCCAAGGTCAGGCTACTTAAAAAATATCTCAGAAAAAATTATCTCATTTAAAAAGCTCGCAGATAATGATCTAAGATATTATAATGTCTTCGTCGTCATCGCTGTAAATATTTTACAAGTCTACACATACATAGCTGTTACCCGCGGCGTTGCTCGCGAAGAAAATATGAATGTATTTATTAATTAACTTAAAATATAACATTGATGACCTCTTTGTTTACAACACTTTTGACCCTGGATAATTTTCTCAGCAAAAACCCAGCTTTCCGAAGTTTGGACTTCATTTTATCTTTATTCACTGGACTATGAATAGCGATTGACAACTTATTTCAATTACTCCTACAGTCTAATCTAACCACCAAAGAAATATGCAGACAAATATTGGTCGTATAATAAAGTGGTAATAAGTAGCGTTGTACTTTATGCAAAGATATAATCATCCAGCACTGTGTTGTCTTAAATTTTCGCGATTATTACACATTTAAATAAAACTAGTTATACCGGATTTGAATCGCGTTGAACTTGAACTTGGCGGTAGTTGTAAATAATATTCCTTTGTTCCTCAAATAGACAAATGCCACCTTAGTCTACCTGTGACCACGAACGCTGTAAAGTGCTCGAAACGTCGGGATGCCAAAAATAATTAATATACGCGATTCAAATCCGGTATAATTAGTTTTATTTAAACATCCAGCACTGTCTGTAGTGCATAAAATAGCAAAGCTATAAGCAAATTGCATGGAAAATCAAAATGTAAAGTTATCTTTTTCAACCGACTTCAAAAAGAAGGAGTTCCGGCTTCAAGCACCGGCTCCAAATATAACAATAACTTACGATTCGATTATATAATGGTAAATCCACTTTTAAGTAGTCTAATATTTTTCATTTCATTTTACTTGGCTCTGAAATATATGTTGAATATGCAATTAATTTTATTTATTTTTAGTGCATATTTATTTGTTATAAAATAGTGTTTTGTTTGAAGTCGGTTTATTTATACTTTATAAATATAGAATAGACAAACAAACCGATTATTAGAACTTCGACGTGTGTCTGCTAAATTTATTCTCTCCTTCAACTGACTACAAATACACACCAGTCAACACTCGAAACTACAATCGATTCCTGAGTTTGACAATGAGCGGTGATCAAATATAGGATAAACTAATTGTTTCGCAGCGGTACTACGTATTGAGCTTCGTTCAGAGCATAATTATTTTAGCTAAATTATCATGTCAGAGCTCAGACGTTTCAATATTTCTCACTTATTATAATTTGCTTCGAACGTGTATTAAAGGAGTGTGAGTGTGTGTCATGAGTCGAGATGGCCCAGTGGTTAGAACGCATGCATCCTAACCGATGATTGCGGGTTCAAACCCAGACAAGCACCGCTGATTCATGTGCTTGATTTGTCCTTCACCGCTGAGTGTGAAGGAAAACATCGTGAGGAAACCTGCATGTGACAAATTTCACAGAAATTCTACCACATGTGTATTCCACCAACCCGCATTGGAACAGCGGGGTATTCCAAACCTTCTCCTCAAAGGGAGAGGAGGCCTTTAGCCCAGCAGTGGGAATTTACAGGCTGTTGTTGTTGTTTGTTTGTTGCCGTAGATGGATCAAGATAAATTGCTGATTCAGTTACCATTCCCGATATACTTTCCAATCTCTTTTCTTCTTTTCAAACTGCGCTATATTAATATTTCTTGATAATCACTACCTATACGCCTATATGTTGAGCTAGATCAACTGATGTATTTGATTCATTTTCCAAAAAGGCAGTGTACAAAATAATTAGAATTTCTATATATGGCAATTATATTTAATATATTCGGAGTTGAAAATATTTAATCTGTTTGGTTTTACATATGATAAATATACCATAGCAACGTTGTAAATACAGGTTGAATGTTATCGTTTAATAAAATAATTATATAAAGTAACGACCGTGAAGTAATGAAAGATTAAATCTGTTTTATATATTTTTTTCTCAGATTTCCCACCACTCTAGTGAATTTCCATAACTTATATTACAGGAAGTGCTCAATTATCAAGACTACCGGCGTCCGGCGCGAGACTGATGGACTCCACTTTACCATTGTTAAACCTATAACAATGTTTTACTAAAAGGTATTAAAACACATATATTTTTTACATTAATACACATGCCCTTAAATATTATGGTTTATAAATTAATAAGTCACATTTTGTGTATCTAATCAAAAGTATTTATAAAAAAATCGGTCTATATTCGCCTGTTGCTTTATTCGGTGTAATATAAATAAATAAATTATATAAAAAAGGCTTTAATTCTTACGGGACATTGAGTGTTAGTGGTTAGTATAGTTTGTTAGAAGTTGTTATTTTAATTATTACAGTTATTAATTTTTGTTCGGTAGAGATCGATATTTCTTGTTCACGACACTGATTTATTTCCTATCACTCAAATTAAATAATTAAAAACATGGTAAATATCCCGTAATTAATAACTGTAATAATAAAAATAAGCATGTTAATTTAAAATATTATATTGTTATTTAAAGTTCTTAGCACTAAATATTAATACAAACACTATTTAGTTTATATATTTTTTAATTAGCTTTTTCTAATCAAATTAGTGTCTATAGACCATTTTAAAGGTAAAGCCGCTGAGTTTCTTTCGCCGATTCTTCTCAGGTCAGAGTATTTTCTTTTCCGAACCTGTGGCAATGTTTCAATTGACCATCAATAAGAAAGTGTAATGCTTCTATATTGAATAAAGTTATTTAAGTTTGAGTTGAGTTTGAAAAAAAGGCTTTCACCAAATTGTGCCAATTATCTCTCAACTTTGCAGTTTGCATACAACATTTGAACCCTCTGTGACAATTTCGTTCTCTCATCTTTTACGAGCTAATAGTATGTTTATAAAAAATTGTTTTGTAAAAAACGAGACATTGCTGTGCTAAGGCTTCCTTTTGACTTCCGCATAAAACATTATCCACATTCGAACCAGAAATAGTATACCTGTACCAATAATCCATACTTCATTCCAAGCGTAGTAGGTAATATACACATACAAATAATTTGTGGGTGCAATATTTGTATTCACCTGTATTTATCTTTAAATATCTTGGCATCAGTACCCCAATTCATGCACCTGTTTTCAGATATCTAGCTGTACACATCTAGCTTACGAATGAGTAGTCTAATTCAACTCAATCTAAACCAAAAATCATCAAAATCTTTTAGGAGGAGTTCAATTACACACAATATTCATGATATTTATATTACGAGAATGATTCGAAAACAAAATTTAAAGAAACCAATTATTTATAATTATTACCAAATTATCAAAGTCATCGACATAGCCCACCGGAGTAAGCTGAAGAAGTGGCAGTGGGTTGGCCATATTTGTCGCAGAACCGGTAACTGTTGGGGAAAACGTGTTCTACAGTGGAGACCGCGTTTCGGCAAACGTAGTGTAGGACGTCCTCGGGCATGGTGGGGTGACGACTTACTTTGGCAGGAGCTGGATGCGAGTAGCCCAAGAACGATCTCAGTGGCGTGCAAATGGAGAGGCCTATGTCCAGCGGTGGACATAGCCCATGGAAATGGGCTGATAGATTGGATTGGAAATTACTTATAATTATAAGACATTTCTTTCAGATCACTCGTGATAGAATTAATAAAAGGAAAAACTATAAAGTAAGAGACATAGACATGTACAGCCAAACAAAACAAAAAAAAAATACAGTCGAAAAGGAAAGGAATTAAAAAAACGAGACAATTAAGTAGTGTAGCGTACCCAATTGCTAGTTTAAATTGTAAAGGACAATTTCACCGACGCTAGGATTTCGTGTAGGCGCTTTTCGCTGACCCCTAAACTATTATTCACCACGAAGTAGCATAATGTCCCAACGGATTTATTTATAATCTTGGAAAGTGTCCGTTTCTATAGTAAAATTCAACAGACATTTTTATCTTAACCGTTTTATAAATTTAAATCATCTATAAAACTACATCGACAAAGAAAGCTTATTATTCAATATAAGATTATGCAGACGATAAAAAAGCGTGGAATTTATACTTGTTGACTTCCAGGCACGATATGTTACATACATATGCAATTGTAATTAAATAAACATGACTTTTTGTTAAACAAGAGTAACTACTAAGTTTCTTGCCGGTTCTTCTTGGTAGAATGTAGTTTCCGAACCGGTGGTAGCTTCATTTAATATAGTTAAATGACAACTCAAAAGTGATTGATTTTGATTTTTTGGATGGAACGAGTCAACCAGTGTAATTACAGGCATTGGGTCATATCAAGGCATTGAACATAACGGTGACAATGTAATGAGTGGTCAGTATAAATTACAGGTTGCCCTTTAAAAATAAAAAAATGCGTAAGAAAATCTGCATATAAATCACCATAAAATTGTAAACACCGAAAGATTATAATCCATCGTGAACGTTTATGTAACGATTATTAATATAAATATTTTAAATGTACAGAATGTGAAGAATACAATACAGTCTTAATTTAGTTGTATATTTTTATTACTTCATAAGTTCGCCGAGTATAAACCGATTTCGTTCCATTTAAATTTTTAGAGGAAAATTAAAGTCAGTGAGTGTATTTTTGTACAAAAAATATCATATTTAAAATTAAGAACTATTTATTAAAAAATTATTATTGCTAATGGAGTTCGAGTATATTGGTATATGCCTTTAATTTATCATGAAAATTATATACTTATAAAGCCATTTTGATTAATTTAATCGTGTAAGTATTGTATATTATTTTAATAGTACGATGTTTTACTTCACAATTATTGATACCAATAAAGATCGATTAATATCTCTTATATATTTTTAAAGAAATATATTGTAATTTTAGCTACACTGTAGAAATAAACTCAACGTGAATTGTCAAAATATTAATATCGTAGCATTTCACGGTAAGTTACGAAATGAATTCTTTTTCTTTATTCTATATGAACTAATTTTGTATCTGCTCTCCTGTACTATATACAATAAAACGGAATACATTAATGTTTGCTAGTATGACAGGTTAAGTAACTTTCATTGTTCCTCTAAAAACAGCGTATTAAGGATACGTCTAACACATTTTAAGCCATAACAGATAAAACAGCAACTCCTTTTATGAGTTAATTAAATAATCTAAGTTCTGATAGCAGTATAATAGTAATGTTCGTCGTTTTTGTCCATTAAAATTTTTATTTATTTTCCGTTATAGAGCTCAAATTTTGAAATTTGTTTTATTTGTGTTCACTTTACCTGTCAGATTATTAAAAAAATATCAAAATATTCTTTATCCAAGCGGTATTATAAAAGAGTTTTAGAATCGACGTGTCACTGTGTCGAATTAAATGTAAAGCTACCACCGGTTTGGAAATTAGAGTCTACCAAGAAGAACCGACAGGCAACTCAGTAGCTACTCCTTTACACCAAATTAATTACAATATAATTACAGAGTATGTCCGTAAAGTTCAATTACATTTTTAAATAACTTGTCTAAAAATCAATAAATATTGAGTACACGCTTTTAACTTAATTTGACATAAGCCTACAATTTTAATAGGTCAAGATAAAAATAACTCTCTAAAAGAAATAAATAAATCCTCTCTTGAGTAAAGTGCCTTATTTGTCAATGTTTTTTTGACCTGAGTTTCAAATTTTTAATAGGCCAAGTCTAAAATAACTTTCGACTCTTATATAGTAACAAATCCTTTTAAAATATAATTATATTTTTGTATACTAATAAGTTATAAATGTTTAATTGCATAGTTCGCTTAAGCTTGTACACAGATAAACAAGCAATATTATCATGTTAAAATACAAAACAAACAAAAATGTCACCAACAAAATATTAACTGGGAAAAGTCTACTTTAGGCTCGGCATTTTTATTAATGACATTTTCTTATAAGAAAAGAAATAAAACAATGAACTGTGAATAAGCTGATGATGAAGCGGTAATCGCGTAAGATCGAAGATACGTCTACAATCTTCCGCAATTATTGAACATTATTAATTCAATACAGATATTTCTACTTTAAAACAAGTCAAAGTATTATTCAGATTTTAATACTATCATATAACCTTTCACGTGTTTTTTTCTTTATAGGCTTATTATAATCCTATTGGCTATTATGTTATATGTGAGTACCATTCCTTACTTGTATGAAGTAAGTAAGTATACTGGTCACCATGTTTAACCAAAAAAATTCATAACATCATATATAATCGCTTTCAAATCTTGACATCGCGATGTAGAAAATACTTATTTTGACTTAACGCCATCTAGTAACTGCAAGCTACATTAATTACGTGTACATACAGATTATCATAAATAGTGTCACATCGAATTTGCATGCTTGCTTTCATTGTAATGTTTACTAATTTACTTTACTTTTATTACAATAGCAGATAAACACATACTTCATTAAAGACACAACCATTAAAATTGAAAAACAAAACATAAATATGGTATCGCAATGCTTAGCGTAGGTGCATTCGATATTACATTATTAAGAAATAATTTGTATAAATAATTAAGACTGTACGTATAAGAAGTCGTTATTGAAATAGAAGAAACGCATTTACAATGAAAGGATTAGCTGTGATTTGATTACTTACGATTAGCCCGTTTACGCACAGCTAGGCGTTAGTTTCAACATCTGAGTTATCGAGCATGTTCCAGAAGGATGAACTCGGAGGATCCTCTCAAATCCAAAATCTATCTCTCTCTTAGTATAATTTCTACAAGCTAATATATGTACGTCTAATATTTAATTTACGGAAACATCGCATATAAACTTTACGCATTAACAAGCATACTGCATATCTTTGTTGATATTCGCAAAATTCATCTGCAATGGTTATCCATAGAGTCTGTTTATTATACAGCTACTTTAATTTCATGTGTGTGCTAGAAAGAAAGTTGTTTATGTTGAAAAAAAAAAATATTTTTTTTTAAGATATAGTTGGTAAACGAGCAGAAGAATCGCTTGGTGGAAAGACACCAGACAGGGCTTTCAAGTCACGAAAGCTGATCAAATCAAATCAATTTTATTCAAGTAAATTTCACAAGGGAGCCTTTTTGAACCGTCAATAATTAAATACTAGAATACTGTGAGAAGAAACGGCAAGAAACTCGCATTATACAGAATGGGTATGCGAGAACTTAAAAAATGCGTTGTTATATATTTTGGGACATTTAGTTAATGCGGACGAAAGAACTTTTACGCGATGTCTGATGGTGAAATCAACAACCGTTGATTTTAAGCCCTTAAATATATACAAATATGAATTAAAAATGGTTACTGTACAAATTTTGACCGCGTGGAATATTGGCAAGAATGCTAGCGTCATTTCCCTGTTGAATTGCAATTCCGATCCTCAAATAACTAACCAGCCCTCTTGCCATCTAATAAGGTAATACTAAGGTGTAATACTTTTAATGAAGCTTATATAAATTTTTATTGAATCACTCTAAGCGTTGTTACCTTCTCCTATCTTATCTGGGGGCACAGTAGTGCCCCAGCCAAGTCTCGAGCAAAACGGGCACGGCCGTACTATCTTTTCTCGAAGCGATTCGCGACTGTTTCGCCCCCCCCCCCTCCCCTATACAAAGCTAGCTTTGTCCATGTCGAAGATAGAATATAGGTTTTCGGTGAATAATAGTAGGCATTAGAACAAGCTTAAGTTTGAATTTAAATGCTAATTGAATTAATAGTTTAGGATTTACGGTCGATCAAAGTTACACCATTTTGTCACTCACTGACTCACTGACCGATCATCAAAAATCTAAGATACTGCTAGCAGACTTAGAAACTTCAAATTTTGCACCAAGATATGTCATTAGCCTCAAATAAAGGAAAAAATATAAAAACATTAAAAATTATATACATAGAAAACAATTTTATATTTGCGATTTGGCAAGAACATTTTGTAAGGATTTTGACTGTATTGTTAACTTTGTTCGTTGTTTAAGTGTTCAATTGGATGAATATGTACATAGAATAGAAAATAATAATAATAATAAATGTAATACATAGACTATAATTAATATTAATTAATACATAAAGTTCATAATTCTTTAAATTAATAAATATAAAACTCCATTGTATATCAATAAATATTCTATGCGCTCTCGGGCTCAGGAGACAGCAATGGCTGAATATAATATAATTGACTCCGAAGTATACATTGGCCGGACTTGTCTACCTTAGAAGTAACGTAGTCTCAGAGAAGAAACAAAAGAGATAGAGATAGAGAATGGGATCTAAGTAAAACAGTAGCTGAAGGTCAGCAGTAGGTCAAGGAAATTATGAGGTCACCTAAAAAAGAAGAAAGGACAAGGAAGGAGGATACACTTACAAAAAATAAATGCGATCCCACCAAAAATGTTAAATGTAAAAAAAGCCAAGTCTCTCGATGCAGTCTTTCCATCGTAAAAAGTTTTGAGATCTCATAGAAGCGAAGTCCTATTCAAATTATTATGTAGTTATAAATCAACATTTAGTAATTGTGTCAATAGTTTTCTTTATATTATAATTATATTGACTTGGCAATGAAAGACTGCATCGCGAGACTTGGCTTTTTTTACATTTAATGTTTTTGGTGGGATAAATTCTCCTTGCTTGTATTGCCATATTGCTGGTGTTATTTCAGTTGTTGTCTCCAGTATTTAAAAAAATATCCTTAACTTATATTATATTAATTTAAGACATTTTCCAGATATTTGAATTATATCTCCATCATTCCAAGCTTGGATATTTGCTTGTGAAGGGAAGCCTGATACTAGTGTTAGTGTTACGGGTAAAAAAAAGTTACTTATTTGCTTTTCTAGACTATGATCTATCTCTGTTTCACAATTCATCCAGATTCAGTGAAACAGTGACCGAGAAACAACCGTCTATAAATCAAACAATTGCATTACGTTTATAATGTTAGTATTACTTTCAATTGCCGTTGTTTTTGAGAAATTAAGGTGCATTCATTACGTCGCATGTTCGGTATTAAACCATCACGGTATATGAGTTCATATTTTGATCTCGTCGGTGGCATTCAGCCGGCTCGTTGAATGCCTTAATTAGTCACCCCACAATCCGACGCAGCGAACACGTCTCAAATTTAACGCCCATATTACATACGTACGTAAATCAATTAAATACATTTGCACCTGCATATTTAAACAATATTTCCATCAACTAATATGAATATTTCATATTTATAAGTAAAAAGAAATTCTGAAATAACTTTACACTTAAAAAGTTTAGTTCACAGAGCTAAGAAAGCAAGTTTTTTATTGTTAAAAGTTATAATGAGGCATATTTATACAAACAACAAATTTCATAGCGTGAAAAATATTTTCTTCGTTAGCTGGCATAGGAGGAAAGTTCTAAAAATCTCGTGTAACTTGTTTAATAGCGCCCGGAAAGGAAACCTTGTCGATTA
This sequence comes from Vanessa cardui, assembly GCF_905220365.1. Taxonomy (NCBI): domain Eukaryota; kingdom Metazoa; phylum Arthropoda; class Insecta; order Lepidoptera; family Nymphalidae; genus Vanessa; species Vanessa cardui. The sequence goes on along the minus strand of NC_061130.1, from coordinate 5,339,874 downwards.
CGATTCCGTAAAAATATTTCCAACAATAAACAAAAATATTATGTAAGTCTACCGCATAAATCTTTCGTTACAAATTCTCTCAATTCATTCAAAGTTTGTTGTAATATGTAGCCGAGATAGCCCAGTGGTTAGAACGCGTGCATCTTAACCGATGATTGCAAGTTCAAACCCAGGCAAGCATCACTGAATGATCATGTGCATAATTTGTGTTTATAATTCGTCTCGTGCTTGGCAGTGAAGGAAAACATCGTGACAACACCTGCATGTACCTAATTTCATAGAAATTCTGCCACACACGTTACACACAAATGTTAGGTAATTTCCATCTGGTGTGAACCGATGAATATATATGTTGGCAGTAGTAGGTAATATCTGCCTGCCAGTCCTTAGGGGTACAATACATCTATACAATAAATAATGTATATATAATAACATATATACATTATTTACCAGCAAACATAAATTTTCTGTATCTCTTTACTTTTTTAATTTCATTATCAGTAAATATTAACAAAGATAGCTCACAATTAAAAATATTATTTTATAACTATTTGTTGAACGTATTTAATGATTATCATGACACTATTTACACAGGCAATAAACATTACTCAATACGTATATATTTATTTTAATCTGATGTTGATGATGTATTCACTAAAAAAATATCGCGGCTTTATTGAATTGAAAATAATGTTTTCCGACTTCTATTCAAATACGGACTTCAAAAATAATATGAATTATATTTCCATTCGCTTTCTAGGATTATCTTTTAACGTTTCATTTTATTATACTATTCAAATTTATATTAAAATTCTCAATGTACTTACCAGTATTTATTACATATTTTTTCACCTTAAGATTAAATTTTATTTGATTGAAAAATTATTTAAAAAAGATAAATTATGTGTAAATAGAAAAAGTGAATGTCTTACATTATTTATCGTTAACGACGATTAATTTTAGATACTATTAATAAAATTTTAACCAGTAAAAGTATTTTGCATCTCACTTTTTATAAACTTGTCGCCTACGGCTTTGCTCGTGTTTTGAGAGTTTGGTTGTCCTATGATAGGCAAAAAAGTAGCCTATGCATTCCTTGGAGTTCAAATTTGCTTCATAATAAATTTCATCAAATTCAGTTCAGCGATTTGGTAGTGAAAGAGCGACAGACAGGCAGACAGAAAGAGTTACTTCCACATTTGTAAAATAAGTATAGATTAAATATTAAATAAAAATACAATTCATGTATTTCTAAATACATATATACATGATAAACAGGAGCGCATATCTACAAAATACAAAATTTAAATTTAACTGACATCCATACTAACACAGAAACAATGGCCAGTCCATTCCATCAGAAAGCTAATTATACTAACAAATATTGCTGCTGATCAAGAAATTATACTCTATGATATTTTTTTAAAGATTTCTCAGCTGAAATTTACGGTTTGATTATTTTTTGTATAGTAGGTCCTACTACAAAGAAAATGTAAAGGCACTTAAGCAAATTTTACTGTTTTCATTTAACTTTTAAAATAAGAAGTCTTTAGGTCCCTCCATTTAAGTACAGGATATGGAAAAGACAGTATTAAAGATATTTGCTTTACAATATAGAAATGATATAATATATCGAAACTGCGAAACATTACTGATTGATAGAATAAGTCAAGGTGGTACTAAATTAGGGCTTACTTTTCTAAATCCTATAATCGTATTTATATCCCATATCTATTTATCAAATTATTTGTATCAGACAATAATTATAGCATGGAAGTTGAAAGTTGCATAATCCGATTATTGAATATAGCGACGACCACCCCGGCTTCGCACGGGTACAATGTGGATACTAATTGGTTTGAATTTATATGTATAGTACGACACAAATTAGATGTAGCATCAGCAAAATTCGTAAAACCGATTACTGCCGATTTACACAACCAATAGAAATAGCTCCCTATCGCGCCATTAAACGCTTTTCATCGCTATAGATTCTCGCGTCAGTTCAACCCGAGAAACCAAATCGACGTGTCGAATTGACGAATACATTAGGTCATATGACATTACAAGTTATCACGTTTGTGTAAAGATGATATTCACAAAGAAATAAATATCGATAATTTGGGATAGCGTACTTAATTCGGATGTGATCGGTTTTACGAATTTTGCCGATGCTACATCTACGTTGTGACGTTCTATATATAAATAGAGAATTTGTTTATTTACGACATCACATTAAAAACTTCTAAAATTCTCAGTATTTCTCTACTATATTGTCCATGTATTACATACAAAAACCTGCCCCTCGTGTTGAAAAAAAAAACTGCATCAAAATCTGTTGCGTAATTTGAAAGCTCTAAGCATACTCGTACATAGGGACAGACAGCAGTAAGCGACTTTGTTTTATAATATGTAATGATTTGTATCACAATAAAATATTAATACATGAGAGACAAAAAACTAGGACGCCGCCTGACAATGATGTTCGAATCTTAGACTATAGATGACCCGGAGAGTCGCTAAAAAATGTTTAAGGGGAGGAGATCTTCTGTACCTATTAGATATATAAACATAAAATTTAACTTTGGTTGCAAATGTCTATACTATGTGTGGCAACACGGTTTTTTCTATGGATCTTCGTCGTTGTAACTAAATGTTCTTGCTGTGAATTAATAAGTTTTCTTAACGTGATTAAAGAATCGTTTTAATTGAAACCCATAAACTATCAGTTTGAATTTGAAACACAAATTAAGAACATGAAAATAATTGGTGGTCTGAGTTTGAATCCGCAACCAACCACTGAGTCCGAACCACTGAGTCATCAAAGTAAAAAAATATGTACATATATACTAAATTGAAAAATAATCATAATTACGTTTTACATTGTTTACAACGCAAATCGCACAATATACATACATTACCCAAAAATGTTATTCTTTATTAAATTTCATTGCGGCGCCGGGGGACATCCTTGACAGTTAAATTCTGTTTACTCGATTTCGACCACATAATCCTAATACAACAAAGCTAGTATGTGGATGGAACTGAGGTATACACTCGGTAAGCAAAATATAAAGTAATATTTGTCGGAACATATTTGAAAGACAAAACAAATTAATATATATGTAAATTCAAGTCCAGTTAAATTAAATTGAATGTTGCGTACATCGACTTTTTCATCCACTCCATATTATGACGAGCTCACTTTTTAAAATAATATGTATTTTGAATATTAAACTACACAAAATATAATATGAAAGTTAAATATTAATATTTGGGTAAATTATTTTTATTCGTAGTCGACAAAAGCGCACATAGAAATATGCTCGTCATATTCGAAGCGCGTATTATGACGCAATATACGCAGTTAGATATTATTATCAGTATATTTTTATAGAAGTATTTATGAAATAATAATTATAAAAACATTATAGAAAAGTTTCTTATAAGGTAATCGATGCTTAGAAAGTTAAATTTTAATATAAATGACTTACAAAACAAAATTATGCTCAAAATCTTTGGGTTTTTGTTATGTAATACATTGTAATTTTGCTGCTACATACAGAATGTTAAACATTATAATGTACTTTATTATTATTGTGATGTCATAAGTATGTAAGCAATTACAGAATGCTCGCTTTTCCTTCATTCACATTCTTCAATGATGTTACATAAGACATGCCTATTGCCCACAGCGTAAAGTGGTTCCCGAGGAACTGTGTGTGTGACTTTTACAATGAGGCAATTTAGCTTTATATCAAACAACACTCGAGTAGAAACATTTATGTATTATCATTTAAAATTCCCAGCTAGATGAAATTTTTAATGGTACTAATCTCCTGTACCGGCAACCAGCCCGCTGTCGACAAGTAGGTATTGTGGAATGATTAATTGTTCTGTAAATTGAATTCACCGTGATAAATGAAATATCCGCACAATAGGTAATAAATTACACTGACCCTCTCGGGCGCAAGATGAAACGGACTAAAAGTACCTACAGCCGTATATATCCGGCTAATGATTATAAAACACAGCACACGTAAACACCTGCCCTCAACGAATACTGTAGCGGTTTTAATGTATATATTTCAAGTTTTATGTTTACGGCAAGCGTTTATCTGTGTAGCAATAAGCAATAAGGATTTCCATTACTAATTGGAAAACTATTCGTTCTTTAAACAATCAGCGTTAAATTCAGAAACAAACGCCAACTATTAGTTAGATTTGTTTATTAACAAAACGCATTAGCGTTTATTTTTGTCCATACAAAAGCGTGCAGCAAAAACGTTCATTTATTAAAAAGATTTTGAAGACGTGTTAGACATTAACGCACCAAATTTTTTAAATGTAATTTAAAATTACAAACAATTTGAATCGAATCTTTTTCGTATATAATATGTTTTATCTAGTATATCAATGTTATAATTGGGATAATAAATCTGTCAGTCTAAATTTGATGAAACTTAGTATAAACAAAACCTCCTCTCTTGGAGTTTGGTCTTGGGTCTTGGGTCCCCAAGGAAGGATATTTTATCTAAGACCACAAGGCCTCTTAAACACGGGATAACCAGTATTTAGTAAATATGTATATCACTAACCCGTCACGAGATGGCCAAAATTATAGCACCAATTGACAGGGATTCTTTTTTTAAATTTAATCTTTAAGAGCAAGAATTTTGTATAAAGTCAGGTCGGGCAGCTAGTTCAATTCAACAGAATGAACACAAACCGTAGCGAATATAAACGGATTCTAGTAATATTGTGTTATAAGCCGATTTTGTAACTTGTTTAAAAAACATATTTTCATTCAATAATGCCGGGAGCGAAGTATTTAAACAAAACAATTATACTGACAATCATTACTGTTTCATAATTGGATATAATACGATATCAGATTTATTAAAATCCCACGCTCGTTCTGATTCCTACAGTTTTATTGTCTTCAATAAAACAACAACACTAAATCGTAAATAAAATTTTGTTTTCGACACAATAATTGGCACCGATTCCAAACTTCAAACAATCATCAAAATGTTTTTATCATAACTACCATACTGAAAATCGTGATAATAATAACTATTGTTCTTCTTCTTTACATAGTATAAAAATAGTCGCTTATCACTGTCTGTATATATATAATTGTCTGTCCCTGTGTACGCTTAGATCTTTAATATCTCTTTGTGGTAGGGCTTTTTGCAAGCCCGCCTGGGTAGGTACCACCCACTCATCAGATATTCTACCGCTAAACAACAGTACGCAGTATTGTTGTGTTCCGGTTTGAAGGATGATTGAGCCAGTGTAACTACAGGCACAAGGGACATAGCATCTTAGTTCCCAAGGTTGGTGGCGCATTGACGATGTAAGGAATAGTTAATATTTCTTACAGCGTCATAGTCTATGGGTGATGGTGATCACTTATCATCGGATGGCCTATATGCTCGTTCGCCAACCTATTCCATAAAAAAACAATGGATTTTGATGCAGTTTTTTTAATAAATAGATTGATACAAGAGGAAGGTTTATATGTATAATACATGTAAAATATAATACTGATAATTTTAGAGGTTTCTGAAGTGATGTCGTAAATACACACATTTTTGCGTATGTCTATCTCTTATATATCTCATAATATATATTTTTTATCCTTTTGTAGTATATTTAATATGAGTATTGAATGCGAACCCGAGGGGGGCGCTAGTATATAATAAAAGATAAAATCACTTAGTCTATCTGTTACGCGTTCACTGAAATGATACACAACTAAGTCGAATTTGATGACAGTTAGTGTGAAGCGAGCGTCGAAATAAAACCTCCTTCCTTGGGGTGAACCGTGAAAGGAGGTTTAATATTAGACCAATGAAAAACTTAATAGTGCGTGAAGACGCTTGCGAATACAAGTTCTTAATTATCAAAAAATATCGTTATGTTCGTTCTCTTTGGGCTGGTAAACCATTCATACAGTTGTATTGACGCTTTGATGAGTTCAGTGTAAACCATAGAAAATACAAATATAAGTTTTTTCTATGTTTGTATTTTAATTAAAAAAATCTATGAATGTATCCGTGCGAAGCATGTATAGGCGTATAATAAAAACACAATGTCAACGTAGTGTTTTCATTTACTAAAGTAATTGAAACGCTTATCGAAAATGATTAATCAAAAATGCATTTATTATAATTCATTCAGCGATGTGTATCGGTTACTAACACATTGGACTTACACGCGCGCATCGTAAATAAAATAGCAAAGACAGTCACGATACTAAATGTGTCACCATTACAATAATAACAACAGCCTGTGAATTTCCCACTGCTGGGCTTAGACTTCCTCTCCCTCTGAGGAGAAGGTTTTGAACCATTCCACCACGCTGTCCCAATCCTTCGCCGACCACAAGATGAATTATAAACACAAATTAGGCACATGAATATTCAGTGGTGCTTGCCTGGGTTTGAACTTGCAATTATCTGTAAAGATGCACACGTTCTAATAACTGGGCTACCTTAGCTTACACCTTGTATTAAAAAGGGGTCAGAAGTTAACGCGATTTATGTATCATCATCATTACATAGTAAAATAAAATTTTAACAAAAAGAAAAACCGACTGGACTCAAAAATATGTTAAATATGCAATTATTTTTATTACTTTTAATGCATTTTAATTTGTTTTAAAATACTGTTTTGTTTGAAGTCGGTTTTTCTTTTTGTTAAAATTTTATTTATTTTTTGATTTTAAGTGAAGCTGATATAGACTAATATTTTTTTCTTAATATGGATAGATTAAATTTTGCCCCAGATCGCACCCTAACTGTAAGCTGTTTAGGAGTTCCGTCAATACATACTTAGTATAAAACAAAGTCGCTTTTTCTGTCCCTATATCTTTAAAACTACGCAACGGATTTTGATGCGGTTTTTTTTAATAGATAGTGTAATTCAAGGGGAAGGTTTGTGTATATAATAAATGAACAATATAGTAAAGAAACACTAACAATTTAAGAAGTTTGCAATGTGATGTCGTAAATAAACAAATTCTTTAGTATATTTAGTATCAGTATTGCACCCGTGAGAAGTCGGGGTGGGTCGCTAGTTGATTATAATATTCGATTATGACAATTACATGAACATAACCACGTTCCGGAAGGTGATTCAAATATCCAAGTAACCCATAAATAAAAGATTCGACCGAGTATTGCTAACGTGCTCCTCAGAATTGTTCCGTTCCCTCCCGTTCCCTTAATTTGTCATGGATCCTGTGCTCAGAACCTTACCAAACTTTCACCAAACTACTCTTAAAGTATATCCTTTATAATAAAAAAAGAATCATCAAAATTGGTTAACGTGATTTTGAATTATTCACCTATTTGTCGCGCATATACATAATGCAAATTTAAGACTTATGTCGTTTTCATACGGATACCATCATCGGAAAAAAATAAAAAAATGGGACCCCACGGGAAGCACTACCTTTCAAACAAAAAAAAATTATCAAAATCGGTCCACCCAGTAAAAAGTTATGATGTAACAAACATAAAAAAAAAAATACAGACGAATTGATAACCTCCTCCTTTTTGAAGTCGGTTGATAAAACAAAGTCGCTTACCGCTGTCTGTCCCTATTATGCTTAGATCTTTCAAATTACGCAACGGATTTTGATGCGTTTATTTTTAATAAATAGAGTGATTCGAGAACAAGCTGTATAGACGTGAACATATAGTTAACGAAAAATAATAATTTTGAAGTGTCTAATGTAATGTCGTAAATAAATAAATTCTGTTGTATATTTAGTATAAGTATTGCATGCGAAGCTGGGGAGATTGCTAGTAATATTAATAATTTTAAAATATTAAAAACGTCGCTTAAATTTAATATACTATAGTATTATATGTAATTACTTTAATGTTGATCAAAAAAGCTGTATACTCTAATATAATCTTTAAATCATGCTACAGAAATACATCATAAATTCATAACCCACTCAAACGTATATCGCTTCTATGCGGGGTACAATTCGTTTTATTTCATTTCGAATATGTATTTTTTAAAGAAATATGTATACATATTTTTTAAATTTACAATACAAAGAGTCGTTATGTAAAGAATGTAGTACACGTATATGACCACAGTGTACCCGTTTTAACGAGCGAAATACACGTATCCTAATGAGCGAAAACGTAAAACGGATGCTAGAAAAAATGAGGCATACAGCTATATACTTAAAACGCAGCAACTAACGTTATAACTTATTTTCTAATGAGACATCGCATATCGCAAATCTACGTTTAGTAGCTGTCCATTGGAGTTTATATTTCGAGGTTATAATCTTTTACGCTGACACAATAATATAATTGCTAACTTATTTTAACTTATCTGTTTAAACAGAAGTAAAAATGTCAGTTTCTTTCCTAAAAACTTCAGACTGCAAAACTACACTTTTCAAAAAAACTGTAACCTTTTTTTAGAAATAGAATAAAAGATGAAAAATTTTTTAGCATAAGTACCAGAAACCAAAGAGGTACTATATAAGAAAAGGAAATCTTAATAATTTCATTTCGTTATTGTTACAGAGTTACCCTAGCCTTTAATACGGTGTTATGACATTTGATTCTATATCATAATTTGTATCACATTATTATGGCACAGCATTTAATAGTGGCATATAACACTATTTCTTATTTTAAATATGATTGAGCTGTCATTAGAAAACAATTGGACGATAGCGCGGCATTCTAACAAAAGATACGGAGCTTGGAGCCTCATTGTAAAACTATAATATTATTTTGGCCATACCGAACTACTGAAATTACATTATATTTAATTTAGCATTAGAATTTTCTCAAATGTTATATTTATTAATAAATATCTTGTTCACAGGAACAATATGTGTAGTTATTATACAAACAATTAGTATTTAAATTTATTAGAGTCCATTTAAATTTTGAAGATTTGGCCTATTTTGTCTGCACAATAATGATTTCGCAGACCAAGTCTTGAGAGCGCTACGAACTACAAGTGGAAGTGGAACTCGTGTCGAAGTGCTCACAATTGTATCCGTTTGGACATTTATATATAACTATGATGACTTGAGTAAATGTCATAAAGTTTAAGCACTTGGAGCCAGACTACTAGACATTAATTTCATAATCTATAAGACACTTCTCTTAACACTAAATAAACGCATGAATATGATAAATGATAATGATACTTTTGTATAAATTTAAAATTAGCAAGTTTGGGTTAAGGAAGAGGAGCTGAATTTCCTTCCGATAGTCAGCCAAGTATTTGTCCTCGCACATAGAGACTTAATTGTAAGAAATGCAAGCCACATAAATATTCATTACGTCACAAACCATTTGATCTCAGATCGTATCTACCTAGTGCCTCTAATTACATTATCTTACTCACCATCTAAACCGGAACACGTCAATAAAAAGGAATTTCTGCTGGACGAGAGGATAACTGGTTAGCCTTGTTATTTATTTATTACAAGACAATGAGTAAAATGTTCCATTGTTCGAAATTTGAATACTTTTGGCTTTAAAAAGGTTTTAAGGAGGAACGTTTTTTAAGTGCCACAGCGCAATTAAGCCCATCATGTCCTATCTCAAAATTCTACTGTGTAAACCTCCGTTATTACTGCTTATCTGACTGAAGATAAGGCTCATAGTTATTGTTACGATTTTACAGTATCTTTGTTGCGATTAATAAAATAAAACTCGAGTCTCAAATATTTACGACTGCAAAAAGTATTTTGTTACGCATAAATTTTTTTTTTCAGAAATATTATTTTTAAAGTTCTCATTTTCAGAATCTTAACTTAAAATATAATATACGAATATACAATACTTACTAATAAATAATAATAATATATATTTAGCACGTGTTTTTTTTTTTAAATCTTGAAGTGAAATGACAAATATTTTAATAATAGTTCAGAAAATAGAAAATAGTCGTGAGTAATAATTTTTCTATAAAAATAAATTGATTACACATTATAAGAAAGTGTAGAGAGGCAATCTATACGCACGTTTATTGGACGAAGCGAGGAGGCAGCTGTGCCAAATTGCCAACTCCTCGTAAGCCAGAGGCGTTTACTGAAGTTAACTTCAGTTCATTATTTATCGGAATAAGTCTACACTTATTCCTGATAGTAGGAATTGCGGAACATTTCAAACACAAAAAAATAACCTAAAATGATTTTTTTTTCATCGTCCTTAAGTAGTTTAAGTAATTTTTGGGCTATATCATACATTTTAATGATAAAAAAGCCGGGAGACTAGATCTGCAACTAGAACGATAGCACCCGTACTTGATCCTAAGTTATTGGGTTCGAACATCGGTGTCTTCACCAATAAAAGGAACGTTTTTCTATATAAAAAAATCCTAGTTTTAGTCTACAAATTGTCAGTGTTTACACTAATGTGAAAGCGCATAAAGCTGTTGGTTCTCAGCCTGACTTTTCTGGCATTGCTTTATTTAGTGTCATACGGACATTATGCAAGAGCCATCTCAAAAATAGAGCACTTGAGCTCTTTAATATCTCCTGCACAGTCGGAGTTTCTTCCTTGAAAATGTATGCCATGTCCGAAATCGGCAAGAAGGATTGTTTACATAATTTATACAAATTTCTAAATTATTCCTCACATTTAATTAAAAATTTACCTGGTTACGTATGATTCATGTCTGAGACGTGGTGACGCTTGATTCTTAAAAAAATGTCTTATTTGGAAGCTGACCCTAATTATAACAGTATTAAAGCTCAAAAAGCAAGGCACAATTTATGAGAAAATTAAGAATAAGTTACTTTTTATTTTGGTATGCTCAGGTGAAAATGTTGTGAGAAGTGTGCGCGACAAATATATACTTTAAAAATGTTAATAATTTATTCACATAAATTGAAATTTTAGATTTAAATTAAAGACTTTTATAAGGCCGTGAGGCTCTAAGCGTAACTTTTGTAAATTCCAAGCCAACTCGCTAAAGTAATTAGAATTTTTCCAACGACGCCATTGTACTACGAACTCTGCTCACGCAAACTTTTAATGCGACTTAAATTCAAATGCTATTTTACAGTTTCTATTTGTACATTTACTATTAATCATATATTTAGGATACTGTTATTTTATTTTGATACATTTCAGTTTATTCCTTTCGCAAATATAATAACTTGTAATATTATATGACTTAATATGTTCGTCAATTTGAAACGTCGATTTATATGCATTTGCTTCCTAGGATTGAACTGACGCGAGAATCTATAGCGACGAATAACGTCGAACAGTGCGATATGGCGTTATTTCCATTGGTCATGTAAATCAGCAGTAATCGGTTTTATTTTCATTTTATTGCATTGGCCGATGCTACATCTAATTTGTCTTACTATAACTGCAAAAACCTCTTTTGGGAGAAATCTCGGCATTATTCCATCAGGCTGTACCAATGCAGTTGCAGTATCGGGGTGTGCCTTGGGGACCACATTCTGAGCCTATATTGTTTAATGTTTTTAGTAACGACATTCGGTTTTACTTTATTGGTTTAATTTTTTTATTTGAAAAAATAATTGAAGCATTTTCAAACGGGCTTTAAAAAATAGTTGTACCATTTTTAATTAAACTTTAATTATATTTAAACTTATTGAAAATAAACCTGATTCCGCTTAATATAATATGGAATAATCGTTATTACAAATTAATTATTAAAAACAACTTCGCCAAAATATTGCTGCATTGACGATTTAATTTATCAGATTTAATATATCAGAAATAATCACATCCCATCTAGTTTATTTCTGATATTTCATGATCATTTCAGATAATCAAACTATATTGATTAATTGGAGAGTAGAGGTGGGTGATTCAAAACTAAGTTACGTATTCCAATTGACAAGATATAATATTCCAAGATTTTTGTTGGACTTTGTGATTAAAAAAAATAAAATTAAGTTGCTTACAAAAGCCTTGTTATACAGACAACAGTAAGGTCCTGGATGGATAGAGTATCCTTCGACAATCAGGTGATGCCACTATGATAAATTTTTGTCACATTAAAAATAACTCCAATAAAGATAAAAAAAACCATCGCCACAGATGTGCATCATGATATATTTGAATAAACCGTTGGTTCTATTTTTAAATAAAAATATGAAAAACAAAAGTTTGTCCACAATTCCAACCGAGATCCACAATCTTCGAGAACACCTCTGCCTGCAACTGTTCGAAGTGTTAATTCCCCGATCTCAAGACCGTGTTAACTCTAGAACCAGGTGTGTTCATTTCTTGACGTTCTCGAAGACTAAATTCATAACTTTAGAAGTAATCTTATTAAGAACTAAAACGATAAATAGTTAAAAGTATCACTTCGTATTTCATTAAACCTTTTTTTTAATTTTCTTTTTTTATTTTTAAGTAATGTCTAATACTTTGATAATAATTATTTTATTGCGTTATTATTCTGTAATAGACGATTATAAAACTAATAATTAAAATAAGATTGGATAGGTACACTTACTTCATAACATAAAGCTGTGAAGTAATATCTTTGTTAGAAAAAGATTGTGGGTTACGTTGGTGAGTATAGAAATTTGAGAAATTATACATTTAAAAAAAAAATTAAAATGTTGTTTCAGATAATACTAGTTGCCAACTAAGAGTACCTGACCGCAGTTACGTATTCATTTGTTTTTTTCATAAAGGTTATTGGTTCCTTTATATTGCTATTATATGGATTATGAAAAGATGAAAGACGATAAACAATAAACAAAATATGAATCTTGTAATTTTCAAATATAGAACACCATTGATACCAAACTTGAATGGCATTTGAAAAGCGCGAATTCCATGCAAATACGAGTCATCAATCGAAAAGGCTTTCTATCAAAGACAAGGGATAAAGGGCCATTCTGGATTTAGAGTTATTTGGAAGATGTATTTCAACGTCTATGATAAGAACGACTTTACTCAGAATAATTTATTATTGAGCAGACATCAGACTACGAGTACGCTTTTACTAGGTGTGTTATATCTTGTAATTACATAATGTTCCTAGCAGCAATGAACCAAATTAGTTTTTCCCTTTCGTTTTCAACTAATCGCTTTTTGAGTGTGGGGACGACAATAACTCAAATATTAGGATCGATTCTAAGCTAGGCGGCCTGTAAACGTTTCAAAACTGTGCAAGTTCATCTAGGTAGGTACCACTCACTCATCAAATATTCTACCGCCAAACAGTCAAACAAAAGATTATTGTGTTCCAATTTGAAGAAATAATGTAACTACAGCTACAAGGGACGTAAAGTCTTAGCTCCAAAGGTTGGTGGTGACCACTTATATTATTATAAGTAAATAATAATGTAGTATAATATATAAAAGTAAAATATACGACTTAGGTATGTAACTTTAACGACTGATATTGTTTAATTTAGTAAGGTTTTCTTTAATAATTGCCGGATTGTGAGGTCGTAAAATGTTTTTATCAACTGGTCATACTGGTGGCCGTCTTGGAGAACAGAACGCGGGAAGCGTGATTTTGAAAAGTCTGTTTAAAGTATATTTCGAAAAATAACATCGAATCTAAGAGCAGATAATAATTCAGACAAATAAATATTCTTCTGGGCGTAAATATATAATTTTCTTTCTGTTCTACTCTTTAATTTTATAAAGCACGCTCGCACGTACTGTTTCCTTAGCACTTGTTGCTTAAATTGTTTTATGCTACCTGATAGGGCCTTATCGGCCTTATATTGAGGATATCGGTAACTCTGCTTTGTTTGTGTAAACGAAGTTTTTTGAATTTGTTATTAATGCGTGCGAATGGAAAAACTACAACTTGCTTTTGTGTTAGCGCTAAAAACTTAAGCTTAAGGAACAACGTAACACACACATTCATCACAACACAAACGTACATAAACAATTACTTTAAATGACAAAAATAATGAGTTTATTATTAACATTTGGTCTCTATAAAAGCGAGTGATTTCATTTACTATGCCTCTGAGTAAAGTAGACATTGAATGAGATTCAATCTGTATACGTGTATCAAAGTGACTTTGGTGGAAACGAGTTTAGTCACGTTGAATTAAAACTATTTCCAAATTAAAATGTTTAAATAAATATATACCTAACTAAATTGTAGATTGTTTATCTTAGATGGAATAACAGCCACTAAAGATTATGAGATATAAATATTATATGTTAAATATTTAAAACGTAATCTTAGTAAATATTGCTAAAGGCTTTTTATTTATGATGAAGCCTTTTCCTAAGATATAATAGATGTAATAAATAATGCGACAAGCTATTGTTTAAATCCTAACATAGTTATTTCTTTTTGAAACTTTGTAAGTATGTACATATGTATTGACTTTTCTTATTTTATTTATTTTATTCGACTGGTCAAAGCATGAAACGACTCCAGTTATAACATGTCTTTTCGAAATTAAGTGGAATTAATTATTTGACGTATCTTACACAACTATCATTTAAAAACGCTCGTGCAAGCCTACTTAATAAAGTGTCATTTATATTATACTAGGCAACCCGAAACGTTGTTTTGCCATATAATTTATTTCTAAGTAATTACTAGTGTAGACAAAAATCACTAACTTATTGTAAGCTATATATAATACATATACGTTTTTACTTATACAGTTTTGAAATAATTAGTTTGAATTTATGAGCTGAAAGTTTGAAGAGTGAGTGAATGAATGAATTGAATTATTAATAATTATAGCAAAATTGATAGTATTATGAAAAAATGTTTAAACAATACTTGTAAAAAATTAAAAAATTGTCTCTTATAATTTTCTATTGCAACATCCATCGATTTTTTCATTTTCATTTCCATCGATATTTTAAAATAATGATTCATAATAAGAAAAAAAATGTTTAGGGTGGACAATCCTTATCACCAAGGGGCATGAAAAATAAATGTTGGCCGATTCTCAGACCTACTCAATATACTCACAAAATTTCACGAGAATCGATCAAGCCGTTTCGGAGGAATACGTTAACGAACATTGTGACACGAGAATTTTATATATATGATTTACTTTTCGTGGAACATTTAAAATTGTCATTAACGTTGTGAGTATCAAACATTTATATTTCCTCTTTAGGTGTTAAAAACCAAATGTAATCATTCTTTAATGTCATACACAAAGCTCAGTCAGCAGTATTAATGTTTCGAATTTCCAACGTGTACCTATTTCACACTAGTCGCGCTGTAACAATTTTCACACTCACAGACTGTTAAGATACTGCGGCGTAGTTTTTTTTGTTTGTATTCTTTTAACGTGGCATAGACATAGAATACACGTGTATTGATTGCCAGGTGACATTTCATAATGATTTTATTTCACGAAATATAAAGCAATCCTAGTTTTGCTGATAAATAACTAAATTTAAATTATTATTTTTAACGATCAATAATTTATAATATTAGTTTCCATCTACCGTATTCCTGCACGAAATATTCTTTTCTGAACGCACCCGTAAAGTTTAAACATGGCCGCCCGCTAATCTTCATGTAATTGAATTTTATGGATTTATTATCGAATTATCTTGATTATAAGAATTTTGCGGATCTGTAGTTTCGTTTTAACAATCTATAATTGTGGACAGGGTTCAATCGAGTGTACCTTAGAGCTGCACTGCTGCTTCTGAAAAATTCTGTGATATTTTTACCTTCTTTCTTTGATTTCTCCTAGAAAGAGTATTACCAAAAACTAGTTTATATTTATTGGATTTCATTCATTTTTAAAGCTAGCTCGCTTTTATGCTTGTTTGAAATTAGTTTGTTAGCTGAACGGTAGAGCCTCGTTGTTATGAGTGAAGCTGACCTTTGGATAATCGTGCTTGGAGACTCATTGGCGATACATTACTGGTTCAATCCAAATTCCACAGTTTGGAACATCAAGGCAAAGTAGCGTGCTTGTCGGTCTTCTACAGGCTATCGTACAGCCGCGTTGTGGAATGTCCTTCCCGTTATGTTCCCTGAAATTATCTGGAAAGCAAGTCGAGAATGACAAGGCAAAGCAAAGCCAATTTTATCGTTAACTACATCAGTGATTTTAGCAAAGCTCACGTGACATTAAAAATATTCCGTTTATTTTAAATACAAATTGTATTTAGTTGAACACCTATACTCTTTAAAATAACTAAATAATTTGACGTTACTACATACTTAATGAATAACAGTTTGAACTAAGCACCTATTTCAGAATTATATTATTAACTGTATGAATTCACGTTAAATACATGCACGCGTTTTATCTATATATATAATAAAATTGGAGTGTCTGTTTGTATTATGAAAATAGGCCTTTTTTACTCAATGCATATGTATACACGCTACATATGCCAAAATGACATTTTTTACCATTTTGTTCGTTTATCGGTCTGTTTGTTCCGGCTAATCTCTGGAACGGCTGGACCGATTTTGACGGAACTTTCACTGGCAGATAACTTATATTATAGGGTTAACTTAGGCTACGATAATATTTTTTGTTATATTCAAAGATCGTATAAGATCTTTAATATAAATAACGTATAAGATCGCGGGCACAGCTAGTCTAATATAAATAATTTTTAAACAGCTTTAATTGATATTTTTATATTCCTAATAACAATTAATAATTCATTAACTACGTATGTCAATTTTATCTTCAATGTTCCGTTGACGAGTATTCATAAAATGAATACAATAGATTTTGTATCACTATATGATATCATTTCCGTTACCCCTGTTGTCATTGGAATTGGCTATTTAGACTAGCAAGTGAATTTGTAAAACTAACTGAAAAAGGAATACATGTATATCAGGAGCCGAGTTGGTCCAGTGGCTAGAAACCGTGCCTCTGAAAACTGAAATCCCAAAAGATTGAGGGTTCGAACCCAGCCAAGCACTACTGAATTATAATGAACTGAATTTGTGTCTATAATTCATTGCGAACTTGGTCATGAAAAAAAGCAGCCTGAAGAATTCTGACTTTGTATAATATTAATGAAATTCTGTCACCTATTGGAGTCGCGTGGTGCAATATCTTTACACCTTCACGTCAAAGGAAGATTAGGCCTTAATCCAGAGGTGAGTCATTTACGGACTGTTACTATATATAAAATAGAATTATCGTTGGTTGCCTGGTCTTATTACAATTGCTAACGATTACCGTTTCAAGTCCTCTAATGACGAGGATCTTTATTAAAACTTGCTGTGCCTTCGTTCGAGTAGATTTGTTTAATGAGGCGTAGTAGGAGACTTTTCACTGATTTATATTCCTGGTCATTTAATAGGCTATTTGACTGGTTTTTAAAATACATTTTATATTATTTAGTAAGGGTTAAGGATCTCAGTAAAAGTAGGTTCTTTTTTATTTCTAGTACATATTAGCTGAAAAATATCATATGAAAAATTCCATATTTAGATAGCGCGCGAAAACGCTACTTGGACAATATGGCGCTGAAATGAGGTCGGTAACGTCACTTGCCTGTATTTTAATCTGTGGTACATATAGTAGGCAAGCAAGGTTAACAAGCAAGTGACTTCATCATAAGCCCGGCCAATCAGGAGCGTTTTTGTTGTGTAACTGACGTCCGATTATTGTTTGTAGTTAACTTAACGACTTAATTCATTTTAACCATAGAAGTTATATTTTAAATAGATTTCTGAATGGCAAATTTTGTAATAAGAAAAATATTTTTAATCATTTTTAAATATTAAGATTATATAAATATTAAGATTATATACTATTAAGTTGCCAGCTAAAAAAAATATTCATGTGTTTTATATGAAGTTATAAGCATAATATAAATGGTCTCATTATTCCAAAAGTATCAAGTTAGCATATCCAGTATAGTGTGTGGTCTGATAAATTTCACTACAAACAATAAGCTACATGGTTTGGCAATTTTGATAAACTCGATAAATCTTTTGTTCATACCCTAACTCTCTAGGAGTTTGTAGACGGTCAATTGTATCTTAGAGCCTTTGTATTCCAAAATTATTACAAGTGATATAGATTTAATACTTATACATCAATGGTAGATATGTATACGAAATGTCTACGTTATTATTATTATTATTATATAAAATTGTTGATATTACAAAGATGATAAGCATCAAAAATATATCGTATTTTAAACTAAATTTGGTTAAGTGGTTTGACCGTAAGAGTAACAGATATGTAGAAAGAGTTACTTTAACATTTATAATATTCGTGTAGAGAATATTTCAATCAAGAACAACAGTTGATGTTTTAATACCCTTAACCATCAATTACCTTCCGAAAATAGATACTTAGTAGGACTCCCGCGTCGACAGGAGTACCTCTCCTAATGGTTTATTAATTATCACGTTAAACATACAATAGTTAAGCAATGTTATATTATGTAAGATATATATTATATAAATTCCGCATTTGTTTTGGCTGCTGTATTTTCTTAATATCTTTTATTATTCTAAGGGTATTTTATTTCTAAACTCTATATATTAAAAAGCAAAAAATAATAATAACGGAATAGGTAATAAGAATTATTTCTATAATTATAATCTAAGTTTCGATTATATGTATATGAAAGAGTATATAGAAGGCTCTTTTACAATTACTTGTGAGAATCGTATGAACTGAAAATGAATAAGAGATTTTTAGTAATATTTTAGTGGACTAACATTTACCATACATACAGACATATATGGA
Organism: Vanessa cardui; assembly: GCF_905220365.1. Lineage (NCBI taxonomy): Eukaryota > Metazoa > Arthropoda > Insecta > Lepidoptera > Nymphalidae > Vanessa > Vanessa cardui. The sequence continues at coordinate 5,321,189 of NC_061130.1, read as the reverse complement.
GCTGAGATGGCCCAGTGGTAAGAATGCGTGTATCTTAACCGATGACTTCGGGTTCAAATCCAGGCAAGAACTATATATATATATATAATAGTGCTTAATTGTGTTTATAATTCATCTCGTGATCGGTGAAGGAAAACCTGCATGAGTCAAATTCCAGAGTGGTGGAATATGTAGCAAACTTTCTCCTCAAAAGGCGAGGAGGCCTTAGCCCAGCAGTGGGAAATTTACAGGCTGTAACTTTACAGACATACTATGTCGTAATATTAAAATTAAGTAATCTGTGTGTCTCACTGCTGGGATAAGGTGGCCTCCTTTGTAAAGAAGGTTTGGAGCTAGTTCCAACATACTGTTTAAATGCGTTATAAAATTAGACCTAAGAAGCGTTTGTATTGTTGTTTTTTTTCGACAAACATGAGCACATAAAAAATTGATGGTGCTTGCCCGGATTTAAGATTGCATTTACCGATTAATACGTACGCGTTCTCACCACTAGTAAAAATAATTTCAAATTATAACACGAGCTTCTATTTCTCTTTCTTTTTGATTTCTCGATAATATAATACAATTTAGTTATTTGATATGCTCATTGTAACATCTAAATGTTCGAACAATAACAACATTATAATACATAGCAAATAACGACCGCTCATACCTCTTTGTTTTCGGTTATTTCAATAAAGTTAATTAAAATAAACGAAAACGATATAATATTATAAATTACAATAACCTGTCCGAATGATTATTTATTTTAATTGCTTTAACAACGCCTTTCTTTGTTTTGTATTTCAGTAGTCAGAAGTATTTAAAATTTCATTTTTAAGTAATATATTTTGGTTACCAAATGTTGCATTTCCTATAAATAACTATTACAGTGATAAATAAAACTCTATACACACATAAAAAAAAAACATTATTTGACGTAACTTAATCCGTATTAATAAAAGCATATAATGTTCTATTAAAGCATAAAATAGGATCAATAAGCTTCTTTGTGAATGATGAATACTTCACAAGCTACTCAGCACAAAGCTTAAACTAATACCAATAAGTTAAAAATTTTGAGAAAACACTCGAGAGAATAAACTGGGGATTTAAGGATAGGTTCTGTAGGCGTCTTTTCATTCTTCAACTTCATTCGACTCGTACGAGGATTTATTCATTTACGTATCCCAAGAAAAATTATAGTGTTAAAAAATTTCAACTTGACAATATTAACGGCGGTCTCTATCTCTCCTATTGACTACCTTATCGCTCTATTTACATAAAAGGTTCTAATATAAGAAACTCCATAACACGCTGAGAAACCTTAAATTTATAAACTATGGAGATTCCCATATCAAACATTACTATTAAAAGTAAAGGATATATTTTAATATTGTAACCGATAATAGGGAATTATCGACTTAAAGTATTATAATTTCGTTTAAGATTCTACCTTTGAAGAGTGAAAATTGAACTTTAGTAATCAGTAGTGTTTCTCTAGGAACGAACTCGAAACTCACCGCAGAATACCAGCATGAATATCAAAAAGTTCAAAACAAAGTATCACTGGAAGTCGATCTGTATTCACGTGTAATACTGAAAGTGAGAATAGAATAGTACCATCGAAACAATTATTTTTTTATGAAAATATAATTGTGTAGCTATCATCAATTTAATTGGCTATAATTAAAGAAATATATATAAATACAGTTACGATCTCATATAGTTTTATTAAGAGTACCCATTTTCCTAGAATTAATATTTATGAGACATGCAAGAGCTGAATTAAAGGTTTTGCTTTTACAATGTGAATAATAATAGATGACTCAGAGTTACAAAGATTAAAAAACTAATGAAAAACAACGATAAACATTGTTTGCATATAAGTGCAATAAATCGAAAGCATTTGTCATTATAACTCTGTATGCTGTATAATTAATATTTCGCGGAAGCCCGTTTGGGTTAGGTGCCATTCACTCATCATTCATTCATCATCATTGTGTCTCAGTTGGAATGGTAAGCCAGTGTGATAAGACACAAAGAATATCTTAGGTAGCGTGTTCCCAACTATAGTGGCGAAATTGTCATATGAGGAATGATTATTATTTCTTACAGTACAAATATCTAATGTAAGCGTACCATGGTGGAATGGTGGGCCAGTGTAATAAGACACAAGGAATATCTTAGGAAGCGTGGTCCTAACTATAGTGGCGAAATAGTCATACGAGGAATGATTAATATTTCTTACAGTACAAATATCTAATTTAAGTGTACCATTTTTCAGGCCACTTAATATGCCATTAACAAATAAATATATAATTTATTTTTTTACTTTGATGTGAAAATACATTTGGATAGGTTGTAATCACTTATAAAGTATTATCTTGTTTTCGTATTTTTTGTTTAAATAAAAACAACCCAAACAACACATACGAAGCAATACAATTTTATATCTCTTCGTTGTTATCCCCTCGACATAATCACACTCCTCACATTCCCTAAGCCCTGTCTTTCCTTTATAATTATAATTATCTGAAGGTTGGCCTGTCAGCAGTCCGTACTCAGGATGCTTCGAGTTCTCATACGAGGTCAAGTGTTTGTATTGTCATTCAATTTGAATATTTAACAAACGCTTTTATAACATATATCTAATTTTCATTATATAGGAAGATAAAAGAAAATTGCTTGCAATTACTTCTGCAAAATGCTTGCTTTCATTTTTTGGTAGGAAATGGCTGTCATTAGAACACTTAAACCTAAACCAATTATGCATGCATGCATGCATAAAACTCATGAGTTTCATGCACAATACTGAATTTTGAAATTTTTTTTATTTGTATTTTATAATTCTCTTCGTACTCACCAATGAAGAGTAATATCGTAAGGAGACTTATTGTGTGAACAAGATCAAAACCTGCTCTTCAGAAACGGTAAGTTAATTGTTCAATAGCCTAGACTTTCGGTGTGTTCTGAGTTCTGACTGCGATATTCGTCTAATCGCGTGCGCGCCCGTTCGTCGTTGTCCGGACAGGTTCCAGGATTCCTATACCTATTCGAATTCAAAAGGAAAACAATCATCATTTGTATATAGTTATTCCTGTGTGCTAAGGATCAAGTCTTAGGATCATACACTGACATATCAAAAATTTCAAGCGACTCTTGCAAGTTTCCTAACACCATATATTCGGTGTAAGTCCACGGATTCCATTCGCAAGACAGTTTTGGCAACATTAACTATAGTCAATCAGAGTCAAGTCAGTAATGTTGAAGAATATAGCGATTTGACGTTCACCTCGGAGCAAATGAATGAATGGCTGCTTGATTAACGAAATTAAGCGTCGTCATTAAATAGACACTCGAGTAGATGATCCTTAATGTTGAACAACTTTGCGAAGTTAAACGGGTTTTACACCCCTGATTTATATTTCTTTAAAGAGGTACCTATTAAAACTTTTTTCAGATTGCAACTCCTTTAACACTTTCAATTCCAAGTGCAATAAATCAGATCTAACCGCGGCAGCTTTCACGTTATGACTTCCTCGTAAAATTTACATTTAAAAGTTAATTTTCTCGTTCCCGGCTTAGGGCAATTGTTAATCTCGGATTCGCTCACGTAGGAGAGCTAGGCGGAGCTTTCTGGAAAAATTATGAATGTTATTCAAAGTTCCGGAGGCAAGTTGCTTCAGACTTAACTCTTAGCCTACTTACTTCATGATAATGTTATCATTTTATTATAATTAAAACTTTTGAATATCATACTACAAATATATTTAGTAACTAGAAATATGGAATTATGGAATATTTTATTTTATTTTCATTACTATGACATTAAAAATATTTATTGATTTATTGATTTTACTCTTTCAAACGCCATTCATTTCTTATTTGATAAAAAGAGACAGCGAATCACCCGATTAACAACATTTAAAGGTTGTTAATAACTGGCTTGATGATGTGAAAAATTCAGTATAGTAACTTGAAGGATTGTGTGTGACAAGATTGCTTAAATATGCACTGTCTGGGTCGTTAACCGAGAAATCCACGAAAGAGTTGGTTGGGTACGAAGTATTTCGTAGTCCGCAAACGAATTGCAAATTCGGCGTGGAGTGAGTATGCTCACTCGGTCGCCAAACAAGACGCGCCTTGCAACGCATTTTGATGATCATTCCAATGGTATAGACGGTTTTAAGATAGCATTGGTCATAGCTTCTTCTGATGCAGAAAACGTTTTTAAAATTCCCTCAAAAAATATTACTGATGTGTAAACACATTAAAATTTATTTATTTAATTTTTTTTATTTTTTATTTATGTCATTAGCAAATTTGCTTAGTTCTTAGCAACTCAACTGAATATCTGTGTAAATATCATATCCCTCTGTACTAGTTGAACTGTATGACGGTAGGAGCATATTTATCGATCGCGAATAGCTAAAAACGGTAACCGGTTTCTGATATAAATTAATTTCATTCATATAAATATTAATCAATGAGAAGTGATCTTAAAATATTTTGTTATACATTTACTTGGTGGTAGGGCTTTGTGCTAGCCCGTCTGGCTACGTACCACCCACTCATCAGTTATTCTTCCGCCAAATAACAGTACTCAGTATTGTTGTGTTCCGGTTTGAAGAGTGAGTGAGCCAGTGTAACTACAGGCACAAGGGCACAATATTTCTTACAGCGTCATTGTCTATGGGTGATGGTGACCACTTACTATCAGGTGGCCTATATGCTCGTCCGCCAACCAATAACATAAAAAAAAAAATACTTTATATATTCACATATTACACAAACAGAATCAGTAAGCGATCCCAAGCTTCGTTATTCAGTGCTAATACTTGACGCGACGGTGACGACTTGAGCCTTATATTAAAGTGAAAGCTTCACTTCACTAGATAGAAGTTATTACACTTCATGAAATACTAGAAAATATAATTTAAAATTTTAAATAATATTAGGTTAAACATAAATTTTTTTGCATTTCATAACAAAAGAAAAAAAAAGGTATCATAAAAAATAGTACATTAAAACATTTAAAAAAAAGTAATATAAAAAGGAAAATAATTTTAATAAATTATTTAATTAAAAAAACACTATCCGTAGCGAGGAGACGGTGTTGGCATAGCTTGCTATCAAAATGTACTTAATTCTATTTATCTTAAACAAACTAATTCTAGAAATTCAATATATATAATACTTATGTTTTCAATTAAATTACCAATTAATTTATTTAAAATTTTAACGTTATACGGGTGTGACTTACACTTTAAGTTAATACACCCTGAAATAAACTAAGATTGTATACGAATGTACTACACTATGTAATGTGTGTGAAATGTATGTAGCATACATTTCATACATGTCATGGTCATGTATTATGTGAGTAATTTTGTTGCATTGTAACAACATCGATCGATTTACTATTTGTATCATCTTACTTTTATATAGTCATTTCAAACTATACTATTAAATATATAGCAATACAGAATTTAAATTCTCTCTTTAGAAGAACCTGCATAAAGCTCTTTTCCAATTCGAAGTACAAAGTTATGTAACTACAATACAATTAAATTTATACAAATGCACAACCAGCCTGAAAGTCAAGAAGTATTAACTGCACTTCTTTTTATTATCTGTATAATATTATGTTGTGTATTATCTGTATATTATGCGTACTATTTTTTTTTTTTTTACAAATGTATTAAATCTATGGAATGTTTAGAATATCCACAAAATGTTCTTAAAACAAAGAATCTTTAAGAACCTGGCCGAATGCGATTTATTTATTTTAAAAGATTGTAAAATTTGAATTTCCATAATGTTGTTTGAAAGTTCGCCGTATAGTACGCTTTCAAATGTGATTTGTTTATTTGCATATTTTTATTGTCAATATTAAAATAACGAAACAAACAAAACACAACATTGAAAAGTTATTTTTTATCTGTTTACTTAAATATCTGACGCATCATATATCATCATACAAATCATATTTTTAATATGACTTCTTTAATATTCAAGATGTATTGATGTATTTGTTTTGTCTTCCAATCTAATACGCCGAACAGATCATACTTTCATTTTTAATTCAATTTATGGTAATTAACAACTTCAAAATTACGATTTTTTTAGCTTAGAACATTGACTGTTCACAATTATTATAATTGCTTGTACATACATATAATTTTCAATGATGATTTTTTGTTGTTTTATATCACCACACTTATCTTACTTTTTGTTGAGATTTTTTAATTTTTTTATGATTGTAAGTTATTGGATTTCAGGATATACATTTTTTTGAAATGTTCAAAATTTATTACATTTCAATTAAAACATGAAACTGTACCTCAAGATCAGATTAATTGGAAAGTACTTAACATTTGAGATTCATTCGAGTTTTTGTAAAAATAAAAAGAAATATGTATTTTTACTTTGGTGCATTTGGAAATAAAATGAATGCGTTAAAAAGTTTTATAAATACGTTGGCTAGTGTCTGCATTTCTTATGGCACTTAAAACCTTATGACACTTTGATAGTCGGCATTTCAGTGGGAATAAAAATAATACGGTATAAACCAATCCTTATATTCTTATTCAGTTTCTGGTTGGTAAAGTTATTGTGGGATAATGCATTAATCCGCTTGGATTCGTTTGGAGTTGAGACGCATAAAACGGACTAAAGACGAGTTTTTATCGGTGAATTAAGTTTTTATGGAATGATATAAAAAGGTCTAATTAAAATACCGAGCAGTGTTGCTATCATTACTTTTATATTCCGTTCTATATGTTAACAAATTAAAAAAATAAAATTCCATCCTCCATTATATTGTGTATTGGATAAATATCATATCCGAAATGTGTTATTAAATAAACCAGATAAAAATATGGGTTAATATTTTAATAAAGTGTTTTGTAGAGTTGGTTCTTTTGCATCATTATTATATCAATAAATGTAGGCACTCGTTTATTTTCTTTTACCAGGTTTAATATTTTCAAATGATATTGTTTATTTTAATGAACATAATTTAAAGATTTTATTACGAATTATTTTAACAAAATACTTTTGCGAGTGTCATGTGATATAATATTGTTATGTATATGACATTGCGACATTGGCATATATGACGTTTTATTATTGGCCAACCTGGAATTTAGAGGAAATCGAAGTATTTTCTTCAAATAATAGGATACCTTAATGAAATCAAGGCTATAAAATTAAGTGTTCGCGACTGCGGTCTGTAGGGTATATTCCTAACTTCGCCAATAAGCCGCCGACCTTGGGGACTATGATATTATGTCACTTGTTCCTCTAGTTATACTGATTCACTCACCCTTCAAACCGGAACAAAATAGTAATAAGTAAGGGTGTTTCGCTTTCATATCTTCCTTAAGTTTCCTTTAAGTCTATTCGAAGTGTTGTTAACATCAAAGCCTTTTAAATGTAATAGCGTACATACACTGATTGTAATTTATTTTTGTTCTATATATCCGTATATAGGCTATAGATAGTATGTATGGCTTTACTAAGGGTCTAAAAATTAAATGGTAATATATACATTTCTATTGGCGTACTAGGCGTATACCAGTAAAGTCGGCTTGAATTAATCCGATATCTTCAACAATTGACATTATTTATCAGTAAATTTACACATTACACAAAATCTTTTTCAATATTATACCTATACCATCCTCACGATTCGCTTTGTCATCAGGTGAAAACCGTATAAAATCCAGTTGGTAGTTTTCGTTCCAATCTCACTCAGATACACAGTGAGACGCGACGTTTATTTTATATTGTGAGTACGTATTATCCTTGTCTCATAGTAATTTCAAACACTGCTGATCAAACAAGAAAAACAACGTTATAAGTTTGTCAAACTAATCCCCAGCCGGGTTCGACCATCAATTTCTCAGTCACCCAGAGTGCGTTACAAAAGTTTCATCGAAAAATACAAGTCAAGAGTAGGAAATCTTTCCTATTTCCTTTACAAGGTGTTTGAGACTTTCTAGAATGAATTCGAATTGTTGATATTTCTAAGATTTATAATTATAAATTTTGTTTGCTTCCTTGAAGCTAAGATATAATAATTTATGAGAATGACATATCAAATCTCCATTTTGTAGAATAAATGGATACCGAATAAATAATTTAAGTGTCTTAAAATTTGTTTCAAGGGCAATTTAATTTAGAATTGGAAATAGACGAACGGCTTTCTTCACTCGGATTGTTTTACAGCTTATAAATATACTAGCTACCCTCCCCGGCATCGCAAGAATACAATACTGATTTTAAATATACAACAGAATATACATATATTCGAACGTTCAAAGTTTTTCAGTCATTAGAAAATTAAATCGCTACGTACTTGCATATTAAATATGTAATATCTTCGATAATATTCATCTAAAGTACACGCTATTAAAAATCATATTGATCTATATTAAATGCATAGTGTAATTAAGGTACTAAATTTGATAAGGTTTAATTATGTATGTATTGCTTTTAATATCTTCGAGAATAAGCCATTATTTCACGTAAAAAGTACAGGATAAAAAATGTTTTATTCTGGGTTATACCTAAGAGAGAGATATATATATATATATATATACCAGTGAGAACTTTTTTGTAGACCTTTTTTACGATATACAATACCTATGGTACTTGTGGTATATTATTTTGATCCTTCGCGGGTTCAGCCGGCGTTTGCAAAGTACGGGCAAATTTTTTTGTTTATTTACGACATTACATTAGAATTTTCTAAAATGATAATTATTGTTTCTCTACTATATTGTGTATGTATTATAAATACACACCTTTCTCTCGAGTTACTCTATCTAAATAAAAAACCTCATCGAAATCCGTAATCTATAGGTACACAGAAACAGACTGACATCAATTTGTCAAATATTTGTCTGGCGTGTCTGCTGGTCCAAAACATTTGATAAAAATATACACGAATTTTGATTTATTGAATGTACTTTATAATAATTGTTATCTAATGGCCAAGAGCCTCGACCAAAACTTAAGAGGCCTGCTTCGTTAGGCAGTTGGGTCAAGGGCCTGATGCAGAAGGCGGTACTCCTCGGCACGGCGCGTATTGTGAGGAAGTTCCTCTCTCTGGAGCCCTGACCACCGATGGCTTGGACCCTGTTTCCGCCACTGGTTGGCCTTTGTATTTAATATTTAAAAATGTATTATAGATGAGTAAAAAAGATTTTTTTTTAAATAGTACCTTAGCGTAATTTATTTCAATAAGAATATTAACATTAAATCTTTAATTATCAATATAAAAACTGCTACTGACTAAAAGCTCTTTTTGGTTAAAAACATTTATTGTGACAAAGGAATCAGGAAAATATTGTTAGAAATATTATTTTCTTATTTTCATTATCTTATAGATTGTCAGTACGTCAGAAGTTTATGTAAGAGTAGGGTCTATACCGGATGCCAATATTAATATTTAGTAATAATACTATCAGTAACTCAGTAGTAACAGTAATATAAATACATATAAGTAGTAAAAAATATCAATGGAGTCAGCACGATCCAAGCTCTAATTTAATTGATTTAAAAACTAGCTTATGTTTTTTTTTTATTTTTCAAATATAACTTTGTATCTCATAATAATTTTGTTCAGTGGGAACGTTGTCGCGTCAGTATATGAAACTACAAATTCACAGAGTATTAATTGATTAAAATTCCGATTTGGTCGAACTGGCTCCAGTCAATGGGCACGTTCAAAGAGTAAGTTTGTGGGAGTTTGCAGATTTTCAGTTGAATTGACCGCAAGAAAAACTTTTTACTATTTGAATAAATTAAATTACTTTGATCTGTTTTCCACGGGTTTGTTTTTAGAAGGAAATTTCGTACGAAATATTACATTCGTAATATTGTGTCCAATTAAAGCGCGAGTGGTATGTGGCGACGTCTGATGCCATAACCGTGCCGAGTTAACCGCCTCTCCGAGAGTAATTACAGAGAACTTCATTTAACTTCCGCATCTCAATCTAAATACTAGCACTGCTAAGCACCGTGCTTCTCTCGCTACGTAACAAAACGATGCAATTTTAACAAACAGCTCACTAACGCAACTTCGCATAGCCACACTGAGTAAGAAGTTATCATTGTATGTTACTCAAGATACTTATATGTTCACGAAAAATAAATAAATATAATAGTTTTAATAAATTATTGGCAAGTGATAGCTGAACATCTATGGCTACCTCTGTTTTTAGAAGGTTTTCAATTTGACGAATATTTTTTAATTTGGAGGAATGGCTGTCCCTTTTGGATCGCGCCTGACTGTGGCTTAGAGTATTTATTCTATAATTTCTTTCAAGAATTGTGAGTCTTCAATAACGAGCATAAGACGAATTATTACAAAATATTAACACAGTATAAATTTGTGGTGCTTGATCGAATTGAATTGAAAGTTAACCAATTATACGAAAAAGTTAAAGTTATACTTGAAAGTAGACCATGTCAACGTGAGCACTAAGGCAGAATTTTACAAAATTTATCTCATTCAAGACTATTAAATGGGAGATTTAAATTTGCATCTACAGTAAGAAATATAGATATTGGTACTTATGCTTTTGTTTAACAAAAAAAAGCTACATTCTCAAAATTTTTCTCTTTAATTTATCACAATGTAAAAGATCTTCATTTTTAGAAATACCAAAAATAAGAATTGGTCTATCGACAATTCAGTCCAGTAAAAGCTAATGTTGTCTAATATTTTAAATAGATCTGTATTGGAATTATACGTTACGTTAATAATGTTTCCGGTGGGATGTCAACGACTAGTCTAAACTAATATTATAAATGTGAAAGTAACTCTATCTATCTGTCGCTCTTCACTTCACTCTTCGCTTCACTACCCAACTACTGAACCAATTTGGATGAAATTTGGAGTGAAGTAAACATGGACTCCTTTTGCCTAACAAATGACATCCAACTCACTCAGAGTCGAGATGGCCCAGTGGTTAGAACGCATGCATCTAGCAGTGTGTTTGAAGTTTACTACGAACTCAATGTACTATATTCATTGTTATAGTTGTCATTTTCTATATATTAAATCAAAAAAGAGTCGAGATGGCCCAGTGGTTAGAACGCGTGCATCTTAACCGATGATTGCGGGTTCAAACCCAGGCAAGCACCGCTGATTCATGTAATTAATTTGTCTTTATAATTCATCTCGTGCACTGCGGTGAAGGAAAACATCTGAGGAAACCTGCATGTGACAAATTTCATAAAAATTCTGCCACATGTGTATTCCACCAACCCGCATTGGAACATCGTGGTGGAATATGTTCCAAACCTTCCCCTCAAAGGGAGAGGAGGCCTTTAGCCCAGCAGTGGGAATTTACAGGCTGTTGTTTTTGTTGTGATGAAATGACATCCCAAAAACGCGAGCAAAGTCGAGGTCAGCAACTAGTTGATCATATATTCGATTATACAGATTTTATACTGAACCATTTAAAGCAAACACAACATGATATTATGAAATGTTATCACGGTCATAGCATGATCAATATGTCAAGTGTAACTTGAGTGCGAAATATAGAATAGAGGTGTAGGAGGTTTAAGAGGTCTGATGAATTGCCTCATAAATTTCAGCTCACGCGAGGTCCTCCATCTGTGAGGAGGAAGTGACGTTCATGCTTTAGTGTCTCTAAAGATGTCCCATTTTTCAACTAACAAATAGTTCTCGGAAAATGTATGTTTGGATTGTATTAAACTGAGATATTAAAGATAATTTATCTCTTGTACTGCTCGTTTTACTTTACGCGATGGAAATTTATTGAACAATATTTTATTTTTAAATTTATTTTTTAAGCATATGAATAGCGTTGGTAAAACTATTATATCGTGGGTGGGTTACCATATTGGAACCGCGGTTCGATCCCTTGGCTCGATAGTGATTGCATCATAACATACGAGTAAAACATAAATATGACAGTCGTTCTCTGGTCTGTTTTTAGTACAATTTTTAGACCATAGTTCATTCAAATAAAATCAAATCAAATGTATTTTATTTACGTAAACCTCACAATGAAGCGTTTTTGAATCGTCAATATTTAAATACTAGTGTATATTTATTTATTATTTACGAGCCGAGATGGCCCAGTGGTTAGAATGCGTGCATCTTAACGGATAATTGCGGGTTCAAACCTGGGTTTGTTTATCGGTTTCATCTTATTCATTAATTCATTTCAATTATCAGTGGATTCTGCGGTTGAGTGGAGTGAATTTTCGTGTGCTTGATTTGTGTTTATAATTCATCTCGTGCTTCATCTCAGCGGTTAAGGAAAATTCTGCCACATGAAAATCCACCAACCTTTATTGAATACAGGAATTTGAGTTTGCATTGGAGCAGCGTGGTCGAGTATGCTTCAAACCTTTCCTAAAAGAGAGAGGAATTTCTAGGCTGTTAATGTTGCGTGTCGCTGTATATTTATTCCTATCATCAATATGCGTATATATTTTTCATGTAAGGTTCATTGAAGTACAAGTGCACTTATTATTCCTTCGCTTTCATAATCTAAAGGGACTGCAAATCCTTTGCGGCCAGAAATATTGTAGATGCAAAACTAACAGCTTATCGTGCTATCCAAGGAACGGGAGGGCTAACCCTACGAAATTCCAGATTCGGGGCGGTTACTAAGGCTGCTACGAATTTCTGGATGGAAAAATCTTTTACAATGTTTATCGCCTCAACAGGGTTTAAACTTATCAATCTATCGAGGTGATTGTTTAGTGAGTAATTGTAAAAAAATATTTTCCAATAACACTCATTAAAATTGTCATTAAACTGTTGTCAAAACATTAAATTTCATTTTATTCTACAGGTACTAACTAATACACGAATGTTACGTGTTAAATTTCGATAACGTACCAAATTGCGTTTCATTACGTTTCGTAATTTCCAGGTCAGGAAATTAAATGTTTTCTGAAAACCGTCAACAGCATGTTTCGACAAGTCCGACAGGTCCAACCTATACAGAAGGTTATATTTAACATTCTCTGCAGACGGTCTTAATGAATAACACATAAGGATTAAATGCCAATGAAATCAAAGCATATTTTCATTTAAAACGAGTGCATTGGCATTGTTAAACGTAATTTTGTTGAATTCATTAATTATAATATTGAAATTGCGTGCCGAGATGCCTGACACGTGAGAAAAATCGAGAAAATTATTGTAATAAATAACAATAAATAAATATGGGGTAACATAAATAAAAAAAGGGTTTCGTTAGTATGATAAACATATATACATATGTTATTTTCATTATTGGAAATGTAGGTATAACATACGCCCCAGTATACACGAGGTGGAAAGGGAGAGTTAGAGATATAGGAGACCGTAATACTGTTTGCCGTCACTGCAAATTAGTTGAACTATTGTATTGTTTAATATTTTTCAAACTAACCTAACCTAATCTAACCCATAGTCAGAATTTAATTTATAAACCTTTTTTATAATATTATGACACAAGAATTACACAGACCGCAAATATATATTGGCGCTGTAAGATATATATTCCTTGAAACGCCAATGCGTTACCTTGAGTTATATTAGATTCGTCGTTTGTACCTGTATATATAATACAATACTAAAATACCATTGAAAATCAGCGTTGGGTTCTTGGAACCCAACTTGGAAGCTGAAGTATCATTGTGTTGTTTTTTTTTTGTATATTAAGTCAGTGAGTAGTTATAGTTGGTTAATATGTTTTTATTTTTGTTGTTTATCTTTTTTTTTGTTTTAAATTTTTTATACTTATAATACTGTGTCCTAATAAACATTTCTTTCTTTATTTCTTTCCAATACCAAAAATAAAAAAAGAAAATAACAAAAAATTATACAATAGTCATTTGTATATATATGATCATATTATGTAATGGTAGCATCAATACGTGTTTTAAAATATTTATGATAAAGATTAAAGTAGCGAAAAATGTACGATTTCCAACGAATATTTCCAAAGCGTATTTGAGATGTACTCGTTTGGTATGCATTTAAACAGAAGAAATCGTTTATTTGTTCTTTATTAATACAATCCATTTTATATTAATTAATTGATCATTAAAACGAATTTCCGCGAATTAAAATACTAAGCAAATAAAAACGACAACGCGATTTCGATATTTAAAAAAATACCTTTGTTTAATGTAAAAGAATATTATAATGGATTTTATTATTCATGAAAGGTTATTAATCAATTAAATGTCAGACAACAAATTATTCATATTATTGACAGTTTTAGCAAGAAGTGTTTTAAAATATTTTCGTAATTTATATTTTACTTTATAAGCTATTATAAAAGACATTTAATACAGTTAAGACCATTAAGTTACAACCATTTTTATTTTTTCAAAATAAGGAATACAATATTATTATTTTTCAAAAAAAGAACAACGATTTCATTTATGGCCATTATTATTTTTCAAGTTAAGGAATATAAATAACATAAGGAAATAAGTCGCTATCGTGATATGTCTTATGCAATGCTCAAGTTCTTTCATTTGTTTTTATTTAAATATCTACAGTAAGTAGTTCTAATTCCAAAATATTTTTTTAGTTGATTTTGTTTAATTGAAAACCGATCATCCTACTCCAGCTTCACTTCGGTAACATAAAGGCTTATACAACTAGCGACCCGCCCGATTTCGCACGATTGCAATGTTGATACCAAATATAGTGCAGTGTTTTTCAATGTTCACAGTTTTTCAGCCATTCTCTACTATATTGTGCATGTATTTTACAAATAAACCTTCCTCTTGAATAACCCAATCTATTAAAAAAGCCGCATCAAAATCCGTTGCATACTTTTAAAGATTTAAACATACAAAGGGATATAGGGACAGAGAAAGCGACTTTGTATTATATTATGTAGTGATTATAAGATTGACTTACAAACATAAAATGGAAAGGTTTTTACCAAGAGTAAAATTTAAAATCTCCGCTTTTTCATCGATACATTAATATATTTCCTCGAATCACTATGTATAATAACATCAAAACTGCATTATAATCCATTGCGTACAGACGACGAGAAGCCACTTTATTTCATACTATGTAGAGACTTAATATAAAAACGTTTTTTTTAAATTTTTATATTAAAAAAAAGTAATTATTGATTCTCATTTTTTTTTTAATTGCATAACAATTACTGTCTCTTTTAAAGTACTTTTTGTAAACATTTCTAGAACTTGCGATTTAATATAACATTCATCACAATCTTTTTTTCTAAGATTCGATTACAAGTTTTAAGTACTTACGTACGTATTTCTTTTTTTTAGTAAGTTTTAATATCCGTAACTAACCCACAAATCCGGGCGCGAAATTTAACTGGACCAGTTTATGTGAGATCCAAACCCACTCATCTTCCGTTATGTCTCGACTCTTACCGTACTGTATATTTTAGGCGTTCCATTTCTTTACCTGTCAAAAATGACAAAGAAAAGGTAAAGTGTACAATATTTCCTACGACATCAAATAGGAAATGATGCTCAATTAATCGCCCCTCACAAGTGCAATATTCATCATAGCGGTTTATTTTTCCGAGTTCCAACCCCGGACGGTTCGTAGATATTTTACGTGTGCTATATTTTTTTATTCGTGTTTTATGAATTCATGAAATAATATTCTATGACCTTGTTTCAGGAGGGACTTAGATGACATAATATGTGTATGTAATACAGTGTTGGGGTTGTTAGTGTTTACCTATAAAGAAAAAAAAGGAATAAGTTTACATCGTCCGTCTGTCAGCTTGCCTGTTTGGTT
Organism: Vanessa cardui; assembly: GCF_905220365.1. Taxonomy (NCBI): domain Eukaryota; kingdom Metazoa; phylum Arthropoda; class Insecta; order Lepidoptera; family Nymphalidae; genus Vanessa; species Vanessa cardui. The sequence goes on along the minus strand of NC_061130.1, from coordinate 5,305,417 downwards.
TGTCTATGAAGACCCTTTTTCTCAGCAATATGTAGAGCTATGGCTTTAACACAAAAAACTGAGATCTGATCTATGGTACCTTGGAAATATGAAAAAATACAAAGCTTTATACTAAACCTGTATTTTATATTCGCAAAATGAATCAAAACCATAGGATACTTCCCGTTGATCCAGTACTACGAAATTTGGTAAGAAGCAATACCCTGCACAAGAAATTTTGTAAGAAGCAATACCCTACAGGAATACTAAATCCGAAAACCGTAATTTTTTGGTATATCATAATCTGATTTGTCTATCTGTTACGGAACCCTTTGTGAACGAGTTCGATTCGTCCTTGGCCGGTTTTTTGAGATAGATTTTATGACGTCAACGAGTCGGAAATGAAATGTCGGCACTGGCGCTCTTGAATGCCGGCGCAAGTATATACCAACACTATAAATCATATTACTAACTATAGAATATTTAAACTATTTACAACAAAATATGATTAAGATGAAATTTTCAGCAGATAATATGTTTATTAAATAAAACCTATTTTTTTAAATGCGATGTATATCTATTTGTCTATGTTACTCTCAAGATATTCAAGAAACAGTTAATACGGATGGTAGATTTGTGTATGAGGTGTAATTCAAAAGTGTACCATTGTTATACATATACTGAGATAAGGAAGGGGTTGGGAAACGACTAGAAGGCTCCCCCCCATGGACATCTGCAGGTTGCAGGTGTGTTGCTGCCTTTAAGGAAGGTGTACGCTCTTTTCTCGGATGTTCCCAAATCGTATCGGGTCGGAAAAACCGCCTACGAAAGCTAATTCCTCAGAATGGCTGTGCGAGGCCGAAAATATCTTAAAAATCACACTTTTGTGGATTTATGGACATCTAGGTGGTACGGTGAAATTTGGAATTCTGACGAAATGTACGAGGGTGAAATTCAGCGGCCGGGATTGAACCAAACAATTCCTCGGAACATTCCCCGAAAAAGTCTATAGAATATGCAGAGTTACAAGTGAGGTAAAAACATAAAGGAATGATTTTAATTGCTCGTTAAATGGATCCTAAAAACTATCGGTTACTACTGAATAATAATTAATTCTTAAAATATAGCACTGGCGAAGGCCGTTGAATGATAATGAAATTTGATATAGAGCTAGCCTTGCATACGTATATAAACTAAGGGATCAGCAAATACTTTGTGTGTAAAATGTAGGTAGGCTTTATATAAGCGTTCCTCGAATGAGACAGCACTTAAATACGACGAGTGATAAATTATACTACTGGCCAATGAGTACGCAAAAAAATATCGACGTCGCATGATTTTGATATTGAAATAAATATGTTATACGTTTATCATTTAGAAGTGGCAACGCATGTCCAAACCCCCCGTTGTTGTAGTTGTCCATGGGCGGTGGTAATCACATTTTTATGGTATAAGTTTGCGGACGAGCATATGGGCCACCTGATGGTAAGTGGTCACTATCACCCATAGACAATAACGCTGTAAGAAATATTAACTATTCCTTACATCGTCAATGTGCCACCAATCTTGGGAACTAAGATGTTATACCCTTTGTGTCTGTAGTTACACTGGCTCACACACCCTTCAAACCGGAACACAACAATACTGAGTACTGTTATTTGGCGGTAGAATAACTGATGAGTTGGTGGTACCTTCCCAGACGGGCTTGCACAAAGCCCTACCATCAAGTAAAACATTCCATCAGATGAGCCTCCTGCTAGTTTGCCCCTTATAACATAAAATAAGACAATTATTTATTGCATAACACTGATCTTAAGAATAATAAGAAATCAAATGATACAATTGAAATTACACCCTCAATTACTATTCAAAATGCAATAAACAATAAAAGGAACAATTAATATTGAACATTTTTATTAAATCCAAAGTAGCATCAATAATGACCCTACTTTATTGACCACGAGCCCATCGTAAAACGGCGGTTTTAGATCAGTGAGCGCCCTTTTTTACAACGCTGTTATATGGGTAAGGAAATATCCTAAGTACATAAAATTTACTATGACATGTAACCATGATGACGTATCATCTGCTTTGCAGAATACTAGTCAGTATAATAGTTAAATCCAGATAAGATCTTCATGCCAAATTGAAATAGTTACAGTAAGGATATCGTATGGAAATGTGCAACTTGGTGACAGGGCTTTGTGCAAGCCCGCCAGTGTAGGTACTAAGTAAACATATTCATAGGTACTGATTGACCGGGAGGGCAGAAGTGCTGCGAAAGCGATCCCGCAACCTCTCCGTTTCCATGCTGATGGTGGCTATCGCAGGGTTTTTAGTGAGTCAAATCTCATATAACCCGACATCCCCCCAGGAGTCGGGTATCTATGAAGATATTCCCTTCTCTAAAAAAGAAGAAAAAAAAAAGGTACTGATTCACATTATCTACTAAACAACAATGCTTAGTGTTGTTTTGGTGCGTTATGAATAAAATAATACATAAAAAAAAGTTTTTATTTTCATACCTTCTAAATTTAAATCAAAAATTTTGACAATTTCTTAGACAAATACAATAGTAGGAAATATATTCGAAATTATAATCATACTAAGCTAACAATATTAATGAAGATTGTGATTACTTATCTTGGTTACTGAATCTTGATGTGCTTGCATCGTGAATATCGTTCGTCGTGTAGTATTAAGGAAGGGATCAGGAGAACATATCTTGGATCCAAAGGTTGTCCAAGCCTTTTGACCAAGAATTTTTGGTGGAATGGTCTCCAAGGCCTTTCCCTACGAGAAGGAGCCCTATGCCCAGCAACTCAGACACTGTTACAACATACTCTAGCCTCAGATTCCTACATAAGTTATATTGTCTGGAGCCGCATGAGTGGATTTATAATTAAATTAATTTCGTGAGCTATAATATATTAAATAATACGACGTGTACAAATAAACTCCGGATAATTTTTCTAAGAAGTGGGACGTCTACCTGTACTTTCGTCTGTAATTAATATTCCGCTCTGACTTAAGAAAGTTATAATTAAATTTTTAAGAGCAAATATATTCTATCCTTAAAAAATATAGTCGAAATTATTTCAAATTTTTCCTAAGAGTCTGTAGACATTGTTCTTGTTTGTCAATTAAATATTTCGTAATGACCGTCAAAATGGTGGCGGTAATAAACTAAATATACCTACTGTTTATTGTTTGAAATGCAGGCTCTATTAGAAGACGAAGAAATTTCTTTGTTTTTTTGTTGCGACTTTTTTTTATGATAAATTAAAAATTTTGAACTCTTAAACAGCGAAAGACTGGTGGTGTTTACGAAAAAAACATTAGTTCATTGTTTCTTACTTACACTGATCCGCTTAAATATTCACATTTCATATTATAGAATGTTTTTGTCGAAAACCTTACTCATATATTTAATAAGCCTAATATCTGGTCTTTTATTGGGGTCAAAAGCTTACATTGTACAAAATTTAATCAATATGGCGATTCCGCCATACAAGCGTAACAGTGTAAATAGTAAAATATATAATAATGTGATGTCATGCTACATTCACTTATTTTTTTTATACATATTACGTTATTATTTTTTAAACACTTTGTTAATAATATTATAAAATCTTTATTCTTATATTAGTAATAATGCAAAAAAAAATGTCATTTATATTTTTCATTTTACGGATTTACATTTTTTATAACTAAAGTTACAATTTATTTAGAATTTAATAAAATCAGTCCACTATTGAGAATTTTGCATCCATTCATTTTTAAAGGATTTATATTCAATACATTTTAGGTATAATATTTTTTTTTTATTTTTTACGATTCTTAATCTGTTATACGAATATTAAATCAATACCACTAACAGATTTTTTTAAATCAGAAACTTGAGCTTCAAGTTTAATTTGTGAATCATAAATCATTAAAACATTTCTAGAAATATTTTTATTTGTTATATTTTATCTTTCAAATTTATTGTGTAAAACGTCGTAAAAGAGGTAGGTTTCAGCGATTTCATGACGCCTCCTTAAAAGACGGACTAGGTCTACCCACTAAAGAAAAATAGTTCTTCTTTAGTGGGTATTCCGATGTGCTGGGTGCACGAAGCGTGTTACGTACCAAGCCTTTTCCAACGATACAAAAATATATTCAAATATATATTATATTTTGTTTAGCAAATGATATAAGTATATTACTACTACTACTTTTAGATACATCAACATAGTGTAGTGTTTCCTATAAGTAACGAACCAACTCTCAGAAGACTCGAGAAATGCAATAACAAATCTGGAAATATACAAGTAAACAGAACTTATATCTTCCTAAGAAAACTATGATATTCGCGTAACGCCTAGACTTATTTAATATCACTGCGTATTTTGTATTGTACATTGAACACGTGGCAGCTCTCTGGCTAACACTTATAATATTTTAAAGATATTTAATAAATGTAATGTTTATTTATCCGCAGTTTTGCGACTCTTTGTATTAGACTTAGTTTTAAATTTATACAGACGTGCTAACTGCATCAAAGCTCAGGATTACTTTCGAATTAATGTTTTTGATTTGTATGCAAACTTATGAAAACGTCGAGACTGTCGAAGTCGTGATTTGGCGGCACAGCGCAATATAACAGAGGTTTTAGAAGCTCAATTGCTATCTAACAGGGAATTAATAGTATAATTCACTTACAGAGTAACCCTCGCCTCCAATACGGTGTTATGTCATTTTATTCTATATGGCATTATGATCACTTATTATGAACATAACATAATCTATTGAATTTACTTTATTACTTACAATTATTATTATACGTAATTGATCAATCTTTTGTACAACTGTAATAAATCTGTTTTGCATTACAACAAAACAATGTGTAAGAAAACACATATAGTCTTAGTTGTTTCGTGCAAACATTTATTCATTAATTCCCTTTCATCAGGACAAGTGCACTCTAACTAATAATTTTAACTAGCCTTAACTTCCCTAGTTGTGGTGGGTACAGATTATTAATTAATACTGTAGGTTTGGTAATATCAATAGTTCTGCTAGACAGCCTGTCAACCAAAATACACCGTGTAGGTACACTATCAAGCTATTGTTGCATATACGGCACACTATTATTAAAATCGTATATGTCCCCTCGCCGTGTTTAGGTGACGCAAGCCCGTTGTGGTGGCATTGGACTTGGTGGTGGAAACAGCCATAACCACTCATAATCCCACTGTCGACTGAATGAGTCGGAGCATAAGGCGCAACCATCTCTGCAGGTCATATACCGTCTTACGACGACGCTGTCTTTAATGGTCAATTTGATGACTTCGGGGTCGCCCCATCCTCTAAATACGGCCTCCGAGGCCGGGGGCAACAAGTGCCATTCCGGCACTGGTCACTTGGTCAGTAATTTGGTTGATTTAGATCGGTGTCGCGAATGTTATTCTTGATCGTAACTGTTTGATATTTATTTAATAGTAGGTGATAATTTTGACGTGATTGGAAGCTTTAATTAAATTTTACAAAACAGTTTCTACCTTGTTTTATGCTCGAATTCAAACCCGATAACGCTCACAAGACCTGTAAACACTTGATCGTGTCAAGGATGTATAAGGATCATCCTCATATATATATATGTCGGAGATTGGAAAACGGAACGTCAAATCCTAATCGATTTGGGCGTATTCGGACACAGTGGTGGACAACACTGAGGTGGTTGACAGCTGACGGTTGCCAAGGGTTGTTTATATAGAAAAAGCAAATAATTGATGAACGTCCGACTTCGCCGCGTTTCTGAATATACATCATGGAAGAAGATCGCCCACAATCTCCAACGTTCCCTTCGTTATCAGAAGTGGGATATCACCTCTATCGAGTGACGATAACCTTGCCACCTCCATCGAGTGACGATAACCATGCCACCTCCATCGAGTGACGATAACCATGTCATCTCCCTCGAATGACGATAACCATGTCATCTCCCTCGAATGACTCTTACGTACTGCCTTCAACAACCAATATAACAAACACATCACCTAAAACGAGCGATATGTTCCATTACCAGCTTACTAATGATACCAATTACTGTTCACTAACCAGAAAGAGAGCACCACTAAATTTAACTCATCATTCAGTCATTGGTCTCGACATCGTCTACATCACTAGAATCAGAAATATTATCATTGTCAGGCATTTTCTTTAACGATCATGGGCGTACTTATAGGTACGTTTTGAATCTATGACCTTTAAAATATATGATGAACAGGTAAGACATCTGCGATAAAATTTGTTACCTACTGCTAATAGTGTTTTTGCCTATGCCAGACATCACAACAACATTATTAAAACGTTTTCCATGAAATTTACAAGTTATAGACTCTTTCATTAGCGAACACTCAGCACCAGAATCGTAAGTAAAATTAAACTGCTCACCAACATGTCGAAGCTGCCCGTCAGGCGAGTTGACGATGCACACATTGACTCGCTTCTCTTGGAAAGGTCCGGCCATACTGCTGATACTGCCCTTCTTGTTGCCCCTCCGTGAACAGTTTTTCGCATAGTGACCTGTGGCATGGCAGTTGAAACAGGTAACAGAAGCAGCAGAAGAAGTCTTCCTAGATATGACGTCAGCAACGGGTGACTTTGGTTTCACGTCTTGACTCCTTGCTCCGATTCTTGAGCGACATTGTAGAGCTTTGTGACCCGGTTTGCCACAAATGTAACACTTTCCAGCAGGGGTATCAGTAGAAAAACGAGTTCGTTTCTGGTCCTGACTGTGATCATGTGCGTAGGATATTTTTCGTTTCAAAAATAAGGTAGCTTTAAGTTCTTGTTGCAGGCGGTTTCTGGTGGTAATATTTTCCGTGAAGGAGATTCGCTGAATCCGAGGTTCAAATTGAGAAATATGCGCTAGGACAGTAGACACTGCAATTTGTTCAACTGAGAGATTTTTCCACTTTGACATAATAGACGACATCAATTTTGCTGCATATGAGGCTAAACATTCGTTCTCTTTTGGTCTACCATTGTTTAAATTAATCAAAAACGCAGCAGAAGTTTCGGCACTCTCATACCTGGCAATAAATAAATCCTTGAAGTTGCTCCAAGTCATTCCATTAAAAGACACTTGCGATAGCCAAGCCGAAGATTGTCCTTTAAGCGCACGACTCAAAGCCATCATGAGTGAAGCGCCTCGCAAGTTTGGATCCGTGATGCACATATCCTTGGTTGTAATCCATGCGCGAGCATCTACGTTGTCATGATCTGGGTTGAATTCGGGTAGCTGGATATCTTTGCTAGTAGATGGTGCTTTCATTGCCTCGATCAACGCCATAAAATTGCGGTTTTGCTGCTCAATAAGTAGGTGCCATTTTGTATCTCCGGTACCACGTGCTTCGCGTCGATTTTCTTCTCGGTTACATCCCGCTTCTGATAACGAAGGGAACGTTGGAGATTGTGGGCGATCTTCTTCCATGATGTATATTCAGAAACGCGGCGAAGTCGGACGTTCATCAATTATTAGCTTTTTCCATATAAACAACCCTTGGCAACCGTCAGCTGTCAACCACCTCAGTGTTGTCCACCACTGTGTCCGAATACGCCCAAATCGATTAGGATTTGACGTTCCGTTTTCCAATCTCCGACATATATATATATAAGCCGAACTTATTGCGGGTAGTTGGCGTACCTTCCGACTCGTATAAAAACGACCGCTCGATAGACTGCAGGTCACTTTCTCATCAGTCGTCGGTCGGTAAGGTTCTCGGTACTTTCACTGCTTAGCAGTAAGATAGTTTATTTATAATTGTGATTTTGTGTTTATTTATGTTTTTGTCATATCTGAAATTAACGGTTGTTTGTGATTGCTCAAAATTTGAGTATAATTTGAATTATTGTTAAAAATTGAGATTATTTTTAAATAAATTAGTTATAGGTTGTTTCAATTGTTCTTTTTTTTAATTATTTTTCCTTCTGATTGCTAAAAAAGAAAATACTTTTAGTTGATACACACATATTATTATGATAATTTTATCGGAGTAAATTTTTAAATTATTCACAAGAAATAACTTAAAATAAGACAACTAATAGAAGCTCAGCAAGTTTATTTCGTTAGTAGCAATCATTTATTCCGGTAAATATTATGATATATAAAAAGGCGTGCAGACGAGTTTTTCATTTCCAAGTATATCAGTGCTTAGTCGTGTCTTTTTTTATTATTGGTCAGCATAACAAGAAATAAAAATTATTATTGTTTGCTGGACACAATGACCTATTATATATATTTTTTTATGTTATAGGTTGGCGGACGAGCATATGGGCCACCTGATGGAAAGTGGTCACCATCACCCATAGACAATGACACTGTAAGATATATTACCTTACATCGTCAATGGGCCACCAACCTTGGGAACTAAGATGTTATATCCCTTGTGCCTGTAGTTACACTGGCTCACTCACCCTTCAAACCGGAACACAACAATATTGAGTACTGTTATTTGGCGGTAGTATAACAGATGAGTGGGTGGTACCTACCCAGACGGGCTTGCACAAAGCCCTACCACCAAGTAATTATTTGAGTTTTTGCACTTATCTTAGTAGTAACTGTCTCGTTGGTCTTGTGGTCAGATAAAATGCCTTCCAGATATTCCTAGAATCGGTAAAAAGTTTTTTTTTATGGAATAAGTTGGAGGACGAGCATATGGGCCACTTGATGGTAAGTGGTCACCATCACCCACAGACAATGACGGTGTAAAAAAATATTAACTATTCCTTACATCGTCAATGAGCCACCAACCTTGGGAACTAAGATGTTATGTCCCTTGTGCCTGTAGTTACACTGGCTCACTTCAAACCGGAAAACAACAATACTGCGTACTGTTGTTTAGCGGTAGCATATCTGATGGTATGGTGAGTGGGTGGTACCTACCCAGGTGGGCATGCACAAAGCCCTACCACCAAGTAAGAAATAGACAAAAAATTACAAAGGTACAGGAATATCTACATCCAACTGCCACACACCGGGCTACTTAATTTGGTCGTTTACCATTATCCTGTAATAAATAGCTTCATTCAATTAAATAATTGTTTTATATAAAATATTATTATTATTATTATTGAAAACACACACACACACAGACGCTAACATACAAACACACATACGCGAACACAAAGAGTGGTGCACTATGATTTATCTTGCATGCTTGGTTGGCTAGCCTCCTTTGATATTAACTATCGTGCCCAAAATCAGCCCAGATGACGTCCTGATCATTGTCTATCCATATTAGTTTTAAGTATCTAATTGTCATTTAAGGAATATACAGGATTATTAAACAATTATTTAACATAAAAAAAATATTGAAATAAATTCGTTTTCCGTCTCGTATTTTTAAATTTGGACCGATAATTATTACTTAAATATTGACAAATACCCAGTGTTTAATCGTTTTTATAAAACAAAAGAAAAAAATAGATTTTATTCCAAACTTTTTTTTAAATAAAATTTTGAAGTTGCATTTTTGACAAATTTTGAAAAAAAAACTAAAAAACGTGATAACTCAAAAATGGTTCACTTTTGGATATGCATATGGGGGTTAAAATTATTGCAAATAGTCACCCCTATCACCACCTAACGGATATACGTCGAGATACCAATAACCCTGTATAAGACTCTGTCTCCCAAGGCTGGTATAAAAACTTTATTAATATTGTAATTTATGAAACATTTACCTCATGAAGTTTACATTTCACAGTTTTATGATATGTATACATAGCTGTTTTATTTTTTAACGAATTTAAATCTGCTTTATTGAATACAATAGAGTTAGATATGTATATACGCTTTTGTAAATAGAATGGTTTGCTACTTTTGTATGTTCTTCAATTCTAAAGAAGCATAAAATTTAAATTAAACACTGATACATTTGGTCATCCTTTTTCAATTTTTAATTATTTATTGTTATTTCTTTTACATCTGGTGATTACAGAAAATGTTCTACTGGTTTTAAAATAAATAATGTTAATGAATGCCTAATATTAATTTTATTTACCTAACTACGAGGCCATAGCGAGCAATACTGATACCAAATAGACATACTACAGAATTTGTTTATTTACGACATCACATTAAAAACTTCTTAAATGATCAATGTATCTTTAATATATTATCCATGTATTATTGAACAAATACCTTCCACTCAAATCACTCTACCTATTAAAAAAAATGCATCAATATCCATTGCGTAATTTTAAAGATCTAAGCATGGTTAGGGACAGACAGCTGTAAGCGACTTTGTTCTTTACTATGTAAAAATAATGATATTAAAAAATTGCAAAGATATTTTATCGAAGATATTTCATTGAATGCTCTTTTTTCTAATTAGATCTGATATAATTAGTAGCTTACAAACTTAATTAGCGTGGTCTGCTACTGGATTGAACAGTTTCAGTTTAATAATTGTTCAAACCAACCGCAGTGTGTTTGAAGTTTACTACGAACTCAATGTACTATATTTATTGTTATAGTTGTCATTTTCTATATATGAAATCAAAAAAGAGTCGAGATGGCCCAGTGGTTAGAACGCGTGCATCTTAACCGATGATTGCGGGTTGAAACCCAGGCAAGCACCGCTGATTCATGTGCTTAATTTGTCTTTATAATTCATCTCGTACTCGGCGATGAAGGAAAACATCGTGAGGAAACCTGCATGTGACAAATTTCATAGAAATTCTGCCACATGTGTATTCCACCAACCCGCATTGGAACAGCGTGGTGGAATATGTTCCAAAACCTTCTCCTCTAAAGGAGAAGAGGCCTTTAGTCCAGCAGTGGGAATTTACAGGCTGTTGTTGTTGTTGAAATCAAAATATTATAGCTAGTGCTCGTTAAGGCTTTGATTCTGGGTCTGAAACTTGACCTGTGAGAACATGTTCGAACTCCGGAATGTGCGTCGAAGAGCTTGTGCTGGAGTATTGAAAGACATATCGTTGTGGACAGTGGGTTATAATCACGTATAGGTAGACGAATAATTATGATCTCGAGGCTAAGAAAGACGCATGAAATCGAAATCGAGATAAACTATAAAAGCAGGCTTTTACAAGCACTTTTGAATCGTCATTTAACAATCAAGTGAAGCTACCACTGGTTCGGTAAGTATATCTACTGAGAAGAACCGGCAAGAAACTCAGTAGTTACTCTTTTTCAACAATTGTTAATTATAATGTTTTTCATATCATATAATCACTATAACGTTTATATAATACCATTTCACGCATGTTTTGTTTTGAAATTAATTATAGGGAATACAGGAAACTAACAGAACTAAAATAAAAACGAAAAAGTTTTCACTCTTTATAAAATGTGACATGGAATGTAATTAATTGCGAAACTGGAAGTGTCTAAGGACACGTCGCTTAGTTTAATTAAACTATTGAAAAATAGTTAAACTGCTCATCCGGATCAGGATGTAGTGAACGGTTTTTGTACTGTTGTATCTCGGTAAACTTAAACACGTCGCCGAATCCTTGGTTAGTAGCAATTACGAGGAATTGAATAGTTGCTTTGTATTTAAAAGTTATGATCAAATTTATTGTATTAATTACTTTTTTTTAATTAGGTTTCAAGGGCGTTGGTTTGACTAATGCTTTATTCTGTATTTGGCTACAGGCTTGACTACAGACTCAAGAAACTATAGAAAGATCTTAGTTCATAAGGTTGAGTGTAAGATTTTTTTAATATTTTTAACGTGCTAACGTTTATCAGCGGTAGTGAACATTACCAGCTGGTGTCCCATTCAACCGTTAAAATAAAAAGGATTAGAACGATACAAAGATTTGTATTAAGATAATACCTTGTTTAATTAAGAATTGATTGCTATTACACAGAAATACAAATTGTATTTAACTCAATAATGTAACGTATGAACAGGTGTGTACTCTTACATCAGTTACCTTATAGACCTTAATGTGATTCATGACACGTTACATAGCGATGGACTCAGTGTTAGATTGGCAAATTGAGTCACTCACAATATTTACCTCAATATGCGGTGAGCACATCTAACCTTTGTGGACATAGCTCGTCTAGTATGTTATACATCCTTTTACAGTACTGTTACTTATTTTTATGGCATTCTTATTTGGCGAAGGTAAGGCAACCGTTTACGTAAACTATCGTTACATTTTGCATTGTAAATAGCGCTGTTTGCATATTTTTGTATCATCACTGTCACTATCACTACATAGTAAAAAACAAAGTCGCTTTCTCTGTCCTTATATCCCTATGTATGCTTAAATCTTTAAACTTACGCTTTGGATTTTGATACGGTTTTTTAAAATAGGTAGAGTGATTCAAGAGGAAGTTTTAAAATATGCACAATAAAATAGAGAATGACTGTAAAACTGTGAAAATTGCGAGATACTCTGCAGTTTATTTGATATCAGGATTGCATTTACTTGGTGGTAGGGCTTTGTGCAAGCCTGTCTGGGTAGGTACCACCCACTCATCAGTTATTCTACCGCCAAATACCAGGGCTCATTATTGTTGTGTTCCGGTTTGAAGGGTGAATAAGCCAGTGTAATTACAGGCACAAGGGACATAACATCATAGTTCCCAAGGTTGGTTTTGACGATGACGATGACACATTGACGATGTAATGAGTAGTTAATATTTCTTACAGCGTCATTGTCTATGGGTGATGGTGACCATTTACCATCAGGGCGGGTCGCTAGTATGTATATAAAACCGAAAAAAAAGACTTACTGATTAATATGTTTAAAGAATTAAAATATTAATTGTCGTTTTCCTGTATTTATTTTGCGGAATGTTCAAACTTTTTATTTTAATATTCGTGACAGACATACCGCGAATACACGGAACAATCACAAACTTGTAACCTCTGTTACGCGATAAAACAAAGTTAGTAATTCTCCGTGGGGATGTTGCGACAGGATTCCAGAAAACATTCGTAAATGTTCAATTGTAATATTTAAAAACTCTTTTTATGACAGCTATTAAAGTTTATTAATAACGAAGATATATAAAAAGTATTTCGTAAAAAAAAACACGTAATGTGTTATAGGAAAACCACTTGGATTAAAGCTGCTCTCGTTATATCTTATGCATTTTAATGCATATACTGTTGTAAACTAAAAAAAGGTTTGAAAATAGAAATGTTAAAATTGTTTTTAAAAATTTTGTAAGATTTAAAATTATCATTACATAGTACCTATACAGCAAAGGCGCTTGCCGCTCTCTGTCCCTATGTATGCTTAGATCTTTAAAATGACGCAACGATTGATGCGTTATTTTTAATAGATAGATTGATTCGAGAGGAAGGTTTTTGTATATAAGACATGGACAATATAATATAGTTATTTAAAAGGGAATGCTTACCGGTTTTTTTTATTTATATTTGTTGGAGCTCGATATTTCGACATTATGAAGATTGTCTTTTTCACGAGAGAAAGTTTGGTAAACCATTATTACTAACTGTAATAATAAAAATAACCATGCTAATTAAAAATCATATATGTACATGACAATATAGTGAAAAAACACTGATAATTTTAAACGACTCTTATGTGTTATCGTAAATAAACAAATTCTGTTATATATTTTGGTATCAGATATTGCATCCGCGTGAAGCCGGGCCGGGTCGCTAGTATATATAAAATCAACTGTCATTTCACTTTACAGTAAGCCGCGTAAATTAGCTTTGCTCCAAAAACAAAAACCTTGTCAAAATAAATATCAATCGAGTTCTCGTTTCCTGTTTTTAGATAATATATAAAAATGTGAGTGAGTCAGATGGCCCAGTGGTTAGAACGCGTGCATCTTTACCGATGATTGCAAGTTCAAACCCAGGCAAGCACCACTATATATATGTATGTGCGTAATTTGTGTTAGTAACATCTCGTGCTCAGCGGTGAAGGAAAAAATCGTGAGGAAACCTGCATGTGTCTAATTTGATCGAAATTCTGCCACATGTGCATTCCACCAACCCGCATTGGAACAACGTGGTGGAATATGGTCCAAAACCCTCTCCTTAATGGAAGAGGAGGCCTTATCCCAGCGGTGGGAAATTTACAGGCTTACTTTACTTTACTTTTACTTTACAGTGGGTCAGATTAAAAAAATATATAAAGCGATACTAAATCGGAGGTGAATTGTATCAAAATCAATATATAATTTTGAGATTGGCTCATAAAAGCAATTTTAAATCATCAAGTTACAGTATTGAATTAAATGTAAAACTACCGCCGGTTCGAAAGTAGACCGGGTCCATCAAGAACAATTAAATTTATTTATATCCTGTCTGGATACGAAGCACATACGTCCACGCTTTTATAATTCGACTAATTTTGTTATAAATTATGTTCATATATATTTTTGTCATGATTTATAAATAGCTACAGAATATTATTACAGAAATGAATATCATGCTTCAGGAAGGATGATTACCCAGGAGGACTTTTCAAAGTCAGTATTTAACTGTGACAAGTTTACTTATATTAATTGTGTCTATAAAATGGTATTCACTGTTTCTTTTAAAAGTATTTACTTTATTGTACATATAAATAACACGAGCCGAAATGGTCCAGTGGTTAGAACGCGTGCATTTTAACCGATGGTTGCGGGTTCAAGCACAGGCAAGCACCACTGAATATTCATGTGTTTAATTTGTGTTTATAATTCATCTCGTGCTCGGTGTTGAAGGAAAACATTGTGCAGAAATCTGCATGTGTCTAATTTCATAGAAATTGTGCCAGATATGTATTTCACCCACCCGCATTGGCGCAGCGTGGTGGAATATGCTACAATCCTTGTCCTCAAAGGGAGGGCAGGCCGTTAGCCCAGCTGTGGAAAATTTACAAGCTATTGATGAAATAACATTATTTATTTGATACATAACTTTGTTTGACACAAAATATGACAAACAGCACAATCTCATAATAAATTTGGCAGGGCTTTGAGCAAGCCCGTCTGAGTAGGTACCACCCACTCATCAGTTATTCTACCGCCAAACAACAGCAGTATTGTTGTGTTCCGGTATGAAGGGCGAGTGAGCCAGTGTAACCACAGGCACGAGGGACATAACAACTTAGTTCCCAAGGTTGGTGACGCATTGACGATGTAAAGAATAGTTAATATTTCTTACAGCGTCATTGTCTATGGGTAATGGTTACCACTTACCACCAGGTGGCCCATATGCTCGTCCGCCAACCTATACCATAAAAATAAAATAAATAAATAAATGTGTGACTGAATGTCACATAACCAATACATCACTTATGTGTAGTAAACAACACAATCAGAATGCCATATTTTTATAATTCATTCATTTGATCATGTATTATTTAATCGAAGGCTGCTGTTTAAGCCCGACCAGGAATAACTAAATTTTTCAGTGCTTTATTTTTGTTTATTATCTGCTCTGCACTGAACATTGAGAGAAAATATGTTTGTGACATCAAATCTGCCACCATGCGTTCAGTCAATGAATTGGAAAGAGCCAAAAAAATTAGTATTTTGTCCAGTGGATATTGTTAAGGAACATGAGATACGTTTTAAAGTAGAAAGTTTCACAATAAACTATATATAACATGCTTATAATAATGATATACATTACAAACAATTCATGATAAATATTATTGTTTCACTGAACTACTTATATCCGATTTCATTTTACATTTAAAGTTTCGATAAGAACTTCGCTGACATTCAAAAACTTCAATGAAATTCACAGATTATTATATTAGATCTCAACCAATGAAGTCGCGTCAATTCAATATCAAATACATTTGTATTTAACTCTCTTGTATCGAATTGCATTGCTTGTTTATTGTTTATCAAAAATAAAGCATCAATTTAGTTTATAATTTAATCAGTAATCATAACAATTGAAATGATAAAATGGTATACAATTATTGTAGTATTTTGGTATTTCACTTATATACATTTAATGAACTTGTTCTAAACGTAGATTTCGATTTGGTAGTTTAGACCCGACCCTCTTTCGCTCTTCAATCTGATGTTGGCGTAAGATTGACCAACTCCTCCCGATGTGATCGTCGCACTTGCGTCCGTATGATCCAAATCCCTTGCAATTATTCCCTGAAAATGAAAAATATGAGACATTACCATTTTTTTTAATATAAACTATCATGACACATTGTGGAGTAGAATTCATTTTATTTACAGTAACAAAAGAAATATTATAATTAAAAAGTATTTATTATATTATTTTGTCATGGTATAGGAAAAAAATAATGCATGGATAGATATGTGAAAGATTTTGAACTAAGACACGCAATCTGCATTTTTGCCTTACGATGTAATTCACATTAAATTTACTAATGGTTGCCCAGATTTGAGCCCGCTATAATCGGTCAAGATTCTCATCTTGATACCGCTGAGCCAACTCGGTGATATGAATAAATCATATAACTTAATATGTAACACGTTAAATTGGAATAAATTATTATATCTATTGACACTCTCAGCATCATAATAAATGTATGTATATGATGTCATTGATTTTTAAGAACCAAGGTTGAAAGTATCTTGATCTAAATCTTTAAATTGAATCTAAGGTGAACGACTTGTTATAATTTAACACATATGATCACAATATATTATATAATTTACCCTAGTATACATCTATATGTAATATTCGAGGTGCGTGTTTTTTCTTATTCCGAACGGTGACCGATTTTGCTATATTATATTTTTATCCTTGTCTCTTAAATATTTCTTTGCTTTAATTCTAAGTAGTGTTCCCTACATCAGGATTTTTTTCAGTACTTACATTAAAAAATCCATATATTGTTACGCTTGGAAACCTAATTTCCATATGTATATAAATTCAAGTTTTATTTAACTTCAAATAACAAAGACTTTCACACAAAGATTTCCCTCTTCTAAATACACATACACACATAGCAGGTTTACCCACGAATGTAGTAAAATGGCCACAGATCCTTTTTTAATGGCCACTAATGATTTTTTAATAAATATATGTTCCAATTTTAAAATTACTAGATTCAGTAGTTATGGCTGAGGTTTATTACGCAATCACAACAAACGTTTTTATGAGTTCATATATTTCCCACTATTAATTGTAGAAATGCTTCGCAAGTACATATACATAAGTAGGTTACTAGATTGCTTCTCATGTTATTTAAGAATACTTAGTAATCACTTGATATTGACGTTGCTATTTAAGTTTTATTTATATAAACACAATTTATTCTACATTAAAAACTTTATAAGGCAATAAATAAACTATATAAAAAAGGTAAATTTAGTAAAATAGTGATTAAATGTTTAATTTTTTAAGCATTTGAATGTTTATTTAAATCAACGCGTCCGGTCATAGCTTACTTAATTATTACCTTTATTATCTGTTGACCTGGATCAGCAAAGAAGACTTCCTTGACCCTCTTTTTCAGAGGAATAGAGTTATATTCCGCTTTTTCTTGCCATATAAGTCTGTTATTGAAACTCGTTCCCACAATTAGGTCTTTGCAATAACTCACGCATAGACACGACGCTAAAACGATGAAAATAATTGACACGGTCTTCATTTTTGAAATTAGATTGTGCGTATGATCTCGACCACGTACGCTAGTCAACTGATTAATGTACTCGTATTTGTTCACCGAGAATCTTTAGTCATTCGTTAAGGAACCTGTTTGTTCCAACATTGAATAAGCGGAAAAAACATATCAAATTATTTAGCAGGGTCAACGTCAGTGTTCTATACACATTACTATTCTACATATGCCTTGAAAACTCTAGGTTATTACCCTAACGAATATACCTACTGGTACACGTCAAAAAAATTGTGTATATATATTTTTTTACTAATGGTGATACTACATATTTTACTAAGCTTAGAATTTAATTGGATGTTGCATTATGTTCTATACAAATTACAATTCAATCAAATTAGTGTCTTTATATCATGATACATAAACACGATAGACTTCGCTTTACAAAATAACAATTAAATAAATTCGAATTATGCACGATCTTTTAATTTATGGCGTTTGTAAAGTAAAATAGTTGATCAGAGTTGTTCATTAGATATGTATTATGATGTTAAATATAGGATCGAGAAATTTAAAGCATTACCTATATAAATACATACATATATCTATTAGATATGTTAAGTTAAACTATGCCACTACTGATATACTTCTGACCGATTTCTTGCGGTGGTCAATCTAAGCGGAGATAAGGGAACTACGCAGCGTTATTAGATATGTTATACATACATAAGAGTATGACTAAGGGCAGATGCACTCTCTCTGACGATTGCAAAGATAGGCGAAGAGTAAACGGTTATCTGTATAGATAGAATGACTTTATCGATTTTGTTACTTCGTGTTTGGAAGAATTCTGGTAAAAAATTATTTACCATATACATATATAAAAGTGATATTATTAAGACTAGGCTACAAGGCCTTGGAACCTTAGCCTAATAAGCAAGCAAATAGATCATTAATTCAGTTGTCATTACCATATTAAGTTTGAAAATACCTTTTTTAAATATAGCATTTAAATATGTTCCTATTTAAGTAGCATTATTTTGTTATGGATTTTTAATTAAAATTATATATTTTGTGAGATAACCTCGACGCAGTGTATCTCATTATTACGATAATACAATTGTCGTTTTCGAACTGCGAGCACACAACGGAACATAAAGTAAATCAGTCTGATTCGGTTACGTCATTTTTATAATGAAGATTAAACTATTAAATATACTACAGAAACTGTACGTTACGAACTTCTGTAACGTTACTTAATAACGTTATTATAGAAACGTTGAGATGGCCCAGTGGTTAGAACGCGTGCTTAACCGATGGTTGCGGATTCAAACCCAGGCAAGCACCACTATACATATGTGCTTAATTTATGTTTATAATTCATCTCGTGCTCGGCGGTGAAGGAAAACATCGTGAGGAAACCTGCATGTGTATAATTTCAACGAAATTCTGCCATATGTGCATCCCACCAACCCGCATTGGAACAGCGTGGTGGAATATGTTCCAAACCCTCTCCTAAATTGAAGAGGAGGCCTTATCTCAGCAGTGGGAAATGTACAGGCTGTTACTTTACTTTACTTTACTTTATAGAAACGATAATTGAATTAATTGGTTTCTTATGGTTTATTATTCGCTTAGTAAGCTCTATACGAAATTTTATTAAAATACGTGTGCTTCGGTCCTCTACTGACGGGTAAGAAAAAAGTAAGACATGACACTTTAAAATAAAAAATATATTTTAAAATCAAGTATGTTCTAACGAGCACTTTAGATCCGTCATTTTAGAAGATTAAATTAAATTTGAATTAACCAATTCATGTACTCTCTACTCGCCTTATATCTTATAAGATTGCAGATACTCAGATATTTTAGTATTTAGGTAGTATTTAGGTAGTATACTCGCCGTCCCTGTATGTTATATTACAGATACAGAATAACAACAACAACAACAACAACAGCCTGTAAATTCCCACTGCTGGGCTAAAGGCCTCCTCTCTCTTTGATGAGAAGGTTTGGAACATATTTCACCACGCTGTTCCAATGCGGGTTGGTGGAATACACATGTAGCAGAATTTCTATGAAATTTGTCACATGCAGGTTTCCTCACGATGTTTTCCTTCACCGCTGAGCACGAGATGAATTATAAAGACAAATTAAGCACATGAATCAGCGGTGCTTGCCTGGGTTTGAACCCGCAATCATCGGTTAAGATGCACGCGTTCTAACCACTGGGCCATCTCTACTCTAGATACAGAATATGCTCTAGATATTTTTAATATTTACAAATAATTGCTTCTTTATGTGTAAATTCTTCGATATTAGTAAGGAATTCAAAAACATGCACGATTTACACTTTGTACCCAAGTATGAATGTGAAGTCGTTGGCCCTGTGCCTGAAATCGCTTTTTTCCCATTGGATCATGAGAGGGAGCGAAGTTGGAGTGCACACATTTATGCACTATTATACACCGAAGACGACCGTGGCCGAAATATGAGGTTCTGTCAAGAGGATTTGTTCATTTAACGAACGAACGTGAAATTAGTAACTAATATATACTTTAAGTTAGTGTTGGCAATTATAAAAAAGAGAAACATTTACTTTTATGTTTTCTGTGATGTATAATATATAAACTGCCTTGTATAGATCTGGATGTTATACATGTACAGCCTCTAAATTTCCCACTGCTGGGCTAAGACCTCCACTGTCTTTGAGAAGTAAGTTAGGAGCACTTTCCACAACGCTGCTCTAATGCGGGTACTATGCATATTTTGGTAGTGTGAAACAAAAATCTGACTGGGCATATCCCTTTTTATATGCAAAATTTATTTTCCTTTCCTAGATGTCATTTTCTTCTTATATCTATAATATTGAAGCTGTTTATAGTCAAGTTAAAAACTAAATGCGAAAATAACGGAATTATCTGAAGACGAATTCTGTAACGACCATCCGCCCGGCAGCAACTGTGGGCATAATTTATTTTCTGCGAAAGAACATAGCATGCCGCCGAAGCCGAGAGCGTTTGTACACATTAACGCGGTATAGCGCATGAAAAATCGCTTAGGGAAGAAGAAAACGAACTTAGTTTGTGAAGGCAATATAACGCGAAAGTCATTTATCCTTTTTTTATTCTTTCGCAGAAACGATGGCAGCATATTCGCTTTTACTTCGAAATATTATTTTTAGACTTGAACTTTTATCTAAAGTTACTGTTTGAAATAAATCACTTGTTTATCGCCGAGATGATCCAGCGGTTAAAAAACGTGAATATCGACTGAATGTTTCGGGTTCAAAGCGGGAGCGTCATTACATATTTACGTTCTTAATTTGTCTTTATAATTTGATACCAGTCTGCTTTACTAGGAATAAAAAATAATGCTTATAATTCACGGATGATTCCGCGTCGATTGGTCATAGTTTCATACCGATATGTACAGTAGTTTTCGCGTGATTGACGCACAAAGAAAAATAAACATTAGTTATATAGATCTCGTGCACGGCGTTTAAGGAAAACATCGCAAGGAAACATGATACATGAATGTCGAATGATAATCTGTTATACGTGCGTTCATCAACATGCGTCGGAGCAGTGTCGTGGGATAACATAAAACGTTCTTCTCACTTATAGATGGCCTTAGCCCAGCCGTGGGCTGTTTACAATATGTTGTGTTTAAGACGAAATAAGTTTTTGTGTGGTAACAATTCAATGTATTTGTGTTTTTTTGTATTATACTCAATGTGTTTGTAATTTTTTCACTTGAAGGTAGGACTTTAATGTTGTCTTAAATTTTCGCGATTACACATTGAAATAAAACTAGCTATAACGGATTTGAATCGCATATATTAATTATTTTTAACATCCCGACGTTTCGAGCACTTTACAGCGTTCGTGGTCACGGGTAGACTAAACGTCGGGATGTTAAAAACAATATACGCGATTCAAATCCGTTATAGCTAGTTTTATTTCAGGTAGGACTTTGTTTAGGTCCCTCTGGGTAGCAACCACCTAGTCGTCAGATATACTCCCGCTAAACAGTAGTACACAGTATCGTTGTGTTCCAGTTTGGAGAGCGAGTGTGCCAGTATAACTGCAGGCATAAGGGACATAACGTTCTAGTTTTAGAATGTTTATTATTTCTTATAGCGCCATTATCTATGGGCGGTGGTGACCGATTACCATCAGGTGGCCCAGCTGCTCTAACTATATGATAAAAAAATTAGATTCGCAAAATTCACGGTGCGAATATTATGTCGTTTATTAAAAAAGTGTTTCATGATAATACTTATTATTTGTTTCTGTTACAACATTTATAGTTGCAGAGTTCGAAATATGGCAGTGAGAGCATTCCTTTTGTTTTGATGTTTCGTTATTTCAGTTTTAATCAAGTTTGTAGGCTATAAGAGCGAGGGAATGAATTTGCATCTTGGCGTAAACATAAACAAGTCAGCCAGTGGACTGTATCACTTTTGTCACATACCTACCTATTTATTTCTTTATATTAATCTATCATTTTAGTAGGCCTATATTGGCTATGAACTATCATTTTGTATAAGATCAAAGATTTATTTTCACTAGCTCACCGAAAAGTATTGCACAAAAATTTGTACTTACATATTTTAAATTTTGACAATTAATACATTTTAATAATATTTTGTTAAAAAACGTTATATACACAATAGAAAAGTGTTTATCAACTTAAAATTTAATTGGTGGAAAGGATTAACTAAAAGGAAATTCTCTCTGGTTCTTCTGGTTGGAATCTACATTCTGATCAGGTTTGGTAGCTTGACATTTAGCGAGTAAGTTAAAGTTATCTTGTGAAATTACAATTCAAAAGCGTTCCTCATAAAAGCTTGGTCGAATAAATTGTACTTTTTGTCGAATATACTTAAGCTTGAATAATTTGTATTTAAGAAATAAAAAGTCAAATAGTTTTCTTTTATTTTTTATAACAGCGCGCGGTCTTGCAAATTAGCTAGCTACATTATGGCAACGTACCATCAAGTGTTGGTGGTAGGACGTTTTGTTTTTGCCCGCTGCTATTTTATACGTAGCACATATACAATAAAATATTCCATTCTGAATTCCATTGGATACATTTAGGGTACCTGTTATTTAAAACAGGAAAAAAACAAAACAATGTTATTAGTTTCGATATACACAATCATTTTTTCATCGATGCCAATAAATTTAAAAGGAGTAGGGCTGTCAATAATAAGAAATTATTATAATATGTAGTATATATGAATCAAAAACTTTATGGAACAAATAATAAAAAAAATCTTTTATTTTAAATTATTTCTACCAGTCATTATAGCCACTCTGTCGCGAGTTGCCAACTTTTGTTCCAAAATCGTCTTTTACTCTTGGAAGCAGACTGACTGATTCATCATCGTCCAGCGTAAACTACTAAAGTTCGGATCTTGATATTTGATGAGTAGGATGGATTTATTGGACACCCATTAAGAAAGGAATTTTGGTAATTCTACCCCGAAGGATACCGATTAAAAATGAGTCTGAACTTATTTAAGCATTTCTGGATATTCTACACCTAAGAAGGCCCAATAAAGGTTGATTGTTAGTATGAATGTCAGTAATTTGAAACAGAGACATAAAACATTATTTTTGGGATAATGAGTATAGTTTACGCCTAAAGTCAATTAATAAAGTACATGATCAAATCTTTAAATTTAAATAAAACTTAGTGTTGTCTTAAATTTTCGCGATTATTACACATTTAAATAAAACTAATTATACCGGATTTGAATCGCGTATATTAATTATTTTTGGCATCCCGACGTTTCGAGCACTTTACAGCGTTCGTGGTCACGGGTAGACGAAGGTGGCATTTGTCTATTTGAGGAACAAAGAAAAATTATTTACAACTACCGCCAACGATTTCTCAATTGGTATCTTGAGTAACGTTCCGGTTGCACGCAGAAGGCACTGACTGTATCTTTAGGTCTTGCAGTCTGTTGGATTGGGGATTTTAAATTTTTAATAAGTGGATCCCAGGTGTTAGAAAGTTTCAACCATCTTCTCTATTGAAGTTCGGATGTTTTTGAATTTCAATAGCCTCGCGTATCATTCTAGGAATGAATCTGTGTTCTTTAGCGAGGATCTGTGGTTTATCAAATCGAATAAAATGGTTGGGTTTATCCAGAGCATGTAAATGGCCGGAGTAAAACTACGAGAAGAGTGGTTTTCGCCTGAAAATTCTTAATAGCCTTGTCGAGAATGAGTTTTTCGAGTAGTTTGGTGGGTAAAGCCCACCAAAGTTGAAATAAAAATGTTCTTTACAAACTGACGTAATGTTTTGAATGAATCAGTTGACTTATTTATAACCATTCTATTATTTACGCGAGCAATGCCGCGGGCTACAGCTAATAATCTATAACGTTCAACATCTTGATTATTGTATTTAAAACAAAATGTTAACCATAACATAAGAAAAGATATATAGAGAAATCCTTCTGATAAAGCATAGTCAATTTTTAATGATAAAAGCAAAAATATAACTTCAAAGTCATCTATATACTGATAATAGACATTCTACCGCTAAACAACAGTACGCAGTATTGTTTTATTCCGGTTTGAAGGGTGAGTGAGCCAGTGTAACTACAGGCACAAGGGACATAGCATCTTAGTTCCCAAGGTTGGTGGCGCATTGACGATTTAAGAAATAGTTAATATTTCTTACAGCGTCATGGTCTATGTGTGATGGTGACCACTTACCATCAGGTGGTCCATATGCTCGTCCGCCAACCTATGCCATAGAAATAAAAAAAAATCCACCAAAATAATAAAGTAATTACTCTGACTATCACTGGTATGGACAAAAATGTTTTATATCTGCAGGATGCCTTTGAAGTAGGTTGAAAACGAAAAAATGTATGAAAACAACTACATAAAAATAACTTTTTATACTTTGTGGTACTCTTACAGGCGCTATTGAATCACGAATATTTAAAATAGCTTCTTTTTCCATCAGTTTTTCACCATTAGTTTACGCCCGCGTTTGAGGTGAGCGATATGCAGGTGTTAGGGATAAAAAGTATTTATTCATTCAGATCCGTTCAGCCGTTCTAGCGTGATTGAGTATGAAACATCCATCCATCCATCCAAACGTTTGCATTTATAATATTAGTAAGATAAGATTAATTTTAATGCATTTCTTTAATGTATATTATCCGTATAAAATACTTTTCATAGAGTATGACGTCATAAGCTTTTTAAATGTAATTTTTTAAGAAAATTTTATTCAGAAATAATATTTAAGTTTTTTTGAGAACGATTTTGCACTATCGTCTCGTATTATACGCATGATATGGTTCTATATTATTTTTTTTTCATTTCGAGTGAGTGTAGAAGTGAGTTCGGATATGATAGTGAATTCGAATCAGAATTAGAGTCGCATTCCTGAAATTATTATTTCGCATAAATAACAGTGAGTCGAGATGAACAAAGGCTAAGGAATTAATACAATAGAGACATATTTGGTCATGTGGTTATGTGAAAATTTGTAACTGCTAACCAAATTTGCATAATGCTTATCTTGTCACATAGCATCCAAGCACGTTGGTTGCTGAGCTTTAATTGCATTTTCATATAATCCAGCCGGTCCAGGAATGTTGGTTAACATTTTAGCTCTAAAATATAACAGCCTGTAATTTGTAATTCCAATGTTCTAATCCCACGTAAGTACTACTGTCATCTGTTGAATTTTCAATAATACCGCTATCTAGTTTTAACGTGGTATATGAATATCCACGTTTATTTCATAACTGATCGCTGTACCCGTTCAGGTAGAGTTTTGGTATCAAGCATTTATTTTTGTCGGTTTTTTTAAAACGCTTAAATTTAACATCGATACTTCTGATACTTAATATACTAAAGAATTTGTTTTTTAACGACATCACATTACAAACTTCTAAAAATATCAGTGTTTCTTTACTATATTGTTCATGTATTACATACACAAACCTTCCCCTTTAAGCACACTATCTATTAAAAAACCTCATCAAAATCCGTTGTATATAAAAAACATCAGCGAGAATCAATTTTGTTTTATACTATGTAGTGATAACAAATGGGTACAATATACACAGTTTTCCCTCCTTAGGAAATAGAAAACGCTATGTCCCTGCGTTTTAAAACTGTAATATCTTCGAAAATATTCATTTAAATAATATGCTGTAAAGAGCCATATTTATCAATATTTAATGCACGACTTATTTAAAGTAACTAATTGGATAAGGATTAATGCTATATTGCTTAAAATCCCTTGGAAAATAAGCCATTATTTTCCGTAAAATAAAACGATAAAAAAATGTTTATTATGGGTCATCTTTAAGAGATAGACATAACTATCGCGGACTTTTTTGTAGACATTTTTGAGGTGTACAATTCTGCACTACATTATTTTGATCTACCTAGTGGGATTCAGCCAGCGTTTACATTGTAAGCGCAAAAAAATATAAATTTACGACATCACATTAGAAACTTTAAAAATTATTAGTGTTACTTAAATAAGTTGTCTATGTATTATATACTAAAACCTTCCTTTCGAAACACTATATCTATTAAAAAAACGGCATCAAAATCCGTTGCGTAGTTTTAAAGATTAAAGCGTACAATGGGACATAGGGACAGAGAAATCGACTTTGTTTTATACTATATAAAGATAATTGTCACTTGTGTGAATACTCTCGCCGATTAGCTGCCTTTTTACAGATGCTTTTTACTTTTCATAATTTTATTGAATACTAGTCCAACTGGATCTGATATCTCATCGAAACCATCGTTTGTTTTGTACTTAACAGAAATCTAAATACTGAGTATCGAATCCCTTACTTAAAAATATGAAGAAATTCGTACAATATTTATCCATAACTTCACTCTGGGTGTACATTTTTTAGAGATAGGTATGTGAACTGTTATTTATTAACCTAACATTAAAAATTTCCATATAAACTTTAATGCTCCATTAGAGGATGGATTTTGAAAAAACCTCCCTTATTTTTCACCTATGGCACACAGTAAATTATTTTGTATAATTTCAACTAGATAAACTTATTGGCTTTAGACTGCACGTTGGATGTCGGTCAGACATTTTAAAATATAATTACGTACCTCTTGAATTGAAATGACGTTATACTTTCTAAGAGATCCATCAAGAATTTTCTAAAACAAAGAAGAAAAAGTAGGTATGAAATCACATTCTTCACTATTGACGATTTTCCAACATCTGCATTTCGGCCGACCCTGACGAGGACAAGTTGCATTGAAAACGTAATACTTCGAACGATGTACCGGAATGTTCGAATGGAAAGAGACAATTTGATATTCGATAAAAACTGATTTTGTTGTATACATACACATTCTGAGAAGCAATTTTTTGGATATTAATAAAAAATAAAACAAATAATAAAAGAGTTTTTATATTGTTTTTTTTTTTTGTTACGACTTAGTTGTGATAAATTTATCGTCGGAATTTTATACTGAAGTTTTAATAAAAAAATAAAATTGACATTTCGACGCTATACATATATTTTCAAAGGTTTTTCTGATATATTATATTTTTTTATTAATACGCAATGTAATAATTTAGTACTCCCATTTACGAAAATAGTGCGGTCAAAAGAGTATGAAATTTGGCGCAGTTGAGGTTTGTATGGAGTAGAAATGCAGAAATGTAATTAAAACCATGCATTGATACACATACATACGAAACATTCTTATTTTATTTGTTTTAGCTTTTATTTGTGCTTTTTTTTTTTGTTTTAGCTTTTATTTGTGCCAAAAGGGCACATATTATTTCGGCAATGTCACTGACGTTGAACGGTACGGTCGAGATATTTTAAGTTCATACTAGCACGCGTCATGTGAAAGTTCGTACTATCAAGAGGAGAAATTAGAATGTATATATATATACATATATAGAATTAGTTCTTTAAAATACTTAATAAATACCTAAAGCAACTTACACGAACATTTGAACTGAATTGCGAAGTAAAAACAATACAATCGAAGTATATTTTCAAAGGTAAGATTGTTACGATATAAAATCCTTCTTTGAAGTATGCGTTACATGTATTTTCCTTAATACTACGTTATTTTCTTGACTAATTTTGGCGTTATATAAATCTAAATCATCTAATTTCTAACAATGTCACACCCAATGCAATTGTATTTCTGCATTCGTTGCATTTCAACTTTATTAACCTGTGTACCGAGTTTTTATTGGAGGTGATGTTTACTTGTAATTTTGTATTTTCAACATAATTATCCTTCGTTTTAATGTTGTCTTCAATTTTCGCGGATTACGATATAACGGATTTGAATCGCGTATATTAATTATTTTTGACATCCCGACGTTTCGAGCACTTTACAGCGTTCGTGGTCACGGGTAGACTGAGTGAGTGAGTCTTCGTTTTCTTCAGTAGCAGCGCAAGATCGAATCTTAATGTGGGCAAGATACACTTTGTGAGGTCCTTGTTTTTTTTCATTACTGTGATCCCAATGTTATGCTGTACTCTTTCAAATTTCGGGCGCGAGGCCCTTTGCACCGCGAGGCCGTGACTGTTTGTTACCAGTGGCGGCGCAAGATCGAAACTTCATGTGCACATTTTGCGAATCCCTTTTTTCAAATTTCGGGCGCGATGCCCTTTGCATCGGGAGGCCGTGGGTAGTGGCCCACACCGCCCATGCCTTACGCCGTCACTGGTTTTCTTTATATATCTATCCATCTTTATTCTTGATTGACTGTTACTATAACTTAGTGTTTCAATATTTGAATATAAAATTTTGCATAGAAGAAGGGTGTTTTACTTATTTAGGTTTTAATTGTATGTTTTCGATTCTTGTTTTTGTATGAAAGGTATTTGTTTTGATTTTAAATTTGTTATCGCACAAAGTTTATAATTGATGAACTTTGTGCGATGACGAACTGTTGTCCTCGCATTTGAATAATTATATTGTTAATGTATACCTAATTGGAGTGACTGTAGAATCTAAACAAATTAAAGACCTACAAATTTCGGCCTGTAAATTTCCCCCTGCTGGGATAAGGCCTCCTCTTCCATTAAGGAGGGGGTTTGAAACATATTCCACCACGCTGTTCCAATGCGGGTTGGTGGAATGCACATGTGGCAGTATTTTGATGAAATTAGACACATGCAGGTTTCCTCACGATGTTTTCCTTCACCGCCGAGCTCGAGATGAATTATAAACACAAATTAAGCACATATGAACCCGCAATCATCTGTTAAGATGCATGCGTTCTAACCACTGCGCCATCTCAGCTTTACACACCTAATAAATGTTTTTTCATAGGAAATAAATATAATAATCATATTTTTGATGAATAAAAGCGTCAATTTATATTTATTATTATATTATTTTATTTATAATAATAGATTGATGGGCTATCTGATAGAGAGTGGTCAGTAATGTCTTTAGACATCGCCAATGCGCCACCAACCTTGGGAACTAAGCTACGTCCTTTGTGTCAGTAAGTAAACTGAATCATTCATCCTTTAAACATTAACACAACAATACTCAATTATTCCGTTTAGCGGCAGAATAATTGATGAGTAGGTGGTCCTTACCCAAATAGGCTTGGACAAGACCCTACATCAAGCTGTGATACGTTTGTTAAGATGAAACTAACCTAAGCATAATAAATTCTATAATCTCACTGCAAAGACATTTGGAAATTAACTTTACAAGAATAGGATCTGCTGGTAATTGGGCTACTGCTCGCTTCAGCCACGCCGAGGTAATTCAGATCAGAGATACGTTGTCTTTTAATTTGTTATTGTCTTATGCAAATCAGACCCTTTTTGCGGCTTAGTTCGACTCACTTACGATGACAAATGGCGACATTTTCATCGAGTAGATTTTACTGAATTTACGTAAATTAAATTTAAACAGATTAAGGTGTATTCATTTATAAATATTATAGTAAGTACGATATCAACTTGTGCCAAAAGCAATTTATTTATCTGGAAATTAGTTACTGGATAAATTGATAGTAATTATTTTTCGATTGATTTTGTTTCGTATCAACTTTAACTATTATTGATTCAATGTTCATTTCGGCTTTAATTGTTTCGATTAATTAGTATTTTTAGTTAGCAAGCAATGAAAATTAAAATAATTAATGTTGCCAAGTGTGCTTACATGTCGGTGTACTGAGGAATTTATAATTATTCTGTCAAATGAAGCAAATAGTACGTACTATATACTTTAATTACTATATTACTTTAATTATATTAAGTCTACGGAAAAACTAGAAGACGTGAAGCGATTGTTTTAACCCAAAAACATATGGTACGAATTTTTTCCTTACATTTTAGTGGAGTTTAAAATCGAATCGCTGAAATCGAAAAGTATTGATGTTTGATATACTTACGTGTGCTGAAGAAGTTTCCAACTGCTTTCGTGGCTTCATAGTAGGTAGTAAATATATGTATGTACTCGGTTTTTCATACAATGGGGCCCATTTGGTATCAATCTTAAATTACATATGTTTGTTACACATTTACGATCAATCTTCTTTTGTGGCAATTAATAATCGATTAATTCATAAAAAAATCCATAAATGGCTTAAATAATGAAGTTACAATTTTATCTCAATTAACCAACTAAATCTGGTAATATACGGAACAATATATATACTGTTATATATATACTGTTTGTAAACTTGTACTACTGATGTAAAACTTATGTTTCGAGGGAGCAACAAAAACAAACAATTTTATCTTCACTAAGTCGTGGCATTATTAGGACTTAATAACAAATATATATTACATATACATGTATTGTTTTGTCAATCAGATTTAAGGCTGATTTACATTAGCACATTGCGAGCTACTGTTCAGTGATGCGATAAAGTAATGGGGACGGTGCGGTCGTAAATGTTTTGGGAAATTACTTTCGGGTATTCACCAAGTGAATAAATGTTAAATTAATCAGTAATAAAAGGGGAAAAACGTTGAGATTTGTGATAAAATAATATTATTGCTGATCAAATTTAATGGCTTGTAAGGAATTTGGTGGTAGGGCTTTGTGCAAAACCATCTGAAAAAATCTGGATTTTTATCATCATATATTCTACCGCCAAACAGTACTCAGTATTGTTGTGTTCCGGTCTGAAGGGTGAGTGAGCCAGTGTAACTACAGGCACAAAGGACATAACATCTTAGTTCCCAAGGTTGGTGGCACATTAACGATGTAAGGAATAGTTAATATTTCTTACAGCGTCATTGTCTATGGGCGATGGTGACCACTTACCATCGGGTGGCCCATATGCTCGTCCGCCAACCTACACCATAAAAAAAGTAATACTTAGTGATATTATGTTCCAGTTCAAATATAAACTCATTAGTTCCAGAACAAAATAATAGCTGCAAAATATAGGAATAGGTTAGCAGATTGGCAATTAATAGAAACCACTTCACCATCCCTTATAAAAACATTGCGTAAACTTGAGGACTAAATTGAATATTACTATTAATACGAATAAGACTACTAAATATTGGCGTTGGGCGATAGAATATACTTTTATGTGTTGGATACCAGTGATACCCATCTCAATTGTTCAAGCAAGTAAAATCTTCAAGTTCCACGTAATACTCTACCATTGCATGATCTCGACTATGATAATCATAATCTTACGTAACAACAACAACAACAACAGCCTGTAAATTCCCACAGCTTGGCTAAAGGCCTCCTCTCCTTTTGAGGAGAAGGTTTGGAAAATATTCCTCCACGTTGTTCCAATGCGGGTTGGTGGAATACACATGTGGACATGTGTAGAATTTCTATGAAATTTGTCACATGCAGGTTTCCTCACGATGTTTTCCTTCACCGCTGAGCACGAGATGAATTATAAAGACAAATTAAGCACATGAATCAGCGGTGCTTGCCTCGGTTTGAACCCGCAATCATCGATTAAGATGCACGCGTTCTAACCACTGGGTCATCACGACTCTTACGTAACATTGTAGCTTATTAGAAATAATATTACTGTTTCAGAATATAGCCCGCTTGTTGACATTTAAAAAAATTATAATATATAATAAATTTGGCATCGAAAATAATTCATCTCAGCCAAAGAGCTATTCAACGTTGCAGAATAATCTACGTAGAATATACTAGCAGCTCGTTAGATTTAGGTTAATATTAACGTGCGCAAATAATTGAAATACATTAAATTCGAATTTGGTTATTTTAAAGCAAATAATCTAACGACTTTGTGTCTGCGGCTTAACTTGTAATGCATACATCGTATAAATAATAAATTTCGTTTCAATAAAAAGTTTAAATAAGAGAAATAAGCTTTAACCTTGAAATTTATGAGACGTTAGGCGAGGATTGCAAGCAGAGGCGAAGAGGTCGAATCTTTGAAGCCGGGATTAGCTTCGAACGAAGAAAAAGAGAGGCGGGAAATAAGACGTAATCCGTGAGACGTGACCTAAATTCCTCTTTAAACATCGACGATTTGATATCATCATGAAAACAATTTAATTTAAATTTACATTTCTTTCTGAGATCGGGCTAAATTTATTCGTTTCGCTCCTTTATTTTTAATGTTCCCCGTCGCGTTGTTGCGAAATAAATTCTCAATATCAATCGTATAATTTTGTTTAACACAGTCGTAACGTGAGCGGATCGAAGATTGAATTTTTTTTATGTTACAGATAATATTACAAATTATTGGATATTCTTGCATACTTTAAATAAATCTCATAACGTTTTTATAATATTGTATACGTTTCGTTTACAGTATTACTTTATCTTTGAAGATTATTTTTAACGACTTCATGCAACTTACGCTGGAATATAATAGACTTTATTTATTATCCTTAGTGTAGACATTAAAATATAAGATAAAGTTTATAAAGTTGAACTTATGTCACAAAGGGATATTTTACAGTTAACCTTATAATATAAAGTAAAACATATATTTAAGAATGATAAAAACGTCAACTATGTATTATTTTATTTACTTTGTAAACGACTGTGTACGACTTAATTAGTATGTGAAGTAGTAAAATGATATATAATGCCACTGGTGGACTAAGAGAAGGTTATAACCTTATTTCACTACGTTGTTTAATTGGCCGGACTAGACAGAGACCAAAAATAAATATCAATTAAGCATAGAATATAATTAAATAAAAATTAAGAGGTGAATTGAAATCCGCAACTTTTGTTTAAGATTTGTGTTCTAAGCTTTCGGCTATCTCGATACATTTCATTACATATTACTAATTATCAGTACATAATGTTTTGTCTTCTCTGTATTTAAAAAAATAAATAACGAACCACTCACAATTTTATCTTAAACTAATTGAAACATAAATCTCGTTATGTCCGCGCGGTATCTCGAAAATTGGTGCCATTTTTACTGGGGGCATGTCTTTAAAAAGTAATCGATTTTTATTTTATAACACAGCTGTTCGGTTTGATGAATAAAACTTAGACAAATCGTAACCTTCAGAACGATGTATGTCAGGTATATTTAGTAATAATTAAGTTTTTTTAAAATAAATTTGTAGGCAAATATCATAAACCTATTTTAATTTTGTTTTTGGGAAATTAATAATTAGTAATTAAGAGTAGAAGGTTTGTCAATAAAGTAGGAATATCTTTATACACTGGTCGAACGAAACAATCTCCCTGTAACACTTACGATTCCCCTTTTTCACCATAATTGTTTTACATTCAATCGTGGAACTTTTAAAACTGCAGCATGGTATTATCTGTAAAATTTCATGTCGATATGATGACAGCTAATACTATATTTAGAGGTTATAATTTAAAAGTATTTTACATTAATACTAAATCAATAGTCTGTAAATAGAATAATTCTCCTTCAAAGGCCCCTGCTTATAATATTCCCTAAAATATAGTCCATTCCAACCATAAAAGGAAGAAATAAACAACATTTGAAAGAAAATTGTCGCAATATCATTGGTTAATGATTGAGCTTAATTAATCTATATGATATTCACAATGGATTTCTGAAAAATGGCGTTGTGAACGTCGACGAAACTGTTATCGGAATTTAGGAAGTAAAATTACAGCGGATGTAAGTTTTTAAGTGTTATAGGACTTGTATGCAGTGATAGCCAACGAAATTGTGCTCTGTAATACCGTCATGACTCCGACGCAATTATAATAATAAGAAAAATGTATTAATTTTGTGAAATAGTAGAAAATATACAATATTTCTAAATTTCATTATTGAAAAATTTCATTAATGAAAAATTGCCGTTGAGGAATTCCTAAGTATAGAGAAAAATCTGGTTACAGATTCGTAACTAAGCAGTAAGAATCAATAAGTTCCTTTAAGGGGTATTTTTCTCTGTCTCCAGGGCGCAATTATCCATGACCTATAAATAGTTATCGTAATCAATTTTAGTCATCTTTCCCATATCAGTATCATTTAATATACTTATTACCTTAATATAGACTGTATAAAACAATACAAATAAATAAATTTGTATCTTATATATAAGCTTTGATACTGTAGTACGGTCTTTGATGGTAACTTTTCATCCATACCTTTAGACATTATCTTTGGTATTGTAATAGATATTTATAATTATAAACGGCAATGTCAACCACCATTTCAAAATGAGAACTATGGTATTTTGTTCTGTGTTAAAATAAAATTGGATCATTCGTCATTTAAATTGTAAAATACCTTTATAAAATACGGCTGTGAAGTGCGGCTAATGAATAGGTGGCCAGCTAGCCCATCTGGTACCCAAATACTTACTACCGGCGAACTACAATATACCAAACTAAGTTTACATTATTTAGACTCAAAATATATACGAAGTAATTTTTGTTCTAAGAATAAATACCTATTGAAAATCAATCTAAGATAATGTGTTCCGTATGGTTGTAATTACACTGGCTCACTCACCCGTCTAACCGGAAGACAGCGATACACACTATTGCTGTTAGGCAGTTAAATAGCTTATGTGGTAATGTGGTAGTAAATAAGGGGTGGTAAGTATAAATTGGCAGCTAGTTATAGTTCTACTTAGCAAGCTGTTCGTGTATACAATAAGGTACACACACACTCACACATTTAATGATCACTGGAAGAGAATAGTGTATATAAATATTTTAAAGTTTTATGTTTATAGTTAGTTGAACTTTTAATGTAATTGCAATTCTTTAATTTGCAATTATTTATTAAAATATATATTTACTAGTTAAATATTTAAACAGTGCGTTTGTTCCAACATATAACATTACTCAACTTACTAATAACATTTAAAGAGTTGAGATGGCCCAGTTGTTAGAACGCGTGCATCTTAACCGATAATCGCGAGTTCAAACCTTAATTGTGTTTATAATTCTACTTAATTTGTGTTTATAACTCATCTCGTACTCGGCGGTGAAGGAAAACGTCGTGAGGAAACCGGCATGTGTTTAATTTCATCGAAATTCTGCCACATGTGCATTCCACCAACCCGCATTGGAAGAGCGTGGTGGAATATGTTCCAAACCCTCTCCTTAACGGAAGAGGCGGCCTTATCCCAGCAGTGGGAAATTTACGCGCTGTTACTTTACTTTACTAATTACATATTTGCCTAGATATTTACTACTTACAGAAAAAATATATACTTTAATAAAAAAAAAGTCACGACGTTGGTTTCCTTTTAGTTTATTATAAAAAATTAACTTTTATTTAAATGACACAAACATCACGTATTGATGTATAAAACGTAAAGACCTTTCGGAAGGGTTCTTTACATGTATTATTAGTAATATTATTAACATTGTTCAAGTCTTATCTACTATCCGGGTTTAAGTTGTATACGTTTAGAAAATAAATGTTTTTTTACGTAAAAAATGACCAGTGTACTGTTAACTGACCATGACAAAATTCCTCTAATAAAACTCGCTGTAGCAAAAAATAAACTTCGATTCGAGACAAACGAAAGCGATTGTGGAACTTCATTTCGATCCTTTACTTTAACAGAACAGAAATGCGCTAATTTCTGTTATTTTTAATATTAATTGTTATAATATACTTGGCGGTAGGGTTTTGTGCAAGTCCGTCTGGGTAGGTACCCAGACGGACTTGCACTTGCACTTGCACACACACAGACGGACGGTCCACCCACTCATCAGTTATTCTACCGCCAAATAACAGTATTGTTGTGTTCCGGTTTGGAAGGTGAGTGAGCCAGTATAACTACAGGTACAAGGGACATAACATCTTAGTTCCCAAGATTGGTGGCACATTGTCGATGTAAGGAATAGTTAATATTTCTTACAGCTTCATTGTCTATGGGTGATGGTGACAACTTACCATCAGGTGGCCTATATGCTCGTCTACCTATACCATAAATGTTTTTTTATTGTAATCGCCCTCAGCTTCACTCGCGTTTTAGAGTTTTGATTGTCGTGTTTTAGGCAAAAAAAGTAGCTTATGCCATTTCTGGGAGTATCTTATATGTATATATGGTATATACATGGGGATAAAATAAAGGATCAAATTGCTCCAATGTTTAATTTCAGTCTAAGAAGATTTATACAAACTGTCATCCCTTATTTTATCCCCTTAGGGGTAGGATTTATCAAAATCCTTTCTTAGTGGATAGCTACGTCATAACATCTAACTGCATGCTAAATTCCAGCCAGATCCGTTCAGTGGTATGGGTTTTGCGTTCATAGATCACTATGTCAACACAGTCACCTTAGATATATATTAAGTGTATAAGATACTACAGATAGATAAGAATTAACTGTAGCGTTATAAAAATTAAGAAATTAATAAATTAAATTGTAAATATAGTTCGTTTATACTGTTATTTCAGAAAAACCTTTCTCAGGTTTCTGACTAAAAATCACTGTAATGAAGAATTTTCTCAAGAAATATGTCTTGCAAGCATTTTCACTACCAGACTAGAAACAATTGAAGTCTACATTTTGCAACAGTTGTTCCCGAAAGTAAATTAACGTAATATTATAACAGGAAATAAATAAGATGTTACGAGCCGCGGAATATTTCCTCTTATGAACTAAATATATACTCATATCGTCCTATATACCTTTTTAATTAGATAGTATAATATATCAACGAAGTAATAATGATCGCGGTAAATGTACACTCACCTAGTATCGGTTCGATCTATATGTAGGAGACATCGAGATGGTTTTAATTTAAAAATCATTCGTTTACCCAAGGAATTGCGCGTCGGTAACTACCGACAAAATAAAACATTCTTCGGAAGTTGTCTTTAATGCCCAGTTCCTTGCATGGTTAAATCGACTTAATATTTAAGTGAAATAAGATTTAATTTTGCAAGCGCGTTTGATTAAATATATTAATTATTGACGTGAAACATCTGAAGCGTGGTGGGGTGAGACCGACTCGTATGCCGTGATAGCAAACTGCATGGCACTCTCTTGTGTCTCCGCCGCCGATCTCGATTCCCTTGTGTGAACGTGGCTCGTATAAAAAAGACTTCGTCGCTATGCTTTCATTTATATACACTGCTCATTTGTTTATTGGTTTTCGTTATTTTTCATTCTTTCATTACACACCAGTTTCAATATTTCACTATCTCGTACACCGGCCGTCCGTAGGAATAAATATGGAACGATAATACGGTATAATAAATTGATTAAAAAAATAAAACTGATTATAAATTTAGAGTTTTTACTCGGTAGATAAATTCGCTCACATTTCGTTCAACTACAGTTCTTTAATTTCGACTTTACGACTTTCTCAACTGCACTTCGGCTACTGAAAACCAATTTCATCTTTATTTACCGAGCAAAAAACCGCCAGCGAACATAATAAGATATCTTGATAGTAATGTTGCAGTTTTTTAATTTTGATAACCAAAGAACTTCGACCGAATTCATAATAAAAAAAGGCTTGGCTGTGTACCGCGGTTACATACAAATTGCATAATAAATAATTATGTCCATATCTTTTTTTATAGACGAGCTGAGATAGCCCAGTTGCTTGAAAACGTGAGTTTTAAGTTTCTAATCGAATACAGCGGATTTAATTAAACTTGGAATCACCAATGACTTTTTTGTGTTTTGTTTCAATTTATCTCGAGTTCTGTAAGTGTGTAATTCTTCAATAAAAAAAACAACAACAGTCTATTCCCACTGCTGGGCTAAAGGCCTCCTCTCCCTTTGAGGAGAAGGTTTGGAACATATTCCAGCACGCTGTTCCAATGCGGGTTGGTGGAATGCACATGTGGCAGAATTTGTATGAAATTTGTCACATGCAGGTTTCCTCACGATGTTTTCCTTCACCGCTGAGCACGAGATGAATTATAAAGACAAATTAAGCACATGAAACAGCGGTGCTTGCCTGGGTTTGAACCCGCAATCATCGGTTAAGATGCACGCGTTCTAACCGCTGGGTCATCTCAGCTCAACCTTCATGCAATTCTTCAATGCAATTGATTATTTAGTGATTGTTACTGGACTCATTTTATTTCACGCACATAATAAGTAATCTATGAAGTTTGCCAGATTTCTGACGTGTATGGACTATGCTTTGCTTTCAGGGAGTCAAGTTGAATTCGTATTACCTATAATCATCATTATTTAATGAACTTCTGCATTATGTAAAATTGATTTGATTGATTCCTCGATGACGTATCCAATCGATCGTGGCACATCGTCACGGTCATCTCCCGTCGTTGATGGGTTCATTTAATTACTAGATTATATAAGTAAATATGTTTATCAAAAATGCAATTTGTGGCCAAGATTGAATGTCTTGGATATCTCGTCTAGTTACCCTCACGCAGCTTTTATTCTACATAGTATCATAATTTCTATTGTTTTTTATTTATGTGATAGGTGGTAAACGAGCAGGAGGCTCACCTGATGGAAAGTGACTACCACCGCCCATGGACATCTGTAGTACCAGGGGGCTCGCAAGTGCGTTGCCGGCCTTTGAGAAAGGAGTACGCTCTTTTCCTGAAGGTTCCCATGTCGTATCGATTCGGAAAAACCACTGGCGAAAACAATTCATTAAATTGTCAATTTAATGAATTGATGGATAAAATATTTCTTAAAATATTATCATTAGCCAGTCTGGGTCATTAGTCAGTCCAAATTCTCATATTAAATAGAAATAATTAATATATATATATATATATATATATATATATATATATATATA
Organism: Vanessa cardui; assembly: GCF_905220365.1. Taxonomy (NCBI): domain Eukaryota; kingdom Metazoa; phylum Arthropoda; class Insecta; order Lepidoptera; family Nymphalidae; genus Vanessa; species Vanessa cardui. The sequence goes on along the minus strand of NC_061130.1, from coordinate 5,266,693 downwards.
TATATATATATATATATATATAAAAATATATACAATAATCGTGTAATTTATAGCGCACAGTAAAAATATAGTTTACAATTATAGGTACTTAATAGGTATCAAAAGCTACCAGTTTCGGTTTCCTATAAGTATCATAATTGGTGGCCAGTTTTAATTTGAATAATATTAATTTCATTTTTTGTTTATAATAAACGCTTTTACAAAAACAATTTTCAATTTGTACGTAAAAAAATAAAAGAGGTTCTCGTATATTCAAACTATCGACGAGCCAGGCTTCACACCTTCCTCTGAATCACTATATGTTAACGAAATATGCATCAAAATCCGTTGCGTAATTTTAATTATCTAAGCATACATACAGATGATACATATGGCGATTTACGCAAGACGACAAGCACGAGTTGGATGCAAGTAGCCGCAGAAATACCACAGTGGCATGCATTTATAGATGCCTATGTCCAGTAGTGGACAAACATGGGATACTGCTGATGATGATGATGATGAAATATACCTAAGGACAGACAACGGCAAGTGACTTTGTTTTATACTATGTAAAGACTACAATTTATAAACATTTGATTCTTTAATTTCCTTTTCTATAATAAAATTCCGCAGTCATTTTTAACTTTGCCGTTTCGTAAAATCGTTTATAAAAAATACATTGGTAAAAAAAGCATATTATTCGATACAAGATTTTATAGATTATGAAAAAGCGTGGCGTTAATACGGGTTGACTTCCAAGGAGGATATATTAATTTAAATAATTGTATTTAACTAACTTGACTTTGTATTTTTTAAATGTTGAAAAAGAGTAACTACTGAGTTTCTTGCCGGTTCTTCTCGGTAGAATCTACTTTTCGAACGGGTGGTACCTTCACTTAATTGTAAAATCACGATTCAAGAGTGCTTGTAAAAGCCTACTTGAATAAACTTTATTTTGATTTTGAAAATAGGATTTGTTAAGACAAATGTAATGACTTCAATCCATGGCCTTCAAGTTTTACGGCTCCCATCTTCGTCTCAATCTATAGTTCTGCTCGATGGTGCCACACTATGGTGTTGTCATTGATTTTGATTATTGAAGTTTCAAGTTAACCGAACGTTTTTAAATTAGTAAAGATACGTTCAAAGATTCCCTTCCCAGAATTGTTTCAGATAAAGTAATAAAATAAATTGAAAATGGCTTATTTATTCTACGCTGTGATATAATGGTTATATGATTATATAATTGATCGAAGTGCTCGTAGATACTGTTTGCTGATTTTCATACGGGATACATGACTATTACTGTACACGATTAATATATATTGAATATTTTTATCGATGAAAAGGGTAAAAACTTTATGTTAATCAAATTATTTTTATTAGTTGTCATTAATAGATGGCATTAGTAGGATTCTAAATCGTGATATAATTATCTTCGTTTTGTTACGATATTTAAACCATTGTTCAAAATAAAATTTGAGTTTAATGGATCAATAATAGTTCTTTCATTAGTCATCTTAGACCGGTTCTCTTCAGTAGAACTTATATTCCAAGCGAGTTGTAGCTTTACATTATTATTTTAAATAATAATCTTTATTGAAAGTTTATTTTGATTTTGATACTTCAATAATGTCTCTGCTATTTTGATGCGGATAATCTGTAGTATGCTTGAAACTACAAATTAAGCCCAAGGGTGCGGACATGCTGTAACTGAATGATGGGTCGGTTGACTGTTTGATCTTCAGGGACATGCGATGTTTGATTCAGGAAACTGTCGACACCCCTTTAGTTTACGTGGCTCTTGGGACCGGAACCGAAACCATACCGAGCAGTGTTTATTCTTTACTATTATAACACTATATTCTAGTTATAAAATTGCTTTAACACATTTGCTACGGCATCAGGTTTTCATTTTTTCCAATTTTGCGGTACGTCGCGTTTAATTCGTATGAAAACTATTATACTACTGGTACGGGGAATATTAGACCTCGTAACGTTTAAGAAGCTAAAAATGGATGTGATGTGATGCTGTGGTGCGATAAAATTTTATTTCTTCAATGTGGATCAAGGAGATCTATATTAAGTAGGTAGATTATTCTGTTTTCAATAGATATTATACTAGATATTTATCACTTCCCTACAATATATCAAACGTTAGAGCCTCCGCTCGACAGAGAAATCTATTTTTTTCTGAGCCGCACAGCAAGGGAGACGCATTCGAGGCCTATTAGACCTCGCTCTGCATTAAACGTGGTCAGAGAAAAATATTAATTTCATTATTTTTAATAAACATTTCGTAAAATTACTTTAATTTTAATTCAATCATATACCAATCGCGAAATCTATCACGTCTAAAAAACAATAAAGCAAGACGCTTTTGAACATATCAACATAGAGTATTTTTGTTTTTCGATAGAAGATCTTGTGAATGGAATGAATGAATATAATGAATGAACAGAATACACGAAAAACAGACAGCCTGTAAAAGACAAGGTTATTGAACAGACAGCATATTCAAAATGTATATGCAAATTATGAATAAATTACGAAATAAAAAGAAGGTTGGTGGTATTTATAGACCAAAGCAGAATTTCACGGTGTTGCCACTTAAATTCGGATTAAAAAGATTTTCTTGTGAATATAATCCTTCCTTTTTGAATGGATATTGAAAAAAAAAAATTATAGCTTCTCTTTATCGGAAAATCTTTTTCAAAGAGCTCTATTTTGCCTTTCGCAATGACGCCAATTTAAGGTGAATGAACGAGCAAAATCCCTTTACACGAAAGAGGCGGTACTGAGGAGGTGATGAGTTTATACAGTTCCATTTAGTCAACGGCGCACCTTTGGACTGAGAAATCAACTTCAAGGGAAGCTCGTTGGTCTTTTCATAGACAAATCAGCGTATTCAGTCTTATAAAAATATCTTACATTTAATTTCAATACCTAACGACCCACGTAAAATGTTTGTATGATTTTTTTAAACATAACCTTATTCTTTACTTCAATTTATATAAACTATCCGAGGTCCCTTATTTACCTTTTATACTCTATATATAAAGAATGGGTTATATACTTGCTACTTATCTTATCTAGAAACTCAATTGCGTCACTGATTCTAAATAACTGTGATACTCTTGTTACTGTGCAAAAGATAAAGCTTTGTTAATCAACAATAATATGTATTACCACACTAAATGCCTTACAATTGTATCATGCAACATCGCATACTTTTTCAATATGTGAGTTGCATGTCATTCCTGAATTAAAAGTATAAAATGTGCTATTACAGACTATAATCTCTGTATCAAATTTCATTCACATCGGTTCAGCCGTCTTGGTGTTATTAGGTACCAAAAATTAATTCCGTCCAAAGTTTCACATTTATATAATACAGTTATCGTCCGCAGCTACGCTGGCGTTTTAGTGTTTGGTAAATGGTTAGATATAAAAATCCCTCCATGAAGCTCATGCTTGCTCTATAACAAATCCCATTAAATAAAATTAGTGGTGAGTCCAGATTTACTTTCTCCTCTTATTTACTAAAAGGTGATTTTTGTCTCAGTGACTCCATAGTCAGTCCCATGATGACAATGACAGCATCAAAAAATATGTTTATGGTCTCATTTTTAAGTGTTCCAGCTGTATATGTGCATATAATTAAAGATTGCTCTTGATTGCTATAGACTAAACTGTTACAAAATAACAAATAATTTTAGAGACCGAAAAAAGTTACTGGCGACACAGCTGTATATATATATAGAAAAAGTTTTCTTCTTTTTGTTGTCAATTATGTATTACTAAATTGCAGTTTAAAATGAAATTAAATCAAAACAAAACCTGTCATAGTTTCGAAATTCCTAAAAAAATCTACCACTATTTAAAATAATTTCTTATAAATTTGTTAATAGTAATAAGTTATTATTTACACAAGATGAAACTAACACTGTGTTGTCAATAATATAAATGGCAATCTTAAAGAAACTCGCCAATTATTGAAAATTAATTATTAACGAACGCTATCTAGTAATACTTCGATGTTAAATACATTAATGGATCCGATAATCTCACTAAGCTGTTTTCATAAAGATCGAAATGGATTTTTTTTATTTAGTAATAAACAGGACTAAACCGATTCACTACTAGCTACTAGACTAATTGAATGAATGATTAGAATTTTGTTTAAAAGTTATATGATATAAGCTTTACACATGACGTGTATGATTATATATGATATAACATAATTTTAAGAGCAAGACTAAGAAATAAAGTTAATAGATAACAGTATTTTTTAAACGAAATTCTTTTATTCAGATTACAGCATCATGCCCTCTCCAGGAGATCTACCTCTCTCTTTCCTTTATCTCTGTCTCTTTACATTTTTTACGGATTGGTATGATATTATTTGAACTGTTTTATTTCACATGGGTTTTTCAATAAAAATTTTGTCGTTGTCTAAGCTTGACATTATTTTAGCATGAAACCCGCATTTTGTAAAACATAACAGTGTTGTACAATCGGGACAAAAAAGGTTTGTCACCTTTAGATCTATTTTCGTGTGCTTAGTATGAGCGATAATTTGCTCTACCGATTGAGAATGACATATTTCGTCGCAATGATTTGATGTTTAGATTCAAAAAGTACTAAGAGTTTAAGACTTGATAAAGGAATGAAAATTGAAAACTGACGAAGGTTTTCTTACTCTGACTGTACAAAATAATATCATAGAAATTAATATAAGCATACTATTTAATTTATATAGAGAGGCAAATTAGCTAAGTGGAACTATAATGTTATATCTCTCGTGTCTAAAATTTAAACTGCGTGGTTGGCTATCAGGCAATGGAATGATTATGAAATGGTACAATTTAAGATGAATTATCACAAAGCCCTACCACCAAATGCTTAAAAAAAAATAGAGATGATACAGAGCTTGAGAATATTTTTCTGATGTAAAAAAGTAAAATATATCAAATCAAATCAAAAATTAACTTTATTCAAGTAGGCTTTTACAAGCACTTTTAAATCGTCATTTTACAATTATGAAGTGAAGCTACCACCGGTTCGGAAAGTAGATTCTACCAAAAAGAACCGGCAAGAAACTCAGTAGTTACTCTTTTTCAACATTTAAAAAATACCGTAATATTAGTATGGTTTTGGATATAAATTTTCATACATTTTATCATATTTTTAGCGCTGTCAAAGGAATCTCCCAAAGACACAACTACTCCTTGGAGGAGAAATGTTATTTTGATAAAGTTGGCAACGCATAATTGGACACAGAAAAGAATATACGAGGTCAAAGTCGAATGTAAACAAGAATGGCTACAAAACGGGAAACAACCGCGCTGCGGTTTGATATCGCTAGCTTTTGCTACGTTTAATTTAACATAGTTGTACAGTTCGCCACGCCTCACGGCAGCTGGTTACGAACTTTGTTCGGCCACTGCTATGCAAACTATACAACGATAATTTAAACGTTACACATATTAAACGACTACATTTTTTCATGTTTATTTTATCCAATATTATAAATGTCAGAGTATGTTTCTTTGTTACGAATTTACGTTTTAAGTACTCTTCCGATCTTGGGAGTTTTGAGTCTCGTTGTCAGGGGTACAGAAAGGACGCGATGAAGCTACGGGCGGTTTATTATATAGCAGAGCTTGCGACGTTTGTTAAATAGGTATATATGGAATCAAAATTGCGTTCCTTAAACGTCGCCCGGGGAATCATTACTCATGTTTCCTACTAATCTTTATTAAATAATCACAAAACATGAATGATGATTTTTAGTAAGTCTTTCGTAGCTAAAATTAAGGACATTTAATAATTTAAGATTTTAAATTAACATGGTTATTTTTATTACTAAATGTATTAATTTCTGGATATTTACCATGTTTTTTATTTTTGTTCGGTCGAGCTCGATATTTCGACATTGTCTACGAATGTCTTGTTCACGATTTAATAATTTACCCATTTCTTTGATAAACTTATTACTGATAACGTTTCTCATAAAATCTTTATCATCTTGAGGGCTTACTGACACTCTCATTAAGTAAATGTTACGTGCTTAGACATATTCTTGTAATTTTGTATTTCTTGATACTTCGAAGGAACTCATTTCTAAACTTGTACCTCTTCTGAAAACCGCAATACGAAATATTCGCGTGTGTAATACGACAGTGTTCCTGAATTTCGAAACAATGGGCCCCTATTACATGCATACGAGATCTACATATTGTATCCGTCCTTTATAACATTCTTTTTCCTCCTCTGGTTCTTTAAGAACAAATAACGTTACTGCTTCATATATCATCTGAATTATGAATGACTGATATTTAGTTTAAAAAAATGTGATGAGATCTTTCGTTCTTCTTTTCAGTTTTTATACGAAGATTTATGACAGTCAAAAAAGAAGTGTAACTTCACTATCAAATAATGATTTTAACGGTTTTTCCTGTTCTTAATTCGAACCTTTTAGGGGTTTTCAAAAAAATAATCATGAATAATGATTGAATAAATTACCTTCTGAAATCCGGAAACATCACACAAAAACTCTTTTGCATAGATTATTCATTTTAAATGGCACAGAAGTTATTTTTAATTAAATTTAATTTCAGATATTATAATAACAAAACCACTCAGCCAAAGCGGAATTTCCTAGCGGAAACTAGCCTACTGGAAATTATATATTAATATGTTTAAGCGTGTATGCTGACACAAAATAATTGTATACCAATGTCCAATTCAATTAACAAATAGTCATATCTGGCTTGTATGCAAATATTGAGGCATATTTTTTGATATTGATGATGTATTTTTGATTAATTTTGCAAGGTATTCTTAAGAGAGGTCTAAACTACACAAGATGGTGTTCAATGATGTGCCCAATTACAGGCTTTTCTTTGTTTTCTGGAGCATGTAGGCTCTAAATGTTTGGCAGATATGCTCAAAGTTTTTATTAGATTTGAATTAAAACTCATACCTCAAGCTCTAGGACTTTATAAGAAAACCACTGGGCCAAAGAGGCATTAAAATATATCGTTTTCAAAACAATATCATGTGCCGCAAAAATAACACGCTATCAAGTTTTCATTCGTTCAGCTTCTAGTTCAGTTCACTCGGGTTTTAAAAATAAAATAGAACATCAAATCAGATAAACATTGTCACTGAAAGCGTTAAATGGAAAGTAAATTGTACAGGCGGACAAAATCGCACCGAAATTTATTTTTATTCGTTTTATTTTGGAACCATGACATTAGTTATCAGTTTGTTGTTAAAGTTGGATGTGACGATCATACGCAAAATATATCGATACTATATTATAATTATGTTATTTTTCTTTACAATTTGAAAAATATACTTACTAATAAATCTAAGCAATGTAAGGCCCCAAATCATAGCCTAGTTTAGAATCGTCTTTGATATATGTACCATATTGTCCATCAATAAAAAACTTCTATTACATTATAAATAAAAGTAAAGTAACGGCCTGTAAATTTCCCACTGCTGGGATAAGGCCTCCTCTTCCATTAAGGAAGAGGGCTTGGAACATATTCCACCATGCTGTTCCAATGCGCGTTGGTGAAATGCACATGTGGCAGAATTTCGCATTATCCTATTTATCTGCTTCCGTGGAAAAACCCGTTAAGGATATGATTTGGAGATTATTTTATTAAGCTGATTTATTGTGATGTTTTCTTAAGATAAAATCTAAACACAAATTAAGCATATGGAAAATTACTGGTACAAAAAGCGACGTATACATGACTCGTATGTGCTCTTTGGTATAGATTTATCATATTAAAATTATACTACACAGTGTAAATACATTTCGGAGTCGATTATGTACATACATTGCATATTAAAGTGGATGATGAATTTGCACTTGAAATTAAATATATTATTAAACAATAAAACTAATAACTAAATAAATATTGGACAACACCACATATGTTACTCTGATCCCAATATAAGTAGAGAAAGTACTTATGGACAATGAGAAGTAATGACGGTATCACAAACATCTAGACCCAAGACTAACTAATGAACTTTTTCTACATCGACTTGGCCGGGAATCGAACCCGGTACCTCGGAGCAGCATACCCATGAAAACATACATATTACTCGACCACGGAGGTCATCAAACTAATGTTGATGACTTCTTTTCTGTGCCGTATTACAAATAACTATTTTTAATAATTGTAAAATTCTTATGAAATTAGAAAATCAGAGCGTCAAGTTCACGCAATTCTGTTAGCCTGTTAAGTAAATTGTTTTTAACGTTGTAATTAAAGTAGTCGTATATATAATTTAAACTATAATTAATATATTACAAGGAAAGCGGTGAATAATATCGTATTTATTTAACAAAATTAAGTTAACACTTATCTTCTCTGCGTTGAGATAACGTGCTTATTATATGTATATGTTTAATAAAAGTATAAATTTACACTTGTCAATAAAAAATATACAGATTTTGTAATCTTGCTACAAATAAATAAGACTCCTTACAAAATTATATAGAAGACAAAAAGCTTGGATTTCTTTATAAGGTATATAAATTTATGTACATGTTAAGAGCATGTATTTAAAAGCTTCATGTAAAACAGTAGTTACTGAGTTCCTTGCGCATTATTCTTGGAAGAATCTACAATGGAAACCGACGGTAGCTTTAAAATACATTAAACCTAGTAAAATTACCTTTTATAAGTTTCGAACAGAAATCCACTCGAATTAAATGTATTTTTATTTTCATTTTCTGATTCACATTCATTGGTTTTTGTACAAAATTTGATGTTAAAACAACAACTTTTAAAACGTTTCACAAAGGGCAAAGAATCGCTTATTCGACGGAGCATGTCATACGGGTTTCAAACAGGTTATGATGTAATATAACGTATAAAACAAATTAACAATGCTTATGCAGCCCCATGGGCATGCGTTAAAGTTGGATTGTTAGACTTAGCTCGGAATGCTTGACGTTTGAAGTCTTATTCTAATTTAGAAACCAAACTTTACTACTATTTTTTGATACACGTATTATTAGGAATATGCTGGAATCTGGAAAACGAGATTCTTACCTAATAAAACGCATCTGCTATCACAATCATCCGTTTTTTGCTTTCGACTTGGTGGAGCTCGCTTGAAGTAAGACAGAGAGAACAACTAACCCTTCCGCACCCTTCAGTGCGTAAAGCAGCACGTCAACAATTGAGAACAATTAAAACAGATTAATAAGATTAACAGAGGTGTCATTCTGCATGACAAAGCAATATTACTCTCTGCAAGATAAACTCTGAATGAAAGCCGAGAATTGGAACGAGTTACCTCACTCACTTTATTCATCTCACATCGCACTCAGACTATCATTTATGTCGGTCGTTGCTACATTTTACGAGTGGAAATATAAATTAATATTAAAAAGAAAAATTGTGATTTGTTTTATTTTTATTTAAAAATATTTTCCCAACAGATTCGGTCTTTATTCGGTCGTGTCAACTTAAATATTAACTAACTAATTAATTGTATTTAGCAGTTACAATGAACTAGAATTTGCTTGTTTTGCTGAATTTATTCTACGTCTCTGCTTATATTGTAAACTAGCTGTTGCCCGCTGCTTTGCTCGTGTGATATATGGTTATTTATAATAACTACTAACAGGCTAATTTAAAATATTACGTTAATATAAGATCTCTTTGTGAAGAATACTGGTGGTTCATTCATGTCCATGAAGTCCATTTTAAAGATATGAACTTGTGGTTTGTTAATTGACTTAAAACGCAAACTGTTCTCTTTTGAACTTATAAGATATGTTTCACTATTTCTCATCTATATAATATCCAAAAACGCTTAAATAAATATCTATTCATTTCTAACCAACAACAATGACAGCCTGTAAATTTCTCATTGCTGAGCTAAGGCCTCCTCACCCTTTGAGTAGAAGGTTTGGAACATATTCCTCCACGCTGTTCCAATGCGGGTTGGTGGAATACACATGTGGCAGAATTTCTTTGAAATTAGAGACGTGCAGGTTTCTTCACGGCCGATTTCGAAATGAATTATAAACACAAATTAAGCACATGAATATTCAGTGGCGCTTGCCTGGGTTTGAACCCGCAATCATTGGTTAAGATGCATATGTTCTAACCACTGGGCAACCTTGGCTCTTATAATATCTAGTCAGTTTCCCAAAAATATAGTTTCATGTTTCTTACTTCAAAAGTGGCGGACTTTCAGATTAACCTATATACGAAACCCTTAATTCACCCCTCAGGGCTAAAATATACAGAAAATTAAAATACGTAATGGAATATACAGAAATGCTGTAATACGTATCAACTTATTCTTAATCAATATCCCTAAAATAATGTTTTATGTTTTATCTTAATAAATGACGGGCTTTCACACAAACTTTCAACCCTTATTTTACGTCCTTAGGAGTAGAATTTGCATAAATGCTTAAATATGTACATTACCCATTTCTATTGAGTGTTCTAAAAATAAAGTTATACTCACTTAAAAAAATGACGGACTACTATACCAACTTTAAACCCTTATTTCACCCCTCTAGGATACCATATTCAAAAACGCTGAAATAGATATCGACTTATTTTTAATCAGTTTCCCAAAAATAAAATTTCATGTTTCTAACATAAAAAAATTACGGACTTTTTTTATTTCACACCTTTATGGGTGGAATATCCAAAAAACACTGAAATATGTATCGACAAATTTTTAATCAGTATTCCAAAAATAAAATGTCCCTAACTTAAAAAAATGACTGACTTTCACACAAACGTTTAACCCCTCTTTCACCCTTTTAGAGGTAGAATTTCATAAATTCTTTTCTTAGTGGGTCTACTCAATAAATTCCTCCTATTTACCAAATTTCAAGTTCCCAACTTTAATAGTTTACGCTCGGCGATGATGAATCAGTCAGGAATTGTTATTCTACATATATAGATGTGGTGGTAACTTTGTCTGTCTGTGTGTTGCTCTATTAATGCGAAACTACTGAACCAAATTTGATGGAATTTCTAATGAAAAAAGCTTCAACTGCAACGAAGATTATAGGCTACTTTTTATTTGTAACAGCTGACGGCCAACTTGTAAAACGCAAGTAAAATGACCGACAACAATTAGGTAAATATATTTCCAATCATAATTTAAAAACAAAGTATTCGAAACCGATGTCGATCTTAATCAATTTTAAGATCAACACACTAAATTAATACAGAATTCAGTTAAGACATACCGGTACAGAATAAATACCATAATATATAATTTCCACAATATTATGGGTAGTAATTAATCGAAACATTATAGAATAAATGGCAGCATAGCTTCTTGCCGGTCAGTAGAACCATATTTCGAACTACCCACATTTTTTACTATAGCAGCCTCACTACTGAAGTATACTTGACACAGTACACTTGTCAAATGACTATTCAAAGTTGTAGTCCAGTGACGGGGTAGATTCTGACCTACGTAAGGTCAAGGAGAGTTAAAATTCGGTAGACTGTTATAGTTTAGTGTGCTCTGTGGTCGTTTTGAATAAACTGTTTTGTTGGGCTTATTAAAATGTTTTAATGTTATATTGCTTGAGTACATTAAACGAAACGTGTTGATATATATTATAATATAATATATATATACTATAATATATATCTATATTTAGTTCAATATAATGCTTTACATATGTCGGCGCGAAACCACGAATTAAAGAAAAACACGTGTCCAGAAATGATTATTTTAATAATATAGAACTATTTGATTGTTAAATGAATAATTTTTAGTGAATTTTGAAATGTTAAATTAGTCTGAAATATTTTAGTATTGGTAAACAGCTGTTATGTTGAGTTAATAAGTCTACCTATCTATTTTTGTTATAAAAGATCAAGAACCCGCCGGTATCGACAGGCTTGGTCGAGCCCGCGTCGTAGCGATCGGACCGTCTCATATTGGAATAAATCAGAGAGGATTATTTCCTGAGTTTTATTTCATACCACCGAAGATGGTTAAAGATCGAAACTCTGACAATCGTGACGTCAGCTATGCTGACGTCATGTTTTTATAAAAACGGGCTCGGACATGCTGCTCCGTTACATACATTTTGTTTGATATTATGTTGAACGGTGTATTACGAAGTCATTTATATGAACGAACTTTATGGGCGAAATACATATCATTATAACGTTATAACAATAAACAGTGTGTATAAGTTGATTGATTAATTGACGACCTCCGTGGTCGAGTGGTGTGTACACCGGTTTTCATGGGTACGCCACTCCGAGGTCCCGGATTCGATTCCCAGCCGAGTCAATGCAGATTACTATTAGTTTTCTATGTTGTCTTGGGCCTGAGTGTTTGTGGTACCGTCGTTACTTCTGATTTTCTATAACACAAGTGCTGTAGCTACTTACTATGGGATCAGTGTAATGTATGTGATGTTGTCTCATATTTATTTATTTAAGTACATTTGTGAATTCAGTACAGTTTTATTATTATTATATTCTATTACAAAAATAAATTTTAGATTAACAAGTTAAGTATCTATAACTATAAAAACAATATAAAATTCATTTTTGGTAATAAATACGCTTGGTTTTTGGGTTTTACACAAGCTCACTTATCATATGTCCTATAGCTAAGCAGGAATACTTACTATTGTTATGCGTGAGTTTACAGGAAAATGAACCAGTGAGGCTACAGGCACAAGAGACGTAAAATCTCAGTTCCAGAAGTTAGTGGCGCGTTGGTTAGGTATGTAAAGAAATGTTTATTGGACCACTTACGTAGGTGGCCGTTTTGAAATTGTGACTAGTGTTACCATAAAAAGTCACCACTGTTTCATCAAAATAAATTACTTTTTCTTCCTAAATACAAAGCATATTATATTAAAAGTACCTTATTTTAAATACCCAGTAACTGTTCTAGTTAGTTACAAGGTAAACAGTAATAGTGAATTTGTTATTTGATTTTCCATACGAAGAATACTCTGGGGCATGTTATACTAAGTTACATTTACGTAGCGCTCCTTAGCGGCTTACACGATGAATAAATTATTGAATTGGTACGCCAGGCTCCCCTTTATCCATATGCGCAAAATGCGAGTGGTAAAGTCTGTGAAAATTGACAATTAATTGTTCCCACAAGGCATAAAATGGTTACTGACTTTGTTTAAACAGCAGGCAAGTAAACTTAAACAAAGTTGCTTTAAATGGACACGAAAACATTAGCGCGGTGCTTGTAGGCCTTTGGTTGAACTGACAATAAAGATTTGAATTATTACTGACTAATAAGACGTAGCAAGTTATTATCAGTTTTTTGGCTAAATTTTGTGATACGACAATGTAGTCAATAACACTTAGTACTTGTATATGTAGTTTATACCGTCAAAAGCAGCGGCAGTATGGATACTTTGGTCCCCAACGCCTTAAAGCTTTTAACCATCGAACGTTGTACGGGTTATTTTGGACTATGTACACTTTTTCGGATTTTCAATTGTATACTTGTGGGTTCACTAAGGGGGCATTAACATAAATCATCAAGTTATGTTCTTAATTTTTCCTACGTTGATGAAAAAAATTTGCCGAAGGTCACAAGTGTTTAATGATTGGCAATAGCGTACTATATAGAAACTAAAATTCGGATTATTGATGGGGAATATTTACAATACGTCGAAGTTATATTTCGCTTATTATTACTTACTAAGTGAAAGAAACAGTGTATAGATCAGTTTTTTAGAGACTTTTAGCTGTTTTGTGATGACTATTCGATTATTACACTTAGGATGGACGTATGAGGAAAACTTAATAGGATCAGTAAATTTATAATGAATATTAATTAACGCACGTCATTATTAAAAAAAATGCATTATTAACTAGAAATTCGTATTAATTTCGTTTAATATCTAGTTACCTTGCTAATTTGGTTAAGCTCAACTAGGCTACGCTAATTATTATTTAAATCGAAATCCACTAGTATTTGTGTATGAACGCCGGGCAGAAATTTATAGCAATTAAATATATTGACGTGTAATTAGAGTTTTGACAGGAAAAGTCGTTTTTTATTATTTGAAAATATGGAAAAAAACCGCAGTTTGAAATGAAAAATGCGTGGAATATTCAAGGCTTTAGCTCTACGTACTTCAAAATGCACAATACGTAGTGATTGTTTTTTATAGGTATATATAATAAGATATTTAATTTAAGATATTACATTAATTTAAGATCTCTTTGTAAATAATACTGGTGGTTCATTCATGTACATGCAGTCCATTTTAAAGATATGAACTTGTGTTTTGTTAATTGACTTAAAGCGCAAACTGTTCTCTTTTGAACTTAAAAGATATGTTACACTATTTCTCATCTATATAATATCCAAAAACGCTTAAATAAATATATATTCATTTCTAACCAACAACAATGACAGCCCATAAATTTCTCATTGCTGAGCTAAGGCCTCCTCACCCTTTGAGGAGAAGGCTTGGAACATATTCCTCCACGCTGATCCAATGTGGGTTGGGGGAATACAAATGTGGCAGAATTTCTATGAAATTAGATACGTGCAGGTTTCCTCACGATGTTTTCCTTCACGGCCAAGTCCGAGATGAATTGCAAACACAAATTAAGCATATGAATATTCAGTGGCGCTTGCCTGGTTTTGAACCCGCAATCATCGGTTAAGATGCACATGTTCTAACAACTGGGCAACCTTGGCTCTTATAATTTTTTAGTCAGTTTCCCAAAAATATAGTTTCATGTTTCTTACTTCAAAAGTCGCGGACTTTCAGATTAACCTATATACGAAACCCTTAATTCAACCCTTAGGGCTAAAATATTCAGAAAATTAAAATATGTAATGGAATATACAGAAATGCTGTAATACGTATCAACTTATTCTTAATTAATATCCCTAAAATAATGTTTTATGTTTTAACTTAATAAATGACGGGCTTTCACACAAACTTTCAACCCTTATTTTACTTCCTTAGGAGTAGAATTTCCATAAATGCTTAAATATGTATTTACATATTTCTATTGAGTATTCTAAAAATAAAGTTTCATGGATCTAACTTCAAAAAAGGCGTACTTTCAGACTAACATATATACGAAATGGCAACCCCTATTTCGCCCTTTAGGGTTGGAATATACAGAAACGCTGAAATAGGTATCGACTTATTTTTTATCAGTATCCCAAAACTAAAATTTCATGTCCTAGACTTAAAAAAATTACGCACGACCATACAAACTTTCAACCCTTATTTCACCCCTTTAGGATACAATATCCAAAAACGCTGAAATAGGTATCGACTTATTTTTAATCAGTTTCCCAAAAATAAAATTTCATGTTTCTATTATAAAAAATGACGAACTTCCATACAAACGATTAACCTTTATTTCACCCCTTTATGGGTGGAATATTCAAAAAACACTGAAATATGTATCGACATATTTTAATCAGTATCCTTAAAAATAAAATTTCAAGTCTCTAACTTAAAAAAATGACGGACTTTCATACAAACGTTTAACCTCTACTTCGATGATGAATCAGTCAGACAGGGACTTGTTATTTTATGTTGTGGTGGTAACTTTTTCTGTCTGTGTGTTGCTCTATTAATGCGAAACTACTGAACCAAATTTAATGGAATTTCGAATGAAAAAAGCTACAACTGCAACGAAGATTATAGGCTACTTTTTATTTGTAACAGCTGACGGCCAACTTGTAAAACGCAAGCAAAGTGACCGACAACAACTAAGAAAATATATTTCCAACCATAATTAAAAAAACAAAGTATTCGAAACCGATGTCGATCCTAATCAATTTTAAGATCAACATATTAAATTAATATAGAATTTAGTTAAGACATACCGGTACAGAATAAATACCATAATATATAATTTCCATAATATCACAGGTAGTAATTAATCGAAACATAATAGATTAAATGGATGACAGCATAGCTTCTTGCCGGTCAGTAGAACCATATTTCGAACTACCCACATTTTTTACTATAGCAGCCTCACTACTGAAGTATACTTGACACAGTACACTTGTCAAATGACTATTCAAAGTTGTAGTCCAGTGACGGGGTAGATTCTGACCTACGAAAGGTCAAGAAGAGTTAAAATTCGGTAGACTGTTATAGTTTAGTGTACTCTGTGGTCGTTTTCAATAAATTGTTTTGTTGGGCTTATTATTCGGTATGTTAAAATTATTTTGATATTATATTGCTTGAGTACATTAAACGAAACGTGTTGATATATATTATAATATAATATATATACTATAGTATATATCTATATTTAGTTCAATATAATGCTTTACATATGTCGGCGCGAAACCACGAATTTAAGAAAAACACGTGTCCAGAAATTATTATTTTAATAATTTAAAACTGTCTGATTGTTAAATGAATAATTTTTAGTAAATTTTGAAATGTTAAATTAGTCTGAAATATTTTAGTATTGGTAAACAGCTGTTATGTTGAGTGAATAAGTCTACCCACCTATTTTTGCTATAAAAGATCAAGCACTCGCCGATATCGACAGGCTTGGTCGAGCCCGCGTCGTAGCGATCGGACCGCCTCATATTGGAATAAATCAGAGAGGATTATTTCCTGAGTTTTATTTCATACCACCGAAGATGGTTAAAGATCGAAACTCTGACAATCGTGACGTCAGTTATGCTGACGTCATGTTTTTTAAAAAACGGGCTCAGACATGCTGCTCCGTTACATACATTTTGTTTGATATTATCTTGAACGGTGTATTACGAAGTCATTTATATGAACGAACTTTATGGGCGAAATACATATCATTATAACGTTATAACAATAAACAGTGTGTATAAGTTGATTGATTAATTGACGACCTCCGTGGTCGAGTGGTGTGTACACCGGTTTTCATGGGTACGCCACTCCGAGGTCCCGGATTCGATTCCCAGCCGAGTCAATGCAGATTACTATTAGTTTTCTATGTTGTCTTGGGTCTGAGTGTTTGTGGTACCGTCGTTACTTCTGATTTTCTATAACACAAGTGCTGTAGCTACTTACAATGGGATCAGTGTAATGTATGTGATGTTGTCTCATATTTATTTATTTAAGTACATTTGTGAATTCAGTACAGTTTTATTATTATTATATTCTATTACAAAAATAATTTTAGATTAACAAGTTAAGTATCTATAACTATAAAAACAATATAAAATTCATTTTTGGTGATAAATACGGTTGGTTTTTGGGTTTTACACAAGCTCACTTATCGTATGTCCTATAGCTAAGCAGGAATAGTTACTACTGTTGTGCGTGGGTTTACAGGAGAATAAACCAGTGAGGCTACAGGCACAAGATACGTAAAATCTCAGTTCCAGAAGTTAGTGGCGCGTTGGTTAGGTATGTAAAGAAATGTTTATTGGACCACTTACGTAGGTGGCCGATTTGAAATTGTGACTAGTGTTACCATAAAAAGCAACCACTGTTTCATCAAAATAAATTACTTTTTCTTCCTAAATACAAAACATATTATATTAAAAGTACTTATACTTATTTTAAATACCCAGTAACTGTTCTAGTTAGGTACAAGGTAAACAGTATTAGTGAATTTGTTATTTGATTTTCCATGCGAAGAATACTCTGGGGCATGTTATACTAAGTTACATTTACGTAGCGCTCCTTAGCGGCTTACACGATGAATAAATTATTGAATTGGTACGCCAGGCTCCCCTTTATCCATATGCGCAAAATGCGAGTGGTAAAGTCTGTGAAAATTGACAATTAATTGTTCCCACAAGGCATAAAATGGTTACTGACTTTGTTTAAACAGCAGGCAAGTAAACTTAAACAAAGTTGCTTTAAATGGACACGAAAACATTAGCGCGGTGCTTGTAGGCCTTTGGTTGAGCTGACAATAAAGATTTGAATTATTACTGACTAATAAAACGTAGCAAGTTATTATCATTTTTTTGGCTAAATTTTGTGATACGACAATGTAGTCAATAACACTTAGTACTTGTATATGTAGTTTATACCGTCAAAAGCAGCGGCAGTATGGATACTTTGGTCCCCAACGCCTTAAAGCTTTTAACCATCGAACGTTGTACGGGTTATTTTAGACTATGTACACTTTTTCGGATTTTCAATTGTATACTTGTGGGTTCACTAAGGGGGCATTAACATAAATCATCAAGTTATGTTCTTAATTTTTCCTACGTGGATGAAAAAAATTGCCGAAGGTCACAAGTGATTAATGATAAGCAATAGCGTACTATATAGAAACTAAAATTCGGATTATTGATGGGGAATATTTACAATACGTCGAAGTTATATTTCGCTTATTATTACTTACTAAGTGAAAGAAACAGTGTATAGATCAGTTTTTTAGAGACTTTTAGCTGTTTTGTGATGACTATTCGATTTTTACACTTAGGATGGACGTATGAGGAAAACTTAATAGGATCAGTAAATTTATAATGAATATTAATTAACGCACGTCATTATTAAAAAAAAATGCATTATTAACTAGAAATTCGTATTAATTTCGTTTAATATCTAGTTACCTTGCTAATTTGGTTAAGCTCAACTAGGCTACGCTAATTATTATTTAAATCGAAATCCACTAGTATTTGTGTATGAACGCCGGGCAGAAATTTATAGCAATTAAATATATTGACGTGTAATTAGAGTTTTGACAGGAAAAGTCGTTTTTTATTATTTGAAAATATGGAAAAAAACCGCAGTTTGAAATGAAAAATGCGTGGAATATTCAAGGCTTTAGCTCTATGTACTTCAAAATGCACAATACGTAAGTAAAGTAAAGTAACAGCCTGTAAATTTCCCACTGCTGGGCTAAAGGCCTCCTCTCCCTTTTTGAGGAGAGGGCTTGGAACATATTCCACCACGCTGTTCCAATGCGGGTTGGTGGAATACACATGTGGCAGAATTTCTATGAAATTTGTCACATGCAGGTTTCCTCACGATGTTTTCCTTCACCGCAAAGCACGAGATGAATTATAAAGACAAATTAAGCACATGAAACAGCGGTGCCTGCCTGGGTTTGAACCCGCAATCATCGGTTAAGATGCACGTGTTCTAACCACTGGGCCATCTCGGCACAATACGTAGTGATTGTTTTTTATAGGTATATATATAGTTACTGCAAATTCTATCATCATTCAGACATTTTTTTCAACATGAGATACGATAAAAGATTACAAAATATTAAAAATAAAAAATCACAAGCTGGTTGCTTTATTTATAACTAGCAAACCGCCCTGGCTTCGCACGGGTGCAATACTGATACTAAAATATACTACAGAATTTGTTTATTCATATTGAAAACTTCTAAAATTATCTGTGTTTCTTTACTATATTGTTCGTGTATTATATACACAAATCTTCCCTCGATTCACTCTATCTATTAAAAGAAACCGCATCAAAATCTGTTGCTTAGTTTTTAATATTTAAGGGTACAAAGGGACATAGGGACAGAGAAAGCGACTTTGTTTTATACTATGTAAAGATGAGTATTTGCTATTTACTTTTGATCTATGTTTGCCTTCATCTACGATAGCGTGACAGAGATGAAAACAAATGAATAAAAAAAAACGAAATAAATAAATATTAATCAAATTTGTGGACTAACTCGTATATCAGGTCAAATCATAATGTGTATGTTTATCAAATAAATACAAGTTGATTATTTTGTGGTAGATTATTAAAACATAGTTATGAAACTCAAGCCTATTTCGGCTGCACGCCAGCATTAATTAAAATTTCTGCTATGGATTATGGATTTACGAAAAACTATTAATCCGATTGATATGAAAGCTTCATATTATTTAAGTCAAACTTTTTTAGGTTATATATTATTAAATTTTTATCTGTTACATAATTTAAGACAAAAAATTACAGCTTGTCCCACAACTGGGTAAAGGATTCCACATATTTTTCAGAACGTAGTTTAGAGTTCTACTACGCTACGCCATTGCGGGTTATTTGATATACTTGGCATATTCTAATCCGTTAGGTGTGTGTTTTGTCATGATATTTTTCTTTACTGAAATGAAATTAAAACTGAAAATAAGCACTTGGATTCTGGGTTGCGTGCACCGTGTTATCGGTACATATTTACATCTTGTTACTACAGGGCCACCTCGGCTCTATATTTCTTGGATTTAGACTTAATTTACTGTTTATTTTAACTTAATTAATTAATTTTAAATAAAACTAGTTTTAACGGATTTAAATCGCGTATATTAATTATTTTTATCGTCCCGACGTTTCGAGCACTTTACAGCGTTCGTGGTCACGGTTACCGTCTACCCGGTAGTTTTATTTCAATGTGTAATAATCGCGAAAATCTAAGACAACATTAATTAATTTTAATTACATGTCACACAACGTTAATCTGGCCGAAAATAAATTAAATACTATTTATTTTATATCTATTCTGCAGGGAAAAGGTACAGATTGGTTTTTGGTGTTAAGAAGCAAATAAATATATATATACTTTATTTAAGTAGGCTTTTGAATGATCATTTACAACTATATTAAGTGTAGCTACTACAGTCTATTGACTGTAGTAACCGGAGACTGTATTCAGCCATGTTAGTTAAATACAATTATATATGTAAGTAATATATACTGGCTGGAAGTCAACAAGGATTAATTCCACGCTTTTTTATCTTCTGTATAATCTTGTATTGATTTATATGTGTTCCTTTCCAATGTATTTTTTACAAACGATTTGAATTGATGTAACGGCAAAGTTAAAATGGCTGTGGAATTTTAGTATATAAAGTAGCTAAGGTAGGTAGGACACGTTTAATTTAAAAATGTTTTCATTGCCTCATACGACCTTGGCTTTGGCTGGAGCTACTGAACGCGATCGCAATGAATCTTGTTCCTAAGATACCTTAGTATCTAATATTCAATTAAATTTTGTTTTTGTTTTAAAAAAACTTTACGACTTCAAGTAATAAAATAGAATAACGCATTAAAGAAGTCCAGCTAATAAAATCAATGACAAAAAAAAAATCGATTATTATAAATTGAAAATTCAAAATTAATTTAAAAAAACAAAACCGTAACCAATTACATACGTGTAAATAAATGTTAGTTATTGAATCTATAGCTTAGTAATAATAATTTAAACTCGACTACGTCGTTGAATCGATAGCGAGAAACAGAAATAAGAAAAATATTTATTTAAGTACGACCGTCCAATTATCACAAACGATTAAGCTAAAAGTTTATGTTTGAATTAGTTGTATTAAACCGGAGCCTTACCGGGCGGTATCTAAAATTTCATTTAGCAATCCCAGGTTGACAATAATCTAGTCGTGGAATTTAATGGTCCATGGAGCGGTACCGATTAAAATTGCCGTCTATAAGGATAGCTATAACGCTTCTATATGTAGTGCCTAACTTTTAATGAGTTTATGAGTATCCTACGCGGCGCTACCTAAGCTCATGACGATGGAAGTTATTCTCAAACGTCTTATTTAATATTATAGCTTTGAAACCCAACTTAAAGTGACTGTTGAGGGACTTGTTTCATAAATTACTAATGATGCTTTAACAAAATTTTGCTCCAAAGATAATATGTATTATATATTTTTTAATTATTATTTATTATAGATACTTGTACATTTATAAGCGGATGATTTTTTTTTTATTCAAACTTTAGGTACGTTCAGAAACGAAATACACTTATCGTAGATATATGCTGCATAACTTTTTCTTGTATAAGTTATTTAATGGCATCTAGAATTGTCCCCAGATTCGGTAACTAGTCTTCGTTTAAGCAAGCGTATCATTTTCAATAATGTCTGATTTAAATATAACTAGGTTAATTTCTTGTTTAAATCAAGACAGAACAAAAATCTGTATTCAATAGAAAAGTTACACTTGTTTGTTGATAGTTAAAAATCCACCGGTTCGGAAATTACCACCTCGGACCTGAGAAGAACCGTCGAAAGAAACTCCGCTTTTTTTAAATTTATATGTCATATGTTCTCATACAATAACAATTAAATCTTTTCGTTATTTGAAACAGCCTGGAGGCGATCTTACTCCCAAGGATTGCAGTTAACTAAGAAGTCATTAGTTTTGTAATATCCTCTAGCACACAAACACTCCTTAACGATTCTTTTAACAAACATAAATAAGACAACAATTAAGAACGTTTTATAGTATCCTGTTGTAAAAATATACGTTGGCTCACAATAGGACATAAATGTTATTTGTAAAATTAAAGATTTTGACAACAATTACAGATTATTAAAATTTAAGCTGAAAAATAATTTATCAACATTTATAACCAGGTCAATTATTTAGTCGAGAACCTAACATATATATTACATTGTTCACATAACTAATCTACTATGTATTATCAGTTGTTTTCTGTCTAATTTGATTGTTTGAAACACCAATTATTAAAACGCCTGTTAACTCTAAAGCCTTTAAGTGTTTCAACCCTTTTTTGTATTGGTGAGTATTTTATTAGTAATCGAATAAATATTTTATTTTATGTAGCTAGTAGAGCACCATTGGGGAATAACTTGCAAGCCTCCTTCTTAAGTGGAGCACGTTTACCTGCCATTGGGAGATTAAAGGACTTACTTCATACGTACACTTGACAAAATGGTGGCGTTTCAATTTCAATTTAATACTAAAATAAATAGAAGTAAGTTTAATAAGATAATTATATAAATAATATCATGGACTATTGGTGGACAGGCAAATGGTTAGTGGTCACCATCCATAGACATTGACTCTTAAGAAATAATAATAATTTATTTCAAAATCAATGCTCCGTCCACTTTGGTATCTAATATGCTATACATTTGTGTCTGTAGATCTACGAGCTCACTTACCATTTAAACCGGGACACGATAGTTATACTTCCAGTAGTTTTAGAGAAAATAAAGTATGTTTGATATGTCTTACAAGAAAAGTATGATGCTCAAAAAGTATTGAAACTAGGTAGGCTATTTAGGTTTTATAACGCATGCTTGTATCTCAACAAAACAAAATTAATTATATCATCAAAATCAAATCAAATCAAAATACTCTTTATTACACACCAGTAAAAAAATGACATAGACACAGTTAGGAAAGATTAACAAGAGGCGGCCTTATCGCTAACACAGCGATCTCTTCCAGTCAACCTTATCATCTTAGCAATAGTTAAATGCGCATTTAAGTATTGCTAAGATGGCGATAATTTTTTTTTATTTATTTTTTTTAGGTTGGCGGACGAGCATATGGGCCACCTGATGGTAAGTGGTCACCATCGTCCATAGACAATGACTCTGGAAGAAATATTAACTATTCCTTACATCGTCAATGTGCCACCAACCTTGGGAACTAAGATGTTATGTCCCTTGTGCCTGTAGTTACACTGGCTCACTCACCCTTCAGACCGGAAGACAACAATACTGAGTACTGTTATTTGGCGCTAGAATAACTGATGAGTGGGTGGTACCTACCTAGACGGGCTTGCACAAAGCCCTACCACCAAATTATATAAATTTAATCAACATATGTTTTGTCTATAAATAAAAAAATCTAATATTTAATTTTGAGGAAGTCTCCAGCGATTTATCTTGCTCTATCGGTTTCTTTGTCCCAGTCATAGCTTCTATATATTAAGAACGTCATGTACAAGTGTTGCAGAAACAAGGTGCAGAAAGTTGGACAGAACTGGCACATAAATCAAGGGTGGAACGCGGCAGCTGGCAGTTTGTGAATAGTTCTGTCAGGCCACCGCGTATGACATTCGATTACGCCTGTTCCAAGGGAAAAATATATCTGGAATTTGTGACCCTCTGAGGTTTCGATATTATATAATTCATTTCAATTTTTATAAGGAGAATCATATATTTTATTCTGATAATATCGTCTCGGGTTTAACATTTATTTACCTTTGAACTATATTTCTTTAATAATAATGTTTATTCTGTTAATTCAATGGAAGATGACAGATAAAAGCGTCTAAAGGCTCATTTTACGTTAAAAATATAAACAGGAAAAATAATGCTGAAAGGTTTGGAACAATTCGAATTATTCAAGCAAAATGCTTTTCTTCTGCGTGATTAAATCTAAGTCTTACTTCACTTACGAAAGCTTTATAGGATTCTTTGTGTAAGAGACCTTAAGTGATTTAAGACAAAACCTTAACTACACTAGCGATGTGATCAAAGCAATAAATACCACTCACAGATTACCCATACTATATTATTATTGATTTTCCTTTATTTTTCATTTGTAATATAATATAATAGGTGGAATGTGCAACTCTGACACCAGATAGTCAGTCAGTCTATATAAGAGATATCAATCATCTACATGATCAATGTGCCTCTAGCAAAATAGGAGTTATGATGATGTTTCTTTTGCTTTTAATTACACTGGATCGCTCAAATAGAAAAATTATAATATTCTGTAGTGCTGTTTGGGGATAGAAAAAGTGCTGCGCTGGTACTCAGATGGGTTTGTACAGAGCCTCAGCAAAGTAAATGCTGTTCGTGAATCGATTAATGTTACAAGACAATAACGTACCATGTATATGTATGTATGTTCGTGACGCGTCGATATCACGTCGCCGACCCATGCTGAAGGGATTTTGTCGCGTTCGTTCAATTATGATCGAAATCGAGTCTCTCAGTATGTATGTAGTATGTCAAGCACTTTCAATAAACGACTTAAATAAAAATAGCATAAGGCTCAGTTTGTAGTAAAATAAAAAAGGTCCTTCATATAACGTCCGAACATGTGTCACATCGAAATTGATAGACATTGAAATAATTTTTAATTTATCAACTTCGACAATAGAATATCTATGTATATAAATATTTCGTGTCACGATGTTTGTTAGCGATAAACTCCGAAACTACTGAATGGATTTTGATAAGATTTTGTAGCCATGTGGAATATGGTCCAGCTTAAAAGATAGGATAGTTTTTATTTTAATTATTGTTACCAATATTTATTATTGTAAATTAAATGTTTATTATCGGTTAGTTCTATAAATTTTCAAATAAATGGCCGTTTAGCATCTAAGTTGTAGCGCTATTCGGCAAATGGCGTCGTATACATATGTATATAAAAGTATTTGTTTGATTCCAAGTCATTTTCGTTTATTTCCTCGACATAATCATACTTTAACATTTTTGTCGTGGAATCCATTTTTATAATTATACTTTGTATTGTGTTATTGTTGTGCAGTGTTCAGATTGAATATTTTTAATATTATAAATAATAAAATAAAGTTTTATTTATTATTGATATTCGCTACTAATTTTCATACCACCTCAGAAACATGTAAGTGTTTCTTGATAGCGTTTTATTTTTGTTATTTAATGTCCATTTTGTTCTAATTGATTTATTAAAATGATAAATTAATTTATTTACTTCAGTATAATACCGCGGTTCTTGACAATCCGTAGAATAAAAATACACGACGTTTGCCTAGTAACAGAGCTCATGAATTGGAAGAACAAATTGCAGGAAGAAACGGAGCTCAACGAATCAGCAAAGCAGAAATTTGCAGACAAGGATCTCGAGAACTGCGTAATGAACGTCTACGAAAAAATATATTGGGAATAAGATCGGCGCAAGCCGGTGCATAGCCAAATTTTGAAAATGCCATAGAGACCGACGACAAACCGACCGTGTATTAACACGTATATCATTCGTTCGCTTTGCGCTCGAATATTCACCAGGCACCAAATACTTTGCACATCATCCAATTATAACAGTTGTAATAGATGAAATAAGCTAATATTGTCAAATCTTAAAATTCGGCGATGAAACGACCAGTATGTGTTTGTAGATCTGGAAAAGTTGTACTGGCACCTCATTCTATTCCACCGGAACATTTAAAATCATTTGCTGGCAAATCAGACGATTCCAAATTATTGTTACATTCGCAAATTCAATACTTGCTTCCAAATGTGGACGACTTTGGAAGCAATAGAAATACTTTTGAAACTACATTCAAAATCTAAGGCTTAGTGTACTACAAGATCATTTATGCCATCGCGTAATGATGATGCAAAGTTTCTCTAAATTTATTTTATGGGCAGTTGTGAGGAAAGCGTGATAACTCTGTGCTTATATAATTTCATCGAATAAGCAAAAGAGAGAGCAATAGCGGAATCTTTTGCTTTAATTGATTTAATTGTAAAATATACAGCTTTTGGTAACACACGTTGCTGCCTGTATTCTTTTGAGTTACATCGCAAAAGCTTTGCCTTATTCTCATATTTTGATTTGTCTTGAAGATAAAATCCGTCCAGAAGATATTGACCAAATAATTTCCGCCAAAATAACTGCTTCAGAATTCTTTGATATTGTTACCAGTCACATGATCCACAGACCGTGAGGTGCTTTTAACATGACACCACTATGCATGGAAGAAGGAAGATGTTAGAAATGTTTTCCAAAACTCTTTACCAATAATACTATTACGAATATCGATGGTCATTCATTGATATAATGGAGCCGCAGAGATCCTGAGAATTGTGGTCACATATTTAAAATGCTTATGTCGAATTCTACAAATGAAGTGAAAATTATTATTAATCGGCGGGTAGTTCCATACTCATTGCTGTCAGAAACGTATAAGGCTCATGGAGGAACTTTTAAATTCTCTGGACATTTCAGAAATCAAGGTTTACCACTTATTCTTCTACGTAATTTAGGCCCAACTCCATAATGTAATGTAATGTGAAAATATTCTAGACGCAAAAATTTTGGCAAGAGAATTTAAAGGAGATATTGTCCCGTTGCCACGTATTCCACTGATAGCGTTAAAATCTGCAATAGGGTTTAGAATGCTCCTATTTCCGATTTGTTTAGCTTTTGTGATGATCATGAATAAATTTTAAGGCCAACCATATCTATTTGCGGTTTGGATTTGATAAACCGTGTTTCTCACGTGAACAGCTATATGTTGCCTGCTCAAGCGTAGGAAAACCATCAAATCCCTTCGTGTTAGCTAAAGACAGGTTAGCCAGGAATGTTGTACACAAAGTAATACTCAGATAATATTTAGTTTTTATAATTTAAAATTGAAAAAATTATAGTTCTACATCAATGTTATCTACCTATTTATGAAAAATTATTTTATATAGTATGTTTTGTAAGTCACTGATTACAAAATATAATTTATTATAAGTAAATAAAATTTATATGCAGGAAATATATGTTGGTTTGTGCTTAATTTCAACATTTCAATGATTTACCTATTAATTTTAGATATTGCGAAAAAAAATATTTTCAATCTCATATGAATAAATCTATTTTATTTTTTTTAAATAATATTACTTTGATAGTACCAAAGAATTACTAAAAATTTTATTCAATATATTATAATTACTGACCCACAGCAACGCGTGGCTGGGTGAGCTAGTATATCTTATATATTAATAACGTAAGCCAATTTTTGTCTCAGTGATGTGTACCTAATAGGTGTAATCGGTTATGGTTTATTTAAAAGAACTTCAGCTTTATATGTGCAGTAAAATAGAGAATATTATTATTTGCAGTTTACCAAACTGTAACGATTTATCAAAGAATCAACTTAAGAGAGCCGATAAGAGTTACTGGCCAGGTAGAAAGCGGTGCTATGCTGTATGTAAAAAAAAAAACGCTTAGTTTCACGTGCAATTAATTTAGTTCATTCAGATTAGTCTAATGATAGATATATTATGTTGGGAAAGACCTCACGGTGCAAGAGAGTATCATAACGCTTGTCTTAGTGCGATTCACGTGTCTCATCAGAGCAAATATTCGACGCATAGATCGTTATTCTATCAAATCGATCTCATGTTTATTTTTCAGCAATATTCCGGCTTCATGCTCCATTTATCTTGTTGGGTTAGAAAGTTATGTTTACATTATGTAATGTTTGTGCGTGTGGACGGTAAAACATTAGTTCAAACAATAACCTATGAGCGGAATTCGCGTAGTTGATGCATTGATAAATATTTGAACTATGCTCTAGGGCTGTGCTAACGGAAATATACAAGGAAGTTTAACCCTAGTTTTGTTATCAGTGTTATTTTACAGTATATATTTGATTGATTATATAATATGACGTTTAAATTTGTCGTTCCTTATACAGCTGTATCTCTAAAAAACAATTAATTAATAAAAATGACGTTTTCGTTTTTTAATTTTCTTCTTTTCTTATATTATGAAAGAATATCATTATAAATAATAAATAAATAAATATGAGACAACACCACATACATTACTCTGATCCCAATGTAAAGTAGTTAAAGCACTTGTGTTATGGAAAATCAGAAGTAGCGAAGGTACCACATTATTTAACTAATTTTTTTTTGTTCATTCAAAATCGGCTCCATGTTATGGCCAGGAATGCGTTACAGACAGAAAGATAGACAGACAAATAGATTTACTTTCAAATTTAGAATATTAATAAAGATCACATATTAAAAATCCATGTAGGTACAACAATAATAGACACGTCTACGGAAAAGAGTCGGTTTTAAAAAAAAGTCCGTATTAAATCAGGTAAATTGCCAGTTTATGATCGTGAAACGCCAACATATTTATAGCAGGTATAGGCAAGGTTAACTCCATACTGGATATAATACTATAATCGAAATCATTCCACCGTGTTTGCATAAAATGTAATAGCAGATTGCGGCCGTGCGGGAAGCATCAACGATTCGCATTGTGCCATCTGCTCACATTTAGATCCCTTATAAAATGTTACTGCGCATTTTCACACGTGGATATAGGCCGGGCCTCGATTATTTCGAAACTCAGCCGTTTTATGACACTAATGGAACATATTGTTTAACTTTTCTCCATATTTTCTCGTTTTTTGTACCGTTTTCCATCGTCTATGTATTCCTAGGAACAAATATATTTAATATATTCTGCTTGGCTATTACGCCAAATTACTTTCGAGTTTACGCGAACTTGTTTTATTATGTTTTCGTATTTATTTTCTATCATATATATAATAATACTATTTGGAAATTATTCTATACTAATACTCGCCGCGGCTTCTCCTGCATTTTAGGGTGTTGGCTGTCATGTGTTAAGCAAAAAAGTAGCCTATCTTTCTTGGAGTTCGGAAACGCACCTGCAAGCCCCCTGGTGTTGCAGATGTCCATGGGCGGTGGTAGTCACTTTCCATCAGGTGAGCCTCCAGCTCGTTTGCCACCTGTGTCAAAAAAATAAAAGTTCAAGTTTGCCTCATACCAAATGTCATCAAATTCAGTTCAGCGGTTTGGTCGTGAAAGACAGACAGACAGACACAGTTACTTTTACATTTTTAATATTAATATGTATACGGATGATCCCAAAATATTGCGTAGAAACGATGAAATAGAAAAAATAAGTATTTTCCGATTGATAGAATCTGCTGTTGTTATTTTTCAGATAATATTTTATAAATAGCAAACTTAGCAGGAAAATTAATGTGTAAAACGAGGAATTATTCCAGGAAAAAGCTCTTCTAAGTAACTTTTAAGTTACCGAGTGAAAACTTAATTAATAAGGTATTTAAAATACATATATAAATTAATACAGCACTTAAATTGCTCGAAGAATTAATATTAAAAAATTAACATAAAGAAACATCTCTAACAAGCTTTTCGACCTTTACATAAAAAATATTCCTTAAGAAAACGATCGCGTCTTATAAAAAGTGAACTTAACTCCGAATACTTTCTGACTAAGAATAAACAAGTGCATCTTTTTTTGAATATCGATTTTCATGTCATCAATAGCATTTTGTACCATCTATTAAATTTTGTAGCGTTTTGCAACATACGGATCACTGTTTATGTGAAAAAGTAACACGCTGCTATGTTAGGCAATGCTATAAACATGATAATTGCAAATTTGCAGCGTGTAATTTGTTGTAGCGTTGCAATTTTTTTAACAATGGTATTAACAAAAAACGCTTTTCACCCCTTTTCAACCATTTCCGTTCCATCCACGACGCTGCAAAATCACACGGTAAGTTATTTTATCTCCCTAAACAAACCCACAAAATATCACCGTGTTACGAATTTTTTAGGAATTTTGGGGCCTTATTGACTGGACTAATTGTACAAATGATATTCTTATAAGAGCTGTCTATATAAAAATGTCATAAGGATTAGGTCTTACAAAATGACTTTTGTAATTTACTCAATCAATAATTAGGTCTTTAATAATGTTCATTGGCAGTATAGATTTTTTCTATTTCGTTTAACATAGTTTACTTGTTTTCTCGAATGATCTCGAATAGGTTAGCACAAGAATAAAATTCATTAGCATCGTTACGTAGTTTGCATTTCCAACAAACCTATCAATTCTAAATAAAGGTATTGTTTTATAATTGTATTGATATGGTTATGTAGATGTATTTATTGCAGTTTAATTAACAAATTTAATTTTCAATTTTAAATAAGTGGCCAAAAAAGTATACAAACACGCCGAGATTAGTCAGCTGGTTGTTCTCTGGTTCAGGTATTTTCTTATGGGTGGTAGTATTTGTTTCGACAATAAATAAGTGTAATACTTCCTTCTATGTTGAATACCTTTTGATTCGACATTACTTAAGCAAAATAGCAATTAATTCCGAGAAATATAAAAAAGAAAATATTTTTATTTACTGACATACTTTGTAATTAAAATGGTGGAAAAGAGTAATTACTGATTTTCTTGCCGCTGCTTCTTGGTGTAATCTTCAGTCATAAGTGCTTTTATATTTGAATAAAGAATATTTTGATTTTGACTAAAACTGAACGTAACATATTTAATCATTAATTCCGTAAGAAAATTTACAAGATTTTTGTATTCAAAGTATCAATTTAATTTATGGTAAGATCGAGTCAGTGACCATATTAATCATATTGAATGACATCAAATTGACACGTCGAAGTCATAAATCAAAGGGGAATAGCAGAAGAGACCAAGTTTTGACATAGTACTTAGTTTACGTCGGAAAGTATAGCTCAGCAAAATTTGTCAACAAAATATATATGGTAAGTAAGCTGACTGTCTCTCTAATCTAGGGACTATCTTTTGTAAACTCAAGACTGAGGTCCAAGGTCCTAGCACCAAACCTCGCGGTTAAAGTTAAGACTTCAGAAAGGTACAAAAACTAATGTTATTAATACTTAAAGTACAGAACTTAGACGACCTCCATGGTCGAGTGGTGTGTATACCGGTTTTCATGGATACGCCACTCTGAGGTCCCGGGTTCGATTCCCGGCCGAGTCGATGTAGATTACCATTAGTTTTCTATGTTGTCTTGGGTCTGGGTGTTTGTGGTACCGTCGTTACTTCTGATTTCCATAACACAAGTGGTTCAGTTACTTGCATTGGGATCAAAGTAATGTATGTGATGTTGTCTCATATTTATTTATTTATTTATTTAACTTCTAACGTATTACCGGAGAGACGCGTCATTTTGCACTACAAGGAAAATAGTTTTAAATTTTTTTTTTCACATTTGTTACATCACTGTAGGGTTCCGCACTTTCCATATGTCTTTTGTTTTATAATCTGATCCTGCTGGATAGTTGGTTAGTGTCTCTTGAGAATGGTCATCGCAATCAAAATCTTTCAGGAGGATAATATCGGCAACCATACAAATCACAACTTATACCAATATTGTGTCTTTAATAATTATATCTCCGTTTTTTTTTTAAGCTAACGTACGCTTCCGGCTTCAAACCTACATGCTACAATATTAACTGAATTTTTTTTTCTTTTAAATAAAAACCTTAAACACTTTTAAAAGTTTAAAAAAAATATAGAATGACGTGGCAGGAATTGCGTAGTCAGTATAATCGAGGCAGCGGCTTTGCGGAACTCTTGGGCATAGTTTGCAAAATTCTGCGGTAAGCTCGATATATAATGAACAAAGTTAAAATAAATAAATGGCGGACGACGTCAAACTGAATTGAATTTTGTCTGGTATTTTTAAACTTGAGTATAAATAAATTAAGTAGACTGATAGGCTACCTGATAAACTACCTGCCTACCTGATAAGAGAACTACATGATTAGGACCTAAAATGTCATTGTGACTGTATTTGCACCAGCTCACTCGCCTATTCAACCGAAAAGCAACAAAGTTATGTACTGTAGTGTGGGGGTCGAATATGTGCTGACTAGGTGGTACGTACCTAGTAACAAAAAGTCACCATAAATTTTATATTTCTTAAATTATATAGACAAAAATCCTATCGAATAAAGAAAAAAATCTTCTGTAAAAACGACGGTAGTAATATCTGTAGCGCTTCTTTCTTTTCTCTGAACGAAAAATGTTCCAGCCCGCTTGTTACTATTGGAGACAATAAGACAGACATGTGTTTTAGAAATGTTTTTTCGACTTTTACTTTAAAGCGTTTCAACTGCAAACGGAACAATAAAGGTTTTAGTCGATTGTAATGTTTCTTTTTCACTGTTCATTTTATTACATTACGTTCATACAACAACAATAACAACGGCCTGTAAATCCATCTGCTGGGCTAAAGGCCTCCTCTCCCTTTGAGGAGAAGAACATATTCCACCACGCTGTTCCAATGCGGGTTGGTGGAATACACATGTAGCAGAATTTCTATAAAATTTGTCACATGCTGGTTTTCTCACGATGTTTTCCTTCACCGCTGAGCACGAGATGAATTATAAAGTCAAACTAAGCACATGAATCAGCGGTGCTTGCCTGGGTTTGAACACGCAATCATCGGTTAAGATGCACGCGTTCTAACCACTGGGCCATCTCGACTCGACGTTCATACGATTTCATTATAAATTATCGAACTATCTTTACCAATATGAAATAACGTCGGTAAGTATATAAGTTTCTAATTGTTTGACGTGCCTTTTTTCGATGCGTTCTAACAGAATGTCTGCAACTGAGTTACGTTTATGAAACGCCTGTAAATTATCTGGAAAACGATTTCATCCGGATGAAGAAATGGAATAAGGACTCCGTGATATATTTTCCAAGAAAATATAATGTTTCATATTATTAAATATTAAAAAGCAAACACAAACAAACCTTTATTTTATCCACGTACTTCAACGAAATTTAATTTGGTTTAACAACAGGTGAAGTGAAATAAAGCTCGTGACGAGGCTTTATTATTAAATTGTGTTATGAATTAGTAGGTATGTAAAATTGTACATACATATCTACTCATACATAGTCAATTTCATTTAACTCGCTACCCGCTCTTGCTTCGTATGGGAAATATAATCATGTTATCTCTTTCTATTTCTATGTAACCGATAAGGATATAAACATTTGCCGTGCCGTGCTAATGCTTTGTACGGCATAGACAGTGTATTTTTTCACACGCTTTTATGTAAATATATCTCGTAATATTTCTAAACGATTTCGAACTGCAAAATATATAAACAATATTTTTCACATGAAACGTTTAAAATTAATATGTTTTTCCATATCAATCGGAACTCCGATTTATAGTTTTTCGGTGATACTGAAAACCAATTTTACAAAACTTACATGATTATAATACGAATATGCTAGAGGTTTATTGTGGTTCCGTGAGCGTCAGCTTAATATAACTTCACGTAAAGCCCTGTAGGTCATACCTTTGTTTTTATTCAAGTTCATTAAAACTAACACCTTAGTCGTAATAATGTTACAGGCAGGCAGATTATTACGCAGTTTCAGGGCTGAGCTATTTTGATTATAAATCAATACGTATTTTTAATTCATCAACAAACATACATACTGGGCCGTAAAAAATAATATAAATTAGGAAGAATGTATTTGTCGCATTTAAATCTGAAACCCATATAGGAAAAGTCTGTTACAATTAGCCGTTTAGGCTTCATAAAAAAAAGTCTTACATTTAGCGTAGAAGACTGTGAAATTAACAGGCTGTTAATTTTTATACGAATTGTTTAATCTCGTCTGTAAATATTGGGACTCTTTTGAATACGATTAATATTTCATTGATTAAAAGAGTAACTACCGATATGCTTGCTTGTTATTCTGGTTAAAATTTATTTATGAAACGTTACTACGATTTTAATTTATCTTGTAAAATGACGATCCAAATGTTCTTTTAAGGAATTTTTATTATAAATTGTACATAAAGTATATTTTTGCTTGTATGTTCACTCGGATTATTAGATGGTAACTATATGATGTCGAGTATTATCAACGTCCTTGAAATTGTTTGTTATCTATATTAAGGACTATAAAAAGAAGTTTGTATGAGCATAATATACACCTTATACTATCATTCCACTATTGTAATGGAGCTGAGATGGCCCAGTGGTTGTAACGCGTGCATCTTGACCGATGATTGCGGAAAATCAAACCCAGGCAAGCACCACTATATATATGTGCTTAATTTGTGTTTATAATTCATCTTGTGCTCGGCGATGAAGGAAAACATCGTGAGGAAACCAGCATATGTCTAATTTCATCAAAATTCTGCCGCATGTGCATTCCACCAACTCGCATAGGGACAGCGTGGAATATGTTTCAAACCCTCTCCTTAATGGAAGAGGAAGCCTTATCTCAGCAGTGGGAAATGTAGAGGCTGTTACTAATGAAGTAGATGTCAACTCAACAGTGCTATATATTTGAGTCATTTTTAAGGGTTGGAGTTTAGAACGTTAGAGTCTGGTTTGTAACTGCTTAAAGACAAAAGTAAATGAGAATCGTCCTTAATTGGAATTGTAAATGAGTCTTGAGGCGCTTTCTTGTCGGTTGAACGCCGCACCGACATCTCTGTAGAATAAACTGTGATGATTTCATTTAAATGAATTCCGTTCAGTACGGACAACTAGATTGAGGAGTATTATGTATAGTGACTTCGATTTATATTCATAATATTTATCATATAGCGTTCGTGGACTACGGAACACTGTCGAACTCCTAATCAAGTAGGCACGTAGAGCCTCCTTTCTCTTGTACATTCAACTCCAGACTATGATACTGTAAGGCCTTTATGTACGCCATTTAGCTTTGGTTTCGGGCGCCATCTTACCCAAACTAAGAGTTAAAAAGGTTCGACAAAAATTACAGACTTTATAATAATAACAGCTAATTGAAATATATAAATGTATAAATTCACATGTACATATTTAACTTATGTGTGTCTGTATATAACTGACCTATTCGTAAACGGTTGGACCGATTTCAATTAAATATTTGTGTGTATTGGAGTGGGTTTTGGCGGGCTAACACTTGGATGATATGGATTGGACAGTTGAAATTTGTTCTCACTATTTTTAATACTAATTGAATATACTTAAGCGTATTTATATAAAATATATTAGTTAGAAATAAGGAGAAAGAACGTAATAAATGCCACATATGCTATATTATTTTCGACTTTATGTTCATTACATTAGCTCCAATATTCTATACCCTATAGTTGAAACGTGGGCCATTTTAATGTGAAAGTTTCATAAAATATTATAATAAAGATTATAGTACTAACCGTTGTTAGTATTAGTTTATTAACAAGCTGGAAATAGTAATTAAATTGCAATCACACAAAATATATTGAGTACATTATATTTATGTTACTTATATAATATTATAAAGTACGAAATAGTTGTATGTTATTATTATGATCGACGAAAAGAGTTTCTCAGTTTTTTGGGTTCTACTCGGTAAAATCTTAATTTCGAATGGAAGCGAATTTAAAATTAAATTAAGCCTTCTGGGATGACTATTCAAAGGGACCTAAATATTCCCTTAAAAAGTACATTTACAATTTCACGAATTATTAAAACAGAAGAAAGTTGAAGATATTTTACGTAACAACGTTTCCATTTTTAATCAAGTTCACCAGTACAAAGGGAAACAATTAATTATCATTAAACGAGTATAACCAGAGGCACCCGCGCAATGACGAAGAAGCTGCATCCCGAATAGTCTTCGCTAATATATTGCTCAATTACTTATCAAACGACATTTATAGACCCAAATTTAATTTTTTATACTAATCACAGATCCAA
Source organism: Vanessa cardui (assembly GCF_905220365.1). Classification (NCBI taxonomy): domain Eukaryota; kingdom Metazoa; phylum Arthropoda; class Insecta; order Lepidoptera; family Nymphalidae; genus Vanessa; species Vanessa cardui. The sequence continues at coordinate 5,230,711 of NC_061130.1, read as the reverse complement.
TAATTCTAATAACTACTTTACTTCGTGTAATGGCGTTGAGTAAGCCCGTCTGGGTAGGTGTAATATTTAGTGTATTTTAAAACTCTTATAGGATATTCAGTCGTATAAATGTCGTGAAAAAGTCATATTGACTTAAATTCGTATAGGAGTTTCATAATTAATATGTCACTCTAATATGACTATAGTAGGTATAAAAGTCGCAAAGACGTTTCTACTGCCATAACGCTGGTTGCACGACTAAATACCGTGTAATAGTCGTATAAAGCAGTCGTATAGACGTTCCTACGACGTTTTTACACGTTTTTACAAAGTCAAATAAACTATAGGCGGCAATAAGTCGAATAACAGAATAAAACGATTTCTATACAACGCTTATACAATTATTGGTTGCGTAATTTCTTCTTATACGACTAAAATGTTTGTTGGGAATGCCTTATGACATTGTTTAAATTAGACAGCTCTAATATATTCCACCACCTAACAACAACGCACAGTATTGTTGTATTGCTGTACGATGGGTGAGTAAGCCAGTGTAAAGGCACAAGAGACATAACTCCGTAGTTCAATACATTAAAGGCGCATCAACAATGTATGGAACGATAAACAGTTTTTAACAACACACTACCTGATCCATATTCTACGATTACTATAATATATTATGGCTTATTGTGTGTTTTCGTTCCTTCTGTATGCAGCTCATTAATTTATTTTATTATTTCTTTTTTTTTAAATGTGTAAAAAATATTAACCTATATTTCGAGAGGGAGTTCCACCTTCTTAAATTTTTACGACTTTTCAACTCACTCGGACTATTTTCTGTGAAGTCTGTTTTAAGTCGTTGCTTGTATGCTATTTTTTTTGCCAAATTTGAAGTTTATAGTTCTTATATATCCAGAGGGAGTTGTATCCACTTACAGATCAATCCTACCCTGTTCACCCCTCGGGAGTTAATTTCTGAAAAATAAATTTTGGTTCATGCTTATGTAGTATATAGAATACTGATATACTAATACATATAATTAATATTAATAATATTAATGAAACGGGTCGAGCCAAACAATCTCTTGGGATATAAAATGTTAGCAAAACAAGTGCTACCAATGAGCTTATTTAAATATTATTTAATTTTTCTTAAGCAGTTGGACATAACTGGATGAAACTGGATCACAATGTTACGTTTATGTATATTTTTTTTGCATTTTATAATAAAATCGAAATAGCTGTTACTGCAACATCCGTTATAATTTGGATAACATAAATCTTCAAGAGATATCAGATTATGACAACCCATTATAATTGGACGAAACAGCATCACATCATTTTAGAGCGATGTCATTGGCAGATGAATAGTGGCGTAAACAGAAAGTAGGATAAAATATACAAATATACAAATATGAGACAACATCACATACATTACTCTGATCCCAATGTAAGTAGCTGAAGCACTTGTGTTATGGAAATCAGAAATAACGAAGGTACCACAAACATCCAGACCCAAGACACCATAGAAAACTAATGGTAATCTACATCGACTCGGCCGGGAATCGAACCCGGGACCTCAGAGTGGCGTACCCATGAAAACCGGTGCACACCACTCGACCATGGAGGTCGTCAATAATAACATAAACTTTGCGTTCAAAGCATCAGCAGCAGGAAAAATCAAACAACAACAACAGATTATGGCCATCATGAACGTAAGCACAGATCAAACCCGTGGCAAGCGGTGGGGGAGTACGGGAAGTAAAGATGATGATATTTTTTTTTTTTTGTAATTGGAACGCAAATGAGAATTGTTCTCCCAAACGGTAACCACTCAGAAGTTCCAAACCAGAAGTTAATTGAGAGGTTAAGTCCCTTTGCTCACTGATCCTTATGCTGAAACAAGGCAAAATAATGTGTTCCTTTGTCCTGTCCTTTATTAGTTCAAGCTACAACTATAACCATTATATATTTATTTGTACATTATTAGATTTCTCGTTGTGGGATTATTGTGATTGATTACTATATTTTTGTTACAATATTGTAATAGGGATATTAATTTGGCTATGATCTTTTTTTGTTTATTAGACAAGTTTCTATCGCTAAAGTAACAAAATCAGACATATTTTGCAACGCTAGGATGTGTTATGGTGATGTTATCCTAGTTTAATCGAGATGGCTCAGTGGTTAGAACGCGTGCATCTTAACCGATGATTGCGGGTTCAAACGCAGGCAAGCACCACTGAATATTCATGTGCTTAATTTGTGTTTATAATTCATCTCTTGCTCGGCGGTGAAGAAAAGCAACTGCGACCCCACCAGCGGCAGCCGCCTTAAAGCGGCTGAATGATTAACGTGGAACGAGCCCTCCCACTCCCTCCTAGCCAACGAGGCCACTCACATGGTCCGCCGTGACGCCGAACAGGAACGTACCAGGAGCAGCCACGCGGCATCCTTCCCGCCAGTCTTAGCCGTTGCCGATGAGCAAGCTCAAGCCGGTCCCGTTGCCCAGGGTGCACCACGAGGAGGTGACTGACATGCACCCCAACATGAGTAAACCTGAGTGTGTCTAATTTCATTGAAATTCTGCCACATGTGTATTCCACCAAACGCATTGGAATAGCATGGTAGAATATATTTCAAACCTTTTCCTCAAAGGGAGGGGCCTTAGCCCAGCAGTGGGAAATTTACAGGCTTGTTGTTGTATCCTGGTCAGTTTTGGTTAAAATAAGTAACCAAAGGGACCAGTCAACTAGACAGGGCAAATTATATTACACAATGTAGGCATCAACATAGGTACGCTTTCACTCTATAATCCACCTACTAATCCGACCGGGTGCCAAATCTGATACGACAATGTCTTCAGGCGCAAAATAAACGGGCTCACCTGCTTCTCAATGCACAGAAGTGTACTTCTTACTTCCACACTTCAGGCTACTACTGAGATATTATTGACTTCAATTTAAAACCAAAAAAAATATCTTGCTTTAATTACGCTTTTGGTAGTACTTTTGAATAGTCATCTAACATTTTATATTAACTGGAGCTACCATAGGATCGGAATGCAGATTCTACCGTGAAGAACCGGCAAGAAACTCATTAGTTTTCCTTTTTCAACAAGTAATAACTTTTTTATGACTAAGGTGGCAAACGAGCCGGAGGCTCACCTGATGGAAAGTGACTACCACCGCCCATGGACATCTGCAACACCAGGGGGCTTACAGGCGCGTTGCCGGCCTTTATAGAAGAAACTAAACTAACTAATTAACTATTGGTCAAGTCTGGTTTGATTCCAAATTCTCGGTGCCCACAGTCTTACATCGAGCCACTAGATAAAGAAACAGTCGATAAAAACATGTACTAACTAATCCATACTTATATTATAAATGGGAAACTGACTCTGTCTGTCTGTCTCGCCTTCACATCAAAACTAATAATAGTGTAGGTGTAGAGCACGGGAAAGGACATAGGCTACTTTTTTAGAAACAAAACCTCTTTGTATATCAAGCATCAACGTAATATTTTAAGTTAATTTTTAAATATATACAATTTCTATTTCGCGAGATAAGACGCGGGTAACAACAAGTATTGTATAGAGATTATGTTCTATGTTATTATTTGATCGCTCTAGTATCTCCCAGAACGATTTCAGAACTAATATTTCTTGCTCTGAATAGATTATATTTGTTTGAACTGAATAATGGCAAACAACAAACGATAAGCGCGGGTGAATCTGTTTGAAATAACAAATTTTGGATATTGTCATTTGCAGATAGTAGGAGCAGATATATATAATATAACTGAGATACAAGATAAACATCAAAATCATATATATAGTACGACACAACTTAGATGTAGAATCGGCAAAATTCGTAAAACCGATCACATCCGAATTGAGTAAGCCATCCAAAATTATCAATATTTATTTCTCATGAGAATATGATCTTTGCACAAACGTAATAGCTTGTAATATCATATCAATTAATATATTTGTCAATTTGACACGTTGATTTACATGCACTTGCTTTCTCTGACGTGAGAATCTATAGCGACGAATAGCGTCGAATGGCGCGATAGGGAGCTATTTCTTTTGGTTGTGTAAATCGGCAGTAATAGGTTTTATTTTCATTCCATTGCATTTTCCGATGCTACATCTAACTTGTGTCATACTAACGTATATATGTTAACGTATGAGTTGAATTCGTCTTAAATATAACTTAAGTAGCAATTGCTAACAGCATTTTTAAATATTAAATGATGTAACAAAACGGCTTCAAATAATAGTGTTTCTTAAATCAATTATTTAACGTTTTCCTTGTGGTCTGGATTTTTCCCCTACAATTATGTTAATTTTATGTCTGTAATATTTTCGTACATGTTCTGAATAATAATATTTTCTTACTCTTATATATGACGGATTTCTGTGTCACAAAAAACTTTAAGTTTTTTCTTTTTTGTGGCCAAATTTCTTCGATCCCTTCGCGCACGATGAATTTTTCTCTTTCTTTTACTTTTTTCTCTTTCTTAACTCTTTTCTTTGTCTGATAATGGATTTTCTACCAGCATACGTGTAGCATTCCCCTCCTCTTATAAGATGGGTGACATCAAACGAGGCGTGAAGATCTTGCAGGTTACTTGCACATTACTAGTCGCCCTCGCTATGCCAGCGAGGGCGACTAGTTGAGTCCTTCCTACTGAATATACTGACATTCGCGTTTGGACTCCACTTCCACTTACAACCAGGGGTTTGGAGTCATAGGCCTACCCAAAGCATAACAAACATCCATCTTGTAATTATTTTATAGATAGATTGTAGTACTTACTTATAAGCCCATTTGAATCGTAGTTTTATGTCTATCACGACAATTAAATTTGAAGCCGCCTCTGGTTCGTAATGTGGAATCTACCGGCAACAAAAAGAAGTGTAGGCTTAGAGGCAATGCATTCAACTTTCATTTAATTTAATTGTCAAAGCCATTACTATTATCGTTTTAGCTTAGAGTTTTTCACGAAGCAGGAAATAGTAAAATAAGAACAAGTTAGCTCGTAGGATATTTTATATTTAAACACAATTTAAAGGTTTTATGAAATTATGTAGGTAATAATCGCACTATTATTTTATTTTTTCGTAAAGTAAACAACATAAATAACAGCTTGTAAATTCCCACTGCTGGACTAAAGGACTTCTCTCCCTTTGAGGAGAAGGTTTGGAATATATTCCACCACGCTGTTCCAATGCGGGTTGGTGGAATACACATGTGGCAGAATTTCTTTGAAATTTGTCACATGTAGGTTTCCTCACGATGTTTTCCTTCACCACTGAGTACGAGATAAATTATAAAGACAAATTAAGCACATTAATCAGCGGTTCTTGCCTTGGTTTGAAACCGCAATCATTAAGATGCATGCGTTCTAACCACTGGGCCATCTCGAGTCTTCGTAAAGTAAATAAGTCATAATTATTTATTTATTCAGTTGTTAGAACTTTTGAATCTTAAGCAAATATTGCGGGTTTAATACGGGGCGAGTATGATTGAGTTTTGACGTGCTTAACGTTTGCGTGAGTTTGTAATATATTTTGTGCTTGTGGAAATGTTGTGTAATCAAACATATGAATTGCTTGAATATGCTTGATGAAATTCAGCCAAATATCTAATTAATCCGTATATGCACTTTGGTAAATCAACCTCCAAATAAATGTTGAAGAATAAATAAAATCAATAACTCATTTACAGGCTTTTGTTTTTTTTTTTAAGAATTTAGTATTGAAACAAAACAATACAGAAATTCGATAGCAGCAAAGAGGTTATATTAATCAGTCAGTAACAGATTTATCAATTAAATGTACGTGTAACGTAGGTATATTACGTATTTGCTATACGTTGAATTTTCAATTAGAACATACAAACGTACTTTATAGTTAAATTTTCGTTTGACAAGATAAAGCAAAGCGATATAATTACATCGGATAGTAAAACTTATAATCCTTACTAACATTACAAATGCTAAAGTAAGTTTATGTGTTTATGTTTTATGAGTATCAACCAATGATATTCTAATAAACAGATATGTTATATCCATACTAAACAACAGAAAAAAGTGTGCCGCGCCGGGGACTGTTTATTTTAGTTTGTTTTTACATTTCGTTAAAAGTAAAAGGATAGCTTGATAAAAACAATAAGTAAAAGGGATAACTAGATGTTTTAATTACGCAAAACGTATTACTACGTAATTATGATGTATTATAACGTATTACTACGTAAAACGACTGAAGGCAAACGTCCCAATTAAGACGTTTTCTAGTCTTCACTTTTTGCGCGTTAATAACATATCTGTTTACTACAACATCATTGGTATCGACTAATCAGAGTCATAAAGTTTTACACTCATTTTTAGTAAACCTGAAAACGTGAATGAAGGCGACATAGGTCACCTAATATCTGATCCATTAAAGTACAGACTGTAAATATTCCACTGCCTGAAAAAGGCCTGTCATTTCGAGTTTCGTGTTGAAGGCTTGGAGCATATTCCGCCGCACTGTTTCAATGCGGATTATAGATACACATGTCGTAGTCCTTTTTTCTACCGATACGTGCAGGTTTTCTCACGATATTTTCCTTTTATCGCGCTGCATGAGATGAGATTATATACGCATATTAAGCACATGAAAATTCAGTGGTGCTTGCCTTTGTTGAAAGTTTTTGATTCCTAACATCATTTTTACCAAAATGCGTTTGTTGATTTTATTTAAACGATAAAAGAATATTGATAATAATAATGAAATAAATATAAGTAGGTTGTTTTAATAAGCTATTAGCTGAAACACCGGATTTATAGGGGTTTATGAAACTATAGCACACAAACCTTCACCACTCATTTTAAATCATTAGGATAAATTACAAAAGTATCTTCGTCCTCGGGAAACAAGCTATGTCCAAACCAAATTTTATCTGAATCGATTCAGTTTAAGCCTGAAGGTTAACAGATGGGGTTATTTTTAAATTTATAATATTAGTATGGATACTCTAGTTTAATATAATTATTATGATGCACTAGATTAATACCTAAGACTTCTCTCGGATAAAATAAATGAAAATAAAGAAATATAAATATAATAGGTTGGGGAAAAAGTTTCTTCGTATTTTATATGAAAATTCAAAAAATTAAAACTAAAGTAAAAAAGACTAAAGTATGTAAGTGCTATTTTGTTCCATAACTTTTTGCCATCTTGTTGGTAGTGACATGATCCCATTGCTGTAAAAATTTTGGGGCTTCTGATTGAAAAACTGCGACAAGTGGTTTTGGCAGTCCTCTCGTGATGTTAACCTGACACTGCCTAAGGAATTCTGCAGAGACCGAAACAGATGAAAATCTGAAGGTGCAAGGTTAGGACTATACGGCGGATGCATTAATACCTCCCAGCCAAACTCTCGTAATTTTTGTTGAGTGGCTAAAGATGTGTGAAGTCTAGCGTTGTCATGGTGAAAAACCACACCCCTTCTGTTGATCAATTCTGGCCGCTTTCTCTCAATTTCTTGCTTCAATCTCATCAATTGTTCGCAATACAGTTCTGAATCGATGGTCCCGCCGGGCGGTAACAGCTCATAATGAATGATGCCCTTCTAATCCCACCATACACACAGCATTACCTTGTTGCGAGTTAATCCGGGTTTTGCCACAGTCTGTGAAGCTTGACCGGCCCTTGACCACGATCTTTTTCGCACGATCTTGTCGTATGTGATCCATTTTTCATCACCAGTTATCAGCTTCTTCAAAAATGGTTCGGTTTCATTACGTTGTAATAAAGAATCACAAATGAGTACACGGTTCATTAGGTTTCTTTCAGTGAGTTCATGAGGCACCCATATATCGAGCTTTTTTGTGTACCCAGCTTTATTCAAATGAGTCAAAACCGTTTTGTGGTCAATTTCCAGTTCTTCAGCTACATCGTAACTACTAATATGCCGATCTTGCTCCACTTTTTCAAAAATGGCATCAATTTTGTCCGTAACAGGGCGACCAGAGCGAGATGCATCTTTGATATCAAAATTTTCCGGCTTGATTTTGATTTTTCTTCTTTAGATTCACTCATTTTAACAACAACAAAAACAAATGAAAATCACACAAATTCCTAATTTGAATTTGGAAGTGCCTTCTTTAAAATTAAAACTTTTTAATGATACCAAAACCAGCCAGATACAAATGGTATAGCCAAAGAGATTTTATTACAAGTTCATACATACTATATGCGAAAAGACTTTTTCCCCAACCTAATATTAACAACCATAATATAACGTTCCAAATAATAATTTTATGCTGAGGATTATATTATTATTTAGAACAATTTCTGAACGCATCCGTAAACGTCAAACATGGCCGTCGAGTGATTAACGTCAATCATCTCAGTTACAAGTGTTAGAAATATTTCTTTATGCTAACACATTTATATTATAATTATATATTTAATAAACTCATATTTTCTTAGTGTACCCGTTTTCGTAAAAGTGTAATCGATTTTAGAACGTCATTGGTATGGCTGTACAAAATAGTACAAGATGTTTTCCCGCGCAAATGGATTTAAAAAAAAAAGAAAAGAGAGTCGCGCAAGCATCATTCCATGCGCGACATTTAAAAATTATTGTAAAATTCGATCAAAATCCGTTGCGTAATTTTAAAGATCTAAGCATATGTACGTAGGGACAGATAGCGGTAAGCGACTTCGTTTTATACTATGTAATGATAAAATTTACAAAAATAACGCAAAAAATAATATTTGTACCTTAATATTCTAATAAATAAAAACCAAAGCAAGTTAACGCGTTGATGTATTTTATCGACCCTCACTGGAGTTCACGATACATCAGAGATGTTGTAAAACTTGCTCAGCCGCTGGTCGAGCAAGCCCGAAACGAAATTGCCAATCCTCTTTCACAATGGACCGTAAAATGGTTTTCCGTTTTTGTCCGACCGAGCGGAGCGCGGCTCGTTGATTCACCGGACACGTCACACGGCGGGCTATCACTGGCGGGGGGATTCGTAGAATAACTCTCTCACTCGACTACACCTGAGCTCCGTACTAGGCCATTTATGAACCTTCCACATCAATATTATTGGATATTCCGTATTTCGCAATATCGTTTTCAATAAGTTGTTCTTTTGTTAGAGATAAAGAAGCTATGCATAAAGGCACACTTCAGCCGATATTGTAGCTCTCGAGCAAGTACAATACGGGACGAAATAAGCAAGTTTAATCCTCTGCTACTGACAGATACATGCAATATCTTGCTCCGCCAGACCAATAACTGTTGTGTTCCAGAAATAAACTCGCTAGAGAAAAAATAAATGGGTATTGCTCACTCATAGCTGCGTTAAGTCGCATATATACAGTCGAAGATAAATGTATTAAATACGTTGATGCTTAAATTTAGAAATCAGTTATAGTAAATGGATAAATAAAAAATAAAAAGAGGTGTCGTGGGACTGGTGGGCCGACCAAGTTTGCTTCTATATATCATATGTATTTAATAAAAGAAGCAAAAAATCTAATAAACTAAAATTATAATAATGATAAAATAAGTATAATTATAAAACGACGGAGGTCGTCTATGTGCATAACCTTTTTTCTAACGCGACGATTTGGCACCTCACTACTGTTTATTACTGTAAGCCATTATAAATTTTTTTTCAATAACTTTATATAAACAATTCGTATCTATAGTATTCAATCAGTAGATTGGAACAACCATTTACAATGCCGTATTATTATTTCTGAATTCAAAATAAATGTTACGAGAGACCAAAGACTGTGCTTGCTTTTAAACGGCTGTTTATACGTATTTGATCATTGTTAATAAATAAAATGAAGTTATAATATATCGTTGTTAATGTAGATTAACAATTACTGCGAAACGTCAATTTATGACTATAGCTATAAGTTCGCTGGATTTAATTTAATGACGCATTTGATGTACAATAGTTGACGCACTTTCTGTTCTTATAGTTTGTAATAAATTAGACGTATTTCAAATACATCAAATACAAATCGATTACAATTTGAAATGCAAGAAATAATATTTTGTTCTTTTATTTCGTTTGTTATACCAATTGTAACGAATAGGAGTCGTGAATCAAACTAAATTATTCGAAACTCGATCGGGCCCTTATACATTGAAGAGTTCAGCTTCCCTGGCATAGACAGTAGACTCTTCGGTTGCAAATATACTATTGTTACCTGAGAGTAAGAGGAAAGGATTGAAGTAAAATCGTATTTCTAGATACACGTGATAAAAAACTCTATACCAATATTATACATATGAAAGTTACTGTGTCTGTTTGTCGCTTTTCCACTACCAAACCGCTGAACCGAATTTAATGAAAATTTGTATGAAGCAAATTTGAACTCCATGGAAGGACATATATTACGACATAACTAATCATTGTGATAACGATACGATGTAGAATCGGCAAAATTCGTAAAACCGATCACATCCGAATTGAGTACGCTATCCCAAATTATCAATATTTATTTCTTATGTGAATATGATCTCTACACAAACGTAATAACTTGTAATATCGTATGAACTAATATATTCGTCAATTTGACACGCCGATTTTCATGCACTTGTTTTCTTGGGATGAACTGACGCGGGAATCTATAGCGACGAATAGCGTCGAATGGCGCGATAGGGAGCTATTAATACTGGTTGCGTAAATCGGCAATAATCGGTTTTATTTTCATTTCATTGCATTTTCCGACGCTACATCTATTTTCAACCGACTTCAAAAAGGAGGAGGTTATCAATTCGTCTGTAATTTTTTTTTTTTTTTTTTTTTTTTTTAATCTTTGTTACCTGATAACTTTTTACTGGGTGGACCGATTTTGATAATTTTTTTTTTGTTTGAAAGGTAGTGCTTCCCGTGGGGTCCCATTTTTTTTTCCGATGATGGTATCCGTATGAAAACGACATAAGTCTTAAATTTGCATTATGTATATGCGCGACAAATAGGTGAATAATTCAAAATCACGTTAACCAATTTTGATGATTCTTTTTTATTATAAAGGATATACTTTAAGGGTAGTTTGGTGAAAGTTTGGTAAGGTTCTGAGCACAGGATCCATGACAAATTAAGGGAACGGGAGGGAACGGAACAATTCTGAGGAGCACGTTAGCAATACTCGGTCGAATCTTTTATTTATGGGTTACTTGGATATTTGAATCACCTTCCGGAACGTGGTTATGTTCATGTAATTGTCATAATCGAATATTATAATCAACTAGCGACCCGCCCCGACTTCTCACGGGTGCAATACTGATACTAAATATACTAAAGAATTTGTTTATTTACGACATCACATTGCAAACTTCTAAAATTGTCAGTGTTTCTTTACTATATTGTTCATTTATTCCAAACCTTCCCCTTGAATTACACTATCTATTAAAAAAAACCGCATCAAAATCCGTTGCGTAGTTTTAAAGATATAGGGACAGAGAAAGCGACTTAGTTTTATACTATGTATTGACGGAACTCCTAAACGGCTTACAGTTAGGGTGCGATTTGGGGCAGAATTTCTTACTGTCTTTAATCAAATTTTGTGTATATGATGTGATGTCATATGATGTACGACATAGCATACGAATAGCTCTTTTGCAAAGTTTTTTTACTGAGGTCGATTACAGCTCATTCGAGGGTGGTACCTCGTAGTTTATGCCGCATGACGTATTAAAGCCGCATTTTCGAAAGTCTATTTTTGCTTTATTCGAAAGTTTCTTTTGAAATTGTCCCTGAAGTAGTTTCTGATTCATATAAACGGCACGCTTAATCTATCCATATTAAGAAAAAAATGTTAGTCTACATCAGCTTCACTTAAAATCAAAAAATAAATAAAATTTTAACAAAAAGAAAAACCGACTTCAAACAAAACAGTATTTTAAAACAAATTAAAATGCACTAAAAAGTAATAAAAATAATTGCATATTTAACACATTTTTGAGAGTCCTCCTAGGTAAAATGAAATGAAAAATATTAGACTACTTAAAAGTCGATTTACGATTATATAATGTAGTTATAATTATTGCTATATTTGGAGTCGGTGTCAGCCAACCCTATACTATACCTATCAAAAAACAATACGAGAATACTTTAAGAAATGTTTCTTACAAATTACCTTTTATACGATATTATACTGGGTCAATCAAGAGGCTCGTATCGCTTCTTTCTTTTGATTGTTGAAGCGTGTGCCTGTGGCTGACACCGGCTCCAAATATAACAATAACTATAACTACGTTATATAATCGTAAATCGACTTTTAAGTAGTCTAATATTTTTCATTTCATTTTACCTAGGAGGACTCTCAAAAATGTGTTAAATATGCAATTATTTTTATTACTTTTTAGTGCATTTTAATTTGTTTTAAAATACTGTTTTGTTTGAAGTCGGTTTTTCTTTTTGTTAAAATTTTATTTATGTGTCGATACGTTACTTTTTTTGTCTAACACATGACAACCAAACCTTTATAACGTGAATGGCGCTACGGACAAAAACTAGTACTCAATATTTTTTTAAAATCTCCGAAATATAGCCGTATATCCTAAACGAGTACTAGTGTAATATAACTAAACTCAACAATATTTCACTTTTTTTTCTCTTTGTCTTCTTACGCACACTAAGACATGTAAACATGGATTATACACACAAATGTAAATCTATACTAATATGTACTTTGCCGCGCCTGCGTATGGTAATGGATCTATATATATCACAGGATTTTCGTTTGGAACGTTGGTAGCACTAAGCGAGAATACATTGGAGATTATTGTTTTACGAATGGGTATCCAAGCACAAACCGCAATAATAATATGAATATTTATAATTACTTTTTTTATGGTATAGGTTGGCGGACGGTAAGTGGTCACCATCGCCCATAGACAATGACGCTGTAAGAAATATTAACTATTCCTCACATTTTCAATGTGCCACCAACCTTGGGAACTAAGATGTTATGTCCCATGTGCCTGTAGTTACACTTGGTTATAGGGTTCTGTGCAAACCCGTCTCGGTAGGGACCAGCCAATTGTTATATACATACCAAGCAGCTTACTTAGTATTATTGTGTTTCGATTTGAAGGGCTAGTGAGTAATTGCAATTCGAGGCACAATACGTCACTTTGCGAACTGAGGTATATTACATACCAGTTCTCAAGGTATGCTGTATGGTAAGAAATGGTTAAATTTTCTAACGACAGCTATGTCTATGAGTAGTGGACATTAGGACGTCCGTTTTGTTAGTTTGCCACCCTATGCTGATTTCAAGAATATATTTAAGCAATATATAATTAATCTTTCCTAGGATTATTCGTTTATGTTTTTTAACTTCATTACGATAGAAATAAAAACGCAACAGTTTTAATATAAGAAATGTCTTACATACTCAGTAACACTTTGTTATGTATTATTAGAAGTATTATCTCGTTTTTATTACCATGCTTTCTAATTTGTCGCTTTCGACATACTTCAAACTTATAACCTAATTGAAATATAATGCAATAATGGTGAGCTTTTTTATTTGTTTGTCTGTTTGGTTAAAAAGTCGATTTTTTATGATGATGACAGAAATAAAATAATAAATTTTCGTATCATATTACAAAAACGTTAATAGTTTTTGAGTGTAACGAGTTCATCGTTACACTCAAAAACTACCGAATGGATTTTAATTTGATTTCGGCCAATGAGTGGAGTGATTCATTTAAAAATTTTCAGTGTATAATTCATTAAGGTTTTGTGAAAATTGGTTGAAATATGACGATGATTGTTGAGGACGTCGGAGAAAATCATGCGGGCAGGAATGGAGGCGTGACCCAATAGTTATATATGTTTTACGATAAAAACACATTTATACAGACCCTTATTCTGCAACGGATTCAGGACGGGTGGCTAGTAATATAAAATAATGGCGATGAGTAGACACCACAACTGCTTCTAAAGATTTATAGATCTAAAAAGTAACAAACGGTAAATGTCACATAGTTCTTTTTCAGGATTTGAAGCGTTGTATTTTTCTGATTAATGAAATTTAATAAAAACAAATATCAAAATAAACTTTATACAAGTAGGCTTTCACAAGCACTTTTGAATCGTCATTTTACAATTAAGTGAATAGACATACAAGTGCGTCTCGTAAAAGATTTTCATCTGACCCGAAAATTTTTGTAAAAGGCTCATGTAAATTCAGAGGTGCTTCGCATGATTTAAATTCATTTTTTCAAGTTATAAGGGGGAAACAAAGATAAGGCTCGCCTGATGGAAAGTGATTACCATCGCCCATAGACATCTGCTTGCAAGTGCGTTGAGGCCCTTTTGAATGCACAACTTTTGGTTAAGATTAACTTTTTCTAACCTCTAAACTACCATCACGGCTAAAAATTAAAATAGATTCATTCATATGAGATTGAATATAAAATTTTTCGCAAAATCTAAAAGTAATAGTATTCTATAAATAAAGTAAAAAAATATTGACATTAAGCACAAACCAACATCTATTTCTTATTTAAATTTTAGAATTTAAATTTTATTCATCTTACATGTATATATTATATATATATATATATATACATTACGTATATACAGAGTTATTGGTATATCCGTTAGGAGGTGATAGGGGTGACTATTTGCAATAATTTGAACCCCCCCATATGCATAGTCCAAAAGTGAACCATTTTTGAGTTATCACGCTTTTTAGCTTTTTGAAAATTTGTCAAAAATGCAACTTCAAAAATTAACTAATACGAAGGAATGTGATGGTTTTTTTTACACTCGAGCAGGCAACATTTAGCTGCCCGTGTGAGAAATACGGGTTTTTAAATCCAAACTGCAAATAGATATGGTTGGCCTTGAAATTTATTCTCATGGTCATCGCAAAATTTACAGTAATAGCCTGTAAATTTCCCACTGCTGGGCTAAAGCCTCCTCTGGGAGAGGAGGCTTTAGCCCAGCAGAGGGTTTTTAAGAAGAGGGTTTGGAACATATTCCACCACGCTGTTCCAATGCGGGTTAAATTAGACATATGCAGGTCACGATCTTTTCACATTAATTACATAATGGAGGTGAGTTTAAATTACGTAGAATAATAAGTGGTAAACTTGACTGATTCCTGACATGAGTATGGAACTACCCACCAGTTAACCATTTCCACTTCAGTTGCAGAATTCGAATTTAACGCCGACCGATTCAAGGTGCACCAACCAAAATGCACCAACGGTCGGCTCTAAGTCCTTACCTCTTCCTGCTTATCATGGACGCTCTCAAGGCTGACATACAGGAGGAGGCACCCTGGTGCATGCTTTTTGCCGCCAACATTGTACTGGTTGGTGAAGATGGACCTGAGAACCAGAGCAGATTGGAGGATTGGCAACGGAAACTGGAATGTTGGCCTGAAAATCAGTAGAACGAAGACTGAATACATGTTCTGCGATTTTGGCGGTCTCTCCGGTCCTGAAGCCATAGCGTCTGCTCCAACTTCCGGTATCTTGGTTCACTCATACAAGGCAATGATAGATCAGAATCAGATCAATAGATCGAACAGTGAAGCACAGGATTAACACAGGATGGATGAAATCGCGGTAGGTTACGGGAATAATTTGTGACCTCCGTATTCTCCTTAAACTTAAGGGGAATACTAATACTAATCTATAAGACCATGATCAGACCTGCTCTTCTAAATGGATCAGAGTGTTGGGCTACAAAAGGGATGACTAAAAGACAGTTGCATGTTGCAGAGATGAGAGTGTGTGTTACGCGAATGGATAGAGTAAGGAATGAGTAAATAAGAGGAAGTTTGAAAGTGACACTGATACCCGAGAAATTATGTGGAAGGCGGCTATCATGGTATGGGCATGTAATGCGGAGGAATGAGGAACATATTTTTAGGAAGGCCTTAAGCGTGGATGTGTATGGATATAGAGGTAGAGGACGACCAAGGATACGATTGTTGGATTGTGTGAAAGACGATATGATTAGATAAGAATGTTACTTGTGAGATGACGTCTGACAGAGAAGTATGGAAGGAGAAGACATGCGCCGACCGCAAATAAAATTGGGAGGGCAGGAGGAAGAGGATAATTATTGTAGAATTCGTCATTCGCATTGTAAATATTTGACCACAATTCTTAGGATCTCTGCGGCGATATAATGGATCACCATCGATATTAGTAATAGTATTATTGGTAAATGGTTTTGGAAAACGTTTCTTACACCTTCCTTCTTCCATGAATGGTGATGTCATTTTAAATATCAAAGAATTCTGAGGCAGTTAGTGGATTCGAGATTTTGGCAGAAATTATTTGGTCAATTTCTTCTGGACGGATTTTATCTTCACGCCAACTCAAAATATGAGAATAAAGCAAACTTCGCATTTGCCACTCAAAAGAATTCAGACAGCAAAGTGTTACCAAAAACTGAATATTTTACGATTAAATTAATTAAAGCAAAAGATTTCGCTATTGCTATCTCTTTTGCTTGTTCGATGAAATTATGCAGGCACCTAGTTGTCACGCGTTCCTCACAACTGCCCATAAAATAAATTTAGAGAAACTTTGGATCATCATTACGTGTTGGCAAAAATGATCTTGTGGAACACTTAGCCTTGGATTTTGAATGTAGTTTAAAAATTGATTAGACGTGTCATCTCAAGTGCGTTGTGTGATGTGAGTTGCGTCAAAGGACGACATTTGGAAGCCAATATTGAATTTGAGTAGCTTACGTAAAAATAATTTGGAATCGTCTGATTTGCCAGCAAATGATTCTAAAGTGGAGTGGAATAGGAAGAGGTGCCAGTACAACTTTTCCAGATCCACAAACACATACCGGTCGTTTCATCGCCGAATTTTAAGATTTGACAATATTGGCTTATTTTATCCATTACACCAGTTATAATTTGATAATGTGCAGAGTATTTGAGTGAAAGGCGAACGAATGATGCACGTGTTAATGCACGGTTGGTTTGTTGTCGCTCTCTGTCGCGTTCTCTATATATGTCTATGTGCAGTTTTCGCGCCGATCTTATTCCCAATATATTTTGTCGTAGAGGGTCATCACACAGCTCTCGAGATTCTTGTCTGCGAATTTCTGTTGTTCTGATTCGTTGAGCTGCGTTTCTTCCTGCAATTTGTTCTTTCAATTCATGAGCTCTATTAGAAGGCACACGTCATGCATTTTCACTCTACTGATTGTTCCGCGGTATTGTACTGAAATTAATAAATAAATAAAATATATTATCATTTGAATAAATAAATTAGATCAAATTAGACAGCTGAATAAAATATTCTAAACTAATTAAGTAACAAAAATAAAAGGTCACCAAGAAACACTTACATGTTTTCCAGGTGTTAAGAAAATTAGTAGAGAATAAAAGTAATAAATAAAACTTGATTTTATTATCTATTATATTAAAAATATTCAATCTGAACACTGATGTCGATGATTATCGTTAACATACATCGTGATACGATTTTTTATATATATAGATATTTATATGTAAGTTTATACCTGCACCGCCGACCAAGGTGTTTTTTTTAAAAAATCGAGATTTCGAAGAGATGGCTAATTAGCCATAAGGCCGCCTTTTGTACAACACGAAAAATAAATGTTTATATTTTTGTTTTGAGTATTATTTCCATTTTTATTTTACTTTATTTATTTGTGTTTAGTCCTAAGATTTCTGTATTTTATGTTTGTGACGTACATTAAAATATATTAACAATAAACAATTTATTACCTTTGTATGTTTGTCTATATAATTAGCAAGTTTTTGAGTTTATATACATTTATATATATAAATAAATTTTTATAAGTCGAGACAGTCGCATAATATAATATAGGGAAACGATGCCGTATATCAACACAATGTTCTCGTCTCTATAAACGAAGGCTTATTTGAAATTCCAATTAGAAAGTTTTCTCATTTACTTGATTCAGGGCGGGGATTGGTGGAAGGGCAACAATCCGACTCGATTAGTACTAGTCTCTGCTTTGTAGCAGATTTGGAAAGATTTGAAGGGTGAGCGGATCACCGCGTAAACTAATCCTTATTCGAACCGGTTTTAATTATTTTTGAACTTCAATACGCTCGCTAGTTGCTTAATAAACTGAAATGTATGTACATTTCGTATTAACTCTTTTAATGCCACCGTATGAGTATAATTAATTTGTTTTTATTATATTTGTCTTGCAATATATTTATGAAAATGAAAATGTGTCCGTAGTGGGAAACGAACTAATGTGAAACGTCAAAATCTATGGCTTAAGAAAAAGAGAAGTTTTTGTTGTAATAATAAATATCGACGGAAGTATATTGTACTCGTGCTCCAAGCAGACACACACACAAGTGAGGTGGAGTGAAAAGATGACACATACAAGTGCGTAACGCCATTTGTCGTCAGTTTTACCCCCTAAATCACGCCAATAGATAGCAAACATAAAAAATCACAGATAATCACATTAGATAGATTATTCCATTGTTGTCTAAGAAATGGATTACAAACGAACCAACTAAATTGCTTTCACATTTATACGTAAAGATTTATTTTCACATATGTATTTATTGCTGTGATCTCGAAACTGTTTGAGTTCAAAGATGAAATTATGTACATTTATTGATTTCTCAAAAAGGAAAGTCCGTATCGATATTATAGGGATTAATTTCACGCAAAGTTGTCAAACTATATTTTTTTTTGGTAAAGTTTCCAACGAGCAATAATCGTACCTCGGATTAACCTTATCGGTTACGATATTGCCTCTGCGCAAAGTTATCAAACTATTACCTTATCTATATTAAATATGATATCTTTATTAACATATGAATTGATGACATTAAATATATACAAATATGAATTAACAGTATTATTGAATAAATCTTGACCGCGTGGAATGGTTGCAAGAATGCTAGCAGCATTTCCCTGTAAGTGAACATAAACAATTTAAAATATTCAAGGTGAGTTTTTTAATGGCTTTGAGTAGCTCGTATGAGATATGAAAAATAAGAAAAAATATTATTTCAATAGAGGAGAATACCCATTCTTGGTATTGGTTTTTCTCGCGTTCGTAAATAAAAATAATGCTATAATTATTTTCTTTATTTTATGTTTGTGTATTAGACAACACATTTTTGATATGAGGCAAAATAAATATAATGTTGATTCGTCGAATTAAGAGAATATAGAGATAAAATATAATAATAATATTGTGATGTACAGTCAGGGTAAGAAAAGGTTCGTCACCTTAAGATCTATTTTCGTATGATCTTAATTGGCGATAAAATCTGCTTTACCGATCAAGAATGACATATTACGTCACAATTTCATTATAAGTCGCGTCTAGCAAAGTGTACTATAACTACTATAAGTGTAAGTTAAATTTTATATGCAGTAGTCTATTTAATGTTTTAGTTTCAAAAGTTACTGAGAGTTAACGACTTCATAAAGGTATGAATTTGAACACTGACGAAGGTTTTCTTACTCTGACTTCATTCCTTTTTTTTGACATTGTTTTTTCTCTTTCTGTTATCAATGATTTGATATGCGACAGATAAAGACACAAAACTGACTGTCAAACGCCTAAGTAATATTGAAAATAAAGACGTATGACATGAATATTATATTAAATCTGGTAAAACTTTTCAGTATTGATCTGAATCGGAACTTAATTCAAAAGTATCAAGCCTGAACAGCTAAGACACGGGAGTTACTCGCTTGAAAATTGAATTTATAAAACTTTTCCGCGGGACAAACAGATACTTTACGGACTGTGAAAAGCAATTTGCTTTAAATTACTATCATTCGTGTGAATTGTGGGCCTTTAATAAATAAACGTACACACACAAAATCGTATCGTATCGCTAGTGTCGAACTTGAGATTTTACAATGACGTAATTTGATGTTCGGATTGATGTGAAACTGTGATAGTTTTAGGAGGCATTTGATCATGGAGGAAATTGCCGAAACCATTTATACTCCTGAACTTGTAGGGGCAATAGGGACCAGCTATTAGACAAAAGGGAAAAAGTTTTATGGTTGTCACAGACACATTTAGACAGGTAATTGAAAAAGTTTCAGTCATTAGGGGAGAGACCTAGTGCCTGCTAGGCTTAACTTAATTTATTATCTACATTTATAGTTTCATAAAAACACTTTAATTGTTTTTATTAACATCATTATCATAAATATTAATGTATTATTGATATCTAGACACGCGGTAGAGAGTCAGCCAAGTTCATTCGTATAATACAATATTACATAAAAAAATATATGTATTAAAATTACGTGCATTTTGTTTTACTAAATGGCCAAAACTGATGCATTATCTATAATTTATGGTTGTGGCAACCCTATTGAACCCTTATTGCCCTTAATGACCTAAAACCTCGTCACATTAGCGAACAATGACAAAACTATTGGTCTCGCTATTTCACCCTTATGAATCTCAAGCATCATCTATTTAGAAAACTAATTTTTTTCTAGTATAGGCGGACGTGAATATTGGCCAGCTGATGGTAAGTAATAAATAAAATTTTAACAAAAAGAATATGCACGAAAAAGTAATAAAAATAATTGCGTATTCAACATATTTTTTAGAGTCTTCCTAAGTTAAATGAAATGAAAAATATTAGACTACTTAAAAGTATACGCAATTATTTTTATTACTTTTTCGTGCATATTCATTTGTTTTAAAATAGTGTTTTGTTTGAAGTCGGTTTTTCTTTTTGTTAAAATTTTATTAATTTTTTGATTTTAAGTGAAGCTGATGTTGACTAACTAATTTTTTTTAATATGGATAGATTAAACGTTCCGTTTATATGAGTCAGAAACTACTTCGAGGACAATTTCAAAGGAAACTTGCGAATAAAGCAAAAATAGACTTTCCCTCGAAAGAGCTGTAATCGAACTCAGCAAAAAAACTTTGAAAAAGACCAACTATATTTCGTACATCATATGACATCACATCACATACATAAAATTTGATTAAAGATAGTAAGAAATTCTGCCCCATATCGCACCCTAACTGCGAGCCGTATAGGAGTTCCATCACTACATAGTATAAAACAAAGTCGCTTTCTCTGTCCCTATATCTTTAAATCTACGCAACGGATTTTGATGCGGTTTTTTTTAAAGATAGTGTGATTCAAGGGGAAGGTTTGTGTATATAATACATGAACAATATAGTAAAGAAACACTGATAATTTTAGAAGTTTGCGATGTGATGTCGTAAATAAACAAATTCTGTAGTATATTTAGTATCAGTATTGTACCCGTGCGAAGCCGGGGTGGGTAGCTAGTTGATTATAATATTCGACTATGATAATTACTTAAACATAACCACATTACGGAAGGTGACTCAAATATCCAAATAACCTATAAATAAAAGATTCGACCGAGTATCGCTAACGTGCTCCTCAAAATTGTTCCGTTCCCTTCCGTTCCGTTACTTTGTCATGGATCCTGTGCTCAGAACCTTACCAAACTTTCACTAAATTACTCTTGAGTATATATTTTATAATAAAAAAAGAATTATCAAAATTGGTTAACGTGATTTTCAGTTATTCACCTATTTGTCGCGCATATACATAATGCAAATTTAAGACTTATGTCGTTTTCACATGGATACCATCATCGGAAAAAAAAATGGGACCCCACGGGAAGCACTACCTTTCAAACAAAAAAAAATTATCAAAATCGGTCCACCCAGTGAAAAGTTATGAGGTAACAAACATAAAAAAAAAAAAAAAAAATACAGACGAATTGATAACCTCCTCCTTTTGGAAGTCGGTTGAAAATATTAAACTTGGGTCATAAGATCAATGTCCCTTGTGCGTGTAGTTACACTAGCTTACTCACTCTTTACATCCGGAACTAGCTATGCCCGCGACATATATATGCGTTTGAATTGAACAAAAAAAAGTTATTATTGAAGCTTGAGTTACTCCTTATTGCATAATCTATCTGCCAGTGTAAGTTCCGTAAAAACTGGTCTAGCCGTTCTAGAGATGAGCCAGAATAGATACAGAGACAGAGAGACAAAAGTTCTAAAAAATGTTATTTTGGTAAATATACCGTATATACGTACATAATACATATGCATAGCTGTTTGGCTTTAGAATACAATTTTTTTTAATGGTAACCATCGAGCAGGTAGCTGATGAAAAATGACTACCACCGCACTTGGACTGAAATAATGTTATACTAGGAATAGGAACAAAATGTAATAGTTACTTTTTTTAACCGACTTCAAAAAAAGGATGTTCTCAGTTCAATTGTTTGTATGTAGGTATATTTATCCGCGGTTATCTCGAGTTTGGCTAAAGCTATTTGGATGCGGTTTTCAGAAAAGTATTTGTTACATTCAGGAGAAGGTTTTAGTGCTTTAACCGACTCGAAAAAAAAGGAAGGGTCTTAGTTTGACCTATAAGTATGTATGAATGGTTATAAAGTTATTAATATTACACAGATATTTATTGTGCAATGTAGACAGAAACTCACTCATAGGCGAAAGTAAATAGAAATACCAAAAACAAAAACAGACATTACACTAACAATAGATTAGATTGAAGAGCAAAAATATGTTATATATATTACTTGCTTCAGGTTTAAGAACATTTTTTTCAATATATCATTAACAGTGATACTTCTTAAATTGATCTGTAGATAGTATGTAGTTATTTATTTTTACTTTAATATAATAATACATTTTGCGTCTGTTATACCTTCAGGTAATTAATTATCACTTCAAAGACAATAATTTATCTTTTATCCTGTATTTTGTTCTATTTTTTGGTAATTGTTACCTTAAAATTGTTGTTATTATTATTACCTTGAAATTGTTACCTTACCGCTGTCTGTCTCTATACATAGATTTTTAAAATTACGAAACGGATTTTGATGCGGTTTTTTTTATAAATATCTTATAAATATCTTCAGGAGCAAGGTTTTCTATGTAATAAATGGACGATATAGTAAAGAAACACTGATAATTTGGTTGTTTCATGTGATGTCGTAAATAAACAAATTCTGTAGAATATTTAGTATCAGTATTGTCCCTGTGTGAAGCCGGGGCGGGCCACTAGTTTATTTAAATTGTGACGATGTGAGTTAGACATTATTATAGTATTTTTCGAATAAGTTTTACATGCATAATATCTCAATATAAATGATATATAAGGGTTTTTATTCGTGGATTTCTCGTTTGTCATCCTTTACAGGTGAACTTAGCTCTGTGGCGTATGTGATGAGGAAAGTTAGACAACTAACAGATATTCTTCTGCTTGATTTTAGTTACTTTCATAGTACCAAGATTTATAAGTTAGTTTGACATAAAAAGGACCCGTTCGGGAACAATCTTGAAAATCATAAAACTAGAAACTCCATTCGGAATGTTTATTACTATTTTTAATTGATTCACCTTCTGTATAGTATAGTGGATTGTGATTCTTAATCCTTTTTAAGGCAAGAGCTTCGATCTGTATTGAAAAAAAGGCTTTTTTGTTTGTTTCACTAGCAAACAACTTATAGATCACGCAAATACTTTTACATTTTCCATATGAATAAATTTATTCAGGATGCATATATAATTGGATGAGATTATTACATGTATACAGATGATTGATCAAAGAGAAACTACTGGATTTCTTGCCTGTTCTTCTTGGTACTATCTGTATTCCAAATTTATATTAATCATTCATTTAATAAGGAAACATTATATTATTTTGAATTAACTATTCCTTGTTGTATTTTTTTAATGTTTGAAAATCCACAACAACGCGGAATCAAAAGACATTTTTGCTTTGAACAATCACTTTGTGGAATCAGCTATTACTAGCAGTGTTACTGAATCTTAATGCCTGAGAACCCTCTAGTAAAAAGTCTACAGATTTTTATCGGCCGGCAACGCACTTGCAAGACCTCTGTTTGCAGACATACATGGGTGGTAAGCACTTTCCCTTGGGTGAACCTCCTACTTATTTGCCACGTATGCTAAATTTTACGTCCACTCGCGTCTTCCGCTATGCTTATCATGGTCTGGTGTCTATTCTTCAGCACGACTATTCTAATAATTGTCAGCGCTACGAAATATACAACCATCCCACTACCACTTGAGGTTACTATTTTTCTAACACCGCCAAGTACTGGTTTCGATTTTTAAGATAGCTCAGTGGAGGACTTTGCTATCTCAAAAATCGAACCATATATTCGGTAAGTGACTTTACATTGAATATATGGCCCATATGCACCGTCTGTCGTATGTATACATATCACTGGTTCATGTCTCCGGTCCGTTGCTATAACGCTTGGTAGCATTTGTTGAAGACATTCTAGATATTCTACAATTTACATGTGACAAAAAGATGCAATATAACATTTTTGATATATTTTTTAGACTGTTAATTTCGTATATTGAATGGAATATGTCCAACGAATTTAGATCGTTTAATATTGTTGACGTATTTATAATTAAAGTAATATGTATTAAAACGTTGAATTTTGGACATACATCACGCTTAAAATTTAACATACAATTAATTATTATTTATTTATACGAAATTTTCGATTTCAATTGATACCGGTAAAATCATATCAAGCATTTAGTAAAATTAATAAATAGGATGACACTTAAATCGAATGTACACTTAAAACAATGTAACCGCATTAATGAATTTTGGGCGGGAGTGATGTGAACGACAGTTTTGGGTTCTCTAACTGACGTCGTTTACTTTCATCGCTTAAAGTAACTTTTTCTCATCACGTTTATTCCAGACCGGATTAACCATGTCGGGCCCTAGGCGTTAAAGGCCCCATTTCCCTTTCTAGTTTCCTAAAATTTATGTACTACCACGCAATTTTATTTAAAATTACGACGATTATGACAAAGACTACCGTATGTCTTTTCCAAATGGAAACAATATCCATTATGCAAAAAAAGACTGTTTTTTGTGATAGGTAGGTGAACCGGCAAATAGGTCATCAAATGTTAAGTGGCCACCGCTTCCATTGGACTTGGCGCTGTTCGAAATATTGCTTAAAATATAGTTTCTCTTTACCTATAGTTCCACTGCCTTACTCAGCCTTTAAACCTACACATATTGCTGATTGGCGGTAGAATACCTGATGAGTGCTCGGTACCTACCCACACGAGCTTACCGTAACACCAAGTTACTACTACTAAATATTAAAAAAAAAATCCCTTTCCTAATTATTGACCTGGGCAGACCAATAATTGGGCATCAGCTAGTTACCAACAATGCCTGATAGATAATCAGGTACTGCGGTTAGTAATTATGATCATGTCTCAACGACTTTGTACACAGTCAATTTTAACAAAGATCGCTCAAAACATATAATAATGCACAAGAAAACGCTCACATAGACGCACTTTCAATACTTTCACTCTCGTAACGCATATTCAATTGCAAACAACGTATGTGAATTCAATATTTCGTATCACGTGTATACAGAGAAAAAGTGAACCAAAACAGGTTTACAAAATTACGAAATTCCATCAAATCTTAAATTAAGATCATAAGCCAAGGAGCTCTTAAAATTTATTGGCATCATAATTAATTTTGATATATATTTACATTAACAAAATTGACTTCAGTTTTAGATGAGACTTAAAATTAACGGGATCAATTTAAGCGTGATCACGTGTCAATTATGAGAAGTATGCTTTAAGTGCATATTGATAAATCATTAACACCTCTTGATCACGCTTATTTATAAGGGCCACTAGATGTCGCGTCGTTCTATTCCTACTGACTGCAATGCCAGTATTTACTACGCCCCGCTGCCACCGGGCGACATATTTGATGTCGAATCGACCCGTGTCGAGTAGCGTCCGTTTCAATTAAATCTCGATGTGTTCACGCGAGGGTTTTCATTCATCGAACTTGGTTCATGCAATAAAATTAAAGCAATTCGCATTCCATTTCATTTACATACAAAGCTCTATTAAAGCTGTGTCGTTAAATGTCGCTGTTTTAATTTATCTTATGGGCGTACATAGCAATTACAAAATGAGTTACTCCATTAGTATTAAATATATTTAGAGAAATCTTTAATAAAATTATTTGACAATATAATTATATACTAGTAATAAATTTATATTTAATAATATATGCATTACATTTCGAATAACGAGTTACGGTTTTGTTTTTTTTTTTTTTTACCTCTAAATACTAGAGGCAAAGACATATTTTCCTATTTATAAAACTTCTTGAACATAAATAAGCAAAAAAAGCGATGAAAATGTAGATAATATAATAATTTATATTTTCTACATTTTCATCGCTTTTTTTGGAAGAGTTTTGAATTTTTGTATTTGAAATTAGAGATTTAATAAAAATATACTGTTACTTTTCATATCATGTATTTATTTTATATAATTTAAGGTAAATATTTTCTTCTACTTAAGAAGGAGAGGTTTTATATATAGTATGTATATATTATATATAAATCCTCTTCTTCAAAAATATGATCTACAAAGTATAATATGACATGTATTATTCATTCTCTCGAAAAGCGCCCAGACCAATGATATTTCCCTCCGACGACTTTAATATAAAATGCTATAAAATCTCAAATACACACTTATATACATACGTGTATATTATTTATTTATATAAAACTAGTAAACAGCCTCATATTCACACGATTACAGGATTACAGTTTATTTTAAATTAATTTTATGATATAAATATATTTTATACCCCATAGTATGGAATACTCAGAAATAGAACCACTATTTTCTGCCACTTTTAGAATTGAATACAGATGATGAATTTGGATATAAAACAAAAGTAAAGTAAAGTAAAGTAGAATCCCGTAAATTTCCCACTGCTGGGTTAAGGCCTCCTCTCTTATTAAGGGAGGGTTTGGAACATACTCCACCACGCTGTTCCAATGCGGGTTGGTGGAATGCACACGTGGCAGAATTTCTATGAAATTAGACACATACAGGTTTCCTCACGATGGTTTCCTTCAACGCCACTTTAAGCACATATGTATAGCGGTGCTTGCCTGGCTTTGAACCCGAAATCATCGGTTAAGATGCACGCGTTCTAACCACTGGGCCATCTCTGTTCTAAAACAAACAATATAAAACAAACAATCACATAAATCTTATCTGTATATAATTGCATACTAATTAACATGTTCATAATTAAAATATCCGTAGAGATACAAAAACAATGGCGGACATTTATCAAAGAAGAAACCCTCCGTTTCAGCGTAGATTAGAGTGTGTTATTTTACAATTACCGCGTTCGACTGTCTCGGAGGATTCCATTTGTCTTCTCCGCTCTTAGGCAAGTGTTTCCCAGTGGGGTTTTCAAAGTGAGCCAACTTCGTCGCGATAAGATAGAGTAAACCTTCCACGCTCGTATATCAACAAACCACGGCAACCCAAGCCCGGACTCATTAAAAGCCAATAATTTCAAACATGAAAATATAATTATACAAGATTTTCTTCGTAAAATATAATTCATTAATTTGTTAAGAATCGTACATTTTTATTTTACATTTATAATAAAAAAAGTTTTAAAGATATTTGTGTATCTCTTTTTTTTAATTTGATAATTTTCTTCCATTTCGTTTTTCATATTTGTTTATTTTATATTCACTTGGTGGTAGGGCTTTGTGCAAACCCGCCTGGGTAGGTACTACCCACTGATGAGATATTCTACCGCTAAACAACAGTACGCTGTATTGTTGTGTTCCGGTTTGAAGGGTGAGTGAGCCAGTGTAACTACAGGCACAAGGGACATAGCATGTTAGTTCCCAAGGTTGGTGGTGCATTGACGATGAAAGGAATAGTTAATATTTCTTACAGCGTCATTGTTTATGGGTGATGGTGACCACTTACCATCAGGTGGCCCATATGCCAACCTATTTCATAAAAATAAAATGAGTTGACTTAGATTATAAAAAGTGTACAAAGTAAAACCATAATTAAGTAGGTAGCTTTTACTATAAATACCTCATTCGGGAATAGTACAGGGAATTGAAGAACTTCGGTATATGATTTGCTTAAGATTCATATGTGATATGATAACGACTAAAGTAATACAAAACTAATCGATTTAACCCCATTAATTAGGTAAATTAAAGAGCCCCGTGATTTTTTTATGTTATGTTGGCATTGTATTTATTTTTGGTTATCAACATGATTCTGGCCATCAAGGTTGTGGTGTATATATTAAAAATATTAAGAGTTTAATGCCCTTTCACGGCGGAATAATCGTACAAATCAAGTATGCCAATCGTCTCAATATGTACATATTTGTCAATGATAAAAAAATACTTAACACTAGTTCACTTGAAATATCAGAACCCCGTATCTTTGCCTCTTCGATTTCGTCATCTTCAGTAGGATTTTGTATTTCAGCAAATAATACCCGCAAAGTCAATATATCCTTCTTGGGACAAGATATCCGTTTCTATAATAAAATTCCGTAAATGTAAATAAGATGACTTTGTATTTTTTAACTGTTGAAAAAGAGTAACTACTGAGTTTCTTGGCGGTTCTTCTCGGTATAATCTACTTTTCGAACCGTCGGTAGCTTCACTTAATTGTAAAATGACGATTCAAAAGTTTATTTTGATTTTGAATATAATACCCCCTTTTCTGTGAATTCATATTACTGATAAAATTATTGGCAATGCAGCGCTACCCTGCTGGCAGACACGGTCCTTAATGTTTCTTGTTTCTCATAATACAATTAACAATTAATATCTGTCACGTGAACAAATCGAATAGAAATTTTACTCACCAGCTGGAAATATTGTGTCAAATTTTTTTATCATAAATAAAACGAAAAGTGCAATAAAATATATGTTATATCTTCGCAGTTGAAGTAAATCAAAAATGTCTTTCATACATCTCTCTGTTCGAAAAATTTATACTAATACGCAAACGCGCTTAACGCGTAAGTGGTGCCATAATAAATTATATGTCGCTATTCGGAGCAAGCATCACAGAATTTTCATGTTCCTAAAATTTGTGTTTACAATTTATTTCGTGCGCAGCGGTTAAGGAAAACATCGCGAGGAAATCGGAATATATTGGATCAAAATAAACCACACGTCAATCAAGTACCCTGACGATAGTGTATCTGGTACAAGGGACATAACATCTTAGTTCCCAAGATTGGTTGCGCATTGCTGTCTATGGGTGGAGGTGACCAGTCACCAAGGAATCGGAATATATTGGATCAAAATTAACCAATGTCAATCAAGTACCCTGACGATAGTGATAGAGCACAAGGGACATAACATCTTAGTTCCCAAGATTGGTGGCTCAATGATGTCTATTGTGGTGGTTGTGACCACTCACCATCAGGTGGTTCCTTCACTCATCTATATCATTAAAAAAATGGAACGGCGTGATGAAATAAGCTCGAATTATTATCTACTTATTAAAAAGGAAAGATAGGCTTGGCCCAACAATGGTATATTTACAGACTCAGATAAAAAAGAAGACATTAATAACAAACTGAGTAATAGCACAGTTATACGTGAAAGAGAAAATTGTGAACAAAATCAAAATTAGTTGATAGTTACGGTTCATATTTTTTGTGGTCATTCATCATTCCACGATTGATCTGTTCGCTTTAATATATTACTTCAAGCTCCGTTTTGTACGAATGTAATTTAATTTACAATTTACGACTACAATTCTCCCTCGTCCTCAATTTGTACTTCCAAAAATCTTACCAAATTTTTAATAATTATAAATAAATAAATATTGGACAACATCACATACATTACTGATCCCAATGTTAGTAGCTCAAGCACTTGTGTTATGGAAAATCAGAAGTAACGACGGTACCACAAACATCAAAACCCAAGACAACATAGAAAACTAATTAACTTTATCTACATCGACTCGGCCAGTGGCCAGTGGCGTACCCATGAAAACACACTTCTCGACCACGGAGCTGGTCAAACTTTTAGGTCATAAAATAAACCTTTTCAAATTTCAGCTTTCAAGACTTAGTAGTTTGGGTTATGCGTTGATCGTTAGTCATATACCATTCAGCGCAAAAGATTTAATTATTATGTATATATTTACGTTTTATCTGCGATCAGGCCCGTTTTCATCATTGCCTAACGTTTTCACGACGTGCTAAAAAGATATTATCGCAATTAAAACCTTATAATAAATTAAATGTCTCATTTTAGGCCGTATGAATATGTACGGGCGCCTGTAAGGTATTTAGTTTAGGAAAGGTAATTTTTCTAATGGAAATTGTGCCTTTTTTAAGGTCACATCTATATAAATATATTTAAAGTGTCGTAAAGAGATTTTTATTTATTATGAAATATCTTTATCTTCTCTGAAATAACGTTATACATAACGAAATCTAAAAATACTTCTTTTCTACGAAATAATAAAATAAATATATTTCCTACGTCTTTTTCTTTTCTTTTATTTGTGTTAGCAGACGAGTCACCACTTACCATAAGTGGTCACCACCGCCCATAGACATTAGCGCTACAGAAACCTTTCCTTACATTACCACTGCGCAGCAAACATTGTTTACTAAGATGTTATGTCCTTTGTGCAGACAGGAAATTACAAGTAATTGTCCTGTAACATTCACCCTTCAAATCAAAACACAACAATACTAGTTATTGCCTCGACGGGCTTGCACAAAACCGTACCAAGAAATCTTATCTAAACTAATATAAAAAGCTGAGGAGTGAGTGCTTGAACGTGCCAAACATATCTTAGATGGCCCCTTTATTAAGAAAGGTTGTAGATTATGTAACATGTCGCTAAAACTTACGGGTACAAATAACGTTTACCCACCGTGTTACACAACTATAGTCTAATCCAATCACAGGTATAATTCACTAACCAATAAAACCAAAGACTTATTATTTACTATAGGGTCTCCCGCGAAAACTTCGTGTTTATTCAAAAGATATGTCAAAGAACCAAAGTCATTGACATAGCCCACCGCATTAAGCTGAAGTGGCAATGGGCTGGTCATATTTGTCGCAGAACCGACAACCGTTGGGGAAAACGCGTTCTAGAGTGGAGACCGCGTCTCGGCAAACGTAGTTTAGGACGTCCTCAGGCAAGGTGGAGTGACGATTTACGCAAGGCGGCAGGCAGGAGCTGGATGCGAGTAGCCGGAGAAAGACCACAGTGGCGTGCACTTGGAGAGGCCTATCTCAAGCAGTGGACGGGTTCGGGCTGATGATGATGATGATAATGATTCAAAAGATTTTTAGGGATACCAAAAACTATGATAGATAGTACCGCTCTCTAACCGGCCAGTGATGTTTGTAATTTCAGTAGTTCGGGATGGCCAATGTAATATTATTGTTTTACAATGCTGCTTCAATGTCTCTTCAAATCAATTTTTTGTTAGAATGCCACGCTATCGTCCCGTTGTTTTATAATGACAGCTCAATCATATTTAAAATTAGAAAAAGTGTTACATGCCAGTATTAAATGCTATGCCATATAAAATAAAATTAATTACAGTTTTACAAATTATTGATCAATTACTTATAATAATAATTGTATATAATAAAGTAAATTCAATAGCTCCTGCTATATTAATAATATGCAATAATAATGTGATATAAATTATGATATTGAACCAATGTCATAACACCGTATTCAGACGGTGTTATGACATTATATGACGAAAAACGTGTTACGATAGTAACCTTAGCCTTCAGGCTAACGTTACTATCGTAACACGTTTTTCGCTCGCTAATATTAAATCTTTGTTAAATCACAATTTAGTAAATTTCAATCAAGAATTCTATATATTTTTCTGCACATCACATTTTTCCTACTACAACCAGTTTATTTAGACTGTCAGTTTGTCCCTGGAAATAATGACCAAAATATTTGAGAAGTTGTTAGTCTGGTAGTAATCTTGACTTGGACGAAAATATAGCTGTTAGCTCTTTTTTTTTCTTCATAGTACACACAATATTCTATAACAACATTTATCTACAACCTTTTTATAATTACAAGTTTAGAGTCCTTGAGTTTACTTCGTACACATTTTCATCAATATCGTTTCACTGGCTTAGCCGTCAAAGCGTCACAGACAGATAGACAGACAGGGAAACTTTCGCATTTATAATATAGTATATGTAGATTCTCAAAAATTGTGTGTTGTTTAAAAATTTAGTTAGGTGGAATAGTCTTATACAAAAGTAACAGCCCGTAAATTTCTCACTGCTGGGCTAAGACCTCCTCTCGTATTGAGGATAGAGTTTGGAACATGTTCCATCATGCTGTTCCAATGCGAGTCGGTCGATTGCACATGTGGCAGAATTTCGATGAAATGAGACACATGCAGGTTTTCTCACGATATTTTCCTTCACCGCCCAGAACGAGATGAATTATAAACACAATTAATTACATATATGTATATAGTGGTGCTTGCCTGGGTTTGAACCTGAAATCATCGGTTAAGATGTATCTCATCTCATAAATTAGGCTATATTGATCAAGAACTGTTTATGTTGTAGTACTTGATATAACATAGCTATTAACATCGTATAGAGTAAATAACTCTAAGATTTGTTTATCTTAATAGTATTAAGGGTATAGTGCGGTATTATAGTATCTTAATACAATATTGTGGTTATAACCCATAATTATTTGACCCAGGAATATCCAACTGTTAATGACAAAAACGCAAGGCATTATAACAACGCTATGAAGTTTATTTTTAATCCCCGACGCAAAACGACGGGGTTTTATAAGTTTGACGTGTCTGTGTATGTGTCTGTTTGTGGCATCGTAGCTCCCAAACGAATGTTCTGATTTTAATGCGGTTTTTTTATGTTTGAAAGGTATATCAATCGAGAGTGGTCTTAGCTGTCTTTGGTGGAAATCGGTTCATGTCTTCAAGGTCATGAGGTTGTTTGTTAGATGTGATAGGAATGTTCACGCGCTCAGTTTGCTTGCAAGCATATGTGGGATCTGACATTTGAAATACTAATGTATTCTGGAACCACTGAGCTGATGTTAGGGCTTAAAAATAGAGGACGTAGCCCTGGACTGCCTTTTAGTAAACCCATGCAGTTTGGGCTCGTTGGATTTGTCTTAACTAGTTCTCTTTATATTTCTAATAGACGAGAATCTGATGCTGGAAATCTGGAACCTCGGATCTGGTCTGACGAGAGAGTTCGAAATTAAGAGACGTAACCCTGCTTTACCTTTTAGTAAGCCCATCGTGTTCGGACTCATTGAATTTGTCTTATTTGGTCGGGGTTCCTTTTAATTTTTAATTTAATTTAATAATTATGCACTATAATACGTTATGGAAAATACGAAATTTGTCGTGAAACCCTCGAAAACATTGATTTATTCTATAATCTCACTATGTTTGTAACTTTTTCGTTTTCTTTTCAATTTAGAAATATCTTGTTCAAAATACGAATTGAAATTGTGAGAGAAAAATGATTCGCGGGAGTTGAGCCGACGTGCGCACCTGCGAGCGTTAACAACTTCTAAGTCTTCGAGATATATTACAGTATCATTTGATAAATATAACTTATTACCTACTCCCATTTTTATTTGCGTAAATTTATCACGTTTCCTCAAATTCTAACTTATTTTTTTCTAATACCATATTGCAAAAATAAAAGCTTTTCGTTTCATAGTGAATTTTTATTTCTTTATTAATGCTTCGTTGGTTTAGTGGCTACATAAGTACCGCAGTTTACAGGGTCAACTGTTCGAATCCCAGGTTAGTCTGATAAGAAGTTGAGATTTTCTATCGAAGATATTCTCAGTACCTGTCTGGAATCTGGAAGTTAGAAGTTACACATCTATGCATCGAAAAACACGTAAACCATCGGTCTTGCTTTTAATTTGCCGTCCCATCGTATTATGAAAGTGTGGGAATAGAGAGTGCAGTGTTTACATAAAAAATCACTTTATTTCCAGAACCAAAATTCCAATTTTACAAACACTTATTATTTAATGACTTTACTACTTCAAATCGACAAATAGGAACTTAAAAAACTAAAACAAAGACCTTAACTTAATATTCTTAATATTCTGAGCACAAGCTTGACCGCACAATAACCATTAGCATACCCCTTGATGATGTGTGTGTATTTCGGACCAATGCTCTAACAAATATCCTACATTAATGCTCGAGCATGCCTTTACTAATGAATTATTGCTTTGAGTATATCTTTTCCAGGTGCTCGCAATTCTTACACGCATCAGTGCCCAGAAACCGTGTACTCTCCTTTCAGTGAACATTTCTGATGCGCTACAGTATCGTGGTAGTCCGAACAGTAATCGAAAGGCGTTGTTATATTCCACCCGCATAGCGTTAATGGCACTTTGTGTGTATTTGATCCACAATTCGGCTGTATAGAGACACATACAATAGGTACGAAATAATATAGATTTCACCTCATCAGTGCATAGTCTGAATCTTCGTGATATCATGTTCGCGCGTATAGTTATCGCTCTCCTTTGCCTGTTGATATCATCGACATCTGAGAGATCGTCCCTTATTATATGCCCTAAATATTTTATAGATGACTCAATCTCAATAGCCTTTCCATAAAGCCGAACTTGCGGTATTGCATCCGGCCCATTTCTATGTTTAAATACTAGTAGCTTAGTTTTCTGAACATTGTACAACATATTATGTTCCTCAGCATATTTTTCACATTCTCCTATTAGAATTCTTAAGGCTCTGATGCTGGGCGCTAGTAGCACCATATCATCTGCGTACGCAATGTGATTGATGCAGGTATTGTTTATATGACAACCGACTTTCGTTGCCAGTAGCTTCTCGCTTAATGCATCCATGTACACATTAAACAGACTAGGCGACATGGCTCCACCTTGCCTGACTCCAGTGCTCAAGAATGTCGGGTCGGATGTATGGGTGCCCCATCTTATGACATTCGTTTGTTGTCCATGCCAAAATTTTAAGATATTAATTATATATTCTGGTGCTTGTCTTTCGTGTAGTTTATTCCAGAGGTTTGTATGAGATACTCTATCAAAAGCCTTACTGAGATCAAGAAAGCAGCCGTATATCGTCGTTCTTCTTTTATTATAGTAAGATATTGTCTGTTTAAGAGTGAAAATTGCAGTGTCGGTAGATGTACCGGGTTTAAATCCCATTTGGTGGTCTTTTGTATGTAATTTTTTCTTTAGGTGAGCAAAAATTACTTTTTCAAAAACTCTTGCGATCGCAGTAGCTAATGATATAGGGCGATAACTCGAGAGAAGAGACATATCAAGCTGTCTGTGCTTAAGTAATGGCACTACAGTGGTTTTCATCATGTCGGTTGGTATGTAACACATAGTGAGGCATGCGTTGAACAGAGCGGCGAGCAGTGTCGGTAGGTAGGAGCCTGAATATATCAAATGCTCAGCCACAAGGCCGTCATGTCCTGCCGCCTTATTTCTGTTCTCATATTGGATAATTTTATCGACCTCGTAGGTGGAAATAGGAATGATTCTACAAGACATAGGTGTTTTGTCTGCCTGGTGACTAGTTGTGAACCCAAAATGGCTGGCAAATTCCTTAGCTATCTCTCTTTCGTCCGTTTTTCCGTTAACTTCAACAGCCAACGTCTTGTTGTTTGTCTTCATAGCTTTATTTGTCTGTCTCCAGAAGCTATTAAAGTTCTTATTGTGAAGACTCAGCGCTATCCTGCTGGCCTTGATTTCCTCGGAATCTCTCAAGCACTTTTTATACTCTCTTTTGAAAACTTTCTTAGTACTTGACCTTTTCTCAGCCACCACCCCGGTCAGAGGTCTACCTATGGTAACCCAACTGATAAAAGCCTCTTTTGATATTGCATAGGCCTGATTAACCCGCTCATTCCATCCTGGTATTTTGCGCTTCTTCGATCCGTTTAATGGTTTAAGGGTGAAGACTCGATATGCAGCTGCCCTTAGAGACGAAACTATCTGCACATAATTATTGTCTATTAACTTTATCGCTTCTTCTCGACTTAATTGTGTAATGTTAGTGACGTCTAACGGTTTAATTTTATGCAACATGAGATCTGCTTCTCTTGCGTATTTTATTAATTCTTGGTCACTTTTTGCCTTCCAAGTGATCGGCAAAGTTTTTGGCGTTTCTCTGATGCTTTTGGCACGGTTAAGGTGCTTTAAATTCAGTCTAATTGACAGCGGCCTGTGATCAGACCAGTCGACATTATAATCTATCGATATTGAATTAATATGGCTTTTCAATGAGTAAGATATTATACAATGATCAAGCCATGATGTGGAGTTATGTGCATCGCTAAGAAAGGTATATGAATCCTTCGGCATCTCATCTATATCTATACAACTAAACATGTTTTCGTTCGCGAACTGTAGTAATTCTTTGCCGAAGAATCTCTGCGGATCTGCATTAAAGTCTCCCATAATTATACAATTGTGACATTCTTTCTCATCAGCAATTGTAATTATTTTACTTAAACAATCAGAAAATTCTTCTAAATTGTCATTACATTCGGTAGGCATATACACGGTAATGAGCAATATGCTTGTATCGACGCCTTTAATATGTATAGCAGCTAGCCTTGGTGAATCGCATTCTACTGGTGTTGCATTAATATTTTTATGCCACAATATTGCTACTCCGCCGTAGGGTCGCCCATGATGTGAATTTGCAAGGTTCATGGCAGAGGTTCCCAAAGTATAGAAGTTGGGATTAATATTATCTAATAAACTTAATTCATCAGAGTGTAACCAAGTTTCCTGTAATAAAATAATATCTGAGTTTTTACCTAAATCTTGTATGAATTTCTGTGTACGTTTAAACCCTTTACAATTTATCGTAGTAATTTTAAGATTTGATATAGACGTCATTCTTTCGATTTCCACCCCCTCGATACTCTGTACGGTCTGAAAACGATTCCTTCGGGCCAAAAGTCTTCATTTAAGGCTACCTTATAATCATTCTTCTTAACTACGAGTTTAAACGAACGAAAGTTTGTTGGCATTTTTGATTGTAAAACTTCTACACCCAAGGCTTCTATACCTTTTTCAGTAAGATATTCTTTTATGTCATCTTCTGTAGTAGACGACTGAAACCTGGAGACATATATGTTGAATGTCATGTCCGCCACTTTTAATTTTATATTGTTGTTTTTACTCGTGCCATGCATATTAGGAATCCTCTTTCTCTTTCTTTGTACTTTAGTAAACCCATCATCATCAACTTCTTTTATGTTTTCATTTGTATTTGATATAGAATTATTCTTTGAAGGCAATTTGTTTGGGAACCGCAGACTGCTTTGCGAGCGAGGCATATCGCTATATGTATAATCCTTATTAGCGCCGCCTTTGGTTGTGGCACCTTGTCCCTCCTTGACCAATGCTGCGTAAGAGGGTGTGGCCTTGACCGTTGAAGGCGACGCCTCCTGCGTGTACGCATTAGCGTGCGCATTAGAGGCGGAGTCAGATCGTTGACACTGCATGGGGTTAATGACCTCTTCTCTGGTCTGTGACTCATGTCTCGCAACAGTTATTGCACTTTGTTGCATGTTTTTATTTAAAACTTTTAATGATTTAAATTCGTTGTTTAACCTGTTAGTTTCTTGTTGTAGTATTAAGATTTGAGATCTGATTGTAGATAGGTTTTTCAAAACACATGTCACATCCAGGTGGTCGAAAGTGACAGGTGGGACACGTGAAAGGTCTTTCGCCACAAAAATAGGCATATCATCGGGATCCGTCTCTTTTAACACTTTCACCATATCAGTTATGTCTTTATCCTTCTTTTTGTCCCCCTTCCGATTAATCTTCTTTATAGTTGTATATTCGTAAACAATAGATTTTGCCTTTTCTATCTCTTCTTCATTAAACCATGATGCCGCAATTTGTATCAGACTTATCTCGTCTAATACATCACACTTATTTTGAAGAAATGTTAACAGTTCATTAACTACAATTTTACATGAATCGCAACGCACACATGCATATATCCTGTTGTTTGCTAGTCTCCCCTGAGATTGGTCACCGTGGTCTAAAATTGGTCAGGTGGACTTCATTCTCATCATGTTTGTCCACACGTACAACTGAAAGTTCAAACCCAAACAAATTTTACAAAGTTTACAGGTGATTTTCGTTTTAGTTAGTGTAGATGCAAGAATGCAATAAAAATAATCCTGCATGCATCTAGATATACATTAATACTATTTAGGAGTTGTATAAAATGTCATCTATTGGAATGATACACTTACTCGTATGTCCTGCGTTCACGTTACGAAAATCCTGTTAAAAATGTTGCGTCTTTTCAGTATAAAACGCAGCGTCAAATAAAATATAATATTTTTAGTATTCTTTACACCTCAAATTCCGATCTTATAATATGTTTTACAATGAAACTATTAGTGTATTATTAGCTCAAAGCTATTGACCCATAATCTCAATGTGTCGTACACTAATTAGAATGCTATTTTCTATATGCCATGACATATATAGTCATAGTGGATTAAACGTGAAATTACTGTTCATCTCAATCCCCTACGGTATTCGTAAACCCTGCATATTAATATGTATCAAAGGTATGTAAGTACTAGTAGCATAATACTCGATATAATACTGTCAATATATAATCTTCTCTAAGTGTAACTATTGTGATAATCTAAAGTCCAGAATCACATACGTGGAACGTGTATTATGTTAATCTGTAAGTTCAGATAGCCCAGTGGTTAGAATATATACTATAGCGAATTTGCAAACGATTAGATGTTTTAATTGAAATCATTTACAGCCTGTAAATTTCCCATTGCTGAGATAAGGCCTCCTCTTCCATTAAGGAGAGGGTTTGGAACATATTCCACCATGCTGTTCCAATGCAGGTTGGTGGAATGCACATTTGGCACCACTAAATGTAGAGTGGTGCTTGTCTGGGTTTGAACCCGCAATCATCGGTCAAGATGCACGCGTTCTAACCACTGGGCCATCACAGCTCACCACCTCTAGTACTACCAACAAATTTGTTTCATGCGATATCAACAAGAAAAGTTGGCGTTAGTAGACCCATCGCACCATTGTGTTCTATGTATCAAAGTATTTAGTTACTTCTGAAATATTCATTAAATGTTTCTATTTAATTAAGTAGAAAAGAATGAGATTCAAAGCGTTCATTCATTTCAAATATTAATAGCTAATAAAAAGTGAAGTAAACTTTGCTTTTATTACGTACAATAAAAATATAGTGATAATAAAAGAGTGTTTAATTAAAATTTTTAATTATAAATTGTAATACCGAAAATATTCTTTAAAAATGTAACCATCATAAACTATTTAAATCGTGTGTAGATTTAATTCTGTAAACGTCACAAGGAGCTGTAGCCAAAATTAACCAAAGCGTTATCGTTGCGAAGTTATCATCGTCGTGAAATTTAATGAAAAATAAATTGAAAGATATGACTTTAAGGGAAAATGGATCGACGTGACGGGTAATACGAATTGGTTACTATAAAAATATAGAACGATTTCTTCGATAGAATTTGATAAGGTCAGCTTAGCTGGAACAGAAAAGATTCTATAGTTGACGTAAGCGTGCGTTCTAAATCTAAATTGCCCTAATGACATCGAGTAATATGAAAATAAAATCGAGGAAATCAATTAATACTCAAGTAATAATATTGTAATCCATATTAATAGATAAAAAGCATATAGATAGATAGCAAAGAAGAAAAATGTAACTGACTAAGCAGTATCTTCATATTACGTTTTAATATAATAGAAAAACCTCATATATAGCGGATATATTTAAGACTTTGTTTTACGTAACTAATCTATACCTTAAGCTATTATAGAATACGGTTGAGATTAGCCTTCAAAATTAAATAAGTAAATATACATCTGTAATAGACTTCTTCTATTATTTATAGTACATAGTGCTCCAAATGCAACTTCTCGAGCACGGATTTAGGTTTAAATGCCCCATATACACATAGCTGTAAAATCAAACAATATTGTGGGTAAAATGATGATTTTATATCTTCACATGGTATAAAACTAATTCCCTTAGCGCTGCCTATCCCTATGTATAAGTTTCTAATCATCATCATCAGCCTTTTTTTGTCCACTGCTGGACATAGGCCTCTCCAAGTGCACGCCACTGTGGTCTTTCTCCGGCTACTCGCATCCAGCTCTTACCTGCCACCTTCCGTAAATCGTCACTCCACCGTGCCTGAGGACATCCTACACTACGTTTGCCGAGATGCGGTCTCCAGTCTAGATTGCGTTTTCCCCAACGGCTATCGGTTTTACGATAAATATATCCAGCCCATTGCCACTTCAGCTTACTAATCCGGTGGCCTATGCCGATGACTTTGGTTCTTTGACGGATCACCTCATTTCTGATGCGATCCCTCAGAGAAACGCCGACCATAACCCCTTAAATAGCACGCTGAACGACTTTAAACTGGTGGACCAGCCTTGTCGTGAGTGTCCATGTTTCGGGTCCGTATGTCATGGCGGGGGTCTTTCTGTTATTTATATCACATTTTTGTGATATCGTAAATAAACAAATTCTGTACTATATTTAGTATCAGTATTGCAGTAGTCGCAAGTGTATATACATTTATAAATAAAAAATCACACACATACAGACCACACATATAGATATTGAGGATGCCCACATGCCTAATATTTCCTGTATTTAGAATCAATGTATCTTATATTATGGTCAACTATTAATGCCGGTATTTATTTTCGGCCAATGAGCGAAAGCTACAAAGCTAAACTATACTCAAGAATTTATGTGAATATAAAACGCATAAATACCTCTTATATTTTCAAGTAATTGTCAATTAAGTGGTATATCTGCCTGCCTGTTATGCTTTCAAGCCCAAAGTAATTAACGAATTTGATGAAATTTACTAAGAAGCAACCTAAAATTCCAAGAAAACAAACACTTAACTTCACTTAACGCCTAACCCCTAAAACTCGAGCAAAGCAGCGAATGAATAAGAGTGTTATTTTTTCTTAATCACTCGATGTTATAGATCTGCTCATTTACGAGGGCTCGTCCGTTCACGTTAAATTATCGGCCTTCATTAGTTTTGAGTGACGTTCGTGCTTACAAGACGTCTTAATGTGCGTGTATTTAACACGAGTACAGACAGCAAACAATTAAGAATTTCTATTTTATAAATACTATTAAGTTTAACACACAGTTACAGCAAGGAGTGCGCTTTCGTAGATGCGTAGATCTATATTTAAACTATATGTATTCCCATCTAAATAAACCTGTAACATACACACATAAACTATCACTATTTTTATGTTGTTATGTTCGTTGACTTCTAAATAAATAAAATAATTCATACTCTATTTAAAATTCAAGAATATATTAGCCTAACAAACAATAGAAGCGTGCAGAATAATTCTGAAGACTTAATTTAAAAAAAAAACATATCAATTTAAAAAGAAAACGTTCCTTATCTAAGAATATGTTAAAAATCGTTAATTTTGCTGCAACTAATATTTATTTATTCTTTGAAAAAACAACAAAATCACGTTCATTAATAATCTTTTAATTGATTCCATTTATAAATTGAAGACGCTTATTTACGTTTCTGGTTATATTATGTGACTACGAATTCTTCCCGCCCCGGCTTCGCACGGGTGCAACGATATGACATCACAGTAGAAACTTCTAAAGTTATCAGCGTATCTTTACTAAATTGTCTATCTAAAAAATCCGCAACAAAATCCTTGACTAGTTTTCAAAATTCAAGCATACATAGGGATATAGGGACAGAGAAAGCAACTTTGTTTTATACTATGTAGTGAAGATTAAATATGACTTTAAAAAGCCGTTCATGGTTTTATGTATTTCAGGCAATGCAATCTTCTTTGGGACGAAAATCATTACGACCATTTGGACTTTATTAACCGTCGCTCTTTACAAAGACGTCGGGATATTTTGAAACCACTGGCTTTCGTTCGTAAGGAAAATTATTGTTTTTGTTTCTGTTATAAGGAAAACTTTTCCAGCATTTCTATGAAATCATAACATGAATCATGGAAAATTAGATTGTAACATTTTTAATGATTACAAATTAATTCTGTGGGAAATGAATGCTAAAATTTATAACAAAAATCTTTTACTATATGCGAACTTGATTATGAAATCTTCAGGCCGATCATGGCCAAGGCTTTAACGGAATCTAGCAACAGCGCAGGATATAATAGTCAATTATTTCACTATGCGATGGGACGAAAATTTAACATAGCAGGTGGTACTTTAGACTCAAATTAGTTGTACGTACTCACCGAGGCACTTGCTTCCAAAAACCGGACAGCTACAAAGACGATCTTAACAAAAAAATCCAATATTATAGTCAAGACCTCGAGATGCAGCCTTAAATCTAGACTAACCCAGTAGAATATTCCTAATGAATATAAACTATTATTATGACGATACTGAGTGGTAGGGTTTTGTGCTCAGCATCACTACAAACTTCCTCCAAAAGGCCTTAGTCCAGCTTTGGGTAGCAGGCTGTTCTGTTACGTAACGTTATTAATAATTTTAATTACAACACAGGCTAAACTAGTAATTATCCCACCATTCGTAACTTTAGCTTTAATATCTAGAAATAAATTTATACCTCTGATTAGTCATAGCATTTTTAATAAAAGCGTAATGATTCTGAAAAAAAGTATTTACAAAGGAATGTTAAATGTACTGTCTCGGTGTGAAACTCGACATAACGAGTCTATTTGCTCGGGGGCGTGTAAACAAAACTTTGTGTTGGATCGCATACAATAAGAAGCGCAAAATGTAGCACACATAGGTATTGTCACTATTATTATTATTATTATTTTTACTGTATGTACCAATTGTATACGTAGGTATATATGCAAAGTCTGGTATAGCATATAGGCAATTTTGTTGCGAAATAATATACCCAACACTTGCAATAATAAGAGAGAGTAAAACCTCTTTAGTAAGTTATTTTGTCAATATAGACTTTTTTATGAATACACTTAAGAAAGAAAATTTTTTTGAAATTAAAGAAACATTTTACTAAAATTAGATCAGTGGTTACGTAACTATTTTCAATATGAAAACAAAAGTTACTCAACTAAAGAACTTGTACAATTTATATCTTAAAGTAATATTATATAATTTAATAAAAAAGCACTAACTCAGACACCTTTATCATTTTATTACGCAATTTATTTCTCTACATTTAACAAGAGTTAGGATTTAAGCTATTATAAATTTGGTCGCGTAGCAAACCTATAGTTTTCGAGCTTTTCGATCGTGGAACATACATAAAATAAAATTTATGGGTCGTAACAGCCCAACCAGTAAAGGCTCGCTAACGTGCAACGTCACTCCGCTAACCGCGAATTCGATATAACATTTACAATAATTTGATTTTATACAGAAATACGTATTAACAAAGATTAATAAAAATTTTAACGAATTTGTTTTAAATTTTTCGAGAGCTAAAATTGAAATTTAAAAATCAGCTAATTATAATCTAACACCAGTCATCGACTACTTATATATTTTTATTCCGTAGTCGATGACTTTCAAACAACTGAAGGTAGGTAGTTGGATTCAAAATGAATGAACTGTGCTAGCTTGCCCGCTCGCAAGATCGGTCTTTCGCGCCTCGTTTGACGGACCTCATACAACCCAGGTTATATGAGAAAGAGAATAAATGTGGCGGTTCCATTTTTTTGCGGTTTGACAAAGAAAACAGTTGCCAAATTTATTCGTATGTGATGAATTTTTCAGATGAAATAATTATTGAGAAATAATTCAAAAAAAGAAAACCGTTTCTAAAAGCAAAGATGGGAATATATTAATATAAATTTCAATTTGGTCACCAATAATAAATAATAATAATAAATAAAT
Organism: Vanessa cardui; assembly: GCF_905220365.1. Classification (NCBI taxonomy): domain Eukaryota; kingdom Metazoa; phylum Arthropoda; class Insecta; order Lepidoptera; family Nymphalidae; genus Vanessa; species Vanessa cardui. The sequence continues at coordinate 5,186,826 of NC_061130.1, read as the reverse complement.
ATGAGACAACATCACATACATTACTCTGATCCCAATGTAAGTAGCTAAAGCACTTGTGTTATGGAAATCAGAAGTAACGACGGTACCACAAACACCCAGACCCAAGAAAACATAGAAAACTAATGATAATCTACATCAACTCAGCCGGGAATCGAACCCGGAACCTGGGAATGGTGTACCCATGAAAACCGGTGTACACACCACTCGACCACGGAGGTCGAGACGAGTTTAGAGAGAAGAGAGAATTAATAATTATGAAAGACGCATGTCTTTCATAATCATTAATTACGTCACGTCATATAATAGAAATCGTAATAGAATAGAAATAGAAAGCCTTTTATTTCTCGCATAAATTCAAGTTTATAATATTTTTACCGACCTCAAAAAAGGAGGAAGTTATCAATTCGTCGGAATCTTTTTTTTATGTATGTTCCCCAATTTCTCGAAGACACGTGGACCGATATTAAAAAATATTTTTTTGTCTGAAAGGTGGCAACTTCTAGTTGGTCCCATATTAATTAGAACAGGTTCTGATGATGTGATGCTGGAGAAATCGAGGGGAACCCTCATATTTTATAGGCACATGTACCGTGTTTTACATATTTTCTGAAGTTATATTGGCACTTGCTTCTGGTAATCATAATATTATACTGCTGAGCTGATGATGGAAGGTGTAAGTCCTCAATTCCCAGGAGTTAAGAAATAGTTCTTTGAACATTAATATATGGATTTATACTCCTCTTCGTAGCTTTTATAAAATAATTAAATATAAATAAAAATTTTAACAAAAAGAAAAACCGACTTCAAACAAAACACTATTTTAAAACAAATGAATATGCAGGAAAAAGTAATAAAAATAATTGCGTATTCAACATATTTTTAGAGTCTTCCTAAGTTAAATGAAATGAAAAATGTTAGACTACTTAAAAGTCGATTAACGATTATATCATGTAGTTATAATTATTGGTATATTTGGAGCCGGTGTCAGCCACGGTGCCCTTGCCCCAACAATCAAAAGAAAGAAGCGATTCGAGCCCCTTGATTGATCCAGTATATTATTGTGTAAAAGGTAATTTGTAAAAAACATATTTGTTAAAGTATTCTCGTATTGTTTTTTGATATATATACTGTAGGGTTTTATTGGCTGACACCGACTCCAAATATAACAATAATTATAACTACATGATATAATCGTTAATCGACTTTTAAGTAGTCTAACATTTTTCATTTCATTTACCTTAGGAAGACTCTAAAAAATATGGTAAAATAATTATCAAAATTGGTTAACGTGATTTTGAGTTATTCACCTATTTGTCGCGCATATACATAATGCAAATTTAAGACTTATGTCGTTTTCATATGGATACCATCACCGGAAAAAATAAAATGGGACCCCACGGGAAGCACTACCTTTCAAACAAAAAAATTTTTATCAAAATCGGTCCACCCAGTAAAGTTATGAGGTAACAAACATAAAAAAAAAAAATACAAAAATACAGACGAATTGATAACCTCCTCCTTTTGGAAGTCGGTTGAAAATTAAATAACAGTAATTAAATAATAGTAATAAAATAATTTAATTTAAAAACGTATTATTGAAGTCGTGTTGTTGAAAATGATCACTTTGAAGTCGGTCTTATTTTTAAAAAAAAATATTTTATGCATTATAATTATAAAATTAGTTAAAAATTTGCATAAATAATCTATTTAAAAATATGACTGTGAAAGGTCCCAATAATTTATCATACAGGCGTGCAGGAACGTCCCTCATGTGAGGGTGAAGGCCTCCTCCAGACTTTTCCATTTGTCTCTATTATGTAATTTGGTTAACCCCTTTATTGTTCTACCTCTCTTTCTAATACTGGCAGGTCAGGCTAGAAGTCAAACGATCATCGCTAATCCTGGCTACATGGCCTATCTAGTACCACTTTAACTTATGTGAAAAATTTAGTGGCTCGGTACATCAACAAAAACATCAACAACAACAGCCTGTAAATTTCTCACTGCTAAGCTAAGGCCTCCCCTCCCTTTGAGGAGACTGTTTGAAACATATTCCACTCTCGGCAGAATTTCTACGAAATTAGACACATGCAGGTTTCCTCACGATGTTTTCCTTCGAGCAAGAGATGAATTATAAACACAAATTAAGCATGAATATTCGGTAGTACTTGCCTGCGTTTGAACCTGCAATCATCGGTTAAGATGCACGCGTTCTAACCACTGGGACATCTCGACTCTAATTTTCCATTTATTCAAATAAATACATAATTATAATATGAAAATGTATGATGTAGATAATTATTCTCGTAGCAAGGAAATGTCAGCGTTGACTTTATGATGTGAATTTCATTGGCAGTACGTTCAGTAGCTCGTTTATCAAGATCGAGCTGGAGACGGGTGCGGACTATGAGAAAAATTATATTGTGATATCTTTCACGCCGCGCTGTAGATAATTATATAATGTTTTACGCCTTAATATTGTATGGACAAACAGATTTTATGCTCAAGTAAATATAATGTATATTTCATGTTGTCTTTTAACAAACGATAAATAAAGTCATATACTTTTTTATATGTTTTAATATTAAAAATAGTGAAAATATGTGTGTCTGTATGTAGGGTTAATCTACGGATCTTATGATCAAATACATTTTTATCAGTAAATAGCTATATTATTCCTGACCGATATAGAGCATTAATTAATACTTTTGTATCATATTTTATTAATAAATCGCACCAGTGCAAAACCGGTGCAGGTCGTAATAAAACCTTAAAAAAAGATTATTTCTATAAACTGCGGGCAATAGATGATTTATATAGTGGTTCTGGTTGAACCCATAACCCTTGGTTAAAATTAATGTATTTTTTACCATTGGATCATATTGGTTCTTCATATACAACTCTTTTTTATGAATAAGGCGCAGACAATGGACATCGCAGTGCTACCATAGTTGCATATATTTCCATAATATTTCATAACATTCAATTATTCCTATCAATAATATCTGCAGCATGAGCAAATCAAATATAAATTTGGCTCGCCGGCTAACCATTAATTATTTATATATTCGAATTATACGTATAGTACGACACAACTTAGATGAAGCATCGGCAAAATTCGTAAAACCGATCACATTCGAATTAAGTACGCTGTCCCAAATTATCTATTTTTACTTCTTATGTGAATATGACCTTGACGCAAACGTAATAGCTTGTAATATCATATGACCTAATATATTAGTACACTTGATTTCTTGGGTTGAACTGACGCGAGAATTTATAGCGACCTATAGCGTCGAAAGGCGAGACAGGGAGCTACTTCTTTTGGTTGTAAAGATCGGCAGTAATCGGTTTTATTGAATTTGTCGATGCTACATCTAAGTTGTGTCTTACAATAATATGACGCATCGATTTTATGACGATCGATTCAACAAAGTCACGTTCGACGAAGATTTATTTATTTGACGACGTCGCTTTGACGTAAATATGTCAGAAATTTTATAATTCACATTCATGTAAAATTTTTATGAACAATCGCTGTAAAGACTTATAAAATTGTATTTCGATTTATATTATGCTAGCAGAAACCCGGCAGACGTTGTCCTGCTTGTGTACAATACCAATTGTCATGGCGATCGGTTGAACGGTACAGAATTTGATTTTCTATAGTGCCGACTGGTTGCAATACAGCGATACTACACAACTTACAAAGAACACCCAATACATGTGTTAGAAATATTTATTCATACAGCTATAAATAGATATTTTGTGGTTGTATTACGATTTAATAAAAATAAATATAAATAACTAATTTTAGAACGTAATTCGTATTCTTAATTACTACAACAACAAAAATAACAGTAACCTATTAATATTTTTACTTTTGTGATAAGGCCTCTCCCTTTTAGAAGAAGACAAAGAAAGTATAAAGTAAAGTAACAGCCTGTAAATTTCCCAATGCTGGGCTAAGGCCTCCTCTCCCATTAAGGCGAGTCTTTGGAACATATCCCACCACGATGTTCCAATGCGGGTTAGTGAAATGCACATGTGGCAGAATTTCAACGAAATTAGACACATTCACAGCCGAGCACGAGATGAATTATAAACACAAATTAAGCACATATATATAGTGGTGCTTGCCTGGGTTTGAACACGAAATCATCAGCTAAGAAGCACGTGTTCAAACCACTGGGCCACCTACGCTCATCGCTCTCTTAGAAGAAGATTAGGACCACGCTACTCCAATTCGGGTTGGTGACATAAATAGATTTATGGAATCTTCACGATGTGCCGCCGAACGTGACATTTATTATATATACAAATTAAGCACATAAAAATCTGTAGAATCTGCCTGCCTGAAATCTTCGGTAGAGTTGGACGCGTTCTAACCACTGGACACTCTCGGCTCTCTTGAATGATGAATACAAGATCTATCGATTTAACGTGAATGGAAGGTTTTTGTTAAATTCGATTTAATTCCGACCTCAGACTTGCAAAGTTGATAACATTTACAAACAATAAAAATGCATTGCGTGTACTCGTATGTATGTATATTATTTGTAATATAGTTCATAATAAAACGTAAGAGCCTTCTATTTGAATCTTTTCTAGCCTTATTTATATTTTTTTTCTCAAAGGGGATTATAATAGGAGTTATTTATTTATATCCATTAATGTTTCGTCAGAAATTATAGTTTTCATTAGGAAATGATACACAATTTTAGATACACATTTAAGTAATTTAAATAAGACAAATTAAAAGTAAAGTAATAATATATGTCCCACTGATTTGTTACGGTCTCCTCTCTCCGTCTGAGGAATAAGCTCCAAACCTTTTCCTGAAACGTAAATTCAAACATTTCATAAGAAGATACTACGATAATTAAAGTGAGTTTTTTAAAGAAATAAAATAAATTAATCTTCTATTTAAAAACAACGACTTTTTATTATTTTTATCTTTTAATATTAACAGCAAAAGAACACCAATATATCGAACAAAAAAGAAAACTAAGCTACTAACAATAAAAAGTTAACCGCCATAGTAACGCCCTAACTGCTACCCCGGTGATTGCCAAGACACAAGCAGAGCGACGCCGGTGAGGCGTCGACTTTTTTAGTTTTCAACCCCCCCTCCAACAGTCTTATTCTTGTTTATTTTCTAGAATATACAAACTTAAGTACTATTTAGTTGTAGTACTTGTTTTAAGGCCTTGAGTTTATACAATGAAAAATTAAATAAATGCCTACGGTAGAAACCGTGGTGTTGAATAGCGATCAGAATACTAGCAAAATTTCTTGAATCTCAATTCCGATCCCGCGGGCAAAAAATTAAAATATACAAAACAATAAATAAAAACGCACCTACAAATGAGCTTTAATTAAAAACGTTGTATGTACAATTATCATTACATAGTTGCTTACTAGTTTTTGTTGCTAGAATCTACATGCCAAACAGCTTTAATTTTGATCACAAGAGCGTTTAAATTAATCAATGTTATTTAATTGAAGCTATTGTATGGCAGATTGCGACATGTACGTCCTAATATACAAAATTTGCAACTTCATAATATAAGCTTACAGTCCCACAATAAATTAATTTGAATTGAAGATGATAATAAATAAGAGGACTTAAGCCATGCAGCCTGCTAAGTATTAGCGGGCCGCGGGCGTTAGGCGGACGATACCCTCATCATGGCGACGGCGTGGGAAGTGGCCCACATTTCTGAAATGGGAATGACATCACGGCTGGATAGAATTGCTGGACTTTAGGATCTCCAAAAAAAAAACGCAGGTACCACTCGCGACAGTGGATTTGATCCATCTTGAGTTGCTGAGAGAAAAGGGGTCTGATCACAAGTGTGATGCACGACGCAGACACTCTTCGCCGAAAAAGAATGGCGAGACAATGTCACGACTGTGAAGAGGTCCTCTTACGTTTTGGACCGTCGGCTTATTTCAACAAAATATATTTTTATATTGCATAACAAACTTAATCTTAATTCTTTTACGCTGTCACCTAAAAAAATCAGTGCAAGACGAGACAGGCTGACCTGTGACACTTTGGTCCCCAAATAGGGCACACGGGGTGTGAGGTTTCCGTGAGGAATATTTATCGGTAACGCCCAATCGAGCAAGATCAACGACATGTACCACCTCTTTAGAAGATTAACTGCTTGAAAAGGTATTCGAATTTTAAATCTCATGTAAAGGCACATAATAAAATTCGAATAAATTAAATTTCAAAATTTTGCAAAACATTTGTTTAAAGATACACAATCGAATATAAAAGTAAAAAATAGTTCCATGCTCATGCGATTTCAACTTAAATGTGGTATTGACGCACCCACGTTCCGCTCATTTATTCTCATGCATTACTTCAAATATCTTTTAATATCTCCGATCAAATAGTCGGAGGGAAGTTGGAAATTTTATGCGATTATTTTTATTTACGGAAACCGTTTATATACTATGCTATTATTAAATAAAGTGATGATTTTGGATTCTCTAGAATATTAAACATATCTTGTCGGCGACTGACCTACAAATCTTTCATTCTGTTTTAGTAAATGTAATGCAGTTTTTCGAATTAACATAGACCTCATTGTTTTAAAGTACCCATACATACCGTATGGGTAGGTACAAACCACTCATCAGCGGTAGAATATACCGCCAAATATCAGTACTCAGTATTGTTGTATTCCGGTTTGAAGGCTGAGTGCTGCGGCTGAGCCAGTGTAACTACAAGCAAAAGGGACATAACATCTTAGTTCCCAAGGTTGGTGGCACATTGACGATGTAAGGAATAGTTAATATTTTTTACAGCATCATTGTCTATGGGTGATGGTGACCACTTACCATCAGGTGGCCCATATGCTCGTCCGCCAACTTATACCATAAAAAAAAAGAAATAAAAAAGTATATAATTATATTACGTGTAATTTATAATAATGTTATTCCATTGTGATAAGATTTTTTGTACATTACTGGAAAATAAAAATAAAATGTCTGAAAAACATACATAAATACTTAAGCAGATACTGCTCCAAAGTATAGCTTCTATTAAGTAACGGATCTTCTTAAGCACATATTTACTCCAAAACAGTACTTGCATATAGAACGATGTAAACATTACTTAGAACTGGCGTTAGTAAAGTCGGATGAACCGTTTGAAGATTGCATTTAATTTCGAATCTCGAAGTAGTTTTATAAAATACTTTTATACATTTCTTCGGTAAAAGACCCTTTATGGAATAGTCCATGAAGTAGATCAAAATCAAAACGATAAAGGGCACCTCGATCTGAATTCTTAAGCACATCGAAAGGATATAATAAAGGAGATCGTATAGCTATTTACGTGTGTAGAGCATTCGGATAGGTAAAGATCGCGTCTCGTAACGGAAACATTTCTAAAGTATCCCCGAACATTTGGATCGTGGGTATTCGGATCACGTGCGGGTAACAACGGGAACGATGCCGAGTACCTCGGGGTTTGTAATGATATCGACGCTGTTTTTTCCACAATACCTGACCCTAGTTGCCGGGAGTGATTGCAGCTGTATGTTTAACGAAAATAAATCTATTTCGAAATCATTTTAAAGTCATTTAAGGCTTATCTATAATAATATTTTAAATGTGAAAGTAATTCTGTCTGTATTTTTGTCGTTCTTTCAAATTTGGTTTGAACAATTTGAAATACAAGGCCACATGACTCATGATCCGAAGGTCTAAAACATTACACGTTCTTCGTATAGGGTGTATACTGTATAATTGACTATTTATTACAATTATTATTCAGTATAATGTTACGTAATGTTGTATAATCGGGGGTCAATAAGTGCCTTAAAAGCTTACTTGAATTCCTTGAACAGAAAAGATCGTGAAAGCCGAAAGAATTTACATCCTTTCCACCGGTTTGTGCGCTCAAAACACAGCGCGGTTCCTAGTCAGAGACTTATAGTTATTCGTATTCCAATATTTTTTACGCAAATAAGTACTCCATGCAAACAGTGACTGACTTTTCCGTTGATAAACCTGAAGTCCTAACTCGGTTATTTGCACTGGATATGTTTTGTGTCAAACTATGTAGTGTATCATGGACCAATGTTGAATCCCAAAGCTTTTCATTGGGAAAATATGGAAAAATAAAAACAAATTTGCTATAGCACAACTTATCGTATATTTATAATTTTATATACACATTTCAAAAATTACATTGTAGATGAAATTGTAACAGTGACAAGTATATTCCAATTGTTCTCATCTTGTTGTAAGAGAGCTTACATTCAAATATCTGAGCTTAGATGTAAGCTCTCATACAATACGAATTAAAGACGCTGCTAAAGAGGAATTCCCGTTTCGGACGTTTCGTGGATTATGATTATGGACACACATTACATTTAATCAGCATGTATAGTTACGCTCAAAAGTGCCCATTTTTACATACTTATGCATGAAAGTATGATATATACATACAATAATATGTATTCGAACAAAAGATTTAAAAAAGGAATATTTTTACATGGAAAAACATTTGTAAAACTTTTGCAAAAACGTTGTTTCCCATTCATGTTATTTTTAAAGATGATTCTTAAGCTTAACACCAAAATTTTGAAAGAAACCTTCTTAATTCGTACGCATAATATACACGTGTATTATTAATCCAATCCGTTCAAATGGATGTCCGGAGAATCACGTACTGAGAGGATTGAAATTGGATACTTCCTCGGCCATCATATATCTTAGCCCAATACACTTTTACCTTTTTCATTGTAAAACCTTCCATTCAAAATATGTAATGAAGAACACGTTTAAAGAGTTCCTTGTTTTCTGTGCATCAGAATTTCAAATCAGTAGCCATCTAGAAACTAAGTTTAAAAGTGGCAAAGATATTTAAACAGATCGGAATAAAATTGAAACGAGAGAGGAGACACAATAATTGAGAGACAATATAAATAAAAACCGATTGTATAGGCTTAATAGTTGGTATACAGTCTATGACTAGGTCAGACGTAATTTTTTTTGGTACCAATCAACCTACTAGGTGTTTGAGATACAAAAGAGGTTATATATTAATGTAATGCATTTTTTCATTACATCAAATATGTTATTGCCACAATAAGTTCATATCGTTAATCTGTTCTAAATGAAATTCAATATTTACATATTCATAAAAAAGTTATTACAAGGACAAATTAAAAGGTACCGCTAGCACGACAATTACAATATTTCCACATCAAAGATACGGATATGTGTATTTTAATCAGACTACTTTACTTCAATTATTATATATGTATGCGTCACGTAAAAGCCCTTAAGATACCATGAGTTGTAAACATATTTCAATTAAAATTTACATATTAAATAGTAATTACTGACGTAAGTTAATAATTTATATATTTTTATTGAAAGTTATTATTATTAATTAATTAGGAATTCCTTCACTAAAATTATACGCTTGAAATTCAGTAACGGGTCATTAACTCTTCGTACTTTTAAGAGCTCCGTTAGCACACTTACACTACTTTTGATTTAATACTTGTCCTAAGCGTTGAAATGATAAAGGGGATTGCCCATAAAATTACCGATTCGGGAAGAAACTACCAATGACCCAAATTATGTTAGAATAAAATTTGAATAGTTAAATTATTATCAAGATCGCTCAACTAGGGTTTTAATATAATGATTATTTTAGTATTTAATTGGCTAATACGAACCAGAAAGTGACATTTATCCAAACAGGAGTAATTGGCCTTAGACAAACTGTTTAATTAATGGTCTATTGAACAATCATTTACGAACTATATTATTATAGAATTAGTATACAGTAATAGTTAATTTATAATACGGTGAGCATGTGTTTCGTGTTAGGCTGTATGAATTGTTACCCTTTGCTTAAGTTAAAAAAAATGTCATACTGTCAGATGACATGTCAATTTTTTTATTCATTTACACGAGTAGGTAATTGTTTTGAGTTTTAACTGAAATAAACGAATTACTTTTATACTAAAAAAATATATCATTTTGGATTTCAACAGCTCCGATGCGATTCTTATCCATATTTCACAGTTGTTGTAAGAGGATTCTACCAGTCGTCGCAGATTTTAACGTATTTTGAAGCTTGTATTTTCATACATTAGAGTCGAGATGGCCCAGTGGTTAGAACGTGCGCATCTTAACCGATGATTGCGGGTTCAAACCCAGGCAAACACCGCTGATTCATGTGCTTAATTTGTCTTTATAATTCATCTCGTGCTCAGCGGTGAAGGAAAGCATCGTGAGGAAATTTGCATGTGACAAATTTCATACAAATTCTGCCACATGTGTATTCCGCATTGGAACAGCGTGGTGGAATATGTTCCAAAGCCTCCTCAAAGGGAGAGGAGGCCTTTAGCCCAGCAGTGGGAATTTACAGGCTGTTGTTGTATTTTACATCCTAAATTATAAGAATCATAGAAATGCACCTTTTTCTAAGCATATAATTTACATAAATGATCAGTAATAATTAGTTAACCAGGCAGAGTATATATATTACATATTACAAGAGATGATACCGAGACGTCCGACGTCCTCGCCCCATTGTGCAATAATTAGGGTCCAGTATTATTTCGCTCAAGGGTTATTTCTTCTCCGAACAGTTTTTCGATAATTAAATGATAATATAAATAGTTGGTTTTGTTTTTGATACCGAAATGGTTCAATATCAGTTAGGTATGTAAAATATTTTATTGTGAATTAATATTCATATTACAAAATGGATTATAAGTACTTAGTAGTAGAATTTTGTGCAGGCCAGGAGGGCTAGGTACTATCTACATGTAATTTATTGTATGATCAAACAAAAAGCCTTATTATAATGTTAACAAGTGGAACATAGGCACCCAGCTGTTGTAGCATATAATAACAACTCTCAATAATATATTATATCCTGATTTATTTACCTATACTTTATTATTTCTATAATGTATTATTTATAATTTCGTTATTCGTCATGTTGTTAAATTAACAGTAATTTAATCTCACAAGTTCGTCAACTGACTTCCGTCTATTTTTTATAATGAGATAGGACGCGCCAAAAGGGACGCCATTTTGTTTTTTAAAAATACCTGTATAACGTTACGCTGCACTAGTACATAAAATTGAGAGTGTGTTAAGTAATGGATTGTATATTATTTTCTTAAAACACACAAGTGTTAACAAAAATTATGTTACAGGTACAAATGACACAATAATTTACATGATAAATGATTATTATTTCTTACATTAATTTAAATAATTGTATTAACTAAAATGACTGTATTTTTTTTAAATGTTGAAAAAGAGTAACTACTGAGTTTCTTGCCGGTTCTTCTCGGTAAAATCTACTTTTCGAACCGGTGTGGTAGCTTCACTTAATTGTTAAATGACGATTCAAAAGTGCTTAAGCCAGTTTAGTAAAAGCCCACTTGAATAAAGTATATTTTGATTACGGTATCAATAGATATGGACTACTGTCCATATCTATTGATACCGTAATCAATATTTAATTACTGACTACTTAACAATCGGTGGTTCATTTTCCCTTTGAGATAGACTTCATCGTTAAGAATATGCTTAATGTTTACTGTATCTATTAATAAATTACTATAAAAAATATACTTAACTTATTAAACTTTACGAGGTTACAAATGTCAAACAAGAATGATTTATTCTAAAAATTTAAAAACCAAATGAAAATGTGACAAATGTAAATATAACCACTTTATCTTCCAAAAGATTGAATCTGTGATTTTCGGTGGTTGTTACACTTTTTATTTGGACGGAATTCAAAGCATCTATTTATTCGTGTTACTACAATTTATTGATTCAAAAGTATCGCTTATAAAATGACTAAAGCTTTATATAGAAAATTAAAATGTTTATGTTACATTAATTTGTGAATATCACAAATAACTGTTAATGTTAACGAAGCGTTTAATTGTTTTTAATAATATTAAAATGCCCTAAATCTATTCCCAAATAAATTTATCTTTATATGTAATTTCATATATTTATTCATATGTATGTACTTGTTTTTGATCTATGCATTCTCGTATTGGGTTATAATATTTTTTTTAAAAATTTATATTCAAGAAACGATTCCTATTACATTGAAAAATTGTTAATTGTAATGAAACTCCTTTGAATGTTTATTTCACGTTTTACGAATAGCTATCGTTCCATAATCTCTAAAATAATTATTATCATAATTAATAAATATGACACAACATCACATACATTACTCTGATCCCAATGTAAGTAGCCAAAGCACTTGTGTTATAGATAATCAGAAGTAACGACTGTACCACAAATACCCAGACCCAAGACAACTTAGAAAATTAATGGTAGTCTACATCGACTCGGCCTTGAATTGAACCCGGGTCCTCGAAATGGCGTACCCTTGAAACCGGTGTACACCCCACTCGACCACGGAGGTCGTTAATATGTATGCGATGTAAAAATATATAAAAAATGATTTAGGGATTCGATATTCGTAATTCAAAAATTCACCTTCACTAGATGGTGGCAGGACACAAGCAAGGAGCGTGAGTAAATTGCTCTTTTATGCTCTACCGAAGAATGTTGGGGAGAAGACGTCGGCACTTTGCACTTCTTTACTCCAGTCAAAAGCATCGCCGAAGCTTGAGCGGTTCTCCATAGGGAGGCATGTGGGTATCACAGGTATTTCAGTGCACTCGAGTGCCGATGAGTCCCGCCACTTTATAAACTAATACGTTTTCCATGGAAACCAAAAAAAGCGTGTAGAATGAATACAAATTTATACATAAATATTATACGTATATGTTAAGAGTAATACCCCGAATTACGTGGTCGTGTTATACAACTACTATGTATTACTAAAATAAAAGTAAATCACGACGTTTTCCGTCGCAGTCGAGCACGAGCCGAATTACAAGCACAGATGAGAATATTTTATAAAATTAAAGCGACGACAATGTGTATTTTCTTTTCAGTCACGCTTGCCGACGTCAGCTGGCTACGATCGCTGTACCTTATTAATATCTTTCATGTAAGCAGCTGTCGATATAAGAAGGTCGAAATGGGAACTACAAAAAAAAACGATTCATAATAAATACCTCGAGTTGGGTGAAAATGTTTTGTTTTATCTGTTGTTCATTTATAGTTCATAAATAAGGTTTTTTTTTTCTTTAAGCGTTTATAATTGTTTAAGATATGGTGAAATTTCGTATACAGATTTAAACTTTTTTTTTTTAAATATACAATTAATTTTAAAAGTAATAATATCGTATTTTAATAGATTACGTTTATATAATACTTAATAAAATAGTTGTCAAACGAAAAGATATTTTGTATATATTTTATATGAATTATTCAATTTACAAAAGTAGTACAAAATTCCTCTCTAAAGCTTGTGTTAAACAATACATTCTCTAATTGCTTCTGACACTGGTCCGTGATCTAGTTATTTTTATTAACAGTTTTTCCTATAATTTTATTATTCATCTATACGTTTTTTATATACCAGCACGCATTAGAAATCAAAAAATTCAAAGTGTTAAAAAATTATATATAGGTACGTATTTTTATTTGCACGAATGCATACATCCTGATCGTTTTGATTGATTCTTTTTTTTAATGGTAAATACGGTTCAAATAAATTTATTTACTGTTTATTTGATTGACCATCGCTCTGATTATTTAGCGTAATTTTATATTAAATTAATGCCTTGTATTTTTATTTCTGTTAATAATGGAGTGGAGACCGCGTCTCGGCAAACGTAGTGTAGGACGTCCTCAGGCACGATGGAGTGACGATATACGCAAGGCGGCAGACAGGAGCTGGATGCGAGTAGCCGGAGAAAGACCACAGTGGCGTGCACTTGGAGAGGCCTATATCCAGCAGTGGACAACAACAGGCTGATGATGATGATGATGATGAATGAAATTAATTCTATAATGCTTCATTTGAAGGATACAATAATATTAATTTCACTCGAAAACATAATTCGCTGTGATGTTATTTGTGTCTTAACTTTTAATATGATTTTCAAATATCTAATCAAAAATTAAGTCGATCAATGTAGTTAATTTCAAATCAATAAAATATTTAAATTTTGGAATTAAAAATTAAAAACAAAAAACTAAAGCGATGTTTTATTTCTCGCAGTTGATAAGAGTTTTTTGAACATCGTATGAGGTCATGGGTATATGTCAAATGCCTACCCACGACGACATATATGGGCATCTTCAGTATGAAGTGTGCGAGATCAAATTAATATAATCCAGAATTAATCCGAAATATTCTATATTGTGTTCGAACAACTGGACATATCTATGTATTCATTTCGGTTCTAAATTAAAAACAATTCACAGAAAGTAAAATCAATATTCATAACTATTTTAATCATCAAAAATATAAAGCTTAAAAATATTTACACAATATCCCGGCTGTATTCACATGCGATATGTTCTTCAATAAAAAATAAATAAAAATGCAACTTCTATTAAAAACATAAAATAAATATTTTTTAATAATAATGTCCAAAAAGGTTTGTATTGTACCTACCTACACAATATAGTACATTCAAACCCATCTATATATACTACATGCAAGCACATATATAAATACAATTTTGATTTTATAGTTCAATTCCTTTTGAAGTTTAAAAACAACATGCCCATGATAACCAACACGTGTGTAACCGCTATCCTGCGTTGGAGCAACTTTATGGAAGGAGCTCTAAGTCTCCATAGGGATATAAGGCATAATGGGACGATAAACACAATATATGTAAGTATATAAATAAATATTGCAGATATTTATTGTTACTGACAATGTATTTATATTCACTTATGATTATTAGAGCTGAGATGGCCCAGTGGCTAGAACGCGTGCATCTTAACCGAAGCTTGCGGGTTCAAACCCAGGCAAGCACCGCTATATATATGTGCTTAATTTGTGTTTATAATTCATCTCGTGATCGGCGGCGAAGGAAAAAATTGTGAGTAAACCTGCATGTGTCTAATTTCATCTAAATTCTGCCACATGTGCATTCCACCAACCCGCATTGAAACACAGTGGTGGAATGTGTCAAGCTCTCTCCTTAATGGAAGAGGAGGCCTTATCCCAGCAGTGGGAAATTTACTGGCTGTTACTTTACTCTTTTTTATGATTATTATAAATGTCAGAAAAGGGATGACTTAATATTTATTAGACGGGTCATTTGTCAAAGCAGTTAAACGATGCGACCGAAGCCTGCAGCAATCTATTTGTCTAGCTCTGGTTGCTATCTTTGTATTTGTAATAAGCGCATTTTTCCTATAATCCACACTTTTAGTCATTTATTTGAAAATTTTACATTAACGTAGACGTAGACTTTTTACCTTTACAATATTAACGGTAATTTTCATCAGAATAAAAAAAGAAGAATCATATTTGATTTATATTTCCTAATTCAAATAAAAATATTACTTCAATTGATAGAGAACTTTCACTTGATTATAGGTTACAGTTTCAGGATACATGAGTTTTTTTTATTTATATGGTAATATGTATATTAAGGGCATGCATGAGTTGGAATGACAACTGGAAATGACACGAAAAGTTAATTCGCTTTATAAAATATCCTCTTCGTAATTAACGGATATGAGATAACTCTATTCTATTAGAACCACAAGACCTAATGTAACATTATATAAATTATATTAGTCAAAGTTACAGGTAAAGTTCTATATTTAAAATTGTAGCATTTTACATGCTTTTTATTTGTCGTTAAGAAATCTCAACAACTGACATTATACTTACGCTGTCATCTGTCAAAACGTACAATATATAATATTGCCTTGTTAAATACATCGTCAAAGGTCGCGCATTATATTCACGTATACGATCCCGAAGTTATGTTGGTTGTTAAAGTTTACCAGCTTACGAAATATATAATTGATGCAGAGTAACCGAACATACGTAGTTCATAACGACGCTTTGTTCGCCAGAGTTACGATCGTCCCCCTGGTTATACAGAGCCATTACTAATATTACGTCTCCGGGTAATACAAGCTTACAAGATATCAAGCATATTATCTCATGTATGATTCAGGCACACAGCGTTATTATCTAAACTGTAGCAAACAACACGTGTACCTAGTTACATATCAAGTGATAATCTAATATCTTCAAAACAACGCACCCTGTAAAAGTTAAAATATTTACTATCGATATTTATTATGAGACAACATCACATACATTACTCTGATACCAATCTGATAAATTTCCCACTGCTGGGATAAGGCCTCCTTATAATAATAAATAAAAAGGGTTTATAATAATAAATATTAAATATTAAATATTGGACAACATCACATACATTACTCTGATACCAATGTAAGTAGCTAAAGCACTTGTGTTATGGAAAATCAGAAGTAACGAAGGTACCACAAACACCCAGACCCAAGACAACATAGAAAACTAATGATAATCTATATCGACTTGGCCGGGAATCGAACCCGGGACCTCGGAGTGGCGTACCCTTGAAAACCGGTGTAGACACCACTCGACCACGGAGGTCGTCAATTATTGATTTGATATCATATGCCGTGACTACCAAGTGGTAAGAATGCGGATATATTAACCGATAATCGCAGGTTCAAAACCAGACACGCACCACTGATTTTCGTGTGCTTAATTTGTGTTTATGATTCACTATGTGTTCGGCAGTAAATACCTGTATGCGTCTTATTTCAATGAAATTCTGTCGCACGTGTATACACCAAGCCGCATTGTAACAGTGTTGTCATTTAAGCTCAGAACCATTTTCTCAGCCTTAAACTAGTTGTTAGACGTTTACAGACTGATTCTATCACATCTAAAATCTAAAACTTTGCCTTTTACTAAGTATGTTATGATGTACATAACGGTTAATGTCGCTATAATTTCAATATAAATTATGAACACGATACAGTTGTGTCTAATACATCATGTATTTATATAAATGTTGTATTGAATTTAATAACATCACCATATTTAAATCAACAATTTTATGTAAGTGAAAGTTGATAATTAACAAACTTATTCAAGCCACAGCTTGATTATAAGATTGCCTAAAGTCCTGAGACAAAGAATTTTCATTTGTTTGTACGCAATGATTATAATAGAAGTATTTTCTTACATATGTTTGTAAACAAAATATTCACAATAAAACCCGGTCTCTTACTTGAGAATATGGCTAGACTAACAAAAGATTACACATTCATCATTCCACAAGAGCTCACCCACACACACACACACACACACATTCGCTTGCTTAGTTGTCTCTGATAGTAGATATTGCGCTAGGTAGCTCTTGAATGTATCAAATGAGTATTCTCTCCTTATACTGCGCGTAGTTTATCATTAAATTGTTCTCTTTAAATTTTTATTTCTTTCCCATAACTTATTCTAGTCTTAAGCAAACGGCAGATCCAAGAAATTGACTAAGCGATTGCAATAATCTATTTTACCTTAGAAAATTATGTTATATTTCTATGTAGTCTTTTGTTATTAGGTCTTCGGAGAATAATATACTTCGTAATTGCATTATTGATGTGGTATGCTTTTATGTATTCGTTAATTTTTATATCGTCTTTAACATATGGGTAGTAGAGTTGAATTTTGTCTGTATTTTGTTGGAGTTTGAAGTTAAGACGTTTTAAACGTGCTAATCAAGGTTTTTAACAAGGAGATATAGCAAATGATCATTATTATTGTTTGCTATTTTATATTGTAATATGACATTAAGAGAAATAATAATAAAAAAAATAGATTCCGCTGAGTTTCTTTCACCGATTCTTCTCAGGTCTGAGGTTTTAAATTCCGAACCGGTGGTAGATTTTTGACTATCAATAAGAAAGTGTAAACACTTCTATTTTAAATAAAGGTTATTGACTTTGATTACTTATATACAAAAAAGAATAATTTGAGATCAGTTCTTAATTATACTTTTTTTGGTATTGTTGTACTAGGTATACGAGTGGAATAATCGTGAATTAATCACAAAATCACTTAGTTTCACTACCGAAATGTATACTTTGAACTCACGAGTGTGAGTATCTATAATAAGTCACCTGCTGCATAAACTTTTCATCAACAAAGTAATTAATAATCGAATGTTCTTAAAACTATGTACGACAATTTTTTAATAGAATCAGCAACTATGTTTTGACGACGATCCCTGGTCGAGTGGTGTGTACACCGGTTTTCATGGGTACGCCACTCCGCGGTCCTAGGTTCGATTCCGGGCTGAGTCGATGTAGATTATCATTAGTTGTCTATGTTGTCTTGGGTCTGGGTGTTTGTGGTACCGTTGATACTTCTGATTTCCATAACACAAGTGCTTTAGCTACTCACATTGGGATCAGAGTAATGTATGTGATGTTGTCTCATCTTTATTACTATTATTTTATTAAAGTAATTCCTTATGGCCTTGGTTCAAAGTTGCTTAAATAATTACTTATATAACATAACACTAAAACTAATTGCAAAGCCACTAAGTACAGATAATATTAATATTCAAAACTTATAAATAGACAAGCAAAACAATTTAGATTGAAAACCGAGAGGTTTGGTGGAGCACCTGGTTTGAACGAAGTTATTTTCGGTATATATGTATTATGTATTTCATAACAATACTAACAATAATAATATTATATATATCTCTCTCTATTATATATAATAGAAAGAGATAGAGAGAAGGAGAATGAGTGGAAAATGTCGCCTTAAGGGCACAACTCTTCTTCCTTACATGACAGTTTATTGTAGGCCACGTAAAATAACCTCGTTCTAAAATCACTACTTAAAGAGCCTAAATATATATGACACTATTTTTAGCTATTAAGGATTTATTTAAATACATTTGAAATATAATTAAACTTAGATAATTATTTTAAAAAGAATCGTCTAGTATTTTTTTTATAATAATATGTTTTTATCCACAAATTTATTTTGAATCATGCAGTATGTGAATTGTGGGTAGGGCGTGACGAATTAATTAAATTATAATTTTTTATACATTTCACACTAACATATTTACATTATACAAATGTTTTGAAAATCTTTTAATTTAGATTAATTCAGTCACGAAGCTGAGATGGCCCAGTGGTTAGAACGCGTGTATCCTAACCGATGACTGCGAGTTCAAACCCAGGCAAGCACCACTATATATATTTATGTGCTTAATTTGTGTTTACAATTCATCTCGAGCTCGGTGGTGAAGGATACATCATGAGGAAACCAGCACCTATGTTCCATCGAAATTCTGCCACATGTGCATTCACCAACCCAAATATAGGAATATGTTCCAAACTCTCTCCTTAATGGAACAGGACGCCTTATCCCAGCAGTGGGAAATTTACAAGCTCTTATTTTACTTTCAGTTTTTTTTTTACAATCCCGAAAGCATGCCCATTTATACAGCTTAAAAATAAAAATAATCACACAATCTATATATGTATTTTCCTTCGCCGTTTTCGCACTCATATGACAGATACTAAGACATCTTGAAGCTCGAGTGAAGGGCACGCTTTGTAAGTGTATAGATTTTAGTCCTTAAATACATTTCAATAAAAGTCATAATTGAATGCAGTTTGAATTATTTTATAAGAAAAAGATAGTCGTCATAACTTGTAGTATCTTAATAAATTAGTATCGGTATATAGGTGCGGCGAGCGTAGAAATGCTTACCTAGTTCCTCGCATTGTTACTCCTTGTAACATTAAGAAAAAATTGAAATTCTACTTTTCTAAGTCAGTTATAATTGATTTAAAAGGTATTAATTATGAAAGTATTTTTGTTAAATAGTCTTAAAAATGTTAATAAATGTATTAACATTTATTACGCTAACAAACATTGATACAGAACTAATGTTCTGTAGACAGATTTTGTTAGCGTTTATTACAAACCTACATTTTGGTTTCTTTGCGAGCAAAAATATAATTATTTTATAGTTAATTTCATTTATTCTGTAATTTTAAATAAATAATAAAAGAATGAATAATTGACAAATAACTATTTCTATTTCAAATATATTGTGTTGTAAAGGTTTTAGGTACTTTTTTCTGTTATAATAACTTACCTGTGCTCTACTACAGATAATAATATACTATAAGGAGAATTCGTGCGATTTTCCGAACGTCATGCGTCAAGCTGACAGATGGCTTTGAAAATTCTCTTTTTGGCGGGAGGTGGCGCGAAATACGGTCAGCGTATCAATGTTTTACTGTTTTTGTTATCATATTAGAAAACCAGACATTGATTGAAGTATTTTGTTGTTAATGATTATTATTTTATATCCTTCAATAAATTTGTTATAAAAGTAATTTTGTTTTGTTAATAATACCATATTATGTGTATCAAATTTAATACAGATTAAGAAACAAACTTCTATCCATCCAGAGTTTCACATTTATGACATTATTCCACTCTTCGTTTTGCATCGTTGTGAAATGGTTTCTACTAAACAGTTTCGATTTTGTTAGTGACAGCTAAACATCGCAAATCGTGATTGCATATTATTTTGTTCTTATGATGATCTAAAATTAAATTTAAATTGGTCATTAAATATTTAATATTTTTTATAATACATGTATATATTAAACATATTAAAAATATAGATATCAATCAACCATATAGCATAATTTCACTGGAAATTTCTTTGTGAAATTAAATTCAAATCTAATTTAAGTGTGCATAATGCAATTCTATGTGGAATGGAAATCAGCTTGAAGTGGAATTCATCATTTGTTCTCAAGATCCTTAAAGCTTTTCGTCTTAAGATATACCTTTTATATGTATGTGTATATTGTATTGTACTAACTCGCAGAAATTGGATCTTGCTCGGCAACGCTTATTAAATTTCATTTCTTACATCGTTTCTTGTGAAGAAAGTTGATAATAATCTTAAATTAGAAAGACTAGCTTTAATCTATATTTTTAGATTAAGGGTTACTTAGCCAAAGGCAATTTTAACGTGATTAGATTCATATCTTATTACTTTTTTACTACTGTTGGTATTTGCCTAAATACCAACCTCTTAAATATGATTAAATTTTTTTTGTGTTTGAATTCATAACAAAAAGATCTATAGTGACATAACTCAAATACATGTTGTTGGTAGGGCTTTGCAAGGCCTTGAGTAAGACAGCCTAATAGGCAAAAGAGATATAATGTCTTAGTTCCCAAGATTAATGTCGCATTGGCGATAGAGAAATTTTTAATATTGCTTACCGCGCCAAAATCTATGGGCGGCGATGACAAATTAACATCAGGTGGCCCATAAAGCCTTCTAAACTATTACACTAAAAAAATATAAGGAGCTAATGTTCTTTTATATTCTTCTTTACATATTATCCCTCGGTTACTTTGAAATCACTTACATACTGTAGTTTAATGAAGATTAAATATTTATTAATATTATAAATGTAAAAGTAAAAGTCAGTCTGTACGCCTGTCGGTCGCTCTTTCACGACCAAATCGCTGAACCATCACATCACATCACATCACATCATCAGCCCGTTTTTGTCCACTGCTGGACATAGGCCTCTCCAAGTGCACGCCACTGTTGTCTTTCTCCGGAATCGCTGAACCGAATCTGATGAACTTTGGCCTGAAGCAAATTTGAACTCCAGAAAAGGACATAGGTATAACCCAACACATGACAACCACCACGCTTAAAAGCGTGCGAAAACTAGTAATTAGTAATACCTGGAAGCGATTTAATTTCCAAAATAATCATGATGTTTAAAATAAACCTTGTAAATATCACTCCCATGGTATCAAAAAATATAAAACGTTTCGAATACTTCAAATTTTCTTTATTGAACTGTATGTTATGCTTTATATTTATGGCTTTTGATTAAAACACGTCTACTACAAGATAAATAAATGCTCATATCGTACCTTGGGAATTTCGAAAGAAAAGGTTAGAGAAATTTATATAGTATTTAGCATGAAAATATTGTATCGTGTGACCTTTAAAGGGTGCTTTTTCCACCACTTTTCGTTCCAATACGATGGCAGATTTAAATCTGATATACGTTGTCAGAGTCGAGATGGCCCAGTGGTAAGAACGCGTGCATATTAACCGATATGATATGATAACGTATAAGATGACCCAGTAGTTAGAACGCGTGCATCTTACCCATTGATTGCGGGTTCAAACCCAGGCAAGCACCGCTGATTCATGTGCTTAATTTATCTTTATAATTCATCTCGTGCTCAGCGGTGAAGGAAAACATCGTGAGGAAACCTGCATGTGACAAATTTCATAGAAATTCTGCCACATGTGTATTCCACCAACCCGCATTGGAATAGCGTGGTGGAATATGTTCCAAACCTTCTCCTCAAAGGGAGAGGAGGCCTTTAGCCCAGCAGTGGGAATTTACAGGCTGTTGTTGTTGTTGTTGTATCGTACCTTGGGAATTATTTCGAAAGAAAAGGTTAGAAAAACTTATATAGTATTTAGCGTAAAAATATTGTATCGTGTGACCTTTAAAGGGTGGTCTTTTCATCACTTTTCGTTCCAATACGGTGGCAGATTTGAATCTGATATACGTTGTCTCGAAATGTATCCTTTCACCACTAACCACGACATAAATTATAAACACAAAATAGATAGCAGAAGATATATCGTTATGACTGTTTTAAAAATATCGTCCTAATAACCTTTTATCGGCATATATTTTTAACAAGCCATTACACGCGTGAACGAACACTGCTGTCACTAGCAATTCTCACTGACATCGCGTCCCCTATGTCATGATATTGAATCCATCGTTCCGTCATACCATTCATAGTTTCACTATAGTCGAAAATATTTAACTAGCTCACAGACTATCTCTAATATTTCGAACTTATTCATCCAGTTTGAGTGTTGAGTTTACAAATCAACAACACAAATCTACTTTAAATTCACTTAAATATTTTTTTACCAACTCTTACTGAATGTCCATTTTATTTCAACTTCTATATTTTCATTAAGTCAGATTGTACAACAAATTTTTAAACATTTTTATTTTATTTTCATATTTTGTGTTTCAAAAATTCATCGCAAAATATTCTGCCCATGACAATATAATATTAAAATAGCTTATATGATATTGTACTAAAAATAGATATTACACAAATGCTGAGCTAAATTTAAAACCACAATAACCACAAATAAAAATTTCAGTAACACATCTCCAAGCCTTTCAATGTTACTGATGTGTGTGAGCACTGATTGTTACTTTCCATCAAGTGAACCCCCTGACAACTTCTTTATACATTAAGTAAACAAAAACAATACAACTTAACAATAAAATCACTATTTCAAAACAAATTATTATGCAATAAAGAGTAAAAAAAAATATTGCGTATTCTTCAATAACTTATTTCTACGGATTCATATTATATAAAATTCAAAATCAAAATAACTTTTATTCAAGTGGGCTTTTACAAGCAATTTTGAATTGTCATTTAACAATTAAGTGAAGCTACCATATATACGTATGGTATGTACGATATCTGAGTTTACCATGCAAGAAGGTAACTACGTGTAGTACTGTAACGGTAACTACGGTAGTTTAAATTTAGCTCAATACATAAATATCATAAATATCAAACAAAGATCAAAATATTTTTTAGAATTCTCGTAAATAAAATGAAATGAAGAATATTAGACAACTTAAAAGTCGATTTTACAAGTTACAATTACTGTTATCCTTGCAGAGATCGGTATAAATTTTAAAAAGCTTTGATACAATTTAAAGATAAAGAACCCTTGTGCACAGGATATACACTACTAGCCTGGAAACTACTAAGACTTAGTAGTTTCCAGGCTAGTAGTGTCTTGGATGACGTTTCTTAAGCACGACACAAAGATTGCGCACCTCCTGTCAAAGCACTATCCATTGGTTTTTTTTGGGTGTTTTGCCTCCGACATAAAATTATATGACGTCACACAATGTATGGACATTAATCACGATTACGATACAAAATACGCTTTTTATTCATAGCTCATGAAACATATTCAATCGATAAAAAATAAGATCTATGTTTTACACTGAAATATGAATATACTAGGTGTACCCGCGACCTTGTATGTCTTTGAATTGAACAAAAATAAATATTATTATAGCCTAAGCTACTCCTTATTATATCAATCGGTCCAAAAGGAACAGACAGACATATAAAAATTGTAAAAAATGTTATTTTGGTATACGTACGGTGTATACACACTCGTACATATGCATTGAGTAAAAAGGGATGTTTTTATATTACAAACAGACACTCCAATTTTATTTTATGCATGTATAGATGAGTAAATCCAGTTGAACCAGCTGGTATGCTTGTATAAGATATACCGTAATCCTATACTTACGCGGCTCCGGTGTTAAAATTGTTTGTAGATTTTTTACACGAATTTAATATCTAATTCAAAACAATGAACGACCCTTTTTGAAGTAAAATATTTGGTGCGGAGTTGATTTTTTTCGACGTTTAGCCTGAACAGACAATAGAGAAACTAAACGAACTAAATATTGGAAATATGAATTGTTGTGAGCGTGAATCCCGTCCATGTACATAACAGCACACACACATTCGCACAAATTTCGTTTGACAAAGATCAGTTTGGTAAATCAACCTGCATCAGCGTGCTTCTACAGACTTATTTTAAAGAGGAATTTAGTCGCCGTATGTTTGATCAGTTGCTTCTTATTTAGAAAATATATTTTTCCTTAACAACTTAAAAAGTTCCTTAATAACTTATTAACATTATTTAACTTAAAACATTTTCGTGGAACGATGAAGTAATACCATATTATTTATTATGTATGACGTTTCCTTCCATTGAAATTTATCTATTTTTTAATATAGATATTGCTTTTATTGAAATGACGTACTTTTTTTATGGAATAGGTTGGCGGACGAGCATATATAGACGAGCATAAGGCTACCTGATGGTAAGTGATCAACAACACCCATAAACAATGACGCTGTGAGAAATATTAACTATTCCTTACATCGTCAATGATCCACCAACTTTGGGAATTTTAGATGCTATGTCTTGTGCCTGTAGTTACACTGGCTCACTCACCCTTCAAGCCCGAACACAACAATACTGCATATTGTTGTTTAGCGGTAGAATATCTGATGAATGGGTGGTACCTACCCGGGCGGGCTTGCACAAAGCCTTACCACCAAGTAAACACAGTACAGTACAGTAAACAGTAAACTAACAACTGACATTTGTACACCTACTCAGGTTGGTCTTAATCTTTAATCCTTTCTCGACTGACTCATGCTTGGCGACGCATTTGTTCCATCTACCTGACAAAAGCTATTCATATACACAATAGTAAAGTAAAACTACTACCTTCAAAGAGGTACCTATGAAATTTTACTGAATGCATAGTTGGCAATTTTGTCAGTTGCATTACATTACGCAAACGTGCCTTACAATAGTATTTAAAATAATTGTTAAACAATTTATAATTAAGCTACTTAATTAAGCAAAACGTAAAGGAGTCAAAACATGACCAAAATTAAAATAATAAAGAAATAAAAGATCATACACGCACAAATCAGTAGAGTAACTAAATAAAATACCTATGTTACCCTCTGGAGATTAAATAAATATAACTAAATTTAATTAAACATTAGATATCAATTAATTTTCATAAAACTATACCTAATTAATTATACATTTAAGCCTTCTTCGTAAGTAAATCTATCCATTTGTGTAAATCGAATAGAAATCTGTTCTAATGAAAATCAGGATTAATGTTCTGAGTTTATAGTGTTTAAACAGGCTGACAAACAAGCTTTATTTTAAAATAATATGTAGTGTAACGTATGAGATGACCCAGTAGTTAGAACGCGAGCATCCCACCCATTGATTGCGGGTTCAAATCCAGGCAAGCACCACAGAATAATCATGTGCTTAATGAAGCAACGAAAATGTGTGTTTATAATTCATCTCGTGCTCGGCGGTGAAGGAAAACATCGTGAAGAAACCTGCATATGTCTAATTTCATAGAAATTCTGACACATGTGTATTCCACCAACCGACTTTGGAACAGCGTGATGGAATATGTTCCAAATCCTCTTCTTAATGGAAGAGGAGGTCTTAGCCCAGCATTGGGAAATTTACAGGCTGTTGTTGTTGTTGTAACGTATTTGTGAGTTGCTTAAGAATCGATTTTATAATTGTTGAACCATTTCCTTTTTAATTGCGAGCATTTTCATTTGGACATGATGTCAAGTTTCAAGTTTCTCTAATTATGATTCCAAATGTATCTTCAAGTTGGGACTTTAAGTTTCGCGATGCGGGTCACGTAGTGCTTAACCCCAGGGTATTTCCCGGCGGATCTTCTTGTTTTGACGCTTTATGCTTAAATAAAGTTGTTTAATTTATATACGTTTAACCAAAAATACAAATAAACTATATCCAATAAATAAAAATGTATAAAATAAAAGACAAATTATATATTTTTTCCAATATATATATATATATATTTTTTTAATTTGAATGAATATTAATAAGTTTTTGAACGATTGAATTGAATACAATATATTGATTACCTACTATAGTGTTATTGGTCATTTTTTTACAATAAATATTGGACAACATCACATACATTACTCTGATTCCAATGTAAGTAGCTAAAGCACATGTGTTATGTAAAATCAGAAGTAACGACGATACCACAAACACCCAAGTCAACAAAGAAAACTAATGAACCCTATCTACGTTGACTCGGCTGGGAATCGAACCCATGTAAAAACCGGTATATATATACCTAGTAATGTATACACATTACTTGACCACGGAGGTCGTGTATATCGTGATAGACGAACATACTTAAATTTTATATTTAGCTTGTGTGATATTTGATCATATTTGTCCTAATATGACATATCCCTAACAAATTCTAAATATATACTTGAAATTATATCCTCGGAAGGTGATATACTGACGAAAGACAACTATTATTATGTACCTAATCAGCCTAGCGTTATAATTTAAACGTCACCAATTTTAAGGGTCGAAAAGCGAAGCGATCGTTACGCCGATCTTTATCCCTCGACATTAGTCATCCCCACTTCCAACAAAAAAATCTATTGAAAAAAAAATTACGCTTAAGTGGAAAAAATACAAATATTCGTAACTAGTTTTTACCCGGAACTTTTCAATGTAACCAGTTGAATAGAAAAAATTAAAATCATAAAAAAAAAACAGAAAATAAAAAGACTCATATATTCTCAATAAATATATTAATTTCATAGGAATAGACTGGCAGACTAGTAATTAAAAGAGAAACATCAAAACAACGAGAACAAAATAATTGTAGCTTAGACTTAGTATACGTTTAATAAGGACTAGACAAAAAAAAGTAATGAACTTATTAAAGACCAGTGTTATATACGAACATGTGATTAATTTATTATTTATGACGTAAGAAATTACAGAAGCACATTAATGAAGCAAAATAATTAATTTATGAATCGTTTCGAAATTTAAATTGAAATGCTAAAGAGCTATTATATTTTATTATTATTATGATAAATAATAAATATCTCGGCTCTATTAAATAGTCATATTATATACAGGGTTATTGGTAATTCCATTCCCGTTATAGGGGTGACTATTTGCAATAATTTTAACCCATGATCCAAAAGTAAAGCACTTTCGAGTTATCACATTTTTTTAGCTTTTTTTCAAAATTTATCAAAAATCTATTTATTTTTATTCTGATTTATGAAAACTAATAAACACTGCATATTTGTAAAAATATTAACCTAATTATTAACGGCCAAATTTAAAAATGGGAGACGGAAAACGATATTATTTCAATATATTTTTTTATTTTTTTCCTCAAAAATGCTTAAAAAACTAAAAAAATATATGAAACTTGTTCTGAAGATTATTTTAAAATAATAACCGTTTTCTTAGCTTTCCAAAAATATATAGCAACTAGGAATTTATTTAAAAGCAGCCGAAATAAAATGACCAGAAAGGACGCTGGTGGGAATTCGTATTCGAACATAAACGAATTTGTACTAAAGGTCGCTCTTTAAAATTCCTACAAAATTGATTAAAAATAATGTTCAATGTAGAAAATCATACTTACTCACTTAACTTACTTACTTAATACAAATATAAGTAAAATTTAAATACATAAACAGTACAATAGCTAAGTTATAAGTAAGAAATTTTGTATTATAGCCTAATTAAGTAGCCTAAAGTTTTAATAAGCGAGCCCTCTCTAAAAACTCTCTGTAACAGATCACAGTACACACAGTATTTTCTATAGTGCATCATGTAGAATTCTATCTTTATTATTGTCATCACGAAGAGATCACTGAAAGGAGAGATATTTACGGAGTTTATCGCTAACATGCATCGTGACATGAAATTTATATTTATAAACTATTACCGTTAATTATTAAAAATGTAAGTATTGATACCACTTACATTGTACATATTTTTATGTATTTACTAAAGATTTTAAAATTGCACATTAGCCAGCCAGCATATACCGACTAATTCCTCGACCAACGAGGTAGCTTATAACAATACTACATACTACAATTATAGTTCATCTCATAATATAGAACAGACAAGTTAAACGCTGACGAACAAGACAATAGTAACTTGACACTAGAGCTTAACATGTCATCAGCGAAATATACGATGTATTAAGATGTGGCCAGCATAACATAACGACATTACAGAAGGAATAATTTTAAACAATTTTAAAAATATAACGATGCTATTAATTCAATTGGATCTTCTCTATGTTTTCAACCGACTTCAAAAAGGAGGAGATTGTTGAGGAGCGTACCCGTGGCTGACACCTGCTCCAAATGTAACAATAATTATAACTACGTTATATAATCGTAATACGACTTTTAAGTAGTCCAATATTTTCATTTCATTTTATTTAGGAGGACTCTTAAAAAATATGTTGAATTAATTTTATTACTTTTTAGTGCATATTTTTTTGTTGTAAAATAGTGTTCTGTTTGAAGTCGGTTTTTCTTTTTGTTAAATTTTTTTTTCTTTAAATTAGATCTCTGTCTCTGATGAGGAGATTTAAAAAGAAAGTAGTTTTTTCAGAGTACAAATATTTAAATGAACAATTGCCTATTTAAATTTGAAGATATTTTTATGTTGATTTTATTAATTTAATAAAATTAATATTATTACAGATTAACACGGACTACATTAATATTATAAATGTGAAAGTAACTCTGTCTGTCTGTCTGTCACTCTTTGACGACCAAACCACTCAACCTAATATAGGCAGAGGCATAGGCTACCTTTTTGCCTAACACACGACAACCAATTCCTAAAATACGAGCAAAGTCACGGGCAGCATCTAGTATATTATATATGCTATATCAAATCTTATAAATGAAAAGACGTTATCTAAAAACTACATTTAAATGTGTCTTAACGCATCTCTGAAAGAATAGTATTATTATATAAGTAGTTAGCTTCGCAATTTCATGCGCCTTAAATTCAGATGAATTGGAATTCATGGTTATACAGATATTTTCTTACCCTTTCCGCAGTAACTGCGGATCTCATACAATTTTTAGACAATTGAAGAATTATGTAATAACACATTATTTCAAACACACGCTAGATCCAACCTGGCTTATTTATAATTGACTTATTACAATGACTGTTTACACAAATCGTATCACTCTGATCCAATGTAATTTGTTTCTTGATTAAAGAATGTTTTACGAAAACCGAAAGCGAATTGCTAGTCCGTTTAATCTGGATTAAAACTTTATCACTACAAAAGTTCATGACTCCGAAAGTCGCGCCTTGTTTGAAAAGTTTCACAATACATGATTACACAAAGTCAGTTACTTTTATTTATAAAATAAATAGGATCACTGACACATAAGGCACCTGATGTAAAGTGACCACCGCCACCCACATACATATACTCGTACTGTTGCTGTGATAACTATATGTGATTCATAACTAGTGAAATAAGCATGGAACTAATACTTGTCGACTTCAAGGCAAGATATATTATATACATACAAACAACAACAACAGCCTGTATATTCCCACTGCTGGGCTAAATGCCTCCTCTCCCTTTGAGTAGAAGGTTTGGAATATATTGCACCACGCTGCTCCAATGCGGGTTGGTGGAATATACATGTGGCAGAATTTCTAGGAAATTTGTCACATGCAGGTTTCCTCACGATGTTTTCCTTCACCGCTAAGTACGAGATGTTTATAAAGACAAATTAAGCACATTAATCAGCGGTGCTTGTCTGGGTTTGAACCCGCAATCATCGGTTAAGATGCACGCATTCTAACCGCTGGGCCATCTCGACTCTATATTATATTATATACATATATAATTGTATTTAACTAACAATACTGTATTTTTAAATGTTAGAAAAGAGTAACTGAGTTTGTGTGTGTTTCTTCGCGGTAGAATCTACTTTCCGAACCGGTGGTAGAGTCATATTATATTGTTGTTAAATGACGATTCAAAAGTGCTTGTTAAAGTCTACTTGAAAAAAGTATATTTTAATTTGATTTGATTTGATTAGTAGCTGAACCACCAACCGAGGGTACTATAATATTTTATCTTCGTGCCTTTAATAACACTGGATCTCTCACCCTTCCAATCGAAACAGTACACTACTAAATAATATACAGTTTTACGGTAGAATGCAACGTGATGAATAGATGGTAACTATCTCTACGGGCTCGCACAAAGCCTAATCTAACAATAAAATTGTTTTCCGTTTAAATCACGATTTTTGACGTTAGTCTGACGTACCTGTGTTGGACAAAAGTCACACAAAAAAGGAACTAAATAGCTTTTTGTATATTATGAACCCTCCCCTCGAAATAAGCAAAGTACATATACATAAGAAGTCGCATGGTTAAAATAAATAATGAGTAACACCTACAACAATAATAATAAGTTACAACTATAATAATAAGTTTACTTATGATTCATCTATAATGGAAAATCTGGGTTGATGGATCTGATGAATTTCATTGCATGTATCCAACATGTCGATTTCCTCGCGTTGTTTCCCTTCATCGAGCGATGTGAAGACATCGATTAAGATACACGCATTCAAATCACTGGGCCATCTGGACGTTTATAACTTCTTTATATCATTGATATATATTTATTTATCAACACGCCAAGTCATCGACTAAAAAGCCAGCCGCTGGCACTTGCACGTCAGACATCTCGCTTCATCATAGTTTCAGAATTCCAAATTCCATTCACACCACCTCGGTGTTAAAATATTCGAAATAGCGCCTCTTTAAGGCATTTACTGATTCGCGCAATCGCACCCCCTACATACCATATTTGCCAGCGGTTCTTCCGAACCAATTTGACTTGGAAAAGAGCCTACGCATTCTTAAAAGGCTTGCCTATAAGTACAGTACAGTAACAGCCTGCAAATTTTCCACTCCTGGGCTAAGGCCTCCTCTCCCGCTGAGAAGAAGGTTTAGGAAAATATTCCACCACGCTGTTCCAATGTGGATTGATGGAAAGCACATGTGGCAGAATCTAAATGAAATTAGACACATGCAGGTTTCCTCACGATGTTTTCCTTCACCGCCGAGCATGAGATGAATTATAAACACAATTAAGCACATATATCTAGTGGTGCTTGCCTGGGCTTGAAACCGCAATCATCGGTTAAGATGCACGCGTTCTAACCACTGCACAATCTCAGCTCAACTCTTGCCTAAAACTCCGGTATTGTGATGGCCATGAGCGGTAGTAGTCTCTTTTTATCGGGTAACCCTCTTGCCAAATATAAAAAAAGTTTTCATTTGTATTTTTAATAAAACTGACCCGCGTCAGACCTCGCCCACGTGAAAAGTCACAGAATATAAAAGTATTACGCAACGCATCCTGTAAGTATACATTTTTCTAACTCCCTTTTCACCCATATAAACATGAAACTTTCTAGATAACTGAAATATGATGTTAGCATTGTATCTGTTAACATGAATTCAGTGAAATTTTGTTATTATTTTCTAATACTAACATGTAATATTTTCATAAGTTTGTATTTATTCTTATATAAATAAAATATTGGCAATCCCTGAATCTATCGAAAATACTTTTTAAGACAATATTTATGATATACATACAATAAAATAATGTATGTAAATTTTTCTTAGAACATCCACAATTGTACCCATTCACTAGGTTAATCGAAAAATAACATAGTATATGTATATGATCAAAATTATTATTTGATTAAACGATAGAAATGAACACAGCACATGACTAAAATTCAACCGACAAAAACAACTAAGAAATAAAACAAAAGTAAAAAAGCAAAGAGGTTTGTTATTTTCGTCTCGGGAGCACGAAAAACAAAACAAAAACACATTCGAACAATGTCGCATAACGTAAACGAACGGCAACTGCTATAAACGACAACTATCAAACTGACGAAATGTTAATAAAATATAAAATAGTTAAAATTTTAACTCTCGGTGGTAGGGCTTTGTGCCCATTAGGGTGGTTATAAGATTTTCTACCGCCAAACAACAGTTCTTAGTATTGTTCCGTTCCGGTGTAACTAGAGGCAAAAGGGACATAACATCTTAGTTTCCAAGGTAGGTGGCGCGTTGGTGATGTAAAGAATGGTTAATATTTCTTACAGCGCCGTTATCTATGGGCGGTGGTGACCACTTACCATCAGGTGGCCTATATGTGCCTGTACGCCAACCTATAGCATAAAAAATAATAATCGATAGTCTTTTGTTTCTCTAACTGCTACTAGCACCCTAATCTACAGAAACAGAGCGTGACCTGAATTCGTGTATTTACCGGGAAAATTTTGATTTTTTCATAAAAAACCGAATTTGGACTATTACGAACATTTCGCAACAAAAAATAATCAAATCGGTTCAACCGTTTGTAAATGATGCGCTTACCGACGAGCTGTTCGTTGGTATCTATTTGGTTTGTGTTTATAATTTGCCTCGTGTTCGACATCGTGAGGAAACCTGCATATATCAGAGAAAATTATGTCTCATTTACATTGGGAGTAAAACAAGGATTAGAAGTTTGTATTTTATAAATTTCGCGCGGGTAATGCAGGTAGATTAGCTAGTGTAGTACATTAAGCTCTTTTAGTCATAGTGTTTAGTGGTTTTTTCATATACTCCAAGTTCCTACAGCTATCAGTACGACCGCTTAGCACAAATCCCACTACCAAACTAATTAAAATATTACAATTGAACCACCAATTGGAAGAAGGGAATAAACGCCACTTTTCGAAATATTCACTTTTATACACTCTTACATTCTTTAAAATAAAGGCTAAATATTATACATTTAAGACAGGTCTGTCGGTGAATATATCAGGATTGATATTTTCTTAATAATCATTGATGTCCTATAATTTTATAAGTTGAAAGTTAAAAGTTATGAAGTTTTTTTTATGATCTCCGTTCCTATTTTTTGGATTTATTCCCTTCTTCCAATTGGTTGTTCAATTTCTGATTTGATATAGCCTCGAAAATTTGTCTGTCAAATTAACAATTCAGAAAGGGTTTATAAAGAAATAAATTACATAAATTTTGAATTAAGTTAACTGTTTAATAAATGGTTTGTTTTGTCTGCAGAAAGGCCGTTTATTTAGAAATACTTACGACGCTAAATTGAGCTTTGAGCAGCGATAGTTTATAGTAATAGTACGTTTTCTTTGCAAACACCACAGAAGGAATATTTAATAATAATAATATAGAAATTGAGAAACGCATTATTTATTTTAATACACTGTTACAAAAAATATATAACCAAAACCTACAGTTAATCAAGTTTCGTAGATATGTGAGTAGTCATTGTAACAAAATGCAATTTCTTATAAAAAGAGATATCATCAAATACGCAGCTTATTAAATCATGAATAATCGAACGAAATATAGCTTTATAGTCAAAGTCAAAAATCTTTATTCAAAATAGAAGTGATTACACTTTCTTATTGATTGTTAAAAAATCTACCACCCGTTCGGAATTTAACACTTCAGACCTGAGAAGAACCGGTGAAAGAAACTCAGCGGGATCATTGTTTTTTCTTCACAACATGTTCATCATCATCATCATCATCAAGAGCCTTTTTTCGTCCACTGCTGGACATAGGCCTCTCCAATAGCACGCCACTGTGATCGATCTTCGGCTACTCGCATCCAGCTCCTGCCTGCCGCCTTGCGTAAATCGTCACTCCCCCATGCCCGAGGACGTCCTACACTGCGTTTGCCGAGACGCGGTCTCCACTTTAGAACAAGTTTTACCCGACGGTTATCAGTTCTGCGACAAATATGGCCAGTCCACTGCCACTTCAGCTTATTTATCCGACAACATGTTACATATACAATATACATATATTTTTAATAATAATACAAATATATTTTTGTTATTTGAAACGTCTGGAGGCGTAATCTCATTCCTATTCGCTATATATTATGTGAATATCAGACATATTTATAGTAAAAAGTTTAAATGGTCTTTAAACTTATATTTGATATAAAAATCCAGAAGTAACATGAGTTAGGTTTGATTACTTAGGGATTAGGGCCTACTTTATTCGTGTGCGTGTGTGTATATAGCCCATAAGTTACTATTGTCGAAAACAAATTGTATTTTTTATTTTTTTTGGACCCAATAAGTTATTACATATTATTTGAGTTTTTGTATTTATCTAAGTAGTAACTGTCTTGTTGGGCTTGTGGTCAGATAAAATGCCATCTAGACCTGCCTGACAGATTTTTGATGATTAATTCTAGGCGAGCAATATTAGTTTGACTAATTATTATTATTATTTATTTTTAACGTTTAATGTTTCTCCTCTTTCGAGGGTGTTTAAACCTAAAACGCGGGCAGCAGCCAAGCGTTAAGGAGTGTTTATATTAAAAACGTGAACGATGAAGTTGAAGATGACATAAATTTTCGGGTGATACGGCAGGTGTTAAGAATTATGGCTTTCTGGAGCATGTGGAGTATATGTGCGGGCATTTGTAAGATGGTGTACGATACCTGTTGATGAAAGGACTATTGGGACTATGTGAACTGTTTGTGCTTTCCATTGCGTTTTAATTTCTATAGCAAGGTCTTGATATTTACTTAATTTTTCAGAGATTGTGATTTGTATGTTGTGTGAATTAGGAACAGCTACGTCAATCAAATAAACAGTTCTATTTTTCTAATTTGTCGTGAACGGTGATATCTAGTCTATTATAATATATGGTCTTGTCAGTTATTATTGTTCTATCCCAGTAGATTTTATAGTTTCTGTTGTCTAATACACTTTGCGGCTTATATTTGTAATATGGATTCATTTCTGCTATAAGTTTATATTTGAATGCTAAATGTTGGTGTATGATTGCGGCCACTTGATCATGTCTATACTTATAATCGGTTTGCGCGAGAGATTTGCAAGCCCCCGTTATATGCTGAATAGTTTCAGAGGCTGCGTTACAATGTCGGCACAAGTCAGTTGGTTGATTACGATCTTTCATGATGTACTTCCTATAGTTACGAGTTGCTATTATTTGGTCTTGGATAGCGAGCATAAAACCTTCAGTCTCAGGAAACAGATCACCTCGTTTGAGCCATTCGTTCGACTTATCTTTGTCGACGTGGGGTTGGTTCAACTCGGATAGTTGCCTCCCATGTAGTGTTTTTGCAGCCCAAGATGACATCTGTTGTTGTATGTTTGTGCGGTTTTCATTTAATTGAGTGGATTTATCGCGTAGGTTTAGTGGTGTAAGTATTTTATCTATTTCTGTTACGTGTTTATGTAGAGGTGAGTGTTCGGATTTATCATGAAAATATGCTCTGAGAGAAAGAATCTGCTTATTGTGTAAATTTTGTATGTCTATTAATCCTCTTCCTCCTTCTTGGCGAGGTAGTGTGAGCCTCTGAATACAAGATTTTGGATGATGTTTCCTATTTTTGGTTAAATGCGTGTTTACTGTGCGCTGCAATTTCTGTATGTCGCTTTTTGTCCATTGTATTATTCCAAAAGAGTAAGTAATTAATGGTATTGCATATGTGTTAATAGCTTTTATTGTATTTTTAGAGTTGAGATGTGTCTTTAATACAAGATTTAGACGACTAGAGAATTTTTTGAGCAGTTCTTGTTTTGTCGTTGTTTGTAAAATTTGCCTAGACTGTTTAAAACCAAGGTATTTGTAAGTATCATGTTCATTCATTGGCTCAATGTGTTCACCAGTTTCAAGTAGGTAGCTGTTGTTACTAAATTTTCCCTTCACAATTGACAGAATTTTGCATTTATCAACACCAAATTTCATTTGAATATCTTTAGAAAACTGTTCAGTAATATTCGCTAGCTCAAACAAGGTATTTTTTTCGGTTGAATAAAGTTTTATGTCATCCAAGTACATGAGGTGTGATAAGGTATACTGGGTGTTATTGCTGTAAAGTGTGAATCCTGTATTGGCTTTATTGAGTAATTGTGAAAGAGGGTTGAGGGCCAAACAAAACCACAAGGGGCTCAAAGCGTCCCCTTGAAAAATTCCCCGTTTGATGCAGATCGGTTCAGAAGTTAAAGGTTTCATAGACGGTTGTTTTGTTCTCAGCACAGTTTGCCAGTGTTGCATCGAATTTTGAAGAAAGGATATCAGTGTTGGGTTTATTTTGTACAGTTTTTAAATATATATTAACCAACTACGCGGAACTGAATCAAATGCTTTTTGGTAATCTATGAACATAGTATGAATGTCTGTTTTTGATTTAGCGGCACTATTTAAAATTATTGCATCAATAGTAAGCTGCTCTTTACAACCTTGGCTATTTTTACGGCACCCCTTTTGCTGTTCGGCTAAAATATTGTATTTAGTTAGGTGTTTATGGATTTCTTCACTTATACAAGCTGATAGGATTTTATATATGGTTTGTAAGCAAGTAATTGGTCGGTATTTATCTGGGTTTGTAGTATCGTATTTGTCTTTAGGTATTAAGTATGTGATTCCATGTGTTATGTATTTGGGTAGTAAATGTGGTGATTGAATAAATATATTTAAATACTTGTATATGTATGAGTGTGTGCTAGTAAATTTTTTGTACCAGTAGTTATGAATGTTGTCTGAGCCTGCGGTTTTCCAATTGTGAGTTCGTTTTATTACTTCTATGAATGTCTCCATTGGTATAAATTCAAACTGCATCTCTGGAATGTGTGTAGTCGTTTCATTAACCCAGTCTGTATGCTCATTATGGTGTGCCGGGTCTTCCCATCTGTTAGCCCAGTATTCACAAAATGTTTCTAATGGAGGTATTTCTAGATTTTGGTCACTATCTTTACACGTAGATTTTAAATTTCTATAGAATAGTTTTTCGTTGTTAGCAAATTTATTGTCCTCTTGAGTCTACTTGCTGTTGCATTGAGTTTCTGTTTTAAAGTATCTAAGAATTGTTCTAATTGTGTGTTTGTGTTTTCATATTGTGCATGTGAGTGATATTGTGTCTTAATGAGTTCTACCGCAGCTGTTACCTTTCGGTTTCTGTTTCCCCTAATATATTGTGTTAACCTACCTATATGGGCTCGTAAATTCGCTATCTTATTTTCTAATCTTCTTTGCCAACTAGGTTTTCTAAATGATTTATTTTGATGGGTGCTTTGGTTTGAGAATGATATTCTGGCACCATTACATTTAGCTGCTGTCCATGCCGCAGAGTAAATTATTGTTTGTAGAGTGTCAAAATCAGTATCAGTGTTAATAAATTCTGTTAGTATCCTATTATTTATGTATTTTGTAATAAAACAAAACTTTTTAGATGTCTTTTGTTTAGGGATGTATGGTCTGCTAGTTGGCTCAGTACTAGTAAAATGTTCTTTTGCACGAAGGAATGTATTCTCTATTTCGAGGTTTACTTCTAAGGTAGTGTCAAGTATAGATGGAATAGTATTGAGTCGTCCCATATCATGGATAACGTTATCGTCTGTATTTTCATCATTGACTGTTGTTGCTGTAGTGGAATTAGTGCATGTAAATGTAGTGTTTTGTCTATTTCTAGATCGCGAGTTAATTTCTAAGTTGGATTTTAGTGTAGAATTGGATGCATCTATATTAGTAATGTCGCTTTGTTCTCTTACTTGAAACTGTTCGTTTTCTGTGTCTTCTATTAGAATATGCATAAAACGTAATTCATCGGCTACTTGTTGTTTAATTAGAGTTAGTCTATCATCTTTTATATATTTGTTATTTATTATGGCTCTTCTTTGATCCGCTAATCTCTGCTCAGTAAGGTGTGCAAGCTCTGGGTATAAGTTTATAAAGTCTTCATGGAAACGTGTCCTATATGCAGTCTTATTTGTCTCTAAATGTGTTACCTTGAAATATATTCTAATAATTGCTTCATTGTATTCGTTTGTCCACCTCATGCGTTTTCCTGATACTGTCTTGTTGGATGTTTTAATTTGTGTAGAGTGATGTTGTACTTGGGTTTGGATAACTTGTAATTCTTCTTTAACTTCATCGTAAATCTGATCTATTGTTTCTTGTGGTAATAGTTTTTTCTGTACAATAGCTCTACGCTGGTCACCAATTCTCTGTCTGCTTACTTCCATGTGGGTATTTGTCTATAAATTTAACGTGTAATGAAGAAAGATATGAGTTTGTGTCTGTTTCTAAATTTGTAAGATAAAGGTAGGTACGTAGGATAAACTTATTCATTTCTGAACTCCATTTTTTACGTTTTTTATCTTTACCGGAGGTGGGCACGGGTTCGTTGACA
Source organism: Vanessa cardui (assembly GCF_905220365.1). Taxonomy (NCBI): domain Eukaryota; kingdom Metazoa; phylum Arthropoda; class Insecta; order Lepidoptera; family Nymphalidae; genus Vanessa; species Vanessa cardui. The sequence continues at coordinate 5,148,033 of NC_061130.1, read as the reverse complement.
AATATTGTCTCCCGTGCAACATCCGCCAGTTGTGCGCTGTTTGATGATGATGAATGTGACGAACTCATATGTAAAAATGACTCTGAAGATGAAATTGATGGAAATAAAGATGTGGCGAATGAGTATGATGTCTGCGAGGTCTCTTCTTCTAACGAAGGCATTTTTGCCTGTGTTGTATTTTTTTTAATTTTGGATCTTGTTATCATATTATTCCCACGAGTAGCTAGGGACTTAACGGTCCATCACAGCAGAGTCCCGCGTTCACTGTGATAAGGGTAAATTAAATTAGAGTTCCCCTTGTCTCTAAAGTTCGCATACTTACGACTAAGCCCCCCCTTAGCCATGCAGCCCTGTTCCACCTTGGCTTGGGTTGTATCTCTCTTGGTCTGTCTTCTCATCTTAGGCCAATCCGGCATGAGTAGCTCTATCGGCATAGCCCTAAGAATCATTGAAGCGCGCAAGCCCCATCACGTCGACAACGTAGAGATACGGCGATGGGGTTATTATTATTATTATTTATGGAATAGGTTGGCGGACGAGCATATGGGCCACCTGATGGTATGGTACCGTCACCCATAGATAATGACGCTATAAAAATATCAACTATTCCTTACATCGTCAATGTGCCACCAACCTTGGGAACTAAGATGTTAAGTTGTGCCTGTAGTTACACTGGCTCACTCACCCTCCAAGCTGGAACACAACAATACAGAGTACTGTTGTTTGGCGGTAGAATAACTGATGAGTGGGTGGTACCTACCCAGACGGGCTTGCACGAAGCCCTACCACCAAGTAACAAATGATATTGAAATATTATAACTTACCAAATAATGTATAAAATACGCTCTTATCACTAAGAGAGCGATCTCTTTCAAAAATTCTTTGAATACAAATTGATTTATTTAATACATATTAAGTAATTTGATTTGATTATTTTTTATGAATATAAATTTAATAAAAAATAATCAAATCAAATTACATAATATTATAAAATAGTTATACATAATTATGTCTCCCAGAGTATTATCTCCCCAATTACTCTACCTTATATTTCGGTACTGATGATTTAAAGGAGGGATTCCCCTCCAAAAAAAATGGTTTGGCAGGATTATCATAAGCGATTACGTTATATGACATAAATACATACATCATAAATTAGATTTATAGAATTCTATTTCAAAATAAATGTCATTTTTTAACATAAAAATTTAAATCTGGATGTACTTAATATTGCTCATTACTTCAAATCGTAGGTATCATATTAAGTGAAATGTGAAGTTTAAAGGAATTTCAGCTATTATTCCACCTTATGATGAGTGGTTACCACGGAAATATAAACCATCCCTTACATCGTTAATGCGCCACCTACCTCGGGAATTAAGATGTTATCCCTTAGCCTGTAATTACACAGGCTCACACAACATTACAACCGAAATACAAAATTACTCTTTGACTATATTATAAGTGTGGGTGATCCGTCGGGTTCAAATCATAATCATAATTACCCAGTAAATATAAAAGTACAACAATGCCCATCGAAAGTATAATTTATGAAAAATCTGAAATCGGATAGTTTTTTCATACTGTTTACGGCTCTTTTAAAATTTATAATTAAAATCTAATCCTCTTGTTGAACTAATTTATTAATGACATAATCAAATGTTAATGTCTAAAGAATAATTAAAAACTGAGCCAAATTAAACACGTTTATGTAAAATAGTTTTTGAGCTATCGGGGTCTCAAAGTGGCTCCTAATGTTTCGTGTAATATTACATGTGTAATATTAAACGAACCATTTGGAGAAAGAACTGTTCCGTTACCGGAACTTGGTTGACTCGCTACCGAGTGTCTAGATATAAGTTAATAGTTTTATAATAAAACAACGAAATTAAAATATATAATTTTAAAAAGTGACTATGGCGGCTACTTACATAGTAGTTCGATTATTAAACAATTTGTTTGTTTTGACCTGTAAAAGGGTACAAGTGTAAACAAAATTAAATTCAAAATTATTTATTCCCTTGAGCATAGTCATTTTAAAGGATAAATTGAAATTCAAAGCCTACCTGCGTTTAGAATATAGATTTTACCATCGACAACTAATTCAGGACTATTAACATTAAAACTCATTAACCAATCCTACTACTATTATAAAGGCGAAAGTTTGTATGTATGGATGTATGGATGTTTGTTACTCTTTCACGTAAAAACTACTGGATGGATTTGAATGAAACTTTACCACAATATAGCTTATACATCAGAATAGCACATAGGCTACAATTTTTGAGGTTTCTAATGTGAGGTCGTAAAAAAACACATCTTTTGCGCTTACATTGCAAACGCTGACTGAATCCTACAAGATAGATCAAAACAATGTACTACAGTATTGTACAACTTAAAAAGGTCTACAAAAAAGTCCGTGATTTATAGTATATGTTTATCTCTTAGGAATAACCCACAATAACCATTTTTTATCCTTTACTTTGTACGAGAAATAATGACTTATTTACGAAGCGATTTTAAGCGATTACTAGACTAGACGAACGACGAACCTGAAGTCCACGCGAACGAAGTCGCGGGCAAAAGCTAGTATGTTATAAAATAATCCTAAAAAATGACAAGTACATACCTAAGCTTATAGATTTATTATCAAGTAATAAATCCAAGTATTTTACCGTTTGTCGAATAACACGACCGTGTATGTGTTATTTTTTTTCCAAATAAACCAATAGTTAATTATAATTGGCTGTAACTACAGGCACAAGGGACGTAGCATCTTAGTTCCCAAGGTTGGTGGCGCATTGGCGATGTAAGGAATAGTTAATATTTCTTACAGCGTCATTGTCTATGGGTTATGGTGACCACTTACCATCAGGTGGCCCATATGCTCGTCCACCAACCTATTCCATAAAAAAAATATAAAAATTAATAATATTAATAAGTAAGCAAACTAATATTGCTCGCCTAGAATTACTCGTAATTATCTAAATCTGAGCACAGACATTTTTAACTTGCAACAAACTGTATATTTAATTTTAATTACTAAGATATTGATTTGATATCAAAGATATAATAAAACTAAGAATGCAATAAATTGCATTTTCACGAAATATTTGTAAGTCTTTGCTAATAAAAATGAGACATATATAAAAGTAAAACTACATAATACACTTTTACTACTACTACAAAAAACTAAAGATGGAAAATAATAATTTAGCTTGATTTAACCTGCTTCCGTAACCATAGCAATAGTAAACAATGTAGCCAATAGTAAAAAAGTTAATTATAATACAAGAAAAATAAATTATAATACAACAACAACAACGACAGCATGTAAGTTTCCCACTGGTGGTTTGGAACATATTCCACCATACTGTTCCAATGCGGGTGATAGATTATAGTAATTATTATTTTAAACATAGACTATTACAATGCTCAATGTTGGCAGCTTAAAGTAAACGATGAATGTTTGATTTCATTTACATATGAATACACAAATTTTAGCTTTCAGAAGTTTTTCTCTGCATAAACTTTAACTATTTGATTATCGTTTTCCGATGAAAAACCTTTTTGCGTGAATTTATTGATACTTCACGGAAATATCTACATATTCATGTCGAATGACGGTCTTGTTTCAGCGTGAGTTCAGAATACAAACAGAATCGCTTCGAAGTTATTTTACAATAGGCAATGACAGCTGGCGAAGACAAGTCACCGAAATTATCAAACGTTGGAAGGGGAAGTGACGATATCGAAACTTTTAAACCAGATATAACTTAAGCAAAAAGATAGCGACGTCGTTGATCAGTTATCTGTAAATAACGATTGTATCTAGGCATTGATTTTGATGTTATTTATGCGATTGTTAAGAAATAATCGCACCATACATGATTCATGACCGTTCCTCCGTTTGACGACCGCCGTGTTCGAGTAGTGTGTTTCGGTTTTCATGGGTACGCCACTCCGAGGTCCCGGGTTCGATTCCCGGTCGAATCAATGTAGATTATCATTAGTTTTCTATGTTGTTTGGGTGTCTGGGTGTTTGTGGCACCGTCGTTACATCTGATTTTCCATAACACAAGTGCTTTAGCTACTTACATTGGGATCAGAGTAATGTACGTGATGTTGTTCCTTGAAGCTACCACCTGTTGCCACCGTCGCTGCTCGGTTTCGCAAGAACTCCCGAACACGGAGCGCTACCAACAATTACCATACCATGGGGACCACCCAGTGATTGGCCGATTGTTTTACATTATTCTGTGTCCTCAACGCCAGCCTTACGTAATTTGATGTTTTATGTAAAAATGAAACGTTCAATCTTAGAATTCGACTATGAAATTAATTGAACTCTATGTAAAAGAAATAAGGATGCATTTATTGTGGCTAACGATGTTGTTATATTTAAAAAACGCCGAATATAAAAGTTCCCGGATTAATAAATACTCTGGCCACGAATAAAAAAGAACATCAGCTTTTTGCCAGAGCTCAAAAATAGCAGAATATGTATGTATGTATGTTTCGAATTAGGAGTGTAATTTACTTACTACTAAATAATATTAAAGTTAATGTGTTTGTTCGTTGTAAAAAGTAATACGTAAAATTCAATGTTCATAATGTTATCGGTAAAATGATTTGAGATCACATAAAATAGTAAGAAGTGATTTAAATGTAAATCTTTTAAAAAAATAAATGTCTCTAACGTTAAGTTTTTTTAGTTAAATGTTGGAAAAAAATAACTATTGATTTTCTTGCCGGTTCTTCTTGTTAAAATCTACATATCGAACCGAGGGTAGCTTCACGTGTCATAAAATTTATTAAAATGAGAATTATAAGCGCTTATAAAATCAAACATAATTACACGATATTTTAATTTTGATTTGAGTAAGTAAGCTACATTATTCCTGAGTGTATTACATAAATTAATGTAAACCATATAATTGAAATTTTTATTAAACCATACTCGAGGGTAACAGTATTGAATAAAAAAAATGGGTCTTATCCTATTTGTCTAAGGAGATATATTCACTGATATTAAAAAATGCAATATATAAAACCCAATAACCCAACCTAACCTAACCCGGGGATTGAACCTAAGATCTCTAGTTCTACAACATTATAACCTAGCAACCAGACCAACGGGGTAGTAAGTGTTCTGCTTATATGGCAGGGCAGTAAAGTCTTTACGTGTCCGAGGACATAAAACCTTTTTTTGGTCTGACATAATGATCTTTCTGGGGCGGCTAAAATGTTACATATTAAATTTTAATCGCATGAGCGCAATTAAGTTTCGGTGATTTTAGAAATTTCGGGCATAATTGTATTTGGCAGCACGTCAATGCGGATCTAAATCCAGCTGAATTTATATCGCGTGATACAGATCCATCTGTAATTGAATCGAGCGTATTGTAGTCCGCTTAATCTGGAATTTTCGAAAAATAACGAAATCAAATGAGATAAAATCCTTTAATCCCTCATATACTGGTCACATTACTTACCGTGACACTTATGTGATTCAATTTCAGATAATATATAATTATTTATAGTATGATCATTCATTTGTTGTTTGTTTTTTTTTTTTTTTTTTAATAAATATTGAATATTTTATATAATTGTCCACCGATATATAGGATGGCAGCTTACTAACTTTTGTTCCAGTAAAACTTTCATTTCTGTGTTTAAGAATTCGTCAATTATTTCAAGGCAAATTTCAAGGTAAACAAAATTATAGATTACTAGATGAAAATCCGATTTTGTTGGGGTAAAATAACTATAACTAGACAAAGAATACTGTTTATGATTTACTTTTCATATAACATGTAACTGTTCATAAATTTTGTGATTTTATCAAACAACAAACATGGCCGCCCATCGAACTGTCATGTCATTGAATTTAATCGATATATTTAATGTAAATATCTTGATTGTACGTATTTTGAGGATGTTATAGATTAAAAGTTTATTACAATTATATTCCTTATATCCTATCCACACATAAAATATATTGCTATAATTGTTGGTAGGTTTCGATTTGGTGAAATTATTAATATAGATTCAGAGGTGAAAATCTGCTAGCATTCTTACCACCACGCGGTCAAGATTTATACAGTAAGTATTTATAATTCGTATTTGTATATACTTAAGCACTTAATGTTATCAATTCTTATGTTAATAAAATCAACTTCCTTACGATATAGTTTTTTTTATTCGTTGGAGTTTTTGAAATTTCGTTTAAGGAATACGATTCAACTAAAGCCGAATTCGGATAAATAAAATTTTAACAAAAAGAAAAACCGACTTCAAACAAAACACTATTTTAAAACGAATAAAAATGCACTAAAAAGTAATAAAAATAATTTCATATTTAACATATTTTTGAGAGTCCTCCTAGGTAAAATGAAATGAAAAATATTAGACTACTTAAAAGTCGATTTAAGATTATATAACGTAGTTATAGTTAGAAGCTTTAGAAGCTTTTTTTTGTTTGAAAGGAAGATTACCTTTCAAACAAAAAAAAATTATGGAAATCGGTCCACCCAGTGAAAAGTTATGAGGTAACAAACAAAAAAAAATACAGACGAATTGATAACCTCCTCCTTTTTGAAGTCGGTTGAAAATATATATGAAGTAAAACTATGACTTCATAAATGGGTAAAGACGAAACAGTTCATTAACCTCCTCTGTTTTAGAGTTTTTTATCGCGTTTGACGAGCTTTCGTGTTATTACTAAAAATTGGAATAAGTAAAAAAAAAATTCTGATCGTTAATCCGGACTTTGGCTGTAAACTAGAAAAATGAATAAAGCTCGGTTTAGATGTTATTTTTAATTTTTTATTTGTACAAGTTTTAATAGTCAATTGTTTTTATTTTTAATTGCAATTATAAAAACATATACGAAAACACTTTTACTGATAATGGAACGTCAGTCCGCGGCAGGTTTGATGGTATCAATTTTTGACGGAAAAATATATTTCGCTCGTTAAGTACAGTGACAGCCGAAGTTTCTTACGTTACAGAATACCTTTAAGCTACGCATTCAACGGCAATCAATATTGCTCGCTTATGAGACACTAACGACTAGACGTGGCTTTTCACGGATACAATGCTGATACTATATATACAGTACAGAATTGTTGTATATACGACTCTTAGGGGTTTTTATCTTTATGTCCATTGCGTAGTTTTAAAGATCTAAGCAAACACAGGGACAAAAATACAGCGAGAAGCGACTTAGTTTTCTACTATTATTTTCTATTGGTTAATTGTGACGTAACAAAATATAAAGAAATTCAAAACAAAGACAACGAACATACGTTAAAAAAATCGCATATAATATTTTAGTGAAATAGAAAAACTCCAAGAAACAAGGCAATACTTTCATACGCGAGCAATTTCCTGCCATCTCGCTCACCCCGTGGAAACAAACGTAGATAAGTTATAGATTAGATAAGTGCAAGCGAGATAAAATATAAAATTCACTTAATTTTCCATACACAGTAGATATTCGCCAATTTGATATATTTGGTATAGTAAGTTATAGTAGAATCAAAATCAAAATAAACTTTATTCAAGTAGACTTTTACAAGCATTTTTGAATCGTCATTTTACAATTAAGTGAAGCTATCACCGGTTCGGAAAGTAGATTCTACCGAGAAGAACCGGCAAGAAACTCAGTAGTTACTCTTTTCCAACATTTAAAAAATACAAAGTCATGTTACTCAGTACAATTATTTAAATAATTTTTTATCATCTATAAAATCTTGTATCGAATAATATGCTTTTTTTCACCAATGTATTTTTTACTAAAGATTTGAATTTACGAAACGGCAAAATTAAAAATGATAACTAGAGTTACTTGGAAATGGAAAATATTAACCATAAGTAGCAAATTGCATTGAATATTATAATATCTATTCTTAATGCAATCATTATTTCATTATTATGATACATCGAACCAAGTAAATTATATATAATACTGGCTCTGCCCGCGACGTATTGAACTTATTAATTCTGTGTTTATCAACTTTTGTGATATTAAGTTGGTGGTGACAGAAACCCGAAGTGACGGTTTAGTGGTGGCAGGCGTGAGGTCTATATAATAACAGCCTACGTAACTCCCTATTACATCAGCTTACCGCTTGGTGAAAGGCCCATCAAAATCGGTCCAGTCGTTCCAGAGATTATACGGAACAAACAGACAATAAATATTTTGATAAATACATACATACGCATTTAGTAAAAATCAGTTATTTTAATATTACAAACAGGCACTTCAATTTTATTATATGTATAGAAGATTACGTTTGTATTTAACATAACTGGGAAAAGGTAATGTAAAATGATCCTTTAAGATCATTAAATAGCATGAACCAACAAGATTTTTCCCGTTTATATCAATTTTAGCGAATCTTAGTAAATCTCACTAATATTATAAATGTGAAAGTTTGGAGTGTTTATTACTTATTAACTCGAGAACTTAAATTAATTGATCAATACTTTGTAAAACTGTAATTAATATTATTTTATAAGGTATAACATTTAATACCGGCATGTAACACTATTTCTTATTTTAAATATGATTGAACTGTCATTAGAAAAAAATTGGACGATAGCATGGCATTCTAACAAAAGATATTATTATTTTGGCCATCCCGAACTACTGGAATTACAATAAATTGTGCTCTGATATAGTATAAAGGCTACTTTCATGCCTAACACCGCCTCCTGACACGGAGACAAATCGTTGGTCGATCGACAAAGTGGTCGGAAACTATTAATTAATAAAATTAATCATCTTTCAATATACACGTGGTAGTTGTAAAAGCCTATCTGGTCAAGTAGCTACTGCTTATCATGTATTCTACCTCAAATGAGCAATACTTAGTAATGGATGAGGTTATAAGGTGTGTAAATCATTGTAACTACCACCAAGGAGATAACATCTTAGTTCTAAGGTTGGTAGAGCGCTGGTATGTAAGGATGGTTATTATTTCTTACAATGGAAAAATATTTGGGTAGTGGACCTCACCATTATAGCCCATCTACCAAATAAAAAAATACATTCACTCATTATAAATGGAAATTCTGTCGAATAAAAACTGAATTCGAATTAATATGTTACTATTTTTAAAACAAAACAGATGTTGTTTTTATTATTTAGTCTGTGTGTAGCAGTATGAAAATTACCCTTTTGTCCTCAACGTCATTATTATACTAAATATATAACATTTTGAATTTAAGCACAGGTAAATGGACCGCGGGTAATAAGGGGCTCCAAGTCTAATGGCGCTGTTTCGAGTCAACAAACCCAAGTGATCTACTTTCAAACCAACACGTCCTGAAAATCCTGAAATAAATGTGAACATGTTCCAAGTTACTTTCTCATTCTAGCTGAACTATGCTAATTAAGACTCTCTTAAGAATGCAGCATACTGTAATTTTCACCAAACTAAAATTATTAAATTCAAAAATATAATTTTCAGTATTTCTTGATTTAATTCGTTTACGTTATTTAAAATTCTTGATTTAATTTGTTTTTAATAAATAGAAGTGTTATATCAACATGTTTTCAGGTTTATAAAGGCTTAATAACTATAAAACCAACCCAGTAACTAAAAGAATAATATCATTATCAGCATTTCAGCATTTCAGACGTAAATTTAATATTCGTCATACCAACTATTAGTGGCTCGCCGAGTCCACAACTTTCTAGCTATCCCAGCAAAATTGTTTATCCAACGAGGTGCTGCTAACCTAACCCAGCTAACTTAACTGTGTATTTAAAGTGCATATAACCTATATCTATAGAAATATATGTATACTTAGAATAATATAGAAAAAATAAAAATAAATATTTATGTATTTATTTATTGTAATAGTTACATCATCAACTCATCATCAGAATTAAAAATAATATTTAATATAGGTAAAATTGAAGGTGATACATCTTTACATGTGCATAAGCCACATTAAAAAAATTCAGTCGGTGTGAGCCACGTCTTTCAAGAAGGATGACGAGCTCCTCCCTAGCAAAATCTTCTGATATTTAGGACATAAGAAAAAGTGTAAACTACCAAAACTAACTAAAACAGTGAGAACAAAACAATAAAAACAACAGTCTTCGAAAAAATATTGACTTTACTTATTATGTTTGTTAAGCTAAGATTTAAAGATTACCGCTATTATTTTATATTAATTTAATGTATAATTACTAGATTGTTATTTTATGTTTAAGTATTTATATTTAATATTAGCATATATCACAGCCCGTCGTAACTACATACCAATGAAAATCATTGTCGGGTTACCAGAACCAAACTTAGGAACACCTATTTAGGACACAGTCACTATCATTGCTTTCCAAATCTCTTTTTTATATCTCTTTCGGTTTTTTATGGTTTTTTTTAAATGTAGTAGTATGTCTCTTTTTTCAATTGCGCCGTGTCCCAAATAAACATTTTTTATTGTATCTTCGTCTGTTCTTTGGATATCGTTCTATGTAAGCTATCCTTCCACTTACTCTACTAACCATATACATATATAACATACTTTAGTTATTTCCATTTTGATAGAAAAATTGCTCATTGTGGCTACCTAAACCAACGCAATACATTATTATTGTAATTGATACAATAATAAAATCGTATTTTCGTTTACTTTAACAAATGTATGTATTTGTATATTAGGTATACATTTACTTAAAGATAACATTTAAAAGTAATATCATACTTTATACCCCAATGTACTTCACTTGGTGGGAGGGTTTTATACAAGCCAAGGCAGGAATACTTCGTACTGTCGTGCGCTGATTTCAGGATTGAGCGTGCCGATGTAAATCATAGTACAGGGGATTTCAGTTCCCACGGTTGGTAATATAAGAAATGGAATACGGCCCATGCGCCTGACATACATACATACAATAAAGATGAAATAAAAATCCCAAATATGCCAACAAAACTCTTCACGAGAGAGAGATAGAAAAACCAACTTCCTGGTATTAATACTGCTCAACTGGTTTCTTTTTCATATATTTGTAATATTACAGATATCGAAACTATTAAACAAAACGTGATGTTCGGTTTATAAATACGGTAAATAGAGTTACATAGTAAAATATATCATTTTTTAAACATATATATTTGTAAGTATGCCTTAACTATACAAAAATATCATTCATTTAAAAGCACCAATTAATAAATTTTAGTATTGCTTTAAAAAAACATGAAAAACAACAAAAAAAAATAAAAAATATAAAGGATATTTAATATAAGATTATATGAAATATAAAAAGCAGAGGGTATTTGGATTTTATATATGAATTTAATTTGTATTTAATTGAACTACCATACCATTGAGCAGAGATGGCCCAGTGGTTAGAACGCGTGCTCAGCGGTGAAAGAAAACATTGTGAGGAAACCTGCATGTGACAAATTTCATAGAAATTCTGCTACATGTGTATTCCACCAACCCGCATTGGAACAGCGTGGTGGAATATGTTCCAAACCTTCTCCTTAAAGGGAAAGGAGACCTTTAGCCCAGCTGTGGGAATTTACAGGCAGTTGTTGTGGTTGTAAACTACCATATCAATGGGTGGAAAGAATTTCTAAGTCATTTGGTGCAAGTACGTTTAAATTTTTTTTACGCATCCTAACCCAGACAATTGCGTCTACCGATTTGCCTGTCGACTAAAATATGATGATTTTAATGAAATCTGGGCTGGCTTTAAACTCTAAGTTGTTAAATCATTTACTTACCGTCAAAATAGAGACCAAGAAGAGAGCTGATATTATTATCATTAACATTTAGTTATGCATTAAATAATTTTATTTATAAGACACCAGCTACCCATATACTTCGCACGTATTCAATTAAGGATTTTCTTCAAGATATTTTTAAACGAAGAGCAATAAATCACTTGGTTCAACAATTTTCTCCCCGACTACGATGACATAATGAACTATGTCCAATATGTGTAAAATGCGAATATGAAACGTAGTATAATTATTGTACAGTTGTTAGTACGTTTTTAACGTTTATGTCAAACGTAATATAAAAAGAGGCAAAAGCAAAAAGGTTTTATATTATCATTCGTAATTCAAAACTAGGGTGTTCATTTATTTCTTAAGCGCGATTTTCCAGATCCTGCTTCTTAAGGAAGACATTGAATAATAAAGAAGTTAGTATAGAAATGCTGGCACTACCCATCACAACTTTGCCGTGTGAAGTTACAATAAAATAAGTATATTTTCAACTGGATATGTTTGTTTAATTCTACAAAAGTGTTACTATTTATTTTTTTGTGCAAATAAATGGCAATATTAACGGATAAATTGTAAAATGGAAATATTTATATATTTTAAACACTAAATGACCTGTAACGTTTACTTATTTATTTTTATTCAAATATTGTGATCATTTAAAATACTAATATGCCCTAGAATATTAATAAAACATGAGTATATTACCAATGAATTTGATTTTAATTCTGGCATATTATGTACAGCATTCTTTTAATATATTTTACATCTAATTCTCATGTTATTTGTTTCCCATTACTTTTAATCTTTGTTCCAATAAATGTTTTAAAACTGCTCGCATTGTGTCTGTGCACAATGGAGGACTATAGAATAAAGTTGGAAATTATCGCCCAGCTCCATTCTTGCCATACTATCAAAGCTCATTGAAAGACTAGTTCATAAAATTACTAACCTGCCTTACATAATAAAAAAAATCATTCTTTTTTAAAACGACATTCTTACAAATGCTAAATATTTCAGTATTCTGCCATTGACTTTGACACAACTTTGACTGACCAAAGCTTTTATAGATACGATTGTATTTAGAAACATATAACAGGCATAAAGTAAATTAAAGTAACGCCTGTAAATTTTCCACTGCTGAGATAAGACCTCCTCTTCCATGAAGGAGCGGGTTTGGAACATATTCCACCACGCTGTTTCAATGCGGGTTGGTTGAATGCACATGTGGCAGAATTTCGATGAAATTAGACAAAATCATCGTGGGTTCAAAAGAGATAAATATATTCAAATTATTTCTAAATTATGGATAAGAACAGTTGTTTCATTATATACACTTAGATGTTTAAATTTAAAAACTCGACTATAATTAGTAATGTGTAGTAAATTTGTTTCAAATATATTAAATACACTAGTAGTACTAAGTAGTAGTACTTAGCGATGCTAGTATGCAATGCTTTTTTAAAATATATTAAAATAAAATACGCGTTAAAATAAATATTTATATATAATACGCATTAAAATAAATATTTTTTAAAATATATTAAAATAATATAATCCCGATAGCGATAACTTAAACTGCTGGAAATACAGCGAGCACTGTGGCTTTGGTGAGAAAGAGAAAAGGAAGGAGCCTGTCTAATGCTGCTGTATGCGGATAAGAAAGGGAAAAGGACAGGGCACTGTAACGTGTTACGTAACAAAGAGGTTCAATCTCTCATAAGATGTTACCTCATCAAAAAATTGGTAAAAATCATTTTTCTTAAAATATATAAAAAAATATCTATCTGTGAAAGTTGAAGAGTTCCATCGTTGGATCGAACTGAGTGTATAATCAGGTGATGCTTACCTTAAAAAGGCATTGTCACCGAAAATGAGCTAACATGTAAAACTTCGGCTACATGGGATAAGAGGAAGTGTGTTTGTAATACGGTTTGCCCGATTCGACCTAAACAAACAAACATTGCGAGTTAAATAAAAGCTTGTAGCAAAAGATACATTTCGAGCATTATACGATAGATAATGTAAGTGAAATCTTGAAATAAATCGAATCTATTCGACTGGATATTTAAATAACGAATATTGAAATAAGACACGTAAGCTTCTTATGATCTTAATAATCGATTAATCGAAAATATTAATCGAATGTAGATTCAAAATTATGGAGATGCTCAGGCTTATTATTACGAGCTGCTCTTTTGTGTCAAAATTCCGAGTAACTACATAGTATTGGAGTGAGTTTGCTAATGTAATTGTGGTAGAAATTATATAATAATTTTAGTCGAGAAATAATATGACAAATAAAATGAAATCATTGTGAAGTTTACTTGAAGCTTACCTGAAAATTTATTTGATTCGATTTGAAGAGAAGTAATTATAAATATTGTAACACACTATGCCTTGGAAATAAAACTGAAACTAAATAATTATAAGTCTACTGAATTGAAAACTATAAAAAGTCAGGATAATAAACTATTTACTAGATTTTCTCTTCTTAACTATTTATATCAAATGTCAAATTAGCTAATGTTGTAATACTATTCTATGAAGTCTGAAAGAAGTCTTGCTACCTGAGAGTTTTCCAGCATGCACTACCTAAATGGATAAAGTTATATTCAAATAATGTAGAGCTAAATAGTTTTCTTTAGACAGTTCGAAAGAAAGTCCGCGTTAGTATTTAATTCCACCAAACGGCTAAAAGTTAAATAAGTGAACAGCGTAAAAATTTCAAATAAAAACTTAATTCCAGATAGTAAATATTTTTATTCTCAATACGTCCATCTTAAATTTTCTAGTGAGAGCCATTTCTTTACAGAATTATGAGAGCACGGAGCAGAATATTGGAATTTATATTATGAAGCGAGAGCCCCGACCGAGTTAATCTGTTAATATTGAACATTTTTCCCATAAGGGTGAACCATTCCTTTCGATAGATTTAGTGTATAGTTAACTACCATTAACATTTTAGGGGGTATTTTAATAAGTAATAAGGAAAATATACTGATTTTGTGCTTTTTTCAAGCCTAACTAGGAAGGTACCACCGAAATGGAATTAATTGTATTCCGGTATAAGAGTGAGTAATTTAAGGCACAAAGGCGATAACGTAGTTCCCTAAGTTAGTGAGTAGTTAATATTTCTTGTCTCGTGGTGACCACTTACGATCAAGTGGCCTGCTTATGATTCCACCCATTGAAGGTTTGATGAGTTTTTCTGTGTAGTCCCCCGGCCTTTGTCTATAGAAAATGTTTTTTTTTTCTATGTATATAAGAATATTTGCTCTTTTTTAATCCTCGGTATTGTGTTTATGATAAAAAATGATTTACAAAAGTCTTTCAAAACCGAAAAATCTTAATTCAAGAATTAAGATTTTTCTCAAAAATCGAAATTCAAAGCCAAGGACTCATTGGCCTTCGAAGCATCCACCATGCTGTTGTCAAAATGAGGCTTGCTTGATACACATGTGACAGAATTTAATTAATATTAGACAAATACAGATTTCCAGACGATGTTTTTCACCGTCAAGTATGAGATGTATTATAAGACAAATTAAAAACATGAAAATTCAGTGCTACTTACTTTATCATCGATTAAAATGCACCCGTTCTAACTCGACCATCTCAGCTCCTATCAATTAAAGTATAAATAAAATTTGCAAACTGAGAATAGAACAAAATGTATGTATTTTTACATGATTATCCCGAATTGTAACCTCAGTTCACGTGATATTATCTGGCCATCGACAGCTCTGCACATTGGTACGGTAAAAAAAAATTGTATTTCTTTCAACCGTCAATAGATCATCACTCATTAGAACATGTGACAAGTAGGCAAGGCTAAGGATAATCGTTGTAATTTGTGTTATTATATCATTTTGTGTAACTTAAAATTCGTTTAAAAATGTACGGAAATGTTGGTTCACACAGGTGAAGTTAAATAAGGTCACTTAAAAAGAAAGTTTGCATTTGGGGATATAAAATAATCTGAAACGAAGAAACGTTATTTTGTAATGCCTAACTGAAAATACTAATAAACCAATTACGCAAAAACTTTAGCGGAACATGCAGCGCGTTTCGGAGAATGTTTTAATATATTGTAAGGAGTTTTTATGCAACTTTAAGGAGTTTTCATGTATCTTTATTAACAAGCCGACAAAAACTAACTCAGAGGTAACGAAACATTCGCTTGTCATTTTTAATCTCTATATAAATAATAATAAATAAATAAATATGAGACAACATCACATACATTACTCTGATCCCAATGTAAGTAGCTGAAGCACTTGTGTTATGGAAATGAGAAGTAACGACGGTACCACCAACACCCACACCCAAGACAACATAGAAAACTAATGGTAATCTACATCGACTCATCGGAATCGAACCCGAGACCTCAGAGTAGCGTACCCATGAAAACCGGTGTACACACCACTCGAACACGGAGGTCGTCCTGTCATTGGTGATGTGGTACTTTTTTATAAATATATTTCTAGCTGTGCCTGCAACATCGTACGCGATTAAATTAAAAAATATATAGTTTTGTAACCCGCTCCTTATAACACCAACTAAAAGTCAGTGGAAGTCCCGTCAAGCCCTTCCAGAGGTTAGCCGAAACAAACAGATAGACAGACAGACAAAAATTGTAAACAAATGTTGTGATATATGTACCGTGTATACATACATATATGTTTTTAATATTACAAACAGACACCCATATTGTTTTATGTGTTTAAATTAAAGTATGCAGTATTCGTTTGTGATATTCTTGTGTGTGTTAAATCTGGTTACTAAAATATATAACTAAATGAGTAGCTGTACTATACGTGACAAACGCAAGAATCGTGTTCTTGTAAAATATAATTAATATTTAAATTAATAAATCGCCTTATTTTTAAATATAAGATTTTAAAACTGATAGAATAATTGAAACTGAAATTTCTTAAGGTTCAGACGGAGACTTTCACAGGAAGAAGCACGTTGGAGGGTCGTATCCGGGTACGGACTGTGGTTAAGTGTTCCATCCGGGCCTTTTACACGTGATGGATCGTTTAGCTCATGATTTAATAACATTTTTATAAAAAATATTTCAATCCGATTTTCCAATAAACAACAAAAAACTTACTACGTCAACGGACGCGAGGTCAACTCATTTTGGTCCTGTATTAAATTTGTAGGTAATTAAAATTATTAAATAGATTTAGACTTTTCCTTCATACTTAAGAAAAATGTAAAAACGTTTTTCATGTATACATCATATCATGTGTATGTATAGTACTTAAAATGCTACTTAAACAATCAATCAATCTAAGGAAAACGAAATACCAGAATTTCACCAGGTATGATAAAATGGCTGAGATGACCCAGTGGTTAGAACGCGTGCATCTTAACTGGTGATTTCTGGTTCAAACCTAGACAGACACCACTATATATTTGTGCTTAATTGTTATAAGCCATCTCGTGCTCGGCGGTGAAGGAAAACATCGTGAGGAAACCTGCATGTGACAAATTTCATTGAAATTCAGCCACACGTGCTTTCCACCAACCCGCATTGGAACAGCGTGGTGGAATATGTTCCAGCCCAGCGGTGGGAATTTACAGGCTGTTGTTGTTGTTTGTTGTGTATACATTCCAAGCTGTATATCGAGTGATAGCGAAAAACATTAAATGAAACATTATAAGCATATAAAAAAATATTTCGATAAAATACTATAATTACTTCGATGCCGGAGCTCTAGTTACGAACGTAATATAATTATGGCAATTTAATAATGAAAAAGTTGAAGAAATTACTGGGTTATTAAGTATTTATATATAAATATATAATATAAAAATACATTTAATATCATATATAAATGTTTATAATCATTCCCAATTAAAAAACTGAAGTCTCAGTCTAGTCAATCATAAATATTATATGTAACAAGTATATTTAATATTAAAATAATAATATGAAGTTGTAACCGAATTTGGGGCGCAATGACCAGGCTCAAAGACTCGCCAGTACATGTGTAGTAAACAAGTGAGGGCGCTAACACAGCTGTTATTATTAATCCTACACTAGCGACAGACGGGCACAAAGCTTTTCGTGACTGAACGCGCTTTTTAAGTTACAAGACTGCAAGCAAATCCAACTTCAAAACGTCAGCCGGTCACTAAAAAAAACCTGTCAGAAAAAAATAGTGACTTCTGTCGGCCTGGAGTTTAAAATCAGAACTTCGAAATGCACATTACTCTCTGCGGACAAAATAATTCTTACAACATTTTGAATATCGTGATGGAAAATTTTCCAGATCGATAGGGACTCGTTAGCGGCGTAGATTGAAATAGTGTGTACGAAATACTTCATCCATCACCCGTCCATTAAGTTGACAATCCATTTAAAGCGCAATTTACACCCGAGGCAACGAATATACTCCCAACTTTCAATTTACACTTCATTTCAGTGGCTTGTTCTGTGGCGTATGCATTCATTTATACAAAACTACTAAAAAACGTATAGCGCTTGATATTTGAAAGTACTAGTGACGTTTAATGTTTTAGACAAATCAAACTTTATTACTCTTTTGGGTTTTCATTCTAAGGTTATAATTATACCAATCACCAAGCTAGATTTCGCGCGATGCAATTAAAATCTGAATAAAAAGTCATTTAAAATGTGAACTTAGCTGTAATGTGAAATAACAATAAATTATTGAAGCATTTAAACATTTATTACGATTAATTATAAATCTTTTCACTCACGACGATACGCGCTCCATCTTAAAATCAATAGTATTTATACTCGTAAAAAAGTCCATCAATTATCTTAATTTTATTTTGTCTTAAGTTATCTTACGTACACTAAGACATTTTGTAAACAGGAGCGGCACTCACTCATCGTATGACGCTGATAATATTTTAATATATATATATTATTTATTGGGTTTGCTAGCGATTTTACATTTGTCATTCTAACATAAATATACAATTAGATGATATGCATACAAAGATTATGTAAAATCATTTAAAAGCAAACACTACATGCCAATGTAACTATTACTCGCTACAACAACAAAAGTGAAAAAAAAAACGAAACGAAAAATGAGCAGAAGAAAATATGTATACACAAATTTTGGCTTAAATATTACTTTGATACATACACAGACATTTGCTTAGACTAGTAAAAAATAACGAGATTAGATTAACCAAGTAGGTACCTACTAAAATACAGTTATAACTAAAATTTTATTAATAAAACGTACATTTATTTAAAGGTAAATTACAAAATTAATTAGAAACAATATAACAACAAAATATTATATTATAATATATATATAATCATAAAACAATAACAATATATTAGCGCTTGATTATACGTACTACATACATAACTAGTTAGTTAGCCCGCAGCTTCCCTCGCGTTTATGAGTGCTGGTTGTCATGTGTTAGGCAAAAAAGTCTATGTCCTTCCTTGGAGTTTTAATTTGCTTCATACCAAATTTCATCAAAATCGGATCATTGGTTTGGTAGTGACTGTGACAGACAGACAGAGTTACTTTCATATTTATAATATTAGCTATATATATTATTGTAACGAATGACTTGTTTTCAACTGGTTAAGTTGTAATTATCGCTGATATATTGGACTTATGCAACATAATTGCCAACCCTTAACTTTCCCGATAAATAACTGCCAAGCATCCTCAAGAAACAGTCCATAAAATAAAGAATAATCGTTATAGGAATAGTTAATAAGGCTCGGGAACATGGAACGGTTGTTTTATTCGTTTAGGCAATCTCGTGCCAACGATATTGTTTGTAAGATAATGACAAATATAATAATTAAATAATATAATTAATTTTAATTAATTCTGAAGTAGCATACGTATGTAAGTAGCGTAAAGTATTCGGTATTTATTTTTGAATAAACTAAATACCACAAATGACCCACATGTTCTTTATAAAACTTTGAAAAAAAGGTCGTTTAATTGTCTATTATTGTATTTATGTTGTACGGCCGTTCCCTAGCCGTCGGTCGTTAACCTCGGAGTTGCCAGTATTTAAAAATCAACATAATCGTATTTCGTTTCAACATATACACAACACAAAATAAAATAATAGGACTACTTCGTCGCTTAAATATTCTGACAATACCAAACTATATCCTTTAACATTTTCCGGTCGCAACATTACATGTAAACTGTAAACCGCTGCCTGTGACTATGTATGCTAGTATCTTTAATATTACACGACACATTATGATGCGGTATTTTTAATATATAGAGTAAATCGAAAGTATATCGTATATAATAAATGGAAAATATACCAATGAAATATTGATAATTTAAGAAGTTTTTTTTTTTTATGGTATACCTGATGGTAAGTGGTCACCATCACCCATAGATAATGACGATGTAAGAAAAGCTAATCCTTCCATCGTCAATGTGCCACCAACCTAGGGAACTATGTTGTTATGTCCCTTGTGCCTGTAGTTACACTGGCTCACTCGCCCTTCAAACCGGAACACAACAATACTGAGCACTGTTGTTTGACGGTAGAATAACTAATGAGTGGGTGGTACCTACCCAGACGGGCTTGTACTAAGCCCTACCAACAAGTTTCTAATGTGATATCGTAAATAAACAAATCCTGTAGTATATTTAGTATCAGCAATGCTTGCGTGCGTCGCTAGTTTTCTTTTACATTTAATCCTAATCTTCATCAATTTATACATGTATATTACACATAAACTCACGAAGTAAGCAAATTAATAAAATAATCACGTCTAAAGACGGCTAATAAACTTATGAATGACTTAAATTCTGTTAAAATGCGAAATTGCATCGTGATGATTCATTTAACTCTTGGATTTGTATTCGAAACCGTGAACAATAAGTCACCCACGTATTACATTACATAGATATTCGTGATAAAATACTATTTAAATAAACAATACATATAAATATATAGAACGCGTGCGGGCTCAAATCCAGACAAGCACCACTATATATACATATGTGCTTAATTTGTGTTTATAATTCATCTCGTGCTCGGCGGTGAAGGAAAACATCGTGAGGAAACCTGCACGTGTCTAATTTCATCGAAATTCTGCCGCATGTGCATTCCACCAATCCGCATTGGAACAGCGTAGTAGAACATGTTCCAAACCCTCTCCTTAATGGAAGAGGAGGCCTTAACCCAGCAGTGGAAAATTTACAGGCTCTGACTTTACTTTTTTTATACTACATTGTTTGATAAAGACAAAACAGGCAACAATAAAGAATACTGCACTAAAAGTTATGCAGACCTTTTAGAGTAGATCAAATTTAAAATGAATTATACTACAATTAGTTTGTTGGTAAAAACAGATACTGATCTTTTACTAGTATTTTCCAACAACAAAAGGTATTCCATAAATTAATTGCTTGTATCGGGAAAGACATAATGTGGAAGAATTAAGGTATGAAAAGGAGTTCTAAGCAAATTTTTAATCGATTTAATACCTATTTGCAATAAAAATACAATAAAGAATAGAAAGAAAGAATGTATTTCAGCGAAGGCGGATTGGGAGCCACTCCAGTCTTGCGAAAATCAGAGATATCGTCATAAGCCGCAACAATTAGTCGAGGCTTTGCCCGTGAAAAATAATGAACTAAGAAAAATGGTTCTAGTGAACTGGCCTCCAGTCTTGGTATGCTTAAAAAAATACACATCAAACGAATCGAATATAATATCTATTAATTAGTTGCTCTCATACAACTTTATAATTTTTTTCTTTTTTTAAATTTATAATGAAACATTTTCTATAACGTTCTTTGAATTTGTAATTAATTAATTATAGGTTATTTTTCAACTACTAATTAGTTCACTTAAAAACTATAATTTTAGAACCATAATATATTCTCAATTCTAACAAATCTATAATCAGTATATCGATATATCGATACACCAAACAAGGATAAGAATATCGATATAACCATACAATAACGCTAGACGCATTAAGTACGATTATGTTAAGAAAGCATATTCACTCTTGCTCTTAAGATATCCTATTTATATTGATCGGGAAATATAGACGTCGGAAGAGCGTTTCACACCTTGGCTATTCGCATCAGAAATGAGCGCTTCGTGCGAATAAATGGGATATCAATGACGTAACGACGGCGAACCTCCAGACGTCTCGTATTCCAATAAAATACTGCACAGATTAAATATGAATCCGAAGAACTTTATTAAAAACTTTTCGATGAATAATCTATGAAAAATTATATCACAGCTTCAATGTGATAAATAATAGTTAATCGCTGTGACTTTAACTAATTCTAGTAACTATCTTTAAATAGCAGAAGATTGAACTTGTAATCTTAACTTAGGCCATAAGTTTAAATTAGGAAAACCCGACATTTTATTGTTAACGAGTTCCTGAAACATCACGAGCTTCAACTAGATAAGGAAAATCTATGTTCAACAACTTTTAATAGGAAATTCTATATACTGGATAAACTTAGTACAAAAGTACAATTTTATATAAAAGTTTATTACGTGGAAATCTTTAAACAGCCAGCAAAGTATCATTTATATTATATAAATATAGAAGTTACAGAAGTTACACTGCGTAAATAGTTAAGCAACGATACTTTCGTACTGAATGGATTGCCTCAGAACTCTTGGAACAAGCTTTGACTTATTCTTAGTAAGATTACACGTGGTGTTACAACATGTAACAAAGATTAAAATTGGCTTCGAAACTAGAGAGATACAGTCAATTAAAACCACTTGAAATATTCTCCTGTGTATCTAATACGAAAAAAAAAAAACATTATAATAAGCATTGTTTTCAAAACCAGGCACAACTTATTCCGCCTAACATTTTAATTAAAAAAAAAAACTACTTTTTTTATTACGTAACTTTGCAGAACATATTTTGAGTGGTTCAGTTATAAACGACCGGCAGAATAAAAAAACAGATTTATCTTTAAAAAGTTCCTCTGCAATATCAAAGATACATTACCGTTGTGATTTCGGATGTCGGAATGGAAAAGGCGTCTCGTCTTCAAGAAAATTTTATATTCTGTTAGAAATATTTTACGCAGTAATCAACCCCGCTCTTATACTAACATTGAAAGGGCGCTGCTTTTGTAAATTAAAAAAAAAGTGAACAAAAAATTCACTTCAAATATTATATTTACATGGTGAGTACAAAAAAAAATATTATTTACTTAATTCTTTTTATTGCATCAATTATTATAAAATATACTATATATATATAATATACCGTCTACTAAAATTAATCAAACAAAAACAACAGCCTGTAAATTTGCCACTGCTGGATTAAGGCCTCCTCTTACTTTGAGGAGAAGGTTTGGAACATTCTCCACCACGCTAATGGAATACACACGAGGCAGAATGTCTATGAAATACGACACATGCAGGTTTTCTGACGATGTTTTTCTTTACCTCCGCTCAAGACATAAGAATTAATAACATTAAATACTTAAGTGTATACACATATGAACTAAAACTAGTTACTGTATAAATCTTGACCGCGTGGAATAGTGGCAAGAATGCTAACAGCATTTCCCCGTTGAATCGTAATTCCGATCCTCTGGGCAAAAAACTAACCAGCCAGCTCAAGACATGAATTATAAACACTAATTAAGCACATGAATGTTCAGTGATGCTTGCCTGGTTTTGAACTCGCAATCATCGGTTAAGATACACGCGTTTTAACCACTGGGCCATCTCACACCATTAATAAAAATAAATGAGCAAAATTCTTATACCTCGTAACAAACAATTCGCAATTTATTTGTTAAATATATATACAAACATTCTTACACGGAAGTTAAAGTTCAATATTTCCATTATTAGCAGTTCACTTATAATATCCTTTTGTAATACTTGTCAAAAGTTCGGACGATGCAAATTTAGCGATCAATAGCTTTTATAAACGGTTGCAAGTCAGTGGCGCTGTATTTGCTCCGGCAAGTAAACCAACGCTTGACTTTGAAGTGTCGATCAAAGACATTGGACGAAGTCAAAGTCGGTTACGACCTCGAAGTTTTCCCATTTGCATCACTTAAGGCAAGGAAAGGCTTAAAGTGACGTCGTGATTAGCAACCTCCAGCAGAATCCGTCTTTGGTTTGTATGCTCGTTATCTCTCTAACCATAATATTTATACTTTAAAAGTTTAGTGATATTCTACACACTGCTTGGAATTATTTATTTACTTATCTTCATTTTTGGAATTATTTATTTTCTTACTAAGTTTCACTTGATTATATCTATGCCTACTCACCAATCATAAATTTTACCGTCAAACGACGTTGCATTTATTTGTATTACATCATTTTATTAATTTATTACCTGTCTATAGTATCACTATTGACTTTTCATTCTGTTTAGTTATTATTTACACTTTTTTTATTGCTACATAGTATCCCAACATATACTCTACTATAACATAGCCTTCTGACGTACTTTCAATAATTATATGTAGTATGTACCTACTCCGATCAATTCAAATCAGAGGCAATAAGATTTAGACATAGATAATTTAATTATTTTTTTCCCTTTATTCTGGTCTTTTGGTAATTTGTATTTGTATAAATAATAATATATTAAAACAGCTCACATATAGTCGAGTCGAGATAGCCCAGTCGTTAGAACGCGTGCATCTTAACCGATGATTGCGGGTTCAAACCCAGGCAAGCACCGCTGATTCATGTGCTTAATTTGTCTTTATATTTCATCTCGTGCTCAGCGGTGAAGGAAAACATCGTGAACAAACCTGCATGTGACAAATTTCATAGAAAGTCGGCCACATGTGTATTCCACCACCCCGCATTGGAACAGCGTGGTGGAATATGTTCCAAATCTTCTCCTCAAAGGGAGAGGGGACCTTTACCCAGCAGTGGGAATTTACAGGCTGTTGTTGTTTTTGATGTCATATAGATTATTATATAACATTGTTATCATTATCAATCAAATATCAAATATCAATAGTTTAATGAGGCGTTTACAAGCACTTTTAATCGTTAGTGCACAAGACAAATTAAATTCAAAGCAACGATGAACCGAAAATGTTCACAATGTTATTAATACTAAATGTCTCGCTATACCTGACGTTATTTATCGAGAAAGCCTCGATATATATAAAAAATGTCAGCATGACAACGCTCACCGGTTTCATTTAAATTTACGAATTGAGCACATGAAACTTAATGAGGCATGTTTGTTGTTGGTAAGCAACCATGTGTTCTAATAAATCCAGGAATAATTTATAAAAATATTCATCAATGTAATGGAATGAAATGAGGAGTCATTCGTGACGGACCAAATTCTACGCGAATGAACGCGTGCAATAAGCTACCTAATTTACTTAAGAAATAAATAAAGCGTACAAGGTCAATGCGCCCCTTCCATTATTTGAAATAACATCCCTTCTGCTTGTAATTACTCTGACACACTCATCAGACAAACTAGAACACGACTACTTACGCGGTACATTAATTTATTTTCATTTATTTATTTTAAGTGAATTTCAAATTTGATAAGTAACTTTAAGGTTTTATACGTATGTAATTAAACGACGTAAACCTGGAATATTATTCAGAAGGTATTAAAAAATATGTATATTATACTCGTAATTATATAATAAATGTTTGTTCTGTTATCTTGAATGGTATATGGTATATATGTATGGAAAAAGCACACATTGAAGTGCGACTATAAGAAAACAAAAAAAATCATAACATTAATATAGTGTTCGTATTATTAATATAATAATAAAAAACAGATTAAAAATAAATCAATATACAATTGAATTAATATTTAAATTCTACTAAACTTTTAGTTCTTTTTTATCACTTTCTATTTTCTTTACTGCACATAAAACACATTTCATGAAATTCTTTGCAGATGTACCTAGTCTAAGAAATCTTTTTATGAGTTTTTATTTCTTGGAACTGGATTTAAGACTGAAGTGGTCTCAATTTTAAATTCTCCTCTTTAAAACAGAGTCTTCTCTGGAATACTTTTTAAGCTTTCCTGTAATTTTTCTTTGATTCATACGTTCGTGTTACAGTATTCCCACTTAACATACATTTATGCTTTGCCCGCATCAACTGCTTTTTTAAACCTGATAAAATGAGGTTTGTTTTTCAAAATCATCACCATCGTCAGACGTATCGTATCTATTCATATCGCCATAGAACTTCTTTTAGAATGTAGGCCAACTGATGTTAAGTAGTCACCACTTCCTATAGATGTTATTGGTAAAAGAAAATTATGTAAATTAAAGTGAAAGTATGTGTTTACGGGGTTTATGATTCAAAGACAGCGATTACAGCGTATTTAAAAATTAATCGACAAAAAGGGTTGGGGTTGTAACTTTCTATGGAAGTTTGTCTTTATTAAATGTTATAAATAAAGTTATTGGTGTTTAAATTTTTATTTGTAATATAATATCAGATGGTCAATTTAGCTATGATCTAAAAGCCCTTATAGTAAGTGGTGACCGCAGCCAATGTAATAACATACAATATAAAATATACTGCAAAAGATAGTAATCATTTCGGATTTTTCTTATGCAACATCTACCGTAAAAACTAAGACGTTTTGTCTCTCGTATAATAACAGCTATGTAGTTCACTCACCCTATCAACCAGAATACAAAAATATTAAGAACTCCGGTTTGACAGTATCATCAAACACACACATAAACATCTGAACACCTACCTACCTCGACAGGCTTGTTCAAATCCACGACCATCATACTTGGTGGGCTTTGAGCAAGCCCGCTTGGGCAGATACCACAAACTCATCAGATATTCTACCGTAAAACAACAGTACGCAGTATTGTTGTGTTCCGGTTTGACGGGTGAGAGAGCCAGTGTAACTACAGGAACAAGGGACATAGTATCTTAGTTCCCAAGGTTGGTGGCACATTGACGATGTAAGGAATAGTTAATATTTCTTACAGCGTCACTGTCTATGGGTGATGGTGACCACTTACCATCAGGTGGCGCATATGCTCGTCCGCCAACCTATTCAAACAAAAACGATCAATAGTCACATATAACATGATATATTATTCTTTTAACCCTATATCTCTAACCTATCGTTGGATAGGTTATATCAATTTTGAATTTCGAATTAATTATCTGATTAAAAGCTGAAACTATTGTTTTTGAAAATTCACCATTCTAATCCTTGTCTCAGGCACACAAGGCAAATCTGGTAAAATCCTTTAGATGATTTTATTCAGGTCATTTGAATTGAGCACAGGAATCTTAAAAACTTTCTGGTTGTGTCCAGTGTCAGATAAAGGATAGCGTTTCAAATTATTGTCTCTTCGAAACAATTCACCGCAAAGTTCCAGTTATGTCAATCATGACTTTCTGGCATCTTTCCATCATCCATAATCGTTAGCAATAACTGTCCAAGTACTCACCAAACTATTGATCAAGAGATCTTGACTCTAAATCTCATGCCATTCGGACCATTAATAAAAACTCATTGAGTTATTAAAAAAAATATTTGGGAAGTTATAGCTATGCTAGATTTTCATAGTTCGTTATTGAGATAAGGAAATTAACATAAAAATCCCAGGCGTTGTTGGGGATAGTGGAAATACGTATAGTGCGCCACACAATTTACTGTTGGGTCATCAGGATCCAAAAAAATAAAAAACAACCAATCTCGCTCCGTAGAACCATTGGAAGCGCTGGCTCTCCCCCTTGAGACAAACTCTACCACGTAAGGAGGCATAGGAGTATTTCTGAGGCTTGCGTGTGTGAAAACGATCTCACTGGTCGGCGTTAAAGGTGTTTTATTGGGTAAATTTAATTCACTTACAACAAAAATGATTTATGCTATTCCAATGAATGTTTTATAGGCACAAAGAAAATTACAATATTTCCTACTCGATATATTAGTCATTTGTGTAACATAAAATTATTAAGTATGTGTATTATGGTTTAAAGATGTAATAGGCAGATAAGCTTGAAATTTCTTTGTGGTCAAGCTGCACTAAATAATAAACAAAGTGAACAGGAATATTTTAATGCAGTCATGGAAAGATATAAATCTTATTTAATTTAAAGTTCACACGAAACATTCAATTTACTTAAAAGCTTATGTATTTTCCTGTTTAATATTTCTTTTTAAAGAATTTATACTTTAATTTTCCAAATTGTACGTCATCATCATATTAAGAGCAATAATTGATCTTGATGGAATTATTAAATAAAAAATGACAGGCGCCGGAGAATTTTTTACGGAACTTAATTTTATCTTCTTAATAAAATTTTAAGCTGACACACATAAAACGTATAACCTAAATCGAATATAATTTTGCACAAATATTTTTTATAGAAAGTTGGTGAGCACTAAGAAAGGATTTTTCCAAAACGATCTTCTAAGAGGAAAATCAAGTTCTAAAACTCGGGATGAAAGTATGTACATCGGAGTCATTTTTGATGACCAGACGTTTTAATAAGATGTGAAGTCGATTTTTAGGGTTATGAGTGATAGATAGAGATTACATCATCTTTGAAAATTAGTCGAGCAAGGCTCGAGAAATTGGGGATAGAACTTTCTAAAGATTGTTTTTTTTCAAAAATTTAATAATAGTAAGCAGTGGCTGAGTTTTTGTTTGTGAACTTTTAATTAAATCTCAGTTAGGCCTAAATCTAACTGGCGACCAATCCCGATAGATATTGGTACTGCAAGCAAAAAAAATTAATTATTCGTGATATCATTCCTGATATCACCAATGCAACACCAATCTTGGGAACTAAGATTTTATGTCTCTTGTTATTGTTTTATACTGGCTAAGTTACAGATGCAATCAGAACACAACAATTTTAATTATTTCTGTTTAGCAATAGACTATAAGTGACAAGTACCCATAGAAATACAAAGGACACCCTGGTTTTTGAAAATACAAAAATATGTGTGAAATTCTGTCATTTTTTGGTACTATAAATTAGCAAATTGCTGTTAATGTTATGAGTAAAGGTAAGTCGAATATAAATATATCTATTACAGCGTTTTAAAAAGATCATTCCCTGAGACGTTTGGAAAAGGGATGAACGTCTGTATTGCATTCGTATTCCATCAAATTACGTGACTTTTAACATGTCTTTTGACATATTAACATGAAATGAATATATTGTTAGAACACAAATTATGCCGTAGCACAGATTATTAAAAATTTAATTTGCTTTTATTAATTTGCTTCGTTATTGTAATATTACAGCCTAGCCTTAAAATAATGCCGATTAATCTAAGTGTACCAAAATCAAGCAGGCAAGATCTTTGCTAGGTATAGGGTTCCACGTTCTAAAATATATGTTTATGAAGGTTACAGCTAATTGTGAAGTTTGTAAGAAAACAATTAAAACTTTATAGAAGAATGTTTAATTTATCATCCAATTAACAATTTTGACCGCAAATAGTTATATGCAAGCTTCCTTTTGGTTTAGTATTTTAAAAAGTTTTTGCGGTAGGTTCCGTAAATTATTAAAGGGTTGTCTCCTAAATTTATACTCAAAATTATGTATTCCATTAATTCTGTTCGGTTATATTTTTAGTAATACTGTAACTTAAAAATATGCTGTGAAAGAGGTAAAATAAAGGTATGGGCAGGTTATATATTAGTATAATGTGATGTGATTCTGCATAATGTTTCCAATGGGTATACAGCTCGGAAATGAAAAAAAACAAATGTTTATGATAATAATACTCCCACGTGTTGTATCAAAGGATTATACCGTGACGTTAGCAGCACATAAAATATTTGCTAACTGACAAAGAACTTGCTTTGTGTATTGCTAAAACCATTAATCACTCCATTATTACATAGGGTGGCACAAAGAGCAATATTGCCTTTCTATCGTCAACGGCGCTTTACTCGAAAACACACTGCTATAATGACCCGTTTAAGAGCTAAATGAAAATCGATAGCCATAAAATTATTAGCGCGCTTCGCACCGTTTCACAATTTAATAATAGCCGATTATTTCAAAACTGCGATACTAATAGTACATCTACTCTACTTAATATATTTTAAATACGTATCTCATATTCTTTCTGAATATTCATCCTATAGTAAGTATCAAGTAAGTGATATAATAACCTCAAACATTAATATTATCATTATGATGTAATTACTTCAATCCAGGAAGACACACCCTATCATTTTTCGTGAGGAAAAACACGTTTTATGGGGTATTGCGAGTCTTAGTGAACCGTTGCCTTGGATATATTTGAGTCACCGAGAAAGTCGCTCTAATTTTTTTTGATCTCTGATATTTTATTATTTATTAGAATTTTTCGAGTTTGCCAAATGAAAATTAGGTCAGAAACAAATATTTTAAATTGAGCATACATAACAAGTGTGGTACATAGGTATTTATTTTTGAAATTTATTCAAAATCGAAATACAATAAACTGTATCAATTTTTTTCATGAAATATTTTATTTATATAAAATCGTGTTTTATTATCATTTCTATTAACGTTCTTAATCAATATTTGTTAAATCTAGAAAAATCAAAACGAGGACGGCAAAAGACTAAAAATTGTGCTTGACCTTGTCTTATCGTCAAATGTATTTTGAGCGACAGGTAGGTGGCTTTAACACCTATACAAAAATAAGAACGTGCTCTTTGACTTGTCGGTACCATTAACCTCAAGAACCATTAAAACCCTTCCCAAACCAGCAGAATAAGAGATATCTACACCGAACCCCTTCGCCGAAACCCTGCTTCCATTCCAATACTTTCGGGATAGCACTTCTCAGAAAAGGTAGTTACATTCTCCAACAGTCGTATTTGATGTAAAATTCCACCAGTTAGAATAACAGTCGTCGTGTAGAAAGTAACTGCAGCGATTGCTCTTTAAGCGGCTTCATCAAGACTTCCTCGGATTCATTGTCATTGTCGACCAGAAAGCGCTGATTAGGCTTTGTCTAATCCAGAGGGTAAGTCACTCCGGCTTCGAGATATGATAAAGTCTCTTTACCCGACCTGCCGACTCTAACCGACGGCCCCTTGAAGTATGTGTACTGTGATCGGTGCAGCTTGCACAACTACGCAAGTCTAGCCCACGCGCGTGTCGTGAGTATCCCCTAAATCGAAAATTGCTCGCGAGGTCCTCTTGACATATGTACGAAAACCTCGACCTGGTTCTTTACTATTAGCGTCTGTGGAGTTTCCCTATTGACGGAGGCCTTAAGTCCGGATTTTCTAACGAGGGTCATAGAAACACTCTTTCTGGTAATCCAATCATTTGTCCTGATCCCACTTCAGCATAGTTCGCCGAAATAGAAGTGACCGACAAAAAGCGAACCGCGCGATCTGTCACACGCGGGTAAACTGCGACTACTTTTTTATTTTTTTATTTTTGTTATGCATGGAACACAATCACTATAGTATTTTGTAGCAAAACCAGTGAAGTCTTTAAGGATAATTATTACATAAAAAGGTAATTCGAAATTATTTGTAACTTAAGTAAGGTACAGCAAAATCTTACAAATATACTTAGGTATCATCCGATTATCATATGTCCTATTAACGAGCCGTAATATGGTGGTATATAGGCGGCTTCCTGAAGTGAGTGAGCCTGTGTTAATTTACTTACTGTGCCAGTGCACAAGGAACTTACAATATTAATGACGATTTGACTATAATATAAGTATTGATTAATAATTTTTTTCAGCAATTATGTCCCTGGACGGTGGTCTCCACTCACCATCAGGCGGCCTATTTGCCTTTCTAGGTAGACCTAGATTATAAAAAATACAGCACTAAAAATAAATCTTTAATTATTATTTTGGTTTTGGTTTATTTGGGTTGAATTTTTGTTTTTTTTTATCACGAGACATATGAGTGAGATATGTAGCACAGGCAATACTTTTCTGTAACGTTCTTCTAATCGCGACTTATGCGGCAACAAAAGTCAGGGTTACAATACCCGAGTTGAGTCATTATTTTTTTAAAGTTTTCGGTCTCGAAAAGTCTTGAAATAACGCAAATTTGAAACGCTTCCGTACGTTTCAAATTGAAATCTTCTCTGTCGCAACCCCCATAGTGCCGTATGGTACACGTGTGTTCTATACTATACCCCACGTGTATAGCAAGTCTCTCTTCAAAATGGCCTCTGTGGGCGAAATCACGTAAAAGCTGCAATGGCCAATTAGGTAGATTCACTCACTTTTTTTAACAAACTTAAGTGCTCATTAAGTGCTTATTTCATGCTGCGAAATTGAATCATACGTTCAATTAGCTTGACCCAAAATTAGAAAATTGCTACCTATTAATTAAGCTAGTAGTGAACAGCCTCCTAAAATGCATGCAGTTCAATATGGTATCAAAGTGAAATATCGATAATTTAATGCTGTTCATAAAAACAAATGAGTAGTGTTATACCTTTTTAGTTTTAAGTAGCGAGTTTGCTAATTTAACAATACGAGCAAAGAACCTCGTAAGCTATTTATATGTAAGTAATCGCTTAATGTCAATAATTAATTATTACGTAATTAAAACTGAAGATACATGGATTGGTGTATATAATTATTTCTTTTTAGTAACTAAATCACTAAGGAGTGCATTATAAAATGTAAATTGTAATATAGTATAGTTTTAACAATATAAGTGACTGCAATTTTATTTAATTAATAAAAGTAAAATATTTATAATATTTTAAACAGAATATTAAAAAACTACTACGAAAACGTCTGTCCTTAAAAAGAGTAAGCAGAGCATGAATCCATACCGAAATCATGTTAAGAGCTTTCTTTACTTAAGTCGTACGATTTTTTTCATAACAATTGTGGAAAAACATTGCTCGTAATATACGAGTTCATTTCAATGATGTAGCAATATATAATAACCCTTTAATGAGCGTAGGCAGTACTTATGTTGATATTAAAGGATAGACATTGAAACGTACGAGAATTTAACAACTAACTGTTAATCAAAATAGCTTGAAGTGTTTAGGAAACAAACAATAAACGGGTAAAATTTACCCACAGCCTTAACAATAATACATGCGGGGTCAGTGACCTACATTTTTGTAAGCAATAATTAAAATGTAGTAAAAGTCTGTACATTACCCACTGCTGAGATAAGGCCTCCCCTTCCATTAGGGAAAGGGTTTGGAACATTTTCCACCACGCTGTTCCAATGCGGGTTGGTGGAATGCACATGTGGCAGAATTTCGATAAAATTAGACACACGCAGGTTTTCTCACGATGTTTTCCTCCACCGCCGAGCACGAGTAGAATTATAAACACAAATTAAGCACATATATGTAGTGGTGCTTGCCTGGGTTTGAACCCGCAATCATCGGTTAAGATGCACGCGTTCTAATCACTGGGCCATCTCAGCTCATCAAGCTATATACATATATGTGCTTAATTTGTGTTTATAATAATTAAAACCTATACTAATATTATATCATCGAAACTAACTCTATATTCTCAATCGAAATTTGTTAATTTTGCTATGAATATGCTTATAAACTCCTAAGATGTTAACTTTTATTCCGCCAACTTGACGATTAACCCTTTACATTAAAAAATAATGTGTTTTATTCAATGAATGCAACATTAATTGGCAACCTTTTGTTCTGTTTATTGGCATATTGTTGTATACATTAAGCCGTAATTATATTTTGACTAAAATAATAAAACAAATAAATAGAAATAAAAGACTGCCATTATAATGCTCGAAACACGAATGCTATGAAATTATACTGGCTTTAGTTGGTAGTATGGCTTTGGACTAGCCCGTCTATGTATGGACCGCCCACTCATCGGATATTCAACTACCAAACAGCAGTGTACAGTGTTGTTATGTTCTAGTTGGACGACCTCCTTAGTCGAGTGGTGTGTACACCGGTTTTCATGGGTACGCCACTGCGAGGTTCCGGGTTCGATTCCCCGCCGAGTCACAATGTAGATATTCATTAGTTTTCTATGTTGCCTTGGGTCTGGGTGTTTGTGGTACCGTCGTTACTTCTGATTTTCCATAACACAAATGCTTAAGCTACTTACATTGGGATCAGGGTAATGTATGTGATGTTGTCTCATATTTATTTATTTATTTAGTTGGAAGGGTGAGTGAGTCAGTGACACAAAAGACAAGGAAGTTATCTTAGTTCTCAAGGTTAGTGGTCCATTGGCGATTCAAGGAATGGTTAATATTCCTTAAAGCGCCATTGCCTATGGGTAGTGGTGACCACTTACCATCAGGTGACTCATTTGCTCGTCTGCCTACTTATAGCATAGAAAAACTTATTGAGAGTTGTATATTTATATCTGCCGATTCTAGACTATACTTGAAAGTTAGATATATTTATATATGTTGATTCCGACGTAAATATAATATTATAACGGGGGACACGATTATTACGTGTGTGTTTGAGTGACGTAACAGCGAATAAATTTTTCAAGATTTTTAGTCATAAATATTTGACTGGCAAATATCAAGAAGAGTTTTATACAAATAACAATACAATTTGCACATCTTAGCAATGAAAGCCTCTCCTTTCATCTTCATTTTAAACAATAAGTAATTGTAAATCGATATGTCGACAAATCCCTTTGAGTATCATTCAATGTTCCCTTTCATGACTTATATTTCCTTTTGTAAATCGGTGCCAGATTTTTCGGCGATCTCAAAGTAGCGTCGTTTTTTATTTAGCATTGAGCAAAAAAAATTTATTTCATTTTAAGAATTGAAATGTTCTAATTTCAAAATTGAAAAACAAGAAAGATAAAAATACACTCACATTTAATCTATCTAAAAATGAAACAGTTTATACACACACAAGGAAATCGTCCTAGTTGTGCTAGTTTTATATAAATTCGGTTATTGCATTTTAGTTTTTATTCCTTTGATAACACAAAAAGACTCACGCTTATATTAAAATATCGCAGTCGAAATTGCAATGTCGTATATAAACATACATTATGACTTGAACTATTTATTCTGTACTGAAAGATACATATCCGAGCATTCATCGTAATGTCGCAATAATTTAAAGCCCACATGTATTTTCGAGACCGGTTCCTAACTACCGTAGATCCTTCAAAAGGCCTTTATCGGGTCATAAAATTTATTTCATGTTTTAGGAACTTTCTCTAGGCAACTGTAAGTTGTTCGACGGTCACCCTTCAAAATTATTTTCTAAGCTTTCCCCCGACTTTTCCGTTCGCTTTACGTTTAAGGTACTGGCGATAAAATGTGTTCTTTATACGATATTGAATAAATTTTGTTATGATCCCTTTTTTTCTTTAACCGAGAAAATTCAGGATTAATAATAGGATAATCCGAGAATGAATACTCCAGCCGACCCTTTTCAATATATTTTAAATAATTTTGGTGTTTGAACTGTGTTTCCATTTGGCCTTTTTTATAAAAATTATATAATTAAATTTCATAATAAACATAATTACTTGTTACTATAGGTAAATTACAAATTTATATTACATGATCCGTGTACGTAATCCGCCTCGGTGGTCAAGCGCCTAGCTTATTGGGTCCCAAGGGCCAGAGTCTGATATTGCTATTTAATGTCAAGGATTTTTATAGCACGTGTTTGCCATGAGTTTAAATATTGGCAGTGTTTACACATTTGCATATTTACGCTCGTTAAACCTATTCAATCTTTGCCTAATCTCATCGGTCATGTAAGTTGGCCGTCGCACCGGATTAGGATATACAATGAGTAGAAACGCACTCCTAACATATTGTACAGCCAAACAGAAATACTTTAAATCGTTTTATTCCAGTTCAAAAGGAGAGTGAGTCTATACAAGTACAAGAGATATATTGGCGTCTTAGTTCCCAAGATTGGTGGTAGATTATTACCTATAACATATTCTACCCCTAAACACCAACACTTTATAATTTTGTGTTCTAGTTTAAAGGATGAGTGAGCCAGCGTAAGTACAGACACGAGGATCTTATTTTAGTTCCCAAGGTTGGTGGATGATGATTTAAAAGAAGTTTAATATTTCTTACATCACCAATGTCTTAGACTTTGTTGGTCCGTACTTTTTATTACAGTATAGTACAGTACAGGGCACCAATACTATAATAAAAAGTTAGAAAGACAAAACTTATAATTTCCTACTTGAATATTAATATACAAGGCGTAGATGGCAAAGAGCATGAAACACAACTATTTTATGGAGTGTTAGAACATTAATGTTTTACGTATTACTGAACAGTAGCTAAATAGCTTTGAATTATTTAACATACAATATTTTACCCTGTTTGTTTGTAAATGTGAATGCTATTCATGTAGGCTCATTCATATTTGTACGAAATTATGCAATATATAAACATGGAAATACATCGACATTTTGTCTTTAGAGAATCCCTTTATTGAATTTCAAAATCAGTATTTTATAGACTGGGACTTTAGCACACCTGTACAAGATCTTAGATACTTAGAGGCGACTTTTATAAAGGATCTGTTTATACTCTTAGAAAATATTATGTTTAATATGCAATTGGAAGATTTTCTTAGGTATATTCTTGTTACTTTAACAAGATTCATTTCTGTAATTGTAGTAGTTTCAAGTCTATTTAAAAGAAGATTATCGCACGAAACGTTATACGTCTTTCGTGAATGGAGCTGATTTTGAAATTTTAATCTGCAGGTGCTAATTACAATTTTTCTTTTTAACAGCAGCACTTTTCTTCTTGATATAATTCTTGTGACTTCATTTAGCCACCTGAAGCTGAATCAAAAATACTTCTGTAGCATACGTAATTATTTTTAATCACAATCAAACTCTTTGTTCTGAAGATAATATACTTTTAGATAACCTAATTCGATTTCATATTGTACTAATTCCTAGAACGTTCAAGCTGTTTGTCAATTGAACTCTCATCTTGCTGAAGTAAGACGTGCACTATCACTTGTTTCATTCGGAACCATCTTCAAACAATACCATCTTACCCTTTATAGTATATATTTCACGAGAAATTAATTTAATTTAATACATATCAAATACAATCGTATCTAATTATATACTTAAATACCTATTCATGTGTTATATATTCAGAGTCGAGATGGCCCAGTGGTTAGAACGCGTGCATCTTAACCGATGATTGCGGGTTCAAACCCAGGCAAGCACCGCTGTTTCGTGTGCTTAATTTGTCAACATCGTAAGGAAAACTGCATGTGACAAATTTTATAGTAATTCTGCCACATGTGCATTCCACCAACCCGCATTGGAACAGCGTGGTGGAATATGTTCCAAACCTTCTCCTCAAAAGGAGAGAAGGCCTTTAGCCCAGCAATGGGAATTTACAGCCTGTTACTCTACTTTTACTTTAAAGCCGTATCGGGTGGCCAGTAATATATAATTGTAACATGAAATAGGTTTTATTATTAATGTTTACTTTTTCTGTTATTTTTTTTGTAGTTACGTTTACTGTTTATATGTACGAGTGTTGTGGAGACTGGCCGCTAGTTTATACATCCATAAGGGTCTGTATATAAGTTTAAGATAGAAGAATAAAAATAAAATCTAGAAAGTTTAAAATCTCATTTTCTCCTATAATATGGATGAATTATACCTATAAATGTTCATTTTGAATCACTCTGTTTATTGATGACAACCGCCTTAAAATCCAATTCGTCTATCCAGTTTAAAAGGTCTAAGCGTAAAGACCACGAAATGAGACCTTATTTTCTACTAAATAGAGCATAACATCGTTCAGCATAATTTTAGGCGGTTCTAACGCAACCGGACAGCGGAAGATGGAAAAACCGTTGACAAATGGGGGTATTAGTCAAGAAATAACGAAGACGAGGCGTTACACGATACTGTATGCTATAAACCTCATGGTCTCCATTTCATATATTACAGTCGATTTTTAAGCCGTACCATTACAGTCTACATAAAATTTACTTGGTAGGGCTTTATACAAACCCGTCTCACTAGGTAAAACCCACCCATCCACTCATCAAATATTCTACCGCCAAACATCAGTACTAAATATTGTTGTGTTTCGGTTTGAAGGGTGAGTGAGCCAGGGTAACTACAGACACAGGGGATATAACATCTTAATTCCCAAATTGGTGGAGCACTGGTGACATTTTTTACAGTCTATTGTCTATAAGCGACGGTGACCACTTACCATCAGGTGTCCATTTTTTTCTTCCGCAAACTTATACCCTAAAAAGAGCATTATTTAAAAATAATATATAAGAAACGTACCATGATAGAAAATCTCTGAACTCAATACAAAATTATACCTATCTTCCAAGTAATAAATAGACGATACTATACTGTAACATACATCGGCTTGGTATGATAAAATATACTATATTAAAATTAAAAATAAATGCAGAAAGTAATTTGGCACATCAAAATAATTTCTTACAAAAAGACTACCCTTTGAACTGTATATCAGATTTCATAAAAAAAAATGGCAAGCAATATGTATCAGTATCGTTAATTAAAATACGATATGAACATTGCTTTATAACGATAGATTGCATAGAAGCGAACTAACCTTATTTTTATGTATAAAAAAACCTTCAGTACGAGACCTTTGCTGTATTAAATTCAATAAGCGCAACTTTAACTATGAAAGTAATTAAATTCAACTGTATTTTCATATTTCCAACTAGTTAACCTCCCCGACTTCGCCTGGCTGAAATAAGGGTCGGCTTAAAACATTCATATTATATTGTTGGAATAAACAAGCAACATCTGCGTCAAGTCACACAACTTCCCTTTAAAAAAAAAAACAGGCGGGAGATTCGTAGTTGACAGATTGAGATCGCGAATATAATTATTACGGTGTAATGTGATTATTGATGGTTATTTGTGTTGTAGACTAAATGTCTTTCTATTGTGGTAGATTGATTGTTATTTTAAATTAAAGATAATTGTTTTAGTGGTTAACCTACTTCCTACTTCTGGTTCTTAAAATATATATTAACGCACACCACTATATTTCTCCGTTGGAATATTTGTTTCCAACATCTTCCGATTTATGCAAAGACTTAATGAATAATACACTAAAACCTTCCTCATTAATCACTCCGTATATTGTATAAAAATCTTTGTTTTATAATTTATAGTGATAATCTAGAGCGAAGAAAATTAAAGGACATAGATATATGTTTGAATGTCATCGATACTTTAAAACGTCAACGTTGGCGTTGAAATGAAATAAATTGCATTTTTTTTTTAATAACGCACAATCAGGACATGGCCTTAATTTATTGAGCCACATCGGATTGTTTTAAAGTTCGGATGAACTTTATAATCCCTATCGTTATGAAACAGCCAGTCATATGCCGAAACGCTCGCCAGCTCTGACTACACGCTTGTAATATATAGAATAGCTTGAACGTTGTAATCCCGAATATCTCATTAGGATTAGAACATAATACCAATTGTATTACATTTTAATTATGAACTAGATAACTAAATAGAAATACAAAAAGTTTTATAAAAAACCTTTAGAGAGTAACAAGATTAGTATATATAGGTCGAGAATGCGATAGTTCACAGACACGGCATTCATATATATTTTTTGTTGTCTTTTTTTTAAATATGGAACATAAAAGGCTTTGGGCCGGTTAACAGCTGTTACCGACGATGTACAAAAAGCAAAAATCGCAGTACCAACGTCAGGCTCTAAAAACACGACTATCTAAATCTATTTCAAAAGGACTTAGACATAGAAATCGTAGAATTTTAGGTTTACGATTAAATTTCTTCCATTAAATACTAGACTGTCTGTTGTTTGCGCATGGAAAGCTTTAAATTATAAAATTTTAGTAGACTGGTCGACATGTCTGTTCTATTTTTTCAAATGCGTTGCGAACAACTTAAATTAAACTTTCATAAACTGAAAATATTCATAATTGTTTATTTGTCGTTTATTTTGATAAGTATGTAAACTGTACTAAAAATATTTTTCCATCATAAAAGCGATAACATTTTTTAAAATCTGCAATCGTCAGTCGTCAATAGCGCTATAATTTAGGGGACGCTAAGCGATGAAAAAGGTCGCAGGTTCCATCCTGATCCGGATGGAACTATATCTTCCATAGTCCTAAAAACGCATCAAGCTTAATTTTGATCCGTAAATATAAATTAGTAATTCCTTATAAGGGCGCGTTACTAATACTACGTCAAAAACAAAAGCTAAAAATAATTTATGGAAACATATTAATGGATGCAGAGGATATAGAGGTGAGTTTTATATTCTCAATCAACGCGCATACGCAATAGCCACTAATCCGATTGATATGGCTATTTCGTATTTATGTTTCAGAAATGTCATTTTATATGTGGAATCACACTAAATTTGTGTTATATATTTTTTTTTAAATATCCATACTAATATTATAAATGCGGAATTAACTCTGTCTGTGTATCTGGTGCTCATTCACTGCAAAGAGGTCGGTTTTTTTTATAGTAAACATATTAGTTAATAAGCATTTAATGCTTATATAATAAGTTATCAAAAGTACAGTATTGGTTTACTGATTTAAATGTGCTTGGCGCAGAATATAATTCATCACGTGCATCTTAACCGATGACTTCGGGCTCAAACTCAGACAAGCACCACTATATTAATGTGCTTTGTGTCTAATTTCATTGAAATTCTGCCACATGTGCATTCCACTAACCCGCCCGAAACAGCGTGGTGGAATATGTTCCAAGCTCTCTCCTTAATGGGAGTGGAGGCCATTAGCAGTGGGAAATTTACAGGCTGTTACTTTACTTTACAATGCTTATAGTATGAACTGGCCAGAGGTAAATAACATTTATTGTTACTTTCTTATTTAATAATAAGTATCATAGTGTAGTTATATTTTGATTAGGTCGGCAAGTAATGTCGGTAAATAGATGGCGAAGACTCGTAGAAAGTCCCCGACTTGGGTTACAAGCGAGTCGGATTCCGTCATGCATCGTCAATCAGGACGCACAAATTGTCGTGACAAGCTTAGATTTTAAAACAAAAGTGACAAGTCACAAACTTTATTCTACACTGGAGAAGCCCTTACTGCTACTTTATTTATAAATAAATGCAGGAAATGCACATGAGGAATACGATGATATCTTATCTATCAGCGCTTATAATATTTTCGCTTGGTATTAATTAATCGTCAACAGTCTGTCGTAACACACTTCTGAGCACAAGCCTTTTCCGAGTAGCGCGAAAATAGTAATAACTAGCTTTTGCCCGCAACTTCGTTCGCGTGGACTTCAGGTTCGTCCCG
The DNA here is from genome assembly GCF_905220365.1 of Vanessa cardui. Classification (NCBI taxonomy): domain Eukaryota; kingdom Metazoa; phylum Arthropoda; class Insecta; order Lepidoptera; family Nymphalidae; genus Vanessa; species Vanessa cardui. The sequence goes on along the minus strand of NC_061130.1, from coordinate 5,107,027 downwards.
TCTAGTCTAGTAATTGCTTAAAATCGCTTCGTAAATAAGCCATTATTTCTCGTACAAAGTAAAGGATAAAAATGGTTATTGTGGGTTATTCCTAAGAGATAAACATATACCATCATGGACTTTTTTGTAGACCTTTTTAAGTTGTACAATACTGTAGTACATTGTGTGTGTACTATGTGTTATTCTGATGTATAAGCTATATTGTGGTAAAGTTTCATTCAAATCCATTCAATAGTTTTTACGTGAAAGAGTAACAAACATCCATACATCCATACTTACAAACTTTCGCCTTTATAATAGTAGTAGGATTGTATTATAGTATTTACTCGAATCTCATTATTGTAAAAGAAACTCGCGTAAAACTGGAAAAACAGAATATAGAAACTAGCTTACGAGATATATCTATGGCGACCTCCGTGGTCGAGTTGTGTGTTCACTGGTTTTCATGGGTACGCCACTCCGAGGTCCCGGGTTCGATTGCCGGCCAAGTCGATATAAAAAAAGTTCATTAGATCTCGATGTTGTTTTGGTCTAGGTTGTTACTTTTGATTTTCCATAACACACGTGCTTCACCTACTTACATTGTGATCAGAGTATGTGACGTTGTCCAATATTTATTTATTTAAAAAAAAGCTTGTATTAGTTGGTAACTATATGATGATGAATTGTGTTAAGGTCCTTGAAATTGTTTGTGCTTAATCTGGCGGTTATAGTAAGTAGGTAAATTTATTTATCTAGGAAGCTGCACTGTAGACAATTTTGATGATTGATTGGTATAAGTGGTAACAACGAAAGAGCTAACTGAGAAGGAGTCTGGGTAGGAGTAACATGAACAACAAGGAACATCACCGTAAAAGGGGGAGAGCAAGATAGACAGGGCTATTATGAAAGTTATAAAAGCAAGATACGGCCTCCTCGTGAAAGTTTACTCAGGTACATTTTGAATTCACATTGATTTCGTGGAATATCAAGTATTTTAGCCACTGGTCATTTCGGCGAGCTGAGATGGCCCAGTGGTTAGAACGCGTGCATCTTAACCGATGATTGCGGGTTTAAATCCAGGCAAGCACCACTATATATATGTGCTTAATTTGTGTTTATAATTCATCTCGTGCTCGGCGGTGAAGGAAAACATCATCAGGAAACCTGCATGTGTTTAATTTCTTCGAAATTCTGCCACATGTGCATTCCGCCAACCCGCATTGGAACAGCGTGGTGGAATATGTTCCAAACCCTCTTCCTAATGGGAGAGGAGGCCTTAGCCCAGCAGTGGGTAATTTACAGGCTGTTACTTTACTTTACATTTCGGCTCAAGTTCAATAAAGTATGTTTATACCTATCTCTAAACAAAAATATAATTCAAAAGAGGATTAACTTTCGAATCAAAGTTTTAAATTTACTAAACACTGTTAACATTTTGTTTCCTACTTTATTTCAACGAGCATAAAAATTGACGATAAGTTAATAATCAAACTTCCTTCCAACTTCGTTTTTATGATATTACTGTTAAAAATAAATAACAGAATATTTATTTTTATAAGTAATAAGTAACAGTATACTTACTGATATGAAATATGTACAAGTCAACTCACTGTAAAGTATCCATTACATATTATAAAACAAAGTCGCTTACCGCAGTCTGTGTCTATGTATGCTTAGATCTTTAAAATTACGCAACGAATTTTGATGCGGTTTTTTTTTATAAATAGAGTAATTCGAGAGGAATGTTTTTGTATATAACACGTGGCCAATATAGAAATGAAACTGTGATAATTTCAGAAGTTTCTAATATGATGTCGTAAATAGACAAATTCTGTAGTATAGTTAGTATCAATGTAGTACCCGTACGACGTCGGGGCGAGTTTATTTCTAAAACAAGAATAATTTGAAAATTATTAAGGCTTCCGCTTAAAATCCATAAATTACCGTCGAGTCGTCGCTGGTAAGTAAAAACGGGTGTATCGGAGACGCTACGTGGCGGCTGGGAACGATTTCGTGGTCCGCTGCCCGCCACACGCCGCTGACCAATGACAATGGCGCCGGAGCAGTGCCCTCGCGTCGCAGTCACGAATACAGACACTCCCGACTATATTTCCTGGTCTATATTTTTTTAAATCACATCGACATTCTGTTGCAATTGAAACACAAAATAAATAAAAGTGATTTTGTATCGTTGACATATATTATGACAGTTACCAATGCGCGTGGGTTTAGCGATTACTTACAAAGGATGTTATGAATGTATATCTACTATTAATAAGCATTAAGAAGCATGCATTCTACATTACTCATAGAATTGTCGCGTAAAGGGATTTGAAAATTATAGAAGGTTTAATTATTATTTTCAGTATGATTAAAACGAATAAACGTAAAATCAATAAGCTTATATGTATGTTATATGTATAATTGCGTATATACTCGTACTTTATAGTTGAAGCTATATTATTATGATTTAACTGCTGCACAATTCTAGTGGCTAATTATAACTAATCAACTGGTAATTATAATAATTATTAGTCTGCAGATATTGAGTTCTAGTTTTGATATTTGGTCGGGCAAATAATAGTAATAGATTTTTCTGTGAAGAGATTTTGTGTAGCAACACTGATTTAGGAAATTGGCGACGTTACACCCGTCCCTTGGAGAGCACGTAAAGTTGGTCATGCGCCTGATCTCTCCCCGCTCGTGACAGATTGCCATCGCATTGTATTATAAGAGTGTGGGAATACAGAGAGCGCCTGTGTTTGTGTACATACTTGAACACTATGACTGCTTGCGTAGATAGCTAGTCTCGCAGGTTGACAATTGTGAATGTCGACAGGATATAATTATTATAATGTTGTCTTAAATTTTCGCGATTACACATTGAAATAAAACTAGCTATAACGGATTTGAATCACGTATATTAATTATTTTTAACATCCCGACGTTTCGAGTACTTTACAGCGTTCGTGGTCACGGGTCTACCCGTATGATGTTAAAATAATTAATATACGCGATTCAAATCCGTTATAGCTAGTTTTAATATAATTATTATTTTAGTATATGTATTAGCTGTGCCCGCATCTTTGTGCAAGTTCGAATTTAACACAAAAGTTATTGCTGTAGCCTCAATTACATCTTATCACATCAGCAGTAAGAGTCCCAGCAAAATCGGTTCAGCCGTTCCAAAGATTAGCCGGGAAAAATATTTTTGTATTTTAACCGTTTATACCCATACGTACTTACACATGCATTTAGTAAAAAATGGGAACTTTAAAATTACAAAGAGCCACTCCGATTTTATTATTTGTAGATATAGATAAGACACTAATATTTATTTTATTGTATATTTACATCATGTTCTTATATCGCAATTAACAATAAGGAAAATTAGTTTTGGAGGAGTCCATAAATATTTTATACTAGCGAATCTTATTTAAAAGTTTTTATGTTAAACGCACACAGACGCGAAATGAGTTACGTGTTTAATTATAATATAAAACTATTTATTATAATCTATGTTAAGAAGCAAAAAAACTGAGAACAAAAAGTTATATCCAATGACGTCAGATATACAATAGTTACATAGACGAGAATAAAAAATATCCTTTAATATTTACGGACATATTTTGATTTACTTTTTTTCCAAGTTGAATGACGTAATTATATCTGTGACGGCCTATTTACGATCTTACCAAGAAACGTTAAATAGCGCGTGAAATAGACACACCGATTTGTGTCTTTCTTTTATCAGTAATTTCACATGAAGGAGGAGACGGAAAGAGTCGAGATGGCCCAGTGGTGAGAACACGTGCATCTTAACCGATGATTGCGGGTTCAAACCCAGGCAAGCACCGCTGATTCATGTGCTTAATTTGTCTTTATAATTCATCTTGTGCTCAGCGGTGAAGGAAAACATCGTGAGGAAACCTGCATGTGACAAATTTCATAGAAATTCTGCCACATGTTTATTCCACCAACCCGCATTGGAACAGCGTGGTGATATATGTTCCAAACCTTCTCCTCAAAGGGAGAGGAGGCCTTTAGTTGTTGTTTGTTGTTGAGGAGACGAAGATTTAAAAATATACATCGTCTTTGATTTAAATATATTTTATTCAAGATAACTCTTATAAAAGTTTTTAAATCATTAATATAATTCAATTAAGATTCGGTAAGATATTCCAAATATTTATATTAAATAAATTACATTATTTCATCAATATGTACATTCATTTCATTATAAAAATAATGATTCTTAAGTACTTGAACGAATCTGTTTCAATAAAATATGGTTTGATATTGATTGTAACCTTAAAAGTTCCCTAAACCCTAAAGCCTTAGGAATAGTGTTCAAAATTATGATTATTTTTTTCTCAATATAAATAAATGATAACGTCTGACAGAGAAGTATGGAAGGAGAAGACATGCTGCGCCGACCTAAATAAAATTGGGATAAGGGCATGAGGATGGTGACAATCTATATGGCCCAATAGTTAGAGCATGTATATCTTAACCGATAATTGCGGGTTCAAGCCTAGGCAAGCACCACTGAATTTTCATGTGCTCAATTTATGTTTATAATTCAACTCGTGCTTGGCGGTGAAGAAAAACATCGTCAGGAAACCGGCATGTGTCTACTTTCAACGAAACTCTTCCAAATGTGAATGCACAAACCAGCATTGGAGCAGCGTAGTGGAATATTCTCCTAACCTCTACTAACTCTTTCTCCTTAAAGGGAGACTCTTTTTCCTTAGCCCAGCGGTGGGAAATTTACAGGCTGTTATTATTATTATTATTATTTAATTTATTATAAATAAATATAAAAGTATTAACTAGTTCTTAAATATTGATGCTTATTCTAATGGCATAACAGCTTACACGTCTACGTAAATATGGTATTAAATCCATCTTCCCTGCTGTAAACATTGTTGCTGTAAATCTGTAATTCGCGTATGTGTTACATATGCCTGTATTCATTTTAAGATGATTATTAAATATAAAATATTAAGTGATATCTAATTTAGCTGAGATGGCCCAGTGGTTAGAACGCGTGCATCTTAACCGATGATCGTGAGTACAAATCCAGGCAAGCACCACTATATATATGTGCTTAATTTGTGTTTATAATTCATCTCGTGCTCGGCGGTGAAGGAAAACATCGTGAGGAAACCTGCATGTGTCTAATTTCATCGAAATTCTGCCACATGTGCATTCCACCAACCCGCATTGGAACAGCGTGGTGGAATATGTTCCAAACCCTCTCCTTAACGGAAGAGGAGGCCTTTCTCAGCAGTGGGAAATTTACGGGCTGTTACTATCTAATTTAGGAATGTTTTATATGATAACATTTACCTTATTGATTCGCCAAGTGAAAAATAACTGTGGAATCTTATCATAGAAACTAAGAAACTAATATCAAGCCCCAGGAAGGAAGTATTGACTTTCCAAATTCGAAGACTAGGTTATAAGTTTACATTTAAATAAAACTAATTGTAACGGATGAATCGCGTATATTATAATTTTTTTTTTTTTTTAAATAAAATTAAATAATTATAATATACGCGATTCATCCATTATAATTAGTTTTATTTAAATGTGTAATAATCGCGAAAATTTAAGACAACATTTTGTAAGTTTACCTTTACTCTTCGTGAGTACAATCAAAACATCTATATTAATTTCAATACACATTATATTGTTATAAGTAAATATACTTCATCTATATATATTATAAAATTGGAGTGTTTGTTTGTAATATTAAAATAGCCATTTTGTACTCAATGCATATGTGTTTATACACGGTACATATACCAATAGCATTTTTTACAATTTTTGTCGGTCTGTCTGTTTGTTCCGCAAATATCTGGAACGGCTGGACCGATTTTAACGTGACTTTCTCTGGAACATAACTTATATAATAGGGAGTAACTTAGGCTACAATCATTTATTTATTTTTTATTAAATTCAAACGCCAAGTTCCGGCACAGCTAGTATTTAATGTGTACACATTATATAGAAAACATTCCGAAGTCTCGTGCTCCAATATAATGAATAGATTCAATACGTCGAAGCATAATGGCGTAAAAATAATGGTATGAAAATAACCATACTAATCAAGCATCAACAAGTTAACATCGGTTGTTCAACTCTTTTTCAAACGCGTTGGTCGCAGAATTCAGCAACATACTTCAGTCTCCTTTCCAAGGACACTAAATAAAGTTCTAAAATTAAATAAATTCCAAAAATACTTTAGTATCAGCTATATTTTTAGATCATTATTGATCAGCTACATTTATAATAGCTTTAAATTTAGCATTCTTTTGTTAGGAACTACAACCAGTATTTTGTGGGTTATTTTAGCATTTCGAATTGAATTATTTTTGGAAATGTATATGCATTGTTTATATCATGATAGTACTCTTACTTTTAATCAACTTTAAAATGCAATGAAGTGGTTACAGTAAAAATTATAAGATCACTAAAACCTTCGACAAAAAAGGAAGATCATTGTTGTATATTGTAATTTCAGTAGTTCGGGATGGCCAAAATAATATTATCATTTGAAAATGATGCTTCAATCTCTCTATCTTTTCTTTGAATGTCACGCTATCGTCCAATTGTTTTCTAATGACAGCTCAATCATATTTAAAATAAGAAATAGTGTTACATGCCAGTATTAACTGCTATACCATATAAAATAATATTGATTACAGTTTAACAAATTATTGATCAATTAATAACAATAATAATTGTATATATAATGAAGTAAATGCAATAGCCTCTGTTATATTCATAATATGCAGTAATAATGTGATATACATTATGATATAGAATCAAATGTCATAACACCGTATTGATGGCTAAGGTTCTCCTAACAATATATAACAGAAATAAATAAGGGTCCTACTACAATAATCGATCCTTCTGTAACACCTATTGGTGTAGATTCAGAAGACTTCTATTCCAATAATAGAGTTTGTTTTACGATATTGGTAGGTAAATGGGTAAATAGATAGTAAGTAAGACTTAGCATGAGTAGTAACTACATCTGTCTTGTACTGAATTTGACAAGGAATTAGGACATAATAGCCAACAATAATTGGGCGTGTTCAAGCAGTTGGTACATTAAGGCATTACCTCTATGGGACCTTTGGAGGCGTGGGCTACGATTCCGGGCGTGCTTGCCATTCTGCAACTGCAAATCGAACGTAGACAGCGTGGAACTACCACTCCAAGAACCTCCTTACAATTTTCTTTTTTAAATATTATAAAAGTAAAGTAAAGTAACAGCCTGTAATATTCCCACTGGGATAAGGCCTCCTCTTCGATTAAGGAGAGGATTTGGTACATATTCCACCACTCTGTTCCAATGCAGGTTGGTGGAATGCACATATGGCAGAATTTTGATGAAATTATGCACATGCAGGTTTCTTCACGATGTTTTCCTTCACCGCCGAGCATGAGATGAATTATAAATACAAATTAAGCACATATATATACTGGTACTTGCCTGGGTTTAATCTACAATCATCGGTGCACGCGTTCTAACCACTGGGCCATCTCAGCTCTTAAAATTATAGGTTAAATATTATAGGTCTACTCATACTTTTCTGTGGATAAGTTTGTACATTTTTTTTCAATTGATTTTCGGCACGTCTCATCACAGTGAAAAATAAAGTGTCTATTACAAGTAGCTTTTTATCCCGGCTGATTAATGGTCATCGCTGTACATAGACACTACGAACTGTAAAAAATGTTTACCATTTAATGTAACTAAGGATGTTATGTTCCTTTTGTCTCTACTTCAGTAAATAAAGACTCAAGGGATATAACATCTACACATAACACAAGACTACCCAGTGGTAACTCATCCTTCAAATGAGAACACAAAAATGCTAAATATTGCTGCTTCATGGTAGAATTTGCGATGAGGGGGTGGTGTCTTCACAGATAATTTTGCATCAAACAACAACAACAGCCTGTAAATTGCCACTGCTTGGCCAAAGGCCTTCTCTCCCTTTGAGGAGAAGGTTTGGATCATATTCCACCACGCTGTTTCAATGCGGGTTGGTGAAATACACATGTGACAGAATTTCTATGAAATTTGTCACATGCAGGTTTCCTCACGATGTTTACCTTCACCGTTGAGCACAAGATGAATTATAAAGACAAATTAAGCACATGAATCAGCGGTGCTTGCCTGGGTTCGAACCCGGTTAAGATACACGCGTTCTAACCACTGGGCCATCTCGACTCTTTTTTGCATAAAACCCCTTAATATATGTATATATGACGGGGAACCGGCAAGATTATTTGGATCATCATCTTCGTCATATATATTCACGAAATAATACAATCGATAGTTGGATTATCGTATATAGATTTTTACAATATTTCATAAGCCGAGATGTCATCTGTCATATACAATTGTATGTATGTATAATATATATAATTGTATTTAACTAACATGACTTTGTATTTATTTAAATGTTGAAAAAGAGTAACTACTTAGTTTCTTGCCTGTTCTTCTTGGTAGAAACTTTCCGAACCGGTAGTAGTATCACTTAATTGTAAAATAACGATTCAAAAGTGCTTGTAAAAGCCTACTTGAATAAAGTTTATTTGATTTTGATTTTTTGATTCTTGACATCTGATATTCCTTGTTTTTCTAAGATGACAAAGAGCCAATAACCTAACTGGCCATGGAGAATGAAATCTCAAAACTAAGTGATTACAATATGAATATATTTCACAAAAATGAAACGCAGTAAGCTCGAACTCAAATCTGCTTACAATGATTATACTACTTATATATTAAAATGAAGTATTCTAGTTTAAATTCTATTACGTTTTCACCTTATTTGAGTTTAAATTATTAGATATTTTATTTAAAGGAGTGAACTTAGATTATATTAACAAAAGTAAGCTAGTTCTATGTAAAGTAAAAGTAAAAAGATTCCTCTTCTCTTGTATCTATTTATAGTACATATTATTATATTGAACGCAATATCTGAATCAAATATATTTGACAGGGCTGAACATTACTCAAAATATTTATGAATAGCAGTGCCCGCGACCTTGTACGCGTTTGAATTTTACAAAAATAAAAATATTGTAGCATAACTTACTCCTTATTATATCAGTTTTTTTTATATTCTAGTTTTGTATTTTATTAATTTTGTGTTACTTTGTTTTTTTTTTGTTTTTGTTTGTGGTATGCAATAAAGTATAATTCATTCACTTTCAAGTTTTAGTATCTGCTCTACGTATAGGTAGAAGCTACTAATATTAGTAGCTTCTAGTCTTCCTTTTTCCTTTTAACTAATCTCTATAATCCTTTTTAATAATTGAGTTTTTAAATTTGTTGCATATTATGCGAATCCTATTTATTTTCCTATCGACATTTAAGTTCTAAAAAGTACATTTTAGTAGCTTCTACCTATAGGTATCTGTTATTCTACCTAACTACTAAAATTAACTTTTATCCTTTTAACTAATCTTTATTAATTTTTAGAATTCTAAGAATTAAATTTTAATGATTAATTCAATTCTGAGGTTGTATATCTATAGATTGTCGTTAATTTGTCTTCTCCTTAACACCTCTCAAAGCCCAGCGGTGGGAATTATTTCATAACTTCATTAGTTAATACTCCGTAAGCAATTATTTGCCTTCCACATACAAACTATTCTAATAAGCTCCAACGATCGCCTAACCCAAGCTGATATCAAGCACTTAACATAGTAGCTTTGAAGGTATTTGTCTAATTATGTATTTGTGTTTCCGAAGATATATTTATAAAACATATATTTGTAATATTATCATACCATTATCAATATTTCATCATAACCGTAGTATTACCATTAAAGAAACAACACGTTTAAGTAAAATTAGCTTAGAGTGGTTAAGTTGGTTACAAAAGCAAAGTTCTCAAAGTAGGGCTTTGCTGGAAATTGAAAAGAAAATTGGAAAATTACTTTGAAGGCATTAAAACGTCTGGACGCGATACATTGCGGCGTTCGGTAACGATGAATAGCAGTACTGTCGTGTGCATCAGTTTGATTTTAAGCTAATATGATGATTTATTTCACTTACCTATCACAAACATTAATTAATGACGTCATTTGTAATAATGACCAAAATTTTTAAAAACAATCGAAATCATTCTAACAAAAAAAATACAGACGAATTGATAACCTCCTCCTTTTTGAAGTCGGTTGAAAAGAATAAAACAAGTATCAATTACATTAAGTAGAACAAGGAATTTTTCAGCAACAGCAAAGCAACTTGAAGCAACAATTGACTACAGGTCGGTGTGATGAGCTTATTCGGCCGAGCCACGATCGGAACACAGCATAAAATGAGCCAAGAAACTTCATATCGGAACGATCCTGTAGTCTCTTCGATGATGGCCGTAGACGGCAATCCAAAGGGCTTTAATGGGTATGAATCCCACATAAAAGAGATTAGGATAGCGTTCTGAAGATTAAACCGTGAAAAAAATTTGGCTGGCTACAGAACCAATAATCCATTGATATGGAACGTCGCCGTTTTGTTAGGTTACACTTTCAAAACTCGCAGAGAATATTTGTTGTACATTTTTTAGGATATCATTTATTATGTCAATGTAGTCAGTAAAAGTAAAGTAAGTAAAGTAACAGCCTGTAAATTACCCACTGCTGGGATAAGGCCTCCTCTTCCATTAAGGAAAATGTTTGGAACATATTCCACCACGCTGTTCCAATGCGGGTTGGTGGAATGCACAAGTGGCAGAATTTCGACGAAATTAGCCACACGCAGGTTTCCTCACGATGTTTTCCCTCACCGTCGAGCACGAGATGAATTATAAACACAAATTAAGCACATATACATATATAGTGGTGCTTGCCTGGGTTTGAACCAGAAATCATCGATTAAGATGCACGTGTTCTAACCGTCTCAGCTCAGACCAAATATTATTGATTCGGGTGTTTTCCAAAGATAGCTTTGATAGATAGACAAAGAAACTTCTTCATCAAAGATTGATACGTCTCCAAAATGTATAAAGATTTTAAAAGATCACGACAGCTTATCCCAAGTTTTCTTAAAAGTCACAATAACAATTTTATGTAAAAATGAGGACAAAGGGCTCTGCTTTAAAGGAGAAGCAAAGGATGCTCAGTGTAATTACATTTAGTAAAATCTTTATTCAATATAAAAGCGTAACACTTACTTAGTAATTCTCTAAAACATAATTATTGGCTCAAATACATGTAATTAGTGTACGACTACTTAGTTTTTATATCTTGTGTTTGAATTAAAATAAAATAATAAGAGGCTTCGATTATATATTTATTCGATTTTTCATTCCTGATATTGTATATTAAATAATAATAACATATCATCACAATCATCCCGAGATCTGTTAATCTTCCAAACTATGTTTTGCCATAAATGTTATTCTATTTATTAATTTATGAAATATTTAATTTGATTGGATTCATTTTTATGTTTCGTTAAATTTATCAATTTACCGAACAATAAATGCGGAAACGAAATTTGTAATTAGACGATTGTGTCTATGAAAAAAATTTAAGCCTCGTGAACGTAAGAAGTAATAAAATTGATTTTTAAGAATATCACGACTATTATGTAGTACAACTTAATATATGTTCAATATGAAATACTAGTAAGTTCACTCTCTAAAATGACAAAACATTCGTCGGACGACAGGTAAAAACGTCTTCGAATCTGAGACATCATATGATTTAAATTGCAATAAAAATGAGGGAGTAGTATGTGTTATAGAACGCTGGTTTACAACTTGAGATATCATTCTAACATTAGGTTTGTAGCAAGGAATATCATGAAACGTGTGTGATGGCAAAAGTTTGAAACTAAGAGATTTCGATGCAAGAATACATAAAGCTTGCGATTGTGAGCAAAGTTATTGAACTTTAGCTGAAATCGTTGCAGTGCTTAAAGTTTGAAGTATACGTAAGTACAAAGTCGAGATTTGCATTAAAATTCATTTAGTCTGGCGTCAAGCCAACGAAGACTACTCGTAAATGTTTGCATATATATGTATTAATTGCGACTAGACTATTTATTGAATAATGACTACATATACAAAATTAATATAAGAATAAGGACTTACATTATATTTTACGTAGTTTTTATTGAATAATATACACCACGATTTAAGACATAACATTCAAATCGATATAATAATCAAAAAGCTATTGATTCCTAAAATAAAATTAACTATTATTAATTAGTTACATACACAGAAATATACATAGCTATCAACACATAATTGTTATATATTAATCATAATAGTAATCTCTGTGCTACGCATTGAATTTCCAGTTATATTACACGTTTACTAGAAGAGTGTTCTCTGAGCTCCAACATCTTGTAACGAAAGGAACTGTTACTCAAATTATATTGATTTTATAACAAAAACGAGGGTTAGTTGCAAGCGGGGTGAATGCCCCTGTCACTGTAGATTCGCCCTGCCACGCCATATTGGTTGGGGTTCCTACGTCACTAATGGAGTAGCGCCGGCTAAAATATGAGCCCATTCTCCTCTCCATACGTTGAAAAACAGCCGGAACTCGAGGAATCGTTCCCGAAGTTAAATCTACTGTAAATTTTCTCGTTTCATAATGTTACTCAGATTCTTGTTTGTAATAACTCGGGTATGTTATGGATGTGATGTTTTGAGGTGTTCATGTCGTTATAATTTAAATAATATAGAGTTACCTATGCGACAGTTTCAGATTAATTAAGATAAAATAAAAGTTCTAACTCGTATCAAGCGGCTGCTTAAGCTACTTTCTAATTATTTCGGCTAAAACGTGTATTATATTTGACATTAATTGACGTTTTGGACAGCGTATCTTGATTTAAAACAAAATAACTTGTTACATTAATTAACTTATAAAAGTTACCTTTATCTCAAATCACATAAAAGTATATGCGTGTATAATTTATTTACACTTACATGCATTGAGTCATATTTAGTAGTAGAGTATATTTCTTGCAAGTAAAAATAAATACATAACTTGCATGTAATTGATATGATATTAGTACCTAAGATTATAACCCTAATAATACTGAAAAATTTTATTTTTATAAAATAATAAAAAATAGATATTTGAAACACCTTAACATAATGTTGAAACTAGATACAAAATGATCCTCATTTTTAAAAAATAATGTAGTTAGTTTTAATACTAAAATAACAAGGAGCTAATAATATCATAACTAAATTTCTAAAGGAAAAGTTTAAATCCGGAAGAGGGAAAGTTTTAATATAAAATGTCATGTCTAGGACATAAGATTGTTCAGAAGCAGCTCGAAAATCTGATAAAGTTTTTTAATAATCACAAACATCAATGGATTATTATAACAGACGGAATGGAAAAAAATAAAACTCAACAAAATTACACTTAATGACAGTAAACTTAATAAAAAAAAACTTATTGTTTATATTGTAATTAATTAAAATAAGATTGACATTTCGCTTGTAATTTTTTAGTTTTGTAATGATTAGGGTGACATGTTCAAAATGTGAACAAACCCTCAATAAATATGTTTAGAATTAAAAAAAAAAAAATTGACATTTAAAACACGATTGAAATAGCTACTCTTAATAATGCATTATAAACGTAACTCATTCGATTCAACTCACTCGTAACGTACGAATTATAAACGTAAATCATTACGTTTATAATTCGTTACTTAAAATAATTTAATCGCATATTGAATATGTATATCTAAATGAGAAAATTAAAAACTTATCTTTTCTTTCACATCGAAGCAAATATTTCATAGAGTTTTCTGTTAAAACATACACCTACTTCTAAAGCTTTGAAGTCGGATTTTACTTTTAAAAAAAGAGTTTAAACACGTGTGTCAAAGGCTAAATTGTGTTAATGAATTCTTTTGCGACCAAAAATTCTTTTAATATTTTATGATATTCAATCGTCGCTGTGAAAAATGAATAGTGCAAAAAAAATCGACGATGTTTCTAGCTAGGATACCTAAAAATCTCAAGTTATAAGAGCATTTCAGGGAAGTTGAAAGTAGCGCTCGTGATTTTCTATTACGTCACTGCTTCCAGAAGGAATCGAATGTGCGAGATATATTTAATGACATTTTATTGGAATACTTGCTTTTAACAGCCAGACATTCCCTCTCAACGTCCTTATTAAAAGTATTTATCGTAATGGAAAATTTGGAACGTATTAAAAAAACAATTTAATTACATTAAAACCTCTACAAAAACCCAGCCGTGGGACTCTTCACTTTTACCTTAGATTAAAGTGTAAATTTGTTCGTCGAGTATCACAGCTCGACTTCCTAGAAATAATATGTCAAATAATACTAAACTTAAATAAGGCAAAAGTGTAGAAAGTGAGAAATCCACCGAGACTTACTTTTTTAATATTGTATCTTTCTTACTACGCAGTTTTAGGTCCGTAACGTTTCATTTCTTTAATATATAATGATATAATGTCTCTTTTACAATTTTAACCGATAGTTAACAGGCAGTTAATTCAGTGAAACAAATACTATTTGAAACACGACGGTCATGAAACAAACTAATTTTGCACATTCAGATAACTACCATGACAAACATATAAAAATCTAGCTGTGCACGATCTTGTACGTGTTTGAATTTAACAAAAAAAATATTATTGTAGCCCAAGTTACACCTTATTACATCAGTTATTAGTCAGAGATCAGTTGGAACAAACTGACAGACTGCCAGACCGAAAATTGTAAAACATGTTATTTTGGTATACCTATATACCATGTAAACAAACATATTACAAACAGACACTTTTGTTTTATTATATGTATATTATATAGATATATTTGCCGAAACAATCATGACTACGCAGAAATACGACAAGAATGCTATCTGCATTTCCTATTGAAACGCAGTTCCATATTGAATATTATGTTAAAATTCAACGAGTAGAAAATACTATAATAAATATACAATGTATATTTATATAATAACAGATAGTATGCTGATGTATACCAATGATTGGACTTTGAGCTTATAATCTTGGTGGTTAGGTAGTGCATCTAATTTACCTCCAATATTCAATTTATTTACTGTGTTCCAAATTCAAGTTTGAGTAAGCCAATGTAGTGCTCAAAGCATAATTAGCAATACATCGTTGTGTTTGTATTGGATAATTTGACTTGGGGTTGTATATTTCTACAAATCTATTCTTAATTAAAAAGAAGTAAAAACATACGCACTATCCCAGCACTGGGTATTTGATTGATCGAACAGTTTCCGTGAATGGATTTTTGGTGACTTGCAATATATTACGAGAAATCGAATTTTGAAAGTCATTTTCTCGCACGAGCGCGTATATTTATATAGTATCGTTTTCCTAGCGTATCTAATATCTCCACTTTTCTCAATGACACACACACTCACAAACATACCACACACACACACACATAAATATGCGTGCGTCTCAATATTACGAAAGTATTCGTACAAGCGTAAATAATGTCCTAGGTTATTTTTGTGAGGTTTAATATTAACAATTTATAAAGAATATGTAGTAATGTATATATGACAGTCCATTTGTATGGATTTGCATATGTTTAAGGCGACTCATAGACTGTCCAACGTAATACCTGTGCACAAATTCCAACAGGAAATTCGTTTTCCACTATTCTTAAGTTCACCCTTTTATGACATACTATCACAACAATAAAAATGCCTTAGTAAAAAGTAGTAAAATTGTCTAAATTTCATTGATTGTGTTTGTTTGTTTAGTCGGAGTTGGAGTCGAGATGGCCTAGTGGTTAGAACGCGTACATCTTAACCGATGATTACGGGTTCAAACCCAGGCAAGCACCGATTAGTATAGTTCATCTCGTGCTCGGCGTTGAAGGAAAACATCGGGAGCAAACCTGCATGTGTCAAATTTAATATAAGTTCTGTCACATGTGTATTCCACAAACCCACATTGGAACAGCGTGGTGGAATATGTTCAAATCCTTCTCCTCAATTTGAGAAGAGGCCTTAGCCCAGCAGTGGGACATTTACGGGCTGTTGTTGTAATTTAGTTTCTCCACAGTCACAGACGGACAGCACCGTGCCGTTTTTGTATCTTATTTATAATTTGATTGATGTTATTTCTATGTATCTGGTTTTGTTGGTAGGCAGCATATTAATCTAAATATATATATTGAAAATTGGTGACATGTTATTCCTTTGCATTTGATTTTATTATGAAAACTTATTGAATGGCTCAAGATTTGTGTGTATGTGTGACATGAGTAATGAATGGGTGGATGAAATGGCGGCAGGTTACGGCAACAATTTGTGACCCCCGCATTCAACTTATTATATTCAATATTCAACCTGCTATCCTATATGGTTTAGAGTGTTGAGGATGGATGGCTGAATCAATGAATGATGAAAATTAAATGAGGTTTAATATAGAATTCGGTGTGTATAAATATATTTTTACTTTGAAACGTAATTCAGATAATGTATATTCTAAATAGTTTACTATTTGCGTCATTTTTATAATAAACAACATTTTAGATTACGATATTTTTAACAGTTTATTTATTTTTAAATTAACCTAATATCGTCGTTATTGTACTTTGATAAAAAACACAAAAAAGATTCCCCTAAATATCGAATTCAATTCTTCAAACAAATCGGCAGTGCTCAGATTCTAAATCTCATATGTATTTTTTTGAATTGGGTTATTTAAGGGGCTGGGTTATTTATAAATCAGTCAAGTCTTAATTTTGCAATGTATTACATATATAAAGAGTATAAATACTACTTCTTCATTGAAAATCAGCGTTGGGCTTTGGAACCCAACTTGGAATCTGAATTGTAACCTTTAGGACACGTTAAGTATAATTTGTTGTTTTGTATGGTTGTTGTTTTTTTTGTATATTAAGTTAGTGAGTAGTTATAGTTGGTTAATATGTTTTTATTTTTGTTTCTTTTCTTTTTTTTTGTTTTAAATTTTTTATACTTCTTATTCTATTATGTTCTGTATCCTAATATATAATTAAGACTTATTTATGAGCAAAAGAGAATTGGTACAGCGTTTTAAATAATTCTTTGCCTCGTTGAAAATATAATTCGTTTTATAGTATACATTATAATTGGCTATCTTTGACGTTAGAAATATAGAAATTAAATAGTAACCAAAATAAGCGATTTAATTATCTATTTCGAGCTTAATGTAAACAATCGAACAAAAATATTTATTTTATTTTGGAATACACATAATCCTTGATAGTAATTACTTTTCGGTACAAGGGTATCCTAAATTTTAATCTCAAGTATTCCATATGCACACAAACACAATAAATGTTTGGCAATCAATTTAAATCTTGGTTACTAAAGAATATTTAAACGGTAAAAATTCGTTTTCCTCAAGAATAATATTCTCCGTAGTCGGTTAGGTTAGATAAAAATAGCAGTCGAGTGCAAGCGTTCAGTGAAACGTTTCATATGTAAATGGCTCTGTAATCTGTCGGAGCTTCCAGCGACAAGACATCGATCGCCGATGGATATGGGGCTCAGCTCTCCAACTTCGGGTAATACGTATTCAGAACAACAATAACTAAAAACTTTCCGCTAAACAAACGTTCTCATCTTGGATTTTGAATTGATTTAAAATTTAACGTTATTTTAAAGGAGAATGACTTTTTTTTTTGGAATAGTAGAAAAGCCAATATAAGAAACCAGTAGTCTTTCGCGTTTTATGATGGTTGTCATGTGTCATCCAAAAATGAGCCCATGTCCTTTCTTGCAGTTAATTTTTGCTTCATACCAAATTCTATCAAATTATTAATTTAAATAATTGTATTAACTAACATGACTTTGTATTTTTTAAATGTTGAAAAAGAGTAACCACTGATTTTCTTGCCGGTTCCTCTCAGTAGAATCTTCTTTACGAACCGGTGGTAGCTTCACTTAATTGTTAATTGACGATTCAAAGGTGCTTGTAAAATCCCACTTGAATAAAGTTTATTTTGATTTTGATTTTCGGGTCTTGAAAGAACGACATGCAGGCAGACATAGAGAGTTACTTTCAAATTTATAATATTAATTTAGAGTACTATTTATACTTACAGACGTGTTTTTTTTTATTAAGCTTAAATATTGTGCTCGGAATGGGAACGAGAATAGCCCTAGAACCCCCACCCTGAAAACCATTGCTCTATTGATGCTTCAATGAAGGTATGAAACAAAAATAATTTGAATAAATTTTATTTATATATTATTTTAGCCATTTGGCAATAACCCTATACCAATATCTTTAAATTTCATAATAATTAATAAAAATCACTGTGTAATACTAAGCTTTGCTTATTACACAAATATATTATATTCATATGAAATAAGAGAGTTTTGCATTTGAAAAATGGGGTATCAAATGGATTTGTATGTGATTTCACACCAAATCCTCAGTAGGTATTTATCTCTAAGCTGCAGATATACGGGACTTGGAATTTTATCGTCTACTTCTTGTAGGCGACTCTACTTTACTTATTGAGTACAGTCCCTTCATTTTATTTGTGATTTGTATCAAAAAATAAAAGTATTTACGATTTTTTACAACAATATTAAATCAAACGGATTAATTACACTTAGCGTAAATCATAAGTTCTGCTATAGTTTACTTAACTAAAATGAAACATTTATTGTGAATTTTCTCTCTGTCTGTCAATATTACTCTGTATGGTCGAAAGTTGATTCCTCTTATAGAGTCATTTCCTCTTTAAAAGGCAAACAAAATATATGAGTTTCTTGCCGGTTCTTCTCGGTAGAATCTACTTTCCGAACCGGTGGTAGCTTCACTTAATTGTAAAATGACGATTCAAAAGTGCTTATAAAAGCCTACTTGAATAAAGTTTATTTTGATTTGATTTTTATTTTGATGAAATCCTAGTAGAGTAAATAACAGCCTGTAAATTTCCCACTGCTGAGATAAGGCCTCCTCTTCCATTAAGGAGAGGGTTTGCAACATATTCCACTACGCTGTTCCAATGCTGGTTGGTGGAATACATATGTGCCAGAATCTCGATGAAATTAGACACATGCAGGTTTCCTCACAATGTTTTCCTTCATCGCCGAGCACGAGATGCAGAGATTAAGCACATATATACAGTGGTGCTTGCCTAGGTTTGAACCCGAAATCAACGGTTAAGATGCACGCGTTCTAACCACTGGGTCATCTCAGCTCATATTATTAATAAAATCTTAAAAAAATCAATTAAATACAGATATTCCTAATTGCGACATTGCGATCATGTTTGATGAACAGTAACTATTATCAATGCATATTTGGATCTATTTGAGAATTTAATATGAATAAAATTCGTTGGTATATTAACAATAGTAAGAATGTCTAAAAACTAAGTAAATTATATTAATGTCTTAAAGTAATTTCCTATTTAAACGTATTTTAATCACGCGACCAAATGAACAAAATAATATAACAAAATAAACGAGAGACTTTCTCTGTACTGAAAGAGCAGCTGACTTCTCACTAACAATTCCCAGGCAAACGTATTTAAACTAATAGTATAAGAGCTAAATACTTCGAGAAATTTTTTTTAGGTTACATTGTTTTTATATATTGCTCTTTTCATTGAAGCTAATTGGGATGCAGACGATATTACTGCTGTGATTCGTAGCATTTTCTATGGACATCTAATTTGAACAGCTGCAAATTTTCAATATTCTTTTAGAAACGTAAAGGTAATAAAAATTATCAGTCATTGTCAGTACATACGTCTTATAGTCGTGTGGTTGACTAAACTACTGCTAAAGGAAAAGTCATTAATAGCTTCGAGTTGAGTGGTGTTATGCTTACAAGGCTGATGATCCAAGTCACGTAGGAAAGCAAAGTCAAAAATCTGAGAGGACATTGGAAGGCAAATGTAGAAGACACTCAAAACACAACCTACCTCTGTGAATACACTACACAGCTGAAATTTCAACCAGCTTAAATTCGTCTAGAGGGAATCCATCATATGGGATATAATGGCTTGTTTTCGTGGTTTAAATTGTATTTCTAGTAATACCATTATACCAATGGTATTACTAGAAATAAAATGGTAATATGGTAATATGGTTACCAAGAACCAAATGATATAGAAACTTAATTTTTGCTGGTTTGCTGTAAAAGTTCCTCGTGTTACTGAAGACAGCTTGATTTCGAATAAGTTTTCGTTATTCACCAGAACAATTATAGGAATAGCTTAGTTTCAAATAACAAAAAAGAAATATTATTATTATTGTACAAAATTAAAATCACTGAGTTTCTTTTGCCAGTTCTTCTCAGATTTTTGACATTGACTTTGAATACATACTCAAATTCAAACTCAAATTGCTTTATTCAATATAGAATTATTACATTTTCTCATTGATGGTCAATTGAAACAGTACCACCGGTTCGGAAAAGAAAATACCCTGACCTGAGAAGAACTGGCTAAAATATAATAACATCAATATAAAAGCGATTTGACAAGCACGAATCTCGACGTCAATGTCTCGCGCACGACACTGGTAAATGTGAAAAAAGTCCGAGTATTTGAAGTACAAGACCTCCGGGTACGAAATCCCTATTACCTAGCTGTCTTCAACTGAATTTCTTAAATGAAAATTAATATAAAATATAAATACGATCTAAAATGAGGCAACAACATCTGGGACGCATATAGGTATAATATAAAAAACACTTTTAAAAGTCTTACTTGCAAACGTTGCTAGCTCTCCTACCATAAGATAAGGATGGAAGTGAAACCAATATTTTTCCTGAACACCACAAAGATAAAAGAGTAATGCATACAATACAACGTGATACTTAATTACTTAAATAGAAAATTGAATAAATAGCACTTACTACATTTTACTGTCGCGCAGTCTATGTAAAAATTTAACGTAAGCCATATATTTAAATGTCATTTAATTAAAAATCAAAGTAAAATCATATCGTTGCCTATTGATTTTTCTTTACATTTATATTTCGAATAGACAGCTTTACATTTGAATTAATTCTATAAATTGTCTACAGAGCTGTGTGGCTTCTCTATAAAGTTATTGAAAGTTTGATTTTCCCTAGCTCTGCGATAAATTAATTTAATGGTCTTTAAGGCAACGAACCCACCTACACGAGTAAGCGATATAACTACAAGAAAGTAATTTGCATTCTTTGTTTGTACGAATGTGGGTGTATCTTATAGATGGATGAATATCTTATATATCACTTAGTTATACAAATATGATTCGTACCTACGTCAATCCCTTTATTTTTATTTCCACGAAATAAATTATGAATGAATTATTCTTTATTGCACACCACAAAGAAAACACAAAAAAAGAAAGTAACACAAAATTAATAAAATACAAAAAAAAGAATTAAAAAAAAAAACAAAAAATAAAAGAAGTACATTAAAAGTGACTTATGGCTTATTAGCCATCTCTTCCAGACAACCCAATCAAAGGGAAATTTAAAACCATCGGCGTAGGCGGTGTAGTCATAAACTTACATACAAATATATACACACTAATACTTATACTTCCTACATATATGTATTAAATAATATATATCTCTATCATACACTAATACATACTTAAGATAATAAAATGATATAAAAATACATAAAATTACATAATAAATGTTATATAAAATAATTAATTAAATTATCGTGGCCCACGAATTGTTCATTTTGATTTTTTTTATAATTGTTCGTATCCCAAGCTGCTCGGCGCAAGTTCACCCGCGCTAAACATCGCCACTTCGCGCCTGAGGTCATAGCGTGCTACTATAAATAATAACACGTTACGTAAATAATACGTTTTATTTCATGTACATAATTGTAGACTATAGTCAATATTTTCAAGACCAAAAAACAAACAAACTCCACAGCTTTGTACTATTATAGTATCGGTGAAGATTTACTTCCCAGTTTGAATGCGATCAATTTCGCTGCCTATTTTAAAATAAATCCATCGTCTTGTGCAGTCTAATAACTCTACACGGACGTTACAAGTGGTGACAGTGATCGATGGTAATATTTCATATATGTTTTCTTTTCACACCCAATTTAGAGGCATAAATCTCGCAAACACATATATTATCGCAAAAATAGTCAACTACGATAAAATAAATGATCCCCGATCACACCTAGAGCGGAAAAGTGAAATAAAATATCCTCTCGCAGATTGAAATCGTGCCCGAGTTTAGGTCGACGATGGTTCAAGTCTAGTAAGCGCTCTATTAAATGTTCCTTTTTTGTACAACATTCCATGTATCCATATCTGTCAAAACAAATACATAAAGCTTTTATTAAACAAAACGGTTACAATTAGATGTATTCTATTTTTTAATTTTTGACTCGAATTTTTTTTTTTTTTTGAAAATTGGAAGGTGACCGTAATAATAATCATAATTACAGTTCTTGTATTTAATACGATAATTACAGATACACAGTTGTTGGTTTAAATTTGCACAGTTGGTTTAAACAGCGTTGGGCTTTGGAACCCAACTTGGAATCTGAATGGTAACCTTTAGGACACGTTAAGTATAATTTGTTGTTTTGTATGGTTGTTGTTTTTTTGTATATTAAGTTAGTGAGTAGTTATAGTTGGTTAATATGTTTTTATTTTTGTTTCTTTTCTTTTTTTTTGTTTTAAATTTTTTATACTTCTTATTCTATTATGTTCTGTATCCTAATATACATTTCTTTCTTTCTTTCCTAGAATTAAGTACGAATATAATATAATATAAGTCACACTTGCCAGAATACCTTCCTATGAAATTAATGAAGATAAATTAGATTTAAGATATAAGTTTACCATCAATATCTAGCTCAGACACGCAACATTCTCGGTGACTGCTTATCCCAAGGCACATTGGCATAACTTGCCAATACAATACCTATAAGTGTGAAATTATTTAGAAGTTCGCCTCTTCTCAAAGTTTGATGGAAATCAGAATTAAGACTTATTTATGAGCAAAAGAGAATTGGTACAGCGTTTTAAATAATTCTTTGCCTCGTTGAAAATATAATTCGTTTTATAGTATACATTATAATTGGCTATCTTTGACGTTAGAAACATAGAAATTAAATAGTAACCAAAATAAGCGATTTAATTATCTATTTCGAGCTTAATGTAAACAATCGAACAAAAATATTTATTTTATTTTGGAATACACATAATCCTTGATAGTAATTACTTTTCGGTACAAGGGTATCCTAAATTTTAATCTCAAGTATTCCATATACACACAAACACAATAAATTTTTGGAGATCAATATAAATCTTCGTTACTAAAGAATATTTAAACGGTAAAAATTCGTTTTCCTCAAGAATAATATTCTCCGTAGTCGGTTAGGTTAGATAAAAATAGCAGTCGAGTGCAAGCGTTCAGTGAAACGTTTCATATGTAAATGGCTCTGTAATCTGTCGGAGCTTCCAGCGACAAGACATCGATCGCCGATGGATATGGGGCTCAGCTCTCCAACTTCGGGTAATACGTATTCAGAACAACAATAACTAAAAACTTTCCGCTAAACAAACGTTCTCATCTTGGATTTTGAATTGATTTAAAATTTAACGTTATTTTAAAGGAGAATGACTTTTTTTTTTGGAATAGTAGAAAAGCCAATATAAGAAACCAGTAGTCTTTCGCGTTTTAGGATCATGGTTGTCATGTGTCACGCAAAAAAAGTATATAAATATGTTTTTTTCTCTCAAGGATAAGGGCTTTTTAGTTTTAGTTTTTTGTTCTTATAATTTCATTTATTTATTTTCGTGTGCGCGCATTTGCTTATTTTTACCCAATAGTCAGGGGCCATCTGAAAATCAGTGCTGTGCATTAGCACAGCTTATACTGAGATGAACCCCTTGCTACCTACACTGTATTCTTTAAATTTAATTATTTTCTTCTGTATAATCTATGTTATGTATGTGTGTAGCAAAATAAATGGTTTTTAAAGTAGCTTATGTCCTTTCTTGCAGTTAATTTTTGCTTCATACCAAATTCTATCAAATTATTAATTTAAATAATTGTATTAACTAACATGACTTTGTATTTTTTAAATGTTGAAAAAGAGTAACTACCGAGTTTCTTGCCGGTTCCTCTCAGTAGAATCTTCTTTACGAACCGGTGGTAGCTTCACTTAATTGTTAATTGACGATTCAAAGGTGCTTTTAAAAGCCCACTTGAATAAAGTTTATTTTGATTTTCGGGTCGTGAAAGAACGACATGCAGGCAGACATAGAGAGTTACTTTCAAATTTATAATATTAATTTAGAGTACTATTTATACTTACAGACGTGTTTTTTTTATTAAGCTTAAATATTGTGCTCGGAATGGGGACGAGAATAGCCCTAGAACCCCCACCCTGAAAACCATTGCTCTATTGATGCTTCGATGAGCGTGTGAAACAAAAATAATTTGAATAAATTTTATTTATATATTATTTTAGCCATTTGGCAATAATCCTATATCAATATCTTTTTATTTCATAATAATTAATAAAAATCACTGTGTAATACTAAGCTTTGCTTATTACACAAATATATTATATTCATATGAAATAAGAGAGTTTTGCATTTGAAAAATGGGGTATCAAATGGATTTGTATGTGATTTCACACCAAATCCTCAGTAGGTATTTATCTCTAAGCTGCAGATATACGGGACTTGGAATTTTATCGTCTACTTCTTGTAGGCGACTCTACTTTGCTTATTGAGTGAGTCCCTTCATTTTATTTGTGATTTGTATCAAAAAATAAAAGTATTTACGATTTTTTACAACAATACTAAATCAAACGGATTAATTTCACTTAGCGTAAATCATAAGTTCTGCTATAGTTTTCTCAACTAAAATGAAACATTTATTGTGAATTTTCTCTCTGTCTGTCAATATTACTCTGTATGGTCGAAAGTTGATTCCTCTTATAGAGTCATTTCCTCTTTAAAAGGCAAACAAAATATATGAGTTTCTTGCCGGTTCTTCTCGGTAGAATCTACTTTCCGAACCGGTGGTAGCTTCACTTAATTGTAAAATGACGATTCAAAAGTGCTTATAAAAGCCTACTTGAATAAAGTTTATTTTGATTTGATTTTGATTTTGATGAAATCCTAGTAGAGTAAATAACAGCCTGTAAATTTCCCACTGCTGAGATAAGTCCTCCTCTTCCATTAAGGAGAGGGTTTGCAACATATTCCACTACGCTGTTCCAATGCTGGTTGGTGGAATACATATGTGCCAGAATCTCGATGAAATTAGACACATGCAGGTTTCCTCACGATGTTTTCCTTCATCGCCGAGCACGAGATGCAGAGATTAAGCACATATATACAGTGGTGCTTGCCTAGGTTTGAACCCGAAATCAACGGTTAAGATGCACGCGTTCTAACCACTGGGTCATCTCAGCTCATATTATTAATAAAATCTTAAAAAAATCAATTAATACAGATATTCCTAATTGCGACATTGCGATCATGTTTGATGAACAGTAACTATTGTCAATGCATATTTGGATCTATTTGAGAACTTAATATGAATAAAATTCGTTGGTATATTAACAATAGTAAGAATGTCTAAAAACTAAGTAAATTATATTAATGTCTTAAAGTAATTTCCTATTTAAACGTATTTTAATCACACGACCAAATGAACAAAATAATATAACAAAATAAACGAGAGACTTTCTCTGTACTGAAAGAGCAGCTGACTTCTCACTAACAATTCCCAGGCAAACGTATTTAAACTAATAGTATAAGAGCTAAATACTTCGAGAAAAAAATGTTAGGTTACATTGTTTTTATGTATTGCTCTTTTCATTGAAGCTAATTGGGATGCAGTCGATATAGCTGCTGGGATTCGTGGCATTTTCTTATGGACATCTAATTTGAACAGCTGCAAATTTTCGATATTCATTTAGAAACGTAAAGGTAATAAAAATTATCAGTCATTGTCAGTACATACGTCTTATAGTCGTGTGATTGACTAAACTACTGCTAAAGGAAAAGTCATTAATAGCTTACAGTTGAGTGGTGTTATGCTTACAAGGCTGATGATCCAAGTCACGTAGGAAGGCAAAGTCAAAAATCTGAGAAGACATTGGAAGGCAAACGTAGAAGACACTCAAAACACAACCTACCTCTGTGAATACACTACACAACTGAAATTTTGACCAGCTTAAATTCGTCTAGAGGGAAACCATCACATGGGAAATAATGGCTTGTTTTCGTGGCTTAAATTTTATTTCTAGTAATACCATTATTTACCAAGAACTAAATGATATTGACACTTCATTTTTGCTGGTTTGCTGTAAAAGTTCCCCGTGCTACTGAAGACAGCTTGATTTGGAATAAGTTTTCGTTATTCACCAGAACAATTATAGGAATAGCTTAGTTTCAAATTACAAAAAAAAA
Organism: Vanessa cardui; assembly: GCF_905220365.1. Classification (NCBI taxonomy): domain Eukaryota; kingdom Metazoa; phylum Arthropoda; class Insecta; order Lepidoptera; family Nymphalidae; genus Vanessa; species Vanessa cardui. The sequence continues at coordinate 5,080,592 of NC_061130.1, read as the reverse complement.
ATATTATTATTATTGTACAAAATGAAAATCACTGAGTTTCTTTTGCCAGTTCTTCTCAGATTTTTGACTTTGACTTTGAATACATACTCAAATTCAAACTCAAATTGCTTTATTCAATATAGAATTATTACATTTTCTCATTGATGGTCAATTGAAACAGTACCACCGGTTCGGAAAAGAAAATACCCTGACCTGAGAAGAACCGGCTAAAATATAATAACATCAATATAAAAGCGATTTGACAAGCACGAATCTCGACATCAATGTCTCGAGCACGACACTGGTAAATGTGAAAAAAGTCCGAGTATTTGAAGTACAAGACCTCCGGGTACGAAATCCCTATTACCTAGCTGTCTTCAACTGAATTTCTTAAATGAAAATTAATATAAAATATAAATACGATCTAAAATGAGGCAACAACATCTGGGACGCATATAGGTATAATATAAAAAACACTTCTAAAAGTCTTACTTGCAAACGTTGCTAGCTCTCCTACCATAAGATAAGGATGGAAGTGAAACCAATATTTTTCCTGAACACCACAAAGATAAAAGAGTAATGCATACAATACAACGTGATACTTAATTACTTAAATAGAAAATTGAATAAATAGCACTTACTACATTTTACTGTCGCGCAGTCTATTTAAAAATTTAACGTAAACCGTATATTAAAATGTCATTTAATTAAAAATCAAAGTAAAATCATATCGTTGCCTATTGATTTTTCTTTACATTTATATTTCGAATAGACAGCTTTACATTTGAATTAATTCTATAAATTGTCTACAGAGCTGTGTGGCTTCTCTATAAAGTTATTGAAAGTTTGATTTTCCCTAGCTCTGCGATAAATTAATTTAATGGTCTTTAAGGCAACGAACCCACCTACACGAGTAAGCGATATAACTACAAGAAAGTAATTTGCATTCTTTGTTTGTACAAATGTGGGTGTATCTTATAGATGGATGAATATCTTATATATCACTTAGTTATACAAATATGATTCATACCTACGTCAATCCCTTTATTTTTATTTCCACGAAATAAATTATGAATGAATTATTCTTTATTGCACACCACAAACAAAACACAAAAAAAGTAACACAAAATTAATAAAATACAAAAAAAAGAATTAAAAAAAAAACAAAAAATAAAAGAAGTACATTAAAAGTGACTTATGGCTTATTAGCCATCTCTTCCAGACAACCCAATCAAAGGGAAATTTAAAACCATCGGCGTAGGCGGTGTAGTCATAAACTTACATACAAATATTTACACACTAATACTTACACTTCCTACATATATAAATATTATGTATAAATAATATATATCTCTATCATACACTAATACATACTAAAGATAATAAAATGATATAAAAATACATAAAATTACATAATAAATGTTATATATAATAATTAATTAAATTATCGTGGCCCACGAATTGTTCATTTTGATTTTTTTTATAATTGTTCGTATCCCAAGCTACTCGGCGCAAGTTCACCCGCGCTAAACATCGCCACTTCGCGCCTGAGGTCATAGAGTGCTACTATAATTAATAACACGTTACGTAAATAATACGTTTTATTTCATGTACATAATTGTAGACTATAGTAAATTTTTTCAAGAACAAAAACAAACAAACTCCACAGCTTTGTACTATTATAGTATAGGTAAACATTTACTTCCCAGTTTGAATGCGATCAATTTAGCTGCCTATTTTAAAATAAATCCATCGTCTTGTGTAGTCTAATAACTCTACACGGACGTTACAAGTGGTGACAGTGATCGATGGTAATATTTCATATATGTTTTCTTTTCACACCCAATTTAGAGGCATAAATCTCGCAAACACATATATTATCGCAAAAATAGTCAACTACGATAAAATAAACGATCCCCGATCACACCTAGAGCGGAAAAGTGAAATAAAATATCCTCTCGCAGATTGAAATCGTGCCCGAGTTTAGGTCGACGATGGCGCAAGTCTAGTAAGCGCTCTATTAATGTTCCTATTTTGTACAACATTCAATGTATCCATATCTGTCAAAACAAATACATAAAGCTTTTATTAAACAAAACGGTTACAATTAGATGTATTCTATTTTTGAATTTTATAAACGATTTTTTTTTTTTTTTTTGAAAATTGGAAGGTGACCGTAATAATAATCATAATTACAGTTCTTGTATTTAATACGATAATTACATATACACAGTTGTTGGATTAAATTTGTTTTATATTGTTGTCGAGAATGTTTTGTAGAATATCATTTTAAAATTTACGTTTAAGTCATACTATAAAACATATATTAAAAAAAATAATAATAAGTCGTTGTGAACTTAAAAAAAATTAAGCGTTATTTGTTATTAAACTAAACTCTATAATAATATAAAGAATTTTCCATTTATAAAAGTATCTCGGAACGCTTACAAATTGGTTATATGTATGTATATAAATATATTTCAAGGAACGCCTATGAAAAATGGTAAAAAGAGTACAATACATCGTACGTACTACGTATTTTGCGCTAAGTGAAAGCCAGTTACGGGCAAGATAAATCGACGCTAGATTGCCGTATTTTACCAAAATCGTTTATTTAAATGACAGTAATGTATATTACATTCGTTAGGCAGACGATGATTTATCGCCTACAACTATTTTAATGTTATAATATCGATTATCGAAACCTGTAAACTATTAACGTTTTTCGTTTGACCGACCTAACATAACTTAATATTTTAAATGTTGGACCGGGGGTAGTTTCACTTAATATCATTACAAAATGACGATACAAATGTGCCTGTACTTGATACTATTTTATATATAAATTATTATTAAAATAAATTTTAATAAATTTTTTGGTTGTATATCTGTTTGCAAGCCCTTCTGGTTAGGTACCACCCATATATATTGTCAACCTCCAAGCAGCAATATTTATACGTTTCGGTTTGAAGGGTAATTGAGCCAGTGTAACTGTTCAAGGTACATAACATCTTAGTTCTCTAGGTTGGTACCGAATGGACGATGCAAGGCAAGATTATTTTATTTTACGGTGCCAATGTCTATGTGCTAGTAGTGATCACTTACCATCAGACATATCGCCAGTCTATCTGCCTTTGCCAAAGAAATTATTCTTTTTTCATGTAAGTAGTATTGAAATCTTTGTGTTTTCCTCCATTACGTAACTATATTTTACTGGTGGTAAGGTTTTGTGCATGTGGCAGAATCAATTATGATTTGATACTCAAAAAAAATTGTAATATTAAATTACAATAAATACAATGTACATAATAATTTATATCCATCTGATAGATTTCGGCCACCGCACTCATTATAGAGTGAGACTACGCAGGATGTAATATTACAGTCCACAAGTTCACCCTCATAATCGATGGGGGGTGCATTCCAACAGACCGGAAAGAATGACACGGAATACCGACGGTTTGCATGCTTTACATGCAGATTCCTGTTCTGGTACTGAGAATTTTATGACAACGTCCTAGATCCCATAAATGGTAATTATGTTTTAACATTTTTACATCTTGCTTTCCCAAAATAAAAATCAAGAACATGACGTCATCGCCTATATATCTAGTAAATATGAATCTACCGGGGATGTAATTTAACTGTTGGACTCAACTTCAAATATCTCTAGTTCTGAGCTATTAAAAAGCTTTTAACGCGCTCGTGTCACAATGCTTTACAAAGAACTAAAATTATTTGACTTGTACATTTTATGTAGGTATGATCCGTGAGGTTTGAGTCACCTTTATATAGAAATTTTCGACAATTTTGCCGTCTGTGTATTAATTTATTATTTACTAGTTAGTTAGATTAGTCAATAGAAGTCAAAAAAAACTTTTGAACTGTGCTTTTCTGTATGATTATTTATCTGTAAATAAAAATGAACATTGACATAAAATTAGTGCTCCTCTATCCCTATTCCTTACATCGTCAATGTACCACCAACCTTAGGAACTAAGATGTTATGTCCCTTGTGCCTGTAGTTACATTGGCTCACTCACCCTTCAAACCAGGACACAACAATACGAGTACTCTTATTTGGCGGTAGAATAACGGGCTTGCACAAAGACCTACCACCAAGATCTACCATCCAATATTTACCAAGTAAATCGAAACATAAGGCAGAAATTAAAAATGCAATGATTTCTAAAAATGAGTAACATCAAATTGTCAAGATGACCTAGATTTTAAATCGTGAAAGATTCACATTTACACCGACGATTTATGCATGAATTATGTGTTCTTAATTTGTGTTTACAATGTATGCCGTACTCGGTACCAGCAATAGTTTGAACATCTTTAAGCCCACAAAAGAAAAGGATAACCTTAGCCAAGCTGTGAAATTCACGGACTGTTAATTTACTGTTATTAATTTTCTTTTTAAAAATAATTATGGTAATTATGGTCTGGTCTGTAATTATGGTCACTTCTACTGACTTCACACGTAATGTCAGATCGTTATCATTATTTAATGTTGGAAAGTTTGTGTCAACGCACGCAAAATAAACCAATCAAAGTGATTATTATTTAGTCGCCTATATAGAGATATTACATATATTAGAACACGTGAGTCACACCAAAAACTTCAGAATGAGCTCCTTATCGGCAAAATCATACGATGTTCGACAATCAAAGAAAACTTAGTGATAAAATCTGGTGAAACCATATTGTGTTGAATAAAAAACTAGTACATGTGTCAACCCACATTGGTGCAGCTGGAAGAAGCTCCCACTGGTTAAATACCTCCTCCTCAAAAGGCTATTTCCTTTAATTATTACTTATTAAAGTCTATGTCATATACTTACATGAAATGCTTGTAACTGAAAAGGGTGTTCTAGTCTTGACGCGTTAATTACTCCCATTAAAGGCAGAAATTGAATCTTACGGTGGAAATTTATGACAAGATATCTATGTTTGACATAAATATATAATCATTTATTTGATATGATTATTTCTTTATTAAAACTGTAAATAACGATATAGTATACAAGGATATAAAGAGCTTTAAATAGATATTATTTATTCAAAAAAGCTTATAAATTTTATAACATTCGTACTTCAAGTTGAAAATGAAGTAAAGAGAGAATACGTAAAAGCACGAATAAAACAGGCTTTTATAGTCCTGAAGGATTTGTAATTTATCAAACAACAAAAACAATTTTAGAACAGCTGTAACGAGCGCCATGTCGAGCTAGCAGCATTCCTGTGTCTAATCTTGAAAAGCCGATTTATAAAACAAAGTTTAACCTACGAAGTTTAACTAGAAAACGAAAACTGATACTTCGTCGATTACATTTATTTTTCCGAAGTAATAAATAGCTTCGAGCTCCTCTCTAAACTGTACAAAAAGGTCGATATTGTTATCGATATTATCACTGTTAGTGATTGTTCAATGCTCCGAAATCGTAAGGAAAATGTAGTCAAATTGACACTGGTACAAATGTATAACGCTGGCTGGGATTCCTGCGATTTATGAGGCAATATGTTTAACGTCTACAATGGAAACCCTCCTCGAGCATAACGGGGGCAGTTACGTAAACAGATTGCTCGCGAGTGGTGGGCCGATGCTCCAGATATTGGCCTACGGAAACAGATCTTACACATTGAACTTTTGTAGAAAATCGATTGAGACAATGTCGCCTTTTGTTGGATTTACAAATTTAACACAAAACATTTGGCTCATACGATATCAATCTGTTATGATATGAATAGAAAAAGTACGACTCTTATTATATTACACCTCGAATTCGATTACCGAAGAAAACTTCTTATAAGATTACATTGATTATGGGAACATAAGTTTATTCCCAAGGTTAATAGCCCATTGGCGATGTAAGGAATGGTTAATTATAACACGACTAAATATTATCTACCGGTCGTGACTACTTACCATCAGTTAGTCAATTTCTCACTTATATAAATTTAAAAAATATATTACATTAATATCAAAGCTCATGTCTAAAAAAAACTACAATTGATATAAAATATACAGCATATATAAGCAGGATGTAGAAAGAGAATTATACTCAACTAAAATTGTTCGGATTTTTTTCGCTTCCATAATATTTTATTTGCGTCTTAGGATATATATGTACATATAAACAATCTAAAGATAACAAAGCTCGGATTCAACGTTTGTTGATTTCCTTGCATGACAAATAATAACCTAATTCTGTTTAATCTAGAGTAATATTATAAATGTGAAAGTAACTTTGACTGTCTGTCTTTTGCTCTTTCAACGACCACACCAATGAACCGAATTTGATGAAATTTGGTTTGAAGTAAACTTTAACTCCAGTGAAGGACATAGACTACGTTTTTTCCTGACACATAAATGTGTTAAAAATTTTAAAAATAAATTAACAAATTGATTACTTTATAATTTCAAATATACAACAGCCTGTAAATTCCCACTGCTGGGCTAAAGGCCTCCTCTCCCTTTGAGGAGAAGGTTTGGAACATATTCCACCACGCCGTTCCAATGCGGGTTGGTGGAATACACCTTACCGTTTTCCTTCACCGCTGAGCACGAGATGAATTTTAAGACAAATTAAGCACATGAATCAGCGGTGCCTGCCTGGGTTCGAACCCGCAATAATCGGTTAAGATGCATGCGTTCTAACCACTGGGCCATCTCAACTCATTTCAAATATATTAATTAGTTAATTTACAAATAAAATTTCTTATCCGAAAGATAATCTCCTTTCTAATCTTTATGAAGGACATAATACATGGTTTTACGAGGTCGAGAGAACATTCTTCGAACATTAGCATGCGATTGTAACACGCTGTATACGCGTATGGATTGAAATAATTATGTTTCATTTGTTTCCTATTCTATTTTATTCGATACGTTCTTGCACGAGGCTACGAGTGTGGTCCGGTATGTCTGGTATGCATAAGTAAATTTTTATCGATCGGGAAACCTCTCTTGTACTTATACAAGCTGTATTGTGACTTGGTCACGGTATGATTGTACTTTAAGTTATTGTGGTTTGTGAAACCAAACCACCTATACGTTAGACGAAAAACTATTTTATTTATATGTACAATGTTAATTTATTAAATAAACCCCAGATACAGAACGCGAAACTCTAATTATGTGTGTTTATAATATAGATTTAACACAATTTTGTTTATATTAGTGAGGAGAAAATTACATTTTAAACATGTAAATTCATTTGTTTTCCTCACTTCTATAGCTCTCGGGATCGAATTTCGACGATTAAAAATAATACTATTTAAATTCTTTGTGACCTCTTTAAGTCTCATGTTAGTAAAAAAACGTCTTTAAAAACTTGCACTTTGGGCCACTTTGTTGTGAGTGCAACCATTTTCAATTAGAGTTGCAGCTCGCGAGACTTGAGCTTCTTTGAGATCCGGCTTTATCACTTAAATACATCAACGGAAAATAAAGTAACACAAAAAAATCAGAATACCAGCTTAAAAATATTATTAAATAACTGGTTACCATAGATTTAGTGAAGGGCGTTTAGGACTATCCTTGACTAACATATAAAGCTTCAGATGCGAAGATCCAAGTACCGAGTCGAGCAAGTAAAAATATTTCGATATTTTCTTCGTAACATTTCTCAGCAGCGTCAGAAAGTTAGCTGTACTTATCCTCTCGTGCCTCAGAGAGCACTTCATGCCGCCAGTCCAGCGCCATAATCTTCCAGGCGCGTCATCGGATTATAAATGTGTCAGCGTACGTCATAGCTTACTATTTTCACAAGTCATCATCACTATCGCTATATAGAGGCCATATATATGCTTTGCATAAATAACCCGGCTTCAAAGCTACCAAAAATGGTCTGAAAAGAGCAAAATAACTCAATTAGATTTTTATCAAAAGGATTTAAATGTAATACTAAACTGAAATGCAAACTTTAATTTGTTTTAAAAAAGTTTTTCATTTGAAGTCAGCTAATAACACAGCTAATAACACTTTTTGATCTCAATTTTGTCAAATATAAACAAAATTAAAACCGTATCTGTTGGTCAAAATATTTGCTTCTACATTTACATGGAAGAAGCATTTTTACCAAAATATATACTATTATTATTATTCGCTGACGTACTCGTATACGTTCTTAATGTACTGTGATGTTGTCCAATATTTATTTATTTATATTTTTGTACTCTTACGTAGTTTTGCTGTTGTAGAACAAATTGGTAAAAAAGGCGTATTATTCGATAAAAGATTTTATCATCTAGATAAAAAAGCTTGGAATTAATACCTGTTGACTTCCAGGCAGGATACATTACATACATTCCTATATAATTGTATTTAACTAATATAATTATATTTTTTAAATATTGAAAAAGAGTAACAACCGAGTTTCCTGTCGGTTCTTCTCGGTAGAATCTGCTTTCCGAACCGGTGGTAGCTTCACTTAATTGTTAAATAACGATTCAAAAGTGCTTGTAAAAGCTCACTTGAATAAAGTTTACTTTGATTTTGATTGAATAAAGGAATTTGAGTCAAACTCAAATTAAAAATATGAGCCGCTTTATGTATTAAAATTTGTTAAAATCGTAAAACAACTGTTTAGAAGGTATTTTTTTGAAAAATTAGTAAATTCTAAAAAAATATAGTACATAATAAGGAACGTACATACATCATAAATATATTAATATAACTCTTAATTAATTTGAGAGTATTCTTCCTAGCTAAAATCAACAAGATAATATAACTTTTTCTTTAAAAGCCAAACTTAGACAAATGTTTTGCTTTAATTTTTACACATTCTAACTCTTAATATTGATAAAAATTGTAAAAAATGCGTCATCATTCAATACAATACCTATTATCCCCTTAGCTGTTATTTTATTAGCATAGACCTAACTTGATTTAAATTTTCTTACATTGTTTTATTCATAAAATGTTATCCTCTACAAAAAGCTTCCGCTGTCTCTTTACCTCATATTCTGGTATATCTGTTTTAATTTTACCATTGTTTGCCAAAAAATCGTACTGGATGACGTTTGTTATTCCAACTGCGTTGTTATAAAAATAGACTAAATAAAAAAACCATACTTCTAAAAAAATATTGAACTAAAACTAAACTGACCTCATTGAAGTAATGAAATACAAATAACCGAATATCAGCCCCAATATTTAACGAAGAATAACAAGACGTGTGGACTTCGGAATACTACTAGGAAATACGTGATTTACCTCTATCGACCTCTTTATGATATTGGAATAAATATAAAGGACTAACCTATTGAAAAAATGACAAACACATTTATGTCGATAAATTAAGCGAATTAAAATTGAATTGATAAGTCTATTCGATAATTTATTTTAATACAGGTAACGTAACAATTCCCTACTCCATAATAAATCATAAATTTAGCTTAATATTTTTAATATTTAAGTATCGGTTTGGCTCGTGATTTCGTCTAGTTAGTGAGAATTCTTGTTATGTTGACTTTATGTGATAACTGTATTATTTTAGAGCGTCACAGATTATAAGTTCAGTCGACTACAGATGAATGAAATAACACCAGGTCTATTATTTGAATTTCGTTTTGAAATTAGTTTTACTATATTCGATATTATGTTTAATTTATTTAATAATAATAATAAATTGAATAAAAAAAAAATAAAGTAAAGTAACAACCTGTAAATTTCTCACTGCTGAGATAAGGCCTCTTCCATTAAGGAGAGGAACTTATTCCACCACGATGTTCCAATGCTGGTTGGTGGAATGCACATGTGGCAGAATTTCTATGAAATTAGACACATGCAGGTTTCCTCACGATGTTTTCCTTCACCGCCGAGTACAAGATGAATTATAAACACAATTTAAGCACATACATATATATAGTGGTGCTTGCCTGGGTTTTAACCCGCTATCATCGGTTAACATGCACGCGGTTTAACCACTGGGCCATCTCAGCTCTCCAATAATTGTATGTATGAGTAAAATTAACAACATAAAATCAACGCAATTTCACATCAGATATACACATAATATGTCTCAACACAAGACAATTGATCGCTTATATAATAAAACATTGATCACATGTTATATTACTGCAGAAACATTTCTCAATCCCATAATATGTGTGTGTGTATTTGAGAAACCGAATTTAGAGAACCGTTTTAAATGAGATAGGATTTCCCGAGGCTTCAGTAAATATAGGGAAAGTGGACCGAGCAATAATCGATTGATATGTGTGATATTTTCCGTGGCAGAAATATTATTATTTGCGAATGATATTTTCTTAAATAATACTATATATTAAGGTTAGCTGGAAGAGATCGCTGTTTTAGCGATAAGACCTCTTGTGCGTCTTTCTTGAACGTGAGTTATGTATGTGTTTATTGGTGTACAATAAAGAGTAGTTAGATTTGGTTTGATTTGACTATACGATAGTAATCTGTTATAGTAAATATTTAGTAATAATCAAACTTATACGTATAGCAACTTTCCTTTTGCTAGATTATGTAAGTTTATATACATATATAATGCTATTTATTAAGAGAATTACAGAAAGTTACAATTATTTGTATTGGAGCAATAAACAAAAACGCTAATAACTAATATATGTTTATGGCATATGCTAGCGGACGCATATGGGCCACCTGATGGTAAGTGGTCACCATCATTTTCAATGGCGCTGTATGAAATATTAACCATGCCTTCCATCGGCAATGCGCCATCAAGCTTGGGAACTAAGATGCTATGTCCCTTGTGCCTGCAGTTACACTGGTTAACTTACCCTTCAAACTGGAACACAACAATACCGAGTACCGTTGTTTAGCGGTAGAATATTTGTTCAGTGGGTGGTACTTACACAGACGGGCTTGCACAACGTCCTCCCACCAAATTTAAATCCCTTACTCATAGTCGACCTCCATGGTCGAGTGGTGTGTACGCCGGTTTTCATGGGTACGCCACTCTGACGTCCCGGGTTCGATTCCCGGCCGAGTCGATGTAGATTACCATTAGTTTTCTATGTTGCCTTGGGTGTGGGTGTTTGTGGTACCGTCGTTACTTCTGATTTCCATAACACAACTGCTTCAGCTACTTACATTGGGATCAGAGTAATGTATGTGATGTTGTCTGATATATATTTATATTATATAAAAAGAATAGAGTCATTAAAAGCAGGCGATTCTTTAAATATAGTCATCAATCAGCTAAATCGCACTTGATACATTCCCATGATTGCAATAACAAAGAAAAGCGTTATCTATATTTCTTTAATGTTGATTAAAAAAAAATGGAGTGCGTTCCAAAAACACCTCTTTATGTTCCGTTTTTACGTAGGCGTATACGTTTTATGTTAGTCCTTATTCTACTCGTGCGAAACCGGAACGGGTAGCGAGATGTTTATAAAAATGGCTGTGCCACTGGATTAAAACCATTTACACTGTTTACTATTTTTTAATTTTTTATTTTCCTCATTCCAATCCAAGGAGGATTATAGGTTATAGTAACCAGTCAATTTATCGTGATTATGTTGAGACAGAAAATCAACGAGTAAAGTGACAAATAGATGAAATGACCGTAAGTTTAAAGTTTTATAGTTCATTGAAGCGTTACTTAAAAATATTTAGAGACTGTTTCGTTTTATTGATTTAGAAATAACAAAGAAGACCAAGTTACGAATACCGTCTCTCTCTGATTAGAATTGAGTTATGAGCTTAATAACATCTGATACCATGAAAGGGATCTGTCATCCAGGGTCATAGATTCGAACTCCGAGTCAGACCATAAACGATATTGGGATTGTCCCTCATTAGTAAAGTAAAGTAACAGCCTGTAGAGAGGGTTTGGAACATATTCCACCATGCCGTTCCAATGCGGGTTAATGGAATACACATGTGGCAGAATTTGCAAATGTTGTCAAATCGTTAAGTGAGCAGTCATCATTATGTTTCTAATAAAAGGATCTAAGATTATCTCCAAGTAAATTCGATTATTTTTGTTATATTAATTTTATTATTCACATTTCAACATAAAAAAATATATTCCCCCAAAGAATGTCCAGTCTTCCCTTCTTTATTTTTCCGTTGCCATAGTTACATAATTAAAGTCATTATGTGACTATGGCCAGTTATAACTCATGAATTTAAAAAGTTATTAGTATATATATTACATAGTATTAAATAAATACATCATAATATAATATATTGGCTAATTAACCTTACAGCTCGGCCATCCTATCTTAGTGGGTCCTCCCACTAGCTCGTATAATTTTACATAGGAAGGAAAAAAAAACAAAAAGCAAAAAAAATAAAAGTAAACAGAATAATACTAGCTTAATTAAGGTATACAATTAATAATAATATATAGAACATACATTGGCCCAAAAACATCACATAGGGCGGGTAAAAGTTACAAATCGTAACATCAATATTGTAAATTTTTAGGCTATTTATACAAATGATATAAATTTATTAATTGCATATTAAACATTACAACCTGAAAGTCTATGTCAAAATCAGTATAATATAAATAAATATAGCATAATATATATAAATATACATAATCCATAATCACATTTCGAATTCATTTAGTACATCATATTCATGTATCATATTCTCATTATATAATCATTATCATAATCACAAATCTGTATCATAATTCAATTTCATTAATAATACTTCATTCTCATTCTCTATTTCTTTTTCTTGCGCAATTTGTCACAGTCTAAGGTCATCTGTGCGACACCGTTATCTTGGTGCCATTCATTTTCTGCACTGACCAGTCATGACAACTTACGCTCAGGCCTTAAAAACTATCTTGCAATCATATGTGCGACATCCATTTCTAAATGCCATTCATTATCTGCACGGATTGCTCATATGTTTCAAATTTACATCAAAATATCAACATTCTTAGTAATGACACACACTACTTAAAATCATTACCTTAAATCTCAAAAAAAAAATTAATAATATTGTAGGAATTTGATCAACTGAAAATAATAATCGTAAATGATCAATTGTTTATTGCATTACACACTTATTAAAAACAATCCATGTTATATTATTATTATCATTATAAAATAATATTTAAAAATATATATATTGTTTTATACTTATTATTCTTTCTCTAAATCTCTGACTCTCTAATTTCTGAACTCTCACTCTAGTCACTGTCACTGTTATCACTGGAGTAACCTTTATAATTTATCCACGCATAAATATTATATATCTAGTAAATAAACCCGAAAGCGATTCAATTATGCGATAACTGCTAAATTTTCTAATTCTAAGGAATGAATCTTTTGTTCATCGACTGAAGTTTTACAGCTATAATACGTTACAGGCCTCAGTAAACCGTCTGTATCGATTTGCAGGAGAATTTCAGCAATGCCTATTTTTGATGCATCTGTGTGCATTTCGGTTTCTAAATTATATATAACATTAATATTGGACGTTCAACTAACTTTGCTTTTAATATTCTAAACGATTCAGACTGTTCAGTCGTCCATTTCCATCCAAATTTAGGCCTAAGTAGGTATGTTAATGGAGGGGCGATAAGCGTAAAGTTTTTCACAAATTGACAAAAGAAACTAGCCAGGCCAATAAAGCGCTCGACATCATAACATTTCGCGGGGTTGTGAAGTTATGTATAGTTATAGCTAACGTTTTTCGCGTTCCTGAACGTATCCCTTAACCACTTACTTGAAAAAGAGAGTCTGTACGGGCGGTTAACTACTGGTTGCGTATCATTCAAGTCTATTTCCATTTGAACCACATTATTCAACTCTAAGTCACGTAAATTTACTGAGAAACATGTATCATAACTTTTAAGTATCTTTTTAAGTCTGTTAATTTCATCCTCGCTAAGTTGCTTATCGTGATTAATAGATGAACTAGTCTTAGGATTATTAAAATCCAATTAATTTAAACTTAAGTGATTTCCAATACAAGCAGCACGTGTAATCAATGAACTCTGACTTAAACAAATCGTATTATCACTAAAGTTTTGTACCAGTATTTTACTCCTGCCAATCTATATTATACTCACCCGGCATCAAATAATATTCGTTATTCAACGTACCTCGTATAGAACCACTAATTCGAATCGACCTCAAATACTTATTCGTGGAAATACATGGTAATTCAAACATTTCTTTAGAATGTAAAATAACATCTGTTTTTAAATTACAATTTAACTGAACAATCTCGCGTAAATACTAAGGAATTTGTAGAATATACGCATTGATTTCTTCCACGATGTCCTGAATTTGTATCGTTACGTCAGGGACACCCAAAGGCATCACTATGCCATTACCTATATACCCTTCATGGTTGGTAAGTTATTATCAGTCCACGCAATTCCTATCCTAACTGCCTCACTCTGTTGAATCAACAGTACATTGGCTACCTAAATTGACGTAACATTGAATAAGTTCACCGTTGATTTTTTTACAGTATTAAACATTTATTGTCATTAGTCGTATTTATGCATCTGTATCATTAGATTTATCATCCTTACTAATAGAATCGAAAGGTAGTCTAGGACAATAGGTAGACAAGTGCCCTAATCTATTACAAACATTACATTTTAATATATTTTTCGAGCATCTAGAACTAATATGCCCGCCCAGCTTCATTGCAATTAAAACATACAATTGACGTACTATTTTGAGATCTAAGGGTCCTATTTTCGCTGTTACTTGTCATTTGCCGTGCATTATTTATAGACATCGAGGAGGTAATATTATTACGCTTATCTTGATTCATTATATTTTTGACAAATTCGCAAGGTTGCTGCTTAATTGATTGAAAATATTTTAGAATTTGTTCAGGTTCTTGACACTTTACAGCTTTTGCACCTAACCTCAAGGATCGATCCTCAATACCGTACAGTAAACAATCTACCGCTCGTTTACCCTGTATTTCACATCTATTTAATAAATTATTTTTTTCATAAAAGTGATGTTCCAAAGAGTCGTTAAATTTGACACGTTTTGATAGCATCTCAGTCAATAACTCAGCATAGTCTTCACTAGTTGGAAATGATTCCTCTAACTTGGTTTTCCATTCAGGCCACGAATACGACATGGATGGTAGGGCTTGATACCACGTCTTCGCAACCCCTGTCAGTTTAGGCAATGCGTAGTGAATGATCTGCTCTTCCCCCCAACCGTAAAGCCTCGCACACTCTTCAACCTTATTGATCCACATAGACATGGTCTGGCTCTTGACCATAGGGTCAAAATCGGGAATCACATTAACGAGCATAGGAAATTTATTACTCTGGGATCGACTTTTGGATAAGTGTTCTACTAATGAGGCAAGAATCACTTGTGTGTCATTATTAAGAACATTAGTAGTACTCACGTGACCAGAAGCTGGAGATGTGCGACGCTCGCCGCTGCACTCTAAGCGTCCGCTGCGGCCTGTCCCGCTGCATCTTCCGGCGGAGCCCCGGCGAAGGCTGCGACGTCGATCGCCAGAAACTGAAGGTGTATGACGCTCGCTGCTAGACTCTGAGCGTCCGCCACGATCATTCCTGTTGGATCTGCCATCCGAGTCCCGGCTGAGGCGACGTCGATTCTGTCGCTTACAGCTGCTGCTCCGACTGCGACGTCGGCCACGGCTGCGTCTCCGGTTCGATTCATCACGACGTCTCGTAGACTGTTCGCGAACACTGCGACTTTTAACACGAAGAAATCCCAAGGAACAATCGTTCGATCGCATTTTTCGTTGCTCGTGCATTCCGCTTCGGTCACGAAGACGTTTTTGCTGCCTGTGCTTGCTTTTTTTAGTAACTTCATCCATTGTTACGGAGATACTTTATCGACAATATCTATGCAACTCTTATAATTGATGATTAGTTATCGGCAATATTTACTGAATATTGTGGGCGCAATACCTTTATCCACTTCTGAGATAAAAGGATCTAAGATTATCTCCAAGTAAATTCGATTATTTTTGTTATATTAATTTTATTATTCACATTTCAACATAAAAAAATATATTCCCCCAAAGAATGTCCAGTCTTCCCTTCTTTATTTTTCCGTTGCCATAGTTACATAATTAAAGTCATTATGTGACTATGGCCAGTTATAACTCATGAATTTAAAAAGTTATTAGTATATATATTACATAGTATTAAATAAATACATCATAATATAATATATTGGCTAATTAACCTTACACTAATAACTAATCAAGGAAATGAGTGTGAGGTAAACTGATTGGCATATGAAAACAAGTACATAATATGTTTATTGAGAAACAATATAAGAAAATATGCTAACATTATGAAAATGGGTTAAATATTTGTTTTAAGAACTCTGACAATATATTCTGAGAAGTATCCTTTGTACCCTATTTATTTACATTGTATATTTTATGTTAAGAGTATAAATAAATAAGATACAAAATGACCCCATGACAAACTAAATATCTTCTGCGGGCTGAGATAGCGGCAAGTATTTCGGTATTGACACGATTCAAACGGTTGGAAGGATGACAAACCATACTGAAACTTCGCTGAATTTACATAAGTGGCTGTGTTGCAATCTTTGTTGCATATTTTGATATCTGATATTTAAAAATCGAACCTTTTGTATTTAAGTTTTCCATTCAAAAAGAGGTTTAATAACTTTTTTTGAAATAGTAATATGTAATAAGTAAATGTGAAGTGAATTAAATTGACGCAGCATTCATATTTTTAAAGGATGGAAATGCACATGTAAGTCTTACAGTGTTGCATATCTCCATCAGATGAGCCATTTCTTCGTTTGCCAACTATATAATAAAAAAAATTACTAACTTCTTTTTTTGAATTGTGGCCTTCATTTTCTTCCAAAGCCTTGTTCCATCAGCCATCATTAAAAAATGCCGAGGATTGCTCTTCCCGAAAATGTTTAAGCGACCTTGAGCTTGCGAATGAGATTGACAGTAAAAGGCCACGTGTTAGTTAAAAATATAGTGACTTATCGCTTCTCTATCGTGATTTAGTTCTAGAGTACAGGCCTTCGATCGCGTGAGATCGTAAGATCTTTATTTTGATTAAAATTGTTCGTTTGCGTGATGCCTACGCCTACAACACCGTTTATCAAACGATTTTAACTAATGTTTATATATATACACGATCTTTAAATATTTCTACAAAAATATTTATTGTCGAATTTGTACCAAATATCTAATAACACTTAAATTTTAAATAGTAATTGAGTGTATTTTTAATGTTAATGTTCTATTTTCTAGTCTCTCTTTTTCGCTTAATGCCCAACTGTATTTAAGCTAGACAAAGTTTAATAAAATTTATTTATAGAATTGTTATTGATAAGTATGTATGTATATTATTGTATATTATGTATGTATATGTATGTATATGTATCTATATAGTATATATAAATAATATACGCAGTATATGTATTTTGTGTATTGTATTTTTATGTATGTTTATGTATTATATTTTTTATTTATGTAAGTATTTATATTTTCTACACTACAGTCTGCACTATTTTGCCCGCTACATCACCCTGTCACTGACCTCCATAGGTTGACTGGAAGAAATCTCTTTTAGAGATAAGTCCACCTTTGCCTGTACATATATTACTGTACCATCAATGTAACATATTTTAGTGGAATAAAGAATATAAAACGTGATAAGTTATACTTAAAGGACATTAAGCTCTCGCCCTTTTTCAACTAAAGTACAACACTATTATCCTCCTTGACCGATGTCATATGTGACAGCTTTAAACAGAAGTTAACTGTTTCGTTCAATTTAATTAAAGCTTCATAATATTTTATCACTTTACAATTAATATTTTACACTAACTAATTATATAAAACGTCAATCAAGCTGTTACAATCGAGTTGCGGACATGACACCGATATAACTTCACTGAATACATTTTTATTTAATTTTAACTCTTTTCATATATAGTGGAATGATATTTACCATACATACCACGAAACTTTCCACTGTAACCTGCTCAAAGTTTAACCTCTGCTGCTGCTAAAGTTACAACTAAATAATAAATATTAAATAAAAAAAATCAATTAAAATGTTAACAATAAAATCTACCTCGTCACTCGATCTGTTATACGAAGTCATGCGTTATATATATGTAATATCAAATTGGGACACAATCCTTTAATGATATGTATCCAGTGTGGCATTATAAATAAATAAATAAATAAATATACATATATGTATAGAAATTCGTTATGATTTTTTTCCTACTTTGCATTTGTGTTTCATGTAAAAAGATGCATAAAATTTATAAAACGCTCACAAATTAATTTAATGATTATTCATTAATTAAAATTATAATTATAACGAGCTATTGGACATGCATTAGCATGCATAAAGCCTTAAATTGAAAATTTCAAAAATAACACAGTGATTATTTGTACACTAGCAAACCGCTCCAGCTTCACATGGGTGCATTTTAAATTTAAAAAAATGCGTTTACATATAAATTGTTAACTTTTTATATCTTTTGCATGGTTATAAGGAAGGTAAATATATTTATATTATAACAGTTTCATTGTGCGAAGCCGGGGTCTGTTGCCAGTAACTTTATATTAAATATGTCATTAGAGAGAAATATGAATAACTCTATATTTTGTTTGAATAATTTCAGTGTAAACGGAACATTTTTTCCAAAGCCTATAGATTCAAATTTGGGTGATTTTAACTGATGAAAATGTTATTGTTAAACCCAGTTATCCGACCATCCGTTTCGCACTGAACGACTTTTTTTGTTGCAAGTAATTTCGATGATGATACATTATAAATTATTCATTGAAATGATATATTTTAAAGACAATTATAATTTATATTAAATTCCCAAGGTAACTAACACATTTATCTCAATGAGAATTTTAATGAGTTAAAGAAAAAAGTTTCGCAAGTAACCTGTTATTGTATATTTTACTAACCTGTAATAGATATAAATTTTTATAAATAAAAAAAAACCGCCTTCAAAAATGAACTAAAAAGAAAAAAATAATCAGTTACATCCATATCCAATTAACGATTTTTTAATCACCTCTCAAAGTCGGTGCCAACCTTGCTAATATAGGTACATAATACATAATACATACATACAAAAACTAAATCTATTTATTGTATAGATGACACCATTAGACAAACCCTACTATCGATACAAATTAAATGATTTCAATATAGGAATTTATTTACTTTGTTGGCACCGACTTCAAAAGGTGATTAAAAAATCGTGAATTGGATATGGATGTAACTGATTATTTTTTTCTTTTTAGTTCATTTTTGAAGGCGGTTTTTTTTTATTTATAAAAATTTATTTAATGCTTTTCAGTGTTGTTTTGTTATTTATAATTACAATTGGTAGTGTTTGTCATTCACTTTATTATACTCAGTACATTTCGGCTTTCGACTCTAAACATAACTCAACGCCGTTTCAATACGATGTGGACTGCAACTCACATTAAGCGTTACCTAAGTTACAATAGCCTAATGTTAACTGCTCATCGCCAATTAGACAATACCATTTTTCCCGATGCAATGCCGTTAATCATTGAGGAATTCTCCTGGTAATCCACCATCAGCTAGACTTCATCATAGGCATGTTAACTAACATCAATTGCTTGACGACTATCTTAAAGAAATAGAACTAAACCCGTAAAATAGTTACTTACTAATAGGTTCTGATTACCAGTTGTGGTCTTCATCATCAGTTCCACTTCATCAAATGTCACTTTTCGTGAGCATATGACCAAGGCACTTTGAATAAAACCGAAATCACTATAGGTGTGCCTATAAAATTTGAGGAGTTCCCTCGATTTCTCTAGGATCCCATCATCAGATCCTGATCTCCTGACAATGGGACCACCTGTAAAACATGCCCTTTCAAACAAAAAAAGAATTGTCAAAATCGGCCCAGCCATCTTCGAGTAATTCGGTAACATACATAAAAAATAAAAAAAAAAAAAAAAAAAAAAGGCCCCGACGAATTGAGAACCTCCTCCTTTTTTTGAAGTCGGTTAAAAAATAGTTTTTTTGAGTGCACCTATGTAATAGACACATATCAAACTTTTCTCTAGACGTTTTAAGACCTAGAATTTTCTAGAAAATTCTTTTGTTAGGGAAATCATTCCACTATAACTTGGTGGTAGGGCTTTTAGCAAGCCCGCCTTGGTACGTACCACCCACTCATCAATTATTCTACCGCCAAATAACAGTACTCAGTATTGTTGTGTTCCGGTTTGAAGGTTGGTGGCACATGGACGATGTAAGGAATAGTTAATATTTCTTACAGCGTCATTGTCTATGGGTGACAGTGACTTTTACCATCCGATGGCCCATATGCTCTCAACCTATATAAAAAAATCATAACCATGTATAATAATCCTCATTAATTTGTTAATGTTCATACAGTTTAAAAAGTTCGCGGCAGAACTTTGTGCAAGCCCGTACCCACCATCAGATATTCAACCGCCAAACAGCAATACTCAGTGCTATTGTATTCCGGTTGCAATGATAAGCCTGTGTAATATGTATATATATATAACATAACATCGTAAGACATATTTCTTACAGCGCCAGAGTCTATGGGCGGTAGTGAATACAGCTACTCAAGTTGCTGATTTGCGCGTCCGCCTATCTTTACTATAAAAAAAAAAACGATATTTTATAATTAAATATCAGAGGAACGATCTTGCGATATTTCGTGACACAAAAATATACAACTTCGAAGCCTCAGGCAATATTAATGTAGCAAGTCATGTCCTACTCACTGTTGCTCGAATCTCTCGACTGTGACTAAAATTTATTTTCTTTTTTCGTTTATCTTATTTTAACTTATTTAAGGTAAGTTTTTCGACTTTTCGATCTATTCGACTATGAGGAATATAGTGAGCAAACCTACGTTTCTTAGATTAATGACTACAGACAAAAAGAATGAGCCTGCAACCATGGATATATGTGTCTGTAATTATTCTGTCTTAACCACCTTTAACTAAGAAGCCTATGAAACTGCACCTCATGACTCCCAAGGCCCTACCGAAATATCTTTACGGATTATTTACGATTTCGAATTGTGATTTCTGCTGTCGTCAAGTCAAATTTTATCAGACCAAGCGCTATACAGTGTACCCAATCGATTATTTCTTAACGACTCTTGGTTAGCGACCGAAAACCAAAATGTCTTAAGAGACTATACATATTTCTCATTAATCTGCTTGTTTGTTATAAAAAATTATTATTTTACTATAGAATATTATTATTTATTTCCTATTAACGTCTTTGTACTTTTTTCTGTTGAAACACTCGGCCTACTCTGGCCTGTTACTAGTATAACACTTCGCCTTACTTCCAAAGGTGACGAGAGGGCTGGTTCATTTTTGCCCAGGGGATTGGGGGAAGTACTGCTGGCATTCTTGTCATCATTCCACATGGCCACGATATTACAGTAAATATTTTTAAGCGGCAAAGCAGGGCCAGCTGGATTGCAGTAAAGCTTTTAATAGGATCAACAAACTTATCTCATGCCAAGCGCACAATTTGTTAGTTCAGACATATATATATATAAAGCATACATATATTTACCTAATTTATACATAATGTGTGTCGAGTTTTGCTATACATAATATAAAGTATATTTAATTTTTGTCAAAACATATTACAAATTATAAACGAGATTCGTAAATCTATATCTTTTATCGTTTAAGTAGTAAATAAAATACTGCTTTTAGGATATAGAAATATCTAAAAGTAAGAAACGTTAACCATTGCTTTTATCAACAATGCGCCACCAACCATATGAACTTATATAAATAAATAAATATAAGACAATATAAGACAACGTCACATACATTGTGCTATGAAAATTCAGAAGTAACGAAGGTACCACAAACACCCAGACCCAAGACAACATAGAAAACTAACGAAATTATTCTACATCGACTCGGCCGAGAATCGAATCCGAGGTCCCGGAGCGGCGTACCCATGAAAATCGGTGTACACGCTACTCGATCACGGAGGTCGTATATTTCATGCCTGTAGTTACACTGGCTCACCCTCCACCAGAACACATAAACATTAAGTATTGCTGTTTGGGATGGATTTCTTTTTGTGGGTGGTACTAATGGTGGTGGTGGTGGCCATACGGGATTGCACAAGAAATGATGAGCTAATATGTTTCGGTTGTTTTATGCTGTATTTTGGGTTTATGAAGAAAGTAAACAAATAAGGTTGATATAAAGATTTCACAATGTGATGTTTGTGGTGTTTATTTTGGATTTTTTATTGGATATGGTTCACTGTGTCAACGTCGTCGCTAAGAATATTGTCGTTTCGGGCGATTTTCGAGAGATGCCATAACTGTAATATATACAAGAATTATTTATGCTTTGTAAGATTTGTAGATATTTAAAATATAGACAAAAAAGAAGTCCTTTTAAACGTTTTTATGGTTAAAATTATTTTCTTTTCTTTTAAAAATAAACAACATATGAATGCCCAGTGGTTAGAAAGCGTGCACCCAGTGGTTAGAACGCGTGCATCTTAACCGATGATTGCGGGTTCAAACCCAAGCAGGCACCGCTGATTCATGTGCTAAATTTGTCATTATAATTCATCTCATGCTCAGCGGTGAAGGCAAACATCGTGAGGAAACCTGCATGTGTCTAATTTCATTGAAATTCTGCCACATGTGCATTCCACCAAACCGCATTGGAACAGCGCAGTGGAATAAGTTCCAAAAACCTTCTCCTCAAACGGAGAGGAGGCCTTTAGCCCAGCAGTGGGAATTTACAGGCAGTTGTTGTTGAATGCTCAATGTTTTGTTTTAAATAAGAATTATTCTTTGCGTTTTAGAGGTTTTTGTATAAGCTTATGAAAAAAACGTGAATCGCGAGACAACATATATATCGTCGATACTGATAACTTATCTGTACAAATAACATTATTTCAAATACAAATTACATATAATATAACTTGTAAACGGAAGTTGAGACAGGGGCGAAGTTCGAATTTTAAAAAACCATAACGCTTCGATAACGTCCCTTTTATACCAGACTCTTGTTTGTGTCAGCGATACCCAAATTATTAAGCCGTCTTATGAGATTATATTATTTTGCTTAAATAAATCAAATTACACCAGTAACCCCACAATGTTATATTTTTAAATTGTTCAATACAATTTTAATGAGCTGAACCCACAAAAATACTTTCTTTATCAATGTCACGATTACGAAGAAACAGACCAGAACACAGCCGTCATTTTTAAAAACCGTTAACCGTATAATGTTGTGATACACACACGTGCCTTACAGTATGACATCACACGCTCCAGTTACGGTAAATCACTTATTATAAGTATAGGTAATGGCATGTTGGAGCCACTCAGTTTCTAATGATAATTTAATGTCGTCGAGTACCTAATCTGCTAACTAATCAAACTTTCCAGGAACGTAACTTAAGAGAAACTGAGGATAATAGACAACCCTTATTAAGCATTAAACTTGACGAAAATGCCGTCCTAAGGTCTCGTCGCTTAAGAGACTGAATTATATAAACTGTCTTATGTCATATGCTATACCGTTATAACCTAATATATAAAAAATAAATAATATAGAAAAAGCTGAAGCCAAAAAAAGAACTAAATATTCGTGTATTATATCTAATTACTTTTTTGTTCCATTTGCTGTCGAAACGCTTGGCCCTTGGAGTAGTGGTGCAAAAAGCTTCATCAAAAGTATAACACCTCGCCTCTTTGCCTCCACTGGTGACAGGAGGGCTGGTTCGTTTTTTGCCCAGAGGATCGGAATTGCGATTCAACGGGGAAATGCTGCTAGCATTCTTGCCACTATTCCACGCGGTCAAGATTTATACAGTAACTAGTTTTAGTTCATATTTGTATATATATTTAAGCATTTAATGTTGTTAATTCTTATGTTAATAAATTATACGATATTTTTAAGGTTAAAAATATATATATATATAATAATAAATAAAAATTTTAACAAAAAAGAAAAACCGACTTCAAACAAAACACTATTTTAAAACAAATGAATATGCACGAAAAAGTAATAAAAATAATTGCGTATTCAACATATTTTTGCCCACGGTGCCCTTGCCCCAACAATCAAAAGAAAGAAGCGATACGAGCCCCTTGATTGATCCAGTATATTATTGTGTAAAAGGTAATTTGTAAAAAACATGTTTGTTAAAGTATTCTCGCATTTTTTTTTATAGATATACTGTACGGTTTTATTGGCTGACACCGACTCCAAATATAACAATAATTATAACTACATGATATAATCGTTAATCGACTTTTAAGTAGTCTAATATTTTTCATTTCATTTAACTTAGGAAGACTCTAAAAAATATGTTGAATACGCAATTATTTTTATTACTTTTTCGTGCATATTCATTTGTTTTAAAATAGTGTTTTGTTTGAAGTCGGTTTTTCTTTTTTGTTAAAATTTTATTTATTTTTTGATTTTAAGTGAAGCTGATGTTGACTAACTAATTTTTTTTAATATGATAGATTAAGCGTTCCGTTTATATGAGTCAGAAACTACTTCGAGGACAGTTTCAAAGGAAACTTGCGAATAAAGCAAAAATAGACTTTCGAAAATGCGGATTTTATACGTCACGCGGCGTAAACTACAAGGATCCCTCGAAAGAGCTGTAATCGAACTCAGCAAAAAAACTTTGAAAAAGACCAACTATATTTCGTACATCATATGACATCACATCACATACACAAAATTTGATTAAAGATAGTAAGAAATTCTGCCCCATATCGCACCCTAACTGCGAGCCGTATAGGAGTTCCATCACTACATAGTATAAAACAAAGTCGCTTTCTCTGTCCCTATATCTTTAAATCTACGCAACGGATTTTGATGCAGTTTTTTTTTAAAAGATAGTGTGATTCAAGGTGAAGGTTTGTGTATATAATACATGAACAATATAGTAAAGAAACACTGATAATTTTAGAAGTTTGCGATGTGATGTCGTATATAAACAAATTCTGTAGTATATTTAGTATCAGTATTGCACCCGTGCGAAGCCGGGGTGCGTAGCTAGTTGATTATAATATTCGACTATGATAATTACATAAACATAACCACATTACGGAAGGTGACTCAAATATCCAAATAACCTATAAATAAAAGATTCGACCGAGTATCGCTAACGTGCTCCTCAGAATTCCCGTTCCCTTCCGTTCCGTTACTTTGTCATGGATCCTGTGCTCAGAACCTTACCAAACTTTCACCAAATTACCCTTGAAGTATATATTTTATAATAAAAAAAGAATTATCAAACTTGGTTAACGTGATTTTCAGTTATTCACCTATTTGTCGCGCATATACGTAATGCAAATTTAAGACTTATGTCGTTTTCACATGGATACCATCATCGGAAAAAAAAATTAAAAAAAATGGGACCCCACGGGAAGCACTACCTTTCAAACAAAAAAAAAATTATCAAAATCGGTCCACCCAGTGAAAAGTTATGAGGTAACAAACATAAAAAAAAAAAAAAAAAAAATACAGACGAATTGATAACCTCCTCCTTTTGGAAGTCGGTTGAAAAAAAATAGGGATATTTTCGTAGTACAGTTTGTTTGTTTTGATGGATAATATATATAGGTGCCTTGAGGGTGCGACCGATTTGTATGTCATGACGGCAAAGGGTATGACGCTCTCTTATGTCGTCATTTCCACCCCCCGCCTCCGCTATCCCCTGCTTTGTGTGCGTAGCCCGTGTTCGCTGCTTCTTTGTTTGTGTGTGTAAAACACACACATATAAGAAATAATAATGTATTTATTTTACTAATGAAATACATTTATTGATATATTGGTTTTCTTTGATCGTAAGTTCTGTAACTTTAGATGTACGACGGAGGAAGACGATGTACAGTACTGCCTATCGTGCAAGTGGCAGTTCAGACCTCAGACCGCTTTCATTCACGTCACTCCGCCACCGCAGTCGGCTAATTTAGGTCTTGTCAAGTAAATATGTATAATATTTTTAGTGGTTTGCCGTTTATATTAATATGAAAGTAAAGAACATAATTCGAACCACGTATTCTATACTGTGATGCAAAACTGAGACTAAATATACTACGGAATTTGTTTATTTACATTACAAATTCTAAAATTATAAGTATTTACTTACTATATTGTCCATGCGTTATTATATATACTTTTACTTAACATATATACTTTTATACTTTCACCAATCCGCATTGGAACAGCGTTGTGGAATATGTTCCTAACCTTCTCCTCAAAGGGAGAGAAGGCCTTTAGCCCAGCAGTGGGAAATTACAGGCTGTTGTTGTTGTTGTTGTAATATATATATATATATATCGCTCAATCTAAAAAAACGCATCTAAATCCGTTGCGTAGTTTTAAAGATTTAAGCTTACAAAGAGAGTCGATATGGTCCAGTGGTTAGAACGCGTGCATCTTAACCGATGATCGCGGGTTGAAACCCAGGCAAGCACCGCTGATCCATGTGCTTAATTTGTCTTTATAATTCATCTCGTGCTCAGCGGTGAAGGAAAACATCGTGAGGAAACCTGCATGTGACAAATTTCATTGAAATTCTGTCACATGTGTATTCCACCAACCCGCATTGGAACAGCGTGGTGGAATATGTTCCAAAAACCTTCTCCTCAAAGTGAGAGGAGGCCCTTAGCCCAGCAGTGGAAATTTACAGGCTGTTGTTGTTGAATGCTCAATGTTTTGTTTTAAATAAGAAATGTTTTTAAATAACAGCGTGGTGGAATATGTTCCAAACCGAAGAAGGTTTGGATTTTAATGGAAAAGGAGGCCTTATCCCAGCAGTGGGATATTTACAGGCTGTTACTTTACTGTTACTATATTCATGTATAAAATTATATATTATAAGGCCGTTTGACGTTTTCTCCTGCTGTCATGAAGACACGAAAACATCCTGCCATTTGCCAAATAGGTTGAATATTTGTCACACGCACGTCAAATATATATCTACTAACAATAAAGTTCATTTGTCACATAAATAGACCTTACCCAAATAAACCTAACCTACTGTCATTGTGACCACTGGGATGAAAAGAGGCTATGGAAGTGAACCAGAGTACATAAATGTTGCCGCAACTAATTGTCTTTTATTCCAATGTAATAACTATAGTCTCCACTTTCATAGCGTAGGGTAGCACTTAAATACATTTTAAAGACATTTTATACCCTTTTTGTTTTGTTTCTTACATCTCCTTCAGAGAATCTTGGTGTAATAAGAAAATTCTGTCTTCTAACGACGCGCGCCATGATTTGTAAATAATTATATTAAATTATTTGGTATACGTTCATGACCTCATTAGCTCATTAATCTCGCTTTGTCACTCACCTGTAAACGCGTCCGCTTTGCTTCATAAGCAGCCATACATACAAACCCGTACAATCCTCCTACCCAAGTAATTAACAAAATGTTCAAATATTAATTAATATACTCGTAAATTTAGTTAGAATCGTTAGAGGTTAATATTTCAAGAGGAGAAAATATTTGTATCGTCGTCAAGTTAATTTTATATAATATATTTATTTGAATGAGATATGTAATTATTTTATTAAAGAATTTTATATGAGATAAATTTTATGTTAGTGATCAAATAACAAGGTATTGTTGAACTTTTAAATTACGTATGAAACATTTTAACCGTCGTAATTAATTTACAGTGTTTCATATAATAAATAGTGTGTTGTAAAGTTTTATACAAGCCACCCATCCCGACTTTGTCCGAATTAAACAAGAATATTATACTTACCCGTATAAACCAACGGGTTAACCGTTTAGAAGGAGTTCTGTGTTAGATCATAAACAACTACATACATATATTATTTGTATTTTGACGACCTCCGAGGTCCCGGGTTCGATTCCCGGCCGAGTCGATGTAGATTACAATTAGTTTTCTATGTTGTCTTAGGTCTGGGTGTTTGTGGTACCTTCGTTACTTCTGATTTTCCAAAACACAAGTGCTTTAGCTACTTACATTGGGATCAGAGTAATGTATGTGATGTTGTCTCATGTTGTCTCATTAGTAAACTTTTTAGACGTAATTGTTTATATCAATACCTTTATTAAAGTACAATTTTCATAGTTTTATTTATGGAGAAACGCTTGACGTATCAGGAAGACGACGGTTCCTTCCATAGAGCATCGGACGAGTCGAAATCACGTCGCCGGTTCATGCCGAGCATAAATAACGGATGTGAAAACAGAAACAATATATAATAACAGCGTTACACGATTGCTTGTGTTCCCTATTGTTTTAAAAATATAAAGTGCTGTAAAATTTTTTATTCGATTTATTCTTGATCTTTGATAGAATGTTTTCTTAAACTTTTTTTATTATTGAATCACTTAGGCAACTTGTTACCTGATGGTATGCGTCTACCATCACATTTAATACCACATACATTGTCATTATTAGAAATATTTCATGTGTGCCTGTAGTTACACTGACTCTTTCATCTTCCACACCGGAATAAGGCAATTCTGGATAGTATTGCTTGGCAATAAAATGTAGCATGAGTTGGTGGTACCTACTCAGTCTGGCTTGCATGAAGTCCTACCACTAAGTAAATTAAAGTTAAATTTTTACATAAATCTTTAAAAAATAATACGTCACAATTGAATTTTTAACACACACCAGTAAAATTAATTTGATCAAAAAAGCGTGCGCGTTTTTACTTCTAGTGGTCATAGCAATTATTTAAATTAAATAATTACGCTTCTCTTTCCGGATTATATGTAATAATGGCTAATATAACGAAATATGAATTATTCAAATATTAAATAATATAGTTATTTTAAGCACCGAAAATGTTATTTAAAATGTTATGTACGCAGAGATCGTGAGACGCAAAACCAATTATATAATATTATTCAAATGAAATATGATTGAATATAAAACAATTGTTTTTGTGATTCAAACATACATGAAACTTCTAACTTTTATTCCACCAATGTTAAATTAAGTTTACACAATTTTTTTCTATTTTGCCATGTCGACAACTGATTTTTCAATATTCTGCCCGTTTGGGATACTAGTGAATTAAAATATCATTTTTAAATACGGTTGCATTTATTCGTATTAATAATATCTTTAAATATCAAAGAAAAAGATCTTAATAAGAACCTTTAAAAATAAAGTAGTAATTCTACAAAAGCTTTGAATAAAAAATATAGTTGCGGAGTTTATTTGACCCCTGTCTCATTTCCCATTTTTCCAGCGAGCTCTGATGATATTCTTGGTATGCATATAAGCTAAACAGAGAAGGTTTTATTCTAAGAATATATTACGAATATAAGGAACGGATTCTTATGCAACAATTATCACATTTACAATTTGATGTCTGTAAGGCTACATTGCTAAGTAAGGCAAGATTCTATGCACATTTGGGCAACATTCTATATACATAAACAATACGCAAATCCAATTTGTAATAATTTTATGTATTTTAATGAATCCCTAAAAGCACATAAGTCTTTTACCGAGTATAATAGATAGATTGATTGAAAAAAATGTGGGAGAAGAAATCAAGTAAGGCAGAGCTAATATGTGTTAAGGCCGAGCTGACCGCACGGCTGTCTGATAAGAGTATCCCTGTATTATCCCAAAGGTATTTACTAGCACGCCCAACACTAACCGCGAACAGACTGAGCGGGTTTTGTAGAATTAGCAGCAAAATACTAAATATAAAGATTCGCATCTTTCGCAAAGACGGGTAATCTTACAGTAAGACCCCGAATGTAAGCCCTAAGATACAAGTTACTTGGGATCCCGTATTCATTAAAATGAATCGAGTCACAGAATTTGGAACTAAATGTAATAAATGCTAATTCATTATTTCTTTAAACGACTCAATTAAATAATAATAATTTTAAAGTAATATATCGTATATTAAAATACGTTAATATTTAAAGTATAAATGTTTGAAATGTAATTAAATTTATTATTTCTTTATTATGATGTCTGATGAATTTCTACTATGTGCATGAGCAATAACACGCAGTGAAGCTGCGTGTTAGGAAAAGTTCTGAAATTTCTCCTTATGCGGTGAAAAGGTCTTAAGTAAGCAGTATAATTTACTTCATTTTCTGAACAAACCTAAGCCCTATTTAATATAGCATGTTAGTTATTTTAATTAAGGAGGTTTAAAAATACTATAAAACTGTAGTTGATTTTCTGGGGTTATCGACAATATTTTTTCTACACGACGAGGTAGGAAGGCTAACGTACAGAAAAGTAAAGCCTCAAAGCCAGAAATAATGATTTCGAGATTTTTAAAAATGATATTTTTTTAGAAAATACAATTTTTTATTATAATAGTAGTATACTGCTGAAGTTTTTATAATTTTAACGGCAAATGAAGCATACTAAGTAATAGTATATTCAAAACTATGGCAATGACAAGGAATATAGTATTTTTATTTATTAATAATAATATTTTGTAGTCTCGTGAGGTTCTGGTAAGGGTCTCCTCTTCCTAACCACTTGTTGAGTAATTCTCGTCAAGCCACTGCCTGACACTAATGCAGTAATGAGCCGGTCGTCCGTCTTGTTGGATCATAATATAACTCGTGGTTTTCTGAGGTACGTCATGATTTTGGGGTAACAAAGTGTGAACATACGTGACACACATATCGTCATTAGGAAGAAATGTTCAAACGTAAAAATAGAGCATTTCGAAAAAGACACAAAGAATAAAAAGTTTAAACTTCAGTTTGCGAAATTACCATTTTGATGCTTAGGCTTTTCTTCATTTTCAATTTTTTCTGAATGGATAGGAATTGATGAGGGATTGGGTTGATCAGCAATGTAGAACATACTAATTTATAGGACAATCTAGATCTATGTATTGAATTTAGTACACCAACGCTGTGACCACAACTCATCTACCACCAAATCTATATTCTTCCTCCAACTAAGATACTTGGAATTTTCGTGTTCCGGTTCATGGGGTGCGTGAACGAGTGCAAGGTACAAAGAACAGGAAATTAAAACACCTAAGGCTATCGAACAAGTACATGTACATTCACACCTGACAAAATATTAGAGTCAACAATTGACAATGTATTAACAAATTCAACCGTTCGAAGTTCCCACAACATCAATAGGTATGAATAGGAGGCTCTACTAGCCGATGGTCGTTTTAAATTTAATTTATCAATACAATGGCAATTCAACTGTGCTATTTGAATTAAGTATATTTGTTATTACAATTCTAATGTTTGCTGCTAGGGCTTTGTGCAAGCCCGTCTGGGTTGGTACCACCCACTCATCAGTTAATCTACCGCCAAATAACAGTACTCAGTATTGTTGTGTTCCAGTTTCAGGCACAAGGGACATGACATCTTAGTTCCCAAGGTTGGTGGCACATTGACGATGTAAGGAATTGTTATATTTCTTCAGCGTCATTGTCTATGGGTGATGGTGACCACTTACCATTAGGTGGCCCATATGCTCGTCCGCCAAACTATATCATAAAAAAAAAGATAATAAAAATAAACTTTTACGAAAACTGACTTTCTCAAATTCTAATAATAGTTTTCCAAGGGATCATATCATCACAGCTGCTTAACCTAAACCTTTAATAAAGGAAGTTGAATATAAAAAAAACATTCAATTTACCGGTCACTTGATCCATACACAACGCTCTTTGATCCGACCCATTACATATTGAAGAAATCTGTAAATAAAATGTCAATCTTTCAATATCGTTATAATGAAATAAATACAAGTAACATGTACTTATTATATGTATAAAGTAATACATAGCAATAATAAACTTAGTTGTAAAAAATGGGTACACGTCGTAGGTGTATCGCTTTCTTAATTGAAAACACAGTAGTTTTTAACATCGCGTGTTGTAAGGAACGTGTTTAAAAGTTAAATTATTACATGAATATAAATTACATTGAAATTTATAGTTCACAATGATAAAAATAAATAAAAGTTCATCTAGTATAATTATTCTTATATTATAATTAATAAAACTAAATAAACTTTTAGATTATAAGAATATAAATAAGTAATAACATTTCAGAAGGTGCTTTTGGAAGGTTCGAAGATAATCTGCATTGTTTATTTTCAAGTAAATAATACTGTGTATGGACTATATAATGACAGTGGTGGTATTTTACAAATCAGCACGATTGAAACTTATTAACAGAAGGCATCAAATACCTAGGTTAATAACAAAATAAAAATAAAATGTATGCTATATCCACAACTAATCTTTAACAAGGCTTAGTCGAAGTATATGATCTGAGCATACTTTATTGAGGTAATTACTTTCTCATTTATTATATATAAATATTCAAATAATACGTCGTTACGTATATATTTTTTCAAAACGTTTTCATTAAATAGTATACGTGATTATTTTAAAAATAAAATTCAAGGTCAGTTTTGTTGCGTGAGATAAAAGAAGACTTAACTTCGTCACTAAGATGATGCAATCATGGGCTATGAAATAGTAATAAATGTATAATCATTTGAGTTATTAAATTTCGTACTCATACCTGTTCCCCGAGGGAATAGTTACATTGTACTCGATTCGGCAGTACATATTCTAAAATTGGAACGTTACAGAGATGATTAGCATGGCCCCTGTGCAAGGATGACACATTCCCGTGGCGCCCGCCGAAAGACGGAGAGGGTACCACTGGTTTTTTAGTGCGTCCATTGAACCGGGGAGTTCCACACACCCCCTTACTTTCCATCACGAGGGTGAAGCGCGTAAAGCGTTTTTCCAACGAAAAAGAAAGGATATATTTACATTATAATTATTATGACAAAAGTACCATTACACATCACTTAATCCAAAGGAATCCCCTTAAAGAGAAGATTAGGAGCGTATCATCACGCTGATACAATAATCTGTGATGTATAACTACTACACGGAGTACCGTGTAGTAGTTATCAATCTCAATAGTAAATTTTGTTCTTAAACTGTAGTTATAATTATATGTTTAACAATATATTCAATGAATATTCTTTAAACGGTTCACAAATACCGAGTAATGTTCACCTTTATTACATCTCACTCTCCTCCGAGTAACATTTTAAATAAAAGATAATCATTAAAATCAGTTCATGAACGGCAAAGCAGTAAAAAATATACCCAAATTGATGAAGTGTGATTAAAAACCTCAATGAAACCAGGTCCTCAATACATAGCGTATAATTTATTTATATTCTTTATGGTTGCTTACGTCGTCGAAATAATAAAACAAACAATCATAATTTAATTTCCAATTTATTGCAATCAGCAGCGTTGAGCAAACAGAACCCGAGTCTCGCACGACATATGTCTGACATACAGCGTGGCTGAAAATAATTTTTGACATAAATTTGTCGTTTCAATTCTTATTGTTTTTATGGCATAGGTTGGTGGATGAGCATATAGGCCACCTGAAGGTAAGTGGTCACCATCACCCATAGACAATGACGCTGTAAGAAATATTTACTATTCCTTAGATCGACAATGTGCCTCCAATCTTGGGAACTATGATGTTATGTCCCTTGTGCCTGTAGTTACACTGGCTCACTCACCCTTCAAACCGGAACACAACAATACTGAGTACTGTTATTTGGCGGTAGAATAACTGATGAGTGGGTGATACCTACCCCGACAGGCTTGCACAAAGCCCTACCACTAAGAAATGTACTCATGTACATTTAGAGAAAGAAAACCTTCGTCAGTTTACAAATTCATTCCTTTATCAAGTCTGAAACTCTTAGTACCTTTTGAATCTAAACATCAAATCATTGCGACGCAATATGTCATTCTCAATAGGTAAAGCAAATTATCGCTCATACTGAGCACACGAAAATAGATCTTAAGGTGACGAACCTTTTCTTACCCCAAATGTACTTTGGGACAAATTAGCGTAATATATTGTTTAAAATTACAAGTGTCAAATTAATTTGGTAATCTTCTTAACGGAAAACAATAATGTCTTTAAATAAAGACCGATTAAGGCAAAGTGAGATAGTTAACATCCTGGCCATGAGTCGTCAATAATTAGTCTCAACGGCTATTAAATGGTTTTATGAGCTCGACCACTTTGGAACAGAGGAAGAAAAGGATTGTTAGAAATTCCAGGCTTCGACGCGTTATCTGATTAAGACTAGACGGCGCTCGGCTGGCTTAGTTCAGTAAAATGTCTCCAGAGTAATGTACTATTTATTTCCTTAACAAAAAAAAGTTATTTTAGCTATTAAGAGCACAATTACTAGATTACACCTATGAAAAATACGAAACGAGTCATGTCTTAAACGGTTCTGGCTTCTAAAATCGGTGCAAAGTGATTTTTACAAGTTTAAAGAATATGTAACATACTATTTATAGTTCTTTTTTACATCACTAACATATTGATTTATGTAAATTAATTATATTAAATTTAAACGTACTTGCACCCCCTGTATCTATGTATGTTAAATTACATCAAAAGGCTCTCTGTAAAACAAAAGTAAATCAATATCGAAAACGATTCGTAATGCTCGGTGAAAAAGTATGCGGTGTTGTTTTAAATTATAATCTGTTATGAACGATAACCGTATTTTAATTGTTCAATTAATATATAAAACATTCTCAAACCTAACGGTAGATTTTTAATAAGTGCCATATAAAATATAAATTAAGATTTTAACCATATATAAGAACGTCTAATGTGAACTCGAGTAAATTTCTTAATTAAATTCACGACACAATTTTAACTGGCTAAAAAATAACAACACACTACCGCATTAAATTTATTGCAAACATTAGTGTTATAATTTATTACGCTTTTGGAAAATTTATAAATTAAGCGAATGCATATGTTAAATGAGCAAATAGCCGGATATCAGAGCAAAACTAATGATAATTGCGTATAATGAAAACGAAACCCAATGTTTTTTTTGTCTTTTCTACTCGTAGGTACACATTAACGCGTCAATATTTTGTCTAGACCAATTTATAATAGTCAATTAGTAAGCACATAACAAAAGGTAGATTTATACATATATAAACTCCCTGCGACAATAACTCTTTCGAATAATCAAAATTCAAATTTAGAATATACATTACCAAAGATATGCTTTTATAAATAGAATGAGATTCAATGCTTCACTTACGAATCGATTCAGCATCATTATATTATATTCAAATTAATACATTTAGTTTATTATCTAAATATTTTGGAGGTACTACAATATTGATTAATATCTCTCTTTTCTAATTAGCTTAGAGTATACACTGCGTATAATATAGAATTAAAATATATACAACCTTCTTTTGTATTATCGTGATATTATAATTAAGACAAGTTTACCCGTGAGTGTAATTGTAGTTTAGAGTTAGTAGCATAAAGTACTTTCACGAAATAAATGCTTCTTTTGTTATATAATGATAGGTTGAATAACATCTGTTCATGAAGACCTTCATTGAGCTTAATTACAGTCTCTATCTACCAATACCGTTTATTTTTTATTGTAGTAAATAGCAGTCCGCAGACGTTTTTAACTTTGCCGTTTCGTATATTCAAATCGTTTATAAAAAATGCATGGGTAAAAAAGGCATATTATTCGATACAAAATGTTATTGATGATAAAAGAATAAATGTATTTAACTACTTTGACTTTGTACTTTTAAATTGTTTTTACCCCTATAAGGGATAAAAGTCATACAATCTGGATATCTATACCCTTTAAGGAACCTGTCAAATTTCAAGTTTGTAGTGTTTATAGTTTCTCAGATTTCTTTTAGATTCTTTATTAATAAGTGAGTGGTATTTCGCATTTATATGTATAATATATACAGGGTTATTGGTAACTCGACGTATATCTGTTAAGAGGCGATAGGGGTGACTATTTGCAATAATTTTAACCCCCATACCCATACTTCAAAAGTGAACCATTTCTGAGTTATCACGTTATTTAGCTTTTTTAAAAATTTGTTAATAAAGCAGAATTCTATTATTACTATTATCATTACGACGAAGTCCCTGAAAGGAAAGTTAAATTAGACCGATAATTATTGTTTAAATATTTTTTAAAAACAAAAGAATGATTTTATTTGATACTCTTTTTTAAATAAATTGGTGAAGTTGCATTTTTGACAAATTTTGAAGAAAGCATCAATTAAAATCTAACAATAACCCTGTATATATACACAGATTATGTAAATAACGTAAGCTGTTATGGCACACCTGTTCGAAATGTAGTTGATTTCGCTATATAATAAATAGCACACAATATAAACATGATATAAATGAATTAACAACGTTTATAAACAATTAAAGCACAATAACAAAGTTGTTATTAAAAGACCCGGGTGGAGTAAAACAGAAACAAAAAATAAGTTCAAACAATTCAATATAATAGCGTGTACTTTCGCCAGTTCACTTTACTGTAAGCCCCGTAAAAAACCTTCGTTGATATAAAAAAATGTATATATTTTATCAAGTAAACCATATCTTTTTATTAATTCTACTTTAAATTCATTTATTGGTTTCATTTTTTGATATCCATCAATTTCGATATTTCCGACGTCTCGATACGACCTCTTTTGTTGTAACGGTGTTCTTTTATTGGTACGAAGTTCTTTTACGCGGCGTACAGCAGAGTGAAATGGCAAATCGTGACGTTACGAAAAAGCCATAACCATGTTCCAGGCGAACTTTCCTCTCTTTCTCATTCTGTCTGTCTCTTTCTATTTCGTTTTCAGACGTTTTCGTTTACATTATTAATACTTAATTTTTGATATAGTTTTATTTCACATGGTATTTTTAATGATAATTTTATTTCTCATCGTTTAATTACTCACTTTACTTATTCTTAATTTATTTCATTGTGTGAGTTATTCAATACATAATATAAAGCGAAAGCAACTTTTGTTCCAAACGCGCTTCCCACAAAACCTCTTTATTTTTAAAATAAAAATTGAAGTGTTAATCTACTCGTAAAACTAGCCAATACTAGGTCAATACATCATTTTAATTGTATAACTTAACTAGTATCGACTTTAAGTTGTAAAATTATAGAACAAAAAGGTAACAACTACGTTATAACTACTACTAGATACTTTAAACATATGTTCTCTAAAACCGAATTTATTTTTAAATAGGGAATCACCAGACCGTATAGCGTCACATATTTCCTCAGTATAGCTATTTACGTTAAACAGCATTTTGAGGACGTATTAATAAATTGGTGAGTGGACTCGGCTTGGTAGCATTTGCAGTTAAAAATTACACGGATGTTAAAAAGTTCGTGTTTAAAAAGTCATTTGCTAATGTCAACCGTCTTTTCTAGCGATAAATTCACGCTGTAAAAGTTTAAAAGCTTATATAAACATGAGTAGTTTCTGGTTTAAGCTACATCTTTACTTATATTATAAATACGAACTCTATTACTCTGTCTTAATCGTGCCCGCGAGTTCTGGTTGAAAAAAAAAACGTTTCAATTTAAAAAAGTTACTTTCAGGCGCAGATTTTACTATACCTTATTAAGTAGCCTAAATTAATCCTTATGTACACCTGTGTTTGCGTTAATACTTGAATTCTATGTGAGCTGTGTATGTGCCTGCGTAGAGCTGGTCTTGTAGGTTGAAAATTGTGAATGATTGTCGAGACGATATAATTTTTTTTTTATTATTATTCTTTATTGCACAGATCAAACATGCACAAAGGGCGGACTTAACGCTATTACAGCATTTTCTGCCAGCCGACCCAGAATAGTGCAGGAGAGAAGCCAGTAGGGTGTGCACAGAAGTTAAAGAAAAATTTAAAATATATACATAGCGATAGACCCCTATACATATATATAATAATAATACAGTAAATTAATTAAATCGATGTTATACACAATATAAAATACACATATACATAATATACATAAATATGCACAAACATATACATATATAAGTACATAAATATTTAACATATATACATAAATATATATATATATATATATATACATATATGAATCCAATTATGAGAATGGTATTGATGAAAAGACATCACACAGTGTTGATAGACGACAGATAAAATTCTTTTACTTGGCGCTTGAAGGAATCGCGCGATGGAGCTCTACGAATAGAATCAGGCAAAGTGTTCCAAAGCCGGGCTGCAACTAGAGAGAAAGAGTTGGAAACAAAGCCAGATTTATGGGAAGGTATGAAAAGGGTAAGGAATTGAGAGGATCGTAAAGGCTTATTATGAGTAGAGGAAAGAAGAGAAAATTTAGAGGATAAGTAAGTGGGAGCATTAGGGTCGGTAAGAATAGAGTAGAGAAGACATAGAAGCCGAGTATATCTACGTTCCCGTATAGGAAGCCAGTGTAACTGTTTCCTAAAACGAGAAACGTTGTCGAATTTACGTAAGCTAAAGATAAAGCGAATGCCAGTGTTAAGGAGATGATTAAGTTTATGCAGGTGTTCTTCCGACAGATCGAGATAGCAGGAGTCACCGTAATCAAGAATTGGAACCAAGAGGGTAGTAACGAGCTGGAGTTTAGTTTCCATGGGCAACAATTTTTTTTAAACGCATCATGGAATGCATTGTGGCGTAAAACCTACGAGAAACTTCTTTAATATGTTCCCCCCAAGTGAATTTACTGTCAATGATAATGCCGAGGTCTTTAACACTACTACTGAACTCTATCGGTATATTGTTATATCTTAGGCTGGGCAGAGTCAGAACATCTAGCTTAGCCAACTGTCTCCTGCTGCCTATAATGATGGCTTGACACTTGGATGGATTGACAGTGATACCATATTTAGCGGACCAAAGAGAAAATAATTGTTATTTTTGTATTTATACTAGTTTGAGCGTTTGAATTAAAAAAAAGTATTTGGTGTAGCCTAATTTACTTCTGTCTGCGGATTCTCGTATATGATACATATGCAAACAGACATTTATATAGATAAGATCGATAAAAATTCTTTATATATTGTGCTTGTATACACCAATTGTCATAGTATAGAATTAGATGTGTTGCAGAGGCCGGTGCTAACATGTGCCAAATATCATACGGTAATCTAAAACATACCAATATTAATTTTAATATAGATATCATATTACAACCGGATATTATATTTAGTTTATACTCAACAATATCAATTCTATGAAAAAAAGGCCTTTAATTTAATCCATTTATAAAACAAAATTTAACTCATAATACGAGGTTTAATCGCCACCAGAACAAAAAACGGGTGTTAAATAACAGCTTTAATCGGTTAGGAAAACGAGCTTAAAATTCAGTTGCAACGATTGACCTTCACATACGAATGCTATCAAAATTTAAATATAATTGTAAAAATATTATACCACAGCAGATATAGTTCAACAAACAACAACAACAACAACAACAGCCTGTAAATTCCCATTGCTGGGCTAAAGGCCTCCTCTCCCTTTGAGGAGAAGGCTTGGAACATATTCCATCACGCTGTTTCAATCCGGGTTGGTGAAATACACATGTGGCAGAATTTGTATGAAATTTGTCACATGCAGGTTTCCTCACGATGTTTTCCTTCATCGCTGAGCACGAGATGAATTATAAAGACAAATTAAGCACATGAAACAGCGGTGCTTGCCTGGGTTTGAACCCGCAATCATCGGTTAAGATGCACGCGTTCTAACCACTGGGCCATCTCGGCTCTTAATTGCATGCTTTATTATGTGACAACACAAAGTATAAGTACTATTTTAATTGGTGGCAAGGTATACCGATCGGGTAGTACCACCTGGTCATCACTTACTCTACCATCAAATACAATACTTATAATTGTTGTATCTGGTTTAAAGATAATAAACCACCACAAAAATAGACACACGGGACATAATATCTGTAGTCGCTAAGTTGGTGGCGCACTGACGATATAAGGAATCCTTAATGAAAAGTTGACTACTACATCAAGTGGTCCTTTTACCAGACTGCCTACCTTTTTGAAAAAAAAAATACTACTCCTGTTTTGGATACAGATTTTGGTACGGACATGTCAATATAAATCTTTCTATTTTTTAACCTTTTAAAATATTAAACAAAAATATTACAATTGTCTGATTCTGAGAAGAGAAAAGATGTTTATGTTCACGAATTAGTAAAAATGTTTTCGAAATCTGTCTGATGTGTAATAAAACATTTTCCTTATAGAAAATATATGTGATCCTTCTGAGGCTATGTTTTAAAAAACATTAATGATTATATTTGATCCAAAATTATCATTTTGTATTATATGTTGTTTGCTTGTGTAAGTGATACGATATAAAAACGAAAATTAAAATAACCAATCAATACAGATCGTGTGATTCAATGCGTGTTTTAGAAATAGATATCTGAATTTCAAAACTTTTATAAAGCAAAAAAACAGTTCGAAAATCTTGTTGCATCATATCCATACTTGATCTGAAAATAAAACAGCGTTTGTATACTAACCCTAATAACTATACAGTACATATCTGAATTAATTTTACACGTTCATAATTTGATTTATATGAAATAGGTTACTTGACACACACACAAATATATTTCACACACAAATAAAAAAATAATAGACGTTTCGGCGGAATACAATACAACGAAACATCTAAGTGGATTAATCCAAAAGGACGCACTTCACACATGAAGCACACAATGATCGCTCCACCGCACTACATTCGGGCACACGACTGTCAAACTTACCCGTGTTCGATGACACCTATCATAATATTAAACCACGTAATTATATAAAGGTTATTGAACCCGAGGTTACGGACAAAATGTTCTAGCCAAAGCCATGTATGTTGTTGCAGTTAATTATCAAGTGTATTCTATAGTAATTAAGTATGGATGGATTGTGTGAAAGATGACATGGCTGGAAAGAATATTACTTGTGAGACGACGCCAGATAGGAATATAGGATAGTATGGAAGAAATGCCGCGCCGACCGAAATAAATTGGGATAAGGGCAATATGATAATGATTCTCATAGTTTAAAATAATAAATTTGCTTCAGTTAGATAGCTGCTATAACACATTTTTACTACTTGCAATCAATATAAGGAAACCACCATCCATCCAATTAAATAGCACGTAAAACTTTAAGCAATTTTGCTATCTGTTAAAAATAAAACTTCCATGCAACCACGGTCGTTAGTACACCTATTTTAATTTATTTGGTCAATCTACTTTTGATTCTAGAAATGAATTTTAGCAGCAATAATAAGTACATGTAATAACTCAAACTCTGACTCCTTTATTCAAATAAAAAATAAAATAAATATGAGACAACATCACATACATTACTCTGATCCCAATGTAAGTAGCTAAAGCACTTGTGTTATGTAGAATCATTACACTTACTTATTGGTGGTCAAATTAAACACTACCTACGGTTCGGAAAAAGAAATACCCCAACCTGTAAAGAACCGACGAAAGAAACTCAGCGGGATGTACAATAACAAGGATAGCCCGTTCAATATTGTGGCTTACCATGGGCGGTATTAAACAACTTTCTGTCCAAAGACCATTGACCGGGCCCGCTCTTGTATCCAAAACGACGAATATTGTTTTTTGCTTTGAATTTTAACAAAAGTAAATAAAACCAAACCACACGCTCCATTAATTTAATACATTGGCAGCATTATTTACTTGGCATGCCAACTAAACCAAAGCCAAGTTATAATTAGACTCCCAATATATATTATTATAAATAACCTTATTTATTTAACAACTTAGTATTTTTAATGTGAATAGGCGACTTTTGTCAATCGGGTTTTATTTTAACTTCAGGACAAAAAATAATCGAGAGACTGGTGTATTTATTCAACCTTTAAAATCAATGATACAAAGGTAGATAAACAATTAAGCTATGAAAAAATGACAAAATTCCCGATGACAATCATTAATACAGATAAAAAATTAATATCAAAGCGGATGCGTTGTGACAGGATGGATTTAATATATCAGAGGAAATAGCGGGCTAGTAAAAACTACTTGAATCAAATCTATTAAAATACGGTATTCTCTTTTTCCGTTGTCGTATTACATTTTTATAAAGAATGCCTATATGTAATCGATAATGCTAAAATAAGCATTATCGATCAACTAGCCGTGCCCGCGCCATCGAGCTATCTGTCAGTGAAAAGTCCCGTAAAAATGGAACCAAAAGTCAAACAGACAGACAAACAAAAATTGAAAAAATGTTAATTTGGTGTATATACCCTGCATACGCATATGCATTTAATAAAAGCGGTTTTTTTAATATTACCAACAAACACTCCAATTTTATTATATGTACAGTCACAGTAAGAAAACCTTCGTCAGTTTTCAATTTGTTTCCTTTATCAAGTCTTAACCTCTTATTACCTTTTGAATCTAAACATCAAATCATTGCGAAGTAATATGTCATTCTCGATCGGTAAAGCAGATTA
This sequence comes from Vanessa cardui, assembly GCF_905220365.1. NCBI lineage: Eukaryota > Metazoa > Arthropoda > Insecta > Lepidoptera > Nymphalidae > Vanessa > Vanessa cardui. Next base: position 5,038,185 of record NC_061130.1, on the reverse strand, counting down.
ACTGAGCACACGAAAATAGATCTTAAGGTGACAAACCTTTTCTTACCCCGACTGTACACAGATCTGCGCCTAATATTCCTAATATAATTATTTATACGAGAATATTTTTAATATGACTTAAATACATACATAAGTAATGTTGAATTTATTAATGGATATAAAGTCCTTAATGTGTAGAAAACTATATTTTTTTTATTTCCTTAATTTTAATGTCCTGGAGTCGTATAAAGACACTTCCTTTATTTCAATGCTCTCTTTGTATTAATTCCTTGAAATAAATATGTATTAATTTCTTGAATTAAAATGTTTTAATGTTTTACTACTTGCATCCAACTCATGCCTCTATATACGAGTAGCCCAAGAAAGATCACAATGGCGTGCAATTGGAGAGGCCTATGTCCAGCATTGGACGAAAATGGGCTGATTGATTAATTGATTGAATGTTTTACTTAAAGTCCAGCCAGCTTTAAATGTCCTATAGCTGCCATAGTAAATTGTCTCCTTTGGAAGACAAGGTTGAGTGCTCCAGTATAGTATATAGTATTCCATTACTCTTCTCCAATGCGGGTTGGTGGACACATACGTGACAGAGTTTTAACCAGCATATTTAGGCCTTCGCATGGTGTTTTTTCGGAGCAAGAAATGAATTTTAAATAAGAATTAAGTGATCAATGAGTAATTGTCAAGGAGTAATTGTTTTGAACGTGGAATATCGCTTTCGTCTTCTAACAACTGGGCTATCTAGGCACTGTTTATATTTTACATAAACCTTCCTAAGAATCAACATTCATCAATGACGATCTCCCTGATCGAGTGGTGTGTACACCGGTTTTCATGGGTACGCCACTCCGAGGTTCCGGGTTCGATTCCCGGCCGAGTCGAAGTAGATTACCATAAGTTTTCTATGTTGTCTTGGGTCTGGGTGTTTGTGGTACCTTCGTTACTTCTGATTTTCCATAACACAAGTGCTTTAGCAACTTACATTGGGATAAAAAAAAAAACATTCAGCATGTTTAAACCTGTCAAAGCATGTACGTATCTACAATATTAATAGATTAAATAAACTTAGTCATTAACTATTACTTAACTTACATGTTATTCAACTATAAAGTTTGAGTGTTTCCTGAAGACTCACTCCCTGTATTAATGAACAAAGGAAAATATAATCGTTTCAATAAAGTGGCGGACTGGCAATAGACCAAGGAAGGCAGACGAGGAGTATTGGACGAATACATTTTATACTAAAGGCCCGATAGTGCCAAGTTGTAAGTACCGACGTAGAGAACGAAGGAGCTTTGTTCAATTAGTATTATTAATTACTTTAAAGTATTAGTCAGGTTCTTCTAACTTTAATTAATTGAGCTCAATTAATATAATACAAACAGCAAAATATATATAACATTTTTAAACTGTGTTCTTTAGTTATGAAATCTATACTAATAGCATCACTTGTTCTAATTTACTATCAACGCGAATACATTTTTTTTTGCCTTTGTATAACGTAAGCATGTGCTAAATAGGAATTTTTAGCAATTTTAAATTTAAGAAGAAATGGGATATATGTAAATAAATTTTACCCGTACCATTTTACCATTACGGCAGATAGTAATTAATTAATTAACTTAATGACAATTAACATTAAAAAGTATAGATAATAAATAAAAAAGGCCTCAACCGCAGCAGTTGCAGTTGCCCTCTGAAGATCCAAATTGGTATTATTATATATCCCACCATCTATTCTGAGATACGTTATAGAGTTACAGCGTATAAATGTACCACAGCTTGGCTTATGTCTCGCCCTTAGAAGACAAGTCCCACCTTCTATCCATGGTCCCACCACCACCACCACCACCACCACCACCACCCACCTTTCGGTGTGAAATCTTGGGTGACGAACTCGGTACTGCGATGAATCTTTCCCAAGTATGCTCTTCCACTAATCTCTCGGTCCTGCTCTTTGACCACTCTCCCCTATTGGGGCAGAACAAAAAACTACAGTTCTTCGCGTTCGAGCAGTCTTTTCTCTCACTCTCCTGTTCTCCCTCAAAGAAGATTTAAGAGTTTATTCCACAACATATACAGACTATTTTCCTTGAAATCAGACACACTCAGGTTTCAATACGACGTTTCCCTTCGACCCCGAGCATGAGATGAATTATGAATAATTATAATTATATAAGTATAAATTAAGCACACGACGATTCAGATGGGTATGAACCTGCAATCATCAATGAAGATCGCTGACCGCTGGACCGTGTCTGCTTCTTATAGGAACAAACACTATAGGTATATTCTTAACGAAAGTAAACAATTACGCTAAAAGAAAGCGCAAAACCAAAAAATGTACAGGACCTACTTTCGGAGAGCCGAGTCGAGCCAGTAGTTATCATGCTTGGATTCTTATTTTAGATCGCAGGTTAAAATCCGTGCATCACTGCCTCAGCAGTGAAAGTAAATATGGTGAAGATTGTTTACTACTGTTTACTATTGTTTGACTACTATACAGTTGATTGTTTGCTACTGTTTATTATTTACTAAACCAACCAGCCCATAATGACATGGTTGCTAATAACCTCCAAAAACTTTCGTAAAGTGAGGTAAACGTCTCTGTTACTGTCACTGTTTGCGACAAGACAAATGACTTTTATTAAAATAAAAAAATACATTGCATATTTTAATTCAATTTGAAATATTTTGATATCGATAACAGTACACACACGTCGCCGTCTGATCACATTCAGAACTAAAAATAAACGATTACAAATAAAGAATTTAAAAAGATGATAAATATATTTTAAAAGCTATTAAAGACAAAACCTATTTAGATTGTCCGGACAATTCCAACGTAACGACGAAACTCGAGCGGAACCGACGAAAACACCGTTACTCGTCATTTTTTGTCACAAGAAAGCGCGTTTTGATGAAAGTTTTGATTTATTAATTTCTGTTTAAAATATATCTTAGTAGCTTACCATCGGGTTCGAGGTTTGTATCCGATGTCCTTTTCTGAGGTTAGTAGATAATGCGGCTGACAACAAAGAAAGCTATATTTCCTATTTAAAATATTATTGGGGATAATAATGAATAGTTCTACTTTTTGTTTTTAGAAACTTAAATATCCGGTAAATGTGCATATCCTTTTCTATTTTTAAATTGGCTACTTAGACCGGATATTTTATTTATGTGATTGTGATAGATACATAATATAATAGATACATAAGATATCAATTATCAATTATCAACATCAACAACATCACATACATTACTCTGATCCCAATGTAAGTAGCTAAAGCACTTCTGTTATAGGAAATCAGAAGTAACGAAGGTACCACAAACACCGTTATTACGTATTTATTATTATGTTATTACGTACAGATAATCTGTACGTAAAATAAATGTTTATGAAGATGTAATGATTTCTAATTATATTCTCGGCGTAAAAGCAGTCCCTCATCGACAGTATTCGCCTGAATTGTAACTGTGCAGGTTCAAGAATTACAAAAGTGTAGAGAAGTGTAAACAGCATAAATTTTTGTCCGATGATAAAAAAAAAACAACTCACTTTTCTAAATTCTTATTATGCGTATAACCGTACAGTAACCGTCTTAAGGTAGTAAACTTTAACATTAATTTCCGATGTTGTATCAATATCAACATTACTATTTAATATTTCGTGATACTCTCAGAATAACGTCTCTAGGAAACCTATTGAAAACCCTAGACTAAGCTGTTTCGCCGTACCTGAGACAGTAAAATGAAGCATTATATGTATAAATGTATACATTCTAGTTTTCTTCAGATGAATGATCTATAATTTTAAACAGGCATAACATCTTAGTTATTACCGTTGGTGGCGCATTGGCAAGATGTAAAATGTATAAGGTTTCTTACACTGCCAATATGATTGTTATCACTTATCATTGAACCATCTTCCTGTTATACATTTATTAATATAAAATGAAAAAGGTACTGTATGTCACCTCTTCACGCTTAAAGCGATGAACCGTTTTAGATGAAATTTGGTGTAGAGAGTTCTAGGGAATTATATATGCTCCTTTTTTTTAATTCACTCGCTCACTTGGGGGTAAAATTGGTGGTGGTTTTTGTGGTATAAATGTAGTTTTATAAACGTGCATATACTATATCAAGTAATATGTAAAATAAAATACTCACTGAATGTGATTTGAGTTTAAATATTTTATAAATTATACATCGTTTATAATCAAGTCGTAACATGTCAAATATGCATTAGAGCTAGACAATAGACGCTGGTAAAAATACCGAAGGTAATAATAAACCGGCCGGCCCCTTCGAGCGTGAAATTTCTGTTTGATTATTCTTTCTAAAGTAAAAATGAAAATGACTATGATTGATTTAATATAAAATTGTGCTCGTGTCTTTCTCTCTCGGACTGAACGTTAATTGGTTTCTATCTTTATATATAATTGGTACCTTTTAATTACAACTTCGTTCATTTGATCGAACAAAGTTGTTTTACCAAAATAACTTCAAAATACCTTTATAATTATTCCAATTTGGTTCCATACGCGGCTTCACGCGCGTGGGTGAGGAAGGTGTTAGATATACATTCCCGGGATAAAAAGTAACCTGTGTAGTTTTAGTAACTATAATCTATGCCTTTCAAATTATACTTACTACTGATTCGTGCAGTCGTTCAGCCGTAATTTAAGAACGAACATACATCCAAACATTCTCATATTTATAGTGGTAAATTATTTCATTAATCACTTGTTTTCTTGTTCGCTAAATACAATAAAATATTTAATGAACGTTTCTTAATTGAATAATAATCTATTTTACCTTACTAGTTTATTTTTTTGTAAATTACTTTTCATTTATTAAGTCATTAACTTTCTTTATTGGATTCATATAAAAGATTGATTTGTTTATTTAAGACTAGCCCCGGCTTTTTACGGGTGCAATACTGATAGTAAATAGTATAGAGAATTTGTTTATTTACGACAAACTAGAAACATCTAAAATTAGCTGTGTTTCTCTGCTATAATGTTCATGTATTATATACAAAAACCTTCCTCTCGAATTACTCTATCTACTCAAAAAATCGCATCATAGTCACATTTTACGTTACATTCGCATTAAAGATCTAAGCATACATAGAAATGACGAAGATGATGATGATTTGAATTTGTATGTCCTTGTGTTTAAAAACCAAAGCGAAATTGAGAAAACTTATTTGTAAATCACCAAGTAGCTCTGTTTAGTTAAATTTTATCTCACAATATTTGATCACTTCACGCTTGAAGCACGGTTCTATTGAACCCGTTTAGGGTCCGCCTCTAATAAAAAACAAAATTGAGCGGAAATGAAATAAGACTAACCGGTTTTACTCCGGTACCCTGAAAGGCGATCTCAACATTTTCGAGGTCCATTTATTCAATTTAAAAAACTCTGATGGTTTTGGTTTCCTGTATACGTCTCGCGATGTGTCAAAAACAAATACTTTATCGATTTTGAAATCAATTAAAATTTTTATGATTTTTATTTTACGTCAATTTTTTTTAAAAATTAACAACTACTTATGTATGAATAAGATTATTTAATTATAACATTAAACATTACGATTTCAAGCTTATAAATTATATTGAATTGTCTCATTCATCGACCATCATTGTCAGATGTATGAATACATTTATATTGAAATAAAATTGCGCTGTTATCACTTAAACAAAACAACATTTAATAACGATTAAAATCAACATTACATTCTGAACTTTAAAATATCATATAGGTATTTTTGATCATCTCTTGAATATCATCAAAGAATTTGCTAAATATTATATTGAAATTATATAAAACAAAACAATTTCGCTTTGGTTTTTAAACACAAGGACATTCAAATGCAAATCATCATCATTATCATCGTCATTTCTATGTATGCTTAGATCTTTAAGGCGAATTAAACGGATTATGATGCGGTTTTTTGAGTAGATAGAGTAATTCGAGAGAAAGGTTTTTGTATGTAATACATGGACAATATAGTAAAGAAACACAGCTAAATTTAGATGTTTCTAGTTTGTCGTAAATAAACTTTGTATAAAACAGCCACTACTTATTACGTTTTAACAAAACAACTAGCTGATTGGAAGACCTCAAAAGAAGAATTAAGAGCAACATGAGATCCGAGATCATGATGATCGTCCGATGAATGGAGATCAAAGGAAGCGACACAAAATAGGAACTCTCGAATCATTATCATCATTACACAACCTACTCATTCAGGAAAAGATAAATCTATTTGACGTTGTGGATGTTAGAAAAAAATATTAACGTTTTCCAACTCAGAACGGATGTCTTATCTACCGCTGTTTCCGGTGTCAACGTCTCCATAGATATAAGCACGATGCATACCTTACTCGGTGTATTTTATTTACTTTTTCATAAAGATTATAATTCAATGAAAGCTACTACCGCTTTACTTGATTAAGAAAGACTTTTCTAGTTTAGTCACTTTCTCATCATATTAGAAATAAATGTACGTAAAAGTAATAATATATAATACTAGCGACCCTCCCCGACTTCGCACGGTTGCAATGCTAATACTTAATATACTGCAGCATATCTTACAACATTTATAGTTTTTCAGTCATTCTCTATTATATTGTAAATGTATTGTACAAATAAATCTTCCTCTTGACTCAACTTATCTATTAAATAATATCAATTCAGAATCCTTTGGGTAATTTTAAAGATTTAAGCATACACAGGGTCAAAGAGCGGTAAGTGACTTTGCTTTGTACTATATAGTGATTACAATACTGTACATTAATCTCTCTTAATCTGTTAATGCTAGTTAGTATGCATGTAAAATGGTTTATGATTATTTCTCATCTAGTAAATGAGAATGAATAAATTACTAAAACAATATACATAAAACGTTTATAAAAAGATGTAGCGTGTTTCAGAGAAGGCTTGAGTATTCAATATTATTATATAAAGAGCTGCGCTTCGCAGTTTCAAGTTAAGATTATTGTCGTGACAAGCGTTAATGTTTTTTTTGTGTAAGAATATTTTTTTAAGTTTATTCATTCTAATATAACTAAGGCATTTATTATGGCGTCTAGTTTCGAAAAAAGAATGAATTTTAATTATTAAAAGTATTATCCAAGGAGGTTATTGTAAAGAGATACTGCATATAGTTTTTTAAATCGCCTTGTTTATTACACTTCCATTGTTACTTCTAATTTTTTCAACATAAAATATTCACATACATTATCTTACATCAAATAACATTTTTCTGTGCATTACAATAACACATAGTAAAATACATTATTGTATTTCTATTAGGGAATTTTTCTTTGGATATTTAGGGATTTTTTTTATAATACTTACGACGTATTTATCAATAAAGTAACATCTATTTTGGATTTCAACATTCAGGATATATTACATTCAGTTTAATATTAATCATTTGGCGATCTTATGTAATACCGTTCCATATCACGTAATAACTTACTATTACTTCTTCCAACTAATCAGTCGTGGATCCTCCACACGTGGATCCTATGTAACTTTCCACTACTTAAATCTAAATAAATTATATAATACAAAATCTATTACATGACCTGTTACATGTACGGTATATAAGTAATAATATATTTACAATATAAACATTTGGACTTAGTAACGTTCATTATTTTAAACATCAGTTGCACAGCCATCCTGGAAACCTTCCTCAGAGGGCCTCGTGATGGTTAGGACACGTTTTAGTGCTGAGACAGGTGGAAGGACCGGCGGAGCACGCTGCCACACTCTCAACGTGCGTGCTCCGCCCACTGGCAACCCGTAATCGGCCGGATACTGGCCGTCCACTGAACCGGCATTAGCTGCAGCCATTGCGTGAGATCGAGGAAAGGTGCGACTCATATATCCCAGTTCTTCGTGAGATCCATTCACACTACTATTTTCTATTATAGGCGTTCGGTCATTGTAATAGGCTGGAATCGCTGAGCTTATTGCTCGAGCTAAATTATTAGCTTGATTCATTTTAATTTGATCCCAAAGGCCTGATGGATACAAAGAATCGGATGCCTCACGAGCGTATTCTCCGCTGCCTGGACGGTTAGCACTGTCTGGCCTTGTATCATTAATGAGATCAGGGTCTATTCCTCCCGATACAGTGGGAGAAACTACAACGGGCCCACCGGCAGTAATTAAGCTTCCACGGCCTTCGTAATGATTTGTAGTATACGGTATATCATTAGACCTCGGTGGTTTTAAAACTGGATTACATTTGGTATCGTCGTAATTTTGCGATTCTTGTCTATTACTTAAAACAGCCACATGCGGTCTATCCGTTACTGTAGGATGGACTTCGTTGCCGGATACAACTCTATCTAAAGTATTTGGTGTTTTACTTTCACAGGCAGGCGTTGGACGAAATCGGACAAATGTTAACAATAAGCCTAAAGAAATTACAATTATAACTAAGAACAATGCCGCTCCAAGACTCGCTATTTGAGCACTTCCTAATGAAGCCATTCCAGCTGCCATTTGAGTAACGTGTAAAGTAAAATTCGCCTCCGCGCTTCCTCCTTTATTTTCAGCAACGCAATAAAATTCAGTCGAACCGGGTTCTTGGGTATTAGTTAATACAAGCGTTGATTTTTTCTTAATATCGCCCACTTCGAATGTATAAATTCTTTGATGAGAATTAAAATTTGTTCCATTTTGTAATAATCTACCATTCCAATACCAATTAATGCTCGCACTTGGCATGGCTTCCGCCCTGCAAACAACAGTCGCATTTTGACCCATCGCTGCCTCAACATGCCGGTTAATGGGTACGATTTCTGGTTTACATGCAAACTCATCAATAGTTAACTCGGAAAAAGGCTTGTTAGCCAGCCGAGCCGGTAATGCGCAACTGGGAGAGGAAAACAGTTTATGATTCGATAACCACATCTTAAGATCGCGAAGACGACAGTCGCAAATCCATGGATTATCCGACAAATCAATAACTCTTAATTTTTCTAATTTTTCCAAGGAACTCAATGGCAGGTCTCGAAGATTATTACCATTTAACTTCAATGATTCTAATGATTTCAAATTTTTGAAGACGTCAGCAGCGATATCTCTTACATCACATCTCGACAAATCAAATTTAACAATGCTACCGAGATTATTGAGTGCATCCGAGTGTATTTTTAATATAGGATTATTCGCAAGCGTGAGATCTCTAAGAAACGGCGCGTCTTTGAAGCTATTTGAAGGTATCTGAGTGAGTAAGTTATGCGAGAGATCTAACTCGACTAAATTAGTCAGACCTTTAAATGCCCTGTCATTTATTTGTCCAATATTGCAACTACGGAGGTAAACACGCTGCAAGTTAACAAGGCCCGTTCTAGCGAATGCTTCCTGAGGAAGAATCTGTAAATTATTCCCGGAAAGATCAAGCACTTGCGTAGCAGGATCCACGGGCTCGGGCACGGTAATAAGAGCTCGGTCCACACACTCCACAGTCTGTTTTCCGCCTTTCCATTTGCACGCACACACTGCAGGGCACGATCCAGGGGGAGCAATTCCAGCCAAAACTGTTTTTGACACCGTCACAAACACTACCACTGTGAACCATTTCATTTTGGAAATAATTATTTTTCAATTCAGAATAGTTCATTTCATTTCAAAAAAAGTTTATTTAAATTTATTCACTCACTACAAATGTCAAACGAGAAGTGTATTTATACATAATTTTTATATATAACAGTATCGTATCACATCACTACTCGAGAAAGTTGGCGAGGGACACATGACGGCACGGTGTCCGCTCGTACGGCTGTAAGTCAACTGAGAGGGAGGGAATGTCTGAGCGAGAAGTGCTCGACGCATGCGCGCCGACTGCACCCCGCGCCCCGCTCTGCGGCTTATCCGCGGCCGCCGAGTTGAGTAGCCCCACTCGGCGTGTTGAAAGAATTCCAAAAGTATAATTTTCTACCTGGCTGTGACCGCCGCCGACAATCCCACTCGCCAGCCCGTCACGTTCATTCATAAATACCTTAGCCCGTATGGCACTAGGAGCGATATTTTTAATACAAGCCGAGAATGTAACAATGCCACGCTCGTCCGCCTCCGGCACGCAAACCGCTTCAATTGTTATACCATACAATTTTTTGTCAAGACTACGTTGGGACAATCTCAGGTATAGGGTACATTAACAATGAAATATCGTAGATAGCGGCAGGTAAAAGCAAGAACGGCACAGGATGTGTGACAAAGCCTTCTTGGAATGAAGTTTCATTCATAGCTGCTTAAACGTTTTTTACCGCATTACTTCATCTGTATATTATGTATTGCAAAAACGTATTCATTCACAAGTTACTATTTAAATTTTTACAATTGGGAGAAGGCCGTTAACAACAAATTATACTTTCAACTCGATCCTTTCGTAACAAGCTAGCAGTTGTTTCAAACTGTTATGTGAAAGAGAAATTGAAAGAGCTACATTCTATATTTAAGAATAACATATTTGGTTCCTTATTAACTTTGCTCAGTATATGTAATTATATAACATAATCTAAATATTTTAATGTCTCTTTTAATTGAATTGAATATATTATTTATATTTACGACACTTATTTATTTTGCTAACTTTTAGTCTATATTCATATTGTTCCACTTTAATGTACATTAGTTTAATTATAACGAGGATTTAGCGAAGTATGTAAAAAAGCGACATGTGGGCACGCGGCTGGCACGCTCCCGCTCCTCGCCAGCTGCCTTCGCACCTGGAACATGCTCGTGTCTACCGACTGACACCCACATGCCACGATATTACGGCTTCCAAACATTAAAATACTTTTAGGTTTTCACTAAATAGCAAAAACAAGCTACTTAATAGTTATTATTGAGTCGAGATGGCTCAGTGATTAGAACGCGTGCATCTCAACCGATGGTTGCGGGTTCAAACCCAGGCAAGCACCGTCGCACCGACAAATTTCATAGAAATTCTGCCACATGTGTATTCCACCAACCCGCATTGGAACAGCGTGGTGGAATATGTTCCAAACTTTCTCCTTAAAGGGAGAGGAGGCCTTCAGCCCAACAGTGGGAATTTACAGGCTGTTGTTGTTGTTGTAATAGTTATTAATAGTCACGTTCGCAAATTAGTCATTCAGTTGATACTCAAAGATATATCAAACTAAAACGCCATCGTTTCATCGTGTTTTATAGCGAATTCGTTAAAGCAAAGCGTAATTCGTTTACAAACAACGCAACGCACTTTATTGAACACATTTACAAGCGCTCTGACTATCGTTTGAACTGATTGTTTTTTATTCTATTTATCAAACTCGAAATGTAATAGATACATTGAAAAAAAATTGAAAATAAATATATTCTTTGTATTGTTTCATTTAGTAACAAACAAACGGATACAGAAACTTACTTACGCATGTTAAGTATTGTACAAATACTGTTTAATAAAATACTATATAAAAAACATGCTAACACTTCTCAAGGTCTAATGTACGCTAAGCAAGGTTGAAGCAATGAAACAATAATTAATATCGCATAAAATGATAAACTTTATCTGATTTTGTTCTAACAACATTTTTTATTTTACAACCTGTAAATAGGTTATATATATAAAGCCATAGCTGGGCTAAGGTCTCCTCTCCCTTTGAGAAGAAAATTCTTGGAGCCTATTCCACGTTGGTCTTCAAGTACGGATTAGTGGATATATAGGTGACCGAATTTCTTTGAAATAATCTTAGCTCACATAGATACATGTTTCCTTAAGATGGGGTGAATAAATTAGGCACAAGAAAATTCAGAGAGGCTTGCATGGTTTTGAACCCGCTATCATGGGTTAAGTTGCACGCGTTCTTACACTGTGGCTCTCATCTGTATTATTTTGAATATTAAAATCCGAATCAAACTCGTATACGTGTGGTATACGAGTTTGAGTCGAGATGGCCCAGTGGTTAGAACGCGTGCATCTTAACCGATGATTACGGGTTCAAACCCAGGCAAGCACCGCTGATTCATGTGCTTAATTTGTCTTTTTAATTCATCTCGTGCTCAGCGGTGAAGGAAAACATCGTGAGGAAACCTACATGTGACAAATTTCAAAGAAATTCTGCTACATGTGTATTCCACCAACCCGCATTGGAACAGCGTGGTGGAATATGTTCCAAACCTTCTCAAAGGGAGAGGAGGGCTTTAGCCCAGCTGTAGGAATTTACAGGCTGTTGTTGTTGTTGTTGTATACGAGTTTACAAATGACAGCAATAAAGCAAACTATAATACATATATTATTATGAATAACTTTTAATTTTTTCCGTTCAATTAGTTGCCCTTTCAAAACAAACTAACCTAAGTCTAAGTTAAGTTTATTTTTATATCATGGAACAGTTGGACGATCTCACAGTAGTTTCAGATTATGCGAAGCGTATGCTATGTTTTGTCTTTATTTATTTACGTGGTGATTGCTGCTTTAAACAAGAACGTATGGGTACCAGCCACTCATCATAAACATTACCTAGAATAGATACAATAGTACATACCTAGATAGAGAATAAAATATGACTTCCGGTTTGAAGAGTAAATGAGCCAGTAGGTACTACCTGGTGGCAGCTTGGCTGTGTATAATATTTCTTACAACTCAGGTTTTTTCTTCTGTGTAATGTAAAATTTTAATAGTGAGTGATCCATATAGCAGTTTAATATTGCTGGAAGAGGGAGCTTTAAAAACAGACGTAACATCTTAGTTTTCGTCTTTTGTGGTGAATTATGTATTTAAGGATACCCGCCATGTATGTACAGGATAATCTTTCATTGTACATAATTACATTTCTGTCCAATACAAAAAAAAATCAATTGCATAAGTTAGTCTATGTGGAGGCAGATACATTACACGACATAACATATAACGAAAAAGTATCTTTCAACGCGTGTATAACCGCAAGAAAAAGCTAGTGTAATAGAAAATATTTGTTAAATGAAATTTATAGAGATGTTTTTCCATTTCCATTTGAACACTAACAGCATATTTTTACCAATACTACACACAAATTACTGGAAGTGTGAACGTATTTTGCATTCCTAATTGCATTTAAAAAAAAAAGCACCAAATGGCGCTGTCAAGTAAATTTATACCACGCTTTTATTTTTCTCAGGCATTTAAACGAGTGTAACGTCGGCAATAATAATTAATACATGGGTCCAGGCGTCCCAATTTAATGTTTATAAACTAGTTCCAGCAAACCAATGTTTGCAACTTCGCGCTACGCTTAATGACGAATTTAAACAACTTTCCGCTCAATCTATATTATATTCTTCTACAACTTTTGTATAGAACGTGCTCAGACTACTTAAACTGATCGAGCTTTCATTTGTTCTATTTTAAATTAGCTCATAGCTCGTGTCATCAGAAAAGATTATTATATCAGTAAACTTCATGTACTAATAAAGTATTTTATTTCAAGTAACAGGACAATGATTTAATTTATCGAATGGGAGTTTCACATTTCCTTTCTTCACTCCATAAAGAAAAGATAATACATCGATACAGATTAGAATTCAATCCATCCCTAAATTTAGTCTAGTTTGTTCTGACGAGAGTCGACTCATAATGATAAATTCATGTAATTATTCTAAGTAGGATGATATATCATTAAGTTACCTCTAGCCAAAATAGTATAACAATATATGTATATAAGCAATATATATATATAAACAACGGTCGCGTAATATTAACATAATAATAAATTTAAAAATAGAACAAATTATTTTTATCTATGTGTTGATTGTCACGTGTTAGGCAAAAAAAGTAGCCTATGTCCTTTGAGTTCATGTTTGTTTCATACAGACAGACAGAGTTACTTTCACATTTATAATAATAAAATAGATATAATTAATGACCTTGTGACCTTAACGATACTCTATTATTAAACAAACTAGACTATAATTTATGAATAAAATAGTTAGGTATACGTAATCATAGTTTTTATTGTGGAATTAATTTGTCTTTCTCATAAGATTTTAAGTTAAGACACTTGGCTTTGGCAAAGACTTCGTCTGTGTCTATTTGAGATTTTATTTATTGTTTCGAATATTTCATTACTACTATATATTAATTACCTATTATTAATAAACGCGTCTAATTGGCGTGGATTCCGCGAGAACGATTATAGCACTAATGAAGGTATAATAAAAAGCCGCTACCCGGTTTTAGTTAGATCCTCGGTAACGTCAGTCTGTTTTATGTTTCCTAAGAACTAAATTAAATACCTTTCCATATAATCTTCACGGCAAATACAAATATTTGCTGCACTAGATTGAAATCTGATAAGGATTTCGCACAAACGCAAATTACACGTTTGCTGTTGCACTAGTCGATAATCGTTTTAAAACAATAACGTGTTTCATCAAAAAGTTACTACAAAACGCACACTTACATGCACATTATTATGTACACATCAATCTATCAAAAATTCCTTCATTAATTCCTAAGAAAACGAATGAAAAGTAAGTAAACTAATTAATTAATTCTGTCAATAAATATATCAAGCCGTGACTTCTTTATAATTAAAAGGAACCTTTAATAAATACAATCAAATAAAAGTGTCTATTTTCGTCCATATAAATATATCACCTAACATCCTCACCTTTAAGTCACATGTAATAAAAAAACTAAACTTATCGACCCTAATAAATAACCTGCACTCGAATCCGCCCAAATTAATTTCTTTGTTTTTAACGACGGGCGACCGCGATAGGGATCTCGACGGCCCGAGACCCGAACCCATTAAAGCTTAATAATGACTGTTCCAAATGTTGGCGCATGCTATGCTAATCGGAAAAGGATCTTTGGAGAACTTACCTATTTCAGATGAGAAGCCTTGCAGATAAGACTCGGAATTATATAATCTCTTGATATTGTTATTTTTTTTATTTCCAATCTTTAAACGTTATTAATGATGAGCCCCAAAGGCGTGTGTGCTAATATTGAAAGCTTATATGCTAATTTTCATTCAGTATTCTTCAATAGACATATATTATTTATTTGCAAATTAATTAACGTACTATGACTTATCCAGAAACACGGAATAAAGTGAGCCGTCTGAGACTTGAACTTCTGTGGAGAGTAAATCAATAACCTTGTATGGAAATAATGAATGGTGGAATGTTTTCTCTCGAAGAATGATACACACACAAACATATAGATACATACACAAAACTAAATGCGCTTATGTACTTATATATGCAACATTTTTAATGAAAATATAATACAATATGTACGTCGCGCACTCTTTTTATTACAACAACAACAGCCTGTTAATTCCCACTGCTGGGCTAAAGGCCTCCTCTCCCTTTGAAGAGAAGGTTTGGAACATATTCCACCACGCTGTTCCAAAGAGGTTAACATCGTGGTTAACATCGAGGTAAAACATCGTGAGGTTTCCTCACAAGCACGAGATCAATTATAAAGACAAATTAAGCACATGAATCAGCGGTGCTTGCCTGGGTTTGAACCCGCAATCATCGGTTAAGATGCACGCGTTCTAACCACTGGGCCATCTCAGCTCTAGTTTTTTTTTTATTACAACTAATACCAAATGTGTTACTATAATAGTCATATCGTCTGGTAGTACAATAAGTCTAAACCAATTCGAACACTTATAGTACAACGCTCTTTGAGCGTTAAAAACAAAACACAGTAATACTTTGTATTTAACAATTCAATGTATTGCTATATAGATTGAATGGTAAATGGTTTCGTGCGGTACCCAGGCCGGTCTTTACAGAGGTTTACCGTTATTTCGAGTCATGTACCGCCACTTCGTAAATTAAAATCGATAGATTAGATATGAACATATCGTCTCCAAAATGAGATCAGTCAATAATATTCAATCACTTGAAAATATTTTTATGTAATTAGGAAGTCAAATCAGTACTTTCATTAATTATAAGAAACGTAATTTATGAAGGGAAAATGTATTAAAACAAAATTACTTCGGATAAATGTTTACGTCAATGCGGCATGTATTAAAAATGTTATGACATTTTCATTCAACGGTTACACCATTAAATGAATGAGTAATCCGAATATACACCCAATGCCGAAGCTGGCTGAGTAACATACGTCCGAATACTAGGGCGGTGACACGTCGATTTATAACCTAAGTGAATTAATATATACAACACTATTTCACTCCATACAAATTTTAATCCGTAAAAGTATGAAAACTTTCCTTTAAAATTTTAATTTCCTGTTTAAAATAAAGTGACCCAAATTCATTACAAATTTTAAATACATTTGTTCATATTTTAGCCTTACTTTAAATGTTTACTTCATGTAAAAGTCAAGAAGTATTGTTGATTTTTTTTTATAATAATAAACACAGCAAGCGTTAAATAAATAAATATGAGACAACATCACATACATTACTCTGATCCCGATGTAAGTAGCTAAAGCACTTGTGTTTTGGAAAATCAGAATTCACGAAGGTACTACAAACACCCAGACCCAAGAAAACATAGAAAACTAATGGTAATCTACATCTACACAGCCGGTAATCGAACCCGAGACCTCGGAGTGGCGTACCCATGAAAACCGGTGTACACCACTCGACCACGGAGGTCGTCGTTAGGTACATACTTAGAAAATAATAATAATTACTTACAACATATTTTATCGTTCTCTAGTTTGTTCTAAAAAAGAGATTCTTTCTTACATTTTCATATAATTTTAGTATGAAAACGAAATAATCGTTTTAAATAGCAAACCCTCAAAACGGGCTATCTTGTTTTATGCTTAATAAAATACACCACGAAGGATTAAACCCTTCCGTCCGTATTGTTTTATTATAATATAAAAGCCCTGAAAACTCTTATCAAAAGAATATAATCATGTGGAAAATTAGTTTCATTCAGAATTTTGAGTACAATTGTATCTTTCCAAGTAAATTATATTTTAATTTACTTACGTCTACATTGTAAAAATATCTTTTTAGATATGTATGAAATTATAGATAAATAACAGTTATTATAGTTTTACTGATAATTAAATAGACAGACAGAAATGTTTGCGAATAAAAAAATAATGTGTATTTCAGCCATTTTCAAATAAAAACTTTTTTTAGTTAACATAAACATACATTAAATTTATTTGGATGTATGTAAATTTGAAACCCGATATTAATTACAAATATGCTAACAAATTTTCCAAGGCCAGGTTATCCTTACCTTTAATCTTCGTTTCGTCAAGTACGATTATTTTATAACAACTATTAATTACCTATTCTTGAGAGAGGGAATAAAAATGGGTGTTTCATTCAATTTCTGTAAATAATATAAGTATTATTAAGGGTCTGTCACGATAACAACGTTTATACTTCTTCAATAAAATAAATAATACTAAAGTAGAAAGTTTAGTAACAGCCTAATACCTCACATAAATACTCCACAGCTGGTTTTCCTTTGATGAAGATTTGCTGATTATTCCACGACTGTCTAACAAATATAGGTATTCTGACGATATTAGCCTTCGAAGGCGAGAAAGAGATAAATAAACACAAGTCAAGGACATCCCAATACAGCAGTGCTCGGTTGAATTAGAACCCACAATCGTCAACAAAATTGAATTAAAATAAATGAAATATAAATATAAATCTAAAAACAACGATGACCTTGATTTGAGATGACATCATTGGTCGAAATCTAACATTATCCTAAAATCCTGAATATCGACGTATTGAAACTTTTGGAAAAAAAATAGTAAGTAATTAAGTATATTATTGTTTTGTAAATTTTTTATTATGTATAGTTTTAGCGCGAAATATATATCTTGGTGGTAGGGCTTTGTGCGAGCCCGTCTGGGTAGATACCACCCACTCATCAGTTATTCTATCGCCAAATAACGGTGCTCAGTATTGTTGTTTTCCGGTTTGAAGGGTGAGTGAGCCAGTGTAACTACAGGCACATTGACGATGTAAGGAGTAGTTAATATTTCTTAAAGCTTCATTGTCTATGGGTGATGGTGACCACTTAAAAACGAAACATGGCCTATATGCTCGTCCGCCAACCTACCATAAAAAAAGGAAAAAAAAGAAAAAAGTAAGAGCTATGAGCACATTGCATGAAATATTAGAATCTAAGGTTATTTGTCCCTATTCCTTTCTGCCATCGGGGTATGCTATGTGTTTGTTTGCATTCCTCGGTGCTAACAAAAGCGTCACTTTGAGATTCGAACCGTTGCAGGGGAACAAAGTCAACATCCTCCACCTCACGTTTTTATAATTCCAATTCGGGCTTCCTGCTTTTTGTTGTTATTCGCTCGAGAATCATAAAAGGGGATTAAGCAATTTAAATCACCACAATCGTATTTAATGTACACGTAGGACACATTTTTGCAAAATTGTTATTCCTGGAATCGACTCGAGTCTCGAAACCTAATGTCATATAGGTATAATACATATGTAAGAATAATAAAGGATTAAAATCTGGAATATTAATCTTCGTAGCTTTGCATTTCATTAGATTAATATTTTTTGTATATTTTTAATTTTTATTCAATTAAATTAGAAAAAAATGTTACATTCAATTCGCTATAAAATATATAAATAAATATTAAAATTTCAAATAAATATAAACTATGATGACAATTATATTTTAGCTTGTTTTTATTTGTAGATACTATGAAACCCTTTTATATTGTTGATGCAAAAACGGCATTATGCAGCACATTTTATGTAAACAAGCATGGTTAGTTTTCACCGCGCTTGAGAATATCCAAATTACTCCCAAACCACATTTATTCTTCTGTATATGGCAACACTACGAAAATGTAAACAACGCGTTTTCCGCAAAAAAAAACCGTTTATTGCGCACTTGTTTTTATATTTACTACATTCAGTGAAACGGCTTTTTTTTAGTTCAGACTTTAAGAATATTATAGTATAAGCTTACTTGGTAGAGATAGACGTCTTTATTAGTATCTTGGATACCAGAACCGATCGATATGAATTCATAATTCATTTGGTTCTGCTAGTTTATATCAAACATCAACTGGCTTTCCCGTAAATTAGTTTCCAGCATTAGTTACAGTTACAGCGTAAACAATTTAACGGTTCTATGTAATATTAACACTTAATTCCTTTGATAATAAATATATAAATATAAATTAAAATGGGAAAAATATTAAACTTAAGTAGTCTCCATATATATTGGACGCAGTAAGAAGGTTTCATATAATTGATATTTACATCTCCAATAGGCGACCAACCTTGGGAATGCATTATTATATCACTCGTGTTTATAGTTACACTGACTCACTCTTCAAACCGGAACATAGTAACGTTTCTTGACAGATCAATGTGTGGTACCTACCAGACAGGCTCGCACAAAACCTTACCACCAAGTAACAATACTTTTAACGTATATCGAAATGACGCTTCATAATACCGGGATTTTGCATTCGTCGTCGTTGCGATGTTAATCTTCCACGCGCTATATTCACCTTTATTTATATAATCTGTGTCAGATATACATGTATAAAAAAAACAAACAATTATTTCACAATATTACTTAATAACCGAAATCGTTTTACATTTCCATAACAGCATTTGCAATTCCATTTTTCACATTCAATTTTTCGTCTTGGATTTGGATAAGAATATATTTAAATATTGAATATCTAATAAACCAGTCCTTCGTATTTGTATAATAAACCCGTAAGAATGACTAATATCGCCAACAAAGCTAGTTTGAGCGATAAACGACACGACAAAGGAACACATTCGAATCGACAGGTTAAAACACGTTTGAACAAGACCTAAATACATAGGGTTGTCACCTCACGAGCTTCGTTTATTCCATATCTATTTCTCAATTCGAAAATTAAAGAATATATATATATTATTTTATTTATAATATTTTTATTTGTATCTATTAAATAATTGCCTGTATTTCTTATCACATGTAGCCCGCGACATCGCGTTTTAGAGGTTGTTGTCATGTGCTAAGCAAAAAAAGTATCCTAAATATCCTCAAGTTCCGTTCAGCAGTTTGGTAGTATAAGAGCGACCGACACACAGACAACGTTACTTTAACATTTATAATAGAAGTATGTATATGTATATTAGTTGTGTATTATTTTTAGCATATTAATACTTCGATAAATTTGCGATAGTAAATAAAATGATTTATATAATTCAATTAATTTAATTTAATACAATTCTTTAATACGCAGAAATAACAATTACGTATAGTAGCAAATGCTGGTGACGTACAATTGACGTCGATATACTATCTTCCTCAATGAGTACAAACAAGTTGAAACATTGCTGCGTTTACGGAGCCCTACTTATCTATACGTAACATTGACTCACACAGACTTATTGTCCGATATTTATGACAGGATGTCTCGAATACTCGTCTGAATTAAACTATACCTACACTCACTTAAACCAGAGTGGCTCGTAAAACTTTGTACTTGATTTTATGCTGAATCTTGCTTACAACCTTATCTCATCGTTCATAAACTGGAGCGCCATTTTAATTGCAACGACTTAATTATAACACACATCTTTACCATAAAGTAAAGTAACAGCCTGTAAATTTCCCATTGCTGGGATAAGGCCTCCTCTTCCATTTGGGAGAGGGTTTGGAACATATTCCACTACGCTGTTCCAATGCGGGTTGGTGGAATGCACATGTGGCAGAATTTCGATGAAATTAGACACATGCAGGTTTTCTCACGATGCTTTCTTTCACCGCCGAGCTTGAGATGAATTATAAACACAAATTAAGCATGTATTTATAGTGGTACTTGCCTGGGCTTAAACCCGAATCATCAGTTAAGATGCACGCGTTCTAACCACTGGGCCATCTCAGCTCACATCTTTACCATACTAAAATAGAATTCTTTGTAATCTAAATATAGTTAGAATAAAGAATGTATATGTCAAATAATAAATAAAGTGGTACATTCCGTAACCAAGGCCGCCTATAACATTAAATACTGGGTTTGCAGCCCACGTCACATACATGGTAGATTTTCATCCGATATATGCAGGTTTCATAATGATGTATTTCTTCGCCGTCAACAACTATTGAGATTAATTTTAAAGATACTTTAAGTACATGAAAATCACTCTCCCAGTTTTAACCCCACGATCTTCAGTTAAAATTGATGGTATCATATCACCAGCTCAATCGGCTCAGGAACTTAATATATAGTATTATCGTAACTAAATATACCTATATAATTATTATGTATACATAAAAAAATTAAATGAGTTTTTATTTTAAGTTAAAAGGTGCTTGTATAGATTTCTATGCATGCCGTACATATAAGTGAAAAAAGCTTGCCATCGACAAAATTAAGCGATGCAATTTGCAAGAAAATAGAGATGTTTTTGGAATGTCACTTGCGACGCGGAGGCTCAATTCAAAAAGTCGTCATTCGCCGGAAATCGGAGCGTGTATTGAGTGGTGAACTAGTGATACTTGTACATGCAGCGCCAGCGATGACTCGCATACAAATTATTGCAGTAATGGAACACTACTCGTATTTTTTTGTCATTCGCAACTCTCCGACCGAGTTTATTTTTTATTAAAACTACAAACATTGAAAAATGGCTATATAATGAACGTTCTAAAACATTTTAGTGTTATTTATATATCTATGCACGGATTATTGGAATTAATGAATAAAATTAGAAGTTGTACCGACTTGCATGTTTTTTTATAAGCAACTACCTACCCGGCTACGTGCGCGTACAATGCTCTACTTATAACGATTATACTGAAGGACAGTCATACAAAGAGTTTTTTTTAAGTCAGGACGAACCATCGAGTCCTTTCGCCGAACATCTCTTCCACGATTCACCAGAATCGTATGAATGGTAAAGCATAGAGGATAAATATAAAAGACTCAAAATGATTTAAAGAAAAATAAAATCTCGCTTTAAATTATTTGGAAATAGCTCAACCTTCCTTACTTGAATAATTAATTTTGATGCGACACGACATCGAAATACTAAAGCTGAACTAGTACAATCATAAATTATGTATCAAGACTAATTTGACAAATGTCAAGTGTAACAATTTCCCCGTCGAAATACCGGAAATAACTTATTAAACACCGCGCGTCTCAATTTACGTCATGCGTTACTAAATTATATCATTCGACGTAGTCGGTCAGCGCTCCGTTTGGTCAATAAAAATACTTACAGCTGACTCGACCAAGTATCCTTACGAACTATGAGACTTTTTCGTATACGTCGAACACAAAGACGGACCCGGATTATTCTTTGTTCCTGGATCAGGTAATATTGCCAGTGCGACGATTGAAGGCTTTCAACGTATTTATGTTATCGATGTATTTATAATAAAATCTTTTCTATTACACACATATTGTATTGAAACGTGATTTTAGATACTTTTGTACGTTTAAGTTCTATAAGATATAGGTTATTATTATAAGATTACCAGTTATCGAATTTTTTTATTGAAAATTATTGAAATATATTTTAACATGTTAAGAGTATTTTTTCTACTTTTGATTTCAAAATTGTTAATTCTTCAAACGGAATCTCCTCAACACATTACCATCAACAAAAACAAAAGTTAACCTATTCATATATAGATATATTATGCAATAATAATATATGTATATTATAGTTAATTTCAATAAACTAATTAAATTTCAATATTTTACAAAGTTATGATAATATTTAATCCACGTATCAATAACAAAATACTATTTTATCAGGATATGAATTCAAAATAGTTAATTGTATGAAATTCGATGTAACGGTAAATTAAATTTTAATAACAAACATAAACTCGTAATATCGATATCGGCATTCATTATTAGAGTCCCTAGTGAGTGAGCAATATCGCGGTGGTATGTGATTGGCTCGTGGAGTGAACGGCTGCATAATGAACCGAGGGAAGGTGGGCGACAGCCGACGGTACGAGGTGGTGAGGGAGGAACTTCTCGGCGTCCGAACACTATGTTAGATTGGAATCCAAGAACATCCTGCCGTTAAGTCTCCATAATTATCAAGAGTTGTGTTGGTGTTGCTATAAGTAAAAACGATGTATTATGGAAAAGATTCAGGTTTTTTTTTTTGTTATGTAACAAAAATGTAAAAGTAGTGGAATCAAGGTTTTTTTTATAAAAACCTTTGCGGTTATTATAAATATTACCTAGATTATTATTTCGTATTATTTAAGAATTGAACCTTAAGGGACTCTTTTATATTTTTCACACAGTAATTAAACAAATTATTGGACAACTTTACTATACTATCTATATATTTGATTTCAAATTTGTTTAATAGAATACAAATCAAATCAAATCAAAATAAACTTTATTCAAGTAGGCTTTTACAAGCACTTTTGAATCGCCATTTTACAATTAAGTGAAGCTACCACCGGTTCGGAAGATTCTACCGAGAAGAACCGGCAAGAAACTCAGTAGTTACTATACAGACGAGAACGCATACGACACGATCGCTAAGAAATCTTAATATTATATTTTAGTCTTAATAGAGATAAAGATAATTCTTTATAAATTTAATCTATAAAATATTATCTAATTATGAAAACTTTGCTCCAGATTTATTAATTACTCATTGATACAGGCAATGCTCGTGTACCAGTGAATCGTTATAGTTTAATTGCACATTTGTAAAATAAAATCAACTTACATTTGAATACAATTGAATCTCAAGATAACAATTCTTAACCTTAATTGAAACGTCTTCAATGCCTTCAAAGAGAAATTCTTCAGAAGTTGCAGTTGCACGAACGATCAGTAAAAGCTCAGTAAATTTTCGATTATTTACGATATTTCAAAATTGTATAGAATTACCCAATGTTTTTTTTAAATATCAACAGCTATATTTAAAACTAGTAATCGCCTGAGGCATCGCTACCGTTTTAGGGAGTTGATTGTCACGTGTCAGGCAAAAGAAGTAGCCTATGTCCTTCCCTTTAGTTAAAGTTTGCTTCATACCTAATTTCATCAAATTCTGTTCAGCGGTTTGTTCGTGATAGACCGACAGATAGACACATAAAGTTACTTTTGCATTAATAATATTAACATAGATTATGTCCTATACAACAAAGGGTTTAATTTAAAGTTAACAGACAATGAAATGCACTAAAAAAATTACCCAATATTAATGGTACGCTCACGTCTTTCTTACCTATAGCACTTTAAGAAGTATTTATATCATTTGACAGCATCATACCTGTACTTGTAATAACACTGACACACACACCATTAACGCTGCGACAAACACATACAATAAACGTAACGGAAGAATGATTCCTGAGTAAGTGCAATCCACTCAGAGGAGCATGCATAAAGCACTACCGGACTGAAAATCGTTGTAATGTTACCGCGCTTATTTTAATAGTTATTGATGTTACATAACAACGAAACTAGTTTTTTATGCGTGACTCTAAAATATCAGAAATCAACGTTATTTATCGTATAATTCACGCAAGCGGATTCCGAGAAATCGAATCATAGATAACATTTTTATAAAAGTTACATTTCCGCTTATACTACGAAAATCGACTAAAAATAATAAAAGTTTGAAGTTTGAATTTCATTTTATATACAGGATAACTGTTTGACTTTCGTCAAAGGCTCTACTAGTCTCGAAATAAATACGAACAAATATACATATATCAATAGTATTTATTGAGATTTTTTTAATAACAATCAAAGAAGTAACATTTCAATCGATATGATATCACACTGACAGTTTTCGGTCACAGCGGCGAGAGCAGAATAGGCTATTTAGGCCAAATTTTTTAGTGCTTAAGTGTATGTATGTGAGGACGCAGGTGATCTATCTAATCCCTTACTTTTATAATCCGATGGGACTGCAATCGAGCACGATACACACGCAGGAGCAGGACAGACGCATTTACGTGCTTTTCGAATCACGAGACTGAATCAATGAGATTGTTTTTGTAAACAAATACGCAATTACTTTTATGACCTTAGAAACTTGTGTAGTTGAACTGGCTCACTCACCCTTCAATCCTGATCATAACAATATAAGTACTGTTTTTTGATAATTAGTGGTACCTACATAAACGCTCTGGCAGAAAGGTTTACTACTGGTATGTATTGAATTAAACAAAAATCACAGGGAAAACCAAGGGCGGAAGCGAGTACATAATCCATTAATTGTTGTCAATGAAACTTCACTAATGTTCGTACATAAGTGTGGTATTTTTACATTTCTCAACAACAACTTCAAGCCATTACTACAACCTCAATTCACAACAATATATTAAGCACAAAGCCATTAGCGTTCAATGTAGTTCTTAAACCAAAGTAAAGTGAGTTACACTTAATTCATATCAACTTTTCGACATATACAGCGAAGTAAAAGTATTTTTATGAAATATTTGTTATTAAAAAATAACAAAAGTTTTCAGCATTTATATCATATACTGAATACTTTTTTTTTCTTAACTTCATGTATACAGCATGATACAGAATTTTTCTTTAATCCAATATTTAATAATTGTAATGACATATTAGGGCATGGATGAAAATAATAAATGCAACTTGTTATATCATGCTAATTAATACACTTGATTGTAGGAACTTATAGACAGACAGATATTATACCTTTATATAAATATAGAAAACAAAAAAAAGTCTCTTAAAACATTCTTCGTAAATAATAAATATTTCAGGAAATTTAATAACATTTCCACGCTTTTTACTCACTCCGTATAACGTAAATACTTGCGCGTAAACTATTTAACATTTTCAAACAACAACATCAAGAACAAACTACTACACAAAACTAGAAAACTTATAATCACGTTTATAAAAAGGCGTTAAACTTTCTACGAAAAAAAATACAAGTATTATCTATCTATCGATTACGTCTGTTAGTTTCGGACATCAACAATAAACTGTGACAGACCTACGGTTGAAAGGATCACTTAGAAAAATACGACCTACATTATATATTACTACGGTAAGTATAGTTTTAAAAATCCGATATTAAATAAAAAACATCACATACATTACTCTGATTCCAATGTAAGTAGCTAAAGCACTTGTGTTATGCAAAATCAGAATTAACGACAGTACCACAAACACCCAGACCTAAGACATAGAAAACTAATGAACTATTTTTCGACATCGACTCGGCTGAAATCGATGTCGTCGTATATTAATTAAATATGATGTTTAAAAAAGAGTAGGTACAATGTGGCAATTATAGACAAATATTGTAAAATGAGACCAAAAAACCTAAAAAAAAAGTGCCAGCAGATTAAGTATCGACATTGATGATTATTGAAATAATTTATAGTTAAAAAAACTACATTTTTCGAAATGAAATGAATGTATTATTGTTTTTATTATTATGATATCACCAAAGTACTTTGGTACACTATACTGTCAGGACATACGAGTTGATACTTACCATCGAAGAGCCAGCAAAAGTTTCACGGTATATATTGTTTATTTCCTTGTGATCCATTATAACGGTTAATATTATACTAATATACAGACACATTTTACTTTATAGAACAAAATTAAACAAGCACCCAATAAACCACAAAGATTTGGTTGATGCCTTTGATATAAAACACGTCCCGAGGTTCGGAGATAAATAAAAGGTTGAACGTTATTGACACGGAGACATCAAAGGGAACGACAATATCAAGGTGTCGCCAATAATTATTTCGGTAAGAAACGTGAATTACGAATTCCAAATTACCTGATGTATAGTACGACACAACTTAGATTTAGCATCGGCACATTCAATAAAACCGATTTCTGCCGATTTATACAACCAATAGAAATAGCTCCCTTTCTCGCCATTCGTCGCTATAGATTCTCGCGTCAGTTCAACCCGGGAAAACGTCTGCGTGTAAATGGACGTGTCAAGGAATATATTAGGGCATATGATATTACAAGTTATAACGTTCGTGTAAAGATCATATTCACATAAGAAATAAATATTAATAATTTGGGATAGCATACCAAATTCGAATGTGTTCGGTTTTACGAATTTTGCCGATGCTACATCTATGTTGTGTCGAACTATGCGTACTTATAACGTTACTTTCCCACCTAATTATAATTATATCTTGATGCTTATTTCTCGCTTGTAACAACGGTTTATCTAAGTTCTCATAATATTACCTGATGTTATATATAAGAGGAGGAGGAGGAGAGGAACATATTCCACTTCGCAGTTCCATTACGGGTTGGTGGAATGCACACGTGGCAGAATTTCGATGAAATTAGACACATGCAGGTTTCCTCACGATGTTTTCCTTCACTGCCGAGCACGAGATGAATTATAAACACAAATTAAGCACATGTATATAGTGGTGCTTGCCTGGGTTCGAACCCTCAATCATCGGTTAAGATGCACGCGTTCTAGCCACTGGGCCATCTCAGCTATGTAAGGTATGCGTAATATTGTTACAGCACCAATGTCAGCGAGTATTAGTGTTGACCACATACCAAAAGTAAGCCCATTCTCTGTCTACCTATACTTTAACGAAAGCGAAGGACACTCTCGATTTCAAAACGATCATATCAGTTAATCCATTTAGAAGCAACTATACAAATCAAAGATATAACCATTAAACTTATAATTTAGCGTCATTTTACATCGCAGGTAAAAAATAAAAGAATATATTGTGTATAATGTATTAAGATTTATTAAAATAACAGAAATATTTTATCTAGGCGTATTGTTTTATTCAACAACGAGCAGAAAATTACTTAAAATGCTATCAAAATATATTTTATTTGTCCATTGTTCTCCATAGCTGTTAAGAATTAAACTCAACAAAAGCACCACATTTAAACGTCTCTTTAAAAGAACAACTCCGTAATCTTCGGTCTGCAATTGGGTCGTTGGTGGCATTTAGGGTTGTACTTTTAATCCGTTACTTTCTCGACTAAATCCAAAATTGCAGGAATCTGCGCTTTGCGTAATAACATTAAGCCTTCCAAAGCAGCCTCGCGATATTTAAAGAAAGTTTCAGTACATTCTAGCATATTTTCTGAATCTGAAATCAGTCCTGAAAAGAAGTAATAACATTTGGATTTACGATGCGAACTACATACGTCCGGGTTTAGGACAAATTAAGAACGTCGTTGTACTGGCAACATTAGTTTATTTATAAATATAGACTAGCTGTTTGTTGTGGCTTTACCTGAATGGAAGTTAAAGATATTCACAAATGAACTTAAAATATTACGTTATTTTAAGACCTCTTTGTATACTGAGTAAGTGAGTACTCAAATGATCAAGATCAAAAATCAAATGACACTGACTAAAATAGTTAATGCTCGGCGGTGACGAATTAGTCAGTCAGGACATAGAAGATTCTATATATTTTTTTGTTAAAGTTATTTCTATAAACTTCATTTTTTGGTTAAAATACTAAGAAGTTTCACTTAGATCATTTGTCATCTTATATTGTTTCAAGGCGGTGAAACGATCTTCATAATTAATGATGGATTTATGACGCACTTATGAGGCGAGTTGGCCCAGTGGAGATATGAATCTTAGCCGAAAAATACAGATTCAAGACCGTCAAAGCTCTCAAAACTCTCGCGTACTTAATTTGTACAGTACGACACAAATTAGATGTATCATCGGAAAATGCAATGGAATGAAAAGAAACCCGATTACTGTCGATTTACACAAACAATAGGTATAGCTCCCTATCGCGCCATTCGACGCTATTCGTCGCTCTAGATTCACGCGTCGGAGAAAGCAAGTGCATGTAAATCGACGCGTCAAATTGACGAATATATTAGGTCATATCATATTACAAGTTATTACGTTTGTGTAAAGATCATATTCGCATAAGAAATAAATATTGATAGTTTGGGATGGCGTACTTAATTCGGATGTGATCGGTTTTACGAAATTTGCCGATGCTACATCTAAGTTGTGTTATACTATACCTATTTATACGTCATCTCTTACTCGGCGGAGAAGAATAATATTATGAGGAAACCTCCACGTTAATATAATTTAAAGTAATTCGTTCATATGAGTATCCAAATCAATTTTAAAAAGCGGTAAAATACGCTCAAGGAAGTTAGGAAATGAGTAATCTTTGCCCAGCTGTGAGACATCCACAGGCGATTACATCACCTTATTGTATTAGACAAATATTGAAGATTCAAAATTAGAAGCTTTAAGTTCAGATAAAACATGTAATTATATAAGTTTCGTGATCTAGGTCACGGTGGGTAACTATTCATTTAACAAGCTTTTATTTAACTTCACCTTTTAGATTGTCTGGGTCAGACCTTCCAGCTGAATTTTAAACCGATTCCAATCAAACGATCGAGCTGAAATTAACAAATACTTGATGATTTTCTTTCTTAGTGTATTTGAATATAATCAAAACGATTAATATTACTAGCTTATTAGTTGGACTAATATATTAGCTCATATTTGTTAATTAATGTAATAGAGGTAGGTATGAGTAAATTATTAAAGAAGAACTTCTGTTCTTATTGTGAGAATAAAAATATATACATTATCTTTCAAACCAGCACAATTATTTGTGGAACAAAATCCAACACGGCGTCCGTAGACATTCGGATCAAATAACATTAAGCTAAAATACTAGTAGGCACCTTCGTGTGAATTTACGAATGAAAGAGGACTTTTTAAGTTGTTAAAGGGTCAAATCAAATTGGGGTATTCAATTTCCCTTGTGATCTTATGAGGAAAAACATCAGAAGATATATTAAACGTATCTAAAATATAAGAATATTTTCATTGTTTATCTACGTAGAGTCGAGATGGCCCAGTGGTAAGAACGCGTGCATCTTAACCGATGATTGCGAGTTCAAACCCAGGCAAGCACCGCTGATTCATGTGCTTAATTTGTCTTTATAATTCATCTCGTGCTCAGCGGTGAAGGAAAACATCGTGAGGAAACCTGCATGTGACAAATTTCATAGAAATTCTGCCACATGTGTATTCCACCAACCCGCATTGGAACAGCGTGGTGGAATATGTTCCAAACATTCTCCACAAAGGGAGAGGAGGCCTTTAGCCCAGCAGTGGGAATTTACAGGCTGTTGTTGTTTTTGTTGTTGTTTATCTACAGTGAATCTGAACGACAAATTATGACACTTGTATTCATATGCATGTGTGTCAAATGAAAACTAAATTGAATTTCCGAACCTAAGGGTTATTATACATATATATTTTAATATCGGAATTCATTGGTGAAATAGAAAATTTACCAAAATTTCTTTATAATACACAATCGTAAGCTAAAAACACGCCTAAATTTACAGCTATACTGAACTATGTGAAACCTAAAAAATATTGTATGAACTAACCTTTTATTTTTATTTTTCCATGTTCCATTTTGACATCGCTGTCATTTTGTATTATCTGTGGAAAACCAGTGAAGTGATGTTCCATATGAATCTACCAACAGGTATATCGATATTTCATGATATGTCTCAATAAGGTAATAATCTTTTTCAACGATTGACGATAATTTGATCATAAAAAAAAAAAAACGTAAGACAGTATACATACAGTAGCAGACATTTACTATTATTTTTAATTTTAAATCCATAGTTTAATATTTTATTCGTTTAGATTATTTTAGCACTTATTTTACTTTTTTATTAACTTTAGGACCTATTTTATTATGGATTACCGATCAATAATATAAATCCAACCATACCAAAGTCAGCATGATCTATTGTAAACTTATTTTGCAAAATGCTGTAGATCGGATATAAAGTTAAAAAGTAAAGTAAAGTAACAGCCTGTAAATTTCCCACTGCTGTGCTAAGACCTCCTCTCTCATTAAGGAGAGGGTTTGGAACATGTTCCACCACGGTGTTCCATTGCGGGTAGGTGGAATGCACATGTGGCAGAATTTCAATGAAATAAAACACATGCACGTTTCCTCACGATGTTTTCCAAACACAAATTAAGCTCATAATATACATATATAGTGGTGCTTGCCTGGGTTTGAACCCGAAATCATCGGATAAGATGCACGCGTTCTAACCACTGGGCTATCTCAGCTCGGATATGATCTATATTAAACAAATTAATAACAATAGATAGTCCTGATCGAATAAAATTGTTTCAAATGAATTGGAATTATTTTTTATTATATTAATATTACTATCAAACTAAAATATAATTATATCAGTTAACCTAAACCCCGTCATTCTACGAGCCTTAAAGGATTAATCATGCCTGATTCATAGTTCACCATATTGGTTAACGTTTATGGTAACTGTTTCGCTCCTTTGAGTAGTGTTATGAAGTTACATAACTTATATCATTACAAAAAAAATCTGTATTATAAAATACTATATGAAGCTGAAATAATAATGGAAAACATAAAATTCTTTTCTATGATTAGCGCGTTCAAATATACACAGGAAAAAAATATTATCTCTTTACTTATAAATATTGCTTGGAGTATGATTAGTAAGACTTTTTTATGATATAGGTTGGCGGAAGAGCATATAAGCCACCTGATGGTAAGTGGTCACCATCCACCACCACCCATAGACAATGACGCTTACATCGTCAATGTTCAGTTACATTGGATCACTCACCCATCAAACAACACTAAGTACCGTCGTTTAGCGGTAGAATAACTGATGAGTGGGTGCTACCTACCCAGACGGGCTTGCACAAAACCCTACCACCAATTAAATTGTTGTATTTCAATTGACAATTTTATGTAGACAGAAGCAGAGAAACCTGTGCTTAACTAAATAACTGATCCGCTAGTGATGGGTCCGTCTCGACTTCGCACTTATGCATTTCAGTTATAAAGAAATTATATTTTATAACTACATTTCATATCCTATATCCAATGATGTTCTAGTAAACAGATATGTCATTAACGCGCAAAAAGTGAAGACTAGAAAACGTCCTAATTGGGACGTTTGCCTATAGTCGTTTTCATCATAATTATGCCAGTAATACGTTATAATGCATCATAATTATGTAGTAATACGTTCTGCGTAATTAAAACATCTAGTTGTCCCTTTTACTTGTTGTTTTTATCAAGCTATCCTTTTTACTTGTAACGAAATGTAAAAAAAACGGTCCCCGGAGCGGCACACCTTTTTCTGTTGTTTAGTATGGGTATAACATATCTGATTATTAGAATATCATTGCCTATATCACTCAGGAATAAATGTAGCTTCCCACCAATGATGTTCTAATTGGTTCAATAATTTTGAAGGTTATCCCCAACATAAAACAAGTAAACTGTAGCTAATTTTAATATTATTATAGATAAATGCCTTGTCTAAAGGCCATTAAACTATAAGGGTTCATTTATAATTACCTAATTAAATTAACTTCGACTATTTAAATAACACAAAAACTGATTTCAATCATAACTTCGGAATACTTTCACAAACTTTTCCTAGACAACTACATTCTCAGTTATTGGTATAACTAATCACATTATTGTGTTGGATAATCACATTTATAACTAAAAGTAAAGTAAAGTAACAAACAACCTGTAAATTTCCCACTGCTGGGATAAGGCCTCCTCTTCTATTAAGGAAAGGGCTTGGAATATATTCCACCACGCTGTTCCAATGTGGGTTGGTGGAATGCACATGTGGCAGAATTTCGATGAAATTAGACACATGCAGGTTTTCTCACGATGTTTTCCTTCACCGCCCAGGACGAGATTAATTATAAACACAAATTAAGCACATATAAATAGGGGTGCTTGGCTGGGTTTGAATCCGCAATCATCGGTTAAGATGCACACGGTCTGGGCTATTTCAGCTCCATTTAATGACAATAAATGAAAAACTGTCTTTTATAAATAAATAAATGAATATTGGCATCACATACATTACTCTGATCCCAGTGTAAGTAGCTAAAGCACATGTGTTATGGAAAATCAGAAGTAACGACGGTACCACAAACATCCAGACCCAAGACAACATGGGCAACTCTAATTTACTATGTCTAATTATTAAAGTGAATATACTATTTATAATAATTCAGCAATTTTTGTCTCGGTAAATGAGCAGAGTACTCGGCAACACGGATCTAAATCAAGTATAAAATACAAAGTAATACAGTTAGTATTTAACTGTATAAGTCGCGATCTTCATGAGAACATACCCATTTGATTGTTTTTTTTTCCTATTTTTAAATCCTCAGCTAATCTCTATAAATAAATGTGAAAGTAACTCTTTCTGTTTGTCTGTCGCTCTTTCATGGCCATAATGCTGAACCGAATTGTAAATTCAAATTGTTTATAAAAAATACATCGGTAAAAAAGGCTTATTATTCGATACATGATTTTGTAGATGATAAAAACGCATAGAATTAATACCTCTTGACTTCCAGGCAGGATATATTAATTTAAATAATTCTATTGACTAACATGACTGTATTTTTTTAAATGTTTAAAAAGAGTAACTACTGAGTTTCTTGCGAGTTCTTCTCGGTAGAATCTACTTTCCGAACCGGTGGTAGTTTCACTTAATTTTTAAATGACGATCCAAAAGTGCTTGTAAAAACTCACTTAAATAAAGTTTATTGTGATTAAATTTGACATGTAGCAAACTTGAACTCCATGAAAGAACATAGGCTTCTTTTTTGCCTGACACATGATAATCAATATCGTAAAACGTAAGCGAAGCCGCAGGCGACTACTAGTTATAAATAAAAGAAAATGATACGAACGTCGAGATGGCCCGGTGGTTAAAACGCGTGCATCTTAACCGATGATTGCGGGTTCAAACCCAGGCAAGCACCGCTGATTCATGTGCTTAATTTGTCTTTATCATTCATCTCGTGCTCAGCGGTGAAGGAAAACATCGTGAGGAAACCTGCATGTGACAAATTTCATAGAAATTCTGCCACATGTGTATTCCACCAACCCGCATTGGAAAATCGTGGTGGAATATGTTCCAAACCTTCTCCTCAAAGGGAGAGGAGGCCTTTAGCCCAGCAGTGGGAATTTACAGGCTGTTGTTGTTGTTGTTGTGATACGAACGTAGCAGGTACAGTGGTTTATTAAACCAATCATCAAATAAAACCTACAACTAATAATATAACTAACCAACTAACAAACAAATGAACTATAATAATAAAAATTATAAATCTTCTTAAGATCCACACGAATTTATTCTGAATAATACTTACTCTATCTCAATATTTTGCCAGAAAAGCATATTGAAGTTACTGCATTTGTTGCTTATATTCAGCGGCACAATAAGCCCAGGAGACTTATTTGTACCACAATCTCTTCACAAGTGCGATTACCGTAGCTGCCTCTCGTGAAGTTCGATATTTCTTGCTTTGATTATATTCTTCAGCAAGTTTTATGCAAATAAAATAAAGTCTTACAGAAAATTAAAGTGTGTTATAGATAATGTTTAAAGTACTAGTATATACGTATATGTAAATATATTAATTATTAAATTAATGTTTTTTTAATGAACTACTAAAAATATTTGAAATATTTCATGATAACTGTTTTTTTCAACTTATGCACTTTATCAGGTCATTGAACTATTAACTGTTAAAATGCAAATGCTAGAAAATATGTAGAGCGAATAAAACATCATATCTTACATTGTATAATATTTAAATTCTAAACAACAAAGATTACTACTGCATATACTGATTTAAATGTTTATTTTCATAAGCTAGACGTATAAATACATTATTATTATTAAATTGCATTTAATATAGTGTGTGCAAATAAACATTATTTGGGTTAGGGCTTTGTGCAAGCCCGTCTGTGTAGGTACCACCCACTCATCAGTTATTCTACCGCCAAATAACAGTACTCAGTATTGTTGTGTTCCGGTTTGAAGGGTGAGTGAGCCAGTGTAACTACAGGCACAAGGGACATGACATCTTAGTTCCCAAAGTTGGTGGCACATTGACGATGTAAGGAATTGTAATATTTCTTACAGCGTCATTGTCAATGGGTGATGGTGACCACTTACCATTAGGTGGCCCATATGCTCGTCCGCCAAACTATATCATAAAAAAAAACATTTATTTATTATTATTATTATATAACTTTATATGAATAACTCTGTACGTGATTTCAATAAATAATAAGTATTCGAGTGTATGTATTAGATTGGACCGTGTATTGTATATACATTTATACGTTTTATTTTACCCGGACGAATTCGGGACGGCCGCCTAGTATATTTATAATTTATAATATCATTATCTACACAATTATTGACAAAACTATCATAATTCATGGCGGAACATATGTAACGTGATATAATTGTATTTCATCACGACAGTAAAAGGGATGGTTGAAAATATTTCATTTCTGTTGTAATTTTGAATACAGTTTGTATATTTCTTTACACAAAAATAATGTAAAATTTTATTGAACTATTATTGGTAAAAGTTGTTTCGTATTTTTTTATGTAACATTTATAGGAATGTGTAGGAGTCGAGATGGCCCAGTGGTTAGAACGCGTGCATCTTAACCGATGATTGCGGGTTCAAACCCAGGCAAGCACCGCTGATTCATGTGCTTAATTTGTCTTTATAATTCATCTCGTGCTCTGCGGTGAAGGAAAACATCGTGAGGAAACCTGCATGTGACAAATTTCATAGAAATTCTGCCACATGTGTATTCCACCAACCCGCATTGGAACAGCGTGGTGGAATATGTTCCAAACCTTCTCCTCAAAGAGAGAGGAGACCTTTAGCCCAGCAGTGGGAATTTACAGGCTCTTGTTGTGGTTTGTTGTTGATAGGAATGTGAAAAAATATATTCTGTATTTTTATTTTACCAGAATGTTCCCAGATTACATGTATTATGTAATATTTGATATCTTAAATTCGTGTTCGCTTACGTATGCTCTGGCTACTTCACGAATGTACTTAGCGCCGCAATGGCCGTCATAGCGGGGGGTGGGGTTTGAGCGGATGTGACGTAATAGCCCGACAAAACGTTTCTTTAAATGAAAAGGACACACGTCATTTAATGGCGATAAATAAAAAAAAACATGAGCACAGCCCTCGAAGGCTACTTCAGTTATATTTCTATATATTATATTTTCATTAGAATATATGCGCCAAATTAAGTACGGTTACTAAGTAGTCCAATAATATTATATTTTTCTTATTGTCATAGTGTATAATAAATATTAAATATAGTTAAAGAAGTCGATTTAATCATAACATTAAAAATTAAATAGATTTCAATAGAGTGGTAATAAGTATTGTTGAAACTTGTAATAAAAATTTTCGTTGGAAAACACAGAAGATTTAAATCGTAACCAGCCTTAAAGAATTTTCTTGAGAATTGCGTTCAATCTCGAATAAACCAAGCTCGGTAGTATCACTTTCATTTTCACTCAGGGCCCCGACTGCTCTATAATGATTAAATCCTCTAGCTTTATGCTCCGTTGCATTGAGGTTCAATTTCTTCTTTACTTTCGAAAAAGCTATGAATTATTTTCAACATCATTTTCTTAGACAAACCATTAATTATTTACAGTAATTTCTGAGATATTTGTAAAACTCCAAACACATCAAAATTCTTGTTAAATAACGTTAACGTAAAAATTACAAAACATTATTAAAAAAGTAAAAAGAAAACATGGTAAATGGAATGTCGAAAGAAAAAGTTAAAAAAAAAATTTTTCACCTGAGAGTCTACCTCTCTTTATAAGGAAGTGTGACCTGGCAATATCAAGAAGCCGCAAATCAAGCGCTTGCCCAGTCTTAAACCCGTAATCTTTGGTTCTAACCACTGGGCCACCTCAGCCTTCTATTAACTACAATTTCATTTATCTCGAGATTATTTATAATACCGTTATAATAATGGCCTACACAAATATACACTCCTATTACGATAGTGATTAATATAATATTTATAAAGTTATGTTTTCGTATTTGTATTGATCTAAGAACTAGGTACATACTCGATAATTAGCTCTAAAACGAAATTTCAAATGTTCAGGCGTTTTTGTAATTCCTATTTCAAAGATGTATTTACAAATTTAATCAAATGCCATTATAAGCCATACATTAATGGCAGTACGGTTTATTTTTGATGAAAAACTGAAATATGTCTTAAAAAAAAACATTCGAGCCTTTCTTACTCTATAATATATTTAGTAATTGTGCCTTTTGTGACAGGAATAAACATAAAATGTTATCCTTATCTCATTCCAAACATCGGGCACGCACCAAACTCATAATTTCACGATGAAGTACCGCATGGGCAGAAGCGCGCCCTTTGCACTGGTGATTCACTGTAACGGTTATTCGCATGTTTCCTAAAACCTGACACATATTTCACATTGAAACACAGGAGCAGAAAGAGCCCATTCATTAGAAATATATGAACATCTATAAGAAAAACAAATATTAACGAGTTTAATCGAGAAAGAATAAACAACTACGAAAGAAACGATATTATCAGATGATACGTCGACTTTAATGTAGAAAGTATAAACTGAAATAGAATACTGCTATCGAACGAATATATATTCAATTGTTACCAATGGTTTACTAAATGGGCTAATGTCGTGTCCACTTCTAACACTTATTAATATTAATATTTGTATTAGTGGACGAATTGTAAATACTTGAAAATAGGGAAGTCTAATTTTATTTATGATTATGTGTAATTTACATTTTACATTTTGTTGATACCGCGTGGTAAAACTTAATTATATTTATATATGAATATATATGAAAACCACAATTGTTTCATAAATGAAAGATAGACAGACCGGTTTTGCGAATAATGAGACTCGGAATTTTCACGTAAATTACATAATTTCATTATAACTCTCGACGTTTTATAAAACAAAGTCTGAATGGGGCTGCGGTTAAAATGGAAAAATGTACCAGTGGCGTACTTTTCGCCCTCTTGATTAGAGCCAGCTTAATCAAATTTAATGTTCGGCGTTTTTGCTCTTGTAGAAATCCATTTTGACAAAGTAGGCAAAGAGCAATTCCCAGAAGGGAAGTGTCCATAAATTAAAGCGTCTCTAGAGGCGAGTCTCAGTTTCCCGTCACAGTGTAAATAATTGGCCTGTCGTTAAATTTATTGCAAAGACAATTTTTTAAAAATTACTCCCCTTACTATAAAAATTACACATTTTGCTTATAGAACACATGTCGTAATTCGTTTACCATTAACGAGCTAATTCCGTTTTGTTTTTTTTTCAATTATTTTTAATCAAATTATTTTAATTCATCGACTTTAAAATTAAAAATGTTATGCATCTTTCTCAGTAACATTCAAAGAAAGATTCGTGACTCTAATTTATAGAGTCAAATAAATGGATATGTTACTTTCCTTTTGTTTTGTTTTCACGGGTTTACTGCTTGTTACCTGCCCTATGCAGAGTGATTTAATCAAATATTAAAAACAATCAGTATAGGGTCGAATCTCTCCGCATAAACCTAGCCATTAGCGACGCTGACACACGAATAGGGCTCGCTTTGATATCCCCAAAGATACTGATCCGAATATCAAAACTTAATGAAGAAACTCGAAATAACTAGGTTAGTTATTTCGATTGATATTTCAAATTAAACGAGCTAAGACTCATTTATCTCAGACCTTTATAAAACAAATACGACATGATAATTTCAATTAAATATTATAAAATATAACGTATGACATCTTTGGGTTAATTTAGTCATTGATAATCTATTTCGAGGACTAATATCGAAAACTGATGTACACAATAAAGGGAATATTTGTGATAGTTCACGTTGAACTGGTTTAATTATTCATCTTGCAGTTTCACCACGCAACACGATAGCATATACGAAAATTCCTTTTAAACATCGTTGTAAATATTCCGTACAAATATGTTAAATAGTTTAAATTTTTATGCTAAGCCGCGTAATAAAATGCCTGAAAAATGCTTCTATTTAATTCTCACACTAATAAATTAAGCTTAAAGCTTGTATTTGGAGTGGGTAGCGAGTAACCTAAAAGGTCAGCATCGAAATTGTAACTTTAAGGGCGCACATAGAGCCCTGAAGCATAATTTCATATTTCACCTGAGCGCCATGTAATTTTGTTTCTATTTATTACAATCGGTAGTCGTAACAAGTTTATACTCTTTTTTATTTCGTTGGAAAAACGCATTTCGCGTTTTCCTTACGTGCAAATAGGGGAGTATAAGCGACCGGCCCGTGACCAGGATGCCGACTATGCCCAGGCACACCGGAATATCCGACAAAAATCAGCCGGTATCCTCTTCATCTCTTCGACGAGCGCCACAAGATCGCTATCGCATGCTTGCATGCATCTTGCCGAAGGCGGTGCAATACCTAACCCTTTTTTTTCGCTGGAAAAAACGCTTTACGCGCTTCCCCCACGTGATGGAAAGTGGGGGGGGGGGGGGTGGTACTCCCCGGTTTCCTGAACGCCTAGTGCAACCAGGTCCACCGGGTTTACCCACTAAAAAGCCAGCGGTACCCTCTCCGTCTTTCGGCAGGCGCCACGTGATCGCTTACGCATGCTACCGTGAGTGCAATACCTAACCTTACGGACGTAATATAGTAACAAAATAGTATAAAGTAAGTTATAGTCTCCATTCCGACGAAGAAGAATGTTAAGAGCTCATTCCGCCACGCTATAAGAGTATTAATCAAAAACATTTAACGATTCAAGAACATTTCGTTATTTTTATTTATAAAGGTAATTTTGTTATTTATATTTATGATCAAACACATTCCTCGAAAATATAATGCCGTTTTCAAAAGATTTTTTTAACTTTGAAGTGAATTTATCCTTTAAAACTCAATAAAATATAAGCTATTTTTTTAGACGCCTCCTCTTTCTTAACTTCTCTTGGTGTTCCTGATACCTATTGAAGATTAATCGCTTACTCTAGATGATTTCCGGCTTTCAAATAATATAATGTCTTACAATTCTATTCATAATTACGGTAAATACAACAACAACAACAACAGCCTGTAAATTCCCACTGCTGGGCTAAAGGCCTCCTCTCCCTTTGAGGAGAAGGTATGGAACATAATCCACCACGCTGTTCCAATGCGGGTTGGTGGAATACACATGTGGCAGAATTTCTATGAAATTTGTCACATGCAGGTTTCCTCACGATGTTTTCCTTCACCGCTGAGCACGAGACGAATTATAAAGACAAATTAAACACATGAATCAGCGGTGTTTGCCTGGGTTTGAACCCGCAATCATCGGTTAAGATGCACGCGTTCTAACCACTGGGCCATCTCGACTCACGGTAAAATATAAAACGAAATATCTAATTAAATTTCAGAAATTAAATTCTTAGATGTCAGCGAAACAAATATCAGCAGCAAATAATTTAAAGGTTATATAATGTGAAATCTATTTCCAGCCTAAAGGCTTTGACAAATACTCGTTAATCTTAAATTTGTGCAAAACGTAATAGCCCATAGTATATTTAATAACGCGACGTCACAACAATACGGCGTTCTAGTTTACACCACAAACAAATATTAAAATAGACTTATTGGAGGAGACTTACAACGACTTTTAAAACGATAACAAAATCAATTAAAATGTAAAGCTGGCGCCTAATTGTGATTCCATTAAACTTAGCTGTTTCAAACAATTGATTAAATTGCATACACAACTACAAATAATTAATTGTATCTCTAATGCAACAAAATTAACATAAGGTCGCTCAGTCTTTTGCGAAATTATATACCTACCTTGTCTTTAATTTGAATTAAAAATTCCATTACCAAATCAAATCAAATCAAATCAATTTTATTCAAGTAAACTTCACAATGAAGCGTTTTTGAATCGTCAACAATTAAATACTACCAACGTTTCGGAAAGCAATTTCTTCTAATGAATAATATCATATTTTTATTATTAATTTTCCTACGTATATTGCCAATTTTGTTAACACCATTAGGTATGTGTTACAAACTAATAACTGATACTGAAGACTATGAAATCACCCACTGTCAAAATATTTGACGTGGAACATCTATTGGCGCGCCTTTAGGGAATGACCGAATCGTCTGCCGCCATGCCTCCTCCATGCCGCCTATCTCTTCCCTAGTGGTACGAGAGCTAGCAACGTTTTCGAGAGAAAAATATTATGTCAGCTGGTTATTATATACGAAACGAAAACATGACTTCGCTCCGATGAAATAAACGAAACGAAACAAATATTATTTATCCTTTACTTTTCATGTTACATTATTTTTCATAAACGTTGATTTATAACAATTAATTGTGGATAAGTTTCCGTCGAGTAAACCGTACTTCGATACGAAATTATTATTTAAAACACACTTTCTGAACGCACTCGTAAACGTCAAATATGGCCGACCGTTGAACTGTCATTTCATTGATTTTATGGATTTAATATCCACACGTAAATAGTACTTAGCTAATAGTCATATTTAACAATAGTCATACTTATTTTGTATACGCATATCCATATAAGTAAGCTTATTTTTGTAATATTTCTTTTGCACCTATAAATTATTATTATTATAGTATACTTATGCACCATGCATATGCATTTAGCAAAACATCATTATTTTACTATTACAAACAGACACTCGAATTTTATTATATGTATAATATCGAAATATATCAAGTATAGAAAATTTTCGACTATGTTGTCGACTAACAAAATTAGTTTATATTTAATAATATAATTAGTAATAGTCAAAAATTTTACATTAACGATCTACAATCAAGATCAGGTTTTGATAGTGTCTTTCGTAGACCTGCACGAATTTATTAATATAGATTACTCTTAT
This sequence comes from Vanessa cardui, assembly GCF_905220365.1. Taxonomy (NCBI): domain Eukaryota; kingdom Metazoa; phylum Arthropoda; class Insecta; order Lepidoptera; family Nymphalidae; genus Vanessa; species Vanessa cardui. Next base: position 4,996,387 of record NC_061130.1, on the reverse strand, counting down.
TTATGAAGCTTATACGAACTTGTACTTATAAAGTTCGAAAATAATATAATACAAGCCTATGTCAATTTTATTTTCGTCTAAAATATTTTTCTAAGGCAAATGTTAACTAACCTAAATTTACATTTTTTTATTATCTAATGCTTTAAGAGGTAATAGGGCCTTTGTTTCTAATTTTCGAAAAGTATTTTTAATTCTGCACAAAGTTTTAGAAACTGTGATCTTATCTTGAGCAACGTCGCTCTATTTTTCTATGCTTATCTCATAAAACGTGTAACATTTTCGTTTTCTTTACAACCTATGAATGTAATACTTTGAGCTTAAGGAGTAAGGTATTAAAAATTTTAGCTTGTAGCGTTAAACTAAATATATCTCCTTAATAGGTTTATTATTATTACTAGTGGTCGCCCGCGGCTTCGCTTAGAGTCACTCGTGTTAGAATATTGGTTGTCATGTGTGAGGCAAACAAAGTAGGCTATGTCTTTTCTTGGAGTCAAACTCAAACTCAAATAACTTTATTCAATATAGAAGCATTACACTTTCTTATTGATGGTCAATTGAAACAAATCATGTATATACGGAGTATCTTATACTTCACGTATAATATATTAGGGAATTATAGTTGCTCCAAGGTTTGATTTCAGTTCAATCAGTCGAAAATTTAAGAAGATTTATAAAAACATTCATACCCTATATCGTCCCCTTAGGGGTGGAATTTATCAAAATTCTTTTCTTAGCGGATGCCTACGTCATAATATTTATGCCTGCCAAATTTCAGCTCGTGGTTTGGGCTGTGCGTTGATAGATCACTATGTCAGTCAATCAGAGTTTGAACCTAAATCTTTGACATATTTATGAATATTTAAATTACTCTACAAATTAATAACTGACATTTATAAATCATGTTGAGGTACCTTGCCACGTGCGTATATTATAATACATCCCGCTTAACAATTTTAAAAATAAGTAATATATAAATTGCTAAATGCTTTAATATAATTTAAATTATGCCCGTGTAAAAGAGAGAAAATTTATGACATGCTTTTCCGTATATGTTAAGTCGGACAAAATTATGTATATTTTATGCAAACTAAATTATGCTAATTATAAAGATGTAAGCTTTATTTGTTTTATACGGATTCTCGTTAAAATTACCATTTTGTTTGTTATGAAAGTTTCATGTTATAGTAGATTGGTAATGTTAACACAACCGTGCCTCGGAAAGCATAACGAGCCCTTGGACTTGCGCCTGAAATCTTTCTTTTCTCCTTCTATAGGTTTATGAAAAAAAACGAATAGTTAGTGCACTACCTGGCTAAAGGATCACATCACATCATCATTATTATGAAAGCTTGTAATATTTAATAGATGATAACAACTGGTCTTTTGACCGACTACAAACAAAGAGACAAAAGGCGCAACAATTGTGAACATAACCCAAAGTAAAATAAGTGCACTTACAGAATCTGTATAGAAGATTAGAAATAGCAGCTTTTTCTTTCAGCGGCATGAGAATATAATCACTGCTAACCTCGTTACTTCGATTTGCTACTTAGAATTTGGTCAAAAATACAATTTAAGTTAAATTTAATTAAAAGGAGTTAAGGATAAATGAGAAGACGAAAAAGCTTTTTGTTTGAATATCGAACAGAAAAAAAACACTAAACAATTTTATATAAAACTTATCCAAAAAGATGCAGCACGATGACAAACACTGGCGAATCTATCAGAGGTATTCCAGTATTTTATACGAGAAATTTGTAAAATCCACGGTATTTATGTATCAAAATCCGCAACATCAATCTTTAAAAGATCAGTAATGGCCCCCATTAAGTATTTTTTTTTTCTTTTTTTTATGGGATAGGTTGGCGGGCGAGCATATGGGCCACCTGATGGTAAGTGGTCACCATCACCCATAGACAATGACGCTGTAAGAAATATTAACTATTCCTTACATCGTCAATGTGCCACCAACCTTGGGAACTAAGATGTTATGTCCCTTGTGCCTGTAGTTAGTTTAAAAATATGGAAACAACTAATACTACTTAAGATCATATTCTGTGGCACTCATTTTTACTATTTTGTTTTAAGTCCTTAACCGGCAATACTCGGCTGTACTGTAACAATCTACGTTTGAGTTTTGAGCATTCGCCTGAGGTTGAGTCGGACGGAAGAAAGGAAATTGGTGGCCCAAGTTACTTCCGAAATTCGCGAAAATTTAGGAGTTTACGCACTCTAATCCTCGAATCTTCTCTCTCAATTATGTGATTTTCGAATATTAGATATTAGGAATGCTCCCACTGACATATCGCTGTTATAAAAAATTGTATCCTCACACAGGCTCGGCAGATTAAGAACATCGATTACTACAGTTACTGAAAAAATATCAATAAATATGAATATTATAAAATAGAGAACTAATTTCTATAAGAAAATAAATACAGTTCTGATGCAAGTGCTGCAGTACACACTTACACAGAGCAGATAAAGAAAATATTGCATAAGCACCGTGTACTCAGATGGAAGTAGAGAACAGAGAAAGAGGTAGCATAACGGCATAAAAAGCGTGTACCATCTGCTGACACGGCAAATAAGTAGATGTTACCTCCATGGCTCCCCAATAAACGTTACACATCTATGATAATATTCAATTAAAAAATTACGTCTTTATTAATGAATTTAAGGTTGTCTGGAGGAGATTGCTGGCAGCAATACGACCCCCTTTGCATACTAATTAATTATTGAACGAAACCATATTTTGAATTGATCTTTCAAATATAATTTAATTCTGCCAACATTGCTTATTAAGCTCATCTAATCAATTCAATTTGTTTGGGTGCATTTGAACGTAGTTAGTAAATGTCAGGCGAACTGTAGTAGCAGCAATTAGTACAAATAGATCGCACAGCGGGCGGACAGATCGCTTGACTTGTTTGTATCATAAAGATTTTATATACATAAAGGCGTTAATAATTTGAACTACATAAAATTCATATTGGAGCATAGCCCCTCTGGCCTATATCTCCAATAATGTCTAACTCCACGTCACGAAAATTAAGATGATAGTTTTAAACTAACCAGCTTATCAGCTTGTGTTTATGGTATGTATTCTATAAATATTTTTCTGATAACACGTTAATTTCACATATATTACAATATGCCTATAGTAAATAAAAGAACAACGGATAATAGTATATTTTTTAATCATTATGGTTAACTAGTAAATTATATTTTGAATTATACATAATACTCTTATATTGGAGTGCCACTGCTGGCGCGACGCCCGCTTGGTTGCGGTCGGCGACAGACTCAACACATTTACACCGATTTATTTAACGGCGAAACTACTTTATTTCGACAGTCGACCAATGTACGACTACTATCTTCTATAATTTAACTCGAGCGTCTTTACGTATTAAGAACATTTAAAATATAAAGAATAAAAATAATTGATATTGTGTTACACGTACAATACAATTTTAACTCACGATTCTTGCTCAAATAATCTCATGCTCTTCCGAACCGGTGTCGATATCGTTCATTCGTTCATCATCGTTGCTTCGATATCCTTCGCCCTGCCAACTGTTCCTGGATGATGATTTCAAGTTAAAATTCCTTGGAGTTACACATTGTATGCAAAAAAATTTACAATGTGCACTTATTTAACACTTTATTAATATAAGCATCTCGACCACTTTCTCTGACCCAGGATGATCTGCGTTTAGTTGAGCGTATATTTGGTCTCCATCAATATCGCTACCAAAATTAACCTCCAAAATCAATTCGTTTATTCAGGCTGCACGTCCGTGATTCATGTCCGGTATCTGAGGCACCTTTATTGATGGCTTATATTCGTTAGTGCTTTGGACTGGATAACTTTTCAAAGTATGTTTCCGAGTAACGCAACACACGATAGACTTCGTTTAAACATAGGTAAACTAATCAGAATAATTGATTCAATGATTTTATTTGATGTAATAATAAAAATAATCATGTTAATTTAAAGTCTTATATCCTTTATTAGCACACACAAACGAATCAATCCTGAAACAGCTATAGATTAGGGCACGTCTCTCAACCATTATTACTCAACGCGTTTCTTTGTCCATGTGGCTAGGCATGAGGACAGCCTGGAAAAACTTATAATTGTTTGCCCCGTGGAGGGAAAGAGAGGTAAAGGAAGAGCGCCGTCCCGATGGATAAACACAGTAAAGACAGCAACAGGATCCTGTGCCCAGGCTTGCCTACGAATGGCACAGAATAGGAATGGCTGGAGGAAGGTGGTGCGAAATGTTCAGGTGCTCCACACGCATGGTGGTCATGACCCTCAGTAATGAGGAAACGATTAGGAAGAAGATCCTTTATTAGCTCAGTTTGTTTTCTTTTTTCTACCTCCATTTACATTCACAAAACTAATTACATTAACATTTGTTTTATATCCATGATTGGTACATAATAAGCATATTTGATTTTTTATGATCAGACCAGAATATGTCATTCACAACGATGTTTGTTTAATAATTTAAACCTCATATCATTTGCCGTAACAAAGTTTATTCGCATTGACTGATTTCGCTCATTGGATACGTGACCCACTTATGATACGTATTCGTATATCGTAAATAAACAAAATTTAATGAAATTCTGTGGCCTGATGAAAGGACTAGTATCACTAACATCTTTTTTTGATCGTTGAACCGGCAAACGGATCACCAAACGGTAAGAAGTCACCGTTCTTCATATGCATTGGTATGAAATTGACCATTCTTTTAAACACCTATGCACAGCAACATTAAGAATTAAGAAGTATCTTATGACTGACTAAAAGCCTAACTAACCTTTGATAATTTGAAGAATGATGATTGAAAAAGAATGAACAAAGGTTGATTAATCTCTGTGTTTAAATAAGCTCCAATAGATTATTTTTATTGAGTAATTTTTTGATAATTATCAATTAAGCCTTATCAGAGCCTTAATTAAGGCTCTACCTCGACCACAATCATACATAATGGTAAGTACTGTAGCAGTCTAAGGTGGACAGCGGCCTACTATTACAAGACTAGAACCAACGTCAATTCGATTAAACTAGTCAGAGCACTACTTTGACTTGATATCTTTGACTTTAGGAGCCCAATGTTCATGTACATTCAACCTGGTTTAGTAAGTAAATATAAATAACTAGCCAAAACCTGGCTTCGCTAGGACAAAATAAATGAAACTAAACGAATACGGTTTGCCATTGCCTTTCATATAAAATATATCATCATCCTCATCCTCCTGCCCTTATCCCAATTTTATTTGGGGTCAGCGCAGCATGTCTTCTCCTTCCATACTTCTCTGTCAGACGTCATCTCACAACATTCTTTCTAACCATATCGTCTTTCACACAATCCATCCATCGTTTCCTTGATCGTCCTCTACCTCTATATCCATCCACATCCATGCTCAAGGCCTTTCTCACAATATGTTCCTCATTCCTCTGCATTAAATACCCATACCATGATAGCCGCCTTCCACAAAACTTCTCGGCTATCGGTGTCACATTCAAGCTTCCTCTTATGTACTTATTCTTTACTCTATCCATCCGCGTAACAACACACATTCCTCTCAGCATTTTCATCTCCGCAACATGCAATTGTCTTTTAGTCATCCCTTATGATATAAATATATATTTTTCATAAACTTAGATCTAGTATATATTGTAGATAATTTTCTATCGTACCGTACCCTTGTATTAAATTATTATTTGTAACACAGTTTTTGAACGAACCCAACTTCTTCGTGCACATGCTGTGTGTGCTGTGCTCTGTTATAGAGAGTTTCTCTGATTCGTTAATTAATACTTTATTTTGGCTATATTACAAAATACTTATTTATAACTTAGCTATTGAACTGTTTCTGTTTCTAAATTTTATTTAAAACTTGTATTAACTGAGTCAGTTAAGTGAGTAAGTAGGTTTTTTTTCCATAGGTTGTTATTTTTAGTTAATTTTGTGGGAATTTTAAAGAGCGACCTTTAGTACGAATTCGTTCATATTCGGCTATTATTTGCTTTTATCCAACAAAATGGAAATTTCCCAGGGAAATAATTGATTTCACAATGAGTATTTCTATTTTTCTAATCTATTATGTATTATTTAATTACAATACACAGTCTCTATAAATACACCTGTTTTAATAACATCTTATATTTTATATTAAACAGTAATTACTGCTTTTTGACATACTTAAACAACGTTTGAAAAACTTTGTTAAAATTTCATAATTAAATATTTAGTAATTAAAACTCAATTCGAAAATAAAATACTTATAAAGTATTTCTTCATTAGCCAACCTAGAACATTAAGATTACTATAGTATTTATATTGCAATATATTTTAACAAATTTTAATTTAAGAACATTTTGTTTGTTTAGGAATTGATTAATTTAAAAATATTGTGTTTTTTTTTTCAAATACAAAAACCAGTATTCATTGAAAGGGCAACATTCTGTTTGTTATTCTATCACCCGTATTAAAAAAACAACAAAACTAAAAAATAAAATATAAATTTTAAATAAAAAAATTGTAGACAAACAAACAATCATATTATTTTCTTATATGTAAAATTCGTCTCAGCAGTAGTTTCATTTCGAGTTAACACTCAAAAAATAAACAAGGTAATATGAAAGACGTTTCGAAGCAGAAGTTTTCTACATTATTTCCCTTCCGCAAAGATTTTTGCATATCACGATCAAAGTAAATGTGGAGGATCCAAGTGAGTCGTCGTTATGCGTCGCTATATTATAAGCGGGCTGGGTAAATATCAACAACTGGCCGTTTGCCAGAGTAAGAAAACTTATTTGTTACAATGGGGACCGCTAACGAAACGAGCACAATGAGCGCTCCTACGTAACAAATACCGCGTAATTATGTACATTTAACAATGAGGTACCAAACAATTACATTATATATACATTTCTTTAAGAACTAAAATATGTAATTGAAAACATATTTATTTGATGACATAAGAATTAATAATTAATATGAACTAAAACTAGTTACAATATAAATCTTGACCGCGTGGAATGGTGGCAAGAATGCCAGCAGCATTTTCCCGTTGAATCGCAATTCCAATCCTTTGGGCAAAATACGAACCAGCCCCTTTCACCAACGGAGGCAATGAGGCGAGGTGTTATACTTTTGATGAAGCTTTTTGCAAACATATGAAATTAAAAAAACTAGAAGAATTTTATACTAATAGACTGTAAATTTTCCACTGTTAGGCGAAGATGTATCTTCTGCTTGAGAAAAACGAGGCAGAGGAAGACTTGGAGCTTATTCCACTACGCTGCTCCAATGCTGAAGCAACAAATATATATTTTTCTTAATTTAATATTTGGGACTTAGTTTCATTTAACTAATGAGCTCAGTGGGTTACTAGGATTTGCTTACGTAGTTCCTTAATTAACCTGCACCTTCAATAGGAGTATTAGTATCTGAAAATAGCTTCACTGCTAACTAATTTGCTTTAAGATTAAATACGAAACAAGATTAAAGCAAAGCGAAGTCAGCTTTACAATTTCGCATACAGAAAATGTTTTTAACATCAACGATACTTTATTACGAATAACTTGACTTTGAATTCTGCCAAATCCAGCGCAATTATTTCGAATTAAATGTGTCTCTTAATTCCTAACAGTCCCTTTGTTTTCGATTGTTTGTTCTGCTAATTGTGACGAAAGTGGTATTTACGGGACGAATAAACTTCCAAATCGTAACTTTACCAATCGTGGAAGACTTCTTATTACGTTTTATTATTATTAAAGGCTTTTATTCTCAACTAGAAGATAAGTCTCGTTCTAATTGATAAGATATATAGACGTAATAAAACGCTGTCGACATTTACTTACTATAGCCATTCATTCATATTAAATTAATTTATTGTCTACTAAAAGTTATATGTCATTAAAAAAATACGTCTTTCTTTTTTTAACTGGTTCCCATAGAACCAGTTAATATTCCTGAATGAATACAGAATATTTCCAAGGACCTGTTTTATTTTTTAATTAACCATTTTAATGCAACATAGTATAACTAATAAAATTTAATATTCTAGATTATAGTGTTACCAATACCAAAAACTTCTCAAAATATTTGACACAAGTGGGCAGACATTTTAAAACAATTATTTCTTAGATCTAATCTCTTATTAAAATAAGCAATAGTTATAATTTAAGTAGTAAATAACTTACAGTTGTTGAGAATCAGTGACCATGAAATAGAGATCGTTGTAACTTGTAAGTACCTACTGGTGATATAGCGACCGCGCAGGCGTAACCGGATAGGCTCTCGTCCGTAACTCATACACAGATCCGGCGCAAAAACGTCGCCGGACAGCGCGATTCACGAGCGATATGATAGCCGTAGCACCATAACTGGTTTCTATGCATTTATAAATGAAGTTTCCGAGTCGCACTTCCCTCTAGAGTGTTGATAACTATAAATTATATCATAAAAATGTTTTCATACATTTAATATTATCTTATATATTATATTTCATTTATGTTATTCATTTATTCATTTTAAATGTATTGTATTATTAACATAATGTTATTAATACTTATTTAATATACATTTAAAATTGTATTACTATCGACTTAGATGAGAAGTCAGAAGGTACTATAATACCATGTTCCTTTGGACAAAATAAAACGAAGAATAAATTTATTATTGTGAATTCCATATTTCCAAAACCCTCGATGTTTGCGAAGCTTATTCATATCAAGTAATGTGCGGTGTAGCACATTTAGTACATGAGAGAAATGAAATATGCCCTTTTCATAATATTATATTTAATTACACGTAAACAATTCTATTGCTGTTAATATAAGTAAGGGACTCAACTATCGTAACCTTTTTTTTTCGATTATTTTAAATAGTCCATACGTTGATAAATAATTATTGCCTAAAGTTAGCACTATAAAAATAGGCCATGGGACGATAAGGGTCTGTTCCTTTTACCTGTAATTACTGAGGCACTCCTCATTCAAAACGTTTATCTATTCATTCAATTTTTCTATTGTCGACATTCAATTGCAATGTTTATGATAATCAAAATAATATAAATTGTCAACCCATTTATTTTAAAAAATATAAAAGATTTTGATAATAAGTGGACGTCTTATGGAAACACTATAACTGCCTCTTTCTCATATACATATATAACTGTCTCTGCGTTGTCATGGCAACCATCAAAACAAAATCTTTATTTAACATTGAAGCGTTAAACTTGACCGCCAACAAAGTGACCTGTAATATGACCTCTGCGTTTTGGAATAATAAAGGAATTATTGATTATTCGTCGCTAAGACGGGCCGATTACCGGACCCTATTATGCAGATTAAATCCCAAAAGTACGTGAAGCGATTGAAGAAAACCTGGTAGCAAATAATTCTGGAAATAATAATTGACGTATTGTTTAATCCTGATTAAACAATACGTCAATTATTGAAACATATTCCACCACGCTGTTCCAGTGCGTGTTGGTGGAATGCACATAATATGTGGCAGAATTTCGATGAAATTAGATACATGCAGGTTTCCTCACGATGTTTTCCTTCACCGCCGAGCACGAGATGAATTATAAACATAAATTAAGCTCATATATATAGTGGTGCTTGCCTGGGTTTGAACCAGAAATCATCGGTTAAGACGCACGTGTTCTAACCACTGGGCCATCTCGGCCTATAAAATTATTTTTTTAATCAACTGTTAATGTTTGTTTACATTTATAAAGTCGCTTTGTAACTTAGGTGTTGTTCTACAAATGAGTTATTACTTAATGTATGCTACACCTTTATGTTAAAATATCGTGACTGCATACCATGCAAATACAGAATAAACCAATTCGAGCAAAGTGTCCAAATACTACCAAGCTCTTAAATAATTATTAGGGTTTGTGTTAGTTCTCATTACCAACAACAAATGAGATTGACCACATCTCATCATCCTTGTTAATATGTCTAACAATTATTCGTAACTAATTAATTCAACTTTATAAAACTAGATTTTGTTTTTGTAGCACGATTTGTAGCTAATATCTAAATTTGTATCATAATGTACGTTTTGTGTAGACACTGTTAAAACGTCTACTAAGGTTAATTTCTAGCAACAAACCATTTAATATACCAGACTGGCACTTTACATATCTACGCCATTAAACAATTATATAGAATGAATCGCCGTCGTTAATTTAAATGTGCAATGTCGATCGCCATCTTCATTCTATTGATTCATTCGTTCTATCTATTATGCCATATCTCTGGGTTCGTCAGTAATTGTTTCTACATTCAAACGATTTCAACTTCAGACTCGACTCCGGAAAGATCTTATGTAAACTTTCTTCAACGAACCCTCAAATATTATCGAGTAAATATTTTCCGAAAGCGTTTGATTAGTAATATTATTTAACATTCAAATTTTTTGACAACATTTGATAATTAATTATATGTGATAAATTTATAAATAGCCATAAAATAATACAAAGTATATTCTGTTTATTACATTCGATCTCTCTATTTATTAATAGAAATATATTTTATGTTTTCATTTCATTACAAATATTTTGACATAAGATATTAAATGAATATCATATTTTCTTAACGACTTATAAATAGAATAAAACAAAGTTGGTTTCTGCTTGTATACGTATCTCCGAAAAACTTCTAAATTAGTCAATTGATTTTCATGTGGTTTCCACTAATAGAGAGAGCGACAAACGAGAAAAGTATATAAAAACTATTACAGTTTTTAAAATTAACTATGAACGACAACGAACATACAAAACCCATTCCAGCATCTCAGGAGGTAAATATTCATGTTTTACTCATATAAAGAAGCTTAAAACCGATAATATTCATATCCTAACCTTCAAAATTACGTACTTCCATACAAACTTTCATCCTAATTTTCACCTCTTAGGTGATGAATTTTCAAAGAAAACTTTTACATACATTTATCCTAACACGTGAACATACATCAGAAAAAACGAATTTCCGTACAAACTTGTACACACTTGTATAAAAATGCTTTCTTCGTACTCACGTTCTGTAACAAATTCTCGTGCAAAATTTCATCTCATTAGATCAACTGGTTTATGCTGTTCAGACTTTTATGTCAGTCAGTAATTTTAATTGTTTATTAATTATATTGCACTGTCCAAAAATCAGCGAGTAGCTGGCGCGTACAACTTAAATACCAATAAATATACCAATAAATATAAGTGTGTACTTTACAAAGAACAACATTATGAAAAGAGTCTGTAATGATTTGTTTTCGAACATTATTTTTTTATTGACTATTGCCACTCGCTTTAAACCCCAGTTAAACGTTACTGTTTCAGTCCCGTGGGATATTAAAGAGCCTATAACCTAGATAATAAATAGCTTATAGCCTTATTACCTTTTTTTAAGGTATAGGTTGGCGGACGAGCATATAGGCCACCCGATGATAAGTGGTCACCATTACCCATAGACAATGACGCTGTAAGAAATATTAACTATTCCTTACGTCGTCAATGTGCCACCAACCTTGGGAACTAAGATGTTATGTCCCTTGTGCCTGCCTTACACTGGCTCACCCACCCTTCAAACCACAACACAACAATACTGAGTACTGTTATTTGGCGGTAGAATAATTGATAAGTGGGTGGTACCTACCAGACGGGCTTGCACAAAGCCCTACCTTCCTCGAGAATGAGATTACAAATGCAAAGATATTATTTCAGATAAGTCAATCAATATTCACATGTTACTGATACAATTAATTAGATTACCAAAGACAAAGTATCGCAAATCGCTTGTAAACCGTAATTTACCCGAAAGGATCGATCAATCGTTCAACGAGTACCCATGACCATTATTTTCATACAATTACCTACTTAATTCGACCCTCTGTTGGGTTTGAATTTTCTTTAAAGACCGGTCTGTGTTTTAATTTTTTACCCGTACTAATCGCAATTTTTTTCGCTAATATAGCATCAAATTTAAATTCAGAATTATTAGTTTCTTTTTTTAACATCGATGGGCGATCTGGCGTTTAGACCAACTGATGGTAAGTAGTCATCAGGCGCCGTAAGAAACATTATCCATTCTTGACAATACTAACATCAGTGGCGGCTTTACCAATAGGCTAAGTAGGCTGGAGCCTAGGACGGCAAATTTAGCTCGAATTTGTTATACTATCTTATAGAAATAAAAAAAAACTTATAATTATATGTATATGCATAACGTCCGTAATCCATATTATCGTCACTACATAGCGGGTTGGAAAAATAATCTAGTAACTAACAGAAATATTACCTAGTTTATAATCATTCTAATAACGAAAAAAAACCGATGTAATGAGGACTATAGAACACAAATCATCAATGTTCCAAAAATATGTTGGGGCGGCAAAAATTGAATAGCCTACTAACCTACTAGCGGCAGATTTGTAAAACCGCCACTGATGTTATGTCTATCTACAAGCATATGAGTGCTTGTAGTTACACAGACTGAAAATATAAGTATCCTTCAAATCGTACAATACACTAAAAATAGCTGTTTGGTTAATTAATAGTATATTAAAGAAATTAACCGCCAAATAGAATAATTGGTACTACTACAATCAAGTCATATACATTTATTCACATTTATATCTAGAAACATGTTTTTTTAATGTGTTTATCAAAATAAAATAGGAAAGATTTTTCCAGACAAATAAAAATTACTATTTGTAATTTAATGACAGAAGAATAAATAGCGATAAACAAGCCTTAGATTTGCGTATACCATGGATTTTTTTCTAATAATTCTGCTAAATTGCTCATTGCTCTATAAAAAAGTCTTTACTATATATCACCGTAAAATTTTAAATACCGTTAAATTACAATCAAACTCCCTAAATTATGAACCGTAACAAATTGCATACAATTTTTTATTCTACACTACGTTTACAATCATTACAATTTTACTACCAAAGTTCCAACAACAGCTTCATAAACATTTAAATTTCACTGCCAAACCTATAAAATGTATTTTTTTTCAAACCCATAATGAATATCATAGATGACCAATTAAGCTCTGATATCGCGCAACTCGATTGCAAATACATTTTATATACAATATACATACATATATTATAAGGAAGCGATATAAAAAAACGTAAAACAGTAAAAAGAGGTCGATTATGAACCGATTCTCTAAACGTGCGGACAACGCCTGTTAGTTAAAAGGACTAGTTAGTTAATTGTATCTTCGAATGATGCGACGAATATATAATGTATCTGCGTTCCTAAGCTATTGAGATAATTGTTGTGAAAATTAGACATCGTTCTGCATAAGCATAAATGGTTCCCAGTTTAAAGAAATCAATTTTTATTTCTTCAATATACTTTAATAACTTTTTATCAAGAACGTCGTAGAGCAGCTAGTTATAATATAAATTAAATCAATTTATATGTAAAACAAACAATTGATTTAAATGAAAAAGCGAAAATTTTCACAGCTTAATCTAATTATTATTTACAACTCAAACAATACATAAATGCCTTGTAATTATTCATGGTCGTGTTTTAATTTATCTCTTCACACTTTTGAAACAGAGAATTCCGAATCAGTAAATTTTAATCAAATTTTCGGTAATAATTAAATTAACAAATAAAATATTTACCCTTTTGAGCGTTATATGATACTCATACTGATTTATTTTTTTATATATTATTCCTTGTTTTAAAATCATTATGTCTATATATTCATCTTATAAAACTATTAGCAATACACAGTCAGTATATTAAATAACTAGTATAGTTACTCTTTCAAAACTTTGAGGGATATCTGATATATCATTCAGGAAGACGAGAGATTATAAATATATTTAATAGCATATTTAGTGTTGAGGTCTATGTCACTACAGCTTGTACGTATTTAATATGATATACCAGTTGGATAGATTTGGTTTGACACTTTCCCGTATACACAGGCGAGACCGTGGGTAACTGATATAGTTTTTTCTTTCCTATTACTGCCTATGAAAGACCTACTGTCAATGAAATACGCCAACAAATTCGAGTTATAGAGTTTTCGACTTAGGCGGATTTCGATTCTATATAGTGAGTTAAATACAAAAAAACATGGCATTGATATACGTACAATACAAATACAGAGCTAAAATTTAATTTTTCGAGTTATGGAGGGAAAATATGTACCGAAACTTACTTCTTGGACGGAGTCACTGATTATTTCTACTAATAAAGGTTTGAGATTATGAGTAATGGATTTGATTTTTGGAGGGAAGGGAATAAAACATTTTTTCCAGATTTAGAGGTTTTCTTATCGAGGTTCGACTTAACGAGGTTTTACTGTATTTTAATTCCAGACACATATAAGCAGGACTACCACCATTGCGAATCTTTTGTTATAGCATGTTATGTGTTTGTGTGTTTACGATATTATTATCAATATTACTGCATTATACATGGAAGATATTCGGATCAGCTGTATTTGTATTTTATAGTAAATTAATAATAAAATGTACATTAGCATTATTTTGAAAATGAATTGCAATTTCATCAACGTTCCAGTACTCTTATTTTTTATTGGAATATTCTCAAGCGTTTTAATTTTTTTAATTATATTAGTACTTTTTTAATATACGTTCCAAAATCCAACCAATTGTTTCACAAAATACGAGTATGTGTTGATGCGTTTTTCTAACTCTTTGTCACATACGCAATTGATATTATGCACTATTTAATGTAAAATGTTTTGTTATGATATTTTAAATAACTATTACATGGAATTTAAAAATATATATTTCAATTGAATCAATTTTGGAGGTTGTAGAAATAAAAAGCTTCATTGACTCGATTATAAAGCTTAGACCTTTATCCGATCTTATTAAAGACTCTACAGAACCACATTCTGATCACGTAGACAATTATTCGAGTAAAGTGTGCGGGCTTGAATCACTAACCTCAGTGAACGACCAACTTTTACAATAAATCCATCCTGCCTTCGACAGTTAATCAGTCCTCCGATAAAAGCTTTAATCAGGAGTTAGGTTAAGGTACCTGGAAGTTGCTTCTCATTTTATTCATTTACGTCCTTTTGATAGTGTCCCTCTATAGGGCTTCAGTTTAACAAATTCTAGCAACCCAGTACACATACTTCAAACGAAATCAAAATTCTATATTATTAAATTAGCGAAAATCAACTATGATTTGGCACAAAGCGTAATTCGTGTTAATAATACTTTTCTGGCTTATAAGACTGCAGATCTCGAAATCCGGGATTATTCAATAAAAAGTCATTAAATTTATGTTTGAAAAAAAGGTCGGTATATGTGTTGCCAGTGTTGGCAAACCCGTGCACGTGTGTGTCAGATTATCCCATCTACCCATGAGAACGAGGAAGTAGACAAAACCTAATGTCTGCACAAATTTGGCTGTTCCGACTATTTGCAATAGTAAATAGCAAAAATATACAATATCTATTCAACAACAAGTGTACATTTTGTTTGTCGTCGTTCGTTCGTCTGTGATAAAATATATTATTTTATATATATATATATATTTTTTTATAAACGTCAATGAATGAAATGACATTCTTGACACCGTGTCAAACCTGTCATATGATAATAAATTTCATAGTATCATTTAGAATAAAAATTATTATCAATTACTTTATATTTTGAACCAATAATAGTTTTAATCTACAAAAATCGAACGTTAATATTCTTAATCGATTTATGACCTAAGCTAAGATTTTATTATCTGTGGAAAGGTTTAGGTATTGCTTTTAAAAACAGATTACATTAGGGAAAAATCAAAATGGTTTGTTTTATAGAAGATCAAAAATATAAATATAAATTTATGAAATACTGTTTAATAAAATAATAATAACTATTCATAGGAGTTTTTTAAAACATCGATGGAGAAAATCGTTATAGTGGACGACTTACGATTGGGCGTTAACGGTAAATGTGACATCACGGGTTCGAAAACAACAACGTCTCGTTCCTCACTAATTTATAAGGCGACAGATGGGATGAATATCGATTTACGAATACTTGAAAAAAACTTTAAAAATTTTAAAATATTCTGTAAAAACGAGTCGATGGTTCCCTAATCTGTTATTATAAATAACACATTCAAAACGTACTTTGCATATTATTTTTATTACATATACATATAAAGTGATTTTAATTTATTTTGGAAAAGAGTATTTACTGTGTTATTATATAACATATAATTTTTTGAGGTTTTCTCTTGACCATTACCGAGAAAAGTTAAACAAAAGTTAGTCAGGTGAAGCCATTTCACGTATATTATATCCGTAACATGGTACGTTATAAATCCCAATTAATTTCACTTACCGGAACTAAATGAATTCTGAGTATTAGGGTTATCCTATACCCTGAATTCTGGGGGACATTCATTTGTAAATAATATCAGGCGAGTTAAACGACTTTATATAGAGCAGACGAAATTGTTTTCGAACCTATTTTTTGATAAAAGTTTTATATAGTCTTGTCCATTGCGGATTGTTTGTGAACAATGCAAAATATCTTTCGCCCCCGTTGCGAGTTCGAACGCAGATCGAGTCCGCTATCCGCGTCCAACTTATACGTCTTTGTTCAACAACTATTGACGCTTGACGAAACTTTCCGCGTCTACGTGTCCTTACAATATAGTGTTTTAAACGGGACAAGGTTTTATAACATTCTGAGAAACCTCTTTAAGTTTCATGTATTTTTACGAGATTAACTTCAGTATGATTAATCTATTCGTAAGTAACTCCTTTTGTAGGATTACGTCTTACATAAAAAAAATACACATTAATACTATTTTTAAAAGAGTTCAATAGAGGTATAGAATATCTGAAATTGAATAAAAACTTGTTCTATTTAAGTATGCTATTATCATTAATGATATTATGTCTCGTAAGCAAATGAAAACATATCTAATTACGTAATTTATGTTCAATGACTAGACTTTATATATATACAATGTCGTAATTAAGAAATAATCTATTTTCAACTGATCTATAAATTGATATTCACTAAATATAATTATTAATGTGGCTAATTGACATTTTAATTGGCCGAAAAACTCGTTAATCTCGCCGTCCACGATATATTTCAATGTTAGGCGAGCTGGGAGAGGAAGAACACTCATGTGAACAGATGAGAGACGTGCTTTCATTTGCATGTCGTGATGGACGGATTACCGAACGTGTCCTCGCTCCTTCGCTTCAGCAAATAAAGTTCATTTTGACATATTTGACTTTATATGGATGTATTTCAAAAATTAAACCATCGAAATTGTATGTAATCTCTGGTTCTTTCCGGAATAACACCACCTTCATGAGTTAACATAACAATTTAAATTTAATAATTAATTCCGAGACCATTTATCCGATTATGATGTATTGCTACACTCAAGTTTTGTTATGCGTAGGCCTAAAAACAAAAAAAAATGTTTGTTTGTCCTTCGATATAAAGATTTTATGCCATCTTTATCGACCCGTGCAAAGCCTGGAGTGGCTTATGATTGTTTTATATGTTTATTTCAAATATTACTTAAAATTATTAATTACACAGCTATTTTCATCTACATGTAATCAAAGATACTTTTGCTTTTATCCACTTTCACAGCATCCATTAAATACTACAGTTGAAATGAAAATCGCGATCGTCGAACAAAAATATTTTAACGGAGACTAAAAGTAGTGAAGGAAATATAATAAAATGAAACTTTTTCTGTAAATTTTACAAAGTTTTTGTACATCAGTTGGAGCTTTGCAAGTTCGACATAAAAGCGCTCGGATTTTCGATTTTACTTCCTACTACGCTACGATATATAAGTATCGAGCTAGTCCAGCTAAGATGGCAGCATCTTAAACTAAATGCTATCACGATGTTAAAGATCTTTGATACTCAGATCACTCGCTTATCCGGGATGTAATCCGGATAAAATAAACCAACGAAACTTTATTATTTAATGGCGAGTATTTATATTTTAAGGATCAGGACTAGCTGTGTATTTTTATGAGTATATTCATGAGCATTTTCATGTTTTTTAGAATGAGATTAAGGTCAGTCACGTAGCTTAAAACAATATTATAATTGTATTCGCTTTCATCGTCATCAATTCGGCCCTTATCACAAGTACGTACTTGTCGGTACTTTGTCGGCGTGTGTTGTGTAACACTGCAACGAAAATATTTTCCATTTCCTCGATGTAATATGACTGAAAACAGAAAAAAAAATATTATAATTTTATTTTGAACACGCTTATTTAACAATTACATTATTTTTAAAACAAGCTCGACATTTCACAACATTGAAGTAATTTTAAAGTTGCCACTTGTGATTAAACGCTCAGTATTTAAGTACATCGACAAGTTTATGCATATAATATAATAATTATTAAAAGTATTTATTATTGTACATAACAAACGTACTGCGTATAATAACTGATGCTATGTTATTTCGTAACTAATACTTGGGGGTAGCGCTTCTTGCAAGCCGGTATGGGTAGGGTACCACCTACCTGGTGTGTTCCGGTCCAAAGGATGATTATAACTATGCTTACGTATATATCATCTTATTTATTAAGATAGATGGCGCAATTTTGATCTAAACACTGGTTAATATTTCTTACAGCGCCATTGTCAATGGGCGGTGATGACCACTTACCATCAGATGGCCAATTTGCTCCTCTGTGCACCTATCCTATAAAAAAACATGTGACATGTATATAATACGTATACATAATAAGATATATAAATAATACTCGTATCGTCTATTACTTGAAATTCCTAGCCTACCCGGTATAAAGTGGAAGACTCAAATGCAACCGCGTTCGTTCCATTTATACCGACTTGGCTCGCAACTTGAAATCTTGTGACAGAAACAGAAAATCGAACAAATCTTAACTCGATCTTTAATCGCGTTAGAAACAGTTACGAGAAGTATTTTAGGAACATATCAAGCAATATCGGAATCGTAAACAGACTTCAGACTTATGTTTTTAATTACTGTCTTAAAATCCTAAAAGGTTTGTGCTGAAATTCATAAAAAGAAAGAGAATAATTTGATCTTTGATTGAATTTATAAAATTGGTATTACTTTAAATTAAGAATTGTGAATTATTGTCCGTCTGACGGAGAGAAATCTGAGATTATGGAATGATTAATGAAATTATTATATTTTATAAATTATATTATTTTCAACTATCTTAATATATATAATCTAATACGCGTGTATGTGACTGAACTTTTCCTGAGGGATTTCGTATTTCTATCATTTTTTTTTTGTTTATCTTAGAACATTTTTTTTTTTATGGTATAGGTTGGCGGACGAGCATATGGGCCACCTGATGGTAAGTGGTCACCATCACCCATAGACAATGACGCTGTGAGAAATATTAACTATTCCTTACATCGTCACTGCGCCACTAACCTTGGGAACTAAGATGTTATGTCCCTTGTGCCTGTAGTTACACTGGCTCACTCACCCTTCAAACCGGAACACAACAATACTGACTACTGTTATTTGACGGTAGAATAACTGATGAGTGGGTGGTACCTACCCAGACGGGCTCGCACAAAGCCCTACCACCAAGTAAACATGTCTGGAATATTTAAATTGGGATAAATAAAATTCTTATTTCAGCCTTAGAAAGAAGGAACGGATAGCTGGTTTCTCTACCAACATTTAATATAATTAAGCTACTTGATATCCTTTGTGATTACAATTTATTATTATTTTAATCAATCGACTGGATCCGATTTAGAGACTAAGAGATTTATTATCTCTATCTATAAAATAACAAATCCTGACTGACTCCTTCATCATCGCCGAGCAAAAACTATTAAAGTTAGGGACTTAAAATTTGGTGAGTAGGATCAATTTAATAATAAATAAATAAATAACCCACTAACAAAGGAATTTTGAAAATTCTACCTCTAAGGGGGTGAAATAGTTGTTAAACGATTGTATGGTAGTCCTTCATTTTTTTAGGTTAGAGACATGAAATTTTATTTTTGGTATACTGATTAAAAATAAGTTGATACCTATTTCAGCGTTTCTGGATATTCCGGCCCTAAGGGATGTAATAGGGTTTGCCGGTTCGTATATATGTTAGTCAGGAATTCTGTCATTTTTTAAGTCAGAACGATGAAACTTTATTTTTCAGATACTGATTAAATATGAGTAGACACGTATTTTAATTTTCTGGATATTTCAGCTTTAAAGGGAGATGGCCCCGTGGTTAGAGCGCGTACATCTTAATCGATTGCGGGTTCAAACCCAGGCATGCACGGCTGAATATTCATGTGCTTAATTTGTGTTTACAATTTATCTCTAGCTCGGTAGTGAAGGAAAACATCGAAAGGAAACCTGCATGTATCTCATTTCATAGAAATTCAGCCACATGTGTATTTCACTAACCCAGATTGGAACAGCGCCTAAGCTCAGCGTTGAGAATCAGTAAATATTTATATATGTAAGCGTTTTTGGATATTCTAGCCCTAAGGGTAGGGTTCAATAGAAGTTGAAATTTCGTATATAGGTCAGTCTTGAGATCCATCAATTTTAAGTTAGAAGATTGTCGTGCCAATAATGTTATTGAGTGGCTTAAGACCTCCATATGCATCGGCACCAGACTAATAATTATGGCACTCCATCGGAATGTCATAGGGGCTGCAGTTATCACTTGATTATGGATGGATAGATGAGAAATAGTGTAATATATATTTTAAGTTCAAAAGTTTGCGCTTAAAGTGAATTAACATAGCACAAGGTAAGGCGTAGCAAATATTTAAAATGGAATACATGGAAATGAATGAAACACCAGTGTTCTTAAGAAGAGGTCTTAAATTAAAGTAATATTTTAAACTGGTCTGTTATTTATAACCATACTTTACGTGAGCAGAGCCGCGGGCAATGGCTAATGTTGACATATGTATTTTGTATGTATTGTTATTATATTGTGAGCGGATTTCCGTTTGCCCTTGATTACTGATTTCTAATTTCACTTCCGTTACTATATTTATCAATAAACAATATATACCTTTAATGGATCAGATAAACAACATTTTATGTTACCCATTTCAATTTATGTTTCAAATAAAATACCGAACCTGCCTTTGAAACTATTACTTCATATTATATGACGATCTCCGTGGTCGAGTGGTGTGTACACCGGTTTTCATGGGTACGCCATTCCGAGGTCCTGGGTTCGATTCCCGGCTGAGTCGATGTAGATTACCATTAGTTTTCTATGTTGTCTTGGGTCTGGGTATTCGTGGTACCGTCGTTACTTCTGATTTTCCATAACACAAGTGCTTTAGCTACTTACATTGGGATCAGAGTAATGTATGTGATGTTGTCTCATTTTTATATTTAAATGTAATACGAGTACATTTAAATTAAGAACACTCAAAACATATACAAATATTTGTATGAGTTTAACTTAATCTTAAAAATCAACAAGGTACTTTGATGAAAATATTTAAATGAAGAAAGAATTCTTTCAAAAATAGAATTGCTCCCAAATCTTAGCATTACATAATGTATATAACGTTTCCTTTATTTAAAGCAAGAAAAATTGTTCCATAGTTAAAACTCTACCGTCTCCGTTGGTACTAATGAAGGGGCTACTCTACTATACTGCTGGTTTTACATGGAGGAAGATTTGTTTCAGCAACTAATAATATTACATAAAAAAAATTCCGCATTTTAAAATTATAATATACAATCAATAATAGTAATAATTAATAAACACATAGTTTGATAAATGATTTTTATTTTCAAATTACATTATTATATAAAAATTTTTTTATAAAAAATATAATATATTGATTATAAAATATGCTCAGCTTAGATTTTTTTGTCGTAGATATAACTGAAATACATTTTATGTTCTATGATGATAATGATGTCCTCCCGACACATTTTGGATGCGGCCATTATTGAAAGACTACAAACATATAATGAAATGTTACAATACATAAATGCGTGGGTAAAATCGGGCTCATTCTATATTAATTTACTAAAACTGAACTGCCCGTTTCTAAATTCGCTGCTATCAAACAAAATATTAACTGAGAAATCCGATAAAATTTTATTTGTGGGGAGATTTTATTTCTTATTCATTAAACAGGCTAAAAATACAATCATTAATGTGACTTCAGTTTCAAATTTCAGTAAAATAAGTAATAAGAATGGTAAATAATCGTTTATTTATTTATAAATACTGTTCAAGGATATTTCCTTTTTTATTCAAGCTTCTAAATTTAACTTTTTCGCTCAATATTGAACTAAAATTTTATGTTCTGAAATAATAATATCCTTAAAATAGATTGAGTGAAAAAATGGCGTAAGTGATGGAATCAACGGAAAAGAAAATGACGTTTCTATTTTAAAAGCTGTCTAATAATAACGAAGTGAGTAAGGCAGAGCTTGTTATCATAAAATATACTATATAAACGATAAAACCGCCTTTGCCTTTGTGTTCTTTCATATATTGTGAAATAAAGTATTTAAATCAAATAAATGAACTACATAATTTATTATACAGTTTAATATATTTTTAAATAATAATACAATTGAAAATAATATTTCCTTTCAATTTTAATTGTGTTAAAAGCGGTTATAGTTATTATTTTCAAAGTAATCAGGATTGAACCTGCATAATCACATATTTAAACGACCCACTCGAGTATACCGTTAGACTTAATTAATTAATAATACATATCATATTCGTGAATATTCTTAATAATATTGAATTTTAAAAAGTTAGACAATAATTATATGAAACACCATAATTTGATTTTTTTTTTTTTTATTATAAGTCAGAACAGCATGTAACCCCTGCATATCTTTCAGGCGCTAATGAACCGCGCGATGAACATTGTAGTAAAGACTTCGGAGTGATCTTGGGGTGGATTTTTTTGAGCGCACCTTCTTCGCTTGTTCATTAGTGTAATTAACTTACGCCGTACTCTTCCACAATTCGTTTCGGTAACCCTCGTTATTAAATTGCTCTTCTCTTGTAAAACGTTAAGCAAAATATATTTTATGATTTTTTTTTTTACGCTGCGTATTCCCTGAACACGTGCACAATTTTTTTGGAACCTTTTTATTCTACGCACAAACACGACCTAAATATTTAAATAAATAAATAAATAAATAAATAAATAAATATGAGACAACATCAAGTACATTACTCTGATCCCAATGTAATTAGCTAAAGCACTCTTGTTATGGAAAATCAGAAGTAACGACGGTTCCACAAACACCCAGACCCAAGACAACATAGAAAACTAATGATAATCTACATTGACTCGGCCGGGAATTGAACCCGGGACCACGGAGTGGCGTACCCATGAAAACCGGTGTGCTCACCACTCGACCACGGAGGGCGTCATAATCTTTATCGACATTCAATTAGTTCCAAATATAAATATATTTATATTATTTGATAGCGATATCTTTATTAATTAGTTTGAAATCAATTCATAGCATTTCAACAATTTATCAAGTGTTTGTGTGTGTTTGTGTGATATAGGAAAAAAAGGTGATTCAAAGATATATGTCTGAAAAACAAATTCGGAGAGTTGTATGATACGAATCAGTTCAATGGATTGTCATTCGGTTCTCTTTTGTTTAGTGTGCTAAATAACGTCACATCCAAAGATAGGAGCAATAAGGCTGGAAAATAAGAAGTTTTTCATACCGGTAACAAGTAAAGGCAAATCAAGAACCCGCAAATGTTTTCCTATAGAACAAAGGCCTCTAAAAGTCTCTCTTTGATTCAACTTCACTAATCTACAACATCAACAACAACAGCCTGTAAATTCCCACTGCTGGGCTAAAGGCCTCCTCTCCTTTTGAGGGGAAGGTTTGGAACATATTCCACCACGCTGTTCCAATGCGGGTTGGTGGAATACACATGTGGCAGAACTTCTATAAAATTAGTCACATGCAGGTTTCCTCACGATGTTTTCCTTCACCACTTAGCACGAGATGAATTATAAAGACAAATTAAGCACATGAATCAGCGGTGCTGGCCTGGGTTTGAATCCGCAATCATCGGTTAAGATGCACGCGTTCTAACCACTGGGCCATCTCGACTCTACACTAACTAACTAATCCACACTAACGCGGAATTGACACACACGTGTCAGCATTGGCACTCGACAAATTATGCACGTTTCTTAATGATGTCCACCGTTGAACTCCAATGAATCGTAAACACAAATTAAGCACATGCTCTGGTTTTCCGAATCCGAACGCACGATCTCTCCATAGATCTATGTGTTGTTGTGTGTGTCAATATAAGATAATTTTGTTTACTTAATAATTATTCATTATTATATTCAAGTCAACAGATAATAATAGGTCGGGGAAAAAGTTTCTTCGTATTTTATATGAAAATTCAAAAAGTTTTTTTTATAGTTTATATACATTTGACTAAAGTATGTAGGTGCCATTTTGTTCCATAACTTTTTGCCATCTTGTTGGTAGTGACATGATCCCATTGCTGTAAAAATTTTGGGGCTTCTGATCGAAAAACTGCGACGAGTGGTTTTGGCAGTCCTCTCGTGATGTTAACCTGACACTGCCTAAGGAATTCTGCAGAGACCGAAACAGATGAAAATCTGAAGGTGCAAGGACTATACGGCGAATGCATTAATACCTCCCAGCCAAACTCTCGTAATTTTTGTTGAGTGGCTAAAGATGTGTGAGGTCTAGCGTTGTCATGGTGAATTCTGGCCGCTTTCTCTCAATTTCTTGCTTTAATCTCATCAATTGTTCGCAATACAGTTCTGAATCGATGGTCCTGCCGGGCGGTAACAGCTCATAATGAATGATGCCCTTCCAATCCCACCATACACACAGCATTACCTTGTTGCGAGTTAATCCGGGTTTTGCCACAGTCTGTGAAGCTTGACCGGCCTTAGACCACGATCTTTTTCGCACGATCTTGTCGTATGTGATCCACTTTTCATCACCAGTTATCAGCTTCTTCAAAAATGGTTCGGTTTCATTACGTCGAAATAAAGAATCACAAATGAGTACACGGTTCATTAGGTTTCTTTCAGTGAGTTCATGAGGCACCCATATATCGAGCTTTTTTGTGTACCCAGCTTTATTCAAATGAGTCAAAACCGTTTTGTGGTCAATTGCCAGTTCTTCAGCTACATCGTAACTACTAATATGCCGATCTTGCTCCACTTTTTCAAAAATGGCATCAATTTTGTCCGTAACAGGGCGACCAGAGCGAGATGCATCTTTGATATCAAAATTTCCGGCTAAAAAACGCTTAAACCAAACTTGCGCTACTCTCACAGATTTTTTTCGCGTCTTGAGTTGCATTTTTACCTTTTTTATAGTAAAATTTTAAAATGTATCGAATTTCTTCTTTAGATTCACTCATTTTAACAACAACAAAAACAAATGAAAATCACACAAATTCCTAATTTGAATTTGGAAGTGCCTTCTTTAAAATTAATTTTTTTTAATGATACCAAAACCAGCCAGATACAAATGGTATAGCCAAAGAGATTTTATTACAAGTTCATACATACTATATGCGAAAAGACTTTTTCCCCAACCTAATATAATGCATATATTTTTCGCCGGCGGTTTTTCCGAACCGATACGACATGAGAACCTTCAAGAAAAGAGCGTACTCCTTTCTTAAAGGCCGGCAACGCACCTGCAAGCCCCCTGGTGTTGCAGGTGTGCATGGACGATGGTAGTCACTTTCCATCAGGTGAGCTGCCAAAAAAATAATTAATTTGGAATTATTTCAATTCAATAAAATAACAATATTGTTTCTCATGTATTAATAAAAAAACAACTCCACGTCAAAGTCACATTAATCCATTTGTATCCAACCATCAAGAGTAAGTCAATAATAAGCTACAATAAAAAAAATCCTTCGACTTGCATAATTTATGTCTGAATAATTTTGTATTGATAATATATGAAGCCCGGGATCACGGAATAGATTGCTAAAAATCCCGTTATCCCTGGATCACAAAATACAGCTGCTTTTGTATTCACTAGGCAAAATGTATTCCCATGGGTAATGTAAGCTGGTTTGGTTCGTACTCCTTGGGCAAGCGTTTAGTGTTGAACTGTTATGATTGATTATAATATTTGTGAGTTGCCAGCATATAAATATACATTTAATATTTAAAAAGGTGCTTTTTAAATATTATCTATTTATTAGGTTTAATATAACACTAAATATACTGTACTATTCAGGAAATTGCCTATGTTATTTTAATAGTATATTGTATTTGCCTTACATCAAATACACGTAAAATAAAATAAATTCAAATTTTTCAAAAACGTGTAAGCAATAGAAATTATAAATAAAAACCATAATCCATTTATTACTTCGAATTTTGAAGTAATTGGAACAAGAAAGATTTATTATTTTCCTTCGCTTTTATTCCGTCTTAGAGATCTTTGATTACAAAATTATATTACATTTTAATGTTTTGAAAAATATTATTCTGAGAAGTAATTATATATTTGGCATCCGTATTCACGAGAACTTTTGACAGCCGCGTTAGCTAACTTATATAGCTGCAAATCCGAAGGCTATGTTTTCGATTTCTATGTCAGTCAATAATAGTTTTTTTTTTAAATAGAAATAGCAGCCACGTGCCAGGAATTATAAATTTGAACCGCGAATACTGAAATTCGATTAGATGCAGACGTCAATATTATTATTATTGTACTAAGAAATATTTCGAGATAATTCATTTCATTAGACATAGATTATCGTATTATCATAGTCCGAAAGAGTATTATCGGCCATGATTATTATTTGGAAAGTCTGGAAAAACCTATAAAATGAAACATATGTTCTCATATGAACAGTAAGCATTTAAAAGAATAACGAAATAGATATCCCTATTTTAACTTCAGTAATTGTAGTAAAAAATATATATATTAATTTTGCAATTTTCACAAAGTGCTTTCGGTAATCAAAACGTGATCGTCTTATTAAGTAAGTCTACAACAAAAGTATCTGTAATTGTAGGAATGTCACTAAACCTTTTGTACTTAGTATTAGTAAACACAAAACGTAACATAATTGAATTAGTTTTAGTGCGTTGATGTGCGAAATGGCCACTCTGAGGAAAACAACAAACGATACATCTTGAATACTATTTCACAAAATAACGCCACACTGTGTTTATTGTATATATACCTACAGCAAATTAAGTGTTTATTCTCTTTTCATTTTCATAAATAATTATACGAGTATATATTTTGTTCTTTGGATAAGATTTTTTTTCTGTTTGCCTATGAAATAACAGACAAATGTATATCTGATCTGATTGGCTTCCAATTTGAAAAAAGAAATGGAACAGTTAACTCATTATATTCATTAATAATACCATATTATTATGATAACATTATCATCAAAACTACGTAAAACATTCATACTTTTTTACATTTCATACTTAGCAAGCCAATGAAAACTTCATAATCCATTTTCCTAAGTCCTTACAAAATATGAGGGTATGACGAACCGCAAAAGTTACTTTTATAGTTTTCTTATTTGGGCTTTTGTATATAATTAATATACGTACATTATTTTCATTATCTTAAAGTATATTCTATTAATTTAGTAGTCTAGTCGTAATTCTACTAGACTACCGAGTCCATCACTGGCTATACGGAGACAATAAAGGGGAACGAAGATGCACTGATCCCATTCGGCTCGACGAAATCACTCCCGGCCACAGACGCATTATTCGACAAAGAACTATTGTGAACGGCCATCACAGGGGTTTTAAAGGGTACAAAACTCTCATAACTCGAATCCCCCTACCACCAAAAAAGTCTTTAAGGGCGGATATCATTTGAGGATTTAGCCTGACGTATAAATGAGTTACCATAATCGATCTGGCCTTTTTGCTTCTAGATTAAGATAATTTTATTAAATGAAAAAAAATGCGTATGTAATATTTACATTAAATTAAATGAAGGGAATACTGAAAATCGTAACATTATCTAGTCTAGTTGAATCTTGGAGAGTAATAGTGTATAATAAATAAAGTGTATTAATTAAAACGTAAAGTTTAGTCTTTACTGATTTTTGTAATTAAATTAAAACACCACTCTACGTTGCTTCTATGAAAGATAGAGCTTTTCTCAAAACATATTTACGCCAACTATTTGCTTTGGCATTCACATCAATAAGCTATATTTTCAACATATAAAATGATTAACATATTATTGGTTTTACTATCGAAAATGTGAAGCCTTTAATTTTTATGCATTTGCTTAGTGTATTTAGTCGGACGCTCGTCTGAAGTTGTTATATTAAAATTAAAAAGAAATAAAGAAAATTTTAATGATTCATATAAAAATTTAGCAATTTATTTCAAATTATCTATGATTGTAGCACTTGAAATTTGATCGTAGAGCATTACCATAAACTCAGACGTCAATTTAACTGAGAAGGAGTTTCAAGAAAGTCATTGGTCTTGGATAAAAGAGATGTATTGTGGGACATCTGATTAGAACGAAGACGCTCTCAATATATTACGTATTACAAAACTGACACGATGAAATAATTTATTATATTGAGAATAATTTAATTACAACCATAAAAAAATTAAATTAAATCAATGCTTATTTAATAGAAAGAGAAAGCGAAGGTTGAATAGAGGAGGCATAACGTCTTTCTCTCACATGACAATTTTTACCAGTTCACTCTACCGCGTTAAAGAACTTCGATGTCATAAATTTGTATAAAACTATCGACCCGACCCAGCTTCGCATAGGTGCAATGCTGAATCTAAATGTAGTAGAGAATATCTAAATTATCAGTGTTTCTTAACTATGTTGTCCTCGAATTATATACAAAAACCTTTCTCTCGAATCAGTCTACCTATTAAATAAAACTGCATCAAAATCCGCTGCGTAATTTAAAGACCTAAGCATGCATAGGGCCAGACAGCTATTAGCGACTTTGAATAAAAAGTTTTTTCTACACTGCAATTACTCAGTCTATGAATTTGTGTCAGATATATGTTCATATATTGTCACGAAGTAATAAACGTGATAATTAAATAATTTGTAATAAATCAATATTGAAATTTGTGTAGTGGTTATTCAAGTAAAGGATACAGAGGCAAAAATAAAACTGTTCTCTATATTTTCCCTTCAAACTATGAACCATTCTGTTCTTTGTTAATTTTGCCGAACTTAAGTTTATCAATAAAAAAAATTAAAACATACAATACTTGCAAATTAACATTTTACTCAAATTTTCAGTATCGATTAAAATTAAATTTCAAATATTTTTTATACATACTACTAACAATAATTGACTTTATCAAGAAGACCAAAACTTGGATGATTCATTATTATTTCCAGTATACAATTGACATCAATTGTATACCGCATAATAATTCATATTGTTACGTATGTATTGAATATTAATAAATAAATAAATAAATAAATAAATATGAGACAACATCACATACATTACTCAGATCCCAATGTAAGTAGCTAAAGCACTTGTGTTATGGAAATCAGAAGTAACGACGGTACCACAAACACCCAGACCCAAGACACCATAGAAAACTAATGGTAATCTACATCGACTCGGCCGGGAATCGAACCCGGGACCTCAGAGTGGCGTACCCATGAAAACCGGTGTACACACCACTCGACCATGGAGGTCGTCAATGTCCTTGATTAATATAAATATCCTTGATGTGATTAGTTATAGATGAACGGATACAGAGGGTTGAATATAAATCAAACGGTGACGAATCATACATTTTATTGAAACTTAAGGAACATCATATTCTGGTTGATAATAAACATAGGACATTCCTAGCTTAGCAATATACAATTGCTAAGCTAGGAATACAATATCAATTAGTTGTATATTTTAATTTTATAATATAAAACTAATTGATATTGTACCTACACCATAAATCTGTACTACAAATAATCTCCACTAGATTCAGGGTTTCTGGAAGAGATCTCTTGTTAGAGATAAGTTATCCCTATGTACACATTTTTCATTTATATAATTCTCTGTATACTCTGTTGGTACATAAATAAATAAATAAAATAAATAAATAAATATATAAAGATCAAAATGGGCCATCTGTCCTAAGCATCATTCGCACGTGAACATTAGCACTCCACTAGTATAAACTTCTTACACTGTCAAGGTGTTACCAACCATTAGGACTTACATCCTATGGTCGGCAAAGCATTATACCCTTCGCCTGACTCATTCGACCACAAAACTGAAATACAGCAACACAAAGTCTTAATGTTTGGCGGCAGAATAATTGATGAGTGGGTGGGTGGACGGTGGTATCCACCCAGACGGACCAACATAACGACCTGTCACTGGTATAAATACTTAATATACATAAAAGAGAAAATTATATAAAAATAAATTTAAAGGAAAATAAAATTCACATTGTAATTTATCATTTCAATTTGTATTGATGAAACGCTTTCAGATTTCTAACGTAGAATCATCCTGGCACATATTTCATTTGGCAACACGTCTAGTGTAGGTCATTCCACGCTCCGGAGAGCCGCTCTCTGAGCGCAAAGTGTGCTCCGAGATCGCACCTTCCGCCTGCATGCGTGACCTCGCATTACTTTGTGCAGGTACTTATGAAAAATATACGAGGAAAAACCCCCAAAGATTTTGTGTTATAAAAAAAAACCAAAAGGATTTAAAATAGCGTGACTTTTGACGCGTCATAGATTATTATATGAACAATATAAAAAAAATATGTTTTTATTCGATCCAATGACAATAACAAATAATACTGAGTATACTAGACTTTATAGAATTGGTTATACGAGTACGGTATTGTCACCTGAAACAAAAGAGTTTACAGAATTTTATTTATTTGTGTGGACCCGAATTAAAATACAGCTGCATTTTTACCCACACATACAACAGTTTAAGTAAAATAAAAGTATTATCGGGCTAACTGAGGTCCGTTTATTTCCGTAACATGTAACAAGTATTACGTTGAAACAGATTTCTGATGATGACGTCAATGTGACGCACGAATATACTACAAAACAGTATAATATTTACATAATTATTTTAAGATTTTACGAATAGAGAACGTATACGTTACGAATTTTTAAGTTTTGTTACCTGTCAGTAATAAATTGATTTTCACGTTCGAGCATTTCTCTTCTTCCTAAAAGAAATATAGGTGTATCAATAGTTCTTAAATAAATAATCACAAACAAGGGTGGAAGGGCCTAAGTGCGGGACATTAACAAGGGTCCAGTCCAATTTTCGTCCTGTCTACGTTGATATATTGAGGGCCGAAGTGAAGCCGCTGCGGACCTCGCCACTGACCGACGACACAACTCATTTAGCTTTTTCTGTAAATGTCATTCTAATACAATTATTATACCAGTAAAATTAGTGCTTTATTAGTATTAGTATTATACAAAGCTGTTATTAGTTTAGACAATTGTGAGGGGGTGACGAACTCCCCTTACCCTTAGCAGAACGCTTTCTTGGGAATTGTGTATCCATAGACGTCTATAATGGTTTTCCCATTGATATTTTTCTTCACCATAAACCTTTTACTTGACCTTTAAGTAAAGAAACGTATGAATTAATTTTGAGAATGGAACGTGCAGGTCAGCCTTACCGATTTTATTTTACTCGTTCTTAAGCCATAGAGTAACAGTCTGTAAATTTCTTACTGCAGTGCTAAGGAGAAGGAGCATATTCCACCTCACTGTTCCAATGTATACTATAATAATATAATAATAGTATAATATATTTGTATCCACCAACCCGGGTGGATACAAATATAAGAGAATTTCGTTGAAATTAAACACATGCATACGATGTTTTCCTTCACCAGACAGGAAATGAATTATAAACACAAAATTTCTACTTCGATCTTGAGTGAGATTATCTTTTATCAACCGCTTATTCTATTTGTTTAGAATCGATCATTATGTTCTTTTTAAAAATATCAATACTTAAAAATCTAAATTTTTTGTTAGAATGTCTCAAAATGGGAATTATCATAATAACTTAACTTATTTAATAATTCTACAAATCTCGTTGCCAAATTGAAATCAATATTTGATGTGTTTAATAATTTCTTTCTGTATTTATATTCATATATTGAAGAAAACTAATGGAATCATAAAAGTAATTGAGTTTTACATAAAAAAGTAATATTGAGGATTTAATATAATTAATCGCCTGATTACTTAAAAGGAATGTGTGTAATTATAGTATCTAAGATCTTATTCTTCGCAAACATTAAATCATTGGATACCGTTTATAGTGCACATTGAAAGATTAGGCAATTTTATTGCAATTGGCAATTTTATATTATATTTTATTTATATTTATTAATTGTTTCAATTTAAAATCCCCTTATCTTTTACATATGCCTTCTCACATTTAAACAAATCTATTTTAGTTTCAACCTTAAAGTAAAAACTGTGTTTTTCCTATTACGAGTCCAAATTCAATTTTCTATTTTCACATTTCGTTCCTGTTTCCAAGAATAACAAATATAACTGTAATAAGACTAGGTATCTTTTGGTCTTCAAATTGTATCCATTTTTAATTAGGTATCTACGTCAATGGCACCTCGTTAAACTTTATTACTTAACTTATAATATGTATAAATTTGAAGTAATAATAATCTTAATTAATTTAATATGTCTCGTAAATATTACAACAAACTAATGTAATGACATATAACTAAAATTAAATCATAAGGATAAATATACACCAAATACATTATTATATTACATACCTTGATCACTTTAATAGAATCACAGATATAATAATTGTATGTGCACGAGACGTAAGGATAAGCTTATAATGCCAAGTTTCCGACTCCGCAAAGTCAATAAATCCTTCTTGAGGATAGGCATCCATTTATACAATAGAACTCTGTAGATATTTTTAACTTTGCTGTTTCATAAATTAATTTCAGTTGTAAAAAATACATTAATAAAAAAGCATATTATTCAATACAGGCATTTTATGATGCTAGAAAGGCATAGAGCTAATAATCGTTTCTTTTCAGGCAGATTTATTACATAGATATATTTTGTAATTGGCTAACATAACTTTGTATTTTAAATGACGGTTCTTCTCAGTAGAATCTTCATTCCAAACCTGTGGTAGCCTAACTTAAATAGATAGAGAGAGGTCTAGAGTATACTGTCTATATTATTAACGTGCCGGGCATAGAATTAAACAAATGCACTTTAATTATTAATAGACAATTACTTGAGATAAATTAGACTGAATGTACTTAATACGTCCAATACGTACCTACTTAAACAGAACACATGTTATTAGCGTGTATACAGAATTCATCGTTAATTGACAAACGTATCATTCGAATCGAATCGAACAAAGGTATCGAATTTAGCATTAAATGAACGATTTTATGTGACATATTTTGAAATTTTAAATGACTATATGTAATACATTAGATACAGTATATTTTATATTGTAAATACTAGTTATCAGACTTATTAAAATAACTTATTACGTGAAAAACCACAATCGCACGAACAAAACGCACATTTATAATACAATATATTTTAACGTTAAAACATCCCATTCATAAATGACGACTAGGCGAGCGCTACTTACAAATAAATCAATATACTTGAATATGACTACAAGGTATGTAAACGTGACGGGTAAAATCGTATCGTGTAGCTATTAAGTCGAAGCGAAACGCAATAGCCGGAAACCCCTCCAGAAGCTGACAAGCCACGAAACCAACGCTTTAAAAATTCAATGTGTACCCGAGCGACCACTACGCTTGCATTTTTCGAGAGTACTAAAGTCTGCTTCGTTTATATTAAAGACCTCTATCTATTCGTTTTATCCGACGAGAAATATGCTTTCACTCTCATCATGTCTTTATTCTATGTAGAGAGGCGTCTCACAATATTTTGTTGAGAAACTGTGAAAAGAAGTAAAGCTCGAAAATATTAGATAGAGCAATTATTCTTGTACCTACATACTGGAACAGATTGTGCCCAAAACTATTTTCGCGTGAAATTTCAACAATGGGATAACTGTTGTCTGTAGAAAATGTTTTATGAATTTTCGGTTCATTTTTGTGTGGTTATTTTTTTTTATCTTTTGTTTTGTTTTGTAGACAATAGAAATTTGTATGAAAATCGTGGAAATCTTAGACTAAAGTAGTAGTACAAAATCCGACAAAACATCTCATGCGTCTGCAATTTCATGTTCCAACTTAAATTTCAAGACGAAGTCAAACCATTTGACGTTGTAATGGTTAGAAGGACTAAAATCAAATAACAATTAGGAACATATTATGCAACAGGGATTATCTTTCTAAATTTGTGAGACCAAGAAATTATTATGATTAGAACAAAGATAAAAGATATTATTATACGTTTTACTTGGTTTCTTTTTTAACGACCTTGTGTATATAGAAATCTTAAGATTTTTATAATACTGAAAACTCTTACTAGTTACTACTCTACTCGTACTAGTACTAGTCCTAGTACTCTTATAGCCCAACTTCGAGATTTCTTAACCAAGTTTTTTTTATACCAATAATGTTATCCCATTAACACTCGAGGTCAAGTATTAAGAGGAATGATACACCAATAACTGTAGGGTATTAACAAATATAATTGTATCATAATTATTATTACATAGTATAAAACAAAGTCGCTCACCGCTGTCTGTCCCTAAGTATGCTTAGATCTTTAAAAGTGTTTTTAATAGATAGTGTAATTCGTGAGGAAGGCTTATATTTATGTAGGTATAATAAACACTGATATAGAATTTTCTAATATGCCGGGGCGGGTCGCTATTAAATAATATATTTAAATAAATTATACTAAACATTTTATGAAGAAAACACAGCCGTAACCAAAAGTCCTTCATAAGATTCTATGTATAATTTGTAACCATAACTTTGTAGTTTTGGTTTAACGTAAAGCATACTTCAATGGGCCGATATGGCCCAGTGGCTAGAACGCGTGCATCTTACCCGATGATTGCGGGTTCAAACCCAGGCAAGCAGCACTGAATATTCATGTGCTTAATTTTGTGTTAATTCATCTCGTGCTCGACGGTGATGTAAAACATCGTGATGATACCTGCATGTGTCTAATTTCATAGAAATTCTGCCACAAGTGTATTCTAACAACCTACATTAGAACAGAGTGTTGAAATATGTTCCAAACCTTCTCCTCAAAGGGAGAAGAGGCCTTAGCCCAGCAGTGCGAAATTTATAGGTTGTTGTTGTTGTTGTACACTTTTAAATAAAACATGTATAGGTACTTAATATTAGATATTACATAATTGGTGATACGATCTCTCGTAAGTCTATATAGGAAGCCTTAAATCACTCTAAAATCCAAGAAAACTACATTACGGTATTAAAGAATATCTACAAAGGTAGTACCAGCAGGACAACAGATGGACATTAGAAACCACAACATGAAAAGGACCTGCCGGACAAAGAAAAAGAGGTCATCCAAGGAACAGATGGCTCGACGAAATAATTCTAGTAGCAGGAACAAATTGGAGAGTAACAGCAAAAGATAGAAAATTATGGTGTAAGCTGGAAGAGGCCTTTACCCAGCGTGGAGTTCCAATATACACAAAATACAGTAGTAATAAAATATAGCCGGTTCTTCTCAGGTCAGGGTATTTTCTTTTCCGAACCGGTGGTAGTGTTTCAATTGACCATCAATAAGAAAGTGTAATGCTTATATTGAATAAAGTTATTTGAGTTTGAGTTTGAATAGTTATGTTATGTTATAAGAAAAAATGTTATTTAAGGTTGTTGGAAATAAATGGACTTTATTATTATTTATTACTAATTGGTGAAAACCGTCACTATACCATTATGCTTCAAGTAACCAGAAAGTTTTGCTATGCGACAATAATTCCTTTGAAATTTACTCCGGTAACGTCAACTGCCTCTTCAATGTTATCGTACGGACAATAAGGTTCTCAGATTTTCAATGTTACTGCAGGTCGGACATTGTCTATTCTGGTTTATATAAGCTTTTTGCTGAAACATTTTTCAGCTTCAGCGCAAATAAATTGTTTGCATTACATAAAGAAGACGACTATTTCATAAATGTTTAATCGGTTAGTTTGGATCAATAATTGTTGGTTATACGAATTATTCGCACTTATTTACTGATGTATTCCGGAGTTATCTGTTTAGTTTTCAAATCTGTATATATTAATATATCGCATCATCCAAAATAGCTTTCTGTTCTTTCTTGAATCACCAAAATCTAACTAAAACTCTTTATGTCTTAAAAAGGCTATCGTCTGATGTACAATCATAATGACCACATTTTTTTTATACTCTGACGAAGGAGCACCTGGGCCACCGCCACCTGATGTTAAGTGGTCACCATCGCCCATAGAGAAT
Source organism: Vanessa cardui (assembly GCF_905220365.1). NCBI lineage: Eukaryota > Metazoa > Arthropoda > Insecta > Lepidoptera > Nymphalidae > Vanessa > Vanessa cardui. Next base: position 4,959,891 of record NC_061130.1, on the reverse strand, counting down.
GGAGCTGTAAGAAATATTGACCATTCCTTACATTACCAATGCACCACCTACCTGGGGAACTAAGATGTTATATTCCTGTAGTTGCACTGGTTCACTCACCGGAATACATATATGATGAGGTGGTACCTACCCAGGTGGGCACAAAGCCCATATTATAAACAATTGTAGGTTTATTAATCTATGTTTAGATATATACGTGAGTGCGCTTATGTAGTTCATAAAAGATCACAATTGTCATTTACACTTTAATATTCGAGCAAATGCTCTAGAAGACTCCATTTTTAAATTATATACATAAACAAAGAACCCTCACTTCAACAGAGACGATCAGATAACTGGCTGTAACAATAAAATTTTACATAGGATGAAAAAAATATTTGACATTTACGACACATTTGTGTAAAAGGATAAATAAATGATTGAATTGAAAGAAAAATAAACATACGTAGTTGTTATTTTCTTGCTAAGCGAAAATTCTCATTTTCTCAATTAATCAATTACACTCGTGCAAGTTAGGGGCTGGTCGCTACCTACTTTAAAAAATCAGTCAAATAATCTTTAATCGACCTTAAATAAAGAAAAAGGATATACATTTTGTATTTTTTACAAATATATAAACATCTAACAATATCTTACAGACGATTTTACATTTGCCATTTAATAACTTTAAAGATTTCATTACAAAAACTTTCTTCCGCTTGGGACACTTCTTTAACAGAATTTAGATGACACAAAAGAACCAAGAATGAAGATGGAAAAGTCCACCCTAGGGGAAAATTCCATTACTTATTAAAGGCGTCATAAAGTAGGCATTTTGATCATTCGAGTCCAGAGATTCATATCGCCGCGACGCGACGTACAACGTGCACTGATTTTGAAGTTTTTACATCTATGAACGGCGTTCCGGCATACGAAAAACGATATCTCTTAAATCTGGTAACATGTAACTTGCTGGGTCATTAATTGTAACAGGATATAGCCTGCCTCACTGTTCACTATTCCAAGTAGCGTGATAATTATCACTTAGTATTAAAAACAACATCGATTTAGAATATTATGGTTGGAATTTGAAATGCTTCTTTAGGCTAGTTCTAGATAGATCACAAATTTGGAAGTCACGGTTTCAAACGCCGTGCCAATAATTAACTGACTAGTGATAAAAAATTTGCACTTCCGTTTTCAGGAAAATCGGCTAGGAATCGAACCCGGAAATTGGAGCGACGTACCCATGAAAACCGGTGTACACACTACTCGACCACTGGTTGTTGGTTGTCGAAGATGTTCCACTTCAAAATAGCAACAAATCAATCTGCTGTTATCGGAATGAAATGTAATCGGTTAAATGACTCAACGTGTATTCACTATCGTGACCTATAGGTAATATTGGTTGCTTTGGTTGGCGTCGTATTAAGGGCTACACACCCTTTATAATAGTAAATAGCTACTTCTTAAAAAGCCAATGACCATGGACGATGGTGATCACTGCCTATTTAGAAAATAAAATTTTAAAAATATATCAATTTAACCTTTTCACGATTTATACGCGTCATTAAAGTTTTATTAACACTCAAATTATACAAACCGCGAACGCAACTTGTAAGGCTCCAGTTCACATATACAGCCATCCGGCTGGGTAGTTGTAAGTATGCGTTTACCCAGACGGTGGGCTGGGTCGAGGAACACTACTACCCATTCTTACTTATGCGTGAGACGATGTACACAATATCCTACAAATGTCAATGGCATTCTAAGTTGAAATTCAGCCTCGCAGGACGCACATACTTCGACTTACGTTCTGATCAAAAGAAGAATTGAATTGCTATTATCTGTGTACATTAATTAATTACACTAGGAACTATGTCGATTTAATAATTTGAAAATAAAAAACAACATTAAGGCAATATATTTACAACCATCAACGAAATTATGAAAATATAAATTATTCCGGTCAAAGTATATAGATTTACAAAGAAAGCGATTTCTTCTACATCTAATCCAAAATTAAATGCGTCAAATGATTAACTAACATTACGTTACGGTACACGGTACGGTAACAAAATATAAATTCAAATCAATCCAAGCACTTCCGACTTAAAGTTGCAAACATGTTAAGTAAAAATGCTACCAAATACATTGGACATCAATGCATTAATCAATCTTGATGGTCCATTTCAAATCGTTTGCTATAAAAATTAATAACCTATATTAATTATTTTTTTATTTTTTTTTACTACACAGAAATTAATGCCCTTCTAATTATTCATATTTTATGAGAAATGTGGCCATTACTAAAAAAGTATAGTTGTCATCTAACGTTTTTTTAAGATAGTACCTACATTTTTAAGTGTTAATTAAATAACTTTTTAAATAAAATATTAATGAACAACTTATCTTATGACTGCTTAGCGCTTACTTGGAAAGATGAGGTTTTGAGCCTTAAAAGAAATAAATAAAATGCTATAGTGGTGATAGTTAAAACAAAGTATATTTTTTGTGTATGTCAACATTTTTTAATGTCGTATACTAATAATAAAAAACTTGACTAGTGATATATAGAAAAACAATTATAATTACTTTGTTGAAATACTTCAGTAACTTTAATTCAAAATTATCATAAAGTTGTCCTAAGCAGTGAAAAAATAATAAATCAATTGTATCTAAATTGAAACAGTCAAATGTAAACATCATCATAAAAGTCAGTAATAGTCAAATATTCTGTATATTATTTGAATTGATCGATACATAAAATTAGGTAACTATTAATTACTAAAGCAGCTTTAATATTAATTTCGATTTTCTATGTGACTTCTTTTAGAAAAACTCGAACATGTCAATCTTATAATAATATTTTAGTCGTCAGTTTTCTATGTGCACTTCAAAAGATTGTTAAAACTTACATATTTATGAACATTATATAGAGATGTTAAATCAACATAATTTAAATTAGGTTCATTTAATAAACTTACCATCAATTTAGTATGTGATTGCTCTTTCGAAGAAATAAGTTTTTTATTGTTTTGCATTTTTATTTTTAAGTACCACCATTATTTTAAACTTAGTGAACTTTAACTTAATCTTATGTTTACACGTATCTTTATCATATTTTTATATATACTTTTAGCCTTGGTCACTGCTGTGCGGTGCAAAATCCCTGGGAAGAAAAACAAAAATTGTGTTATATTTATAATATTCACAATGCAAGACAATTACCCAACTTTGGTATCTTGTAAACCTTTAAAAGCAGAATTTAGCAATGTTCAAGAAATTCCAGTAACTTCAGAAAATGTGAGTAAACCTGTAGAGAGCTAATAATTATAACTTATTAACATTATTTAATGTTTATATAATAATATATTGTTTCGAAAATAATCATAAAATATTGTCTTTTTTTACAGTTTACCATTGGACGTGGACTCAGCAACAATGTAGTCATACCATTCGTAGCGATATCTCGAAACCATTGTAAATTAAAAAAAAATAATCTTGACTGGATAATAGAAGACCACAGTTCGTTTGGAATTATCATCAATGGTAATAAAATCGGCAAAGGCAATCAAAAGATAATAAAACACAATGACATCATAACATTTGAAGCTACACAAGAGTTTATATATAAATTTGTTTGTAATGACAATGAACTAATGCCTTCGTCAAAAAAACGAATCAAATTAGATCCCAATACAACCAGTACCAGTTTGATAAATGACATGAAAAATAAATTTGAGGAATCACAGAACTATGCAATAAGACATATAGAAGATAAAATACATAATACAAAACAAATAAAAAGCACAAATATTTTATTGAAAGAACAGTTGCAACTAGATATGAAACGAAAAATTAATCATCTCGAAAGTAATTTTGCATCTCAAATTGAGAATTTAAAAGGGAAAAAGGATGAAGTCGAAAAACAGAAAGCACTCCTTATAGAAGAGCGAGATGCACAACTGGCAGCTTTGAAACAGGATATGGAAGGAAGAATATCAGAATTAATGGTAAGATCTTAAAGTAAACATCTATAATCTAACTTAAAATGTCTTATATAATTTAACAACCCATAAATATTGTATAACTAGTTACTCCACACAGTGTATTTTGTATGGTTTTAAATCACTTCTAATGTGATTAAATAATATTTAAACAATTTTGACTGCTTCAAGATATACCTATTTTAACTACTATTTGGTACAAAAACATAAAATCCACACTTCTCATACTAATAAATTAGTTTAAAGCAAGCAACTATGTATTCTCTGCTTCTTATTTAATTATTTTGTATACAGTGCCTAGACTGGTTTAAATTTAGAGTATAGTAGATGTTTTTTGTTATGTACTACAAAAATAATTGTCTCATTTATAGTATCAAATTAAAATCACATTAAGTGTTGCTGTTGATATTTATAATTCTATTTAGCAATTTAAATTAAAGAGAAATTACTCATTAGTTCTCAATGCTAAATTGTAATATAATGAAGTTTACAGTTAAAGAACATCAAACAAAAAAGATAAAAAAATATATATGAATTATGCTTTGATATAATTTTTAATTGATTTTGTAGGAACAAATAAAAAAACACAATGAAATCGAAACTGAACTCATTAAGGAGAATAATTTGTTAAAAGAAAAAATGTTAAAGGAGAGAGAAGACTTTCTTTTGGAATTGAATAGAGAGAGTTCATTGAAGCAGGACATGTTAGACAAATTGGAAGCAAAAATGGTTGAACAAGAGGAAGTGAGATTAAAAGAGAAACAGGAGTTTGAGGAACTTCTGAAGAATAAAACAGAGTTACTTAAATTAGAAAAAGAAAAGGTAAATTTGACAAAGCAACTTAGAATGTTCCCAAGACCTTTTCTATGTTATAATGTTAAGTTGACTGTATACATATTTATTAAATACAGTATTTAAGTCTTTGGTCTTAATGACCATTGTAGAGTTTCTATAAAAAAAATATTATTTATGATACATTTTGTATGTCTGTGTTTTCCTGAACATGTATGGTAATTTTTTCATGATTCTAGGAACTCCACATATTATCCGAACAGAAAAAGCAACGGGAATGTGAGTTGATGGAAGAACTTAACAACATAAAGAAAAACCTCGAGGAACAAGTTGAGCGAACTGAAAAACAGAGATGCGACGCTCAAAAACAACTTAGCAATCAAATGGAGGAAATGAAAAAGGCTAAGAATGAGGACAAATTTAAAATGGAAAAGCTGGTATGATTGTTTGCAAGAAAATACATTTAGTTTTTAATAACAAGGTTTCATGTAATTCAGTCAGTCACAATGGTCGAATAAAATCAGAATATCAAGCCTTTCAAATTGATTTATTTGTATTAGGTTGTTGTTAATAAAATTAAATATTTTTTAGCTGCATGAACGAGAAGAAATTCAGAAAAGACTAAATGAGGCTCAACAAAATTCTGAAAAATTTATCGAAGAACTAAAGGTTTGTTTTAAATTGATTACTATTGAAAAGTTACTTGTACATGTAAAATTTGTCAACAATAACAACAACAGTCTGTAAATTTCACTTCCCGTAACTGGGCTTAGGCCTCTTTCCCTTTGAAGAGAAGGAACATATTCCAACACTGTTCCAATGCGGATTGGTGGAATACACATGTGGCAGAACTTCTATGAAATTAGTTACATGCAGGATTCCTCACGATGTTATCCTTCACCGACAAGCAAGATGAATTATAAACACAAATTAAGCACATATATATTTAGTGCTTGCCTGGGTTTGACCCCGCGATCATCGATTAAGATGCTCGTTCTAACCACTTGGCCATGTCGGCTCCATATCAATGACATTGTATTTTTAAGGCAAGAGTCACAGAGAGAGAGGTGGAGCTTGCAGCTCTGGCAGCTGAAAGAATACAAAAACAAGCTGAACAATCAAGTGAAGTTATAAGCTCGCTACAGGAACAATTGGAAAAGGTGAGTACTTAAGATAAATAAGTATTATTACTGAAATGGTATAATAACAAAGACAACATGTGTCCTTGAGATCTCAAGATATGTCATTGTCGCATTATAAATAATTTTACATTATTAATAAAAATGTTAATGTGTTTCTATTCTAAAACTTTTCTTCTCCTACCACTGAAACAGTCTTGAGCCTTAAGAAGATATGGTTAAAATTTCGTCATTATTATTATATTTGTTGCAACCCAAAAATATAGATGTAATTAATTTAACTGGCGGTAAGGCTCAACTGGGTAGCCAACTTCCACTCCCCATTCGTATAATATACCGCCTATAATGACGAGTGAGCCAGTGTTACTACAGGGACATGGTACATAACATCTGAGATCCTAAATTCTTAAGATTTATAAGTTAGCACAATAACAATGTATATATGTATACCCAGGAGGCCCTACTGATTTGTGGACTCACTGAAATAATATAATTTCGTTACATACTCCCTATAATGAAACACTCTACTCTAGTTTTAATAAAAATCTTATTTATTTAATATCTTTACTGAAATATTTTCAGCATAAACACAAGCAACCTCTTTTTTTTGTTATATTGTTTAACACAAAGTACAGACATATAACTTCATATCAATATATATTAATATTTTAAATAAATTTCTTCTACAACTAAAGTATATAAAGTCTATAACTAAAGTATATTTTTTGTGCATTAATACAATAAAAATAATTCAATTCCAGGTCCGAAGTCAACTCCAAAATGTCGAAAGTGAAAATAAAAAACTCCTAATGAATTCGGAACCAGTCGCCAAGGAGGAGAGCACAAGCAGTACACTCGCTGAATTTGGTGAAATAATGGAAAGTGAACTACAGTGCAGTATATGTGCGGAACTTTTCGTGGCAGCGATCACACTCAACTGCTCGCACACATTCTGCAAATACTGCATCACTACGTGGAAGAAGAAGAAGATGGATTGTCCGATATGCCGGTAATATTATATTATAGCAATTATCATAAATCTCCATTAAATTTCAATTAAACTTTATTTTATATACGACTTCTGGATGCAATTAGCCCAAGAACATTCTCAGTGGAGTGCAATAGGCTATTTGACAATGCGAAAAGTAAATTGTGAATTATTGTAATCAGTGTATATTATGAGTTCAAAAATGGTTATTTACTAACAAAGTTGAAAATAATACTTAGTTTATTCAAAAATCCATTAATAAAAATGTATTTTTTCAAACGTTTGTCACGTAACCGATTTTGATTGGCCGGGCTTATGATGAAGTCACTTTCTTGTAAACTTTGCTTTTCTACTACATGTACCACAGATTAAAATACAGGAAAGTGACGTCACCGACCCCATTGCAGCGCCATATTGTCCAAGTAGCGTTTTTGCGCGCTATTTAAATATGGAATTTTTAAGATGATATTTTTCGGCAAATATGTACTAGAAATAAAAAACAATTTTACTGGGTTCCTGAACTATATAAAATGGAATTTAAAAACCAGTCAAATAGCCTATTGGAGAGGCCTATGTCCAGCAGTAGACGGAAATGGACGGAAATAATTTGTATTCATTTCTGATGTTATGTGTTATTATTAATAATATTATCGCTTTTTTCAGTTCACCCATAACATCGGAATGCAGGAGTTTAGTACTCGACTCGTTTATAGAAAAGATGGTGCAAAATTTAACAGAAGAAATGAAGAAAAAGAGACGGGATATGTTAAAAAGTCGAGAAGGTAATAAATTCATATCAATTTTAAATTATTTTGTGCTCAAGGCAGCTTCATAATGTCTTCAATGCTTAATATGTATGATTTTAATATTAAATTTAACTGTTATTTTTACTGTGTGCTACTATGAAATGATTATATTATAAAATTAGCTATTATAGATGACAAATATTTATTTTTACTTGACTATGATTCCTTTTTACATTGAACTGTTCAAAACATATTTTTATTATAATACCTTTAATAATATAATAATGATGCATATGTTTGTCGATAAATAATTGTTTAAATGATTTTTTTTAATAAAAATGGCTAACATTATGAAGCTGTGTTGTTCACAGAACTTGAATCCGAACTGACGAGTCAACTGAACACGAGAACCAGTCGGTATGCTTGCTTTTACATATCTATCTGTAACCGATATCATTGGCAGGAGGTAAAGATAAATAATACACTTTGACCTTCGATTGACATAACTATTACTTAAATAATCTGTGGTAAATTATGACGTCACTTAAAAATGGCGTTTTTAATGTCACCGAAATTCGTTGGAATTTTGAAGGCAAAAATAAAATGGATGTAAGCAGATGAATAGAAAAGTATTTTAATTTTTTTTTTTTCATTATTTTTACTGCTCCTGCCATTATAATATACTGGAATCAAGTTAGTTTGTTACCTCATATAACGAGAGATGATCTAGAAGTAATAAAATGGCTTGGCTAGTTTGGAAAAACGATTGTGGCTTAAAATTAAATACGAATGAAATTAGAAATTAGTCTCCCAGCAAATCGATACATTAGCCTTTGGAACACGAAATTGGGCCAGCCAAGTTCGTTTTCGAACCAATAAAAAAAAGCAACAAAATTAGTAAAATGTAGTCAATTACTAAGATATTATAGTACGACACGATTTAGATGTAGCCAGATTCAATAAAACCGGTTACTGCCGATTTATACAGCCATTCGACGCTATTCGTAAATAAAGTTTAGGATTAAACACAGAAAAAAATAAAATAAAAAAATAGTAAAATGCCGCCGCAAAGATATTGGCAGTTAAAAATATTAACAATCTCTTAATTTAGACAGCACATCCGCCTCTCAAAATACTACATACTGCTTTTTGAGGGTAGAATATTTGATAAGTGGGTTGTGTCTACACAGCGACTGTGTCTACACACTTGCATTGTATCTCTGAAACTGTTCCAAAAAAGCGATAGGTAGCCTATACGATACTATAAGAGGTTAAAGTTGTTTGTTTGCTGTGTGGTGTGGAATCTGCGGCACTAATGATCCAATTCAATTTTTTTTTCACTTTTACTAAACTACAAATCTGTATACGCTGCCATAGGGCATAAATTACATTTGTATAATATCAGTATATTACACATACATACATTTATCAATAAATTGCACCCATGCGCAGCCGGGTCGGGACACTAGTGTCATTTCAAAATCAAAAAAAATCAAAATCAAAATAAACTTTATTCAAGTAGGCTTTTATAAGCACTTTTGATGATCGTCATTTTACAATTAAGTGAAGCTACCACCGGTTCGGAAAGTCGATTCCTCCGAGAAGAACCGGCAAGAAACTCAGTAGTTACTCTTTTTTAACATTTAAAAAATACAACGTCATGTTAATTAAATACAATTATTTCAATAAATTAAATTAATATTTAAACTTAAGTATCATATCTTGCAATATTTACTCTACGTAATTATTTTCGCAGACGAAGAGACTCTTCTGAATTCGACGAAGACGAAAGCGCCGAACTATCATTCGAGGAGGAGGAGGAGGGGGAGGGGGAGACCCCGGATTTGTAAGTTTACATAAATATTAACCGTGAATGTGTAAACATCGGACATTTATGTCTGTCTATTAGTATTAGTGTTTTGATTTGGTTTGATTTGAGTCTATAACAAATGTAATCTGAAATAAAAATATTTTGTTACCAATATCGTTAACTGGAACTAGTCTCGATTACGATATTGTATGTGTTATCAATGATATTCTAATAAACAGATATGTTATAACTCATACTAAACAACAGAAAAAAGTGCGCCGCGCCGGGGGCCGCTTATTTTACATTTCGTTAAAAGAAAAAATGGATAGCTTGATAAAAACAATAAGTAAAAGGGATAACTAAATGTTTTTATTACGCAAAACGTATAACTACATAATTATGATGTATTATAACGTATTACTGGCATAATTATGATGAAAACGACTAGGCAAACGTCCCAATTAGGACGTTTTCTAGTCTTCACTTTTTGCGCGTTAATGACATATCTGTTTACTAGAACATCATTGTGTGTTATGAGATATCACGTCGGTAATGATACATTCGTAGATCAAGTATAAAGGATAGCTTCAAGTACTAGAATTATTTATATTGTATTAATAAAGTACTTTTGTATTTAATATTAATGATAATACTTTTAGCGAGTACTTCGATTTCTTCGATTACGGGAGTGATGGCGACATCAACGAATTCTACGAATCAGATTCCGACAGTTGATCTGACCACACTAAGGATAGGATCCACAGCTCCAATATTCCGGCAGGTAAATATTTATATATGTTTGTGTTTTTATGGAATAGGTTGGCGGACGAGCATATGGGCAACCTGATGGTAAGTGGTCACCATCACCCATAGACAATGACGCTGTAAGAAATATTAACTATTCCTTACATCGTCAAATTGCCACCAACCTTGGGAACTAAGATGCTATGTCCCTTGTGCCTGTAGTTACACTGGCTCACTCACCCTTCAAACCGGAACACAACAATACTGAGTACTGATATTTGGCGGTAGAATAACTGATGAGTGGGTGGTACCTACCCAGACGCTTGCACAAAGCCCTACCACCAAGTAAAATATCGTTGGTAAGTTCTTTATTTCTTCAACAACAACGCCTTATTGTTTTGCGAAACGTAGTAAGTAAAAATTGTGTACTATATATATTTATTAGTGATTCGTAATGCGTTAATAACGTATGACGTTAGCAACGTTAAAGAATGAATGAGTGAAGAGAATGAAATTATTCATTAAAAACAATATGTTCAGATTTAGGCAGATTTGGCAAACAACAATACTTAATATTGGGGGTGTTTCGGTTTGATGGGTGAATGAGTAATTAAAATATTTTTATTCATTATTTGACAAGTCCGAAATGCTGTATTATTGTAAAGTTGTTTGAGTAATAGTTTTAAATGATTTCAGCGAATCGTCTCAAATGAAGTGATCGTTGTGGGAGACGAGCCCCCGGCCGCGCCCTCTACGCGCAACCGACCCACCTCTCAACGCGACTTGTCTCTTTAGATCTTATTTTATAAATGTAAAATAAATATTATATTATTTTTAACGTGATATTTTATTTCATAGCAATGACTGTTATTGCTACGTTCTAAGGGGCTTGGTTTAGTAGTCTGGAAGTTGGAAGTACCTCACCGCACTTCGAAAAGCATGTAAATCTGTTGGTCCTGTGCCTTTCTGTGTCGGATTTGCCGTACCACCGTATGCGCCTGTGTTGCCGCTTATAGTTGTGCACTACAATACATATATACAGCGGTCGACAATTTTTCCAATCAGGAACGTTTTGTGTCACCTGACAAACTTTTGAAAAAATGCATTTTTATTTATTGATTTTTGAATAAATTAAGTATTATTTTCAAGTTTCGTTAGTAAATAACCATTTTTAAACTCATAATATACACTGATTACAATAATTCACGATTTATTTTTCGCATTGTCAAATAGCCCATTATGGGCAACCTAATCATAAGTGGGTGAGCACTTCCCATAGATATTGGCGCCTTAAAACATACTAACCATCGCTGACATAGTCATTGATCTACTAACCTTAGGTAGTAAGGTGTTTTGTCCCCTGAGTATATTACATACTCTCTACACTGGCTAACTAATTCTTTAAAACAAACCAAAGTCAGCTACGATTGAGGTTTATGATTACAGGTCTGCTTATTATGATAGTTACGTGAATATACATAACCTTACGTTCCTCAAAAAACAGACTCATCAGCCAAATAATTTCAAGTCGATCCAGTAGTTCCTGCATTTAAACATAAGTATTGAAACAAATCTTAATTAATCAGTCGCTATAATTCAAATATCTTCAAAAAACACAGAGCTGGAAATGTATTAATAGGAAAATCCAAGGTGGTGTGGGTGAGGTATATATATACGCTATAGTCGAGATGGCCCAGTGGTTAGAACGCGTGCATCGCTGTTTCATGTGCTTAATTTGTCATTATAATTTATCTCGTGCTTAGCGGTGAAGGAAAACATCGTGAGGAAACCTGCATGGGACAAATTTCATAGAAATTCTGCCACATGTGCATTCCACCAACCCGCATTGGAACAGCGTGGTGGAATATGTTCCAAAACCTTCTCCTCAAAGGGAGAGGAGGCCTTTAGCCCAGTAGTGGGAATTTACAGGCTGTTGTTGTTGTTGTTGTTGTGGGTGAGGTTCTAATAATAATAGAAACATTCGAACAACAATTTAATATACATCGCAAACAAGAAATTTAAAAATTAAATTAATTACGAACTATTCAGATATCATTGATAAATACTGTTAAATAATAGGAATCAAAATTGAAAAATGTGTATCCTGTAAATAAAGTAATTTATGTTAAACTTTATCTAAAATTGTAATTTATAATAATATGCACCCAACATTTGCTTGCTCATAACCGGATACTGTATACAAGAACTGCAAGTCTGCACTTCCATTTTCTCTAGATTACTCACTAGATTACTAAAATATCAAATGTTTGAATTTTCGAAATAATTCTTGTAATAATTCCACATTACATATGTGCAGTTATTTTTGGTAACACTATGCATTTAAAATTAATGTTAATTTCTCAGATTTTTAAAGATATATAATATCAATATGTACATGAAAATTATATCACAAACAATATACAATTAAGAAAACTTTTCAGCGGTACGTATAACACTGAAAAGTTTTTATAATAAACGAAACCAGAAACTGTGCCTCATGTAGGAGAAGGAATTTCAGACTAGCAGTTTGTTCATAAAAAAAGAATTAACAATAGACAATGAAAATATGTTTCAATAGATTTATGATACAGAATATAATATTTTGTTAAGTATTTTAAAAATATACCTGATATTTGAGTTGAATTCATATATTTATTTTTTATTGAAAATCTTTATAGAAATCTATGTCAATAACAATAATCTTAAGTAAGAAATGAAATAGATATAGTCTAAATATACTAAAAAAAATAAAAAAATATTTATGATTGATAAACCATCTGCTTAAATTGAGAAACTTACAATTTTTCTAAATTAAGACATGAAACTATGAAATTTACTGCAATAAAATTGAAATTATCCTAATATTGCTTTCAACTATTTGCAAAATATAAAATACAGTCTATGGTCTGCTGGCTGCTTGGAACTAGATAATTATTTTGGACTTCACTCAAGACCATATCTTGTATTGATAAACATGGGAAAAAATTTAGAAAATTATGAAAGAAGCTTGAAAATTTATAAAATAATTTCTCTCTTATTTCATTTCTACATGCTGCGAGAATTATTTACATAATGTAATGTGTTTAAATGATACCTGTTATCATTTCAGAAAGTCATTCATTTCTAATAGAATAAAATGACACATCAGTAACAAAATGATACTGCAACTAATGTTTGCAGTAAATACAACAAACACTTTTTATAATAAGTATTCATACAATTATCACACATCATTAGAAGTAAACTACTATCATTAAACACACAAGATTTGAGCTCATAATTTCTTAACAAATCTCCAGGAAGAATATGTCTACATTTTTACAGCATTGCAATAAATAAATTGTAACATTAAGATATAAATTAAAAGAAGCTGTATCATAAAATTTTAAATGTTAGTTTTTAAATTCATCCTTTAAATTGTATTAAAACATTTAAATTTAGGGTAATCAATGTGGCATGTCTTTTATATGAATTATACATCAATCCTTATGACATGAGAATAAGGAAGACTCTCAATGACATTATTATATTAAATGCTTGTGTTTTGTACATTTATTTTTAACAGACTTATGAAAATCTTACAAGATCACAAGCCAGCTACCACGAATACTATTTTTCACTTGGTATGCAATATATCAATTATACTAGCTAAAAATCACTACTATTTAATCATTCTTCTTATCAGTAGGTTGTTCTCCTTCGGTGATTGCAAGATTTCCATTTTCAGATTGTTTTTGCTGTTCCATTTCCCCAGAGAAGCCAAATTCATTAACTCTCTTGTGATCAACTTTATATATCCAACGCTGGTATAAGAATATAAAGAAGACAATATCTGCAAATTAAAGAATAAATTAAATTATTTGAGCATTTATGTAATTCTATAATTTAAATAATATTTTTTATACATACCATCTCTGAAACATCCTATGCGATACATAGTAGGCATTTTAATAACAAATGCAAAGATGTCATCAATAAATGTATTTAAGAATTTGTATGTCATCATGCGCCACGGCAAGTGGGCCACTGACTTTAATTTGTAATTAATAAATAATTGTGGTGTCATCATTATGAATCCAAAAGTCAATAGATATCCGTACATCATATTGAGAACAAATGAGTACCATCCTTTGTGTTCCTGGTAAAGCAATGAGTAGATTCCATATCCTATCAGAAGTGGGAAACAAGCCCAGCTGAGGTACCGGAATGCTAAGGTGTCATACTCTCTAGTACTGGAATGCACATAGGATCCCTTATCAGTAAATGTCAACTTAGGTATTCCAAATATTCTGTCTTCTCTGTTTATTTTAACATCCATTACTTTGTTAATTTTCCAAATCTCAATCAATAAGCCTATGAAGCATGATATTCTTACCATAACATTTGTTTCATTATCTAATACATAAAGAAGCACGACAGTTGACTGAAAAACATTGAAGAATACAGATCTCACAGAGAGACCTTCGAGTGATTGCCTATTGTTCCAGAACTGGATATCATTTTTAAAAGCTAACAGCTCAAAAATGGAATGCAAAATTGAAACTGTTATTGTCAAACCCAGCAGGTAAGGTGATGTGTCCAATAGCAATTCTTTTATAGTATCCTGTTCCTCATCTTGTTCCTCGGCTCCTAATGCTGAGAACATACTTAACTTATCTCGCATGGCCTGAGTTGTATAGAGTTGCCATTTGAAAAGACTTAATGGTTGAAATGTCAATTGTAATTGAAGATTAGTGACTGTGTTATTTAAGGGCATATAATCTCTCATCATATTCCAATAATCATTAACAAATACAGCTGGCTTGTACTGCTTACCATCGGGTAAGAAATAGATGAACTCATCTAGAGGTGGAGGTACACTACCCTGCATCCAACTAGTCTGATCAGTGACTATGTTTATTGTTAAATTTGGATGCCAGTGTGATACAATTTCTTCTTTCAATGTTTCTGCTTTTATTATTTCTTCCTCTGATTTTTCAGTTTGACCGGTTAACAAGTTGTGAGTTTTCATATATTTTAACTTTTTGTATTTATTAACCATTTTCTTGCCATATGTAATGTACGGACCAGCATAGTTATTATTATCTTTTGGATCTGGGGACTTTCCTGATTGCACTATGTATACATGGAGATATATTGAACCATTATTTTTTAATTCCTCTGAAGGCACAAATTCTGTTGTAAATGTATAAGTGCCATCCTTATTTGGTCCTCCATACCAATCTCCATAAACAAGTCCAGTAAGTTTCCAGATCAATTTACTGTCATCGAGGTTATCCAAGAATTCTTTTTCTGATAAATAAGAATACATATCTAATACTGTACCGTTTGCAAACATATTCACGGCTGAAGTACGAGCAACTCCTGCGGGAGTATTCGCATCAGTTTTGGGCGCCGATGGTTGACGAAACATTGACGTTATAAAATAAACAACTAAAGCCCTTATTATCAATGATTTTGTTATTGCAAAAAATGATTCCAATTTAGTTGGCTGCATTTGACGACGTTGCTCGTCGATTTGTGCATTGATCTAAAAAATTAAATGACCTAATTTATAGAAATAACTATATCGAGCGGTACATCTATGGAAAATGTTATTGTTACTAAATTAAAATACATGGGAAATTATTAATTTAATAAATGTATCATAAATAGTCTTGGTTTTTGCCTAGCTTTTACTTTAGGAATTTATTCCAATAAAATCGTACTTACATCAACATTATCATCCGCTGTTGCTTCTATTTGCCCCGTATTATTACTGGGCACTAATTTATCAGAACTTTCTTTGGAGGTACTTTCTTCACTTACACTGGCCATTTTTTATATTAATTTGTCTTACTACCATGTAAATATAGAATATGTCCCAATTGATTTTACTGCAATGTGATATAGATTTTCAGCAACATCATGGAGCACACATAGGGTTGCCAAGTCAAATAGTTAAAAATATATTTATTATTGACTCTGAAAGCGTCAAAATGCCTTAAATTTGAGATTAAAAAATGACTACTCAATACTTATTGTATAAACTTAGAAATCAAATTAAAACAAAAGTTTCAAACTCATCGAAAGTTTTTTTTTACAATTTATTTATATTATATTAGAATGTATTTCCTCATATTTTATAAATTAGGAAAAATATTTTATAGTCATATCATATTTTTAGCAGTTAAAATTTACTAAATATTCAATATTGTGATAAAATATCGAAAAATTATTTTACATGTTCTGTCGGCTACTTCTCTAAATTGGTAACGCAGTACAATAAATGTTTAAACAAATTATTTTAATATGAACTACTTAATAGTAATTCATACTCTACGTACTATTTTTGTCTACCAAATTTCCTATAAAATGCATATAATAAGTAATATGAGTACACTCGAAATATTTCACATATTTTTCACCAAAGCCAATGACTTCGAAAGCCTGTACGACGTCTGTGATCAACCTATACTACAAATTTATATGATTCTCTTCTATAAATTTGCTAGTTATCGAAGACCTTATACCATTATGATTATAACTTTTCTTGGTCCTTACAAACAGTAGATTTTATTAAATAATTAAATCATATACAAAACGACTACGAAAGAAAATTTATATAGGAAACCTTAGTATCCAAGCAATAATTTGAACCATTGACCCATTAACTTAATAAATGTTTTTACGCATTCAAAATTGAAAATGATATATGTATCAATACAACTAGAGATATTATTTCAAGGTACTTCTAGTCCAAATCCAAGAAAATTCGTGACAAAATATTTTGATCACGATTTTAATCATAATGATAGTAGTGGCAAGGGTAAATAGGAATGAAGAGGAAAAATCGTACGGCAAACGCATTTGTTTACCTTTACTAACTCAATACTTGTGCTAAGTTTATACTGCCTTATGAAAGAAAACATATATACCCGAACACTTACTAGCTACTTACTAAACAATATATAGGATAAATAATTATCTTTCACGTTCTAAATTTAAGTTTATAACTGAGTATAGTATCAAGCATAGCCACAGTCGTATCCAGCATCGCTTTTATCAGCTACTATGATTGCTTTTTGAAATATTCAAGTCGATATCTAGATTCTTGAGGAGTATCCATACTTATATACTTTTATTCTATATTACATTTCTAGGATGCAAAAATATAAAAGCGACTGTAGGCCTTACTTATTGCACGCATAATCATTTTACAGTAAAATATAGTGTAGTTCATAGTATTATCAGCCACATTTCTCAGAAATACAATGCGGAAGAATATTTTATTGCGAATGTAACAGCAATCAATTATTATGATAAATGTACATGTAAAAAGAAGAATACAATTATACAAAGTTGCAGAACCAAGTCTACTGGGATCTATTTATATTTGGTGCCCATGGCATAGCAATGATATCAAGAAATCTCTTACTGCAGGTTCTAATGTAATGCATTGTATTACTTTTAACTTTTGTATTTTTTAATTTTTAATAGTAAAGTACCATTTTATGACATTAGAAATTAATTGTTTTTTCTTATTTGGTAACATATTATACATATATTTAAAATCTTATTTCTTTAGATAAATTGCCAGTTTGGAATTTATGTAGACCAGATAGATTTATGGATCCTTTTATGGGACCACCATATTGACTAGGGTTCTGAAAGATTATGAGACTTCTGAAATGGGTTGTTCTGGTACTCAATAAATAAAACTAGAATACCTCCTTTAATGCTGCTTGATTGCGTCGTTTAGCAGTAAAATCTGAGGCCGCAAACCCTGATGTGTTGCGATCCAGAAAGACGCAGGCATTTTCAGTGAAAAAAAATCTCAAAAGCTGTCTGGAGTCTCGAAGTTGGAAGTGACATGTGTAACTCCCGTGACACAAGAAGCAGTTAGTCCTGTGACTGAAGTCTTCCCGTATTGTTGGATTTACTATACCATCAGATTATTATGAGAGCAAGGGGCACAGAGAGTGCATCTGTGTTTGCGGTCACACTTGTCTTATTATGTCCTGCGTGGTTACCTAGAAATTCGCAGTGGTGACCGAAATCGGTCAGGACCAAAATATCATCAGAAGCATTCTGTAACCTGCTGAAGATTTAAGAATATTGGTTTATTAGCTTAGTCCCGAGTCTTAACATTATCTCGTATTGCGACCCCTTTTCGTTTCATTATACGGAAAGGGGTCTAAGAGGACATTTAATTTATTTATTGATTTTGCTAAAAGTTGGTACTACTGAGAAAGATCGACAATTTGAATTCGAAACAGTGATATTATCATTAAAATAATGATAACGTTTCATTTGACGGAGAAAAAAAAAACAACATATTTATAAATATAGATATAATATCTATATTATTATAAAACTTATAGGAACAGGAAAGGAAGGATTTTTACTTTTATACCAACTATGATATATCGTTAATCATTATCAATCTACTTCAAATGACAATTAATATATAAATATTATAATTTTAATTATAAACCCAAATTGAAATAAAAAGAGAAAGATTTTTCAATAGTTCTCGAGATAAATTATGAAAAACAGCATCAAATGCCGTGGCTCCACTCTGTTCAATAGGTTAAGCTAGTTAAAACTTAACACGGTTCTATAAAATTCTCCTTTAGTATAAAAGATATTCAGAAACTGTTCACTCATTCTTATTTTTAATATCAATTTTATAGTTTGCAACCTGTTAACAATACAATATTGTACAAGGATGGAGGTGAGAGGTAGGTGGACACCTAAGCGTTTTTCAAGTCTCTTTAAATATGTAATGTCACGCTGTGGTTAATAAGATTATGGCGGAGAACATAAATCTCTTATAAACGACTTCCATTACAATTAGAACAGTGATAACAGTGATCGAAATAATTTAAGTCAAACACTTGTGATACAATTATCTGTTTATTTCAAACACAAATTGAAAGATTTCGAAACGGACCCAAAACGCTTTCGGAAATCTCGAATGTTTGATTCCCAAATCATTATTAAGTTAGTTTTGACAACATTAAACAAAAAATAAAAAACGTTACTAACAGCAATTCACTTAGTTTTTCCTAGAATCTACTCATAATACTCAGATTCCATTATGCACATGTTGTACATCCGACACTGGAGCCATCACAGAGATTTCATTACCTACATTCTGATGTAATATTGAAAACAGAAATACTTATTTCTGGAATTATTCTTTAGCAATGTAGATTGTTGCATGATTTTACCTATAAATAGAAAAAGGCCTTATACTGCGTCTTATGCTCGTAAAACATACCTTATTTGAGGTTTTTGATGTAACCTTGCAACTTACATTCATCATCTTCCATTGTTTCAGGCGATTCTTTGTACATACTGACATAGCAAGGTATTATTTTAACAAGCACAAGATTTCTGCCTTAATGATAACAGTCCACTCGAATGTGGCAACATTATGGTTATAAATGCAGAGAGTGGTCAACAAAAATAAAAGCAGAAAATTTATAACTAACATAATTACATCTAATGAAATTATTTAGAGTTAAATATAATATCTCTTATTTTATCTTAAAAATTTTCAATTTTCAATTATTCTTAAACATTTTTTGGTACACAATTAATTGTATCAATAAATCATGCTTGACAAAGGATAAAAATAGCTTGCCTTCAGACATTTATTAATTATTTCATATTAAGTGAACTGTTACCATTGTTAACCTTCCTTACTTAAATAATATTTAATCTTGCATCTCTTCAGGCAATTCATGAGGGTTAATGATGCCCGGCACTGATAATTGTACCCTCCGCTTCTCTTCCTGGGCTTGACGAAGTGCAAACAATCGCTCTTCTAAATACAAGTCGCTGTCATCTTCACCTGTGTATTCCTGAGAAACAGATAATAAAAAATGTCATTCTAATAACTTAGCGATTCCTATTGTAAAGAAAGTATTTATCGATTCTTATGTATGTCAATGTCGATTGAGCTATATAAATCGTAATTCCTAAATAATAGCATATATGACTTTTTTGATATTTTCTTATTGGTGCACATGTAATAGTAATAAAGGTCTACGTATTATAGATATTTCAGAGAAAAAAATATATTATTTAACATTAATTTTATTCCTAATTTCACATTATTTTTGTACTGGCTATAAACAATGACCCTATTATTGAAGCCACAGCAAGATCACATTATAGTCTTAGATCAACATAAGACTTTTTTTACTAAACCACTGACTAGTTTATTTTTTTTTCAGATAATAAGTCATATTTATTGAAAGTTTAATAAGAATATAATGTCATGTGTAGTATTATGTTGTATGAATTGATTTACGAAACAATTCATCAATTTTTATTTTTATTAAAATGCTGCTTAAATACTGTCAGTACTTCTTAGTATTGTTAATAAAATATTCATAATTAAAGCTTTTTCTGAATACAATTATATATATTTTATATAATTTTATATTTTTTCATGACATATTCTTGTAATTTAAAATAAATGGAAAATTTACATTTTTTTATATAATTGCAATCAACACTTACTCTTATCTGGACTAAGAAATCTCGGAGATGATCCTTGAAAGCAGGTATGTCTTGGTCCAAATTGAACAACCCTTGGACAGTAATCTTCACTTGATTATCTGTCAAATGTGGGAATGCTGTCTTTAGAAGATTTGCCACATATTCCTGTAAAGAAAAATATATAAAATTTAATACTTATTCACATACATACTCTATAGCAGAGGAAAATAATTAAATATTTGACTATTAGTAATTCTGATTAATTTACATAGTTATTAAAAATATATTCTGTGCATGTTAAATGTTAATACATGTAAATGTTAAAACCTTTTTTAAATTTTGTTAAATCTAATGAAACTTAATAATAGAAAAAGTAATGAAAAAGTTAACTACATAATACTTACTTGGATATAAAGGACATTGTCTGCAGTTCGTCCTAGTGGAACAGAAACGCGACCAGTTTCTACCAAAGAGAATATATATGCTAAAATTGTAGCATGCATTGTAAGACCTGCACCATGAGAGGTGTCTGTCACAACACTAAATACATGCTCCAATATGTCACATAGGTATGTCTGGTAGAAACTTTGTGCTGCTTGTGGATGCTGCTCCACATTCTGTAGCAGTCTATATAATATCTGTAATCCTGTGTCCGCAACATTTCGCATTGTGTGTTTAAATGCCCAAATTATGGAATCCAGCACCAATTTAAATTGAGCTGGAGGTATACTTAGGAATGCTTTAAAACAATGTGTATTGACTGCCTGCAGTAGAAGGAAAAACTCAGTCCTGTGCTCTGGATATTCTTCAAAATCTTTGTTAATCATTTCCAAAGTACACTCAAAGACAGCATCAAATATTTTGGGTACTTCAGAAGTAATATGTCCACCAAGTTTATAGACTATGGCTGCCATACATGATAGAACTTCTGGTTCTCTTGCATCAGGAACTGATGTCCTTTGATAATCTAAAAGAACGGCATCCAGTAATGGCGGAATAAAGTTTTCCAACACCATGCTGTTGTCTGTTGAGCGTGACACCCAACTAGCTATTAATTTTAGGGTCTCTTTTTTGATGATCCTCATGTTTTTGATTAGTGGTTGTTTAGTCACTACCACACCATTTAATGCTATAGCCTGACTGATATTTTCTGACATAACTTTGTAAACATTTAACATGTCCAAGTAAATTCTGCCCAGTTGCACAACATATGGATGACCTAATGCTCGACAGGCTCGGCCATTGGTTTTAAGTATACTTACAAGCTGTTTAACTGCTTCTGGATCTTTAAGTATATCAACGTTGTGAGAAGCTTGTGAAATGATATCATCCCAGACCTGATTAGGAAGTAACATATACTTTTCAATCAATTGTTCCTGTGCAACTTGATCAACTTGTGCACTAATCATATATCCAACGGCCTCATAAAATGTATGAACTTGTAAGGTTTGCAAGTCACAGATGATAGAACTTATTGTACTTAAAATTTCTTCAATGAATGGACAAGCTTCACACACTTGTGTAGTGACGAAATGGCGTCGACATTTTAAAGCAATTTTTATAAAAGTATCGCAGGCCATATCTTGAACACCATCATGAGTTTCATGCATGAATTCAAAAAGTTTATTTACAACTGTTTTCAAAAACTTCCAGTGGGCTCTTAGGAAACGGGGATACTGCCCAACAACATACATTATGTTACTGGCTATGATAGCCTTGTTATCTTTACCTTTTTTTTGCTCACACAGACCTAAAAGCTCTTTGATAACAATTACCAAGAATCGTTTCTCATCCTCTTCCAACATAGCTCCTGAGATAGAGCCAATTGCCCAACAAAGTGTGTTGAGGTTTTTCCAGGACCACTCAGTGCCATTAACTTGATTTTGGAGCTTCTCTGTCATTATCCTCTCCGTGTCCGTATAATCTAAATGTGTCAAGTACACTAAGGTTTCCCTCATGTTTTTGTATAAATTAATGGAATCAGTATCTTTCATAAATTCTCTTACCACTTCACCATTTTCATTTTCAACTACTAAAACTTCTTCAGGTTTAGCCATCCGAGATATCATGATGTAACGAACTCCACTTAGTACATCAGCATACAAGGCTTTCCGACCTCCAGTTTTTCCCAAACCATATAACCCCGCCGAATGTGCACAGGGAGCAATCTTATACAAATCAGCAGTTAATGCATTCCAAAACTCTAAGCATATTTTGAAAATTTCTACTTCCTCCACTTCTGATATTAATACTAGGTATCGAAGTGCATTCATCAATGTATTTGTAAGTCCTCTTCTCTCAATTAACTGTCCATGTTCTTTCAGGTATGTACATAGAAATAGAGCAAGATTTTGAATGAAAACTTGTTCTTGATCTCGACCTGCAGCATAAGCTTCACGTATGTTTGTTGTGAGAGGAAGCATGGCTTCTAATTGCTCCATGGTTTGTACAAGAAGTGCCACAAATTGTTCTTCATAGTTACTTACTGTCACACCGGCAATCTCTGTCAAGCAACTTAGTGTTACATTACGGAACATCGGTACATTCAGAAACTTAAATATAAGGGTGCTTATCAATTTCATTTCAAATATATACCCTAAGGGAATCCAATTTAAGAATCTTAATAGCGTGTGAAGTGTAGCATCCACAAGAGGTGCATTTTGTGAATTTTCAAGGACAAATTGACAAAGAGTGAAAATTTGACTGAATTCAGAACACATAGTATCCTTAAGATGTTTGGCTTTTGTCTGTGTAAGTTGCCCTGTACTGAAGACAAACACTTCCTCACTGAGGAGTTTCAAAATGACCATGTTGTTTTGGCAAAGACTCTCATTTGTTTTAGATGCCCCAACAATGTCACTTATAAAAGTCTCCCAATTATGAGGCCATTCTCTCTTCAAAACTTGTATTAAAATCATATTAAGTTTTTTTAAGTAAACCTTATTACTCTCCATGGTGACGGGATCTGATGAATTTTTTATAATAAGGCCAACAATGTACTTCTTTATACCTTCACATTGATTTCTTGGTAATACTTTCCACCTTGTCTGTATGACTTGTTCCAATATTTGTAAAGCATAGTATTTAGTTTCCTGATTCTGGGAATACTCTAGAATTGTGTCTACACGAGTCCATGCATCTGGATGTTCCTTTAAGGCTGTTAAAATATCTTGTGCGACACGCTGTTGGTCGCCTACGGTAGAATAAAGGCATCCAACGATGTTATCGAGTAGAGTTATATCCAATTTTTGGTTGAAATCGAGAAGTTTAGAAGCTTGCTGTTCTAAAGTTGCCATACTGATAGAAGTCGTATCTTATTGGTTATGTTTTCCTTAATTAAAATCCAATCAATTGTGTTTTATTTTCAATCATTCCTCATCACACGCTACTCTGAAAGAAATTAAGTCATAATTAGAAAGGTTTAGGCTCTAACCTCTTCCGTGCGCAAACATAGCTATAGCGCCACTAATGTCAAATTATGAAATATCTACATATAAAGTCCATTTTTAACAGAAAAATACATTAATTTATCATATAAACCTCATGTTTAGAGTGAGAGAATAAGAGTGCACACACCCGTAAGATTAACAATGACATTTTCGCTAAGTATAGTTCTTTTTAAAATACAAGTACGACTTAATTTTGAATTTCATATTATTCAAATAACACATTTTCTTATTACTTACCCGGTTATATTAATTGCGGCGCAATCGGTCAAATGCACTTCCATACACACTAGCCCGTTGTTTTCGTCGTTTTCGTGATGCTTGAAAAAGCTAGTGTACATGTCGTTATGTCTATGCCAAAGAGTATACAATAACTATGTAGTCTATGCTTAGAATAAGAAACTGATTAAAACAAGACAAGTGAAGCAAAAATTAACGGGGATTACTGAAACATTTTAAAAACTAATTTTAGATCAGAAATAGAATAAAAAATGGCGATACAAAAAACCTAAATTATAATTTAAATTTAGTAGTTGGAGCTGTACACTATAGCTGTTTGCAGTATATTTTCACAGACTACAGTAAATAGTAATATTTCTTACCCTCTCGGTAAACAGTATATTTTTTAAAATGTTTTTAGTCTGTATTTAACCATAATGAGATTTTTTTTATGGTTTGTTAACATTGTAGGTATTCAAATCTATACATAAATTAAATTCGATAAAAAAATGTTTGTTTAAATATTATTATTTAAACTAGTATCGTGATTAAATTAATCGAATTCTAATAATTTAATCGAAGATTAAATCTTAGTCAAGCTAATCAGTTGGTAAAGTCGACTGAGGATTAACATAATGTTGTCTTAAATTTTCGCGATGATTACACATTTAAATAAAACTATTTATTATATATAAAAATAATTAATATACGCGATTCATCCGTTATAAATAGTTTTATTTAAATGAGGATTAACATGTTTGACTTGTACTTATAAATAATTATTAGCTCATTCATAAAGGAAAAGAGAGTTTGGAAATTATCAATTGTTAAATATTTTAAATTTTATTACAAAATTATTAAATTAAGCTGTAGTATAATCTAACCTTAAAGAACTCGTAAAAAACATTGTTTTTGGGTAAACCATTGGGTTTCGACTGGATAAGTATTTTAATCACAAGTTATTTAACCATCAACGAAAGTGATGACAAGAGAGAGATCGAGAAATTAAAACAGGGTTAACGCAGGTTTATGAAAGGTAAATTTATAACATATAAATTATCATTTTTCGCAGAAGTTACAGCATTCTGGCGGAGCCAGTGCAATCGAGGATCGGGGCTAGTGACGTCACTAATAATAATGGTGGACATCAATAAGAGATGACTTCATTTTCACGGTGGAGTGTTATACTCGTCCTCCACCGATGATGCTATGAACTTGTAACTTGTAATGTTAAGTATAACATCCAATAAAAAACTGTGTAGTTGACAGATAAAATATCTGAATAAATAATCAAAATATGTCATCTGTCAATATTTTGGCATTTAGCATTAAGTTATAATTACCTAAAATATAATTGGTTGTTTTTCTAGTGCTGAACCAAAGTAGAAATTACTTGCACGATTAAGAGGTACCGCCAAACTAGTGCATAACATAAATATACAAACACTACAAACAATTGCATAAAACAAGTAAGTTATGGTATATAAGACGAAAAATAAACAACTGATGATCCATTGAATAACAAATAACGAAAAATATGAACAGAAAGAGAAATATTGCTTATATTAAACCAGAAGATCCACCGTTTTTAAAAGTTCTTAAAAAGGAAGCCGGTTACGATAATGTTAATCATAAATTTGATAAACTTGAAAATTCCGAGGACGATTTTGTCGATGACGAGGATACTGACTTACCGCAAGTTGTTGTATTAAAAAAAGGTGATTTAACTGCCGAAGAAGCAGAGGCTGAGAAAGACAAAATTAAGCAAATAGAAGCACAAACTAAAGCAGACCTAAACCAAAAGGTAATTTTTAAAGGAAAGTCAAGTAAGAAATCAAAAGATGATAAAGTTTTATCAAAAAAGACATCAAAATCAAAAAGTAATCAACAGCAACTATTGTCTTTTGCAGACAATGATTCCGATAATGACAGTACATAGTTTAGGTTTATTTTACATGGAGTATTAGGATATTGTTATACATTTATATTTTAAAGTTAACTTCTGTACCAACTACTCATTTGTTGTACATTTGTAATAATAAAATATGTATGAAAATAATGATTTTTACTAATATGTCTGAATATATTAAACATCCTACATAATGAAAATTTAAATATGTATGAATATGTGGAAGATTATTTAAACATGAAACATTATGAAAAATATGGATCAACAATTTTAATAAGAATTAAATTAAACAGGGAAAGAACATAAAAATTATCATGTGCTGAGTATAATTATATATAATTTAAATTGTTTTTTTTTTTTAAATAATAATTATAATAATGATATTAGCCTTGATAAAATAAAAAAAATAATGTGAAGTTATTCAATCCTCTATGGTGTTCTTTATTTGAAAATATAAAGAAACAATAAGATTCAATGTTTTCCCCTATTTTAATTCCTATTTATGTCCAATGCCACATGTATTGTAAGCATAAGTTCCAACTTATGCTTACAATACATGTTATTTTAGTCTCTTAGTTTAATCAGTTTATTCACAAATATGTATAAGCAAAATTCATTGCAATCATTTATTGCTAACTTTTTAAAAATACAAATCAACTTCTGGATTGATAAAATCACTTAAGCAAAAAAAGATTGTGTAGACCTTAATAGGTCAACAGTATATTTTTATTTGTATAACAATATAAATCAAATGCAGATGAAAACATTGGGTACAACTTTTTTAGTTTATTACTAACAACTAAGGTTTTTTCTATGTTTAGTTGATTCTAGTCATATTCAGCTTATTATTAGTATTTATCTTAACAGGTCACTATAAATAAATAAATACAATTAAAATAAAACTCATTATTGTCTTAACATTATCCAGTCGACTCAAATATTTTTTGTGGTATCTTCAAGGTTGCTTGTGTTTCTTTTTTTCGCTTTGGTTTTTGAGCCATTCGACATGGGTAGTGATTCATGTGTGTAAAATGTATGTCCTATGTCAACATCGTTTTCATATTCAAGAAGTTTTCTAAGTAGAAATTTTCTTTCGTCTTTTACGATTTGTATGTTTTCTTGAATTTTGGCCACTTCATCACATAACGCAGCGTTTTCCTATGGTAAAATAAATATAAATAAGTTAAAGTGAAATAGTTTCAAAATGGTAGAACATTTTCTAATCAAGTAAAGGACCTACTATTATTAAACTTTTCACTTGTAATTTCATAAAGTGATACTTTTTGCGATAGCGTTTATTTTGTTTTTCATTTTGATAATTGTTCATTACTACTTATTGAAAGATCCTCTTTAAGGGTTTGCTAATTAAAATACTATTTAATTCTTAGGTGTAACAATAGGTTTCTTTGCAAATAGATTCATTAAATTAAAAATATTTTGTTTTCAGTTTTGTTAATTTGCTTTGCCTTTGCCCTGACATTGACATTGACATCAAAGACACGACAAACCGTTTTTTTTGTTGGCTATTTTTAAAGACTAAAGTCTATCAGCTATAGTCGAAGGTGAATTGTGTAAATAATACAATTCTTAGAATATTTTTTAGAGGATAACTTCTAAATTTTAAATCATTATTTAAATGAGAAGCATTTATTCACTCTAACTGTTACTATCATAAAAGATCCGCAGTAGTCAAGCTAATTATTGTACTAGCTAATAGCTGTAATATATATTTACTAACTTAATAACTGATTTCTGCTTTTTTGTATAGTTAAAACATTATTATATTTTATAGGTTAATTGAAGGATTTATTAATAAATCAGAGGGTGTTCCCTCTGATTTATTTTTATTTTTCATATAGCAATATTTTTAATAACAATGTCAACTTCTAACCGGCGTCTGCTGATGTTGTTGTTTATTTCTGAAATTGAAACAATGTGAAATGAAAAATCATGTCTAGTTTATCAGAATATAAACATATATTTCCTATAGACAGTATTCAAAAAGTTTGTGATCTATTTGAAGAACAATTGCGTAGCACTAAAGAACCAGATTTGGCATTGTTTTCAATCATTGTAGGGGCAGTTGAAAACAATTTAACAAACGTTAAAAATAGTGATAAAGATGTAAATTTGGCATCAAATAAATTTGTAAAGATGAAATTTCCGTCTGTGGAATGGGACGAAGTAAAAACTCTTTATGAGCGATTTGTATCTTTAATGCGTAGTGGCGTTGATGCGAAGTTACTAAGCGGTGACTTAGCCACCCGTGATTTGGTCAAAAGAGTAGCTGATGTCGTTTGGAATTCGTTAACACGAAGCTACTACAAAGACAGAGCCCATCTCCAGTCAATTTATAGCTTCTTGACGGGAAATAAATTGGACTGCTTTGGTGTCGCTTTTGCTGTTACTGCAGGCTGCCAAGTATTAGGCAAAAATGATGTTCATCTTGCCTTATCAGAAGATCATGCTTGGGTAGTCTTTGGAAAAGATGGGTTAAATACAGCTGAAGTAAGATACTAATATGTAATAATAACTAATATATATTTTATAGATTATTAAAATTTTACTATGAGAAAGATTTATAACAAAACCTTGCCTAAATTGAATGTTGATTTTCATTTGTCGTATTTTGTAATTTTTTAGGTTACTTGGCATGGCAAAGGTAATGAAGACAAAAGAGGTAGATCAGTAGGAGAAGGAGTGCTCGCAAGATCATGGCTTTATGTGGCAGGCAAACCAGTTGTGTGCACCAGGATAATGGAGCTGGCTGCATTGGTTTCATCCATAAATCCTACTTTAACCCCCACAATTGATGTTCATGAAGTAGCACTCATGCAGCATAAACTGCTATGGTTACTTTATGATAAAGGTAATGTTTCAAATTTAAACAACTCTTTTTTGTTTGTATTTATTATATTCCTATTCCATAAGCAAAAATTATAAATAACTGTAAGTGGGTGTCTTTTAGTATTTAAATAACTTTTTTGACGAGACAACTACTGAAGTATAATTATAATTAAAATGATTACTATCAGATGCAGACACATTCTAAAAGAAAAGAGATACAAATGCAAACTAATAACTGGGCAAAAACACTGGTGTTATCTCGTATTGTGATGATTAATGAAAGACTTTGAATATGTGACAGTTTAAGAAAAATTTAAAGAAGAACTGTTTATCTTGCCATGCCCTGATTTTTCATCAAAAAGTCAATTTTACAATTCTTGGGCAAAGTTTTCACTTTTATAATAAATATATTATAAGATATTTCTTAAAATATAATGATGATAAAAAAAGTGTAGGGTAGGTGTTCCTTGATTTTTATGCAGAATAGTATTCATTGAATTATAGTATTTAATAATCAATCTTTTTTAATATACCAATAATATTATAATAACTGCTGATTATTTATGAGCTCTTTGCTCTACAACTGTATTCTGAATCAGTGGTAGCTTTAATATAATTGAATCCAGGACAATGAAAATTAAGAAGACCTTCAGAGAATCTACCTTATTAAATTAATTTGATTTAACTTGATTAAATGATTCATAAAGTACAAGGACTAAACGAGGCATATATTCTTTATAAACATTCTTACCTTTCAGGTCATTTGGAAGCATATCCCATGGCTTTGGGTAATCTTGGAGACTTAGATGAGTACATGAAAATTGCCAATAACACAGAGGCAGCAGAGAGTTCAACAATTAATGATGAAATTGGAGTTATAAAATCAAGTAATTTAAGGCCAGATTCAGCTTCATTGTATATTCAATCAATTCGTTCGTCAAGAACACATTACGAAGATCGTCATGTGTACCCATATACATTTCAAGGAGGTTATTATCATAGACACAAGATGTACAAGGAAGCCTTCCAAGCGTGGGCATGTGCTGGTGACGTCATCAGGCAGTAAGTGACATAAATTATTTAAATTTGTAGTAAATAAGAACACAACATAAAAATTTATTATTATTTATTTCTCCTTCAGTTACAACTACTCAAGAGATGATGAAGAGATTTATAAAGAATTTTCTGAGATTGCAAATGAGTTAATACCTCAACTGATGAAAGCTGAGAGTTCAGGACATTCAGCGAGATCTATTTTAAAAGACCCTGAATGTTTTGCATCACTTTTAAGGTGAGATTTTTTTAACTTATAATTTATTATTAACTTATTCTAAATTTTTACATAATCTTTCACAAAATTGCAAAAGAATAAGAATCCACAAAACATATATAATATTAACAATATATACCATAATTATGTTTTACAAAATAATGTGTTACATGAAAAATACATTTTTGTCAGGTTTTATGATGGTATTTGCCAATGGGAAGAGGGTAGTCAGACACCTATACTGCATATTGGTTGGGCAAAACCACTGGTGAGCACTATTTCTAAATTTGACGCTGAGGTGAGGGCACAAGTTAACATTATATGTAGTCCGGATAATGGTGAACCCACTGAGACAACCCAAAAGACAGAAAAAACAAATGAAAATGATGAAAAGGATAATGATAGTTGGAATAATAATTCTGAAAATACCGAAATGACAGTAAGAGAACAGCTAACCGCCGCAGTTAATAGTAGGCCGCGTGTTACGTTGTACAGTCACAAAATGGCAGCTCTTAAGCCGTTATTATTAGCTGAAAGACTAAACACGCATGCACTACAACTTCAATTGACAGCTCAAAGTCAATTACAAAGGCCTCATCTACCAGCAAAGCGACGAGATGATGAAGATCATAATCCATCGGCGCCCACAGCGCGGGCAAAACGAGCTCGCCGTGAACGCTAAGTTATTTTAATACATACTTTATGTATATATTTGTCTTTACTATAGAACTAGCTATTCTAAATAATGTCATAATCTATTTTTGAATCTTTACTAGAAGCTTTAAAGTATTTTATTTCATAGAAAGATTATCATTTCAATAATTGCTATAATGATTAATTTACTTTATACTTACTGTAGTTCTACATTGTTAAATTTTTATTTTGAAAATGTAGAATATATAATTATATATTACTTATGTATTGAAAATATTTAACATTTAAACAGTTATTATTAATGTTTCTTTAATGCTTTTTTATTATTAGGTGTATAAGCCATAGTGTTGGCTGTTGTATAGAAGCTCATAGAAACTATTTTAAGGTATTCCTTATAATAATAATATGACCTCAAGTTTTTAAAAGTATCTTATGAAACAAATTCAACATTTCTTAAGATATATTACACTTGTGCCGTTTATTATAATAATAATAAATAGTTAATAGAAAACTAATGATAATTTATGCATGTAACAATGATTTGATTCTAATAAACAGATATGTTATACCCATACTAAACAACAGAAAAAAGTGTGCCGCGCCGGGGACCGTTTATTTTACATTTCGTTACAAGTAAAAATAGCTTGATAAAAAAAATAAGTAAAAGGGATAACTAGATGTTTTAATAACGCAAAGCGCATTACTACATAATTATGATGTATTATAACGTATAACTGGCATAATTATGAAGAAAACGACTAAAGGCAAACATCCCAATTTGGACGTTTTCTAGTCTTCACTTTTTATGCGTTAATGACATATCTGTTTACTAGAACATCATTGGCTTGTAACCAATGCATACATGACACCCTTAAAAAGTATTATTTACAAACGTCTATTAAAAGTACCGGTCCTGGAGATGTTATGAATTTTTGAATTGCTAAAAGCATTTTAAAAAAAAATTCAAAATTTAAAAAAGGTACAGTAGCTTGTTATATTTTTAACAAAATATTTATCCTGATGGTACAAACTGTTTGTATTAAATATGTACACAACAATCGGGATTAAGGATACGAAAATGTCTGTAAAAAAGACTCAAGGTATTATGTTATGTTATTTAGCAATAAAACAATTATAATTTGTTTAGTCATATTAATACTTGTGCACAATTATCCAATGCTAACACACTTCAAGTAAATATTTTAAACATTAACATTAAAATGTTACTGAGAGACAATGTGTAGATTTTAATTACTTCTATATTAAACAATAATAATAGACTTATATTATATACCTCATTGAATTTGTTTTATAAATTTTTGTAGATTATTATAGATTTATTGTTTTAAAATGTAATTCCACCAATCATGTAGAGTAAAACTCTTTAGTTGTTAACTTTGATTGTTTTGTAAATTATATTTTGCAGTATGTGATAAGGAAAAATTGTAATAAAATTTTATTTGTAAATGAAAACCTATTTGGGAAATATTTCAAAATTTTAATACGATGACATTTAATTTGGTTGAAAATTATAAAATGACTTTACGACTTGTTGTGATGTACAAAATTTTTTAAGCCCTATGAGGGTCTTGATAATGTAGTTATTAAATATTGTGTTAGTTATCTCAGCTGTATAATGTTAAAATTATAATTTGAACATATTAAATATAATATATTTTTCTTTGGTTTGTTACTTACATTTTGCTTAAAAGTGCTTTAATAACATGCAATATATTTACAAATTTAAAGTGTTGACTTTTACCATTAAGTTTATTAAAACTATTCATATGTAAACTATTCATTTGGTGACTTAATTTCCTCACTTGATGTGTTATGTAAATCAGGTATTTCCCTTTAAAATAGAGATTGTACTATGGATGAAAGTTTATTTTAAACTCTGAAACTGAATAATAAAGTTCAAAAATTAGCCTTGTCTAAATAAATCTATTTCGGATCTAATCTAATATAATCGGATTTACCTTTAAACTAAGGGGTGTTAGTTTAAAGCTTATTTCTTTGTAAATCGAAGAAAGCAGCATTGTGTAATTAATCAAGGCCTGAACAATATTTATGGATGGCGTGTATCGCAAAAATCTAACAACTTTATAGCATGAATTTATTGCAGTCCAAATGCTTACGTTTGACAACAGTTTAACCAATGTTTAAAAAAAGTTACTTATTTACTTTCTGTTTGTAGTATTGATTAAATGTATATAATGTTATTGTTATAAACATGAATGAATAAGTATGTAAATAAAGTAACATATCTTCTTCGAAAATACGAAGTACAATTCTGTAAAGTTTTTTTTATTTGATTTATTTTGAGACGAAATAAGTGATTTTTTTTGGTATGTCTTATTTTATGCGACAGGTCTTTATTTCGTATATATGATTTTTTAATACCATATATTCCTTAGTATTAAGTATTATAATAGAATTTTTGGTCTACGTAAATTAAAATTATCGATAAATTAGTAGGTATACATAAATTATATTTTGAAGTAGTAATGACTATTGTTATAAATATTGATATATTAAGTAGTTGTCATATTTTTGTATATTATTTAAATATGTCGTAGGATTCTGATTTTATATATTTACAATGTACATTTATGCTAAAGCTATACATTCTATATTTTATCTGTATGCTAGGTTGTGCTGAATTTAACATTACCCATTAAAGTCGATAGTAATGTCTACCCAAATCTTAGTTTACTTCGAAATAAACAAAATATAACATATAACTGTTTTAACAATAGTACAAATACTTGGAAATAAATAAGTATACGAAAGTTGAGGGTTTTTAATTAGATTTAAAAAAGGCTTTGAAAAATTATTTCAGTAGGTAAGTACTTGCCTGTGCTATTATATTTAACTTTATCTGTCTTATTACCTTAGATATCGAATGTTAGGCCACGGAAACCCCAAGATTTTGGTATTTCTGTCTCAAGGTTGGGCCGTAAAAAGGTTTTTGAGTATATTTGTCGAATAATGCCAAAAATAGTCCTGAAAGTTGGAAATTATTACGCTTCTATACCAGGGTAGGCACGTAAAGCTGTTATTCCTGCGACTGAACCCTCTCCAATGATGCCATTCATTTGCCGTCATAACGGATTAAGAGAAATAATATTGCACCTTTGCTTTGCCTTGCGATTAATGATATATGTACATGTCCTGCGCAGTTGTATGGTCTCCAGTCAATACGACGTGACCATTTTTAATTTACAGTAACATGCTTTATAAATTATTGGATTAATGATTTAATTAGATATGAATATTTCCAGTGGCTATAGTAGGCGCTATTGATTATGATATACACTGAAAGGTGGAAAAGTGATATACCTGACTACCTAGTGGAAAACTCGATATTTTTATAATTTACATATCGTAGACATGGTTCATGGTACGGCCCAAAGGCTTCCTTTAGGAACATATGAATTTTCCTGAAGAAGGACGTTCCGGTCTCTAGCCTATTCGGCTGCCTTCACTTTAGCAATAGTCTTTTTAAAGAAACTGGTGGCAGAATTTTATTTTTTTTTTCAAAGTCACTGGTAGTCTACGGTGTAATTAATTCGGGTGTTGAGAGCCCACTTAACTGCTCGGAGTACGAAGGGTGTCTTCTTAAGTCCTCGGATTGGGACGCTTCAGACATCATCTGGGGGTATGATCAGTGATGTGGGTTTCCTCGTGTTGTAATACTCTTGGCAGACATTCTGTCTGACCTGCATAATTCTTCTATGATCGGATTTATATTATTGGTTATATATGTTATATATAACCAAATCCCGGGATTGAGAATGTGATTATACCGAATTATCAGTGTACACTTATATATTTATATAACAAATACTTTGGTCTCCGTAGTATCGGTATGGTGTAAAAAACATAGTACAATATATTTCTTCTCCTTGGTCGTTTCCTCATTACTGAGGGTCGCGACGACCATATATGTGATTCTCCTATACACTTTGCATCACCTGCCCCAGTCATTCCTATTTTGTGCCATTCGTATGCAAACCTGGGCACTGGATCCTGTAGTGTCTTTAATGTGTACATTCACAATTTATACTATATAGTATAAAATGATAAATGTTCTTTTCGGAACTTAATGTATTTTCTTTATTATAATTGATACCAAGTTATATTTATACAACATCGTTTAAAAAAAATAGTATATGTGTGTTCAAAAAGACTTTTATCCAGATACTTAAAATTATATTTTTTATCTGTATTTTTGCCGATGAGACAGAAATGTTGACTGTTGTCAAAATCTAGTGGAAATCGGACTCAAAGATCCTAAATAATAATACGTATCAATATCAATTATAAAATACTTCTGTGCTTTAACATAAAAAAATAATATAGATTAATTTAGAACAACTGAATTTTGCAAAAGTTTTATAATGGCACTATTATTATGAGTAACTTTAATAAAGAAGTTGCGGTTAATTACGTAAAAACTTTAGTTGATAATAATCGATGTGTTATTTGGTGAGATGACGTTTTTTGTTTATATACGTTTCACCGTGATAACATAACAAAATAACTATTTAATTTTTGTTTCTTAGCGACCTGTTGAGTGGACCTATCATAAGATATCCGTGTGGGCATTTCGTCTGTAATAACTGT
Organism: Vanessa cardui; assembly: GCF_905220365.1. Lineage (NCBI taxonomy): Eukaryota > Metazoa > Arthropoda > Insecta > Lepidoptera > Nymphalidae > Vanessa > Vanessa cardui. The sequence goes on along the minus strand of NC_061130.1, from coordinate 4,924,215 downwards.
GCCATAACCGCCGAATATTGTATACGTTGCCTTTCACCACCTACCACTTCGACTAATTGTATCGATGTGCCTTTCGGGCAACGCATCGAACATGTTTCACATCTTTTAACTACATTTCAAGATTTATTCAACCTCGATGGTATTACAGTTTTTTATTTGATATAATTATGTAAATCTGTCTATTATTAAATGTTACATTAAGATTGCTTTTGCGTTCATATTCATCGTCTAAAATGATGTAAATCTTAGCAGATCATTAATCTAATCTTTTTGTTTCAGTTTACAAAAGTCTAAGACTTTCTGAACAATTGAAGTTGGAAAAAGAAATATTTCCAAAATGTATACAAGCACCTTCAAAATATTGTAACAAGAGAAAAAGTACAAAATATATAATAAATGATAAAGAAAATTCAAAATTGCCACTTTTAGCTGGTGAATGTGTATCTAATGTGTTAAATATGGAAAATACTGTAGATTATGTTCAGCAGTGGCTGAAAAACAATGAATCAACCTCAGGGAAGTCCAGTAATCTACCTCGTAAACCATTTGCTGATTTAAATGTGAATGGTCAAAGTTTTGCTAAAGATTCTAGTTTAGTTAAAGACAATAATGAAAGAGTTTCAAATAGAAAAAGAACTCATATAAAAATAATGGATAAGAATAGTAAAAAAAAGTTGAGGCTTACACCTAAAAATAAAAATAAGCAGTTCATTACAGTACCTCGATCCCTAAGTAATAATGAAAACACTTACTTGCAAAGAAGTAAATATGAAAATGATGAAAGTGGAATTGTTGTTGACGAGGATTCTGTTGTTATAGATAACTCTCAAGAAGAATGCATTGATAAAGATAGGCTAGCAATAATTGCTGTACAAGAGGCTGAAAAATTATACTCCTGTGATTATACTGATTCCGGTCAATCAGACAATAACATCACATTAACAAAACCCACTATACTCACAAAACCAAAATTACTCAAAAAAGGCTTTTTCAAAATACCATTTTATAAAAAAAGCTCATTACATAAGATCTGTAATGAATGTACAAATGATAAATGTATTTATGAAAAACCTGATACTCCAAAAAGTGTGACAGTTATTATTGATACTGAAAAGTTTATAACCACCATCAAATGTTCACAATGCCCTGTAAGAAATATAGAAATAAATAAACAGTCTGTCCAAATACAGACTAATATGGATACAGATAGAACAGAACCCAACACCTCCACAACCGAACCACCCTCTACTATCAACACTGAAAGTCAAAGTTATAAAGAAAAAATATCATCTCCGGAGGAAATGAAAATTGCTAATTTAGTTGATAATAAGGAAGAAACACTTAACAATGATGAAAATATATCAAAAATTATAAGCGACAATGTTAATGTATTACCTCCAAAGAGAAAATGTTTGATAATAGAGGATTCAGACACAGACAGTGATATTTATGAAAATGTTTGCATTGTGGAAGCCACTGCAGAAGTTCATAAAGAAATGTATGAGTATGTCAATAAATAACTTCTTAATTCTGAAAGATAAATGATTCTAATTTATTTCTTTTAACTTATAAATAAAAAAAATGTCTCCCAAATTGAAAATGGGTGAAATGAAACCATGACTATTTCCAAAATAATATTGCTGCATGTTCTGTACAAGTTTTATTAATAGGTTTAGAAGTTTTTTAGTTTATTGGGGCTGACTTTAAAGTTGCAAATGAAGATACTATAACCTCACCAATTTAATTTTTATGCTAAACTCTCGATTTAATAATGATTTATTTGCAGCAATTTTGGTGTACTATCCTCAATGGAGGCTCATGAATATGTCAACAGAAAGAAACCTGTACCCCGTGGACATACCCCACTTAGTACTGATTCATCTGACAAAGAAAATTATGATCCAAACAGAATTAAAAGGCAAAAATTTGGAAAAAAGAAAAGCAACAAGAAATTTTAGGAGTAAATGTTAAAAAAATATTATTTTTATACATGTTAAACTGTAAATAAAGATGTTTTGTATATTTATTTTATATAATTAAATGTAGTTTTATTCCATTTTATTTTTCATATCAACATCACTATTCAAATCAGAATTAGAGTGTTATCTTCAATGATATTAAAAGTGACATCCGGAGCGATATCTGTAAAAAAATTGGTTGAAGTGACCAACCAAGCAAGCTATAAAATCTTTGCAAGTCCTTGCTAATTATTGAATCAAATAAAAATCTGACCAAATCATACCTAATATAAGCACGAGACTTGAATATTAGTAAGAATTTTAGATTAGAGCACTAAGTTTTATCAAAAGCTAATGAGGTCTGCCATTTTTATTAATACTGTAAGTTCTATAAAGTAAAACAAGCATCCGGACCCGACTTCGTACGGTTAAAATTTAAATATTGTTACGAGATATTTCTAAGCGATTAAATTTATACATGCGTATGTGTTACGCCAACCGATATCCGAATCTATACGAACGTACTGCTTATTTTTCCATGCGTCAATTATCTCTCAAACTACTGGTTCGAATAGCCCACTCCGCATACAAGGTGAATATTGTTTTTTTATAAGGATTAATAATTTTCACAAATAAAATTATAGTTTATATGATTGTAATGCTTTTGTGTAAGGTATTTTATAAAGATCGTCGCAAAATTTTCACTCATGTTTGAATTAATTTTTATTTTGTATTTATTAGTCATATAATATAATACAGAGGTGCCTGTACCGGCATTTTACCGGTTGTTTACGGGGAGCGGCGGGTAGTCTCAGCAGTATGCGCGTGAGCATTACCGAGAAATGACGTCATTCGTGTTGCGCGAAGTCCAAAATGGATTCCAAAAAGCGTTAAATAACATAAACTCTTTTTGTTACATTTGTGTCGAATTCATTGAAATAAGGGCTAAAAAAATAGTTTTTCATTAAATATAAGACTTTGTGAAGCTTATTTTAATCTTCCTATTCGAAGTCAAGATAAAATAGAGGCACCTAAATTCCCGTGTGGTAACTGCAAAAACACATTAGAAGGTACAAGAGTACACCATAGCTTTCAAGTTTACTAATTGCAAAAAAATTACGATATGTTATGAGCAACGTGTGTACCAATATATATGTATGTGTGTTATTTTTTCCAGCTTGGTATTGAGACGATAAAAAATGTATGAAGTTCGCAGTACGCATATTCTCGATATGGAGAGAGCCCACTAATCACATAAATGATTGCTACTTTTGTGTAGTTGATCAACGCAAGCGTCGAGCTGGCAAAAATGCCAAGAAAATTCAGTACCCAGAACTACCATCAACAACCGCTCCAGTATCCCACAGAGAACATTTTCCTGTGCCTTCTCGTTTAAAACCAAAGGAACAGCTGCCGCTATTACAAATGTCTAGTAGTAGCGGATGCCGCGAATTCTTACCCGAATCAGTGTCTGTTGAGCCACTTATTGATTCAGAAGAGTTTAATGATAAATCATCTTCTGAACAGTCTGAACTTTACATGAAACTTAAAGCGAAAATATTAGCATCCCGGCTTAAACAGTGAAATTTGCTCAAGAAGGATTGGTGACTACGTATGGAGCTTAATAAGAGAAAGTTCCTACTTACATTGAAGAAAAACAAAAAATGTCCATTTTTAAAATATTTTATGTTTTTTTATATGTATTTAGAGATTTACCTTTATTGTTCCATGTAAATAAATATTATTCACAAATGAATTACAGTTCTTTTTCTTAAGTTGCTACAAAAGCAAACTTTATTAGATAAAAATATATTTTCCTTGTTTGGTTAGACATAATTAATCAAAATCAGCACCACAGAAATCAGACTCAAAAACCGTGTTGACTTGTGCTATTTGTTTATTGATTAATGGTTATTTTTTGGCAATTTGTAAAAATTTACGAATTTTTTGACTTAATTTCAATTCTTTTTGGTAACTACACATAAAACTGACTAAGAGTGAATAAAATTTTCCCCGTAAGTAAAAACTAAATACTTTTTTGTGTACTTATAGGTCGAGGTAAGTAGGTATGTACTTTGAAAGAATTAAAAGATTTTTTTTATTTTGAGGTATTGTTATATTGACATTCGTTATTCGAGAGATCACCACCAACCGGAGGAACCACCGCCGCCGGATTTCCAGCCACCACCGCTGCCGCCACCGAAGCCGCTACCGCCTCCGAAGCCGCCGGATTTCCAGCCACCACTGCTACCGCCGCCGTAGCCGCCACCGCCGCCAGATTTCCAGCCGCCTCCGAAGCCGCCGCCGCCGCCAGATTTCCAGCCACCACCGCTGCCGCCTCCGAAGCCGCCACCGCCGCCGGATTTCCAGCCACCACCGCTACCACCTCCGAAGCCGCCGCCGCCGCCTGATATAAAAACGAAAAATTAGATTATAGGTATAGTACGACACAACTTAGTTGTCGCATCGGCAAAATTCGTAAAACCGATCACAGCCGAATTAAATACGCTATGCCAAATTATCAATATTTATTTCTCACGCGAATATGATCTTTGCACAAACGTAATAACTTGTAATATCATATGACCTAATATATTCGTCAATTTGACGTGTCGATTTACATGCACTTGCTTTCTCTGACGCGTGAATCTATAGCGACGAATAGCGTCGAATGGCGCGATAAGGAGCTGTTTCTATTGGTTGTGTAAATCGGCAGTAATCGGTTTTATTTTCATTCCATTGCATTTTCCGATGCTACATCTAATTTGTGTCGTACTATACTTTCTATAATAAATGAATCTAGTACAATTATTATGTCAAGACGATTGTGACGGAATCGTATTCACGTAATGTTTTTGACATTTAATATATTAATCTGCTTCGCACGTGTAGGTACAATATGGGTAAGAAACATTTTGTTCTTTTGGGCTAGCTACTTTTTTGGGCAAACTCAAAACTAAAGCTTAATCACAATCAAATTTGTTAGGATTACATATCCCACAAATATACATTTTTATTTAAAAAAATAAATATATAAAGGAGCTAAGTAACTCTAACGGTTTATTATTTATTTAACACAAATTTAACGTAATAGAATGCACATAAAGCTGTTATGACATTAATTGCCACAAAATTATGTCCATAGCGTTCATCTGTTCATTGTAACTCTATGATGATTGCGAAAGTCATTTCGTTGAGGCATCAAGTGAATGGATGACCCTCGTGTCTGGTCTTTTGACCTCTTGTAATGTAAGGTAAGGCAGTGCGCGGAAATGGGTACCTCTTTCGTACTTTGTAAAATTATTTGTGATAAAGTGCTTACCTAGCATTTTTACAATTTATATATTAATGAAATATGTAAATTGAACTCTTTTTATAAAATAAAAATAAGAAACGATTTACATATGTAATAAAATAAATAGATATTACAAAAAATACTAAGTATTTTTATGCAAAAAAATGCAAACAGTATTGATATATCAACTTTAAAAGGTTAAATATTGGAAAATGCTACAAATTTTCATGAGTCTAAACGTTACAGCGTGTATTGTGTAAATGTGCTTAGGCTGTTGTGCTAAAGCCGTGTCTTCTTTTTCTAGGTATGGCTTGGATACGACTCGGATGCACACATTTGCATTACATATATTACATAATAGTTTTTCATTCGACACATGTAGGTTTTATTACGTTGTTATCCTTCGCCACTGACGGGAGGAATTATAAACACAAATTTAGTACACAAAAATTCAGTGGCGCTTATCCGGGCTTAAACTCTAGGATCCATGTCATGTGTCACGAACCTATTTCGCATGAAGTGCATTATATAACTAGATTATGATATATTTTCTGAAATGGTAAAGCTATTGATGAAACTCACCGTAACCGCCGCCTCCGCTGGGAACTATCACTTTGATAACCTTCACAATTTCTGTGAACAGAAAAAAACTCTATAATCGATGTCCTTGTATGCTGTATAGTATTCAATACGATTTTAATTGTCTTTTTCTATTGTATAAATAGTTTTATGCATGTATATTAAATAATAATAAATAAATATGAGACAACATCACATACATTACTCTGATCCCAATGTAAGTAGCTTAAGCACTTGTGTTATGGAAAATCAGAAGTAACGACGGTACCACAAACACCCAGACTCAAGACAACATAGAAAACTTATGGTAATCTACATCGATTCCGGGAATCGAACCCTGGACCTCGGGGTGGCGTACCCATGAACAGCGGTGTACACACCACTCGACCACGGAGGTCGTCTATACAGATAATTAGAAAATGAATACTTACGGCCGCCGCCGCCGCCACCGCCTCCGTGGCCACCTCCAAATCCACCGCCGCCGCCGCCGCCGTATCCACCACCACCACCACTGGACCAGCCGCTGCTGCCACCGCCATATCCGCCTCCACCGCCGTATCCGCCTCCGCCACCACCGGACCACCCACCACCGCCGCCTCCGAGGTAGCCGGCTTGGACGGCAACGGCTAATGCCATCAAACAAACAAATACCTGTTGGGACAAATACAAGTAAATTACTTTGTTATATATTTAAAAAAAGATCGAATCTAGATATTACCTCCATGTAAATAAGTACGTAGTACTTCATATAAATAGGTACTAAATAATGCGCCCTTACGATTTTTGATTTTAGGTCACAATAAGCCAGAGGATTACCGTTATCTTTAATGGTCTCAATAAAATATTTTATTAAGAAATTACTATATCGTAAAAACTACTTTATTTTTTAATTTACAATTCTCAAAGTATATAAAAACATTGTAATTTTAATTTTAAAATGATAGGCTAGTAGTAATTAAAATCCTTTTAACATCATTTAAGAAATTATATTTAAATAAATATTATCTTATTCAACTGAAATGATAGTTATTTTTAAACAATAAAATTGCATGTACACCATGAAAATATGCTGATATTATTAGTACATAATGTTAAAATGGATATTATAAATAAAGGGGTGATAATGTGTTGACGTTTACCTTCATGTTGATGCTATGCGATATCTGTCTGCTGAGGGGTCGACATTGTATTATATATGCAGAGCTGACGCCCCACTCGGGGCTCCGGGAGGGCCGTGAGACGAGCTAGAGAACGGAAGCTCTTCCGCGGCCAGCAATGTGACGCAATCCATTGTCCCTGTGCCTCTGGTGAACTCATATTAGACCATCACCGTAATTATGGTAGGGAGATAACGATTCAGAACAGACTTACCTGACTAATGAAATACATTTCTTGTGCGACTGACGTTTGCATTCATGATAGGTAAATCTTTTTTCGTATTAATAGAATCATAAGTTCAAATTACTTGAATATAATGTCTGTGATTACTTATTTCAATAATAGCAGTTATTTATTCATTTTCTAAACGAATTGGTCAATGCTGATAAATCATAGGCTTCTGAATTAGAATCAGTGTTTCGAGAAGGCTTTTTGTGCATCTCTCATCATGTTCGTAAATATTTCTTTGTCTGGAATGTTGAAAGATCTGACGATAATAATGACTTAAAACGAATTTAATTCAGATACCATTTTTTAATTGTTTTCAAAATTAGAATAAGGTTTCGTAAATCGTGCGAATATAATCTGTGTATATGTATACTTTTATATAGTATGTGTATTATATCATGTCTCATTATCTGTAAGCTCCGACAAAAGCGCCGTGAGTATTTTACGTAATGTTGCATTATATTATGTTTGCGCGTGGTTGTTCAATTTATCGAATAAGGAAATTTTCAAATTATATCGCTGATAACCCTTTCACTGTTTTGAACAGATTTAAACTAATTCTATTAATCCTTTATTGTTATTTGTGACTATCATTATCAATTTTACTATTGTTTATAAATTTCTATCTTCCTAACGGTAAAAAGCTACCGTCATACGAATCATGATTCCTCGGTAAACTGTGGAATGTCCTTCGTCCTGCGGCGTGATTCGATTAGAATTCACTTCGTATCTCACTCGTAAAATGTTAACAACCGATTTACGATGATACGCTATTCTGATAGATGTGTCCTATAATTTGTTCAATGTCGCATATTGTCTACGTTTCATATCTGTACTCTGCAGTGATATTCTTCTAACAGAATACGATTTTCACTTTACAGAGTTCCTCTATCTCTGAAGTCTTTACGTCCTCAAACAAACTTCAAGTGAAGTTTGTACATATTATTATTATTTTTTTTAAATTTAAATGTCTGTAAAGTTGCTGGCAAAATAAAATATTTAGCAATAGTTTTACTTATTTTTCTTTTTTAATGTAGTTCGTTGCTCCATGTATTCAGTAACTAATTACATTCGTATGGCCAGGTCCTCTCTCCAGTGTAAAGATTACTTCAACGGACAATATAATCGTGTATAATATTATACTGATTTAGCAACTCACACTAAACAATAACTTATCAAAAATGTAGCAAATCTTTCGGAGTTTATAAGTAATATATTACAAATATAAATAGTAAAACATTACTAATTACATTACATTACATTCGATAAAACTTATTATTAAAAAGTTGGATCACAGTTTCAGCCAAATATAAGCTATACTTTATATTTGTCTAATGCTTGTAGTTTATGTCTTTACATAATAATTTGGCAATTCTTAGGCAACACCATCTTGAAAATGAGTAGGTACCTACACAAAACATATACGATGATTAGTTAAATTTTAATGCAATAAGACTTGAAGTTACCGAATAACGAGATACCAAATCCACTTATGATAGATACAAACAGAAATTACGTTTATTTATATTTTTTTAATAATATTATATAAGTAATATTTATTGTTAATAGTGCTTGAGAGAACAGCAGACTACAATTTTAGGTATTCTATCATCCGTAGTTGTTTATAATAAATAACAGTTGATATGTAATTTATTATTTTGTTACGATGCATACGAATATTATCTAGATTTTGTACATGGCGTTCTCATCTTTCGCTCGGAGGTGCAGAAAAACATTATGAAGAAGTTTCTATGACGCGGATGAGAATCTGTCACTTGTATTTACCAAGTCAGATTGGAGTGGAGTGGCGAAGCTTCAAACCTCCTCAAAAAGGAAAGGCAACTTAGCCCAGCAATTATATATTTACAGGCTTACTACTTACTTTACATTATGTATTACCTAAAATATCTGTCGAGGTCGTCTGGTAGGTTTTCCCATTCATCATTCTTCCGAAGCCATTACTTTGTATGGCTGTATTCGGTTTGAAGGGTGTTTCACGCTAGAGCTGGAGTAATTACACGCACAAGTGAGATATCATCTTGGTTCCCATGGTTGGCTGCGCATTGACGGTGCGCACTGTATGGAATAGTTATTATTTCTTAAAGTGCTAATGTATATAGGCATTCGCGCATTATTACAATTAAAAAAAAACTAGAGAAGTATATTCATTTTAGTACATATCTAATATGTAGTACTATCTATATATCTAAAATATATCTAAAATGTTATCGTAGTGTGTAGGAAAATCCCTAAGAACTTATCATTATGAATACATAGTATGAAATCGCTTACCGCTGGCTGCCCCTATGTATGCTTAGAAATTATGCAACGGATGCTTTAAAATTATGCAACGGATTGTGATGCACTTTTTTCAATAAATAGATTGATTCGAAAGGATGGTTTTTGTATAATACATGGACAACATAGTAAAATTGTTTCTAATGTGATGTCGTAAATCAAAAAGATTTCATTTGTAGTAGGTATAATTTCCCCGGGCGAAGCTGGGGTGGGTAGCTAGTTGAGTTATAGTCTTAAGCATTAATTGATTTCATAAATTCAGGCATCGTTCACAGGAACTTTCAGCTTATGAAATTAATATATTAAGGCACTCGCTTGAAGTTTCTGATAATTTGTCGAACTATGTCACTTTACAGGTAAAATGGATTTTTAGAAATAAAAATCATCATTTATTTTTAAAGGACATGCTGGAAATTAGTTAATTAATTTCACATACACATGTATTTATTACAACTTGATTCTTGAAACTATATTCAAATATAGAACTTATTAATTAAGTAAAACATACGAACGGACGAACGATTCTCAACATAGCCGCTTAGTTAAGACCCGAATCAGATTGATTGTATCGGTCGAGTTTTCAGAAGTATGAATGATATTGCACTAACTAATACATTTTCCGGTTTTCATGGGTACGCTACTTCGAGGTCCCAGGTTCGAATCTCGGCCGAGTCGACGCAGAAAAATTACATTAGTTTTGTATGTTGTCTTACGGTTTAGTGTTTGTGGTACCGTCGTTATTTCTGATTTTCCATTAACACAAGTGCTTTAGCTACTTAAACTGGGATCAGAGTAATGTATGTGATGTCTTTAACTTACTTATTTTGCTTGATGTTATTACACTTTTCAAAGTAGACTTGTTTTACGCTATTTGGTTAACATATTTCGTAAGTTGATGCATGAAATAATGACACAGAGTTTTGGTCTAAGTCGTATAATTAAGAATTTCATCCCAGTGTGAACATTGCGTTCAAATGCGAACATTGCAATATAGCGCGTGATGAAGTAATTGCCGCTATTGCTTGCCACCAACGGCAGATACTAAACGGATCACGTTTTCATACTACGCATACGCCACTCACCAAATGAGACTTTTCCTAATGGATGTCGCGAATTGAGAAATTTGTATCGTTTTGTTATATTTGAATAATGTAGTTTATGCAATAAATGGAGAAGAATTGATTATTCTTAAACTATTCTTTGAAAGAACGTACTTGGTAGGTATCTTTTAATTTCATTTTATGGTGTTTTGGTGTGTTGCAAGATTGGGTCATAATATTTCCGATATTGTGATATTTTCATATACAACAACCAGAATAGCCTGTAAATTCCCTCTGCTGGACTAAAGGCCTCCTTTCCCTTTGAGGAGAAGGTTTTGGAACATATTCCACCACGCTGTTCCTGTGGGTTGGTGGAATATACATGTGGCAGAATTTCTATGAAATTTGTCATATGCAGGTTTCCTCACGATGTTTTCCTTCACCGCTGAGCACGAGATAAATTATAAAGACAAATTAAGCACATGAATCAGCGGTGCTTGCCTGGGTTGAACCTGCAAACCTGCAATCATCGGTTAAGATGCACGCGTTCTAACCACTGGGTCATCTCGACTCTTATCTAGATATTTTCATATATTTTGACCAATGACAACTTGATTAACGAAGACGGTTTAAGTTGACAAATAATTAATTTAATATTGTTATGATATTATTTTCTTTAATGCATTTTAAAAAGATCGCCTCCATTACGCGCTCAGAATGAATCTATGAAGTTACATCAACAAACAATTCTAAAAAAAGTCTATGACATTATATCTATGTAATTACCTATATATAACTCAATACAGTACCAAGTCTTTAATGTTTCTGCATTATAGCGACATCCGTGCGAAGTTTACTAGTACTTTTACTTATTTTAATGTAAATTAGGTTAATATCTTTTCTTATATGTTATATTTAATATATCTGGACCTTAAACATTTATTTGTTTCAAAGATCTGAATTAGCGTTGAAAAAAAAGTATCTTCTTTTTGAAAACAATTAAAATAAAAAAAGGATTCAATAATAACATTATTAAATTATAAACTTGCAACACAAGTCATGTTTGAAATGTTTAATTAGTGTAACGTGTCTCTATTTAACGCTAACTGATAAGATCAACTAAAAATTCTTGTATAATAAATAGGTAATGTTTTGTCGATGCGGTTTTTGAAGTGGGAAACATTATAAAAAAAAAGAAAACATTGGCGGGAAATTGAGCTCGCTCTCGGCAGAATACCTACTCTGGAACCGGGATCATTGTTATAACTTTAATTTTCATTATTGTATCTAAAGAGATATCTAAAGAGATACAATAATGAAAATTAAACGTTCTTCTACAATAATAAAAATCAAACGTTCTTCTTTATTAATTAATATCCAGAGTTCTCCTTCAACAATTAATTAACAAAATAACTTTAGCTTATAAATGTATGATCTAATATTAAGATGTTTATTTTTTTTTTTTAATCTGAAACACTTGGAACGTAATTGCAAGCGAACGGCAATGATTATTTAATACGCAGGGAAGGTCACAAAGTCAAGAAAACACTAATTATTATTATGACTTACGAATCAAAAACCACTGACTTCTTCCCATTCAAGGCTGTGTTGGCATTTCGATTTTTTTTATTTTCAAATTATATACCGAAGCTCGTGTGTGAAAATGTTATAATAAAAATATTGCATAAGTTCTATTTGTTGAATTGTTAAAGTCACGATTGAATACATCACGAATTAATTAGTTTTTAAAAATTTTGTGGTACATTTTAAGATAGATAAAATGAACATATGCATTATGTAGATGGTATATTGTGTAAGTACTCACATTACGTGCATTATAACGCGATTAACCTTGTTTCGAGATTTTTATGCAATTTTATTCATAAAGATTTTCAGTAATAATGTATCATTCATATAATGATTGGAAAAATTGTTACACTTAAAACAATTTTTTATGACTTAAGCAATATGGGGTTATTTTTTCTTCTGGGTGAGTCTTGTACTTCATATTTATTTTAAACGCTAAGTACACAAGCGGACCTCACTTAATTTTAAATATTTACAATGATTTTCCTGAAAATAATAAACGTAAATAATTACGTTATTAATCTTTCCAAGAACACTGTATACCTATTTACAAATAAGTTTATATATTTATACAAAATACTCAAATATCTATTCTATTTTTATTAATAATTATGTACTTAAGTTATTTTAAAATTCTTATATTATGACTGTCAGTAGTTTAGCAAAAAGTCGCATCATTTCGTTTTCCTTTTAATCCTAAGCACACCGACAGTGGCCGCAGAGCTCAGGCGCTGGGTCTGTCATTCGCAGAACTTTACACCGTTTGTAAAAGGCACAAAAATAAACTACCTACTAACTTAATCCCTCAATCACTTTATCCCTTCAATCAGTGCATGCCCTGGAGACTTTAAGGAGGCACAATTTTAACTGAATTTATTAAAGTGTTATAATAAAAAATAAATTTGTAAAATACTTATATTTTTATTTTCTTGTGCATCAGTTATAATGTAAATCGTCGAGGGTTTGATTAAAGTTGGTCCTGAGTTGCTTAAACGAAACTACACAGGACCTTGACGAAATCCGTGGTCGAGTTTTCATGGGTACGCCACTCAGAGGTCCCGGGTTCAATTTCCTGCCGAGTCGGTGTAGAAAAAGCTCATTAGTTTTCTATATTATCTTGGGTCTGGGTATTTGTGGTACTGTCGTTACTTCTGATTTTCCATAACATAAATGCTTTAGTTACATTGGGATCAGAGTACGTAATGTATGTGATGTTGTCCATTATTATATATATATTATCTTGATATAAGTATAGGTATACTAACGATCCAGACAAACGTTTTGTCAGATATCCATCTGGTTCGCTTTTTTGTACCGTGGACCATCAGATATAGATTAAAAATATTGTTATATATAATTTTAAACGATGACTATCAAAACGGTTTATCACTAATATTATAAATGAGAAAGTTTGTTTGGTAGTTACTCAATCATGATATAAAAGAATTGATTGCTTAACTTAAAAAATATATTTTTTAGTTTATTGAAGAACGACTAACTACATTTTAATTTACACTTGCAATGATTATTATCAAGATTATGTACATTTTGCGTTCCTTCAATTATTATATTCAATCAAATATTGTCGGTACACTGTTATCCTTCCTTTGCGTTATTACGATATATTCGTTTGAAGATACATTAACAGCATAGGATTATAGATATATAGACAGTTATATAGCATATAATTTATACAAAAATAAAATATCTACAATATAAATAATGATTGCGTGAAATATTGTTAAAGTATATAAAATAATCTAGAGCATCAGAAATTAAATTGTATGAAGGATTGAAATAGTTTGTATAAGGGTTAAAATTACAATTAAATAGCAATAAAAAACTATATATTCAAAGTTATGCTTAAGTATTTAGTTTTAGTTATTATGCTTCTATTTCACTTATTATATTATTTTCCCTTATGAATTGTATTTAGGAAGATTACCGCATTTTTCATTGTTATTTTTATTTCACACGAAATAAAAATACTTTTCTAAAAAAAACCACTAATTCGTAATTATTAAATCTATTACTTGTTGTATATATGTAAGATGAAAATTAAGATGTAGAGTTTTAAAATCTTTGAAAGTTTGATTCATATGATGGTTAGTTAAGTAATAATAAAAAAGTATTTTACTACAATTTAGATATTATACACAGTTATATATTCTACGCGTCGTTAATTAAAATATAAATAACGTTTCTTGTATTTAATCTTCGTAAATAACGAATTTATAAAGGTAAAGGTACTGATAAATAATATGACAATATAGGACATTTTATCGACGAATACATACATAATAATAATAGAAGGCATTGCTTTTCAATCTAGTATATCATTACATATTATAAAACAAAATCGCTTATCGCTGTCTGTTGTTATGTATGTTTAGATGTTACTTATAATTATGCTACAGATTTTCGATTAATTCAACATGGCATATTACACAATGAACATACTCCCCCGATTATTTTGTGAGTCACACCATTAAACAATTACTCTTAGTACAAAGTATGTTTTGATATTAGAAATTATTATTTTGAAATTCAGTCAGTTTAATTATAATGCTGTGATTAGGGCGCAATAGCGGTATCCTTAGTGGATTACACCTCTTACATTCAGCAGGTAGGCTATACAAGTATGTCATCAATTACTAACTAGTGCGTCATTTGGTGGCAGAGACAGCTAATGGCAAGGGCGGTGTGGACCCTGGCCTACGACCTTAAAGTGAAAAAATGAAAGCTACTAGCTTTTCATAAGCTTTCCTTAGTTTTGGAAAACATTTCGAAATATTTATAAAACAGGAAAAAATCACAGATTCTTGGTTTCCAAACCAAGGCACCTAACCTAGTCGTAACCTTAATTACCTTTACAATAACCTATCGTTGTATCAAATTTTTTTTTTATGGTTTAGTTTGGCGGACGAGCATATGGGCCACCTGATGGTAAGTGATCACCATCACCCATATACAATGACGCTGTAAGAAATATTTACTATTCCTTACATCGTCAATGTGCCACCAACCTTGGGAACTAAGATGTTATGTCCTGTGTGCCTGTAGTTACACTGGCTCACTCACCCTTCAAACCGGAACACAACAATACCGAGTACTGTTATTTGTCGGTAGAATAACTGGTGAGTGGGTGGTACCTACCCAGAAGGGCTTGCACAAAGCCCTACCACCAAGTAAATTTACTTTATATTTTTAATAAATAAAATTAATATTACAACATATATAAAAACATGTCCCTTCATAAAATTTCGTGTCCATGCTTTTCAGTTTTGAGGAGTTCAATCGTCGAGAGCCAATCTGAGGGTTGAATTATAGAACGAAGACATGCGTAACATAAAAATACATTGTCATCCATCGTCATCGTCGTCATAGAATCAATATGTAAGGTTTTAATTTTGTCGTATTTGACACCGTGGCTTTAATTCAGCTTGCAAGATTCAATCTAAACAAACAAATATCGTTACAACACTGACGACACTTTACATATTTATAAATGAAATAACAAAAAAAAAATTTAATAAATATTTTATTTATCACTCGATACTGATACAATTTTTTTTTGCAATAAACAACACTGGATTTTGCAAAATATATCTTGTCTACATAACATTTTGGTCCTGCCAATAAATATCAATATATACCATAAAGGTTATTAGTAATAAAATATAGATGAATTCTTAAATATTTTTAGATAAAGTTCACATGAAAGAATCGATTAACGTTTAAATTGTTTCATTGACCATAGCGCATAATAGATGATTTAATAAGACTCCTCTCAAACATTACTCAACCAAGGTAAGAGGTGCACAGTTACGCAAACTGCGAAATCATAGATTCTGATTCGGATTCGGATATGTGTATCAAGATGTTTCGTTGACTTTTAAATGTCGGTAAAAAGGAGTTGTTTGTAATTAGTTCTATGAAACATTACGTGTTGTTGGTTGTTAAGTCTAAAAGCGAACGTTAAATAGATAATCATCTGGCTAAATATAATAAATTTTCAACAGATAATTGAGACAAGTGCATTTCGAAAGATTTTATTTAAACATTTAGTAATGTAAATCAAAACATTATGTATTCATTTATCCGGAGGTTACTTGTGGTAATATATTTTTTATTAAGATCTATTTTCAGTAGATATGTAAATATCGTCCTGTATGGTAAAGCAAGCCCGCCCATAAATTACTCATTTTTATTTTTTAATTTTTTTTTTTTAATTTAATGTGCCATTATGTCGTCCAGGACATGCGTGTCCTCACGAATATTCCTTGACCATTGAGCACGAGATGAATAAAAAACAAATTGAACATAATTCTTTAAAACGCGATTTCAAAGCGGCAAATCTTCGGTTAAGGTTAACGTGTTATATCTTATATCGATTTGTAAACAATAATTGAAGGTATCGTTTTAACACAAATTAAAAAAAAAAAACTATCGAAATCTAACCCTTTATAAAGATATTTTGTTTATATTGTTAATTTATAGTGTAAATTACTTTAAAATATAAGAGTTGTAAGAAAACGATGGGAGTGCCGATAGTGGTCAAATCGCGCGCGTCCTGAATATTTATTGCCAATGCGACTTAGTGAATACGAGACTTAGTAATGTAGCGCCGGACCCGGGTCATGGAAAGATTTTAGATAAATAATTAAGCGGCGGCACCTGTTGCAATACATGGACGTAGTCATTGAGTGTAGTGTGAACTCTTCCCACACTAAAGCAAATATAAGTAAGTTCGAATTCAATGTTGTACGCTTTAATCGATCATACAAAAGACGTTTTTTCATTTAATCGAATAGGATATGGCCTGCTGTAAAGAATTACGTGATTGATAATTATTATCACGATGGTAAAATCTTCAAGCTATATAATAATTTAAGGTGGAATTATAATCTATGTAGCCACATACTTAACACACAAAAATACTTAATAATTATTTTTAAAAGAGGTTTTTATTGTATCTGTTGTCCGCTGTAGACCGCAAAGGATATTTTTTTTAATTCAGCAACTAAATATTAGTATTTCTATGCGGAAGAGAAGTTAGACTAATTCAACGATTATGTCATTTTTATATTTAATAATCTTACTGCAGTTTAAATCAAGTCATTTAAGATTGACTAGAATCTATTATAAATAACTATAAAAGTTTTTTTTATTAAACATTCTTTATGTTTATATTATAGGTAGGTACAAAAAATAAATCAACGAAAAACATAAAGTATTACTTATTATATATAAAAGTACTCGTAATTATTACTAAATTTAATTCATATTTATTCAATTCATCGATTGAGAAAAAAGGCAGTATAAAATATTCCTTAAGATTTAGAATATACAGACAGAATAAAAAAAAAACTTAACTGGGTAGCACTTTTTACATGTCTGAAGGCTGAACTACGAATAACTCCATTTTGAAAAGAAAAAAACAATTCGTTTTGGCATCCCTATTTAAATTGTATTAGGCTAGTATTGTCAGGTTAGTAGATACAAATGTGAAAATGGAAGATTTTTATCTAGAGTTTTCCATCATGTTTAATTTCTTCATCTCGTCCGCAGACAACTCGGGTAACCCTTATTGTCAATCATGTTAGTCCTTATTCCACCTAACCTCGGTTTTCACTTGACTTATATGGCATAAATTTATTTACAAACATTTAAGGTAGCTAGAATCAAATGCGGGAATAGGTTTAATAATGATAGCAAACTATAATAAGACAGTGAGTGCGTAATATTTAGTGATAGGGTACTTAACGTTATCATTTTCAGGCTATTTGAAAGCATTCGATCCAGATCGATGTTGCAAGCTAGAAGGCGGTTATTTCGATGTGGGGAAAGGATTGTCGACCCACTTGTTACAGCAATGGATATCGTATTAGGTTGCGTTAATTCAATCCGAACCGTTCTCGTTTTGTTTTATAATTTTGTTGACATTTAGATGAAATTTAGTTTGATGGAGAATATAGATGATATTAAGTGGGTACGCAAACATATTTTGAACAAAATATAACAATATAATTTATAGTAATAATTTCTACAATAAACTAAATCGTTTTAGAGCCGAGGTGGCCCCGTGTTTAGAACGCGTGCATTTTAACCAATGATTGCGGGTTCAAACCCAGGCAGGCACTACTGAATTTTCTTGTGCTTAATTTGTGTTTATAATTCATCTCGAGCTCGGCTGTGAAGAAAAACATCGTGAGTAAACCGGCTTGTGTTTTAATTTCTACGAAATTCTGCCTACATGTGAATCCACCAACCCGTATTGGAGAAGCATGGTGGAATATTCTCCAAACCTTCTCTTCTAAGGGAGAGGAGGCCTTAACCCAGCAGTGGGAAATTTACAAGCTGAGGTCGATGTTGTTATGACTTGTAAAAAAACTGATGACGTTAAATTAACCTACCTCAAAAAAAGGAAGATTTAAATATAATTTTTATATTTTATAGCTAATATATTTTAATTATTTTGGCAATTTATTATGATCCGTGTGACATTGTATTTATTATACAATAAAAAAAATAAACAGAAAATATGTACGTTATAGATAATGTAATAGAATCACGATGCTTTATATCGATTGACTTGATTATATTAGATACAGACTTAAACAGACAAGATTACACATAACAGAAATCGTCTAGCGGCAATTTAAACAAGATCTCATAACAAAGACACTAGTGTTGTATAATGAAAAAAAATAATGATAAAATGTTCAAAGTTTTTATTTATATTCTAAATAACTACTTACAAAACAATAATAAATAACATATAAGTAACTATTTTTTCTTTTTCTTTTCAGGGCGGCTACCTCCCATTACATCTAATTGTTGTTTGAGTTCAATCAATTCATTGTCGGGGACGTATCGTATTTCCTCGTGTTCTGGCGCGTGCTCATGTACACTAAGCGTACACCCTTCGGGCAGTAAGGCACGTGACACTCGAAGCAGTGTACCAAGTGCCCACGCAGGAACATCTACCACCTGAAAAGGGAATCTATGATTTATCGCTGATTATCTGATTTATCAGATAAATCTCGATAGCTTTCCTACTTGGGACGATTGGTATAATAGGCTATTTGACAATGCGAAAAATAAATCGTGAATTATTGTAATCAGTGTATACTATGAGTTTAGAAATGGTTATTTACTAACGAAACTTAAGAATAATACTTAATTTATTCAAATATCAATAAATAAAAATGCATTTTTTCAAACGTTTGTCACGTGACACAAAACGCTCCTGATTGCTCGGGGTTATGATGAAGTCACTTTCTTGTAAACCTTGCTTTTCTACTATTTGTACCACAGATTAAATACAGCAAAGTGACGTCACCGACCCCATTGCAGCGCCATATTGTCCAAGTATCGTTTTCGCGCGTTATTTAAATATGGAATTGTTAATATGATATTTCTCGGCAAATATTTAATAGAAATAAAAAAATCAACTTTTACTGGGTCCCTTAACCTCTACTAAATAATAAAAAATGGATTTTAAAAACCAGTCAAATAGCCTATTGTATTAATTTTTTTCTAAATACATGGAAAGTATTTCTGACAACTATTCTGCCAAAAGGCTTTGGTTAGATCTTAACTTGTATATTTGCTAAACTATTTGTAGTAATAAGAGCGCAAACTACTCTTAAATTGGGTAGTCAAAAAATTAGATTTATTTATCATTTCTTTGCATGAATTTAGTAAGAATAAGAAATCATTGATTATGTATGAAATTACTGTAAGAGCTTTTGGTAGAAAGATTATTAGCATAGTATAATAAATGTTTGTTAGAATTAGATGGAATATAAAATTGCTTATTTCATCTTAATGGCATACAAATTGTATGTGTAAATAAGAAAAAACTGACTAAAATATCTGAAGATAGGAAAAGATAGAATCTTGGGACTGTTGATGATTACTACAATGAGAGGCAGGAAGTAATTATGCCAACACAAATGGCTTACTCCAGTGAAAGGGCCTCATAGCAATGACTATACTATTGCATTTAAAGATCAAGATAGAAAAATAAAATAGATCGCGACATTAGGGTATTCAAGAAATTAAAGTAAGTAATTAGTAGTGAAAGAAAAGTTTCTTCTATCCTGTCTCGTTAAGAGGTCTACATTCCTAATTACGTCAAATTGTAATTATATAATAAGTGCTAAATCTATGTTCTACAATATTATACATAATTAAAGAATCCATTGAAAATATTATCATTATAAAGCAGCATTTAAGAACTTCAAACAATTTGACTAATAAATATATGTGCTGCTTTATTTATTTCATAATAGTATTACTTATGCTATAAACAAAACAGGTTGAAATAAGAAGGAACCATATTGATTTGTAATTATTAAACAAAATCATGATTGGCCAAATTGATTTCCCTTGTTTTGCCATCTGCTTTTTCTCCCAATGCTTGTCTAAAGCTGTAAATATTTAAATATTATATACCTGAACATTTCTTTCATATATCTTGAGATGATAATCAGATTCAACAGCTGTGCTTCCCGGCTTAAATCTTTGTACATTTAACTGTTTTGCTGGTGTCGCCCAACTATAAAAAAAAAATACAGTTTTTAAAAGAAAGACTTTCTAAGGTTTTCTTAAACAATATCCAATATTCAATTACTGAAACTTTGCTTTATATGTATTCTATTAATATGGTCTTAGCAACAGTGAATGTATACATTTCCAATTTAAAAGACAATTAATAATGTGTAGTCTTAATTGATTTGCTGATATTAAGTTTCATATGAAAAGTATATTACACAAACAGACATAGATTTATAATCAATTTATAAGTTTTGTTCAAAACAATGTGTAGTTTTCAGTGTGATTTTAAAAATTAATTACTATAATACAGGTTTAAAAATATAATCATACTTTATAGATGGGAATAAAATATTCATAAAATAAAATATAACCTTTCCTCAACCTGGATTCCCATTACTTCAGCATATCTGTGTATCTCCTTCTGGCAAGATTCAAGCAATACAAAATCATAGCCTTTTATTTGTAAGTTTAAGCAATCGTAAATAGGTTCGTCTGGCTGCATACTCTGAAATTACAATAAAAATATGTTATTTTAAGTATTTATATATAAGTTATGTTAAGTACTAACAATAATTTTTATTCATTACCAAAACAAATGTACTTCTACTTACAATTAGATAGTCTGGCTCATATAAATCTCCTTTGTATCGTCGCTCTTGTCTTTGTAAGGGAATAGTGGGAAAACTGAGAATCTTCTTTGGGCCTAAGTTGCGATTTAATTTGACCTGAAAATAACAGACTTAAATTCCTGTTTTTTTATTTATTATAAATCTGCATGAATTAATTAAAAAAAACGTACCAAATTAATTAATTTCGAAGAAAACATTGTGAGATTATAACAGCGTGATTTTTAAAGTAAGTATAATTACTATATTTCAATCATATAGTCTATTTAATAAAATCTAGATGAATATTTGATGGATTCTATATTTATTTAAATAATATGTAACATTTTGGTTATGTTTATGACATATACTCATATACTTATTCTCTAATGTGTAACTAATGACAGTAATAGAGATGTACCATATAAACACAGAATTATAAGTTCGTAAAATAGTTTATATTTATCGATCAATGAAATTAATACATGCAATTAATGAAAACTAAATAAATTAAAAAGCCTATTGACTGTTGATGATTTTAGTATTAAGTAATGCTCGATTTTTTTTTAAATATGCAGTAAAAATATTTAAAGCATATATTGATAGTGTGTATTGCCATATGTCTTATCGGAAATTCGATTGTTTTTTATCTACTGTTAAATGTTAATGTCAGAGCTTCAATGAAAAGGTTATAAAATAGAAACTAGGAAGGAGCTAAGTAAAATCATAGTGTTCAATAGTCATATAATTTTTTGGAAAAGTAATAAATGGTGAATCCTTAAAAACAGGATTCGATTAAGAGGATGGCGTCGACGGGTAGTACTCCTTTCCCTAAGTGGCAACTGGCCATCCTACTCGGGGCTCCTTTAGCTATCGGTTTAGGTTACCTTTATCTAAGAAATAGATTAGAAGATCCTGAAAAGAAGAAAATTGCCGAGCTAAAAGCAAAGACAACCATTTCGTTAGATAATGAAGACAATGCAAAAGCTACGGAAAGTGCTATTGACCGTGCAATGAAGTTGAAGGGAGCCGGAAATCGAGCTTTTCATGCAGGTGAATACGATAAAGCTATTGCTCTTTATAACGAAGCTATTGAGGCTTGTCCTCCCGACCGCCCCGTTGACTTAGCTACTTTCTATCAAAATCGTTCTGCTTGCTATGAAAAGCGAGAAATGTGGGAACAGGTCAAAGAAGATTGTACCTTTGCACTGAAACTGAACGAAAAATATGTCAAAGCCTTTCTTAGACGATCACGAGCGGCTGAGAAAAGTGGCGATCTTGTGCTTGCCCTAGAAGATGTAACCTCTGCTTGCATATTGGAAAAATTCCAAGTACAGAGTTCTCTGGTTAATGCTGACCGTATACTTAAAGCTCTTGGCAGACAACATGCTCGGGAAGCTCTTGCTAAAAGACGCCCAGTCATGCCATCCAAACATTTCATTAAAACATACTTTTCTGCTTTCTCTGAAGACCCTATCGGCAAAATTAATGTAGATGACAGTGCATTGAATGGCTTTGCAAAGGCAAAGCATGCTCTAGATGGCCAGGATTACGAATCAGTGGTAGCGGCTTGTACTGAGGAATTGGAATCAAATGGGAAGTACACATATGAGGCATTGCTTTTACGAGCAACATTTTACCTTCTGCTTGGTAGACACGATGAAGCTCAGGCCGATCTTGCCAAAGTTATTGATAGTGATGCATCACTAAAAGTTAAAGTTAATGCCCTCATTAAGCGTGCATCTCTATTTACACAATTGGAAAATACAGAGCGTTGCTTGGAAGACTTTGCAAATGCAGCAAAATTAGATCCCAACAACTCGGATATATATCACCATCGTGGTCAAGTATATCTTCTCTTAGAGAGAATGGATGAGGCAACTGCAGAGTTTGCTAAGGCTGTTGAACTGAACCCAGATTTCTCTATTGCCTATATTCAGAAGTGTTATGCTGATTACAGACATGCACAGTTGCACAAAAATATTGGAGCTTTGACTCAAGTGAGAGCTGATTTTGAAAAAGCACTCGAAAGATTCCCAAGATGTGCTGAGGTGTACATTTTATATGCTCAAGTGTTGTCAGATCAGCAAGAGTGGGGTCGCGCTGAAGCTTTATTTGAATCTGCACTGGCTGTTGACCCTAATAATGCCACACTCTACGTCCACAAAGGTCTCGTACAATTACAAAAAAGCACAGATTTTGATAAAGCAGTCAAGTTAATTAATAAAGCAATCGAAATTGATGACAAATGTGACTTTGCATATGAGACACTGGGCACAATTGAAGTTCAAAGGTAAGATATCTAAAATTATAAATATCTCCTTCTTTATTTTATATATTGCTCAAAAAATGTGAGATTCTTTTAACCTTGAGATTTTGTTTGAGGTAATAAGATAAAGGTTATCGTATTATGATATTTCTTTTGGCTATCAATAACATGAGGACTTTATCTTGTATGGGCTCAATCAATACCAAAGTAGTTATCTCTTTAGAAATCATGAATGATGTCATTACTTTTCTAACAATAACTTAGAACTAAAATACAATTACTATTGAAAACAATTACATAACACTAACAGTACAGAAAAAGTCATGTGCCTCACCTAAACAATATATTCAAAACAGTGTTTTACTTTTTTTTCAAGACATTAAGAATTACTGTTTTCATTTAGATGAAAAATTTTTTAGGTTATTGAAATTATTATATTTAAAAAAATATGATTATAAAATTAGGTTATGTATTAGGCTAAATTATGTTTAAATTACTGTAATCACTGCTTACTTGTAAGATAAGCAACAAGCATGCCTTTATCTGTTGTATATTTGTGTCATTGTTGTCTCTGTGTCAATAAATGAGTATCAATGTAACATTATTTCATATAAGGTACTAAAATTATGTAATTGGAAAGGATAAGATATCCTTTCCAATTACCTAATTTATAGGAATATTGAAATTATTACAAACATTTATTAATTGCATTAGACATCAATACCGTCTTCCTTATTTTTATAAATAAGTGTTGAAAGTATAAAAAAAACATTTAAAAAATAAAAAAAAATTATTTAAATTTCTCCTAATTTATTAATCTATTTTACTAAGAAAATGAACATGAATTAATAATTCAGTATAAATATAATAGAATACACAATTCTTATGATTATTGAGTTAGGATTCAATAAATTATTTAAATTGTGACATTAAAAACAATTATTTATATTTTCAGAGGAAACTTGAGGAGGTCTTTGGAGCTTTTCGAAAAGGCAATCGCATTAGCCAAAACTGAACAAGAAATGACGCACTTGTTCTCATTAAAAGATGCTGCAGCTGCACAACTGAAGGTCTCAGAGCGTTGGGGACTTGATTGGACTGTCAGTTAGACCTTACTTTGGTTTCACTTCAATTACACAACGAGAATAAAATCCTGTATAAATATGATACATTAATATGTTTCGAAAATACTTATTTTAAATTTGCAATAAATTACATATTGTTTTTAAAGAAATATATTTTTTGTTTGCAACACAATTAAATTTCACTATAATAAAAATATAAAATGTTTATAAATAAATATTAACCGTTAGCCATGTCTAAATGTACAAACTGCAGTTGAATTTAGTTAATAGTTCAATATAAGTCATTTACTTATAAACATTTGGTCAGTATCTCTTAATTATATTGGAATCTAAAGTCTCGTTGTGAAATAATTGTGTGCAGTCTTGTCGTAAAGCATTAAGCCGTTGCCAACTCGTCGCTCTGATATTCCATGCTAAAACACACGCCTCCCCATACAGATAAACATTATAACTAGTATTTAAGTACATCTGATATTGTGACTTTGCTTATAGCATAGAAATTTTTAGGTGTTTTCTGTACATATTATGAATGTTTGTATCTAATTGTGGTTTTAAAATCTGTTATGAGAGTTCTGTTCATTCTCATACAGAATGAAAATATTTATTTAATAATTGGTCATTACGTAAATCCTTTTACTATTTTCATTGAATATTTGTAATATTCTAAGTGCTTTAAACATATGGTTAGTATACTTGTGTCATTTTATTTTATAAATTAAAAGTACTTATTTAATATTGAAAAGGATAAAATTAGAGAATACAAAAAATAAATATAGTTAAGTGTTGAAATACTTTGCAGATCTTGTATTGAAGTCCTGGATTATTTTGTCTTTATTATTACCCGAGTAAGTGAGGTACTGCTTTTAATAGTCTTTATGCATGAATAGTTTTATTCAAAGAAAAAAAATTATATAAAAACAATTATGCAAAAATTTTCAAGTCTTCGCATTCAAGTATTTTATAGCAAGATAGTCTTGAATTGTTTATATTTGTATATTCTATTGCACAATGCAATAAGCATTACAAAATAAAAAGTACACGTTTGGCCTAATTGCATTATTTGAGTCTTGCATTTAACACTGCCAATTTATTGTATGCTTGTGGTATAGTTTAAAACATGTATTTACTCAAATTCATAACGATTTTTCCATATTTAATGATTGATATATATCATTAATGAACAAATATAATATTACTTTTAGTATGGATACATATTTTATTTTATTTATTTAGAAATGCTGCACAGTCCTTCAAGAGTTTCAGTTAGTCTATATATTACTGGTTTTAATACATTGTCTATAATACACATAATAATCTTTTAAAAGATTATTATGAACTTTAACTATAATTTTATAATACAAAATGAAAGTAACTTATATTAAAAAAATACATTTTCTAGTTTATTGGTATGTTGTTAATTCTATCGTAAAAAAATTGCAATACTGTGTATAATAATAGCAGTGCATTTTGATCGATTCTTACGAATTGAGTCTGCAATGTCACATAACGTGGCACGGTATACGGTATGATATTATGTCTACGCGTATTTTATTTACAATCCGTCAGTAGATACAGATTTGTAAGGTCGACAAAAATTTGTACTGTGTGGAGCTGGCTTTGTTATTATTATTAAAAAAAGTTATTTAGAATAGTATTATATTGCCATTATATTGTGTTAGATGAAAAAAAGATTGAATAAACGTCCTTTAACATGTATACATGAAAATTATTGCTTTTATCCATTGTGTATATTGTTGAACAATGTTTATGTCAAAATTGTATTTATATTTAGTTATTGGGGCCAAGTCTGAGTAAATCAAACTTAGAGATCTCGAAAATTGCAGTTATTTGTGAGATGTGTTAAAGCGATGAGTTGAGTCGAACGGTAGTGCGATTACAAGCGCAGGGTGCATCCAGTATTAGCGGTTACTATTGTAAAACAAAATATATCCTAGAACGTTGGCAAGGAAGCTGTTAGATCACACATAGGGACTTGATTTGGATGCATCTTGAATTTATCAGTTAGATTGTGAATTTAGAATGTATAGATTTCAAAAAATGGTTCTACTAAAATTGTTACCTCACCGATAGTGAATAGTTATCAATTTATGAAAACTTCAAAATAAAAAATAAAACAAAAATTTGTTTCTTATTATTTTAAAAGTGCTACTTTTATAACATGTTTATTAACATTCCGCATACAAGAATCGTTATTTTGATTGAAACATTGTATAGTGTTGTTCGTGACACTTGGATGTTTTCTCCTTTTTTAACGATAACTAACAATAGGTGGTGGGTGAGTCGTATTAGAAATCGCTTACAAAGACATGGAAAAGGGACAATGCAACAAATAGTAGAATATACCTGTTATGATAATATTTTTGTCTATGGCCAAATCTTATTGTCTTTGATTAAGTGCGTCAGAAGGCTCTCTATGTATATAGTGAAGTATAGAATGTAATAATTGGTGTTTTTAATATTTTTAGAATCAGAAGTAGGTTAACCTCTAAAACCATTATCTTTAATTTAAAATAACAATCAATCTACCACAATAGAAAAACATTTAGTCTTCAACACAAATAACCATCAACAATCACATTACACCGTAATAATTATATTTTCGATCTCAATGTGTCAACTAAGAATCTCCCGCCTTTTTTTTTAAAAAGGGAAGTTGTGTGACTTGACCCAGATGTTGCTTGTTTATTACAACAATATATACAACCTAATACGAAAAAGTAGTAGTATCTCTAATAAAAAATATATCTTGTTAAGTATTGCATGACTACCTCAGGATTGTTGTTGCTTTGAATTCGAATCTTTGGACACTCGTGCTTCTGATAGCTTTTAAATCCAATGGTTATGCACTTTAATCTCTTTTTTTGTTGGACTAAATTTCCATTAGCTTATAGGAATGTTTGAATCTACACTTACGTATTTGTTTGTACATCTGGTAATTCCCCGTGAGATGCCACTGTGGTTGAAATTTCAGCAAGGCAATTTTTGATTAATTGATTGTGTGTTAAATATATAAAATTAAAAGTACCTATTCGATCATTGGTCTAGAGCTGTAAAATGAAAAAAGTATCTAGTAGGTCATGACATCATGGGTTTTTTCATTGTGTCTTAATTTTTTGCTGATTAAATATAGTTTTGGTTTGTTGTGTTATAATGGTACGTTCAACAACACGATTTACGGAGAGGATCCTCTATATAGAACTTTATTCAATACCGACATAAAAATAATAGCGCGATTACGTTGTTCTTCAACAATTTTGTGTAGTGGTAATTATTTATAAAATCTATCAATTTATTATTCTTGCTTATTATAAAAGTAGGCAAAAGGAGCGATATGAGGAAGTATTCAGAGTAATTAGTATTTATATAGTTGATTATTTTCAATGTATTTAGACACTTGTCAAGTTTTGACAAATTCAAATATAAAAAAGTTATGTTATATTCACTATATGGATTATTCAATTTTTACATTATTGGGCTTATATTCTGATACAAAACGCTCTCCCAAATGAGTAGAAATGTTCTTTATAACGTGCCAAGTTTTCTGATTTTTCTTTATTTCGTGGATACCTCATTTTGTTCTCTTTGTTACAACTGTTCATCAACTCATCGCAGCTCGAATCAATGCGGCGGAGCTTTTGCCAAGCCGCCCGTTATATTTAATAACAGCCGGCAGTATTTGATCAACTGCACCGGAGGTTTTATTTTTTTTTAAGCACTATCATAAAATTTCATTTACATAGCTAAATATGCATGAGAAAGTACAATACTAAATGAAGTAAATCATAGTATATCTAATAAAAAAAATATTTGGCATTTTAGATGTCTTTTAAATGTAACTAACTGTATATAGAAGGTTCAATGAATTGATCGTGTAATAAAAAGCTGGAATCTATTAGCTCTTTATTGAACCAATAAATCCGAAAATGATCGATGGATGTTACAAATGTATTATTTATGTATAAACTGCAGCGAAGGCGCTGCATCTAGGTATACAATAGGTATCAGTAATAAAAATATGTTATTAAGAATTTGAAATACTTTATACAGAAAATTCGATGTGTTTTGTGCGATCATGGGCAGCCCGCGCCAAGCATTACTGGATAGTACAGAGAGGTTGTTATGAAATTGGTGCGGACGATCCTTTTCCAAGAGCAATGACAACGCCGACGAGAGCTATGACTTGTAGATACGAACGGTAAGCAGACACTTATATAAACAAAACACAATATACAGCAAATTTTGCGTTGTTACAAATTATATTTTCGATATGCACCTATCTTATGTTAGTAGCAGTGATTGTTTTGTAAGATTGCCATTTATTTAAACATGATGAAGTTTCTAGGCCACTAAAATATATAATTTTGTCATTCAATAATTTGTTGGTCTCTGATTTGTTTGAAACTTGTAGCTTGTAAACTTAGTTTTTATTTTAACTTTAAAAATCCATGTAATCGTCCCGTAGGCGAACAAAGCAAAACATTTTTACTTTATAGAAAAGTAATAAAAGTAGATTACATAATAATGTTCTTAGGATTTCCAATAGAAAGTGTGACTAAAGTAAATCACATTACATGATTAATATAAGTATATTATATAAATATTACGTAGACGAATATTAAGCCATAGTTTTATTATGGCTTTTACTGTCTTGTTGGTTTAGTATCTGCATATCTAAAGGTGGAATTAGCCGGACCATGGCAATGAAAATTACTATTTTATCTGAAAAATTTGATTTGTATTCCGATATTAGGAAGATCGGTAGCATTATCGATGTAGTTATAAACATATATATACTATAAACTTTTTCCAGTGTTGTCAGATTTGCAGGCCCATCGGATATCAGATTGAGGGATACTATACCTAGTGCCCAAGTTTTTGCAAACAGATTTAAAAAAAAAACATATTTATAGTTTTTAAATAATTTATTTATTTTAACATAAATTTATTAAAATACGAGTACATTTTTTAATTTATTTCAGACTTCCCGAAGCAGAATATAAAGTTTGTTTTTGTAATGCCAATTGGTGTAATGCAGCATCTTTATACAAAAACCCTTATAAATACAATACTTTTTCGTTATTGTCATTTTTATATACATATCTTGTTTCTTGTTTAATGATTGTTTAAAATACTTTAAAAGATCATGTTATTTTTTATATAAATATATGCAAGCCAGGGCCAGACTTAAAGCTGGATATAGGCCCAAAAAAAAATAAGAAAAACTTACAATTCAGAGGAGTAAAACATTTTAATACAGTATTTTATTGTAGTTTGTCGACTAAAGAGCTTATATGAATTGTTTCAATGAGTTAATGCTGATCAAAGTAAATTAAATATTTTTTACAAACAAACTATCACTTATTCATATGTGAGTTTATTTAAAAAATAATTAGGGTCTGGGGTCTCCACAGCTCTAAATCCGGCCCTGGTACAAGCGCATAGTATGCATTTACAAACTCGTAAAGGGGTGACTACGGAAGTAATGAACTGTTTGTTATTCTTGATTTTCTATGAGCTGTGTGGATTGCAATAAACGTTGACTTTATAGGTTTATAAACAGCTTTCACTTTATCTTAGTTGCCTGTGTCTTTCTACGAAAAGGATGGTAAGAAATGTGTGTGTTAGTGGGCCGCGTCCGCTGCGCCGCATACATCTTTTTTGTAGACACATGTCAATCTAAACCTACATACTTTTATCGTATGCCAAATGATTATATAATTTTGTAATCATATCATATTTTTCAGTATGAAAACTTAATGTATCACGTCGACATGGTTTAATTAATCTCAATATTTTCCTAAACATAACTTTCTTTAAATAAATACTTATTTTTTTATTTTTAAACTTACTATAATAATAAGTGGCGTCGTATATCGCATTAGAAGTTTCTTTGTTCTACTTTAGAAAAAAAAAAACAGAAAATGTTTTTTTTTTCTATATTATTTATTAAATAAATATTTTTTAGTAGCCACCTAATTATGTTATCTGCAAAGCGGTGGGAGTGACTGATAAAAAAAATAACAATTTATTCCCGAAAATGGCGAGCTTCAAAGAACAGATTCATACTTTTTCGTATGAAATATGGCCATGGAGTTTTGTTCCTTTTACTAATCAATGAGCGGCCGAATACAGGTTTTACTGAATATCAATACGGTTTTATTCAGCGTAAATTTTACAAAAAAAAAAAAATCTCTAGGACTTTATGATGCCGTTTGTATTATAAATAGACTATTTATAAATAGAAAATTTGAACTTGTCGAATAACGAATATATAAATTATATTCAGCATAATCCTGATTTATTTCTCATGAACTACGGATTGTTTAAGCTAAATATATCTAAACAGACAAAATATTATTATAACATAAATAATTACGTCTATGGAAGGAAGATATCATGTTCTTTTAAAATCAATTTAAAATTTCCTCCGTTTTATAAGTTTCAGTAAATTTCAGTAGTGCAAGCGTATCGTAATGTATTTGAGGTAACTGTATTATTTATTAATAATCAGAAGTAATATTTGGCATGACGCTACACAATGACACTAAACACTTGGAATTTAGTAATTTTGACCATTAATTCTTTATTTATTCGTCTATCTTCGCCGGCCTGCCGTTCTTTGTTATGGATGAGCCCAATTTACTATAATTCGTTATGTTTTATGATATCAATTGAGCATTTCATTTCTACTGTTAAATAACTTATAAGCGACATTTACTAAGTCTTCGTCCAAGAAATGTTTAAGACCGATTTCCCTTTTGTTTCGCTTTTCTTCTTCTCTTTTACTCGAGTAATTATTTTCATCGTTATCTACAATTCCCTTTCTGTATATTTCTATTGGTACATCGCTGCCGTCGCTTACGTCGTATTTGATACCTAAATCCGCTTCCTGAATCTCTATCGAGCCAAAGCCAGTATCTACGAGCGACTTTAAATTTTGTGCTCTACTTTCTCTATGTATCTTTTTTTCCGAAATCTTTGTATGTTTGTCTTTAAGGGGATGTAAATGTTTTACTTCATTGGTTTCATTGGGGTTCGGTATTTCATTTTTAGTAGCTCCATTATCTGGTTTTGGTTTGGATCCATAAGTTTTAACTTTAGAATGTCCTTGTATAATTAGATACGTAGGTATAGATGGTGTTTCAGTCGTAGACTTTATATCTTGGGATGCCTTCGAGGTAGTCGTAATTGGTGTAGTAAAACGCATATGCAAGTATGGATCGTGTGTATGTGTTATCGGCTTTTCGTGTAGCAGACTGTTTAGAATATGAGAATTTATATGAAATTGTTGCCTTGAAGGTACTGTAGAGCTTTCAGGGATTCTGATTGGTGGAGGAGGTTGCATAGTCTGCATCATTTCTAAATTAACAGAATCTTCAGTAGGTGGCTCTTTAAAAATATGTATAGAATCTGATGCATGCGCGTACAAATTATCTTCAGGTCTATTAGGATCTGTAATCATAGGCATTGATATCATCGAACCTAACATATCAATTATATTGGGTTTTGGTGCTGATAAGGGCGCTGGTGTGGACTGAGGAAAACGAGTCATAACATTTTCAGTAGTAGTTTCAATTTCAAGATTTTGAGTTTCTGTAGATGTTTCTGTTGTGGTTTCTATTGACGACCATGTGTCTTGCGTGTTTTCGACAGTTGATACCGTTACAGGTAAAGCTGTTGGTAGAAAAGTAGGCATATCTGAAGAGTGATATGATGTTTGTGGTGGTGGAGGTGCCTCGGATAACATTGGCTTATAATACGAAAGAGGTTGCTTGGTAAACTCATAGTTATGATTATCTGTGTAAGATATAATATTATGAGCTTCATTGAATTCTTCAAAAGGCGTTGTAGGGCCCCATCCTGCGTAGTCGCTACTTACAGTATTGTTCGGTAAATTTGTAGTTTTATTGTAGTTATTGTACCAGTTTTGCTTTGTTGTAGATGATTGGTAAATAAGATTAGATTCCTGAAGGGCAAACGACGTCAAAATCTCAGGCTTTGGAGTAGATTCTCTGGTTGCTGGAAGTCCGTCAAGTAATATTGGAGGACTCGTAGGTATTGGTAATTTTTCTTCAACATAGAGCGGAGGTTGATGACTGGGAGGTGGAGGAGGTGGCACGAGTATAGTCATCGGGTAATGGTCACTAAATTTGTAAGAGAAGTCTTCGTACTTAGGTGGAAATAAAGGTGGTCGAGGAACCCTTCTAATTGGAGGTAGGGGTCTAGACGCAACACTCGGTTTTCGAGAGGAAACACCCAGTACTAAAACCTCAGATTTTCTCTCCGGATAATTCTCTGGTTGAGTGTGAACTTCGTCAGCCCAATAATGAACTCTTTCGAGAACAGGGGGCTCATAATCATAAGTCGGATCGTTACGTAAAGGATCACCTCGTCCTGTCAGCGGTTTCCATTGATCAAAGTCCATACGAGGAGAAAAAATCGAAGCGATACCGTTTAAATTGTCTATTGGATCTGTAAACAAAATAGATATTTAAGAAATTCGTCAAAATAAGTCGTAATATACAACTATACAATCGCTTACTTACTAGATGCGTTTGTTATGTGTTTTGAAAGCTTCCCAATACGGCCAGATTCAGCATTAGCAGCAATGAAGTACCAAAACAAGATCTTCAGCAACATTCTATTAGTTTTCTGAAAATGACAGATATAAGTATAATATAGTGAGTATTTATGCGTGTATGAAACTTATTCTCATCTGCACAGAGAACTTATAAGCGGTAACTCGTTACAGTGAAATTTAAGTGTATACAAAGGCTAAATAAGAACAAAGAGAACAAATTAAAACATGTTATATAAAATAGTAGCTCATTAATATATATATACTCGTATACAAGTATATTATGCTCGTCTCGACTTAATCCGAGTTGAACAAGAATTGTATTTATTTCCCGATCGCACAAACAAAAGTTCATCAAAATCGTACTCTCTCTCTATATAAAAATATATTTTGAAAGCGGTATATATTCTTTGAATATTTAAACAAAATAAATACCAAAAATCTTTATTAATTACTATCGGTTTACGTTTAAAGATTATCTTATAATGTTGCTAACCTTAAAAAAAACATGTTGAGTCTATTAAAAAATGTTCTAGAGCACATTCGACGGCTTGTTTTTTACATAATATATTGTTAGTATGATAATACCTATAATGCTTCATCTGTTCAAATATGGAAAACTTGATTTCTTTACCGATAATAAATTACATACACAGAAATTACTTGATCATTTAGGAGCTTTACCATGTGTCCATACATTGTCTTATAAACAGATTATTTTATGTATATACTTCCAAACCATAATTATTCATACTCATGCTCTTCTAAATGAATTAGAATATTAGTATTGATTAGGAATATCTTAATGTTAGCATTTTACTGATAATACTGACGCGTTGATTACTGACGCGCATTTCAAGGCGTTTCAACATCATTTAAGATTTAATTTTTGGATTTGTTACATAGATTGGTTAAGAACATTATGTGTAATGAACAGTACTTAGTATTAATGAGTTCCGACTTGAAGATTGAATGACGTAATTACAGGTAACTCTACGAAACTAGCGTCTAAGATCCAGTGGTTTGCCGAGTATTGTAGTGCTATTGTCTATGAGCAAAAGTGACCAAACAACATAATTTGTTATATTTGCTTGATTGTTATCTCAATCATAATTATCATTTAGAACATTTTCTTACCCAGTTAAGTAAAAGGTAAAAAAAGGTAAAGTAGCAGCCTGTGAATGCTGGCTAAGGCCTCAACTCCCATTAAGGAGAAGTTTTGGAACATATTCCACCACGCCGTTCCAATGCGGGTTGGTGGAATGCACATTAGGCAGAATTTCGATGAAATTAGATACATGCAGGTTTCCTCACGATGTTTTCCTTCACCACCGAGCACGAGATGAATTATAAACACAAATTAAGCACATATACATAGTGGTGCTTGTCTGGGTTTGAGCCCGAAATCATCGGTTAAGATGCACGCGTTCTAACTACTGGGCCATCTCAACTATTTTACCTACCTAAATAAAAAATACGTAACTGTAAAAGTATTAAATAAAAATTTAAACAGCCGGTTACTAGTTCAATCTCGTATCTAATTCGAACAAAATTATTATGTAAAATGGACTACAATTTAAGTTTCTTTGATAGTCATTTATAATAAAAAAATAAGCACGAAAACGTTTTTACCATTATTTGGGAAAAAACATTGTTTTAAATCGAAGCGAGACGATTTGTTTTGCAAACTTTTATTAAAAAATATATAAAATAATGAGTTTTAATTTTAAATTGTAGTTATTCATTGATAAGTATAAACGTTTTCTTATTAAACAATTTTCATATAAATAATCATAACAGACTACCTTATTTATATGGTGGTAGAAAGAAATTAGCTACATATATGAATGAAACGAAGGTTTTTTTAATTAAAAACAAAATACTGGCAGGTACAAAATTGTGTCTGTTTCGTGCAATCAGAGCGATGGTGGATTGACAACAATTTTTTTGGCACGCAACGCGCTCGTTAAAATACCAGGCGGCATGGTAGGAAGAAAGACGGGCTAATTTAATATTATAACCATCCTCCTTGATTATGTATGCGAAATACGTGACCTCAATCACTTATTATGGAAAAATGTATTTACCGTGTATAATGATTAAAAAATTGTGTTAACTACCAGCGGGCCCAACACAAAGAGTCATTTTTTGCATCATTAAACGCCAATTTAGTTTCTTGCAATTGTTATTTTTTTAAATTAATGTAACTCATACAATTAATTATTTTATAACATGAAACACAAGTTTAATTATTATATCTTAATCATTATAAGGTAAATAAAAAATAATTAAAGATGTAGAATTGTAGATTTACGAATCCTGGGTAGAAACCTCATGAGGAGATTTGAGGCAAATTCCACGTCGATACTACAAAGTGGATTGGTGGAAACAAACGTTGCAAAGTTCAGGGTACCTCACAGTGTTTACCTCTGTCGTAATTTTTAATCTATATGTTCAAAATTAATAATATTGTAGAGTCATAGATCTTACTCTAAATTAGCCTTCTGGCATATTGCCAGTAATTACAATGTATTCTATAAATCTAAATTGAGACAAAAACAAATACTATTTTCAACGAAACGGAACGAAACTTAACAATCTCTAGCGAATACGAAACAAATTTTAAACTTAGGTGACAACTGAGTGGCACTTGTGCGAATTTGGATTCAGTAATCGTCTGTATTGATACAAATTATGAGTAGTATACAAATATTTAAACGGTTAGTTTCCATATATAATTAAATGTACGCACTAAGTAACGTTACGCTATTATGAAATAGGAATATGGAACCCAGGGTCGTACGCAAAAACTTTAAACACAATATCTCAATATTTTAATGCCCTTTACTATTATAAACTATGACACCTGTATCATCGAATCTCAGGATTTAAAAGAATCATCCCAATACAAAGTTAAACAAGGCTCAGAGAATTTGATAGAGACTTATTAGCTTAGATATTCTGATCGGTAGCGGTTGTGTGGTATTGCTACCAAATTGAATAATTACCATGAGGGAATCGAAAGTGAGTTATGGACACACTTGTGCCTTTAACAATCTCCACTTACCTGACTGAGTTAACTCTGTGGACCGTTGACAGGACAAAAGCGATCACAATAGGCATATTAATGTAAACTTTAAAAATGAATGAATCGTAATATCTATCTTCGATCAATAAAAGAGCACTATGCCCTTTTTTAAATCAATTTCGATGCATTCCGTGAGTTATTGATTTTTCAATAAAAATATTATTTATAATGAACGTTATTCATGAAATAAGTTTGCTAGTGGAAAATGTAAGAAATGCGACTAGAACGCATATTACCAGGATACATTTGACGCGACCGCAGTGAAAGCAGCGCGTGCACCGCATCGCTAACGTCAGGTTACATGACAGGAATAGGGGTATTCGTTTAGCATCTAATTTGTCTTCTACAAATCGTCCTTTCACTCTTTTGTAATGAAGTCTAGCTATTTTAAATATTTTAATGTTCCAAGGCACCCAATAGGAATACTATTGATGTATCTTCATATTTATGTAATAGCAATTATACCTATTGCGTAATATTTATTTTCAATGGAGGCGAAAATCGCATATGGTTGGTATGTTTTTTTAACTAAATTATATGAAACCAAATAAAATTAAATATGTACCTATGATTATTTAAACATTATTACGAGAATTGTTTATAGATAATAAATTGTTATAGACACAAAATACAATAACATCTTGTGTTACAATTACAGAAAAATAGAGAATCTGGCTTAAACGATTTAAAAGAAAATAAAAACAAAAATAATTTTATTTCGGATAATCGACGGTTATGGTTATAGAACTAATAACGTTTCTGCTTCGGACACATGTCAGACACATATTAAAATAAAGTAGGTCCAAAAAACGTTTGCAATATAAAATTTCAGCAAGATATAAATGTATATGTATGTGTATCTACGATAGTTGTTTGTTAATCATTCGGTTTTGCGATGTGTACCTACATTCTAAAGTACCTAGGCAGGTACTTAAGGCTTGTAAGTATAACTAACTGGTCTCTGAGTGTTTGCGATTTATTCAACACGTTCATTAAACATTTACACGACCCTGACAGTAACTTTCAATTTCTAATTTCATAAGGAATTGTGGTTAACCCGATCCCCTAGTTTTATTAGCGGACGATTGAGCTGATCGTGTGTACTGCTCACGTACTCAGGTGAAAACATTAAGAATGGATGTATCAATTTACCATACAAATGTTAGTATTTCTCACTGGACGTATCAGTTTCATTCAAGCAATCGAGTTTATTATGACCTGGATTTAATACAATATACTGTACAACATCTAATATTAAAATAAATTGAGATACTTTATCATTATATTGCTTGAATGAATTTTTAATATGTACAATTGTGTTATGTGATTGGTCGATCTGGATTACCGGTTATTAACTGTTTATAATTTTAAACGAAATCATTCAGTTCATTGAAGAGTACCAAAGTTATAAATATATAAATGTACCGAATGTGTGAGGTAAATACAGAAATATATAGAATAAAAAATATGAAAACTAAGACACAAAGATGTAATTACATTCTTGGTGGTTGGATTTTGTGCTCTCTGAGTAGACACACACATACATACATCAGATATTATAGTTAGTATAATTTATGGGACATAGAATTCCTTGATTTTCATACAAAATAACTTCATTGTAATTAATTAAAATGTCTAATTAACGGTGAAAAAAACCTAAGGTACTACTCAGTTTGATGTGAGTTCTTCTCCGGTGGTAATTTTAAATTTCATGATTGCTGAGAGATTTGTTATTTGAATAAAGAATATTTCACACACTTACGTATGTACACTTGAATATTTTGACTCTAGACCGTAGGTAAGAAAGGCTTAACCACTGACCTCTGTCTGAATAATTCCGACTGACCAATAGTTTTATATCACAAGTAAAACTCACTCTCTAAGCTAGAATTTTCAAAATAACTTTAAATACTATAAGAAATTAACGTTAATTATATCGCATGCCTTACATGTATGTCGGTTGGTATTGTGGTTTCGATATGACTTAAAATCCCCTAAAATACGGAACTCAATTCTAACAACGTGGTCTATGTACCAATCTGTCGTTCATTTTCTCCGAATGTACTCCAAAAGCTTTACCTTATACTTAAACAGAGTCAGGTGACTCAAATGTAAACAAAAAAGTAACATTCATATAAGGTTTTTTCGTTTAAGTGCCATAATTTGAAAGAGCTTCTTATGTAAAATACAAATACTTTCTCAAATAATATATACGAAACTTCAAAAGCCCTTATTCATGAGTCTGTAGATTGCTACGGAAAACGGAATAAACGTACGCAAATCGCAACACGACTTCGATTAGCAGTTCTTATGTTAGTCAACGTGCACAACTTGTACATGTGTATTACTA
Source organism: Vanessa cardui (assembly GCF_905220365.1). Lineage (NCBI taxonomy): Eukaryota > Metazoa > Arthropoda > Insecta > Lepidoptera > Nymphalidae > Vanessa > Vanessa cardui. Next base: position 4,885,511 of record NC_061130.1, on the reverse strand, counting down.
ACTATTTGATAAAAAGGTATTGTTATAATAATAGAATCTCAAATTACAAAGAAAATAATTATTTATTTTATATGCATTCTTTATACTTGCCTATTGGCATCTCAATGAAATACTTCTTAAGATTTAAGATATACAGAAATGAAGATAAAGATTGATACAAGTTACTTTTTTCTATCACTAAAGTTTTTTATAAAAATCTTATTAATTGAACGCTCATATAACGAAAAGTCCAATTAACGTTAATATCTCGATTCTTTGAAGACTATCCGTCTGACAGAGTATAACTGGTTTCGTACGTAATAAATTAATTATCCACTCAATTCCACAAAAGCTTATATCAATATATTTTTTTGTGAAAGTTTTGAGTCATCTATTTATTGATTCTTAAATTGATACGTACGTATGCGCTAGTGAGGGTTACCTCGGAGAGGAGCGTGGGAACCATTCGTTCAGACGGACTGGCGCCACGGGCGATTTGACACCCACGTTCGGTCTCGCTGGCGACGTAAGGTAGCGAGGATGATTAAATTGAACAAACTTGTTAAAATACAAATGGCTCTGTATTTGCTTATACCACTAAAGTTTTGCCAACTGTATTCTGTCAATACAGCTTTAGTGGGTACCTGTATAGAGCATAGGTACGACTGCCTGTGTATGTAAGGCATTACATTTATAGCTAGATTTGACAGCCGAAAGAGCATCCTAATTTATTTTTATTAGTTCTTTGTTTGCACTAGAACTGTCCGTGTGGGTGAGGGAAAAAATATTAACACTTTCACATGTTTTATGTGTCGATGACCAGTCGCACTCCCAAGGTAAAGATGTGCCCACGCGACAATGTCTGTTGCGCCGACACCATTATTTATACGATTTCCCTATATCTTATAATCAAGTCGTCACAACAATATATTGTTTAAATTAGATGCTATTACTTATTATAGCTGTTTATTTACGAGCCTAATTGAATTAGAGATAAAAGTTAAAGTTTTATGTTATTTATTTTTCTAATTGGAAAGTTAGTACCGACGTGTATTACGTTACACTACGTACTCTTATTTCGAATGTAATCTACATACGACGCGGTAATTATGATATATGCAAGCGTGAACATAATAGTTATTTCATTTTACTGACGTACCTATTGTTTTTGGTAAACGAAGACGATTGAATAGAACATATCTCGTAGAAAGCGCCGAAAAGTGAAGTTTTTTAATTGAATTGAGGCATGTCGTGCATGAGCGTTTGCGATTCATAATACAAAATGCCTAATAGTTTAGGAACCTTTTTATTCCAGTTATAATAAAAATATATATATATTCGCTAAAACACTATGGAATAATACGCACGGATCTGATTATGTTAGAACTATTATAAGACTAACTTGAACTTGACAGTAAGGTTAACAAACAAACACATTTATCTAAGCTAGGAATAATAAAAAATAATCAAATGTTATAAAAGCAACATACATAACATATAATAGAATACCTAGGTATACATAGCAAGTATTGTAATTACCATATTTTAAATTTTCTATGCTTAATTATAAGATTATACCTATCAAATATTTATCTAATTAGATCACAATTTACTTTGATGATACGACTACCTACTAAATAAGTAGTAAATAGAATAAGGTAGTATACCCTAGAATCAAAATGTAGCTTAAAATATTTACCATTCAACATTGTAACAGATAAAACTTCACAAAAGACATATGTACCGGAAATGAAAATTCACATAACTTTTGCTAAACAAAAATGTTCACAAAAAGTAAAGTTTAAATTTCAACAAAATCGATGAACTGATCTGAGCTTGCGACACGAGGTACGAGGAATGCTTACTATACACAGAAATATTAATAAATTATTATGAACACACAAATGCACTACACCTCGAAAAGACCCAAGAAAAAATAGTTTTACCGCTCATCCAGATTTCATATCGATGTCGATTTAAGTTCGAAATTCGAAACGAATCGAACACAAAATTCACACCATTAGTTCTTTTTTTTATTTGAAGGCACGCATCCTTGAGCTTTAAGCCTAAATTTGAATAAGATTTATATTATTCTTTATTTTTCGAAATAGCTAAATACCAATTCAAATTAATATTTCGCTCATCATATTAATATAATATTTGATTTAAAATTGAAAGAGATGGCATTAAATATACATTCCTACTTTCCAATGATCGACACACTATAAAAACTTACATGACAACTGCTAATTTTTACTGTAATTAAGCGACTAATCTGTCGTATTTAAGTTATCAATAAAAAATATTTAAAGATTGTATGTTATGTGACATTCTATTTTTTTATGATTAAATAACTATATAAAGTACACAATTATTTTATAGAATTATTATACATTAGTTTTAACTAAGCTACAAATTATAATAATATAGTATACATATTAGAATTTAGCAGATTTTGAGAAGACTCCCTAATTTTTCAACCAGATTTGTAGTCAACATATCAAATGTTTTAATTGAATGCTTTTATTAAATATTTCGTAGTTTACTAATTATAAATAATAAAGCTATGTAAATATTTCTTATGAAAAAGTGAATACAGTACATATATATTTTTAATGAAATACAATTTTATCTATTCTTATTATATGTAATGTTAAATAATAATATATACTTTAAAACTAAATAAATTTTCGATAAAAAATAATATATCTTACCACAAACATTTTGAAGGTAAATCATGTGCACCACTTGTTTTATGAAACACTGATCAAGGTCTAAAGGATGTCACAGCACATAGAGCTCGAGTCGCGTTTTCCGTACGACGTCTGCTACGCGTCTGCCGGCGATCATAAAGCACGGCAAGGGACGAAAGGCGCAAGGTCTCGCCATAGCCCACAATACTATTGTCGAGACCCCAAGCCCGTGGCGTATAAAACAGCTCTCTCATAATATCTACACTATGTTAGTATCAAAGTATAGAATTAAGTTATGTGGACACACTTAATTTAATTATAAATAGGTATATTTCTTGGAGAGTCTTATTGGATTTTATACCAAAAATATATTATTCGATTAAACATTAAAGATAGTATCACTTAAAACTTTCTTTAATATAATATTTTTAACTGTTTTTTTCAGAATCATTATGATTTTTAAATTTCCTTTGTACCGTGTGTACACTCTTTTTATTTTTATATATAAATACATTAAGTACACTCTCAAAACCTTATACGCACGCAAGGCCATGAACAGGAACTTTCTTATAATAAAGATGATGTAAGAGAAATGATATTGGTATACCATACCACCGTATCAGTGCTAATGGTGTTATGATCCATACCGATATTCATCATTGCATAAAATATCGATGTGCGCATTACTTATGTGCTATGTTATGTAATAATCTATTGCCTGTTATTAAATTATTATTTAAACGAAATAACCGAGGCAGTATAATACATACCTATGTAACTAACGAATCATAAACTAATGGTAATGTTGGACTATAGAAATGTAGTGCATGATTAATAAATTAGTAATCAACTATCAATTTATGATTGGTTGAAAATTCACCAAAATTCATCATCCAAATTCAAATTTATATGAATTGGTTTTTATTGATTGTGAGACCAAGAAATTGTCACAGTATAGCCTATAATCTATACACCAGAATGACAGGTTTTTATCTAATTAGTACAATTTTCTATGTATATAATTATCCAGTCGAGATGCGACAGTAGTCAGAACGCGTGCATCTTAACCGATGAATGCGGGTTCAAGCCCAGGCAAGCACCGCTGATTCATGTGCTTAATTTGTCTATATAATTCATCTCGTACTTGGCGGTGAAGGAAAACATCGTGAGGAAACCTGCGTGTGATTTCATAGAAATTCTGCCACATGTGTATTCCACCAACCCGCATTGGAACAGCGTGGTGGAATATGTTCCAAAACTTTCTCCTCTAAGGGAGAGGAGGCCTTTAGCCAAGCAGTGGGAATTTACAGGCTGTTGTTGTTGTTGTTGTAATTATAATATGTTGTTGTTATTGTTATTATTATAATGGGATGGTAAAGGAGTTCAGGTCAGGTTAGGTCCAAGACAAGAAGGTTTACGTGCTTTCCGAAGCACGAGGGAGCAGCATACTTCCGGACTGTATATTTAAAATAGTATACTTCTATAATAATTCTTGATAAAACGTAGGTAAGGTGGCGTCAGATGTGACAAAATTCAATTTCCTAAACCAACAACTTTTATATTTAGTTTTCAGGCTAAAAACGTTTGGAATAAAAAAGGACGCTGCGAATATTTGTTGAGGTGTCGGAACTCACCTAAAAAAAATCAGGTTCAATTTTAATGTGTTAGCTTCGTATTCTATACCGACAGAAACACGCTGTTTATTGCACTTTATATGTTGCACATTTATTACTTTATGATTCTGGCGTAACACCATATCACTGCCTCTCCCTCTGGGTCCTCTTACCGTCTTTCTCTAGCTGAGTTTGCCAATGACTTCTAGCAGGAATGTGGACGATAATTTAGCAGCCCTGCTACCATTTTTTAAAGGATCTTTTGGTTTAATATGGGTGGTAGTGTGATATGCAGCCGACGAACAGCCTTACCCTTGGCCAGGAACAAGAGAAAGAGCGTACACTTTACTTGGGCCGGCAACGCACATGCAAGGCCCCTGCTGTTGCAGATGTTAATGGGCGATGGTAGTCACTTTCCATCAGGTGAGCTTCCTGCTTGTTACTCAACTATGACATCAAAAAGCCGCAACTAACCAAGACAAACTCGCTATGTTGTAAGCTAGCTACTAGATAAATAATGAGGGATAAAAACAGTTTAAAATTCAGCTTCATATAAGTTTATGATAATGGAACAATTACCAAATTCATATTTATTAATTATATGGAACATAAACGATTACAAAATACGAAACAATCTTTAGGAATCAATGGTTAAGAATAAAAAAATAACTTAGTTTAGATCCCGGTAATGGTTAACTCTGATCGATGATATTCAAAGAATAAGTAGACGTACCTACTTAATCAAAGTCAATAATAAGTAATTATAGTGATGGTTACAGCGAGATCGGTCGTTACTTAGTTGTCAATCAGGAAAACATCACTAGTAGTAATTTAATATATTATCAAATCGCGTATTCCATTAATTGTATGTACATATAAGACGGGTAACAACTTATCTAAAACTGCAACGTAAAAATAAGCATGAAAATAATGCATGGGCGGTCTAACACACGGCACCTTCTATCTATGTAAATGATCTAAAACTTTTTCAGCTTCTTTGAAGTTAGTTTCGAATTGTTCTTTCTAAGTTTTTTCTAAATCATCATATGCAATTAGAGATGGTAAAATGAAACTCTTAAATATCTATATGTACCTACCTAGATATTTTTAAATAAAACGAGGTTATATTCAGCAGCGTCCTTAAACAATTATATCTGTTTAATATATTTAATATATTGTAATCATTAAAAAATTAGACATGAGACGCGATATCATAACGAATCTAAAACGCGAGTTCAAACACAAATCGTTACGTATCAATTTCAAAAATCGATCTAGCCGAACCTAATCGTTAACAATCGATACCAGCGAAACCATTCTGAATCAACAAATCAGATGCCGGTAGAAATTAGCTTTCTCATTCTCATAAATTAAAATTAGTTAAGTTTAAAGTAGATCGAATATAGTAATTCAAACTACTTAGTATAGTATAGCGTATATATGGTACTCTCAGTATATATTTTGTCTTTTGTTATCTTTAGACACGAAAATAAGAGAAATTTAGGTAAATTTAATATAAAACAGATTCATGAATAATATATTCTCCGAAAAAACTCACAATATAATTACTACTATAGTAAAACATGGTTTTATTGGAAATCAATGATGTTGTAGTAAGCAGATATGTTATTAACGCGCAAAAAGTGAAGACTAGAAAACGTCCTAATTGGGACGTTTGCCTCTAGTCGTTTTACGTAGTAATACGTTATAATACATCATGATTACGTAGTAATACGTTTTGCGTAATTAGAACATCTAGTTATCCCTTTTACTTATTGTTTTTATCAAGCTATCCTTTTTACTTTTAACGATTTTACATTTCGTTAAAGTAAAAGGATAGATAAACTAAAATAAACGGTCCCCGGCGCAGCACACTTTTTTCTGTTGTTTAGTATGGATATAACATATCTGTTTATTAGAATATCATTGTTGGAAATATATAATCTCATTTTATCCCCCATATCAAATCTTGAACCAGAGCTCTGTCTTTTCAATATTACTTTTTGCAAATTATTTAAAAATGGTCAGTGCTATTACAAATGTTGACCCTATTTCATTCAGGAATGTGAGGATTTAGAATTTTGAGAAATTATTTGAGATTAATTTGAGTGGAATTATCAAATGGCCAATACCATTTTATTAAACCATAGAAAAAATTAGAGAATTTTACCTTTGGAAATAAAGATAAAGATTTATGGTTTTACTGGAAATCAAAAATTACTTTTATTGATCAGAAGGATGCCATATTGTATAAAAAGCCTTTAAATGTCTAACTTTATAATCCCACCAATGTGTAATGAGTGTTCTATTTGAATACAAAGTATCTTTTTTATTTAACTCTGGAAGTTGGGAAAGAATACTTATAAAAGAAATATTAAGGATGTCAAATAAAAAATATATATATTGGACCCTAAAAATAGTTCCTACAGCCGCAGGTATATATAACTGTGGTATAAATATATTTTTAGGTCATTGTATTTTGAATACAAAATAAATAATGTAGTCTAATTTGACTTGATCACTTTTTGATGTTATTTCTTAAAAACAAATTAGATAATAACAAGAGAATATCTATATTAAAAATTAAATACATATAGAGAAAATCCAAACAAAGTTGAATTTGTTAAAGTTTATATGAAATATGTTGCATATACACATCCAAGGGATCTGTATTACTGTCACTAGATTCAACAGATTTCTTCCTCCCATATTCTTCTATAAGTGTCATATGTTCTTCCAATGTCCTAGCATCATTCTCCTCGGAATCAAAATATTTATCTTCTGCATCTTGAGACATTTGCTGTAAATCATCGTATTCCTCGTCATTATCAACAGAGTTATAATCAAAATTGATGTCTCTGCCTTCAATAAAACTAGTATACATTTCATGTATAAATTCTTCTCTTAGAAGATTTCTTTCATTTGCATTTATCATTGCTGGTTTCCGTTTATCAGGTACATGGGAAACTTCAGTATCTGGAACATCAAAACTACCCCACTGTTTTTCCTTACATGCCTCATTCCTGTTACTATTGCTTTGAGGAGGTATTCCTCCAGTTGAGTCCTCTAATAATTCTTCAGATGATTCTCCATCCTCATTCAGCATCTGTTCATACTTAGTCTGCCTCATTTCATTTCTTTCAACTGTGTCTAGAATCATACTTAACAAAGTAAGATTTTCTGCACCAACGGCATCTCTCTCTCTTATTTCATCGTCAGTTAAGTACTGTCCTATTAATTGGTCATATAAAAGAGGATTACGATACATCATTTGTTTTTCACTAAAATAATCTGTATCCTCTTGTAATTTTTGCATAGCCTTGTATCGTCTATTTCTGACTCTCTTGTTTCTAGATTCGTTTGAGTGATACAATTTCAATTCAGTTACACATTTTTGAAAACTTTCATTATCTAGGTGCTGTTTCTCGAAATACTGTAAATGATTTGCACAAAGATATTTGCCGAATTGCAAAAGAAATTTAGTCGGCGATTGCTTATAAAATTCACTTGCATATTGAATTTTTTCATTGTTTCGTACTTCGGGATTATCAATGCTAGCGTTTTTAAAGGAAACATGTGCGCATCTTACCAAATAATCAATAATATCTATGATAGGATCAACTTCACTGTTACTTTCCTCTTCCAGGCTAGAGGAAATAGACGTTTCTTCCATATTTGATTTTATGTCTAAGAGTAAATAAAGTTTCCGTTAAATTACCACTTCTTAAGACCAATTGGCAGAAACATTTATTATTTAATAAGTTGTTAAGTTCGATTACTTATTTATAATATTATTGCTCATGCCTCATAGCACTAACAATCAAAACAAATCTGACAAATGACAGATCCGAGATCAGTGATCACTTGATGTCAAAATCAATTATTATATTTTTTAAAACACTAGGGCTCTTGTCTACAGTAATTGGCGGCGGTGCTAAAAAACAAAAACAACGGCATAAAGACCTTATGCTTGGTAGTATAAATATGTGCCAGGATTCCTGAATAGGGACTTCCCATTCATCATACAATCTTATACCGCTAAATATCAGCACTCAGTATTTTTAAGGTCCAGTTTGACGGATGAGTTAGTCACAGGGACATAACATCGTGTAATATATTTAAAAAAGCCAAATAAACAACATTTAATAGAATATTGATGCCATGGATTTGCGAAAAACATGAAGTTTTGAACGGTGACGAAACTGTTAGGTATCGGTATTTTGGAAGTCAAATTAAGTGGAAATAAGTAGTTAAGTATAATTTAGTGTTCTTTTAAAAATAGAGCTATATTAATCATACACAATTAGGTATAGTGCACAACATACGTGAGTTATTACCAAATCACACACAAGCTTCGACTGATTTTTTCAACATGTTTCTCAAAAATATTACCACGGCTGATGAATTAGGGCTTTACGGTACTGTTGTCTCCATAGCCATAAATGTTGATTTGAAAAGCTATTTATAGCCATAGGTAATGAAACACCAGAATCAGGTTCAACAAAACATTCTTCCAGGATTTCGGAGCTACCTTTAATGCGTAGATTTGCTGGAAAAGACGCATTAAAACCTATATGAACTAAGGAGAACATGTCCGTAGTACGAAACGATACGAAAGGAGTAGGAGTGTACCGACGGGACTATTTCTCTTTTTTTTTGGGTAGGATCAGATGTTCAAATTATATTTATGTTGATCCAACTAAAATACATTAAAAGAATAAAAAGGTACAATATATACATTTACTGAAATTACAGTATATTGTGTGGCAAAAAATCATTTATATTTGGCAAATGGCAGCACATGTTACTGTTGTCAAATGTCATTTGACATGATTTCAGATTTACCTTTTATGTATTTGTATTATAATTGTGTTTATAAAACATACAATTAAAAGTGTGTTCTAGTGTTAACTGCTGATAGTTTTGTTCAACGAGATTGAAGATTAAACTTTACGAAAATAATGTGTAGTAATAGAATCAGTGTTTGATTTATCAAATAAAAATAAAATGTTTGTGAAGAAAGACTAGTAAACTTGTAGTGTTTTTTTTTACAATGACTTCGTTTATTAATTTAACATGGAAATGGGAGTATATATGTGGCCCTTCCGGTCTTCAGCCATGGAACGACTCAACAAAAGATATCGGAATGTGTTTTCAAGAATTGTTTTTGCAGATACCAACTTACTTTGTTCTTGCCATCACGTCGGGATATTACGTTGGATACCGAAAAGACTGGGTAGTCAGGGAGAAAATTCAAGAACGGGCCATAACATTACGTAGTTTTGCAATTTTGTTACTGGCTTTTATTCCAATAATAGAACTATACATTTTCTTGACTGATAAAGACTTTACTTTATTTCCAATTGATTATTTTACGGCCGGAGCTTCTTGTTTATCGTGGCTAGTTCACTTTGGCTATGTTTTGGCTTTAAAGCATCGCCTCGGACATAGTTCTCGTGGCCCTCTATCTCAACTTGTATTGTGGGTCCTACTAGTATTCTTCAATATAATAGCTCTACGTAGTTCCATACTAACTGGAGCTCAAAAAGACTTTTACATAGCTTCAATATGTTGTCATGGGTTATATTTCCTTACTTTATTACCGTCGAGTGACTCAAGGCCAACATTTTACTCACCATGTCTTGTTGGCTCACAACACTCACATGTAAGATCTGTCATTATATAGTTTCTACAATAATTTGTGCAAAGTTTTGTAAATATGAATAAATGAAATGTTTTAGAGTGAATATACACCACTCCTGCCACGAGGTGACGAGGGTATCCTTGGGACTGCTATGCAAGGTGCTAGTTTCTGGTCAAAACTTACATTTTCCTGGGTCAATCCACTTCTCCAAAAAGGTAAATTTTATGTTTAAGTTTTTGTGCTTTTTATATCATCCATTCATAGATTTCATCTGATTGTGTCTTAATCAGGAAACATTAGGAAAGTAATGTTCTACATTTTTAACCTACTAATAGTATAGATAGCCTTCATTTTATATCTTTGATCCAATTAAATACAAACTATCAAGGTTTCTATAAAGCAATTAAAATATCTATTATAATGAAACAAAATAAATGTTTTAATACAATGTCTTATTTATAAACTATTGGTGATTAATTTTAAGGATTTGAAAACAAGCTGCAAGATCCTGAGGAACTGTATGATATCCCTGCGAAATATAGATGTTCTTATGTTGGGGCGAGAATGGACAAAGCACTGATCGGAAATGTTGATAATTACCAACAATTTGCCGAAGTGCCGCATGAACCTTTCATAGGCTCTGGTAAAATGTTTATAATTTTCGGCCATTCTTATTTTATTTGAACTGAATTAGAAGTTAAAACTACAAAAAAAATAGTTTTTATTGCTTATAAATATTTTTTATTTTACTTTTTTATATATTTTTGGACTTAAATGACTATACATAACTATTAATAAGTATAACAGAAATATTGTGTAGTAAGTTGTAATCTTTGTTTTTAAAAAAATCTTATGAATAATATAATTGATATCTTATTATATTTGCATTGTATCTCCAGTGTAACTGCATGTGAAAAGGATATAACATCTTAGTTCTCAATGTTGGTTACTCATTGATGATGTAAGGCATGGTGCCTGTCTTACTTATAAAACAACAAACAACAACAGCCTGTAAATTCCCACTGCTGGGCTAAAGGCCTCCTCTCCCTTTGAGGAGAAGGTTTGGAACATATTCCACCACGCTGTTCCAATGCGGGTTGGTGGTATACACATGTGGCAGAATTTCTATGAAATTTGTCACATGCAGGTTTCCTCACGATGTTTTCCTTCACCGCTGAGCACGAGATGAATTATAAAGACAAATTAAGCACATGAATCAGCGGTGCTTGCCTGGGTTTGAACCCGCAATCATCGGTTAAGATACACGCGTTCTTACCACTGGGCCATCTCGACTCTGTCTTACTTATATGAAATAAATTTTAGGTTATGGGGCTACAGGTGAGACACAGCCACAGATATCAACTCCAGTCACACCGACATCCAGGGTACTGCTGCGTCCAGCACGACGTCAAAACGTGTCCCTGCTACGTGCCTTACATCATTGCTTTGCTGTTCAGTTCTATAGCATTGGGATGTTGAAGCTGGTCGCAGATATGGCTGGATTTGCCGGACCGATATTACTCAATAAATTAATTACGTTTGTTGAAGATACTAGTATTGATCAACATTATGGGTGAGTGGTATTCAATTCAATACCTGAACTTAAAAGTAAAGTAAAGTTACAGCCTGTAAATTTCCCACTGCTGGGATAAGGCCTCCTCTTCCATTAAGGAGAGGGTTTGGAACATATTCCACCACGCTGTTCCAATGCGGGTTTGTGAAATTGAAACATGCAGGTCTCCTCACGATGTTTTCCTTCACCGCCGAGCTCGAGATGAATTATAAACACAAATTAAGCACATATATAAATCGTGGTGCTTGCCAGGGTTTGAACCCGCAATCATCGGTTAAGATGCACGCGTTCTAACCACTGAGCCATCTCAGCTCTTCACTTCGCTTCATCTGACCTTAGACCGAGTATAAATCCATAACTTAATCGATCATCGTAATATGAGTGAAAATATATAATTAATCATAAGAGCCTCTGATTGCCTTTATTTATTATGTTATTAATTATCCTGTTTTTTAATTATTTTAATTATTTTTTTTCAGATATGTATATGCGGCAACACTTCTCGGAGCGACGGTTATAGGTGCTCTGTTTAATGTTCAATTTAACTGGCTGATGTCGATCATAGGGCTCAAAATGCGCGGAGCAATCGTATCGACGATCCTCAGGAAGACTCTTAGTGTGACGACGACTGAGCTGAACAAGGCTTTCAGTGTCGGAGAAATAACGAATTTCATGTCGACCGATACAGACCGCATCGTGAACTCGTGCCCCAGTTTCCATGCATTATGGAGTATACCACTGCAAGTAAGTAAAAAATTATCTCTTCTAGTAAACTGACAGCATGTTGAATGCCATTGCTAGATAAAGGCCTATTCGTTTGATACATACGGAACAGATTTCCATCCAAAACAATGCGCAGATTTTCTCACGATATTTACCAACAACAACAGCCTGTAAATTCCCACTGCTAGGCTAAAGACCTCGTCTCCCTTTGAGGAGAAGGTTTGGAACATATTCCACCACTCTGTTCCAATGCAGGTTGGTGGAATACACATGTGGCAGAATTTCTATGAAATTAGTCACATGCAGGTTTCCTCACGATGTTTTTCTTCACCGCCGAGCACGAGATGAATTATAAACACAAATTAAGCGCATATATATATATGTTGCTTGCCTGGATTTGTACCCGCAATCATCGGTTAAGATACAAGATAAGATACAAGCGTTATAACCGCTGCCATCTCAGCTCGATATTTATATATTTAACATCACGGTACAAAACACATATGCAATACACGAAAATTTAGTGATGCTTTCGGATTTCAAATCACAGACTTCTCTCAAGATTCTGACGTTCTAACTACTGTCTATAAATATGAGTGAATCAATGAATTATATATTTAGGAGTCCGAAACAGAAATTATTTAAAAAGAAAACAATTGTATTACATTTCAATCAATAATTTCATAACAAAACAAAAAACTACCTACTTTTATACACACACACAAATACACACACACGCACACACACACAAATACACACACAAATCTTGTCGCCGACCATTCTGTACCAAGTCAAGGGGTGCAATGCCCTTTATAAAAACTTTTTGATATGAATATAATTGAGTTTATTAAATATACAACAACGTTCTTCGATTTCAGCTATTCATCACGCTATTTCTTCTGTATCAACAAGTCGGGGTCTCGTTTTTGGCAGGCGTAGGATTTTCTATAATGTTGATACCGGTGAACAAGTTGATAGCTAATAAAATAGGCGAGCTGAGTACCGAGATGATGAAACACAAGGACTCTCGCGTCAGCCTGATAGGCGACATGCTGCGCGGCATTCGCACCGTGAAAGTACACGTCTGGGAAGACTACTTCATCGACAGGGTCTCAGGTAACGATCGGGAGTCTAAATAAACAAACCAACGCAACTATTTCGTAGCTCCATATGCACTGAATGTGGCTGTTTTGTCCACAATTTTCAAATGTCCCTTTTTTTATTAAGAACAGTTATTAGGATGTAATTTTACGCTACCAACTCACAAAAACTAATTACAAAACAATGAACATGTTTGTTCTATTTTTATGATGTAGTAGTCGCTCAAAGACGACTTCCGTGGTCGATTGGTATGTACACCGGTTTTCATGGGTATGCCACGCGGAGGTCCCGGGTTCGATTCCCGGCCGAGTCGATGTAGATTATAAATAGTTTTCTATGTTGTCGGGTCCGGGTGTTTGTGGTACCTTCGTTACTTCTGATTTTCCATAACACAAGTGCTTTAGCTACTTACATTGGGATCAGAGTAATGTATGTGATGTTGTCTCATATATTCATATTACCTATAAATGTGAAAGTTAGCCGGACGGGCAAATAGGCGACCTGATGATAAGTGGTCACCACCGGCCATAGACATAGTCGCTATGAGAAATGTTAATCATACCTCACATCGCCACTGCGCAATGCGCCACCCAGCACGAACACAGATGTTATGTAACTAGTGTATTGAGTCACATAACCTTCAAATTGAAACAAAACAATACCAAGTATAGATGCATGGTAGACGAAAATATGACGAGTGGGTAGTTTTAGGAGTACCTAGCCGGTAGGGTATGTATGTACTCCGATGGGCTTGGACCTAAACGTGTGCGTCTGGCGCAGAGGCGCGCAAGGGCGAGCTGCGGTATCTGCGCGGGCGCAAGTACCTGGACGCGGTGTGCGTGGTGCTGTGGGCGTGCACGCCCGTGCTGCTGGCCGCGCTCACGCTGGGCACGCACGCGCTGCGCGGACTGCCGCTCGACGCGCCCACCGTGCGTACACCACTACTATTTACTTTTTGTAAATTTCATTTAAGAACACAAACCCTGTGGAAAAACATTGACACAACCAAACAAAACCATTGACATTTTCATCTACACAGTGAGAGTAGGAAGTAAAAAACAACCTTTTAAGTCGCTGTTCTTAAAATTAGTCAATAACTTTACTAGTGGTTAAAAATGCCACTTATTTTCTTTTTTCAGGTTTTTACAACAGTGGCTTTAATAAATATGTTAATAGCACCGTTAAACGCATTCCCCTGGGTCTTGAACGGTATCACCGAAGCCTGGGTTTCTATAAAACGGATACAAAAATTACTGGATGTAAGTAATTTTGATTGAAATATACATAATGAAAATAACAATATTTTGACAAATAACATCTACAACAACAACCTGTAAATTCCCACTGCTGGGGTAAAGGCCTCCTCTCCCTGTGAGGAGAAGATTTGGAACATATTCCACCACGCTGTTCCAATGCGGGTTGGTGGAATACACATGTGGCAGAATTTCTATGAAATTTGTCACATGCAGGTTTCCTCACGATGTTTTCCTTCACCGCTGAGCACGAGATGAATTATAAAGACATATTAAGCACATGAAACAGCGGTGCTTGTCTGGGTTTGAACCCGCAATCATCGGTTAAGATGCACGCGTTCTAACCACTGGGCCATCTCGACTCAAATAACATCTATTAACTTTCAATTGATTTTAGCTGAGGGACATGAACGGTGAACATTACTACGACCGCCTGAATATAAACAGAGACGAGGACAAAATGATTATCCTAAAGAATGCTTCATTCACGTGGGCCCAGCCGTCAGTGCGAAAGAAGCCGGTTAAACCAAAGAAAAACAAAGGAAAGTCCAAAAAAAAGTTGACCAAACGCAATGTGAGAAGTGACTCAGTGTCTTCCGGGGAGGCGACGGTGCAAGAACCCTTTACGTTAAAGAATATTTCGTTAGAAATTGGCAAAGATGAGCTAATTGGTATCGCCGGGCCGGTGGGGAGCGGCAAGACGTCTTTATTACTGGCTATCATCGGCGATATGATCAAACAGAGCGGGGATATACAGATACCTGAATATCTGAACAGTGAGTATTTTCATTTCATTCATTCATTCATTCGGAATTTATTATCCTGTTCCTTTTATTGCATCACATAGGTGAACTATTAATTGGCCCACCAGATGATAAGTGGCCCATAGATAATAGTACTGCAAAAAATACTAATTAGTCTTAATATATCAATAATATGATAGGTATTCTACGCTTGAAGTTCGATACTCACTCATAAATTACATTTTTGATACATAAATAATAAATGGGTGGTACCAATGATGTTTTAGTAAACAGATATGTCATTAACGCGCAAAAAGTGAAGACTAGAAAACGATCTAATTGGGACGTTTGCCTTTAGTCGTTTTACGTAGTAACACGTTATAATACATCATAATTACGTAGTAATACTTTTTACGTAATTAAAACATCTAGTTATCCCTTTTACTTATTGTTTTTATCAAGCTATCCTTTTTACTTTTAACGAAATGTAAAAATAAACTAAAATAAACGGTCCCCGGCGCGGCACACTTTTTTCTGTTGTTTAGTATGGATATATCATATCTGTTTATTAGAATATCATTGGGTGGTACCTACCAGATTGGTTTGCACAAAGCTCTGCCTCGTTATATATTTATATGTAATGAAATTAAAGAAAACTCTAGAAGCTTTTAAATTGCACTTTACAAGATAAAATCAAATTGTTGCCTAAAGCTAACGGCCCGACTCGATTCAAACTTACTTCATGAAAACATAATACAATATGTACATATGTCTGAGTACAACAACAACAACAACAGCCTGTAAATTCCCACTGCTGGGCTAAAGGCCTCCTCTCCCTTTGAGGAGAAGTTTTGGAACATATTCCACCACGCTGTTCCTATGCGGGTTGGTGGAATGCACATGTGGCAGAATTTCTATGAAATTTGTCACATGCAGGTTTCCTCACGATGTTTTCCTTCACCAGCATGCACGAGATGAATTATAAAGACAAATTAAGCACATGAATCAGCGGTGCTTGCCTGGGTTTGAACCCGCAATCATTGGTTAAGATGCATGCGTTCTAACCACTGGGCCATCTCGACTCTTGCCTGAGTACAAATTAATAAAATATGTTGAATGCTTGTTCTTTTTTTAGCATTATTGCTATAATTCGTTTTTTTTCAGGTTTTGGTTACGTATCTCAGCAGCCTTGGCTCGTGCGTGGAACTATACGTGATAACATACTGTTTGGTAAACCTTACGACGAGGCAAAATTCAGATCTGTGATCGACGCGTGCGCTTTGACGGGTACTTTACTATCAAATATCATTATAAACTACATGGAGTAATGGAGTAGTGGTGCAAAAAGCTTCATCAAAAGTATAATACCTCGCCTCATTGCCTCCACTGGTGACAGGAGGGCTGGTTGGTTTTTTAACCCCCGACGCAAAAAGAGGGGTGTTATAAGTTTGATGTGTCTGTCTGTGAGTCTGTCTGTCTGTGGCATCATAGCTCCCGAACGAATGAACCTATTTCAATTTAGTTTTTTTGCCCAGAGGATCGGAATTGCGATTCAACGGGGAAATGCTGCTAGCATTCTTGCCACCATTCCACGCGGTCAAGATTTATACAGTAACTAGTTTTAGTTCATATTTGTATATGTATATTTAAACCCCGACGAAAAAAGAGGGGTGTTATAAGTTTGACGTGTCTGTCTGTCTGTGTGTCTGTCTGTCTGTGGCATCATAGCTCCCGAACGAATGAACCGATTTCAATTTAGTTTTTTTTTGTATTATAGCTGTTTTACGGGCGAGTGTTCTTAGACATGTTTGATGAAAATCGGTTTAGCCGTTTAAAAGTTATGGGGTGTTTAAGTGGGGAAGAAAAACTGAATGTCTGCAAATATGGCTCAAGTGGGGTATCAAATGAAAGGTTATGACTCGTACATTACAAAAAACATTACACAAATAAAATTATTAAGCATTTAATGTTGTTAATTCTTATATAAACTACATAATATAATATCAGTATGTTTAATGTTTTAAGTCTTATATCGTTAGGTGATTTTGAATGTTGCGTTTGAATAAATTAAGTCTTCTATTGTTAGGTGATTTTGAAGTACATTTAAATGTTGTGTTCCAATAAATCTCTGCTTCTCCTTAGAGGATCTCAACGTGCTGGGCTGGAACGCATACGTGGGCGAGGGCGGCTGCACGCTGAGCGGCGGCCAGCGCGCACGTGTGGCGCTCGCACGAGCCGTGTACCAGGACAAGCAAGGTAACGAGACCTCGTACTCTGATACTCCAAACGAGCGCTCGAATGCCACCACATATAAATAAATAAATAAATAAATATGAGACAACATCACATACATTACTCTGACCCCAATGTAAGTAGCTGAAGCACTTGTGTTATGGAAATCAGAAGTAACGACGGTACCACAAACACCCAGACCCAAGACAACATAGAAAACTAATGGTAATCTACATCGACTCGGCCGGGAATCGAACCCGGGACCTCGGAGTGGCGTACCCATGAAAACCGGTGTACACACCACTCGACCATGGAGGTCGAAAAACATATGATATAATAATAATAATTATTATATTTATTTCATACAAAATACATTTTTATTAAAAGTCACATGGTTGAACTACGACAGAAGAACTCGCTAGAGAACACAGATTCATCCTAGAATGATACGCGAGGCTATTGAAATTCAAAAACATCCGAACTTCAATAGAGAAGATGGTTAGAGACTTTCTAACACCTGGGATCCACTTATTGAAAATTTAAAATCCCAAATCCAACAAACTGCAAGACCTAAAGATACAGACAGTGCCTTCTGCGTGCAACCGGAACGTTACTCAAGATACCAATTGAGAAATCGTTGGCGGTAGTTGTTAATAATATTTCCTTTGTTCTTCAAATAGACAAATGTCACCTTAGTCTACCCGTGACCACGAACACTGGAAAGTGCTCGAAACGTCGGGATGTTTAAAAAATAATTAATATACGCGATTCAAAACCGTTATAATTAGTTTTATTTAAATACGACAGAAGTCTGAATGTATAATAACATAGTCATCAAAAGAAGCTATCTAGTACAAGCTATGCTAGCTAACCTGTGTTAAGGATAATTAGTCCTCTCTTCGAAAGTTGAAATATTTAAAATACATTAGAAATATTACCTAGGTTGGTTACAAAATAAATCTTATGTAAAGTGTTTATAGGTAAATAGTAAAGAAACGTACATTTTTTTTATGTGCGTGCTTGTGTACGTTCGTGTTACTATAGGTGCGTGTGCGTGTGTGTGAGTGCGGGTGCGAGCGTGTAGGATATCTGTGATTTATGTTATACATGTTGCTATGGTTACCGTTCGTACTTATTGCTATTCGGGTTGCTATGGGAATCATTCTTCACTTGGTGATAAGGCTTTGTGCAAGATCTCCCACCAAGTACTGTCAACGTAGGTACCACTTGCTGATCAGATATTCTGCCGCCAAACAATAGTACTTGGTAATGTCGTGTTCCGGTTTGAAGGGTGAGTGAGCTAGTGTAACTACAGGCACAAGGGACATAACATCTTAGTTCCCAAGGTTGGTAGCGGATAGGCGATGGAAGGAATGGTTAATGTTTCTTACAGCGCTATTGTCTATGGGCGGTGGTGACCATTTCCATCAGCTGGTCCATATGCTCGTAATAATTGACGACCTCCGTGGTTGAGTGGTGTATACACCGGTTTTCATGGGTACGCCACTCCGAGGTCCCGGGTTCGATTCCCGGCTGAGTCGATGTAGATTATCATTAGTTTTCTATGTTGCCTTGGGTCTGGATGTTTGTGGTACCGTCGTTACATCTGATTTTCCATAACACAAGTGCTTAAGCTACTTACATTGGGATCAGAGTAATGTATGTGATGTTGTCTCATATTTATTTATTTATTTTTAATACTGATACCATCAATATTATGTAAAAAGGTATAATACGACACAACTTAGATGTAGCATCGGCAAATTCAATAAAACCGATTGCTGTCGATTTATACAACCAATAGTTCTAACTCCCAAATAAAATATTTAAATATCGCGCCATTCGACGTTATTCGTCGCTACAGATTCTCGCGTCAGTTTAACCCGAGAGAGTAAGTACAAGTAAATCGACGTGTCAAATTGACGAATATATTAGGTCATAATATGGTATTACAAGTTAGTGCGTTTGTGTGTAATTTGAGATAACCATATTCTGCACAACCATCAAGTTTTGGGGGGGGAGGGGGATTGGGCCTCCGGAACTCTCACTTACCGGGCGAAACGCGGTAGCATAGCTACCACTTTACGCCGATTTTAAGTGAGAGAGTGGTACTTCCGGGCGTGCCGGCCCATTCGGCTGTAACCCGAAGGTATACAGCGTGGCGCTACCACTTTGAAAAGGATATCTGTGCTTTATGTTATACATGTTGCTATGGTTACCGTTCGTACTTATTGCTATTCGGGTTGCTATGGGAATCATTCTTCACTTGGTGATAAGGCTTTGTGCAAGATCTCCCACCAAGTACTGTCAATGTAGGTACCACTTGCTGATCAGATATTCTGCCGCCAAACAATAGTACTTGGTATTGTTGTGTTCCGGTTTGAAGGATAAGTAAGCCAATGTAACTACAGGCACAAGAGACATATCGTCTTAGTTCCCAAGGTTGGTAGCGGATAGGCGATGGAAGGAATGGTTAATGTTTCTTACAGCGCCATTCTCTATGGGCGGTGGTGACCACATACCATCAGCTGGTCCATATGCTCGTAATAATTGACGACCTCCGTTTTTCATGGGTACGCCACTCCGAGGTCCCGGGTTCGATTCCCGGCTGAGTCGATGTAGATTATCATTAGTTTTCTATGTTGCCTTGGGTCTGGGTGTTTGTGCTACTTACATTGGGATCAGAGTAATGTATGTGATGTTGTCTCATATTTATTATTTATCTATTGAATGTAACAAGTAATGTAACGTGTCAGTGTACCTGCTGGACGACGTGCTGGCGGGCGTGGACGCGGCGGTGGCGGCGCACATCATGCAGCGCTGCGTGCTCGGCCTGCTGCGACACACGGCGCGCGTGCTCGTCACGCACTCGCCGCGCCAGCTCGCGCGCGCCACCCGGGCGCTGCTGCTGCGCGACGGCCGAGTCGTGGCGCACGGTACGCACGCTGGACTGACCTTTTTTTTTTTTTTTTCGCTGCAAAAACGCTTTACGCGCTTCCCCCACGTGATGGAAGTGGGGGTGGGGGTGTGGGACTCCCCAGTTTCCTGGACGCCGAGTGCACCCAGGACCACCGGGTTTACCCACTAAAAAACCAGCGGTACCCTCTCCGTCTTTCGGCGGGCGCCACGGGATCGCTTACGCATGCTACCGTGACACGCTGGACTGACCTACCCTATGCTACCCTCTGCTGCGAAGTCATCTCGATGCGCGCGCCACTCCAATTCTCGGCCATCAGAGCCAACTAAAAAGCATTCCACTTAGTATTGTAGACCATTATTTTTCACTCGCTGTAATAAACGCGTTACGCGCTTTCCACACGTGATGGAAGGGGGGGGGGGTGTATGTGGGACTTGCCGATGTCCAGAGCGCTGAGTTCAGTCCTGGTCAATGGAATATCGACTAAAAAACAAGCGGTTTTCTCTCCGTCTTTACGTCGGGCGCCATGGAATCGCTTACGCATGCTACCGTGATGTAGTATTTTAGATCTGTGCTATCTATGCTTATCATTTATTCGGTGTAATTGTAGTGTTATATTTTTATTTATTCATTTAGTTTTAGAAAAGCAATCAGTTATACACGTAATTGAGATATCAATTAAAAAATTTTTCAACCAATCGAGTCATGACAAATAGGTAAAACATAGTTTGTCACATGATATATAAGTTTGTTATAATTTGAAACAAACAAATTAAAAATTAATTATTATGAAACGTGTTCTCCAGGTACCCCAGACACTGTATTGAATGAAATAGAGGAATTCTTACCGAGCGAGACCGAATCTATAGGCGAAGAAAAACCCTCTAGTCAGGAAACGGAGCCTCGGACCGACGATCAGGACAACGTCAGTCAGAACAGTTTGAATAACGACGTAAGTGTTTAAACAAACGGTATAAAAACTGTCGTTTTATTATACTACACGATTGAGTTATTAATAAATAGCGACCGGCTTCGCACGGGTGCAATACTGATACTAAATATACTACACAATTTTGCTTATTTTTTTACTATATTGTCCATTTTTTATACAAAAACCTTCCTCTCGAATACCTCTAAAGTAGTAAAAAAAAGTAAAGTAACAGCCCGTAAATTTCCCACTGCTGGGATAAGGCCTCTTCTATTAAGGAGGGTATGGAACATATTGTTCCAATGCGGGTTGGTGGAATGCACATGTGGCAGAATTTCGATGAAAATTCGAATACGTTCATCTATATATAAAAAAAAAACGAATCATAATGCGTTACGTAGTTTTAAAGATCTAAGCATACATAGGGACAGACAGCTGTAAGCATGTTTGTTTTTTACTATGTAATGATGATATAGTAATATAATCACTACCTACGTATAGTAGGTACGACACAAATTAGATGTAGCAGCGTAGCAAAATGAAATGGGATGAAAATAAAACCGATTACTGTCGATTTACACGACCAATAGAAATAGCTCCCTATCGCGCCATTCGACGCTATTCTTCGATATAGATTCACGCGTCAGAGAAAGCAAGTGCATATATATAGGGATAGCGTATAGTACGACACAACTTAGATGTCGTATTGTATTTGACGCGTCGATTTACATGCACGTGGCGCGATAGGGAGCTATTTCTATTGGTTGTGTAAATCGGCAGTGATCGGTTTTATTTTCATTCCATTGCATTTTCCGATGCTACATCTAATTTGTGTCATACTATACTTAATTCGGATGTGATCGGTTTTACGAATTTTGCCGATGCTACATCTAAGTTCTGTCGTACTATACTTTCATGAATACAATTTTACAGGAAGCGATGTCAGAAGGTACTGTGGGTTGGTGGGTGATCGGTCTATACTTGCGCTCTGTGGGGGCGTTCCTGACGATGACCATCATCATCTCCCTGATTCTCATGCAGCTCTCCCAGAACTTCACGTTCCTGTGGCTCACGTTCTGGGTTCGAAGCGGAAGCAAGAACACGACAACATTACAATCATCAGTTGACTACACACACGAAAATACGACAGCGCTCGACCACGGATTCAACATGGCCGACAGTATTGCTCACATCATCGCGAATAAAACGATGGAACTGATAAATGGATTTAATCCATACAATGTAGCAAGTGCTAATACAAGTGGGCCCGGCTCGTATCTAGTCCAGGAGCTGAGGAAGACATCGATCACCGACACTTACTACATGGAGGTTTATTTCGGTCTCGCTGGGTTGAACTTGCTATTCACTATAATGCGAGCGTTTCTGTTTGCGTATGGAGGCGTCAAGGCAGCCGAAAGGATACACAAAGTCCTTCTCAAACAAGTCGTTAAGGTATGTGTGGTTACTATTGGCTTAGTTGACGATCTATAGTAATAGATTTTATCTGTAACTGCAACGACAGCCTGTAGCTTTCCCACTGCTGGACGAAGGCTTCCTTTCCCATTGAGGAGAAGGTTTTTAAAATATTCATATTAAATAATAATATTGAAGTTGTTTGAAATTAAACACATGCAAGTTTCCTCGCGATTTTTTCTTCACACAAGATGAATTATAAACAAATAAAGCACATGAATATTCAGCGGTGCTTGCCTGGGTTTGTACCCGCAATAATCGGTTGATATGACGACCTCAGTGGTAGAGTGGTGTGTACACCGGTTTTCAAGGGTACGCCACTCCGAGGTCCCGGGTTCGATTCCCGGCTGAGTCGACATAGTTTTCTATGTTGTCTTGGGTCTGGGTGTTTGTGGTACCTTCGTTACTTCTGATTTTCCACAACACAAGTGCTTTAGCTACTTACTTTGGGATCAGAGTAATGTATGTGATGTCTCATATTATTATTATTATATGCACGCGTTCTAACCACTGGGCCATCTGTATTTCGGTTACATTTTCAGGCGAACATAAAGTTTTTCGACACGACTCCGACCGGCCGCATCGTTAACAGGTTTTCGTCGGACACGTACACCGTCGACGACTCGCTGCCGTTCATTTTGAATATCCTCCTCGCGCAAGTGTTCTCCCTGATGGGTGAGCGTTCTCTTAACTCTGATATCGTATATTTCGAATAATACTTAGTACGGGAGGTAGCTTTGTAATTGATTGTGATTTTAAGCAGATTTTTTTCTATTTGAATTGATAGCTTTTCAGTTTTTATTTATTATTTTAATTGATATTGTCGCATATTGATAATGCATAAAACTATGCATAGAGTCAGCTGTTCCGTTCAAAATATTACTATTAGAGTTTGAATGTTTGGCTTGATTTGATTAATTAGTAGAAATAGTAATAAAACAACTAATTATAATAATCATTCTGCCTCATTATTTCCAACTGCCTCCCGGCCTACACACATTTCTATACTAACATTTTTTTCTTATTTTTATTATTTCCTTCTTCTACGACTCAGGCGCGGTGGCGGTTACTGTCTACGGTCTACCGTGGTTGCTAGTGGGAGTGTTACCTATGACTTTTATTTATTACAGGTGTGACTTTTATGTACTATTTATTTATGACGTATATATTTCTATGTAGAATTACTACTATATGTCAAAGCACTTCTAAAATCGATAAATGAATGCAATTAATCTCCATCGTAATCTAAGGAATATAATTCGAAAACTCCCCCGTAACGCAGACTACAGCGGCGATACCGAGTCACGTCGCGGCAGCTCAAGCGCTTGCAGAGCGTCGCGCTGTCGCCCGTCTACGTGCACTTCAACGACACGCTCGAAGGTAGGACGCCGTCACGTCCGCCGACCGGCCCTGACGTGACACGCTCTCACTCGGCGCTCCCGCAGGTCTGAGCACGGTGCGCGCGCTGGGCGCGGCGGCGCGCTGGGCGGAGCGCGGCGAGGAGGGCGTGGAGCGCTGGCAGCGCGCCGCGCTGTGCGGCGCCGCGGCGGCGCAGTGGCTGGCGCTGCGGCTGCAGGCCGTGGCCGCCGTGGCCGTGGTGGGCGCCGCGCTGCTGGCCGTGCTGCAGCGCGCCACGCACGCCGCCGACCCGGGTACGTGCCGCCCCGCCGACCGATACGTTCCCCCCCGCGCTCCACTGACGCCCGCTGTCGCCGCAGGTCTCGTGGGCCTGGCGATATCGTACGCGCTGTCGATGACGTCGATGCTGAGCAACGTCCTGAACGCCTTCACCGAGACGGAGCGGGAGATGATCGCCGTCGAGCGAGTCGGCGAGTACATCACGCAGGTTTGCGACCGAACGTTCCCGCCCAGCGGGCGCCTGCGCGAGGGCGATGGACGCGAGTCACTTAACTTATGAAACCCTTCGGCAGATCGAGAGCGAGAAAGTGGAGGGCGTGGCGCCACCGTACGGGTGGCCGTCGCACGGTGTTATAAGTTTTGAGGATGTCTATCTTAAATACGGGTAAGTTGTAATCCATTAATTGCACGTTGTATACAAAAGTGATCCAAGCTAAGTAGACAATTTGATGGCCAGAAGCGGCGAGGATAGCGAGGCGGCGCTGCGGGGGCTGACGTTCGCCAGCCGGCCGAGCGAGCGGCTGGCCGTGGTGGGCCGCACGGGCTCCGGCAAGAGCTCGCTGCTGCGCGCCGTGCTGCGCCTGGCGCCCTGCAGCGCCGGACGAGTGCTGGTGGACGGCGTCGACGTGTCCACGCTGCATCTTCACGCGCTCAGGTCCTTACCGCACCGCAAGTTCGACGCCCCGTCGCCGACTCCTCGCTCACCATACTGTTCCATGTCCCCAGGTCGCGGATCGGCATCATACCGCAGGAGCCGTTCATCTTCACGGGCAGCATTCGCGAGAACGTGGACCCGCTGCGGCAGTACCTGGACGCGGAGGTGTGGCGCGCGCTGGAGGCGTGCGGCGCGCGCGACGCCGTGGTGTCGCGCGGCGGGCTGGCGGCGCCCGCGGACGGCGTGTCGCGCGGACACGCGCAGATGCTGTGTCTCGTGCGAGCGCTGCTGCAGCGGGCCAAGGTACGAGCACGCGTCAACGCAGTACAATTGCTTTGATATTCAATTCAAACTTTTTTTTTTTATGGTATAGGTTGGCGGACGAGCATATGGGCCACCTGATGGTAAGTGGTCACCATCGCCCATAGACATTAACGCTGTAAGAATTATTAACTATTCCTTACATCGTCAATGTGCCACCAACCTTGGGAACTAAGATGTTATGTCCCTTGTGCCTGTAGTTACACTGGCTCACTCACCCTTCAGACCGGAACACAACAATACTGAGTACTGTTGTTTGGCGGTAGAATAACTGATGGGTGGGTGGTACCTACCCAGACGGGCTTGCACAAAGCCCTACCACCAAGAAAGGGCGATTTTTCATTTGGGTTAAATGAATCGTTTCGCAGGTGTTGCTTGTGGACGAGGCGACGGCCAACCTCGACGCGGAGAGCGAGCGCGTGATCCTGGACACGATCCGCTGCTCGTTCGGCGGCAGCGCGGTCGTGTTCGTGGCGCACCGGCTGGCCGGCGTGCTGGAGTGCGCGCGCGTGCTGGTGCTGGGCGCGGGCCGCGTGCTCGAGCTGCGCGCGCCCGACGACGCGCTGGCCGACCCCACCTCGCACCTCTACCGCCTGCTGCACCCCGACCGCTAGCGCCGCTGCCTTGTGATACTAATTAAGGAATTGTCCATTGATCACGTGATCTTTTTTTTGCATTTTCTAACCCCCCCTCCCCCATTGGTGATACGTAGTGAGGTTTAAGACCACCCCCCCCCTCCCCAAGGCTATAAGTCAATTAATCACGTGATCTTTTTTTAGCATTTTTTTAACCCCCCTCCCCCATTGGTGATACGTAGTGAGGTTTAAGACACCCCCCCCCCCCTCCCCAAGGCTATAAGTCAATTAATCACGTGATCTTTTTTTAGCATTTTTTTGACCCCCCCCCCCCCCCATTGGTGATACGTAGTGAGGTTTAAGACCACCCCCCCCTCCCCAAGGCTATAAGTCAATTAATAACGTGATCTTTTTTTAGCATTTTTTAACCCCCCCTCCCCCATTGGTGGTACGTAGTGAGGTTTAAGACCACCCCCTCCCCTCCCCTTTCTCAACATCAGGTGTATTTTTAGTACCTACAACGAATCTTAAAATTTTCTGAATATTATCTTAATTTAAATACAGGTATAAACTATAATCTTATTTTATTCTGAAATAAAGGACCATATTTGTTTAAAAATCGCGCATTAGACGAAAAAATAAATACACGAGATATCTTACTACACCCCCCCCCCCCCCCTTGTGTTATTTTCGTGATTTTTA